>NC_085930.1:143195357-144556428 GCF_028885625.2 Pongo pygmaeus | reverse complement strand
TTCCTGATTACAAACTCTTCAGAGCTGCCTTGAAGTCCTCTCTTTCTGTGTTGAGTCCATTCTGTGTTTCCCAGGGGTTCATCAACATATGGAGATTGCAGCCTCCTTTGAGAGGAAATACATGCTATGAACACCTTTCTTAGAAAAATGCACATGGTCACATCCATATGCAATTTTGCATATAATTTCATCAGGGATACAGATCTCTTGAAACTCAGGCCTAGGTCTGAGACCCTTGGTTAAGACCACCTTTAACATTTATGCAGCCAATAAACATATGACAAAAAGCTCATCATCACTGGTCATTAGAGAAATTCAAATCAAAACCCCAATGAGATATCATCTCATGCCAGTTAGATGGCGATCATTAAAAAGTTAGGAACAAACAGATGCTGGAGAGGATGTGGAGAAATAGAAACACTTTTACACTGTTGGTGAGAGTGTAAATTAGTTCAACCATTGTGGAAGACAGTGTGGCGAATCCTCAAGGATTTAGAACCAGAAATACCATTTGACCCAGCAATCCCATTACTGGGTATATAACCAAAGGATTATAAATCATTCTACTATAAAGACACATATACATGTATGTTTATTGCAGCACTATTTACAATAGCAAAGACTTGGAACCAACCCAAATGCCCACCAGTGATAGACTGGATAAAGAAAATGTGGCACATATACACCATGGAATACTATGCAGCCATAAAAAAGGATGAGTTCATTTCCTTTGCAGGGACATGGATGAAGCTGGAAACCATCATTCTCAGCAAACTATCACAGGAACAGAAAATCAAACACCGCATGTTCTCACTCATAAGTAGGAGTTGAACATTGAGAACACATGGACACAGGGAGAAGAACTTCACACACTGGGACCTGTCAGGGGGTGGGAGTCTAGGGGAGGGATAGCATTAGGAAAAATACCTAATGTAGATGACGGGTTGATGGGTGCAGCAAACCACCATGGCACTTGTATACCTATGTAACAAACCTGCACGTTCTGCACATGTATCTCAGAACTTAAAGTGTATATATATATATACTTTATATATGCATGTATATATAAAGAACACCTTTTTAATCTGACCTTAGAAGTTCTGCATGCTATTCTTTCCTCGCTCAGCACCAGCTCAGATCTAACTTATTCTGTACTCATTGGGTAACATTTTGATGACTGGTTCAGGGCTCTAGTTACCTTAATAACAGAACAGTCACTCTAAATAGCTGTGAGGAGTATTTCAGTCACTATAAATAGCTATCCCCAATGGGTAGGTTAATAGGTTGGCATTCTGGCTTAAAAATATTTTCCTCCTTGCAAAAGAGATGTTAGAAATTGGTTATATATAGCTACGATCATAAAATTCATAAAACAGCAGCACTGAGCTCCAGACTCTGGACTGAGAGTGTCCCCAATCCCCCAGCTTTACCATCTCTTGTTAATTACAGGTGTCCAGCCCTGGATCTCTCATGTAGTAATATCCTCAATTGAACTTTGAATTTGCATTCTTTAACTCAGCTGAGTTTTCTTCTGATCTGACCTGATCCTTCATCCCACAGACCACAAGTTAAGAGTTGGAGGAAATGTTGAGACTATTTTTTGCAGAGGCCCAGGGAAGGAGGTGGCTGGTTCAAGGTCTCACAGCTGGTGGATGACAAGGCAGGGCTAGAACCCAGCTGGCTTCTAGTCCAGTTCAGTGTTTCCATTTCTCTATGCTCTATGGGTAATTTGTCCTTGAGGTTTGGATAAGATGTCTTGGGAAGTTGAGCCTGTATCATATGTGTATTCATATGCATGAATTCATATGTGTATTCATATGCGTGAATTCATATGTGTATTCATATGCATGAATACCTCATTTCATGTCTTGGATATATATTCTTGCAAATTTGGTAATAAAGTGAATTTCAGCAAATTATATATCTTATCATGTTTCTTAAAGATTAAAGATGCAATCCTTCTGTGAAAGCTTTTAGCCTTGAGTATACACTTGGATATAATAGAAAAACCAAATGCTTAGAGTGAAAAGAATTTTCTGATGAAAGATTAAAATAATGTTCTGAATTAACCAACAAATATTAAAGTGGCAGACAAATATCTTTTTATCTAGAGGAAAATATAGCCTATTTCTTTAATACACATTTTTCTCTATCTGCAGGTAAATATTCCTTTTGAAAAGCTCAAAGTTTCATTTCTCCTCTCTGAAGGGTTTATCTTGCACGACCACTATTAATTGTTTAACAGCCTAGATTAGCTTGCTGAATGTTTGTTCAGTATCTCGTATAAATTCTTTATCATAACCAGTCAGCTTTCCTATAGTATTATTAAGGCTTATTATTTCTGTAAGTATGACTTTCTTTGTTGTGGGGAATAAATAAAGCAGCAGCTATTTTTTAATAGCCATAGGATATTGTATTTTATAATTTAATAAAAACTCTAAAATGTTATGGGAGATAATATAAAGCTTGGAATTCTTTACAAAAAAGCCTAATGTCAGTTTTGTTTCCTCAGTTACTTGCTGTGATGATCTTTCCTCTGGCTACCACGGTCGTAGTAACTGCCTTAGCCTAGTCCCAAGGCCAGGACATTTCGTACTACAGATGATTTCAGGAGGAAGGAAGAGCTTAGACGAATGAGCTGCAGAGACAGTCCTCAAACTTCATATTAATTAATCATTTCAGCTGCTCCCTACTAAACTTTTAACTAGAACAGCTAATAGGGAGCAAAATGGGTGGGTTTGAATTTCATCTCCTTTTGTTTTCCCTGCTCACTCTCTGGAAAAAGGGGTAATGAACAGTGAAATGGTCAGGCGTGAGATGCGAGGAGGGTGAGGACCTGCCTGTGGAGCCTGTGGCGGCGTAATCGGCTCCTGAATTATCACAAGGTGTCCCACAGTTTTATCGTCAGAAACGTTCAGGTTCCAATGTGGAGGGGAGTAAGGAGATGAAAAGATGGTGTCCCCATGTCCATTTTGTCCGTTGGATGGGAGATATACTTCCAAAGAAGACTCTTTAGAGAAAAAATAATAGAAGACAAATGTTGGTTTGCAATGTGTAATAAACCTGTTAGTGTTTACAGTACAGATGCTGACACTGTTTAACCTAATAGCAAGCTGTTGCCTAAGCATCTTTTAGAGGGTAATTAAAAGGCTCCTAGATGTACTGAAACCAATTATATTAAAATTTTATTTGTAGGGAGTACTGAAAACTTCAGGTAAAAAAATCAGAATTCATGATCCAACTAAAGATGTTTTCCTGTCACGGGCATGAGGGATGCTGCCAGAAGGAGATCCCAATTAAAGACCAGGGCTTGGTTACAAAGGTGGAGACCTCAAATCAACTTTCCTCTGATCCAACCTAGCACTACTTTAATGAGAGAAAGAAAAAGTTCACTATTGTAATATTATTAAGTAGAAATTAGAAGAAATAACTGATTATTCCTCTGGAAAGAAGATCACAGAAATGTGTGGGCCTGCTTGAAGACATTTAGTAGCAGAACGGCTAGGAAAATCGGTGCTGAGAGGGCACTGAGAAGACACTCTTTTTTGGAGAGCTGCATTTTGCAGGCATAATGAATGGGTCATGTTTGCTGTTTGTGTGTGTTTGCTGTTTGCCAAAAGCCCACCAGGTCTAGCTGGGTTTCCCAGCACAATTCCAGAAGAGATATACAGGATATCCACCTGCTCCTTCTGAGACTGCCACTGACAGGATGCGTGACCTCAGAGAGTCACTGTCCTGCTCTGAGCGTCACTTTCTAGGATCTGTAAAGAGAAAGGAACACTTCTGATTCAAAGAAGGGTCAATACTGCTGTAATTACACCTTGTATTGAGAAAATACCTTTCCTCCTAACTCCCAAATAGTTTGGAAAAAGTGTTGGTTCTTTTTTTTTTCTTTTTTGGGACGGAGTCTCGCTCTGTTGCCCAGGCTGGAGTGCAGTGGCGCGATCTCAGCTCACTGCAAGCTCTGCCTCCTGGGTTCATGCCATTCTCCTGCCTCAGCCTCCTGAGTAGCTGGGACTACAGGCGCCTGCTACCAAGCCCGGCTAATTTTTGGTATTTTTAGTAGAGATGGGGTTTCATCGTGTTAGCCAGGGTGGTCTTGAACTCCTGACCTCGTGTCCACCTGGCTCGGCCTCCCAAAGTGCTGGGATTACAGGCGTGAGCCAGCGCGCCGGCTGGTGCTGGTTCTTAAAACCCCTCTGTAATTCACAGGGATTATTGCAGTTGGAGTTATGGAGAGTCAGTGAAATTAAGTGGTGGGTGAAAAGTGACCGTCTCACTTTTCAGAGGAGGATGGAGAACGGTACTCCTGACTCCAGAGCTTAAGCCATCTGGCTAGAATTGTATGGAAAATGGAAGAGAGTCTGATGTAATTTGGTGTTTGGTGTTTTCCTCAGTTGTATGGGTGTTTCAATTTTCTAACCAGTCCTGTCTGCCTTTTTGTTTTTTGACTGGAGTTCATCAACAGTAGTTGTAGCCAAAGATACCAGAACGGGAGTGATGTCATTTAAAAAAATCGGCTTTAAAAAAAGACTTTATTTTTTGAGCAATTTTAGTTTCACAGCAAAATTGAAAAGAAGGTACAGAGATATTCCATATACCGCCTGCCCACACACATGCATAGCCTTCTGCGTTTTCTGCATCTCCCACAGAGTGGTACTTTTGTTAGAATTGATGAACCTACATTGACACATTATCACCCAAAGTCCATAGTTTACATTAGGGTTCACTCTTGGTGTTGTACATTCCATATACAAGAAAGTTATTACATGTATCCATGATTATAGTGTCATGCAGAGTGGTTTCACTGAGCTAAAAATCCTCTATGCTTTGCCTATTCATCCCTCTCTCACCCCTACCCCCTGGCAGCCACTGATCTTTTTAGTGTCTGCATAGTTTTGCCTTTTATAGAATGTCATGTAGTTGGAATCATAAAGTATGTAGGCTTTCAGATTGGCTTCTTTCTCCAGTAATATGTATTTAAGTTTCTTCCATGTCTTTTTTTTTTTTTTTTTTGTTTTTTTTTGAGACAGGGTCTTGCTTTGTCACCCAGGCTGGAGTATAGTGGTGCGATTTCAGCTCACTGCAGCCTCGACCTCCTGGGTTCAAGCGATTCTCCCACCTCAGCCTCTTGAGTAGCTATGACCATAGTTGTGCACCACCATGCCTGGCTGATTTTGTATTTTTCATAGAGACAGGGTTTTGCCACGTTGCCCAGGCTGGTCTCGAACTCCTGAGCTCAAGCAATCTGCCTGCTTCGGTCTCCCCCAGTGCTGGGATTACACACATGACCTCCATATCTTTTCATGATTTGATAGGTCATTTATTTTTAAGTACAGAATAATAGTCCATTGTTGGATGTACCATAGTTTATTCACTTATGAAAGTCATCTCGGTTGAAGGATGAAGTTTTCTGATATCATCTTTTGCAGGACTGGTGGGATGGGGCATGTGAGGTGAGGGCCTGAATATGTGAGGAGAACTCATGTGGTCACAGACTTCATTCCCAGGAGGATCTCTTGACACCCTTTCTCCACATTCCAAACCAGGGCTGTCTCCAACATCTGTGTGAGGAGATATACTGAGCTGAAAAATTGGGGCCTTTTGCAACCATGCTTTTTTGGCTGGTGGCTCTCACTCATGTTTCTCGGTCCCACCAGTGGTGAGCAACATTCTCTGCTCCAGCTCTCCGTCCTTGTCCCAATATGGGGCCCTCGGACCTCCTCATATCCTCACAAATGGCTCTGGGAGTTCCTGGGGTTATCTCAGGTGTGGTTAGCACATTGGCAGTTGACAACTTCACCACCTTCTGCTTCCCAGGTCTGACTTATAGGATACGGACTCTTGTCCCTGCTGCTCTAAGTCTTGGTGTAAGTCCTTAGGCCTGGAATTAAGGATGATTGAGTGTGTCACCTCTGATGGTGGCCCGTTACTTTTTTTCCTTAACTTTATTTTATTGTGGTAAGAACACAATATGAGATCTACCCTCAACAATTTTTTTTCTTTTTTTGAGATCGAGTTTTGCTCTTATTGCCCAGGCTGGAGTGCAATAGCATGATCTCGGCTCACTGCAACCTCTGCCTCCTGGGTTCAAGAGATTCTCCTACCTCAGCCTTCCGAGTAGCTGGGATTACAGGCATGCGCCACCATGCCTGGCTAATTTTTTTGTGTTTTTAGTAGAGACGGGGTTTCTCCATGTTGGTCAGGCTGGTCTTGAACTCCAGACCTCAGGAGCTCCTCCCGCCTTCGCCTCCCAAAGTTCTGGGATTACGAGCGTAAGCCACTGTGCCTGGCCACCCCCAACAAATTTTTAAGTATACAATACATTATTATTGACCATAGGTGCAGTGTTGTACAGGAGATTCCTACAGCTTATTCATCTTGCTTAATGGATATTTCATGCTCATTGATGAGTAACTCTCCATTTTCCCCTCCCTCCAGCCTCTGGCAACCACCATTCTACTCTTTGATTCTATGAATTTGACTTAGTGAGGTATCTAATATAAGAGAAATCATTCAGTATTTGTCTTTCTGTGATTGGCTTATTTCACTCAGCATAATGTTCTCAAGGTTCATCCATGTTGTTGCACATGGCAGAATCTCCTTTGTAAAGGCTGAAAAATATTTCATTGTAGATATATACCATTCAGATGTTTTCTGTATCCATACATGTGTTGATAAACACTTAGCTTGTTTCCACAACTTGGTTATTGTGAATAGTGTTGCAATAAACATGGAAGTGCTAATATTTCTTCAGGATCCTAATTTCAATTCTTTTGGATAAATAATCAGAAGTAAAATTGCTGGATGATATGGTAGTTATATTTTGTATTTTTTGACGAACCTCTCTACTATTTTCCAGAATGCCACACCATTTTGTATTCCCACTAACAGTGTGCAAGGGTTTCAGTTTCTCGACATTCTCACCAATAATTGTCTTTTTAAAAAAGTATACAGTACATTATTATTGACTATAGATACAACACTGTACCTATAGTCAATATCTTTATTTTTTGAAAGGTTATATTTTCAAAAACAACAAAAAGTACATATATACAGTGAGTGGCTTTTTTTTTTTTTTTTTTTTTTTGAGATGGAGTTTTGCCCTGTCGCCCAGGCTGGAGTGCAATGGTGTGATCTCAGCTCACTGCAACCTCCGCCTCCCGGGTTCAAGCAATTCTCCTGCCTCAGCATCCCGAGTAGCTGGGATTACAGGCATGCGCTACCATGCCAAACTAATTTTTTTGTTTTGTTTTTTGTATCTTTAGTAGAGACAAGGTTTCACCATTTTGGCCAGGCTGGTCTCGAACTCCTAACCTCATGATCCTCCCACCTTGGCCTCCCAAAGTGCTGGGATTATAGGCGTGAGCCACCGTGCCCGGCCGAGTGGCATTGTTTTAAATTTTTCCAAATGTCTTTAATTTCTCACTGAATAGAAGACAGGTAGATTCTCTTACCTCTTTTGCCTTCAGTCTGTTGCGATATCACATTTAAGATAGCCATTGTGAACTTATGAGAGGATGAGAATGAAAAAGGCAAATAATATGTTAGTATTATTATGAAAATTGTTTTAATCTTGTGGATAGCCAGAACACATTTTGAGAACCTTTGCAGTAAAGAGGTCTAAGTTTCAAATTTTTGTCTTTTTTTTGATAATAGCCTTCCTGATAGTGTGAGGATTAACAAATCATTGTGCTTTGATTTGTATTTCTCTGATAAGTAGTGACATCGTACTTTTTTTCATATGCTTGGTGACCATTTATATATCTTCTTTGGAGAAATTTCTATTCAAATCTTTAGTTCATTTTAAATTAGATCTTTTTTTGCCATTGAGTTGTATAAAATTCCTTATATAGTTTAGAGATTAACTCCTTATCAGATATATTGTTTGAGAATATTCTTTCTCATTCTATAGTTTATCTCTTCACTCTATTGATTGCTTTCTTTGCTTTTTAGTTTGATGTAGTCCCACCTTTGTTAATGTTGCGTGTGCTTTTGGTGTCATATCTATGAAAAGTCATTGTCAAGACCAAAGTCATAAAGATTTTCCTGTTTTTGTTCTAGAAGTTTTTAGTTTCAGGTCTTATGATTTAAGTTAAACAATTTTGAATGGATTTTGAACAATTTTGAATCAATTTTGAGTTGATTTTTGTATATGGTGTAAGATAAGGGTCCAATTTCATTCTTCTGCATGTGGGTAGCCAGTTTTCCCATCATCATTTGTTGAAGAGACTATCCTTTCCCTGTTTTGTATTCTTGGCACCCTTGTGGAAGATCAGTTAATTGTATATGCATGGATTTATTTCTGGGCTCTGCATTCCATTGCATTGGTCTACAGTAGTCCTCCACTTGTCCTCTGTTTCACTTTCTGTGGTTTCAGTTACCCGTGGTCAACCATGGTCTGAAAATATAAAATGGAAAATTCCAGAAATAAATAATTCATAAGTTTTAAGCTACATGCTGTTTTGAGTAGTGTGATGAAATATTGTGCTGTTCTGCTCCATCCCATCCAGGATGTGAATCATCTCTTCGTTCGGTGTACGCATACTATATATGCTACCCACCTGTGAGTCACTTTGTAGTTTTCTTGGTTATCAGACAGAAAAAATATAGCATATATAGAGTTTGGTATTGTCTGTGGTTTCAGGCATCCATTTAGAGTCTTGGAACATGTCCCTTGTGGATAAGGGGGGGACTGCTGTTTATGACTCTGTTTATGCCAATATCATAATGTTTTGATTATTGTAGCTTTGTAATATATTTTGAAACAGAAAATGTGATATCTACAACTTTGTTTTTCTTTCTCAAGATTGATCTGGCCATTCATGGCTTTTTGTGCTTCCATATGAATTTTTGAATTCTGTTTTCAGTTTCTGGAAAAAATGCCATTGGGATTTTGATAGGAATTGCACTGAATCTGTAGATTGCTTTGGGTAATATGAACATTTTAACAATATTACATCTTCTAATTCATGAACACAGGATGTCTTTCTATTTGTTTGTGTGTTCCTTAAATTTTCTTTCATTAATATTTAGTAGTTTTCAATACACAGTCTTTCACCTACTTAGTTTTTTCCTAAGTATTTTTTTTGATGTTATTGTAAATAGGATTGTTTTCTTGGATTCCTTCTCAGATAGTTCATGGTTAGTGTATGGAAATGCAACTTATTTTTGTATGATGATTTTGTATCCTGCAAATTTACCGAATTAATTGATTAGTTCTAACAGTTTTTATTTTTATTTTTATTTTTGAGACAGAGTCTTGCTCTGTTACCCAGGCTGGAGTGCAGTGGCATGATCTCAGCTCACTGCAACCTTTGCCTCCTGGGTTCAAATGATTCTCATGCCTCAGCCTCCCTAGTACCTGGGATTACAGGCATGTGCCACCACACCTGGATAATTTTTGTATTTTTAGTGGAGATGGGGTTTTTTCGTGTTGGTCAGGCTGGTTTTGAACTCCTGACCTCAGGTGATCTGTCTGCCTTGGCATCCCAAAGTGCTGGGATTACAGGTGTGAGCCACTGTGTCTGGCCTCTAACAGTTTTTTAAATGGAATTTTAAGGGTTTTCTATATGTAAGATCATGTCATCTGCAAACAGGGACAATTTTACATATTCCTTTCTAATTTGGATGTCTTTTATTTCTTTATCTTACCTAATTGCTGTAGCTGGGACTTCTAGTACTATGTTGAATAGAAGTGGCAAGAGTGGGCATCCTTATCTTGTTTCTGATCTTAGAGGAAAAGCTTTCAGTTTTTCATGATTGAGCATGATATTAGCTGTGGGCTTTTCATAATTGACCTTTATTATGTTGAGGTACTTTCTATTCTAGGTTTGTTGAGCATTTTTATCAAAAAGGGTGTTGAATTTTGCTAATGCCTTTTCTGCATCTATTGAGATGATCACGTGTTTTTAATTCTTTATTTTGTTAATAGGTGATAAGTTTGGATATGTGTCCCTGCCCAATTTCATGTTGAATTGTAATCCCCAGTGTTGGAGGTGGGGCCTGGTGGGAGTGATTGGATCATGGGGCTGAATTTCTCATACATGGTTTAGCACTGTCTCCTTGGTACTGTTCTCGTGATGGTGATTTCTCATGAGACTTGGTTGTTTAAAGGTGGGTGGCAGTGGGTGGCACCTTCCCCTGTCTCTCCTGCTCCTGCTCTTGCCATGTGATGTGTAAGCTCCTGCTTCACCTTCTGTCATGATTGTAAGCTTGCAGAGACCACCCCAGAAGCAGATGCCAGTGCTCTACTTCCTGTACAGCCTACATAACCGTGAGCAAATTAAACCTTTTTTCTTTAAAAGTTCCCAGTCTTGGGTATTTCTTTATAGAAATGCCAAAACAGACTAATACAATAGGATTATCTTATTAATTGGTCTTTGTGTGATAACCCATCCTGTCATGCTAGGTATAAATCAAATTTAATCATGGTGTACGATCCTTTTATTGTGCTGTTGGATTTGGTTTGCTAGTGTTTTGTTCAGGGCTTTTGCATCTATATTCATCAGAAATATTAACCTGTGGCTTTCTTATAGTGTCTTTGACTGCCTTTGGTATCAGGGTAATGCTGGCCTCATAAAATGAATTTAGAAGTATTTCTTCCTCTTGGATGTTTTGTGAGAGTTTGAGAAAAATTGGCATTAATTGGCATTAATTCCTTTTTAAAAGTTTAGTAGAATTCACCAGTGAAACAATCTGATCCTGGACTTTTCTTTATTGGGAGGTTCTTGATTACTGATTCAATCTTCATACTAGTTATAGGTCTGTTCAGGCTTTCTATTTCTTCATGATTTAATCTTGGTAGGTTGTATGTTTCCAGTAATTTATCCATTTCTTTTAGGTTATCCCGTTTATTGGCATATAATTGTTCATAGTAGTCTCATGATTCATTTTACTTCTGTGGCATCAGTTATAATATGTCCTCTTTCATTCTGATTTTATTTATTTGAATATTTTCTCTTCTTAATTAGTTTAGCTAAGGGTTTGTCAATTTTATCTTTTCAAAACACCGACTCTTAGTTTTATTGATTTTTCTATTTTCTATTACATTTATTTCTGCCCTACTCTTTGTTATTTCCTTCCTTCTGCTAACTTTGGGCTTAGTTTATTCTTCTTCTAGCTCCTTGAGGTGTAAAGTTAAGTTGTTTATTTGAGATCTTTCTTCTTTTTTAATGTAGGCATTTATTGCAATAAACTTCTCTGTAGTGTTTTTGCTGTAACCCATAAGTTTGGTATGTGTGTCTGTACTTTTATCTTGAGATATTTTTATTTTTATTTTATTTAAAAAATATTAATATTTTTTCCTGAGACAGGGTCTCACTCTGTCGTCCAGGCTGCAGTGCAGTGGCATGATCTTGGCTCACTGCAGCTTCAGCCTCTCTGGCTCAAGTGATCCTCCCACCTCAGCCTCCTGAGTAGCTGGGACTATAGGCACATAACACCATGCCTGGTTAATTTTTTTTATTATTTTTTTGTAGGGATAAGGTCTTACTATGTTGCTCAGGCTGGTCTTGAACACCTGGGCTCAAGTGATCCTCCAGCCTCAGCCTCCCAAAGTGCTGGGATTACAGGTGTGAGCCACTATGCCTGGTCTTGAGATATTTTTAAATTTCCTTTTCAATTTCTTCTTTGACTTAGTAATTGTTCAAGAGTTTGTTATTTAATTTACATATTTTTGTGAATTTTCCAGTTTTCATTCTGCTATTGATTTATAGTTTCTGTCTATTATGGTCAATAAAGATGTTTGGAATGATTTCAGTCTTCCTAAAATTTTTAGACTTGTTTTGTGACTTAATACATGACCTATTTTGGAGAATCTTCAGTGTGCTTTTGAGAATATGTATTCTACTGCTGTGGGGTGGAATGTTCTGTATATGTTTCTTACATCCATTTGGTCTATGTTGTTCAAGTCCTCTGTTTCCTTATTGATCTCTCTCTGGATGTTTTATCCAGTATAGAAAGTGAGGTATTGAAGTCTTCTACTATTATTGTATTGCTATCTATTTCTCCCTTTAGCTCTGTCAATGTTTGCTTTATATATTTATGGGCTCTGATGTTAGGTACATATACGTTTATAATTGTCATATCTTCCTGGTAGATTGACACTTTTATCATTATATAGTGCCTTTTCTTGTCTTGTGATGGTTTTTGACTTAAAGTCTATTTTGTTTGATACAAGTACAACTACCCCTGCTCTGTTTTGGTTGCCATTTGCATGGAATATCTTTCTCTATCCCTTCACTTTCAGCCTATGTGTGTCCTTAAATCTAAAGTAAATTTCTTATAGACAATATAAAGCTGGGCCTTTAAAAAATTTATTAAGCACTCTTGTCTTTTGCTTGGGGGAATTTAATTCATTTACATTGAAATTAATTATAGATAGAGAAAGATTTACTATTGCCATTTTGCTAATTATTTGTTGATGTTGTAGTTTTTCAGTCTTGTTTTCTCTTACCGTCTTTTTTGTGTTGTCTTGATTTTTAAAAATATTGATATGCTTTTATTTCTTTCTATTTTACTTTTATTTAACTTCTATAGGTATTTTTTGTACCTTAGAGCTTACATAAAAAATCTTGTAGTTATAGCAGTCCATTTTAAGTTCAATTGCATACAAAAACTCTACACTTTAACTACCCCCCACATTTTGTTATTGTTGCCACAATGTACATGTATTTATATTATGTATCTTTAAACATATTTTAGCCACTTATTTTAAAAACCTTTGTCTTTTAACTTTTATACTAGAATTAAAAATGATTTACTCATCACCATTACAGTAATACAGTAATACAGTATTCTGGATTTGTCTATATTTACCTTTACCAGTGAGTTTCATACTTTCTTATGCTTTTGTATTGCTATATAGTGTACTTTAATTTTCCCTTGAAAAACTTCCTTTAGCATTTCTTATAAGGCATATATAGTGGTGATGAACACTCTCAGCTTTTGTTTGTCTGGGAAAGTCTTTATCTCTTTTCATTTTTGAAGCATAGTTTTTTTGGGGTATAGTATTCTTGGTTGGCAGTTCTTTACTTTCAGTATTTTGAATATATTATCCCACTCCCGTCTGGCCTGCAAAGTTTCTGCTGAAAAATGTGTTATAATCTTATGGGAGTTCCCTTGAATGTGACAAGTTGCTTTTCTCTTGCTGCTTGTGAAATTCTCTCTTTGACTTTTGATAATTTGATTATAATGTACGTCAGTGTAGATTTCTTTCTTTTTTTAAAAGCTAAACCAGAGATCCTTTAATCAGTGTGAATTTCTTGCATTCATTTTATTTGATGTCTTTGGGTTTCTTAGATACAGATGAATCTTTCCTTTCCCTAGGTTTGGGAAGTTTTCAGCCATTATTTCTTTGAATAAGCTTTGTAGTCCTTTCTCTCTTCTCCTTCTTTGGTTCTACATAATGTATATTTTAGTCTGCTTGATCGGTTTCCATAAGTCCCTTAAGCTTTCTTCACTCGTAAAATATTTGCTTTTTTAACGGCATTATTTTCAATGATCTATCTTCAAGTTCATGGTTCCTTTCTTCTACCTGACTCAGTCTGCTATTAGACCCCACTAGCGAATTTTTTTAGTTGAGTTATTGTGTTCTTCAGCTCCATGATTTTTGTGTGGTATTTTAAAATATTTTCTATCCCTTTGTTGAAATACAAACAAAGAAGTATCTCTTTGTAGTTCTCTTGACTTTGGTGAGCATCTTTAGGACTGTTATTTGAATTATCTGTCAGATGAATCATATAATTCTGTTTTATTAGGGTTTATTTCTGGAGTTTTATCTTGTCCCTTTGTTTGGAATATCATTTCCTGATTTTTAAATTTTCCTTGACTTTCTATTTTTATGTCTGTGCGTTAGACAAAACAGGCACCTTTCCCAGTCTTCACTAACTTTCCTTGTATAGAAAAAGACCCTCACCAATCAGCCCAGCCAGAGATTCTGGGTCCTCTCCCAACCTTTCTCTCTATGGTGAGAAGGTAGTTATAGTTTTCATCTGCTTACTCTGTGCTGAGCTGGGGTCGGGGGTAGCAGGGGAGTTTTGGCATCTTCCGGTTCAAATGCTATCTCTATTCTCTCCCAGGTGTCTAGACTGCCATTCATCCTGTCAGAGCTCCAAGACTGGAAAGACAAGCCAGTTCTCTGGGGAGGACCCTCACAAAAGTTGGGGTACTGGATACACAAATCAGCTCCTTCCCTATTGTGGGAGAAGCTGGGAGGTGGGGGTGGGTCTATTCCTGATTATATGGTGCTGTGCCAGACATAGAAATTCTGGCAAGAAGGTGTTTTGAAGCTCCCTATCAGCTTTGGTGAGTCAGTTTTTGTGTTCTTCTGAGGATGCGGGAGCCATTCGATTAGTGTCTGGATATCTTACAAAGCAAATTTTTCTGTCAGTTGTCGCTGAAGTGGTGTGTCTTTGGGAAAAAGAAGGATCTAGGGCTTCCTACTCTGCCATCTTGTTGAAGTCCTGTGACCCATTACTCTTGAACCAAACTGTTGTACCTCCCTTCTTTCTTTTCTCAGGATTGGACTTACTCTAAAGGGTCCTTAGTACCTCATATGAATTGACTCCTTACGTTTAAGTGTCTTCAGGCTCAAGCTGAAGTTTTCACTCCTGTAGATTTTAGATGTGGGCCAAAGCTGGCCTTGAAGCTCCTAATATAGGGGTCCACGACGCCAAAAGCCTGAAGGGGGAGCCTTCATTTGGTTCACTGTTCTCACAGTGTGAGATCTCCCATCACAGGGCAGTGGAACCGTATTTCTATGGCCCTGATGCTCTACAATAACACAACCAAGGCTCCCACTGACCAAAGTGGAAAGTGGAGAACTTGCCTTTGTTACGAGCCTCTTATCTCTCTCTACCTCTGCAACCCTTTAATGTTTGTTGCTGGAGGTGTGGTGTGTTTTTAAGTTCTACATGCTTGCTAGGACTCTCTGTGGTGCTGCCTGACGTGGCCTCACCTGTGCTGTGAGCCTTTCTTCTTCCTTTCTTCCCATCAAAGCTTACCTGTTCTGGGAGCCATTCTATCAAGAGCTGATCTCTTCCGGAAAATGATAAACTACTTTAAACCGATATGTTGAATAATGACAATCTCTTAAGCTAGCTGTTCCTGATGGATGTGATCAGAACTGTGAGGTGATACCCACCTTTTGGGTTGCAGAAATAAAGACTAAGAGCCTTGCCATGAACGTGAAAATGACAGCTTACCTGGAAATGAGTACAGCTCCTGCCTATGGAGACAATCCATACATGTAGTCCTTCACTTACTTGTTCACCTTCCTCCAGGGATCCTTATAAACAAAACTTAGGGTTGGACGACTGTTCAGATCCAGAGCATGCTGCTTCTCTGAAAAGGCACTTTTGCCTGATAATATTTAAGATAATAATATAGTATTGTCTTTTCTGCTAGAGTAAAGAAGGCTGACAGATAAGACCAAGTCTGGGGCTTTATTCAGTAGGCTACAGTGGAGTTGAAGGTGGGTATAATAGAGTTAAAATGGTGATGGATAGAAGTCATGGAGGAAAGAGTAGGTGAGGGTACAAGCAGACAGGAGAGGGCATTGGAAATAATCTACTCCAGTTATTTTAGGGAAATCTGGATGATGGATATAGAATGGTTATCTTTAAATAAGGCAAGTGGGTGGAGAGAAAGGTACTAATTAGGTTGGAATGAACATTCTTTTTGGATGAGGTTAAGATCATTGTTTAAGTAAGGACAAGGATAATGGTACTTCTCTGGGTGCTTTGGATGCTCACACCCACGGCAGTCCTTGTTGAGCAGATGGAAGAAAAGATGATTGAAAGAATGAATGAATATTGCCAGTATACTCATATGTCTCTGAGCTTACAAAGACTTGTTGGGTGAGTCAGAGTTATTAATATAAATAGTTACAGTGGCAACAATATGTCCTAGTGACAGTCCTATTTTAAAAAATAACTTTAAAATCTATTTTAGAATTTTATTCTAAATCCTATGCATGTTCTTTTTTGCATTCCTTTGCTCAAGTCTGTTATTTACAGTGTTTATTACTTTTAAACATATGGGAGTACATATGATGTCTGTCCACTTTTTTCTAGAGCAAATAAACAAACTGGGAACAGGACCAATGTGATCATATTCACTCTGCCATTGACCTTGTCGATACGCTCCAAGGTCAATAGTGGTGGTTGAGTTTTTGTCAGGATTGACTTGTTTTCAGCAGGGCTGATCTCCCACCCACTAACATTTGTAATCTTCCCTTACTATCTAGCCTGCTGTAAAATTACTAGTACAGTTTCCCCAGGCAATGATTTTGTGATTTTCAACTTTTTTTTTTTATTGATCAATAAACAGTTTTAAACCAAAAAACCCCACAGTGAGAATAGAAACTTATTTGGTACTTGTAACTACCTGCCTTGGAGAAGAAAGAGGCATTGGAAAGATAAGAGCCTCAGGCGTCTGCTGCCTTCTTGATGCTAACACCACTGGATGAAAGTAGAAAAATGCGGCCATAGGTTAACAAAACAACATTTGTCGACACTATGCTAAATAACTATTTTTTCCTATGAAATTGACCCATTGTTTCTATGACCCATGGATATATGCATCACTCTCTGCAAACTTCAGAGGTCAGGCTTTGGCTGTTGTGTTCACTGTTTTTTTCGCTAGTGCTAAGCACAGTGCATGGCAGAGTTAATATCCGGGGAATATCTGTAGAATAAATGATTGAATAAATAATATAGCTACCAGGCTTGAGACTAAGAGGCTGAATTTGTTCATATATTACAATGAATTAATGAATAAATTCATTATATTTGTTCATATATTACAGGGGTTTTCTAGTAATTTCCATGCATAAGTCTGAGCTCTCCAGCTAGACTTAAGGAGAGACCCTAGGCCGTATGTGTTTTCTATTCCCTGTGGTAGCATATTTAGCTTATGACCATGGAAATACCTCTATTTAGTAATGACTGTTTCCAGTGGTTATAGCTTCCCACTATTCTATGTTTTCTTTTGTATTTGTTTGTGAATTGAATTTAAAAAATAAGTTTAGAAAATAAAGTAAATCCAAATCAATAACCAGCTAAGGATAGCAGACAATTTGTGATTTGAATTGAAAACTGTCCACATGGGCATACTCTGAAGCCTGGGAGAGGTTTCTCACATTTGTTGATATCATTTGTTTTATCCAAGGAGCAATTGGAGGTAGGATGAAGTGGAAGCATCTTTCTTTTTCTTTTTTTCTTTTTTTTTTTTTTTTTAGCAGCATCGTATCGTTTTTGCTTTCCTGATAAGAAATGTCAAGAAACAGCAGACTTTTGGTTTCCCTGTTTTCCATGGTGACATCAACTGACCAACACCTGTTGTCTGTGTGATGCTCATGACCCACAGATGACACATTCAGTGACAGTGTGGGTAAGGCATCAGGAAAAAAGGAAGGCTAGAAGACCTAGTTTATAGTCTTTAAAGTAAGAATATGCTTTTCATAAATATTTAAATAAAAACATGCTTTTACTCACCACTGTGGAGTCATAGGCATTGGGACGTGGAAGGGGCCTTGGGTGGCTCTATTACAGTCTTCCCTTTTCACACACAAGGAAACTGAGATCCAGAGCAGCTCAAGACAGACTGAAGTCACATAATGAGTCAGCAGCAGAGCCTGCCTGATACAGTTTGGCTGTGTTCCCATCCAAATCTCATCTTGAAATGTACTCCCATCATTCCCACATGTCGTAGGAGAGACCAGGTGGGAGATAATTGAATCATGGGGCAGTTTCTCCCATACTGTTCTCATGGTACTGAATAAGTCTCAGGAGATATAATGATTTTATAAGGGGTTTCCTCTTTTGCTTGGCTCTCATTCTCTCTTGTCTGCCACCCTGTAAGACGTGCCTTTCACCTTTCACCATGATTGTGAGGCTTCCCCAGCCATGTGGAACTATGAGTCCATTAAATCTATTTTTCTTTATAAATTACCCAGTCTCAGGTACGTCTTTATCAACAGCATGAAAATGGACTAATACACCCCTAGTCTGGACCCTAGCCATGAGATCTCTCTGTTGCTGTGTTGCCCCCAGCTGTTTCAGGTTATGAATAGGGATTACAACCCCGCTATGCTAATAGTGCACCCTCAGGAAATGGACATATGTTCCCACTCTTGATGAGAGCTCAAGGAGCCATTTCCCTCAGTGTCTTTGCTGGTCTGTGCTCTCTCGAGTGGTCTCCTCAGGTTACTTGGTGCCTTGACAGAGACCTGGGGATGCCACAGGGAGTGAGGTTCGTTGCCATAAGGTACTTGACCCACTTTCCACACTATGAAAGTTGTCTAGTGCCCATGGGCTCCATTTGTGATGGCTCCAGCCCAGCAGACCTGAGCAGCAATGAGGCATAAGGCCCTTTGCTCAGCCAATTGATGCAACTGATAAAAACTCTGTCCTTTTCAAAATGTTGCAGAAAGCCAAAATAACTCATATTTCCCACACAATGTTAGAGCAGATTTATGCCCCTTTAAGAACACATGTGGTGTAAAAAGATGAAGGCAAGGAGGGCCTAAAGTTTTACATATGGTAGCAAGGTAATCCTAGCCGAGTTGGCTTCTCTAGAGAGCGCCTACAGGGTATAATTAGAACAGAGATAGCCATCCCAACAGATCTATACTTGAACAAATCATGGCTAAGACAAAATTGGAACCAAGGCTAAATTTATCAATAACAGGGTTTAAAAACGGAAAAGAAGACAAATGAAGTTGAAAAATTTCCTTGTTTATTTTAATATCCAGAATATTTTCTAGCTGATTTATGCCACAGCTTCAGTGTATTTTTTATTTATTTTGCAGTTAATTAGATTTCCAGGTTTTGCAGCCAGTCACTGCAATTGATTCCTGAAAGGATGGATTTATTGCTTAGCCAGGCAGAATTCTGACAATCTTCGGAGGATGGAAAATAAAAGAAAACAGCCCATACATAGAGCACTGTCGGTCATCAGTGGGTCAGAACAGCAAGATATGTTACAGCTGGCAGTTTTATGCCAGAACTTCAGCACAAGTAATCTTCTTGCTAAATGGGTAGCACCAGGACCCATTGGAATATTTTATCGAATATTGTCAGTGATCCATGCTTACAAGGAAGTGTAATCTAGGATGGCAACCCTGAGGCTGATGTCAGGTCTCAGACATCTGGGTGGAGAATTGACTAAACTTGAAACAGCTCACACCTTTGCTGGTTCAAGTCAGAATGGGATCTGATTTTGACTGGTGAATAGTTCTGTTGAAATGCTCAGAGGGTAGAACTAAGAAGGGACTCATTCATGCCTTCATCTACTCTTCATAGAGGGTCCTGGAAATTTGTCAGTTGAGAAGCAACAGAACACTGTTCTCAGCTCTGAAAAAGACTGACATCAATCCAATCATTAATTCGTCTATCCATCCACATAATACTTTTTTTTTTTTTTTTTGAGATAGAGTCTCATTGTGTCACCCAGGCTAGGGTGCAGTGGTGTGATCATGGCTCACTGCAGCCTCGACCTCCTGGGATCAAGTGATCCTCCCACCTTAGCCTCCCAAGTGGCTGGGACTACGGGTGCACGCCGTCACACCTGGCTAACTTTTGTATTTTTTTGTACAGAGGGGGTTTCACCATGTTGCCCAGGCTGGTCTCGAACTCCTGAGCTTGTGATCTACCTGCCTTGGTCCCCCAGAGTGCTGGGATTATAGGTTTGAGCCACTGTGCCTGGCCTACGTAACTTATTATTGAGTCTCTACTGTTAATATATGCTAAGCACTTTGCCTGGTGCTGGGCATAGTAAAATGAATAATAAAAATATAGTTCCTATCCTTGTAGAGCTTGCAGTCTATTGGGCAAATAATTACAAGTTTGCTCTCAGGAAAGAGAAGTTCATGGAGCTCCAGGAACATATTACAGGCGAAGCTATCCTGGTCTGGGAGTTGGGGAAGGCTTCCAGCAGGAAATGCTATGAACGGAAGGCTGAGAGATTGAATATACAAATAGACAATAATCAGACCATATATAAAATAGAACACTCACCCACAATCTGCAGCAACCAGCTCTGGAAACTAACCAATTATCTGCAGTAACCAGCCTAGGAAGCTAGCCTACTGTCAATAAAGCAGACTTGTAGGAAGTTGTACCTCTATCTCTATTAACCAGCCCAGGAAGCCAAATAATAACCCCTATAATTGGCCCCAAATGGCCAGAACTTCATCGATAACGGACAACCTCCCTAATTTTTTGTCCCTACTTTCAACTTAGGAGCAACTAGAGAAAGCCAAGTATGCACCCCTAACGAATCACATAGGACACCTTCTTCTAGCAGTCCCATCTACAGCTTCCCCATGCCAACAGTCTCTAATCAGGGCACACTTGAGGCCTTTCCTTTTTCCACTATAAAGCTTTCCCACTCCCCTGCCTGCCTCTGAGTATCTGCCAAAACACAGGTGGTAATGGCTGACTCCCTTGCTAAAACAAGCTCTGAATAAATGGCCTTTGCTTGTTCTCATTTGTTTTTTTTTTAATTTTATTTTTTTAATTCCACAGACCTGAAGAACGAGTCAGTGTAGGCCACACAGTGATGGGGAAGAGAGTGTTGCAGGAGATTGAACAGCACATGCAAAGACCCTGAGACAAGAAAGATTAAATTACACCTTGCAAGCTATAAAAAGTTCAATGTGACTGAAATGTAGGGAGTGAGGGGGAGACTGGCATGAGATGTAGCTGGGGATGGGGGTTGGGGATAGGAGTGAGTTTGGTATCACGCAGGGGCTTGAGAACTGTGTTGGTAATTTTGGCCTTTATCCTAACCAGCGCCTCATTTGTCGCTAGAGCATGGCAGTTTTCCTCTTAACTAGGGCATTTCCATTGTGATTGCTCTCTAGCTCCTGTCTGTTTCTCCTTATGTGAGCTTCTGCCTCCTATCTGAGGGCCAGCTTGCTTTCAGACCTTGTTTTCTGTTAGCATTTTTTTTGTGAGGCAGGTGCACAGGCCAAGACACCTTACCATGTGAGTCTTGATCCTTGCAAGGACCAGCTCTCCTGACCTTCTGGGCAGTAGTAAGGAAAGCCCTGGCTTGCTCAATCTCCTCCCAGGCCCCGTGCCTAGCAGGGCCTATGAGGAAAGGGCAATGTAGAAGAGAATGGGAATTATCCCCATGTCTGTTCTCACCTTCTATAGTGACAAAGCATATGGTCAACCAGATTAAAGATACTTCTTTGGACAGGCACAGTGGCTTATGCCTGTAATCCTGGTACTTTTGGAGGCCAAGGTGAGAGGATTGATTGAGGCTGGGAGTTCGAGACCAGCCTGTGCAACCCAGCAAGACCCCCATCTGTACAAAAAATTAAACAATTATCAGGCATGGTGGCACACATCTGTAGTCTCACCTACTTAATATGCTGAAACAAGAGGATTGCGTGACCCCAGGAGTTCAATTATAATGATTGTACCACTGCACCCTAGCCCGGGTGACAGAGTGAGATGCTGTCTCTAAAAATAAAAAATTAAAAAAAGATATTTCCCAGACTCCTTTGTAGTGCAATAATGGCTTTTTTCCAAGGTTGGGCCATGGAATGTGAGAAGGAGTGGTAAATACAACTTCTGGAACATGCACTTGAAGGGTCAGGGTGTGTCCTCCCTTTCCTGCTGGCTGAAGTGTAGAAATAGTACTGGAGAGCCATTTTGGGCAATGTTTCCCCAAGATGGTAGAAAAAACAGAAAAAGTACCGTGACTGATGGGTGCTACTTACTTCGAGAAATTAGGTGAGAGAGAAATATACTTTTATCTTATTCAAGTCACTGTTATCTCAGTCTCTGTGATCACAGATGACCTATATCCTAATTCAGCAGATCTCAAAGTGTGATCTAGGGGCTACTGGGGGTCTGAGACTCTTTCAGAGGGCCCATGAGATCAAGACTATTTTCATAACTGCCCTAAACTTTATTTGCCTTTTCCACTCTCATTCATTCATGAGTGCATAGCTGGGTTTTCTGGAGGCTACATGATGAGTCATATCACAACAGATTGAATGCAGAAGCAGATACCAAATACAGCTGTCTTCTATTAAGCCAGATATTAAAGGGGTTCACAAAAGTGCAAAACAATGCTACTCTTCCTAATAAAAAGTTTTTGAAAATAGTTATTCTTAAAATAAAAATATTTATGTTTGCATGTTTATTATTATTATTTCTGTTCTAGAAACAGGATCTTGCTGTCACCCAGGCTGCAATGCAGTGATGCGATCATAGTTCACAACAGCCTCCAACTCCTGGGCTCAAATGGTCCTCTTGCCTCAGCTTCCTGAGTTGCTAGGACTATAGGCAGGAGCCACCACACCCAGCTTATTGTTACTTTTAAATGAATTAATAAAAAAATTGTTGAAAAATATAGTAATTATGGAAAGATGTAACCCACGTATCTAAAAGCACTTTGGGGTTGTCAACAATTTTTAAGAGTATAAAGAAGATACAAAAGTGTTTGAGAACTGCTGCCATGCTAACTAACACAGGCATCTAGACTTTCCTTCTAGGGCCCATGCACTTGCTGGTTTCAGGGTCAGCTGGGCTGGCCACTCCTTCCCCCTTCTGCACCCTACACCTGATTTCTTCTTTCCTGGTTTTCCCTGATCCTCTAGGAATTGGCTTCAGTTTACTTACCTAGAATCTACTGCATATTTCTTCCCTCCCCCATCCTTCATTGATTCACCAATTCACTCAACAATGAAGCCTCTAATGTGGGCTAGGGACTGTGCTTGGTGTGGGTATCAAGGATGACCAGAACATGGTTCCAGCTTTGATTTAGTTCACAGTCCAGCAGTGGAGAGAGGCTGTGAATAGATAGTGGCAGCCCAGGGGCTCATCAGCACCACACTGGATTGCATGGGGCGTGCAAATGACAGAGGAGGGGATGATCAACTCTGTCAATCAATTCTTCTAGCGGGAAGAGGGGACAGTGCATCAGGAAGGTTCTAAGGCAGAGGTGACTTTTAGTAAATTGTACGATAAATGTAAATTTGCTGACTGTGCAAGATGGGGGAAGGACCCTTGGTAGCAGAAGGAAGAGGGGCAAGACACTCTGGCTTCACAGGGCAGAGTGTTTTTGGGAAAAAAAAGTCTAAGTGGTTCATTATGGGGTGAGAAGCTGAAAAGGGGGCGGGACCCATTAAGTCATGATAAACAATTTGGGTTTATTCCTAAAGCGGAAGGGAATCATGGAATAATTTTAAGCAGTGTGATATGATCATAATGTGATTTTATAATAGTATCAAAGTTTCTCCCACTTGCTTAGTGGTTGTGCTCCTCACTTGCTTCCAAGAAGTGCTGTTATGCTTAGGCATGACTAATGGGTCAGGCCTCCTGAGAACATTTATCAAACTCACAGGTGTCCATTAATAGACCCTCCATAAATTTTTTTTGGGGAGAGAAAGGGGATGAGTGATTCTGAGTATGGATAGCGAAGTATAAGCCTTTTTTTTTTTCTTTTTTTTTTTTTTTTTGAGACCAAGTCTCACTTTGTTACCCAGGCTAGAGCACAGTGGCGTGATCTCAGCTCACTGCAACCTCTGCCTCCCAGGCTCAAGCAATTCTGCTGCCTCTTCTGTCTCAGCTTCCCAAGTAGCTGGGACTACAGGCACCTGCCACCACATCCGGCTAATTTTTGTATTTTTAGTAGAGATGGGGTTCACTATGTTGGCCAGGCTGGTCTCAAACTTTGACCTCAAGTGATCCACCCACCTCAGTCGCCAAAGTGCTGGGATTACAGGAATGAGCCACCGTGCCTGGCCAGTGTACACCCTTTGGATTTACCTATCAGCATGGACCTCCGGGCATTAGTGTCGAACTCCAGGATGGGAGGGACTATAAAATAATTAGAGCTGTTTTTTTTCCTCTAATTATAACTATTTATAAGTTACAATTATAACTCTATAAGTTTGTAACTAGTGTAAATATTTTGAGCACTCAGTATGTGCTAGGTACTTTTTAAATGTGTGCTGTATATATTAATACCTTTAATTCTCATAGCTACCCCATCTGGTTGGTCCTATATTATCATCCTATTTTAGTCTGTCGTGTGTTGCTATAACAGAATACCACAGGCTGGGAAATTTATAATTAAAATACATTTATTTTGTATGGATCTGAAGGCTGGGAAGTCTAAGCTCAAGGGGCTGGCATCTGGCAAGGGCCTTCTTGCTGCATCATCCCACTGGTGGAAGGTGGAAGGGCAAGAGAACAAGCACGAGAGAGAAAGAGCAAAAGGGGGCTGAGCCCATTCTTTTATCAGGCACCCACTCCCCCTATAACTAAGCCACTCCTGAAATAATAACATTAATCCATTCATGAGGGCCGAGCACTCATGACCTAATCATCTTTTAAAGTTCCCACCTTTCAACACTGTTGGATTGGGGATTAACTTTCCAACACATGAACTTCCGGGGACACTTTCAAAGTATAGCATCGCTTTTTAATGAATGGGGTACTGAGGCACAAATAATTTATGGGATTAAACACTATGCTCAGGACCCTGAGGCTGCACTATTGACTGTAACCTTACACTGCCTTCTGGTCAGGAGCAGGGGACTCTACAAAACAGGCAGGGGGATCTGCAGGAAGCTAGTGGTCCTGCAAGGTAAGTTTATTACTGTAATTCCATTCTAACCTAGGCAGAGTGACTAGAGAATGCATGGGCTAGAAGCCTAAACAACAGCATCATCATCCCCTGGGAACTTGTTAGAAAGGCAAATTCTTGGGCCCTGCACCAGACCTACAGAAACTTTGGAGTTGGGGAGGGTGGAGAACAGAAGCAGGGAAACAACTAGAAGCCAAGAGCCCATTTCTGAGATTGTTGCCATCACTAGAATAAGAAATTGGAGGCTGAAATCAGATTCTCAACCTGGGCTGCATGTTAGAATCATCTGGGGGACCTTTTAAAACATACCAATGAATTGGCCTTACCCCAAACCTATTAAATCAGAATCTCTGAGCGATAGTGCCTTGGCATCCATTTTTTTGGAAAAAACACTTCGCCAGGTGATATGAACGTGAAGCCAGGGTTAAGAATCAGTAGTTTTCAAACTTGAAGACATGTCAGAATCTTCTGGAGGGCTTGCTAAACAGAAGCTACTGAGCCTTATCTCCAGAGTTTCTGATTTGGTAGTTCTGGGCCAGAGCCTGAAAATCTGCATTTCTAACAAGTTCCAGGTGATGTTGATGCTGTTGGTCCAGGGAGCACACTTGGGGAATTACTGCCTTATATTTTCATCAGTAGCCCTAGGAAGTTACGCAGAATGGAGGTTGTGAGAACAAAATGTAGGACAGGAGCTTGAGGGCTCCCTTCCTCTGCAGTTTACTGGGGTAAGCCCAGCTATGACCAGGTTGTGCCAGTGTGTCTATGATGTGATTTATCTGGCTGAATACGTGAAAAATTCTAGTTAATCATTTAGATATTTTCACCTGTTACACATAAATTTATTACTTAAATGTTTAGGCTTAAAATTTGCCTTTCCCCAGGACAGTGGCTGCTTGAGATTCATTAAGGAAACCTAATTTCCAGGCATTTCTCAGTTTCACCCCTTCAAGGATTTCCCTACATATGACTTGCAGAATGCAAGTGCTCTGAGGGGAAAGCTAAGGTTTGAGTTATCATTTGAGATCTGTAGTCAGAAATTAGGCTTTTAGAATGATCATAGTTATGGGGCATCCAATAAAATACTCATTGCTCAAACAACTTCTGAAAATAGTCCAAGGCAATTTAATTTTTATTTCCTCCATAGTGCTTGTCACCATTTATTAATCTTAATTTCCCTCAACATTGCATATCAGATGAGAGACCGATTTTTCTCCTCTGTTTCCATAACATTAATATTCAAATGGCAGAGTGTGACACTCATAAACAGCTGTGGAAGAGAAGGGTGATATTTCTAGGAAGGAAAACCTAGACTAAATGCCATACCAAGGCTTCTTTTTTAAAAAACACCCAAAACAAAGCCAAGAAAATGTGCAGGTGTACCTTGCAGTACAGAATAGAAAGATGAAGAGGGTTTTTCTGTGAAGAGAGTTATGTAAAATGAATAACATTGTTCCAGAGACTTCCATTATAAAACTGAAGAAGCATTTGGGAGATGGAGGCTGAAGCCTGTGCAGGTGGAGATGCTGGCAGAAGAAGTCTTTCTACTTTGAATGCTAATGCAGTTCCAGAAGAATCTAAAGCATGTTCTCTGCTTGGTTTGTGGCTCCAGGAGAGAATTCAATGGTATTATTTTTGATATCTATTTGACGCTGGTTATGTGCTTGGCCTGGGCCACCAGTGGTAAGAACACCAAGATTGATGAGGCCAAACCCCAGTTTTCAAGCAGCTGGTAGACAGGATTAGACAAAAGCCCAAATCCTGTGGCACATGTGCCAGGGAAACATGTAAACAAAGGAATGGGGCATATCATAGTGGGGAGAGATTAGGAAGGCATTGAAAGGTGTTTTGAAAGACAGGATTATTAATAAATCAGAGCTATGGGTAAAGGGAGCAGTACTGAATCACTCTGCATTTCCAAAGCATTCATTGAGGCTTTACCTTATGTCAGGCACTACACTGGGGGATATAAACATGATATGAAATTTTCCTGCTCTCAGGGAGCGGGGAAAACAGGCAAGGCCAATTAGAGCATGGTGAAGTCTTCCTGGAGGAAGTAATTTCTAAGCTGAGTCCTGAAGAACTGGTGGGTGTTGTCCAGACAAGGATGGGAGGGAATGGGGAAGGAAATCACACCAATGAGAGGGGAAATAGCATGCACAAAAACCTTTAAAAGAGAGAGCATCAGGTATTTGTGGAACTGCAAGGACCCAGGAGGGCCAGAGAACTGAGTGTTGGGGCAGGGAGAACAGGAGATGAAGCTGAGGCATCATGGGGACCAGATCCAAAAGGGCCCAACTCTTAGACATTGCCCCATGCAACCAATGTAAGCTTTTTCTAGAAATCATGGAGAACTGCTAAGGGAATTTTCCATGGGTACTATGTGAGAGCTTTAGAGTTTAGAGAGGCTCTTCCGGCTGTGGCATGAAAGAGGGATTAGGAGAAAGCAAGACCGGATACAGGTAATGCTTTAGGAACTTACAGCAGTAAGACAGGTGAGAGATGATGAGGGTTGGTAGAACTGGTGAGAAAAAGAGTTGGGCTAAAGTGTTATTAATGAATCAATAGGACTTGATGGCCAAGAGAGTGTGTGATAGGAGAGAGGGTCAAAAATGATTCCATTTTTTTTTTGGGTTTAGCCACATGCATTGTGGTGCCATTCACAGAGTTAGAAAATGATGGAGGATCAGGCATGAGATGAGAGGTGAGACAAGATGATGGGTTTTGGATATGTTGAGTGTTAGGTACTTGTGTAATATTCAGATCAAGAGGTACAGGAGACAGTTGGATACATTAATTAGGCTAGTCTAGACAGTAACTCAAGCCATGGAACTGGAAGAGATCACCCAGGATGGAAAGGATGCTCTCTATTACTACTTCACTTCAGCACTATACTGATGATTCTAGACAGTTTAGTAAAGTAAGAAAAGCATATTAGAGGCATAAGGATTGGAAAGGAGAAAATAAAACAGTCATGATTTGCAGATATATGATAATTTACATAGAAAACTCAAATTAGTCTCCAGACAAATTGTTAGAAATGATAGGAGAGCTTGGTAAGGTGGGTGTGAGATTAATGTAAAAATCAGTTGCACTTCTCCATACCAGTGAGAAGCATAAAACAAAAAGAGAAAACAAATCAACAAAATTATCATAGAATATCAAGTATCTAGGATTAATCTAATAAAAGGTGTAAAAGACCTCTACAGGGGAAATTATAAAATCTTATTGTGGTATATTAAAGATTTTAATTATCTGTAGCTTCAATATATTTCCAGTCAAGATCCCAGGGTTTTAAAAATGATACTCGATAAAATGATTTCCAAATTTTCATGAAGGAGTAGAGGATCAAAAATAATCAGTATATTTCTGAAAAGTCAGAGCAGGGAGGAATGCCAGTGTGGATTGGTACAGGGATAGACAAACAGACTAGAAGAATAGAATGGAGAGCTGTCTATTAAACTGTGGCATGTGACAGAGGTGACAGGTCAGCTCAATAAGGAAGAAAGAGTGATCAACAAGTGGAGATGAAAAAAAGGTTATACACTATCCACGTGGGAAAAGGTGAAATTGGACCCTTGCCTCATATTATATCAACTCCAAATGGATTTGAGATTTAAAGACACCTTAAAGAAAGTTGAAAAACAAGTTGCAAACTTTAGCAAAATATTTATAATATACATAACTGCAGAGTATTAACATAAAAATATGTAAAGAACTCCTACAAATCTGTAAGAACACACACGCACACACCTGCAGAAATATGAGAAAAACACATGAACAAAAAAATCAGAAAACGTGTAAAGGGATGCTCAACATCGTTAGTCATCAGAGAAATGCAAATCAGAACCACAATGAGATATCATTTTGTACTTATTTAATTAAGTAAAAATGAAAATGTCTGACAATACCAAGTAGGAGTGCAATATCTTTGGAAAAAAGTTTGGCATTATCTCCTAAAGCAGAACATGAAATCAGTCTGGAAAAGAATTTAGCATTGTCTTCTAAAGTTGAAGATTCATATTCCTTATACCCAGCAATTCAATTCCTAGGTATATACCAAAGAGAAACTCTTGCACATGAACAACAGGTTACATACACATGAATGATCATAGCAGCATTGTTTATAACAGCAAAAACCTGGAAACAACCTAAATGACCAAAACTAGGGGAATAGGAAAATAAATGGTAGCATATTAATAGAAGAGATTATTATAAAGATTTTAAAAATAAATCTGAACCACAGTAGCTTGAAACTATATGGATGAATCTAAACACCATCATGTTAACGGGACAAAGGTAATTCTCCGAAAGTTACGTTATACATTATATAAATATAATGTATATACATTATGTGTGTGTGTATGTGTGTGTATTAGTGCTTTAAAACTTGACCGGGCACAGTGGCTCATGCCTGTAATCCCAGCACTTTGGGAGGGCGAGGTGGGCAGATCACGAGGTCAGGAGTTCAAGACCAGCCTGGCCAACATGATGAAACCCCATCTCTACTAAAAATACAAAAAATAGCTGGGTGTGGTGTTGGGCATCTGTAATCCCAGCTACTCAGGAGGCTGAGACAGGAGAATCCTTTGAACCTGGGAGGCAGAGGTTGCAGTGAGCTGAGATCACGCCACTGCTGGGCGACACGGCAAGAGTCCATCTCAAAAACAAAACAAACAAAAAAACACTTTAGTTTGGCATCATGCTGCATATAATTTTTCTATGTGACATATATATAAATGCAATCAAACTATATACAAAGGAAAGCAAGGGAATTAACCTGAGATTCAAAAAGATGGTTATCTTGGGTGGAAAAAGAGGGAAAGGAGGCAGGAGGCAGGTAGATGGAATGGGGTGGGGGGAGCGTATGGTTAGATGTAGATCTCTGTCGAGGTTCTGGTTTTATTTCTTGGGTAATGCATTCATGAACACTTAGTACTTTTTTTGTTTTTGAGACAGGGTCTTATTTTGTTGCCCAGGTTGGAGTGCAGTGCCACAATCTTGGCTCACTGCAATCTTTGCCTCCTAAGCTCAAGCAATCCTCCCACCTCAGCCTCCTGAGTACAGCTGGGACTGTAGGCACATGCCACCATGCCTGGCTATTTTTTTTAATTTTTTGTAGAGATGGGGTATATTCTCCAGGTTGGCCTTGAACTCCTGAGCTCAAGCAATCCGCCTGTCTCAGCCTCCCAAAGTGCTGGGACTACAGGTATGAGCCACCACGCCTTGCACATTATTAAAAATAACTAAATAAAAGTAGTTCAGGCACTAACCAATGGTAAGAATATCGTTAATAAAGAACTATTATGAAGCCAATTCTGTGTATCAGGTTTAATTAGAGAAAAATAATTTTCATGAATGAATGAATTGAAAATCAGTGACACTGGTCACAGAGAAGCCTTATATAGGCAGAGCTTTATGAAACTACTGAATTACACAGCAGAATGTAGTTGCTGGGGCATCTCTTTAAAAGATTATAAGTGAACTCAAGGAAATTTTGGAAAAACAAATTAGTAGGGTAGGTTATGCTTTACCTAAAATATTCCTGGGTCATTCCTAAAAACTATATCAGTTGCCATCTCTCTATAGCTTTAGGGGTGCAGTTCTTTTACGCTTTCCTCTTGCATCTTTGCCCTGCAATTAAAGTGAGGTGCTATTGGATGATCTGCAATTGAGTTACATGATCTAAGTCATGTGGGACAAAGGAGACATATTGAAAACATAATCTTTCTATTTTAAATTGTTTTAAATAACTAAAGCACTCAGAGACTTAACAAAACTCCAATTTTCTAATATGATACGGTACTTTCAGTATATTTTAAATTTTATACAGTTATTTTCTTTCTTACCATTGCTATCAACTAAAATTTAAACCAACTCAGATTCTATCCCCAGAGTTTCATTAGATTCTTCCTCTCTCCCTCATTCTGAGTCTATAATATTGCAGTTGGACTGCTTAGTTCGAACCACCCACTGTAGCCTGCCCACTTCATGTGACCAGCAGAAACCCCAGTAATGGAATTTTCTCAGCTCATGGAAGTGCCCGCTAACTGTGGATGACTATTGACCCAACTTTTTGAGAGCAATTTGGAAATAGTTTACTTGTTATGCAGCAACATCTGCTCTTTACCTTCTCTAAAGATGTGTTCTAAAGAATGAGGGACAAGAAATGAAATCTCTTTTGAAGCAAGCAGCCTTTGCCATTACTTTTAATGGCAAAAACCGCAGTTACTTTTCCAGCAACCTAACACATCATGTCATTTGCTTCCATCATTTCCTTCTACATAGTAACTTTCTCTTTATGACCATAATGAACTCTAATGAGCCTCACTTCCCTATTTTGAGGAAAAAGTGTGTTTGGGAGTGAGACCCACACTATATGTGTGTGGTGGGGGCCAGAACACTCTTCTGGGTATAAGCTTTCTCATAGAGCTTGACTGAGTTCTTCCTTTCTCTCATCAAAAGAAAAACCAGATGTATAGATTGTGAAGATTTTCTTCCACTCTGTGGGTTGTCTCTTTACTCTGCTGTTTCTTTTGCTGTGTAAAAGCTCTTTAGTTTAATTAATTCCCAACTATCTATCTTTGTTTTTATTGAATTTGCTTTTGGGTTTTTGGTCATGAAATCCTTGCCTAAGCCAATGTCTAGAAGGGTTTTTTGATGCTATCTTCTGGAATTTTTATAGTTTCAGGTCTTAGGTTTAAGTCCTTAATCCATCTTGAGTTGCTTTTTGTGTAAGGTAAGAGATGAGGATCCAATTTTATTCTCCCATATGTGGCTAGCCAATTATCCCAGCACCGTTTGTTGAAAAGGGTGTCTTTCCTCACTTTATGTTTTTGTTTGCTTTGTCAAAGATCAGTTGGCTGTAAGTATTTGAGTTTATTTCTGGATTCTCTATTCTGTTTCACTGGTCTATGTGCCTATTTTTATACCAGTACTATGCTGTTTTGGCGACCATGGCTTTTTAGTATAGTTTGAAATCAGGTAGTGTGATGCCTCCAGATTTGTTCTTTTTGCTTAGTCTTGCTTTGGCTATGTGGGCTCTTTTTTTTTTTTTGTTCCATATGAATTTTAGAATTGTTTTTTCTAATTCTGTGTAGAATGATGTGGTATTTTGATGAGTGTATTTTGCATTGAATTTGTAGATTGCTTTTGGCAGTATGGTCATTTTCACAATATTGATTCTACCCATCCATGAGAATGGGATGTGCTTCCATTTGTTTGTGTTGTCTATGATTTCTTTCAGCAGTGTTTTGTAGTTTTCCTTGCAGAGGTCTTTCCAGTCCTTGGTTAGGTATATTCCTAGGTATTTTATTTTATTTTTTGCAGCTATTGTAAAAGTGGTTGAGTTCTTGATTTGATTCTCAGCTTGGTCGCCGTTTGTGTATAGAAGAGCTACTGATTTGTGTACATTAATCTTGTATCTGGAAACTTTGCTGAATTCTTTTATCACTTCTATACATCTGACAAAGGACTAATATCCAGAATCTACAAAGAACTCAAACAAATCAGTAAGAAAAAAAAATCCCATCAAAAAGTTATATATATATATATATGATAGAATACTACTCAGTCATAAAAAGGAATGAATTAATAGCATTTGCAGTGACCTGGATGAGATTGGAGACTATTATTCTAAGTGAAATAACTCAGGGATGGAAAAGCAAACATTGTATGTTCTCACTGATATGTGGGAGCTAAGCCATGGGGATGCAAAGGCATAAGGATGATACAAGGGACTTTGGGGACCTGGGGGGAAGAGTGGGAGGGGGTAAGGGATAAAAGACTACAAATATGGTGCAGTGTATACTGCTTGGGTGATGGGTGCACCAAAATCTCACAAATCACCACTAAAGAATTTACTTATGTAACCAAATACCACCTGTATCTTAATAACTTTTGGAAAAAAAAAAAAAGAAAAAGAAAAACCAGTCAGTCCCTAGCTCATAGTTTCCACTTCTTTGGAACTGTGCCTGGACATTTTGAGCTTGTAATTGCATTACATCTTTTCGTTGCCCACTTAACTTCTCCCCTGTTACAAGTTAGTAAAGTATTTCTGAGGCAAAGCCAAAAAACAAAAGAATCCTAACAACATGTAACATAGTCGCCATGATCTCACTGTTGCAAATTTTCAAATTTCTGTCATGAAATCTCTTTCAAACCTCAGGTAGAATTTATTCTGAATGTTCTCTTGTAAAGGATAAGAGTTCTTTTAGATAATGACAATGGAAAGTTCGTTTCCAAGGCAGGTAAATCGTTCCACTAGATTGTAAGCCCCTGGAAGGAATAGGTGTGCTTTGTATGACATTGTCTCCTTGGTGCTTAGCACCAGGCATGATACATAGTAAATTTTAGGGACTGGAGATGAGATTTTGGTTAATGTGATGACTTAATGGCCTGGATACTCAATTCATGTCATTCCCATCTTCCCTACCTCCTCAAGATCTTCCTAAGGAAGCTAAATTTATAATGATAGTAACAAAATAGGAATTTAAAGTACTACAAAAGCAAGCAACTAATTTCAATTTAGGACTTTGATAAAACTGGGTAGAATACATGGCTTAGGTTTGAGTATGAAGTGGGGCCCTCACCCTCTCAGTACCCGCTAACCTGAATCTTAGGACCATAATGCTCGGGCATGCCTGTGAAGAAACAAAGAGCAGAGAAAGTGGCTCAACCCATCAAGGGATCTGGGAACATTTCCCAGCCAGCCCTCAGACTAGAAGAGTAGAAAAGGGAGGCTAATAAGGATGGCTGATGTCCCTGTAGCACCAGGACCTACCTGGGTCTGAGGCAGACAGGAAAGGGAGCACTGCACCTGGGTGCTGACTTTTAGAGCGAGGTGACCCTGCCCACTGAAAAAAAGTGGCCCCACTGAATGTCCTGATCAACCAAGACTAGATCAACAATTCCTCCTCCTTTACAGGAGGGTTAATAAGAGCTGAACAGGAACAAAGATGGTGGAGTCCCCTCCTCTATGGTGAGCACTCAATATGCATTTGTTAAAAAAATGAATGAAAAGAGGCAGTGTTGCTAGGGAATTGTTACTATGTGAAATACGATTTGCATGCAAATTTTACATTATTAGCAACCAAGAGCCTCTAGCAAGAAGGCTGATGGAAGGGTCAATGTGTTGCTTTTCTGAGTAAGATCTGGATAGAGAGGAAAACCATTGGCATTCTGCAGAAGCCTGACAGAGAAGCTTGGCTTTAGCTATGTTAAGTTTGAGACTATAGTATCTGGTAGATGAGATCTGGAGGCACTATATGAACAGAAATGAATTTCAGGTGAAAGTTCAGAATATTGAATTTTCTTTTCTCTTCCCCAATCCAGTCCCCCATTCCTCACAAATGGACAAAAGGAAATATGGGCACTAGCTCCTATGAGATACCAAATTGAGCCAGAGCTAGCTGTGATGTTTGGCTTCCACATTTGAAAACTTATAGAAACTGGAGACAAATCAGGAAATAATATGCAAATGATTAAAAAGTTGGGAAGTACTTGGAGTAGAAGTTATGCCATCCAAAGGAGAGGGTGGGATCGCTCTATCTATTTGGGAAAGACTTTATCTCAGCTAAAATAGTAGAGGGTAGGTGTGAGAGTTGCATCAAGATAAATTTCGGATTGGAAGAACTTTCGATGGAAGGAGGATAAAAAATTGGGAAATTCATCTGCATATCCATAGCCTAATGTATGGTGCCTGTGAGATGATAAGAAATGTTTTCTGAGTGAATGATCAGGTCATGGAATTGTTGTTCTTGAGGATTTTTATGACCAGTACACTTTGCTTTGCATTTTGGATGTTTAGGAATAATTAAAATGACCAGATGATTTCCTACATCCCTTCCAGCTCCTGAATTCCACAAATGACCCAAACTGGTTCATTATTTACTCCAAGGGACGTCTAAAGTGTGTCTGGAGGGCACAGGTAATCTCACCTTTGCAGCACAAATCCACATTCACACTCTGATTTTCCTCCAGAAACATTCAGACTTTCATCTCTATTGGAGAATTGCTGTCATTGTTTCCTTTCTGTAGCACCATTATTTATTCTAATTGCTGAGGCTGTGTTACTCTGTCCCTCAGATACACATCACTGCAAGTTATACATGTGCTTCAAGAAGGGAAGAATGAACCTCTAAGCTGTAGTCAAATTGGTTTCCTAAATGATGCTGCACATTTTAACTGAAGTTTGTGTAGTATTCTAGTGGAAAAAATAGGTGGGGGGTAGAGGGAAGGGTTCCTTTGGTTTTCAGGCTGTTAACTGTAATTAGCCTGGTTTCTGAGATGTAATTATCTTGCAATCTCAAAGCAAACACCCTGGAGGAAATTGCACTGTTAAAGACAGCATGGCATTAAAAATAAATTATTACCCCAGTGCTTTGTTTTTGCTGCTTATGCCTTGTGATTTGTCAGGGTTTCTGATAGCAAGCACTTGCTTAGGGGTGGGGCTGTGTAGTCACGTTACCACTGCTTGTACCACAGGGTTGGGAGGCTTGGTTTGCTTTGTTGTAACAATGGTGTGAAGCTTATCACTATGGAAGTGAAGGCTGGTGTTGCCCTATCCATACTCTGCTTATCCATTCGCATCACCAAAATGGCTCTTGAGGTCAAGGAAAGAGACCATTGTAGGTCTTCTTTAGCGGTGGACAATGAAGAATGAGTAGAGTGAGGCATCATTATTCAAAGCTCAGGTAATTCAAACTGTCTGCAAAGAAAAATTCAAATTGCTTGAGTATGTCTGAGAGGAAACAAGAAAAATCCCTACTATTTTAGGAACAAACAATGAAGGATCATGAATCATCATCACTGGCCAGACACAGAGGCTGGAAAGACTGTGGGGCTTGGCATCAGAGATCTGTGGGTTTGAACATATAATTGTGCAAGTTGTACACTTCACAAAGCCTCCCCACTGAGGAGACAAGTGGAGGCTGACATTTACCAGTGCCCCCGATCTAGCTGTGTGCTCATGGGGCTGCATTCACTCTGAGGAAGGGCAAATTTTTCTGATGGTCTCCTTTATAGGAATGGTTAAAAAATTTATCTGGTGAGAATATAATACAAAGATGTCATAAAGGCCACTATTTATGGTCTGTGTGACCTTGGTCAAATTGCTTATTCTTTCTGAGACTCAGTTTTCTCGTGTATAAAAAGAAGGATGATAATCATAACAATAATAATAACTCCTATGATTATTTTGAAGACTTACAACTGAATCTGAAAAGCATTCAGAATCAAAAAAGCATATGCTCAACTGATAGCAGAAGTTGTGATGATAATGATGATTCTGACCAGAACAATCATTATCATCAAGTATTCACCCGGATTTGAGCCTGCACCAAACCCTGAGCCAACCATGGGGGCCTGAAAGGCATGAGAGCTTGTCTCCCTCTCTTACAGAGCTGACAGTTTGGTTGGAAGGACAAGACACAAACAGCAATAGGTAATTAATTGTACCATGTTCTGTGTGAGTTCTGTAAAGTAAAAATTCCACAGCTCCTGTAGCAATTTATCTTGGCTGTTAATTCAGTTGGTGGAACTGGCTTTTTTTTGCATATCAGAAGGGAAAATGGGGGAAGACCCTATAGAATTTGGAGTTGAGACTGTGATAGTACACATAGGGAGGAGATGGCAATAGTGAGGTACAGGAGGATGGAAGGGAAATGTGGGAGCTATTAATAATCCAAAGAAAGCTTTGACTAGCTAGAAATATTTTCTTTTCTTTCAATGAGCCGAGCTTATTTGTGTTAGAAATAAGTTGAATAACTGAAATCCACAGCTTTTTATTGCAAAACCTCATTTTATTCCCCATGTCTATTTTTCCCTTGTTAAATTCTGTCCATACCTCTGATGTTTCACTAAATGAATTATGAAATGGAAGGCCAATTAAGTCTACCCAGACTTATATAAAGTTAAATTTGCTCAGAACTGTTAATGGTGGGTTATTAACAAAACATACAAATCCCTCCCCAGTTTTATGATCTTCAATACTGGAATAGAACATGTGCCCAAAGATCATTTCCTTGGTTGCCTTAACTCAGAGAGTGACTTTACCAGCATTGGCTCAATGAATGGTTTATTTGATTCTTAAAGAATAAAGTGTAAGGGGAAAGTTCACAATTTTCCTGTCAAACAAAGCCATGTCAGTATTTAATACAGTTTGAAAACAATTTGTTGGTGTCCAACCTAAAATTTTTCCCTTCCTCCCTCTCTCCCTCTCTCTCTCCCTCCCCCTCTCCCTCCCCCTCCTCCTCCCGCCTTCCCTCCCCCTCCCCCTCTCCCTCTTCCTCCTCTTCCTTCCTTGTAACTACTTTGAAAAAGAAAATTCTTTGTTAATAAAAAAGCCCTTATTTATTTAACAAATGTCAACTAATAAAAAATTTACTTATGCAAAAATGTGAGCCACAGTGCAAATTAAAATCCATTCTTCCAAGATGTTAGAAGGAATAGCCATGAAGATTTCTATTCATGGCAAGTTAACACAATTACCCTGAAAGGCCTCTTCTGACATAACAATAACAACAACAAAATAAAAACCTAGAATGTTGAAGGAAATGAAATGAACAATATTTTATTATTTATATTTAAAAATAAATTTTATTGTGTATATTTAAGGTATTAAAAATGATGTTATTAGATACATATGTATAGGAAAGCAGTTACTATAGTGGAACAAGTTAACGTGTCCATGATCTCACATAGTTACCCATTTTAAACATCATTTTAAATATATAGCAGAGTTTCCAGGAATTTAGGAAAGTAAAGATCCAGGGATCCAAATATGAAGAGGAAGCTGAAAACTAGAGTAGTAAGGAGGCACTCACTGCTGCAGACCTGAGAGGGGTTCCAGTCTTAGTTAAGCAGGTGACTTCAGTTGAAGAACCGCAAGGAATAGGAGTTGAGATTTTGGGCATTCCTGCAGCAGGATGTTAGAACTGAGATCTTCTCCTGACCATAAAGCTCTCAATGGGCTGTATCCTCAGTGAAATGGTGTCTAAAAACATCAGCCTACTGGTAAAAAAACCAAACCAAACCAAACCAAAACAAAAACCCTATAAGGGTACTTGGTGTCTAATGAGAATTCATAAGCACCTTCCTGTTATACTTCTGTGATCTGGGAAATCCAACTAAAGAAGTTAATATGGAATTGGTACCAGACTAGTAAAACCTAGGGGTCACCTCTGTGGAAGGACATGCTTTAAATCCTGATCACACAGTACTTCTGCAGCTAAAGCCCTGCCAGACTCAACATCACTATTCAAAATTACAACATTCTCAAAGAACTAATTCCCCACAGTTGAGAGTCAGCAGAAACAACAAAAGAATTAAGTCCCTAAAGCTTCAGATAACAGAATTATTGGATACATCCTCTAAATGAAGTATGTTTAAAGTGATTAGAGATGCAAAAGAAGGGTTGAAAAACATGATAATGAAATATAGCCTATAATTATCAGCCAGTTTTGGAAAAGAATAAAATAGAAACTCTATTTTCTTCTTATAGAGGTTAAAACATAAAATAGTTGAATATAAAAAATTCAAATTATATATTACATAGCAGATTAGGTAAAGATGAAGACTAAACAAATTAATTGAGAGGTCTTAAAGAGAGATACAAAGAATGAAAATGTGAAAGAATATTAGAGTCATAAAAAGTAGAATGAAAGGTGTAAGATAAATAAAATATAATTTTTGTGAGGACATAATAGACATAATGGGAGGAAAGTAATATTAAAAGAGATAATGCCTTGAGAATTTTCCAAAATGTTAAGAGGCAAAATCTCAAATTCAGGAAATATGAATTCTAAACATTTTATTTTTGAGTAAGAGAAAATTTACATCAGACACATCTTAATGAAACTTATGTATAGTACACACATAAATTTAGTACAAGGAGAAAATTGTAAAAGCAAATAGAAAGCAAATAGAAGATCACAGAGGAAGGAAATTAGACTGACAGCATACTTCACTACAGGGAAAATAAAAACTGGAAGATAGTGGAATAACAACTTTATTGTGCTAAAAGAAAATAATTGTCAACATGGAATTTTATATTTACCTACATTAAAATTCTATGATAAAGGTGAATATTGTAATAAACACTTTCAGACAAAAACAGAATTTCTTGCTAAGAGATCTTTGGTGGAAGATTTTCTAAAACATAGGTACTCTACCCTGACTGTACATTGGAATCACCAGTAGATATTTGCCATATATTGCTAGTCTAAGAGATATATATTTAATTGTTCTGAGGCATAAATTGGGATTTTAAAAACATCTCAGGGTGATTCTAATGTGATGTCAAGTTTGAGAGCCATTGGTATAAAAAAGATGTACTTCATGAAGAATGAAACTGAATCCAAGAAGGGGTTCTGGGGTTTAGTTTCAACCCAAAAAATCATTAAATATGTGGATAGATAACAATATTCACTGAATGAATGAAGAAATAATAATAATATTGACAAAGGGAATATAAAGGTACTATAGAACTAGATTACTAGGCCAAAATAACATGTAAGAAAACAGTGAGGTGACTGAAAGTTCAAGGCATTTAAGGTCCTTTTATTATTCAGGAGGAGAGTAGATATACTGATTAACTTTGTTAAATAATTATACTCTAATTTATAGGTAATACTAAAATAGTAGGAATGTAATATGTAATTTCTAAACTGGAAGAAGAGTTAACCCGGCAGGAGTGTGAAAGGAGGTTATAGAATGTAGGGAGGCCTTAAACAAATTTAGTTACATATACCAGGCACATGGTGATGAGGGGTCCACCAGAACAGGGGCAGTGGAAATAGGAGAGGGTGGCACAGTTGCAGGAGATTCTACAAATTAACAACCAATATGACCTGGTAATTAATTTGCTAAAGGAATGTAGTCAGAAGGGGCAGAGGGAGTACAATCCCACCCCAACCACAGCACCTAAAATTTTCAGTCAGGGTGACAAGGAAAATGAGCGTGAGAAGTTTGGAAGTCAAAAGGCTGGACGGACTGGGTGGGGAGGTGATGAAGGTTTCAAACACTTGCAGGCAGCATTTAGGTGGTAATTCCAGGCAGCTGAACTGGATCCCAGGAGAGCAATGACTGTGGAAGGTGAAGAGGAATCAGACCATCCATCTAGGAAGAAGATAGAGAACTCAGAAAAGAGGGTAGAGGGCTAAACATGGGTGTCCACATTTAGGGAGCATAGGGAAGAAGTTACAACAGAGAAGGAAAAAAGAGACTCACTCTGGTTTATGTAAAGAGAATCATTTGCATTTGGGTTATAATATTCAAAGCAAACCTTTAAGATGGAGAAGACATCAAACTTCCAAAGACTTAGTTTACATCACTGCTTGACTTTTTATTGGTGGATATACATGAGACTGCTTAGAATGTCAGACCCACTTATACTTCTCTAACTTTTTTATAAGTAAAAAAAGTTTTGAACTGTTGTTAAATAGAAAAAAAGGTTACCAGGTAAGACCTTCTTCACTATTTTCCTTATCTACTTGAAACATCATATCACTTTGTCTAGCCTCATGACAGACTTGTGGTGGATTTAAAATGGCTGAAAATTCTTTAATGGAGGTGAGGTCCATTTTCTTTACTCTTCAGTCTGGGATAGTTTGTGGGAGACTTGACCAACTGAGTATGGACATAAGAGACTATGCCAGTTCTAGGCCTGGAGTTTAAGAAGACTGACATCTCCTGCCTTGGTCTTTTGGAGCCCTGAGTCACCATTCAAAAAATTCACCAATTTTTCTGAAGATCATTGTGCTGTAAGAAACTCAAACCATATGCAGAGAACCTAGAAGATGAAGCTGTACGTAGAAACAGAGGCCAAGGAGCACAGAGGTACCAGGTAGGTGAGTGAAGAAATGATCTTGGGAGAGGATCCTGCGACTCTGGCTTTCCTAGCTGAAAATATGTAGATCGGATATTAATAGCCCAGCTAAGCTCTTCCTGTAGTTTTCATCCACAATGCCACATAAAAACAAAATAAAAATGGTTCTTTTAGGTCACTTAATTTTGAGGTAATTTGCTACGGCAATAGCGAATCAGAACAAGACTACTTCTTTCAAAGGCTAATCACTCCAGGGATTCCAGACACCACTCCTAGGACTTCCCACCACCACTCAGCTTCCTTTGTCTTCTCTAGATTTTTATTCATTCCTCTTCATTCTTCAAACTTTTATCCTTAGTTTACAAACACAGCTCCAAACATTTCCCCCATAGTTTTGCTTTTGTCTCAGCCTATTGGGATGTCTTTCATTCTCATTTCTATTAATGCCATAATTATGAAAAGAGTAATCTTCACTCATTCACTCACTCATTCATTTTCCACTTACTCTGTGCCAGGTACTCTTCTCAGTTCTGGTGATAAATAGCCAACCAAAGTGACATGACTCCTGCTCTTCTTGATCTTATAACGTGGTGAGGAGGTAGCAATTGTAAAATAGTAATGTGAGTGATTGCAATTATAGCTGAAATGAGTTGACAAAGGATAGGAACGTGGTTACATGAGGACATACAATGAAAGAATCTGATAGGGTATTGGGGCAGACAGAAATTCAAAATCAAGGTGTTGGCAGGGTGGGTTCCTCCTTGGGGGCACAGAGGGAGAATCTGCTCCACGCCTCTCTTCTAGCTTCTGGTGGTTGCTGGTAATCCTTGGTGTTTGGTGGCTTGCAGCTACATCACTCCAGTCTCTTCCTCCATTATGATGTAGGCATCTTCCCTCTGTAGGTCTGTATCTTCACATGGTATTTTCCTCTCTGTGTGTCTGTCTTTGTGTCTCTTCTCCTATTCTTATAAATATGCCAATCTTATTTGAATAGTATGACTTTATATTAACTAACATATCTCTAATGACACTATTTCCGAGTCAGGTTGCCTTCTTTTTTTTTAGATGGAGTCTCGTGCTCTGTCACCCAGGCTGGATTGCAGTGGCATGATCTCAGCTTACTGCAACCTCCACCTCCTGGTTTCAAGCAATTCTTCTGATACTCCTGCCTTAGCCACCTGAGTAGTGGGATTACAGGCACGGGCCACCATGCCTGGATGATTTTTGTATTTTTAGTAGATACAGGGTTTCGCCATGTTGGCCAGGCTTGTCTCGAACTCCTGACCTCAGGTGATCTGCCCGCCTCAGCCTCCCAAAGTGCTGGGATTACAGGTGTGAGCCACCATGCCTGGCCCAAATAAGCTCACATTCTATGATTCCAAAAAGGACATGCATTTTGGGCGGACACTATTCAACCTAGTACACCATACATCAGCAAGCCCTAATGCTGTTACTTAAAAAATATGTCCAGAATCTGACAACTCCTTACCACTTCCACTGCTGCCATCCTGGTCCAAGCCACCTGAATTGTTACAATAACCTTCCTACTGGTCTCTCATTCATTTGTCTGACACACGTTTATGGAGGCACAGCAACATGAAGAATTAAGCTGGGTTTACATAAGCCTGCCCATGCTGACCCCAGCTGTGTGGCCAAGGGAAGCCCAACTCCCTACTCTCATTACTGACAATGTCTGAGAGATACAAAGACATGAAATCAGGTTTTTCTCCCTTCGTTGGAGAGAACAGGCTGAATTCCAATGACTAACATGAATGAATGCCAGGAGGTTGAAGTTCAAACACCAATGAGGTTTGCTGTGTAGCCTTTCAGGATGCTGTGGATAAAATATGTGTAAGTCTTGAGAAATCCTATTTCTATGAGCTCTGTCCCTTCCAGGGCATTTAGTTCTGGACCACAGAGTGGTATTTCTGTGTGGCTTCCCAGTCATCCTACATCTTGGAAAGACAGAACTGTTCCAGGCTGGAAGGCATTCTGGTGGGCATGGAGAGTCTTTGACCCTTTATTCAAGGCTGTTAGAAAGTTAGCTGACAATTTCATTTCATTTGCCTTTCTTGCCACTGGTAGTTCACGTTTTATTTACTAAAATCTTATTATAATAGCCTAGTAGAATGAATCAGAATTAATGAAAAATAAATTATAGACTTTTTTTACTTATAATGCAGACATTTTTAAAGGAATGCAGTTTTTATTTGCAGATAACAGCAATCCACACTAACTGCTAAGTGCTTTTAAGCTGACATTCGTCTAAACCCGCTTTAATGAACAGATAACTCATTTATAATTAGCAGTGCCAATTAATTGGCATGCAAACAAAGTGATTAAAGTGCTAAAGTTCTTAGGAACAGTTTTTCCTAAGTAGGTTATAGACAAACCTTCCCTGACCCTGCATCTTGTTTACATGATTAAATTGCTGAGGAAGCCTTTCTTTATAGATAGCACATGAAGAAATTTTAACTCAGCCTTGGTGAGTGATCCCTGATTTGGAATCAGTAATGGATAATTTATTGTACTCTGATTTTCCCAAATCAACACTTTTTTTTAGTGTAAATTATATAACTTTGTGGGCCTCTTACATATTACTATGCCCCTGCCACCAGCCACTGGGCTTCAGTAAACTTGAAGCTGTCAGTATCCCACCCCAGTCACTTTACTTTTCATATCTATCTCATATCCTAGAAATATGAATAGAAGCCTGTGGGGTTTTATTTATTTTTATAATTGACAAGGAAAAATGATATATTTTTACAGTGTTCAACCTGATGTATTGTTATATGTATACATTGTAGGATGGCTAAATCAAGCTACTTAACACATTACCTTACATACTTTTTTTTTGTGATAAGAACATTTACAGTCTACTCTCTTGGGAATTTTCAAGTCTACCATATATTTTTATTAACTGTGGTCACCATGATGTACAATAGAACTTTTGCATGTATTCCTCCTCTTTAACTGAAATTTTATATCCTTTGGCAAACATATCCCCAATTCCCCCACCCCTAGCCTCTGGTAACCACCATTTCACTCTGTTTCTATGAGTTATGCTTTTTTTTTTTTTTTTAAAACAATCCACATATTAGTAAGATCATATGGTATTTGTCTTTCTGTGTCTGGCCCATTTCACTTAGCATAATGTCCTCCAGGTTCATCTATATTGTGGCAAATGACAAGATTTCCTTATTTTTTTTAAGGCCAAATAATATTCCATTGTTTATATATACAACAATTTCTGTGTCCATTCATTGTGGGGTTTTATTTTAAATGGCTGCAAATTCTTTGACAGTCCTCTCATTAAGGACAAGTTCTATATCCTTTACCCTTGAGCCAGAGTAGGCTTGTGACTTGCTTGTAACCAATAGAATGTATCAGAAGTGGCACAGTATGATTTCTCAGGCTAAGCCAAAAGAGACATTGCAGCTTCTGTCTTGTCCACTGGAACACTGGCATTTTAGGCCCAGACCTGCCATATCAAACGTTGAAGCTTTCTGAGGCTGCCATGCTGCGAGGAAGCACAGGCCACGTGGAGAGGCACGTATAGGTGCTTTTGTTGACAGCCCCAGCTGGGTCCCAGCTAGCAGTCAGCATCAACATAAGATATGAGTGAAAGGCCTGAGGGTGGTTCCAGACCCCAGCTGTTGAGTTACCGCCAGCCTTCATGTCTTCCCAGCTGAGGCACCAGACATGATGGAGCAGAGACAAGCCATCTCTCCTGTGCTCTTTCTGAATTTCTCACCCACAAAAGCTGTCAGTGTAATAAAATGGTCAGTGTTTTATGCCACTACCTTTGGTTTGTTTTGTTTTGTGGCAATAGTAACTGGAAGAAGGGCTTTTTTTCTTTTCACTTTAAGGTGCTATACAATATCCATCTCCTATTTTTTCCCCTTTAACAAGCTTTTGGTTTCTATTTTATCCTTGAATATCTTCTCCTACACTGTTTGCGTTTGTTGGTTTTTAAAAACATTTCCCTCATGCGCAACTGGAAGTGGGATTTGAATCCTCTTTGGAAAGTTATTAACCCATTGAGTCTCAGCCGCCATGATGGTGGGGGAATTATATCTACCTCATACGGTTGTTGTGAGAATTGGGTACATTGTAGGAAAGTACCTGGCATACAGCAGGCATCCATGTATGGATGGCAAAATAGACCGGCAAGACATTTCTATATCCATTTACAACTGTGGATACAGATCCATTAGGTAAATGGTAATTAATATTAGAAGTTTTCAGAGACAAGTTATGGAACTCTGAACTTCAGTTTCCCATTTGCTCAAAGCACGTTGATCTAAATGAGGGAATATGGTATTCTCAGGGGAAGTTTGTGTGTGTGTGTTTGTGTGCACATACACATGTTGTCTCCTCTCTGTTGGATAAATGACTGCATGCCCTTATAGCCTATCCATCACTGCATGAAGTTGAAAACAACAGCAACAACCAAACCAAACCAAATCAAAGCAAACCAACAGAAAATGACCTCAAACTCTCATAATGGTTACATTTGTCCAAGGACATTTGCAAGTCATAGAGGTCAGATAATGAAGCAGAACCCACTGAATGGGCTGGTCTGTGGCACAGCCTCAAGTCTGGAGAGAAAGTTCCACCCCTTCCTTGGCTGGAGGCATGTCTGCTTTCTGGAAAAGTACATTTGGTACAGTGGAGACCTTTGACATTTTGATGGGCCAAGGACACTTTTAAAATCTGTGGATCTTCTCCCCAGAAAAATGAACACACTCATTCTCTCACAACAATTTGCACACCATTTTAGAGTATTCCTAGTTGCTATAAACAATTGAACCCTGCTAAAGAAGACAATAGGATTTAGAGTGCTTTGCCTTATAATCCAGGGGTAGTGAGTTTAGTTCTGACTAAAACAGGGAGGCTGTCATTTTTGGCTTCCTGTGTCACCTTACAAGATGGAAGCCAATTTCTGTAGAGCATCTATTGCAGATCAGGCTCTATCCCAGGGGCTTCACATGTCTTAATTTAATCCCCAGGAAAAACAAGTAGGTAAGTGTTTTGTCTCTATAATGAGGTTGAGAGAAAAGTGATTTTTCCAATCTCACAGCTAATAAGTAGTGGGGCCCTGGTTTTAGAGATGCCAATATCCAATGTTTTCCTATTACTTTCTGTTTGTGTCTGGGGTGCTGGCCGAGATTGCTCCAAACAGATCATGACTGAATAACTTGATAGTCCTGGGCTTGCTGTTTACATTTTCCCTCTTCCCTTCCCCATCCCAGTCTACCTCTGTTCCTTTTGGCTGCCAGAGGACAGTATGGTGTGAGGGTGGAGGGGATGCTTTGTTGCTGGTTAGATTTAAGAAAAACAGTAAAAGTCAATGTGAGAGCAAGGGCCCCTGAATCTGTATGTTTGGGCTGGAATCCGCTGGGCCTTTGCAGACAAGAGATAGCCCAGCATTTTATTTAGCACCTTAGCTTTACAAAGAATTTTTCCATTCAGTAATAAAATAGGCAGGCAAGACATTTCTATATCCATTTACAACTGTGGATACAGAAACTTTTTCAAGGAAATTGTCTTCCCAGGCCCTCCCATTCTGGTTCCAGGTCTTTTTCCATTACCTTCTAGCTGCATCCCATGGAGAACAAGGTTAAGAAATGCCATTCTGGGAAATTAAAGCTGCGGAGTGAAATCACAATGGCTTAGAGCAGTAAGTCATAAGTCATTGTGATTGGGATATGGCTGTCCTTGCACATGTTCCAGGAAGCGGCCCTCACAAATGTAGCCAATGTAGGACAAGCAGTAATCTGGGAAATTGTAACATAAGATCACATAATGGCAGTGGCTTTTGAATGATAAGGTAACTGATAAGGACTATTAAGAAAGGAACACAGGAGACTAAAAATCTGAAAGATTTCCTCTAACATTGCCCAAAAAGAGTGTGATCTGATTTTAGATTAATTGTACTGGTTCTTTGGACTAAAATATCCCTCCAGCGGAGAAAGGCAATTCATTAAGCAACCAGAGCTAGAAAGTAATTCTCTGAAAGAACATCCGGCTGCCCTGGCTCGTGGTCTTTGCTTACCCAGAAGAGAATCTGCAATTTGGCCGTCTAAGTGCTGATGACCAGCATGGGTTCTTTTAGTGATGATCCTGCTGGGAGATAATATGGGATATTGGTTTATCAATCACTCTCTGGTGAGTTCCGATTCACAATTTAATCTCTCGTTGCCTGATCATCTCTGCTGGAACTGATACAGATCCTGAACCTGCTCAGATGTTAAACAGATTTTGGGCTTTGGGTCTTCAATTGGGTCCAACTATACTTAGGAGGCCCTCATTTGAAGAAAACAGAACCTTTCTCATTAAAAGGCCTTGGGAGCTAATAGGAACCATAATCTTGTTTTGTCCAGAAATCCAGCATGTCCATCTAGTTCTAAAGCTCCAAAGAACAGAAGTTTAAAAGAGCATAGGTGTGTGTTTGAGCAAGAATCTTGCAAAAGCATTCCTAAGTGTAGCCTCAGTGTGAGGATCTCAAATTTACTCAGGTTAGTACCCTCAAATAGAGATGGAGTGTGGTTACTACTAGCCTACTACAAGGTTACGTGCCTTGGAGGGTCCTCTGGGCCTAGGTTATTTTGAAGTTTAGAAGAAGAAGGCTCACATGGGTAGTCTGAAGGGGCAGAGCAGCATCTCAGGAGGCAACCTGGTGGTATAGCTTGCTTTTGGGCAACAACTGTTCAAGTCCTGGGGCACATGGAGAGGATGTGAGCATGGGGGAGAAGAAAGGGAGATTCTCATTGGTTTGGAGGCTGGGAAGATGGTTGGTGATGATGCCAGTCAGATTTGGTTCCTGGGTTCTCTTCGGAGATCCTTCCCATGGTCCACTCACCTAGCTTTGGTAGTGTCCCTTCTCCATTATGGGAAGTTACCTGAGATAGGTTGGGTTGGGGAAGCAGATACCTAACTAGTGGATGTAACACTCTCAGATCCCATCATTGCAGAGGTCATAAAGTGGATCCAGGATCTGACTTACTGGGGCTCAGCAATCCAGACAGATGGGGAAGCAGCAGAAGCTGAATTGCCTGGCTGCTAAGGCAGCACATTACACAGTATCCTGCTGGCATAGCAGGGTTTGGTGAACACAGGTATAGTGAGGGGAGGGAGTGTCTCACCTGGTGGCTGGAATTGGGGTAAAGTAGGTGACACCTAAGTCAGAGGGTGTCTGTGTATGGGTTCCATGCTATATATCGGAATTACATGAGATAATATATAATACAATCTTTATACTACATCTGATAAGTGCTTAACAATGACAACCACTGTCATCATCATCATCAGCAGCGGCAGCATCTTGCGTAGTACTTTATACCCATGTCCATGTAACATTCAGAAAGTCTAACAGTTGGTTATAGAAATAATAGTAAATTGTACTACAATTGTATCAGTCCAGTGTTGGTTCATGGTAGAGCCTTGGCCCTCAGGGCTTCTTAGAGCTGGAAGAGCCCATGAGGACCAAATATAATAAACTCAAGATCAGAGCCAGGCAGGTGTCATGCATATGGTAATCAAGATAACGTAGAACATTAGGGAAGGTTGGAGGCTGGGGGGACCTGGAGAGCATATACCACATCAAAGGGCAGTGGCTCCTCAACTCTAGCTGATAGTTCCCATGTGAAGATGGGGGCCCCGGGATTATAGCTCTTCTGATTATTTTAGAAAGACAGAAATCCAGATTTTAAGGTAAAATTTTACAGTTTAAAAAATATTACAAACCAAACAAAACATATGTGTAGGCTGAATGGGACTCGTTAGCCGTCAGTCTGTGACACTCTTCTCTGAAGCAGGAATCCCCTTGAAGGCCCTCCTACCCTGGGGTCATCCAGCTAAAACTTCATGGGATGATCTGATTGTTCTTTGTAAGTCTTACCTTTCTGGCAGTATCATAAGTCACCAAAGTTGTAAATCTGGAGCAGGGCTGGGTCAATAGGGCTTTAACTGTAGCTACTTGCTATTGCTTACCTGCTGTTTTAACAGTAATTGGATTGGACACAGATTCTTGCCCTCCACCCAACATCATTCAGCCCCCAGGTCTAAACTCACATTTGAGCAATTGGGGGAGTTAATGTTGCTCTTGTTTACATCCTTGATGCTGAAGCAAGGCCTTGTGAAACCTACAGAATACAGGAGTTAATGTTAAGCAGGAAACCCTGGGCAGTCCTAACATGTAAATGCAGGACGGACCAGCTACATGGATATGCAAACCGTGCAGCTGCACGTACCTCATACTTGGTGTAATGTGCTCTCTTATTGTCTTGAAATTCTTAATAATCTTTGAACGAGGGGGTCTGTATTCTCATTTTGTACCAGGCTCTACAAATTATGTAATTGTCCTGAATCAATGTGATCAGAGTTGAAATGAAATCGTATAAGTAGGATTTTTTAGAACCTTCTACAACTTGATTAGTTTCTGCTTTTGTGTGAGCTTAGGTAAAGCCCGTGGAAGCCAGGGAATGGAAAAATGCTTTCCTGGCCATTATAAAAGATGGGGATGTTCTCCACTGCTTTGTGTTGAGTGGATAAAGTGGGAAAGGGTCCATTTCCTGTGATGTGACCCCTTCCCAGGGCTTTTCTTCCTTGTCTCAGGTGCTGGATCAACATTAGCTGTTAGGCAAAGGAGACACAGGCAGGCATGGAATCACTTGTGGGGGTGGCTATTGTGCTGGAATTAGAGGAATCTGGAGACTAGATGACATCCCAGGGGGAAGAGAGCCAGGAGACTCAGATTTTTTTCCTGATCATTTTCAGGTCAGCAAAACCCTAGAGTAGCTGAGGAATGGGTATGTGCTGGGCATTAGCACAATTTTACTGATGCATTTTAGTTGCCTCTACAAAATCAAAACACAGAGCACCGAAAAGCTACTAAAATATCCTCATTTAGCCTCTGCAAGAGATTCATTGATGCTGGAGTCATGATTAATTCCATTTCTATTGCTGCCTTATTCATTATACATATGGTCTGCTGCAGAGGTACCAATTGTGGGATTTTGGGTACAGTAGAAAATCCAATAGAGCAAGCCTTAAAAATGAGGGCTTCGTCTTCATGCTTCGGCTTTGGCCTTTTAGCAAAGAATTTAGTGACTGCAGCTACCGAACTTGTTCTTAGTGAGAGGGGAAGCAGAACTTGAGAGAATCTGTTGTGTTAATGCCCTCCCTAAATCACAAATAGTTGCAGATCAAGAATTTGCTCTGCAAACTTGGCAAACTAGTTAGGATGGCCAGCTAATGACGACTAGAACAACCCATCAATCTGAGGCTCAATCAATAAAAACAAGTATTTCTTTTGGATAATTACCCCTCCCTTCCCTAAACTCAAACACTCACATTTTTGAGACTATCATTACATTAACTGTACAGATGAATTTGGGAAAGAGTTGACATCTTTACTGTGGCAAATTCTCCTACCTAGGAACATATGATGTTTCTCAGCGGATTCAATTTTTAATTTTATGTCCTTTAGTGAAAATTTATGGTCCTTTTTATTTAGTCCTGCATATTTCTTATTAACTTTGTCTCTGAATATTTCATATTTTCAATGGTATTTTGAAAGTAATCTTTTTTCATTATATTTTCTAACTAGTTAATTAGTTCTTACTGATATATTTAAAAGCTATTTTTATATATTTATTTTGTAATTACTACTGAACTCTTATTAGTTATTACATTTTTATATTTTTTGTTCAATAATCATGTAATATGCAATATGTGGCATAAATGCTGCAAGAATTTCTTCAGTGTCAGTGGCAGAAATCACTAATTGATTCTGTCATCTTTCCCCATCAAGGCTGGATGCAGTAAATCCTTCTCAATCTACATTCTGTTGGGAGACGATTTTCCATGAGTCTGTTATGTTTCTACACATATTCTGAATGAGGCACTCACTGCCCATTGTGCTAAATTATCTTTTCAAAATTGTTTGTGTTGGGGCTTAGAAATCGATACCCCAAAACATGGCACTTTGACATGCTGAACTAAAGAAGCAGCCTCTATTCCCTGGGAAATTCTCCTTATTCCGTGTCTTGTCTCTCAGTCCTCCATCTCTTCCAAAGTACAGGATGAGGCTGTAGTTCCCTAGAAGCTGGACCACAAAGAGGAACACAATTGCCTTCTATCTCTTCCCTGAAGTTTCATTAGCCAGAGAAGATTAAAACTCATATCACAGAGGAGGAGACTGAAAATCAAGTACCACACCTAGAGCCCGGACAAACTTTGTCTCAAAATACTGTCTATTCTAAGGTTCCATTCAATTCCCCAAAAGAATTATGTATTGCCTGAGCATTGGGACCATTCATTTCTTCGAAAAATCATTTACTGCATATTTTCCCATCTCACTTTCCCCTATAAGAAACAGTATATAAGCATCTGTACCCCCATTGGGTTATTGGGTAATCATTCTCTTTTGAGTCCCCTGTACTATGCATGTTAAAATAAACTTATATGCCCCTTCTCCCCATTAATCTGCCTTTTGTCAGTTCATTTTCAGCAAACTTTCAGAGGGTGAAGAGAGAAGTTTTTCCTTGGCCCCTACATTTGTATATCAAATAGCCTTAGAAGATAGAAATAGTATTGCCCTCATGAGTGAAGGGAAGGCATGCTAGTAAGGATGAAAGATTCAAGTTTCTTGAGCTCAGGATTCTTCTGTAACATATCTCATTGTATGTGCTTGTGTCGTCTGTCCCTCTTCACATCAAGTGGTAGGAATTGGGGTTCAGGGAACTGGTGCAAAAATACAGATACTCTGGCTACTTCTGTTGATGTGAGTAATCAATGGTGCCTCATCTATGACCCAGGAATCTTGTGTCTTCTATGAGTATCCATGAAACCATGTTAGGGAAACTTGTTAGCTTACAAGTAGGGCACAGTCTCAGACCCTCTCATTTTGTTACAGTTTTGGTGATGAGGATGGGATGCTAATAGAAACATGACTTTCTGGAAAAGGAAAGGTGAGTGCCTCCTGGGCTTACTAATGGTGCCGGGGTAAGGTCCACAGAGTTGGTAGTGGACATGTTCACTAAATTGTATGGTCAACTGGACAGTAAATTGTCTTCCATTTTATTGTCTGTTAGTGAGAGGCATTGGAGAGGTGGTTGCGAAATGAGTATAAGGAAATAAGTTAAAGACAGACACCTAAATGGTGCCCTGGTTGTTGTTAATTCTCCCGAAGACAAAAGGACTTTCTCACCAGTCCAGTAGTCAGCCTCAATTTTAAAAGCTACTGCTGAGATTTTCTTCTGAGTGGAAATAAGTTTCCACTCCATCCACACAATAGTTGCAGAGATGCATACCTGGACTGAGCATAAAAGGAGAAAACTTTGTGAACGTGATGGGCAGAAATCATTAAAACTTTGGCTGGCTACTTGGGAGACAGGGTGGATGTGTTAAGGAAGAATGCCAATAGCTGAGACTTTGGTGGCTCCACCTCTTCTGTGATTTATTATGTCAAATTTACATCCATTGGAGACAAGAGTAGAGCTCTCTCAGGTGTTTTTTGTGTGTGTGTGTTTGTTGTTGTTCTTTTTTCTTCAGAAAGTTCTGACTACTATAAGGGAGATTTGAGCTTTGGCCCTCTTGGAGAGATTTCCCTGATCTGAGAAAGACAAACTTCCTTGGGAAATCATGGTTGAGACGTTGACTAGTATCTGGGCTCTAACTGTTCTGGTTTGGGTTTACAATGCTAATGAAAGTGACTCACTAGAGAATGAGAAACTGAACCAAAGAAATTGAGACAGATTCTTATGACCGGCTCTACCACTCTGGAAAATCCCCTTAGCTCTTTTGATGAAATTGGGCCAGATCTTAATGGATATTATCTTGATAATAATGTAGCACAACGATCAGTAAACTTTTTCTGTAAAGAGCCAGATAGTAATTATTTTAGGCTTTTTGGGCCATATTGTTTCTGTTGCAACTACAACTTTGCCACTGTAGTATAAAGGAAGCCACAGCATTATGTAAATGAATGGATGTAGCTTTGTTCCAATAACACCTTATTTACAAAAGCAGGGAGCAGGCTGGATTTCATCTATAAGCTGTAGTTTACTGACCCCTGGCAATAACAGATGCCTTGGATTAAGGTGGCATCGTCAATGAAGGTTGCTGCTGTGTAAGCTAAGCCTGAGTCAGCAAGAGGATGCAAATCCCCATGGTTCCAACCAAAAAGCAATGTGAAAAAAATGCTGCTCAGTGAAGGGGTTCCCAAGATTGACATAGATGGTATTGGCCATGAGGATCTTCTGCCTAATACAGAGTATTAGTTGGGCAGAAAACATCGGGCGTTCATTTGGTTGACCCGCGAGCTACTGCCATGATGCTTAAAATCAAATGTAAATGAAAACCTCGTTTAATACATGGAGCCACTCCATCCCTCCATACTCCCTGATCCCCACTCTCTATCTACCCTGACTTCAGCTACTTTAAGGAGAAAGATGAATAAAGGTGGGATGAGGTATCTCTGTCTTCAAGGAAGATTAAAGATGATACATACTCACCTGCATATGCTGGGGAGTTTTAGGAAGAAGAAGGATTTAAATTTTTCTGACTTTGTTGGATATGATTACCTAAGTCACTGTCCTACTCAGACCTGTGGGAGGACAAGGCACCCAGATTCAGCTGTTGTGTCTATTACACAGACTGATGGCACTTGGCATATTGTCTTGGATGTGTCAACACTTTCTTTTTCATACCACTGACATCTAAGGATTAAGATTGGTTCCTGTTAACACTCAAGGTCTCCAACATATGTTAGTAGTATTCTCCCAGGTGCACCTAAAGTCTCCTGCCATTTATTCCTAGGGGGTGGACTAGAATTTAGTGAGTGTGCCTCTACTCTTTCATGTCCACCACTTTCACTATATAGATGATGTCCTGTTGGTTGATACTACAGTCTGAACTGTGTCCCCTCAAAATTCATGTGTTGAAGCCCTGACTCCTAAAGTGACTGTATTTAGAGATAGAGCCTTTAAAGAGGTAATTAAGGGCTGGGCGTGGTGGCTCATGCCTGTAGTCCCAGCACTTTGGGAGGCCGAGGGGGTGCATCACCTGAGGTCAGGATTTCGAGACCAGCCTGGCCAACGTGGTGAGAACCCATCTCTGCTAAAAATGCAAGCATTAGCCGAGCATTGTGGCTGGTGCCTGTAATCCCAGCTACTCAGGAGGCTGAGGCAAGAGAATCACTTGAACCCAGGAGGCGGAGGTTGCAGTGAGCCGAGATCACGCCACTGCACTCCAGCCTGGGGGACAGAGTGAGACTGTGTCTCCAAAAAAAAAAAAAAAAAGAGGTAATTGAGATTAAATAAAATCATAAACATGGGGCCCTAATTCAATATGACTGGCATCCATATAAGAAGAGGAAGAAGAAGAGACACCAGAGGTGTGCGTGCACAGAAAAAAAGCCACTGAGGGCAGAGTGAAAAGGTGGTCATCTGCAAAGGCCTAGGGGTCTTAGGAGAAACCAAACCTGCTGACATCTTGATCTTGGACTTCCAGCCTTCAGAACTGTGAGGAATGAATTTCTGCTGTTTAACCTTCCTGATCTGTGGCATTTTGTTATTTCAGCCCTAGCAGACTAACACAGCTGGCAAGTCAGAAGCCTCAGACTCCAAGACCCTGACTGCAGTGCTATCACACATCTGTCAGAAGAGTTGGCTAATGAATCTTGGAAAAATCAGAGGTCTTCTCACAAAATAAGGATCCTGTGAAGGAGAGTAATCAAGGAAAAGTTGCAATCTCTTCAGACTTCTATCATCAAAAATGAGGCCCAGTGCATTATTGCACTGAGAATTTCTCTGTAGGAGTGATCATAAGGGACCTTCAAATGTTTGAGGAAACATCATCAGTAGATAATGTAGCCCTCAGACAACTGCACTGTTTCTCTGCAGTAAAGCTACCCTTGGTCACTCGGGAGCTTCCCAGAGATTGAGTAATTATTTGGGCACACCTTGCAGACAGTTATCTTCATCATGGGAGTCATCCAATAGAAAAGGTGGTACAAAACCTGTCCCTGATGTTAGCTAAAGTGATTAGGTACACTACCTTTGTGCTGGAAAGCATTCAGATTAGCCTTAACTTATTAGCCAGGGTTGTTATGGTTGACAGAATTGCCTTAGGCTTTTTTTCTGTGGGCCAATGCAGAGGCTGTGCAATCACTAGTCCACCCTGCTATGTCTCGATCAATAGCTTGGGCCAATTTGAAAGGTCAATACAAAAACTTAAGGAGAAAGCCACCTGGATCTCTAAGGTAACCCCGATAGCTTACAGGATTTGTTCGGCTGGGTCTGGGACTCTTTGGGGTACAGTTGAGGTCAGTACTGCAGGTTGGCTCCATCCTGTTACTTGAAGTCCTGTTGATACTGGACTAATTACATGCTGTATGAGACAGATTGAATAGATTTGGTTTCAGCCTCACCTCATCTGATTAATTGAAGTGGCCAGCAGTGGGAGATTCATGGGAAGATTCTCCAGAAGCTAAGACACTATAGAAATGAGGGGTGAGTATTGTTCTGAGATAATCCTTCACAAGTCTCTTGCATATCTGCATATCTCATGAGCAAAGCATTCACTGTTGCTCTTTGTTTTAGACTATTTTTCTAAGATCCAATGTCTCTTTCCAAGTGAAGGACAGGTTTGCTTACAGTCTGGGAAAATAGACAAGATAGTGTCCAGAGCAAAGGGCATGCTGAAATTAATTCTAAAATATTTGGATTTCCTAAGCTCAGGGTTCTTCTTGTGCAGCGCACTTGTTATGTGTGCGGCAGTCACCTGGCACTCTTCATGTCACCCTGTGGGAATTGAGGCTTGGGGAACTAGTATAAAAATGGTGACACTGTGGCTACTCTTGCTGTGAGTGCTAGATGATCCTTTATCCCTGACCTAGGAATCTCATGTGTTCTACTAGCATCCATAAAACTTTGGCAGGCTAACTTTTTAACTTGCAAGAAGGATAAATTCTCAGGCACTATTCAGTTTTTAACACACTCCAAGTAGCCATTCCTAATCAGTTGGATGAGATGAAACCAATTTTCTGTCCTTGGCCCAGAGAATGTAAAGTGGGCAGTGGGCATGTGATAGGTAAGAAAAGGCCAGAACAAGCAGGACTAGCAGTTCAGCAAGGTGGGGAGGGTGGGAGTGAGGGGTAGGGAAGGGATGGTAGGGTGGTGGGGGAAAGAAGAGCATAGGCCAGGTGCAGTAGCTCACATCTGTAACCCCAGCATTTTGGGAGGCCAAGGTGGGTGGATCACTTGAAGTCAGGAGTTCAAGACCAGCCTGGCCAACATGGTGAAACCCTGTCTCTACCAAAAAATACAAAAATTAGCCGGGTGTGGTGATGTACGCCTGTAGTCCCAGCTACTTGGGAGGCTGAGGCGAGAGAATCACTTGAACCTGGGAGGCAGAAGTTGCAATGAGCCAAGATGGTGCCACTGCACTCCAGCCTGAGTGACAGAGTGAAACTCCATCTCAAAAAAAAAAAAAAAAAAAAAAAATTGTGTAGGGCCATGGTCATGCCAGGAAGGCCTATAAAAGATCACTTTGTCTCTAGGCATGTCACAGAAAGTTTTTCACTTAATATGAAACAGAATTTAGACCTGACTTCTTCCTGCTTTATTTACTAAAAGTAGTTTTATTTGACCTGTCTTGCTAGGGATAGGCCAGGTTGCTATGAGGGGATTTAGAAAAACTTGTCATCACCTTCTAGTTTCTATTTTTGTGTCCCTTTTGCTTTCCCAGATGCCCCTTTTCCTTAATAAAAACTTATTTATATAGAAGAACCCATTAGTGACCAATTACATCCTAATGTTGATTCAAATTATTGGTGTGTTAGGGAACATTCTTTGGACCGTAGCTATATTTTTGGAAGGAATGGCTTTTCCACACCGAAGACATTCACGGCATTTTCAAGCAGGAAGGGATATTTGGAAGGATTTCCTGGTGCCCTTACCTTGTACTGTGTAGGCAGCAACTCTGCTTCATAGATCTGACTGGCAGCAGTGCTGATGGTTGGCTCCCTGGTGCCCCTTCCCCACTAGGAACAATCCTTGGTCTACTAAAATAAAATTGCACTAACATAAAACTGTAAAGAAAATAAATCTAGTTACATATCATCTTTTGGTGTCTTTTGCAAATCTTCACCAGCTGTAATACCTCAAATCTTAATTTTCATGCTAGGGCCTTTTTTTTCAGAAACTTATAGAAATCTGAAGGAAGAGAGAATTTTTAAGCATTCTCATCCTAATTAAGTTGGCCCATTTTTTTTTTTTAAGAAATGGGAATGATTATCTCAGAGATTAATTAAGATTGTTAAAGGTGGTGGCAGACCAGAACCTAAATACTCCCATAAATTTTTTTCCCCTGGTCTAGAATGAACATATCATGAGCAAAAGGGCAGAGGTTATTAAAGTGAATGAGGTCATTGCCTTTTACAGGTTGATGGTGCTCTTTCACTCTGCAGCAGCAGGTAAGAGAGAGGAGGAGAAATCTTCATCACCTTTACATTTGGATCATATAATGCATTCCCTAATGTATTATGAAATATCATCCTAATGAATTCATCTTAAACATGATACTTATCAGAGTAATGAACAGAATGCCTAGAAGTCCAGGACTGCTCCTGTTAGTTACATCAGAAACCACTCAGAGAAAGTAGTTATCATCCAATGCCTCATTTCAAAGAATTTAATGGCTCTGAAAGTTGTGGGGAAGAATAGCTCACACCTTAAGAAATGCTTCTGAAACTACTGTATTTTTATTTTCAATTAGGGAGAAAAATATCTTGTCCACTGGTCCTTCAAAGGTCTCAAACCTTTGGGCTTGAAGCGATGGAACCTGGAACAACTCAAGAATTGGATCTTTCTAGCTAAATGAGACCCTTAGAGCATACATAACCTGGACATGCTTGTGAGGATTCAGTTCCCTCTCTTGTCTCCTGCCCTGGGAGAAACATTTCAGAAAGGGCTTTGTTCCTCTACAGTGAGTGGATGGAAGGAGATATACTCCAATGGGGAGGGCCATCTCTCTCTGGCATTTTAAAAAAATTTTTAATTTTTGTGGGTACATAGTAGATGTATATGTTTATGGGGTACATGAGATATTTTGATACAGGCATGCAATGTGTGATAATCATATCAGGCAAGGTAAATGGATATGTATCTTCTCAAGCATTTATCCTTTCTTTCTGTTACAAGCAATCCAATTATACTATTTTAGTTATTTTAAAATGTACAATTAAATTATTATTGACTGTAGTCAACCTGTTGTTCCATCAAATACTAGGCCTTACTCTTTCTAACATTTTTTTGTACCCATTAACCATCCCCTCTCTCCCACCATCCCACTACTTCACTACCCATTCCAACCTCTGGTAACTTTCCTTCTACTCTCTATCTCTTTGAGGTCAATTATCTTAATTTTTAGCTTCCACAAATAAATAGAACATGAGAAGTTTGTCTTTCTCTGCCTGGCCTATTTACTTAACATAATGATCTCCAGTTCCATCCATGTCATTGCAAATCAAGATCTCATTCTTTTTTTATGGCTGAAGAATACTCCATTCTGTATATGGACCACATTTTCTTTACCCATTTATCTCTTGATGGACACTCAGATTGCTTCCAAATCTTGGATATTGTGAATAGTGCTGCAATCAACATGGCAGTGAAGATATCTCTTCAATACATTAATTTCCTTTCTTTGGGGTATATACCCAGCAGTGGGATGGATGGATCATATGGTAGCTCTATTTTTAATGTTTTGAGAACCTCCAAATTGTTCTCAATAGTTGTTGTACTAATTTACATTTCCACCAACAGTGTACAATGGTTTCCTTTTCTCCACCTCCTCACTAGCATTTGTTATTGCCTGTCATTTGGATAAAAGCCATTTTAACTGGGGGAGATGATCTCATTGCAGTTTTAATTTCCATTTCTCTGATGATCAATGATGTTGAGCACCTTTTCGTAGGCCTGTTTGCCATTTATATGTCTTCTTTTGAGAAATGACTATTCAGTTGTGCAGAAGCATTTTTTTTTGTTTGTTTTTGTTTGAGATGGAGTCTCGCTCTGTCGCCCAGGCTAGAGTGCAGTGGCATGATCTTGGCTCACTGCAACCTCTACCTCCCAGGTTCAAGCGATTCCTGCCTCAGCCTCCTGAGTAGCTGGGATTACAGGCACATGCCACCATGCCCGGCTAATTTTTGTATTTCTAGTAGAGATGGGGTTTCACCATGTTGATCAGGCTGGCCTCGAACTCCTGACCTCGTGATCCCCCCACCTTGGCCTCCTAAAGTGCTGGGATTACAGGCGTGAGCCACTGCACCTGGCCGTGAAGAAGCATATAAACTTGATGTGATCCCATTTGTTCACTTTTGCTTTGGTTGCCTGTGCTTGTGGGGTATCACTCAATAAATGTTTGCCCAGATCAATGTCCTAGAGAGTTTCCCCAATGTTTACTTGTAGTAGTTTCATAGTTTAAGGTCTTAGATTTAAGTCTTTATTCCAGTTTGATTTAATTTTCGTATATGGCAAGAGGTAGGGGTCAAATTTCATTTTTCTGAGTATGGATATCCAGTATTCCCAGCACCATTTATTGAAGAGACTATCCTTTCCCCAATGTATGTTCTGGGCACCTTTGTCAAAAATGAGTATATAGATGAATGGATTTGTTTCTGGATTCTTTATTTGTTCCATTGGTCTATGTGTTTGTTTTATGCCAGTACCATATCATTTTGGTTACTATAGCTCTGGACAATAATTTGAATTATAATGTGATTCATCTAGTTTTGTTCTTTTTGCTCAGGATAGGTTTGGCTATTCTGGGTCTTTGTGGTTTCATATAAATTTTAGGACTGCTTTTTTCTATTTCCGTGAAGAATGCCATTGGTGTTTTGATAGGGATTGCATTGTATCTGTAGATTGCTTTGGGTAGTATGGACATTTTAACAATACTGATTTTAACAGTATTGAATTTAAACAATTTTAACAATATTGATTCTTCCAATTATGAACATGGAATATCTTTTCAGTTTTTGGTGTCCTCTTCAATTATTTTCATCAACGTTTTATAGCTTTCATTGTAGAGTTCTTTCACTTCTTTGGGTGAGTTAATTCCTAGGTATTTGTAGCTCTGTAAATTGGATTACTTTCTTGATTTCTTTGTAGATAGTTCACTGTTGGCAATAGAAGTGCTGCTGATTTTTGTATGTTGATTTTGTATCCTATAACTTCACTGAATTTGTTTATCAGGTTTTTTTTTGTTTCCTGTTTTTTTTTTTTTTTTTTTTTTTTGATGGAGTCTTGCTCTGTTGCCCAGGCTAGAGTGCATTGGTGCTATCATGGCTCATTGCAACCTCTGCCTCCCAGGTTAAAGTGATTCTCCTGCCTCAGCCTTCCAAGTAGCTGGGACTGCAGGCATGCACCACCATGACTGGCTAATTTTTTTTTTTTTTTTGTATTTTTAGTACAAACAGGGTTTCACCATGTTGACCAGGCTGGTCTCGAACTCCTGACCTCAGGTGATCCACCTGCCTTGGCCTCCCAAAGTACTGGGATTACAGGCATGAGCCACTGCACCTGACCTGAATTTGCTTATCAGTTCTAATAATTTTTCTTTTGTTTGTTTGTAGAGTCTAGGTTTTTCCAGATATAAGACCATATCATCTGCAAACAGGTATGATTTGACTTCTTCCTTTTCAATTTGGAGGCCCTTTATATCTTTCTCTTCTCTGATTGCTCTAGCTAGGACTTCCAGTACTATGTTGAATAACAGTGGTGACAGTGGCATCCTTGTTATGTTCCAGGCCTTAGGGGAAAGACTTTCAGTTTTTCCCCATTCAACATGATACTAGTTGTATATGGTTTTTATTATGTTGAGGTATGTTCCTTCTATTCCCAGTTTTTTGAAGGTTTTTATTATAAAGGGATGTTGAATTTTATCAAATGCTTTTTCAACATCAATTGAAATGATCATATGGTTTTTGTCCTTCAGTCTGTTGATATGACATATCATGTTGATTGATTTGCATACGTTGAATCATCCTTGCATCCAAGAATAAATCCCACATAGTGTTGTTGAGTTTGGTTTTCTAGTGTTTTGTTGAGGACTTTGGCATCAATATTCATCAGGAATATTGGCCTGTAGTTTTGTTTTTTTGATGTGTTTTTGTCTTGTTTTGGTATCAGGTTAATACTGGCCTTGTAGAATGAGTTTGGAAGTATTCCCGCCTCTATATTTTGGAATAGTTTGAGTAGGACTGGTATTAATTCTTCTTTAAAAGTTTGGTAGAATTTGGCAGTGAAGCTATTGGGTCTTGGGTTTTTCTTTGCTGGGAGACTTTTTTATTATGGCTTCGATCTCATTACTTGTTATTGGTCTGTTTGGGTTTGGATTTCTTTATGGTTCAATCTTGGTAGGTTGTATGTGTCTAGGGATTTGTTCTTTTCTTCTAGATTTTCCAATTTATTGGCATGTAGTAGCTCCTAGTAGCCAATAATGATCCTTTGAATTTCTACAGTATTGGTGCATCTCTGATTTTATTTATTTGGGTCTTCTGTCTCTTTTTTCTTAGTCTGGCTAAAGTTTTGTGAATTTTGTTTATCTTTTAAAAAAATAACTTTTTGTTTCATTAATCTTTTGCATTGTTTTCTTCATTTCAGTTTCACTTATTTCTGCTCTGATCTTTATTATTTCTTTTAATCTATTAATTTTGGTTTTGATTTTCTCTTATTAATTTTGATCCTGCTTTTCTAGTTCTTTAAGATGCATTGTTAGGTTATTTGAAGTTTTTCTTCTTTTTTGATGAAGGCATTTACAGATATAAACTTCCTTCTTAGTCTTTCTTTTGCTGTATCCCGTAAGTTTTGGTATGTTGTGTTTCCATTATCATTTGTTGCAGGAAATTTTGTAATCTCCTTCTTAATTTCTTCGTCGACCCACTGGTCATTCAGGAGCATACTGTTTAATTTCCACATGTTTGTATAGTTTCCAAAATTCCTCTTATTGATTTCTAGTTTTATTCCATTGTGGTCAGAGAAAGACGCTTGATATATTTCAATTTTTTGAATGTTTTAAGACTTGTTTTGTGACCTAATATATGATCTGTCCTTGAGAATGATCCATGTACTGAGCATAAGATTGTGTATTCTACAGCTATTGGATAAAATGTTCTGTAATTATCTATCAGGTCCATACTGCAGATTATGTCTGAGGTTTCTTTGCTGATTTTTCCATCTGGAAGATCTGTCCAGTGCTTAAAGTGGGGTGTTGAAGTCTCCAGCTATTATTGTATTGGGGTCCATTTCTCTCTTTATCTCTAATAATATGTGCTTTATATATATGGGTGCTCCAGTATTGGGTGCATATATATTTACAATTGTTATATCTTCTTGCTGAATTGATCCTTTTATCTTTATATAATGACCTTCTTTGTCTCTTCTTACAGTTTTTATCTTGAAATCTATTTTGTCTAAGTATAGCTACTCCTGCTTTTTTTTGGTTTACATTTTCAGGGAATATCTTTTCCCAACCCTTTATTTTCACTCTATGTGTGTTTTTATAGGTGAAGTGGTGTTTTTTGTAGGCAGCAGATCATTGGGTCTTTTTATTTAAAATCCATTCAGCCATTCTATGTCTTTTGATTGAAGAGTTTAGTTGATTTACATTCAATTTTGCTATTGATAAGTAAGAACTTACCCCTGCCATTTTGTTATTTGATTTCTGGTCTTCTCTTCCTCCTTTCCTTCTTTCCAGTCCTCTTTTTAGTGAAGGTGATTTTCTCTGGTGGTATAATTTATCGATTTTCATTTTTTATGTATCTGTTGTATGTTTTTTGATTTGAGGTTATCATGAGGCTTGCAAGTAATATGCTATAACCCATTACTTTAAACTGATGACAACTTAACACTGATTGCATAAACAGATAAACCCTAATAAAAACTCTATAGTTTAACTTTGTCCCCCCACTTTTTAGATTCTCATTTCTATTTATATTATATTTTATTGTACTGTCTATGTCTCAAAAGTTGTAGTTATTATTTTTGATTGGTTCATCATTTAGTCTTTTTACTTAAGAGTAGTATACACACCACAATTACAGTGTTATAATATTATGTGTTTTTCTTTGTACTTATCATTACCAGTGAGTTTTGTACCTTAAGATAATTTCTTATTGCTCAGTAACAACCTTTTCTTTCTGATTGAAAAACTCCTTTAGCATTTCTTGTAGGGCAGCTCTGGTGTTGATAAAATCCCTCAGCTTTTGTTTGTCTGGAAAATTCTATTTCTCCTTCACATCTGGGGAATAATTTTGGCCAGATATACTATTCCAGGAAAAAAGTTTTTTTCCTTCAGCACTTTAAATATGTTATGCCACCCTCTCCTGGCCTGTAAGGTTTCCACTGAAAAGTCTACTGCCAGATGTATTGGAGCTTTATTGTATGTCATTTGATTCTTTTCTTTTGCTGCTTTTAGAATCCTTTTAAAAAATCCTTGACCTTCATTAGTTTGATTATTAAATGTCTTGAGGTAGCTTTCTTTGAATTAAATCTGGTTGGTGTTCTATAACCTTCTTGTACTTGGATATTGATATCTTTCCCCAGGTTTGGGAAGTTCCTTGTTATTATCTCCTTGACTAAATTTCTGCCCGTATGTCTTTCTCTACCTCCTCTTTAAGGCCAATAAATCTTAGATTTTTTCATTTGAAGCTATCTTCTAGATCTTGTAGGCATACTTCACTGTTTTTTATTCTGCTTTCTTTTGGCTCCTCTGACTGTGTATTTTCAAATAGGCATCTTCAAGCTCACTAATTCTTTCTTCTGCTTGATCAGTTCTGCTAGTAAGAGATTCTGATACATTCTTCCATATGTCAATTTCATTTTTTTCAGCTCCAGAATTTCTGCTTGATTTTTAAAAATTATTTCAATCTCTTTGTTAAATTTATCTGATAGAATTCTAAATTTCTTCTCTGTGTTATATGGAATGTATTTGAGTTTCCTCAAAACAGTTATTTTGAATTATATGTCTGAAAGTTCATATATCTCTGGTTCTCTGAGATTGGTCCCTAGTGCCTTATGTAGTTTATTTGGTGTTGTTGTGTTTCCCTGGATGGTCTCGATGCTTGTGGATAGTTGGTGTCTGGGCTTGAAGAGTTAGGTATTTATTGTAGTCTTTGCAATCTGGGCTTGTTTGTACCTGTCCTCCTTGGGAAGGCTTTCCAGGTATTCAACAGGACTTGGATGTTGTGATCAAAGTCATATCTACATTAGGGGGCACCCCCAACCCAATAATGCCATGGTTCTTTCAGACTTTTAGAGGTACTGCGTTGGTGGTCTTGGATAAGATCTGGAAGAATTCTCTGGATTGCCAGGCAGAGATTCTTCTTTTTTTCCTTACTTTCTCTAAAACACAGCTTCTCTGTCTGTATTGAACTACCTGGAGCTGGGGGTGGGGTGACACAAGCACCTCTGTGGCCACCACCACTGGGACTGCACTGGGTCAGACCTGAAGCCAGAACAGCATTGGGTCTCACCCAAAGCCTGCTGTAACTGCTACTCGGCTACCTCCTATGTTTGCTCAAGGACCTAGGGCTCTACAATCATCAGGTGGTGAACCCAGCCAGGCTTATGTCCTTCCTTTCACTGCAGCGAGTTCCCCCAGGCAGGTCCAGATATGCTGTCCAGGAGCCAGGGACTAGAGTAAACAACCTTAGAGATCAGCCTTAGATATTCTGCTGTAGGTGACCTGGAGCTGAAACCATGAGACAAAATTCTTCCCACTTTTCCTCCCCTTACCACAGGAAGAGGAACCTCTCCTATGGTAACCACCACCATAGACCCATAGAGAGGTACTGCCCTTCTACCACCAATGTTCATTTAAAGCCCAAGGGCTTTTCAGTCAGCTTGTGGTGAATGCTTCTTGGCCAGGGACTCACCATTCAGGGCAGTGACCTTCCTGCTGGCCCAGGGCAAGTCCAGAAATGCTGTCCAAGAGCCAAGGTCTGGAATGAGGGACCCCAAGAGCCCACTTGGTACTCTCCCCTACTGTGGCTGAGCTGGTACCAGAGGTGTAAGACAAAGTCCTTTTCAGTTTTCTATCTGCTTTTCTCAAGAAGAAGGAATGTCTCACCATAGCCACCACAGCTGGGCATGTGCTGTATCTCATCTGAAGAACATCTCAGAGTCTCACCCAAGGTCCACAGCATGTACTACCTGGGTATTGCTGCTGGTTCTTCAGGGCCCATGGGCTCTTAGTCAGCAGGTGATTAACTCTGCCAGGACTGGGTCTTTGCCTTCAAGGCAGTGGGCTCCCTTCTGGTCCAGGATGCATCTAGATATGTCATCCAGGATCTAGGGCCTGGAATGGAGACCTCATGACTCTGCCCAGTGCCTTATCCTGCTGTGGCTGAGCTGGTATCCAAGATGCAAGACAAAGTCTTCTTTACTCTTCCCTCTCCTCTCCTCAAGTGGAAGGAAGGAGTCACTTTTGTTGCATCAAGCTGCACTGTCTGGGGTCAGGGGAGACGTGGCGCAAATACTACGTTAGTCATCCTGGCTGGTGTCTCACTAGGTTCTGTGCCCCCCACATCCACTGGCTCTGAGCTCAGCACAGCACCAGAACTTGCTTAGGAATTATAGTCCTAGTGGTCTAGCCTGCCTTTCAAATTTATTTAGAACCCCAGAGAACTAAAAGCCCAGGGTGGTGAGGCTTGCTGAAAATCAAATTTCAACTGCTGGATGGGTGATTCTCCTCTGGCTAGGGATGGTTTAAATGCTCCCTCTGTGGGTGGGCATTGGCTTAGTTTAGCCCAGTTTTGCTTTCTGCTTGACAGGGCAGAATTGAATTCAATGCAGGGTCCCATGATCACTGCATTCTCCCTCCCCAAAGCACACAGATTCTCCACACCAGGCGGCTGCTGCCAGGGTAAAGGGGAGGGGTCATCGTAATTCAAGACTGTTTCTCCTACCTGCTTCAGTGCCTCTTTCAGTGAAGTTGAAACCAGGTGCTGTGATTGCTCACTTGATTTTTGGTTCTTACGGAGATTTTTTTTTGGTGTAGATAGTTGTTACATTTGGTATTCCTGGGAGGGTGGTGGGGGTATAATCAGTGAAGGCTTCTATTTGGCCATATTGCTGTACCCCATTTTTCCTGGCATTCTTGATGTGCTTGGATCACTTGGGTGTGGTGTTGTACCCCTTGCTTACTAACAGAACCAGTTTTGTTCAGGTATCCAGCTGTTGGGTGCTGGGTCTCTCCTTGGTCCTAGGAGGTAAATCTCTGTTAGTACAAATCAACCATGTTAATTATATTCTCCTTGTCAGTGATTATTTTAGGAAAAACACAAGATGGAATTCAGGCAAATGAGACAGAAGTGAAGTCTGTGTGTCAGGGAGTGTGCTTCTGGGAATGTTTTCCGTACTTAAAAAGAGACACAGAAAAAGATGTTCTCTCTAGGCCTTTGGGTGTTGTTATGTGAGAATGAGGTGCTTGGAGCTGCTGCAGCTATCTTGTCACCATGAAAATTCAAGCCTGAAGACAAAGGGCTGAGGATGGCAGAGCCAGAAGGTAGATGGAAAGAACCTAGGTCCTGGATGAAAGGACTGAGCCACTGAATTATGTTGAATATGCCTCAGTTCCAAACTTCATATTTTGTGAAATCAGTGCCGTTTTTGTTTAAGCCTTTTTGAGTTGTGTCTTGAATTACATGCAGCTGAAAGGATTCCAAAGTGGTGACATATAGTCACCATCCTTACCTCCCTTTTCCCAATTTTCTTACCTTGCTTTCTATATGCTTTCTTTCTTTCTCTTTCTTTCTTTCCTTCCTTCCTTCCTTCCTCCTTCCTTCCTTCCTACCTTTCTTTCTTTCTCTTTTCTTTTCTTTTCCTTTCTTTCTTTCTTTCTTTCTTTCTTTCTTTCTTTCTTTCTTTCTTTCTTTCTTTCTTTCTTTCTTTCTTTCTTTCTTTCTTTCTTTCTTTCTTTCTCTTTCTCTCTCTCTCTTTGTCTTACTCTGTCACCCAGGCTGGAGTGCAGTGGCACCATCTCGACTCACTGCAACCTCTGCCTCCTGGGTCTAAGTGATTCTCCTGCCTCAGCCTCCCAAGTAGCTGCGACTACAGGAGCCCACCACCAAGCCTGGCTAATTATTTTTGCATTTTTAGTAGAGATGGTGTTTTTCCATGTTGGCCAGGCTGGTCTTGAACTCCCAACTTCAAGCGATCTTCCCACTTCAGCCTCCCAAAGTGCTAGGATTACAGGAGTGAGTCACTGTGCTCAGTCTTTGAAGACTTATTTCTTCATAGATATTCATAGATAGTTGGCACTTGCAAGCTCAAGCATCCATCTGGATCCCACAATGGTGTTTCCCTCTGAGGATATGTGTAGGACAGGAATTCTTCAAACCTTCTTTGAATCCTCCTAGATGGCTTGCAAAGGAACACCTTTCAAGTGGCAAACTGATAAATGCCAGTTCCACACTCTTCCTTTAGAGTGCAGAGAGGCATTCATGACATTTCAGAGGAATGCCAAGGACCCAGGCTCTTTGGCAGAGTGCTTTATGATGGTCCATTTTGACTTGCCTACCTGACTGGCCCTCTGATCAGGGCATAGTGTCTTACACTGCAGGATTCTTCTCTGGGCTAATACTGCTTGCCTGGGAGAGGGGTGTTAGGTCACTGAACATATGGGCAGACCTCAAGAAATGTTATTTCCTAGAGCCTTTTACTTTTTCTTCCTCAAACTAGAAAAACAGGAAAATAAATCCCCCACGTATTCCTGAATTTCTTTTCTTCCTTAGTCCTCACATCTCTAAATATATCAAACATGATAATTTTATGAGCAACCAAGTTATACATAATACATTTTATGTTCTTAAATGTATCAAGTGATTTTAGATCTGCAAAGGATGCTATAAAACAAGAACAGACAGTGCCCAATTTGTAAATTAATTTGGAAGTATAACTTTTTTTAAAAAGTAGGTTTCTTGAACTCAGAATGCTTTTTCTCATAGAAACAATGATGGTTGAGCTCCAAGTGTGGACCACAACTGCCCACATAATCCATAATGTTCTGTAGGCTTGTCATTTGCTAATCGCACTAATAAATGCTGGCTGAGCATATACTATGGTTGAGACTCATTAATCTAGTCTTTATATGTGTTGTCTCAGTGATTTAATTTTCACAACAGCTCTATGTCAAAGGCAACCAAAGCTCAGACAGGTTATGTAACTTGCCTAAGGACACACAGCATGTATATGGCAAAATTAGACCCTGTGGTCTCTCCTGCCCCAGAGTTGGCTGTTTTCGCATTCACCCTGTCCTCCTGACGGGTTTCAATCACGATCTGCATTCACATTTTTATGAAAAAATACATTCCAAATTCCATTTGAAATGCCAAAAGCACATCTCTCGCCCCCGGCAGCTAAAGTCCCCCTTTGACCTTCCAATTTTTGTTTTCTCCTTAATAGCCTAAGAAAAGGGGGAGGGTAAGAGAGTGAGAGTAAGAGCAGCAAGCAAGTGTGCGAGCAAGAGAGAGAGAGAGTGCACGTGCGACAGAGAGAATGAATCAGTGTGATATGTTGGCCTGGCATGAACCCCATACTGTTGTTTTCCAAACAGCCTGTGTCCATCTCTTTCAAATTCATTGGCTCCCCAACTCTCATTGGGTAGCTGAGCTGGAAATGCACATACTACTCATTACATTTCTTCTGCTTTTACCACCTGTTTATGGTTCAGCCACTGACACAGGCTTGATAAAAGGGCTTGGTGATTGTTCAAATCCCAAATTGGAGCAGAACTTAAATTTGTAAATTTTCAATAAAATGTGACTTTAAAACAAACATGATGAACTTTCTGATTTTGCCCCCCATTTCTCCCCAGTTGGCATCTCACCAGGAAAGGGCCATCATAACCTTCTTTATGCCTCATCTCTCCTACTTCACTCAGCCCTCATCTCCTGTTTCTAGACTAGCCACCCTTTTGCCATCGGATTGTTTTGCCCTTGGTTATTATTAATATTACATGAAGGATTCAGAATTTAGTTTATGAAATATTTTGGACCTGGATTTCTGCTTCTTTTCCTTCCATTTTCTGGATTTTCCCAAATTTACTCATCTCTGATGCTTCTACCTAAGGGGAAAAAGAAGTCAGGGGCAAGGCAAAACACAATGCCTTGACCAAAGGAAGTTGTTGCAACTGATTAGCTAAGGGGAGGTGTTTCCATTCTCCATGGACATCTCCCACTTTCTCCTCTCATTTTCACAGATAATTGGGAATTGGTCTTATAAAGTGGAAATGACATGAACAACAAAATAGAAAAACATTCTCAACATAATCGGCACTGAAAATATGTACAATCTAATGAATGCTTGGCTAAGACATTATCCAGGATTTTTAGGAAGGCATGATTTAAAATCATCACCAACATGAGTGAAAAGTGTTCCCTTTGGGAGCTGAGCATCCATGGTCTCCGAAGACCTTCACTGCCATTAGTTGATTAATTAATTCATTAACACCTCGTAGAGCACAGGATATTGACTCCATATGGCACTGAGCAGGCAGTTTGATTTCTTTAGAAAATTTCTCTTATATACGAAAGCACAGAAATAGTAAATAATTAAGCTCCAAGCTGCCTCGTTGTGATCTTTTATTGATCAAGGCAGAGATTTGAGAGGAGGAAGTCTTCAGGCGCTTGCTCTAACCTGACTCTATTTGCCCCACGATGACATGTTACTGTGAGACGCTTGTTCTTATTATAAAGCCTTTAAGGAAGAAAATAAGCCCACAATATGTTTATGGCTTGCGTTACTTCTGTCCGAGGTTAATTGCCTCACTCTTGAAGACAGCATTTTCTGGTGGACTCCCACGAGGCTGAGGGAAGTGATATGACGAGTGTGCTGCCTGCTGCCTTCTGAGTCCTGGCTTCATTAAGCTGGGTCTTAATGCCTTTTTTTCCCCTAATAAAGCTATTAGAACAATGACTTATGATTGTGTGGCTCAGTGAGACCTCCAGGGAATGAAGGAGGGGGCGTGAGCAGAAGGGCTTGAGCATGGATCAATGACAGAGGAGGTGGTCTCAGCTTTTCTGCTGAATGGGATTTTGCTGTTTCCCTCTCAGGGTGCCACGTTGCTCCCAGCTCCCATGCCTGCTCACCACCCAGCCAACTGTCTGCCTCCCCCTAGATCTCCAGGTGGATCCAGGTGGGAAGGAGAGCCATTGAGATGGGACCATCAGCTGTCCCAGTTCCCAAACCTCTCCCCTCTCTCATTCTGCTCCATCCAGTTCTCTTCACTTCTATGCGTTCTTTTAGCCACTACCCTCTTTCTCTTTTCAGCAAAACTTCTTAAAGGAATTGTCTATATCTGCTATCTCTACATGCCCACCTCCCAGGAACCTCCCAATCTGGGATTTCATGCTTCCCTTGTAGTTGCCCCTTGGTGACAAAGCTCATCTCACTCCTCTCGGGGGCAAATCTAATGGACATTCATGTGATTTATCTTTTGCCAGGAGGCTTTGGAAATTGTCCACAACTCCCTTCTTGATATCTCCTCCTTTGGCTTTTCTGGCAACTCTTGATGGTGTTTTTCCACTTACTCCTGGGGGACAGTTGTGAGGATGCAATGCTTATATTCCCCTTTGAGAAAGGACTTCCCATCTAGTTGAGGCTTCTTTAGGATTTCCTTAATCTTTGGGCCAAGGTCTTGTTCTTCTCAAGCAGCCCCGTCCAATGACTAAACAAGGCAGTGGTAGAAGGGCACAGTCATTTCTCTCCAACGTGGATTCCTCTAACAGGAGTGTCTGCTCCGGAGTTCCCCATTGGGTGATGGAGACGTTGTCATGCCTGCATCATGGTCTGACCACTCCCCCTGCCCAATCCTCCTGTCTTTTTCCTTTTGCAGGTGTGGCTTCCCAGTAAACCTTTTGCTCTCCTGTCTCAGTGTCTGTTTCCTGGGGGACCCAAATGACACATTCCTTGTACTCCTTTGTTGCTGTTACTTTTTGCAAGTGTCTTAAATGATGGTGTTTCAAAGGCATTGGTCTAGGTGCCCTTTTCTTTTCACCTTACCTTTTGTTCTTGGGTCATCACCTTATTTTCCTACCTGTCATTCACTCTCTGCCACAATGGTGACTTCCAGATCTCTCTCTCAGATCGTGTCTCTCCCCAGTCTTCGATCTGTGTGTCTCTACTTTGCTGAGCTCTCCACTTGGATGTCTTGCAAGCACCTCAACCTTCACATATGCAAAACAGAAGTAATCATCCCAAGCCTTTGTTGCTTGACTAAAAAATGATCCTCCCACATTTTCTGCTAAGGGAGTGACACCTAACTGTGAATTAAATCTTTGTGCCTGAAACCTTGGTCCTGTTCTTGATTCCTCTGTTGCCCTGTCACCCACAGTCAACCCCCAGATCCAGATCCCTCCAGATCTTTCATGTGACTACTGTCTCCATCCTTGCTGGAGCTGCGTTTGTTTTGACCTGGATCACGGCAACTGCCTTCTGACTAGTCTTTCTGCTTCTAATCCCACCCCACTCAGTCCATTCTTGAACCCATTGTTAGAGTGATTTTAAAATATAAATCTGCTAACCTTTCCCTGATCTCTCAAACAGTTCGTGTGACCTGATTCGTCCAGAAAGCCAGACAAGAATCTGAGAGTGGGGTTAACAGTCGTCCCTGGACTGTAAGGCTAAAGGGGCACACTGTAACACATGCCCACTTGGGCTCCATCACCTGTCTGTCTGCGACCTCCCCCTTCCCTCAGGGGTTTGAGCAGCAGAGAGACTGAACAGGCGAGCCACACATCTGTTGCACATCCTGTGAGGGGAATCGGAACTATCCCGTTCACCTGGACCACCAGTGTCAGCATCACCTGTGAACTCATTAGAAATGCAAATTCTTGAGGGAGGAGCCAAGATGGCCAATTAGGAACAGCTCTGGTCTACAGCTCCCAGTGTGAGCGGATGCAGAAGATGGGTGATTTCTGCATTTCCATCTGAGGTACCGTGTTCATCTCACTAGGGAGTGCCAGACAGTGGGTGCAGGTCAGTGGGTGAGCGCACCATGTGACAGCCAAAGCAGGGGCGAGGCATTGCCTCACTTGGGAAATGCAAGGGGTCAGGGAGTTCCCTTTCCAGGGGTGACAGACGGCACCTGGAAAATCGGGCCACTCCCACCCGAATACTGTGCTTTTCCGATGGGCTTAGGAAACGGTGCCCCAGGAGATTATAGCCCGCACCTGGCTCAGAGGGTCCTATGCCCACGGAGTCTCACTGATTGCTAGCACAGCAGTCTGAGATCAAACAGCAAGTCAGCAGCGAGGCTGGGGGAGGGGCGCCCGCCATTGCCCAGGCTCGCTTAGGTAAACAAAGCAGCCTGGAAGCTTGAACTGGGTGGAGCCCACCACAGCTCAAGGAGGCCTGCCTGCCTGTGTAGGCTCCACCTCTGGGGGCAGGGCACAGACAAACAAAAAGACAGCAGTAACCTCTGCAGACTTAAATGTCCCTGTCTGACAGCTTTGAGGAGAGCAGTGGTTCTCCCAGCACGCAGCTGGAGATCTGAGAACAGGCAGACTGCCTCCTCAAGTGGGTCCCTGACCCCTGAACCCCGAGCAGCCTAACTGGGAGGCACCCTGCAGCAGGGGCAGACTGACACCTCACACGGCCGGCCAGGTACTCCAACAGACCTGCAGCTGAGGGTCCTTTCTGTTAGAAGGAAAACTAACAAACAGAAAGGATATCCACACCAAAAACCCATCTGTACATCACCATCATCAAAGACCAAAAGTAGATAAAACCACAAAGATGGGGAAAAAACAGAGCAGAAAAACTGGAAACTCCAAAAAGCAGAGTGCCTCTGCTCCTCCAAAGGAACGCAGTTCCTCACCAGCAACGGAACAAAGCTGGACGGAGAATGACTTTGACGAGCTGAGAGAAGAAGGCTTCAGACAATCAAATTACTCCGAGCTACGGGAGGATATTCAAACCAAAGGCAAAGAAGTTGAAAACTTTGAAAAAAATTTAGAAGAATGTATAACTAGAATAACCAATACAGAGAAGTGCTTAAAGGAGCTGATGGAGCTGAAAACCAAGGCTCGAGAACTACGTGAAGAATGCAGAAGCCTCAGGAGCCGATGCGATCAAATGGAAGAAAGGGTATCAGCAATGGAAGATGAAATGAATGAAATGAAGCGAGAAGGGAAGTTTAGAGAAAAAAGAATAAAAAGAAACGAGCAAAGCCTCCAAGAAATATGGGACTATGTGAAAAGACCAAATCTACGTCTGATTGGTGTACTTGAAAGTGATGGGGAGAATGGAAACAAGTTGGAAAACACTCTGCAGGATATTATCCAGGAGAACTTCCCTAATCTAGCAAGGCAGGCCAACATTCAGATTCAGGAAATACAGAGAACGCCACAAAGATACTCCTTGAGAAGAGCAACTCCAAGACACATAATTGTCAGATTCACCAAAGTTGAAATGAAGGAAAAAATGTTGAGGGCAGCCAGAGAGAAAGGTCGGGTTACCCTCAAAGGGAAGCCCATCAGACTAACAGCGGATCTCTCGGCAGAAACCCTACAAGCCAGAAGAGAGTGGGGGCCAATATTCAACATTCTTAAAGAAAAGAATTTTCAACCCAGAATTTCATATCCAGCCAAACTAAGCTTCATAAGTGAAGGAGAAATAAAATACTTTACAGACAAGCAAATGCTGAGAGATTTTGTCACCACCAGGCCTGCCCTAAAAGAGCTCCTGAAGGAAGCACTAAACATGGAACGGCACAATCAGTACCAGCCGCTGCAAAATCATGCCAAAATGTAAAGACCATCGAGACTAGGAAGAGACTGCATCAACTAACGAGCAAAATAACCAGCTAACATCATAATGACAGGATCAAATTCACACATAACAATATTAACCTTAAATGTAAATGGACTAAATGCTCCAATTAAAAGACACAGACTGGCAAATTGGATAAAGACTCAAAACCCATCAGTGTGCTGTATTCAGAAAACCCATCTCACATGCAGAGACACACATAGGCTCAAAATAAAAGGATAGAGGAAGATCTACCAAGCAAATGGAAAACAAAAAAAGGCAGGGGTTGCAATCCTAGTCTCTGATAAAACAGACTTTAAACCAACAAAGATCAAAAGAGACAAAGAAGGACATTACATAATGGTAAAGGGATCAATTCAACAAGAAGAGCTAACTATCCTAAATATATATGCACCAATACAGGAGCACCCAGATTCATAAAGCAAGTCCTGAGTGACCTACAAAGAGACTTAGACTCCCACACATTAATAATGGGAGACTTTAACACCCCACTGTCAATATTAGACAGATCAACGAGACAGAAAGTCAACAAGGATACCCAGGAATTGAACTCAGCTCTGCACCAAGCGGACCTAATAGACATCTACAGAACTCTCCACCCCAAATCAACAGAATATACATTTTTTTCAGCACCACACCACACTTGTTCCAAAATTGACCACATACTTGGAAGTAAAGCTCTCCTCAGTAAATGTAAAAGAACAGAAATTATAACAAACTCTCTCTCAGACCACAGTGCAATCAAGCTAGAACTCAGAATTAAGAAAGTCACTCAAAACCGCTCAGCTACATGGAAACTGAACAATCTGCTCCTGAATGACTACTGGGTACATAACGAAATGAAGGCAGAAATAAAGATGTTCTTTGAAACCAACGAGAACCAAGACACAACATACCAGAATCTCTGGGATGCATTCAAAGCAGTGTGTAGAGGGAAATTTATAGCACTAAATGCCCACAAGAGAAAGCAGGAAAGATCCACAATTGACACCCTAACATCACAATTAAAAGAACTAGAAAAGCAAGAGCAAACACATTCAAAAGCTAGCAGAAGGCAAAAAATAACTAAGATCAGAGCAGAAATGAAGGAAATAGAGACACAAAAAGCCCTTCAAAAAATTAATGAATCCAGGAGCTGGTTTTTTGAAAGCATCAACAAAATTGATAGACCGCTAGCAAGATTAATAAAGAAAAAAAGGGAGAAGAATCAAATAGATGCAATAAAAAATGATAAAGGGGATATCACCACTGATCCCACAGAAATACAAACTACCATCAGAGAATACTACAAACACCTCTACACAAATAAACTAGAAAATCTAGAAGAAATGGATAAATTCCTCAACACATACACCCTCCCAAGAGTAAACCAGGAAGAAGTTGAATCTCTGAATAGACCAATAACAGGAGCTGAAATTGTGGCAATAATCAATAGCTTACCAACCAAAAAAGTCCAGGACCAGATGGATTCACAGCCGAATTCTCCCAGAGGTACAAGGAGGAACTGGTACCATTCCTTCTGAAACTATTCCAATCAATACAAAAAGAGGGAATCCTCCCTAACTCATTTTATGAGGCCAGCATCATCCTGATACCAAAGCCTGGCAGAGACACAACAAAAAAAGAGAATTTTAGACCAATATCCTTGATGAACATTGATGCAAAAATCCTCAATAAAATACTGGCAACCCAAATCCAGCAGCACATCAAAAAGCTTATCCACCATGATCAAGTGGGCTTCATCCCTGGGATGCAAGGCTGGTTCAATATATGCAAATCAATAAATGTAATCCAGCATATAAACAGAACCAAAGACAAAAACCACATGATTATCTCAATAGATGCAGAAAAGGCCTTTGACAAAATTCAACAACGCTTCATGCTAAAAACTCTCAATAAATTAGGTATTGATGGGATGTATCTCAAAATAATAAGAGCTATCTATGACAAACCCACAGCCAATATCATACTGAATGGGCAAAAACTGGATGGAAGCATTCCCTTTGAAAACTGGCACAAGACAGGGATGCCCTCTCTCACCACTTCTATTCGACATAGTGTTGGAAGTTCTGGCCAGGGCAATTAGGCAGGAGAAGGAAATCAAGGGTATTCAATCAGGAAAAGAGGAAGTCAAATTGTCCCTGTTTGCAGAAGACATGATTGTATATCTAGAAAACCCCATTGTCTCAGCCCAAAATCTCCTTAAGCTGATAAGCAACTTCAGCAAAGTCTCAGGATACAAAATCAATGTACAAAAATCACAAGCATTCTTATACACCGACAACAGACAAACAGAGAGCCAAATCATGAGTGAACTCCCATTCACAATTGCTTCAAAGAGAATAAAATACCTAGGAATCCAACTTACAAGGGACGTGAAGGACCTCTTCAAGGAGAACTACAAACCACTGCTTGAGGAAATAAAAGAGGATACAAACAAATGGAAGAACATTCCATGCTCATGGGTAGGAAGAATCAATATCGTGAAAATGGCCATACTGCCCAAGGTAATTTATAGATTCAATGCCATCCCCATCAAGCTACCAATGACTTTCTTCACAGAATTGGAAAAAACTACTTTCAAGTTCGTATGGAACCAAAAAAGAGCCCGCATCGCCAAGTCAATCCTAAGCCAAAAGAACAAAGCTGGAGGCATCACACTACCTGACTTCAAACATACTACAAGGCTACAGTAACAAAAACAGCATGGTGCTGGTACCAAAACAGAGATATAGACCAATGGAACAGAACAGAGCCTTCAGAAATAACGCCGCATATCTACAACTATCTGATCTTTGACAAACCTGACAAAAACAAGAAATGGGGAAAGGATTCCCTATTTAATAAATGGTGCTGGGAAAACTGGCTAGCCATATGTAGAAAGCTGAAACTGGATCCCTTCCTTACACCTTATACAAAAATCAATTCAAGATGGATTAAAGACTTAAATATTAGACCTAAAACCATAAAAACCCTAGAAGAAAACCTAGGCATTACCATTCAGGACATAGGCATGGGCAAGGACTTCATGTCTAAAACACCAAAAGCAATGGCAACAAAAGCCAAAATTGACAAATGGGATCTAATTAAACTGAAGAGCTTCTGCACAGCAAAAGAAACTACCATCAGAGTGAACAGGCAACCTACAAAATGGGAGAAAATTTTCGCAACCTACTCATCTGACAAAGGGCTAATATCCAGAATCTACAATGAACTCCAACAAATTTACAAGAAAAAAACAAACAACCCCATCAAAAAGTGGGCAAAGGAGATGAACAGACACTTCTGAAAAGAAGACATTCATGCAGCCAAAAGACACATGAAAAAATGCTCACCATCACTGGCCATCAGAGAAATGCAAATCAAAACCACAATGAGATATCATCTCACACCAGTTAGAATGGCAATCATTAAAAAGTCAGGAAACAACAGGTGCTGGAGAGGATGTGGAGAAACAGGAACACTTTTACACTGTTGGTGGGACAGTAAACTAGTTCAGCCCTTGTGGAAGTCAGTGTGGCGATTCCTCAGGGATCTAGAACTAGAAATTCCATTCGACCCAGCCATCCCATTACTGGGTATGTACCCAAAGGACTATAAATCATGCTGCTATAAAGACACATGCACACGTATGTTTATTGCGGCATTATTCACAATAGCAAAGACTTGGAACCAACCCAAATGTCCAACAATGATAGACTGGATTAAGAAAATGTAGCACATATACACCATGGAATACTATGCAGCCATAAAAAATGATGAGTTCATGTCCTTTGTAGGGACAAGGATGAAATTGGAAATCATCATTCTCAGTAAACTATCGCAAGAACAAAAAACCAAACACTGCATATTCTCACTCATAGGTGGGAGTTGAACAATGAGAACACATGGACACAGGAAGGGGAACATCACACTCTGGGGACTGTTGTGGGGTGGGGGGAGGGGGGAGGGATAGCACTGGGAGATATACCTAATGCTAGATGACGAGTTAGTGGGTGCAGCGCACCAGTGTGGCACATGTAAACATATGTAACTAACCTGCACATTGCGCACATGTACCATAAAACCTAAGGTATAACAAAAAAAAAAAAAAAGAAATGCAAATTCTTAGACCCCAGCCTAGACCTACTGAATGAGGAGCTCTGGGGCCCAGCAATCTGTTTAACAACCTCTCCATGATGCATGCTGAAGAATATCTGTAGCTTAAGAAGTTATCCATATCTCAAATTCCATCTTTTGTACTCCAGCACTCTTGTGTCCTGCTCAGAACACACTGAGTAACTTGCCTACTCACTAAGGGGCTTCCTTTGCTGGCCCCTGATCTGTCTTCAAAAATCAGTGCTTGTGTCATCTCCTCCAGGAAGCCTTCCCTGACACTTCCCTAGCTGAGCTAGGCACTTCTCCTGTCGTAGTTCCCTATGCTTCACTCTATCACAGCCCTTATGTCACTGTGTTATAATTGCCTTTTTACCAGGCTGCATCTCCTGCCGGACTGTAAGCTTGTTCAGAAGAGAGATTGTCTTTCATCTCTGACTCTCCAGGGCCTGGCTCACTGCCAGACCCAGAGAAGGGGCACAGTAATGATGTCCTGATGGAATAATATTAAGTACCTACCTTTGCTGGAGTTGCTGGGCTGCGGTGGCACTATCAGCTGCCTGCAGCAGGTGTATTTAGCCTCCTTCCACAGCTTCCAGATGCCTCTGGACAGCTACCCTAAAGTAACGGGGCTAGAGTTTGATCTCACTCTGCCTGTTTCATCTTAGCCCTGGGGAGCTAGATGCTGGCATGTGCTAATTGGATGACGGCATTGAGTCCAACTGGATTCGTAAATGTGTGCATAGGCAGTGAACAGAACACATTTCAAACAGAATCATCTTGGAAATGCTTTGATTCTCTCAGATAAGCATTATGACCCTACACTCCTGGGAACCTGGCATCAGTCTGCCATGCTGTTATTGGTAAGACCCTGCCTTGGATATCAGCTCTGCTGGGGAGGCAGCAGTGGCTGCTGCTGCTGCTGCTGTATCTTCCCAGACTCTTTAACCCTGAAAGGCCTTAATTTGTCCATCTTCACAGTGGATATCATCCAGATTAGTCACGTGCTATGCCAAGTGCTCCAGGCATAAGTCTTTCTGAATGAATCTGACTTGAAAGCACAGAGCATTAGGTATGCCGCTTGAAATGCAGCAAAACCAGATGGAGAAAGCTGGGAGGAAACTCTGATCTTTTTAGGCAGTCTGGGAGCCCAAGGAAGGGCTATTCAGGTTGCAGGTGCTGGTGAAAAAAAAATGGAGTGGAGAAAGGTTACTTCCTAGTCTGAGAAGAGTGATGCTTTTCCTTTTCCATCTCCTGTCTTGGCAGCTCCTGCCACTTCCAGTAGGCCAGCATGCCTCCTCAAGAAGAGGTCTAGATGACAGACTGGAAAAGTTTGAGCTTGCTGACGAGACTGGAAAGGTTTGAGCTCACTGGAGCAGGTTTGCTTTCCTGGTGTGCTCACCTCAATCCCTGGTGAGGGCAGGTTCCTACACTGCACTAGTCAAAGGGACAGCTTTCTCCCGTAAGTCACCCCTCAGACCAAGTGCACCACTTTAAGGCAATGAGTGGTCCTTAATCTATTTTGGAGGATCAGGAACTCTTTTAAGAATCTGAGAAAATGATGGTAATTCTCCCTGGAAAAAGGAACAGTTCCTCAGAGGTACACATTTTTTGGTCTCCTTTCAGGTGGTCTGTGGAATCTTGAGGTTTATCCATTAACCCATTGGAACATATAGACTTCTGATAAGGAATTCCTGCTGTAGTTGCCTCTAGTCTTTTCTGCACCATACGCTCCTTCTCCATTGGCCTTCCTCCTTAAGCCCTAGGCAGAATCACTCCTGTCTCAGAGCTTACACGGCATGTGGCCCTTGCTGCAAAGCAAAGCATAAAAGGTCACATGGCCTCAGTCTCCAGAATTAGGCTGGCCTGGGTTGCTGCCTGGGGTTCCTATCCTGGCTTTCCCACTTATTCACTGTGTGACCTTGTGGACTGATTAACCATGCTGAGCCTCAGTTTCCTTGCTGATTAAGTGAGCATGATCACAGGATCTGCATTATTGTGAGAATTTAATGAGACTTTGCATGTTAGGGCCATCCATGTGACCAGGCAGGCAGCAGTAAAAGGGGAGTAGTCTTGACCTCAGCATCCCCATTCTGCTTAGGCGCCTGAATTTTCCCCAAAGTTGGAAAGCTGGTCACCCAGCCTTTTAGACCTACACCCAGGTCCTAACCTGATGGGTATGGATTAAGTGAGATAAGTGGATTAAGTGGAAAAGTGTAGCAGGTGTAGAAGCTCTGGCTTTGGAGCCAGAAATGGGTTCATAACTAGCTTCTGACTTTGGGCAAACTTTATCTCTCAAGGCCTCAGTTTCCTTAAATGAAATGAAATGGGATATTGACACCTATCTTGTAAGACTTTTGTGCAGACCAGATTAACTATAAAAAATATTTAACACATAGAAGATGCTGAAGAAGTGGAAGCTATAGCCATAACTGTTAACTGTGGAAGGCTGAACAAATGTGACTTCTGAAAATCACATTCAGGGTGTCATTGTTCATTTTGGGGTTAGGATTAAGCCTAGCCCTAGACATAGAGGTCTGGGAACATGCCCAATTTAAGGCTGTAAGTTGAAACTGCTTAAATTCAAATCCTGGCTGTACCACTAACTAGCTGGGTGACCTTGGGGGAAGTTAATTAACCTCTCTGAGCTCCAACTTCTTTATCTGTGAAATGGAGATAATAATACCACCTACTGCATAGAGTTGCTTTATTGTGAAGATCAAGTAGGAGAATGTATATAACACATTTAGTGCAATGTTTGGCACATAGCTAGTGCTCAATAAATGGCAGCTTTATTACTATTATTGTCTGAGGGAGGGCAAATGAGGACGTCCATACCCCAAAGCCCTACCTTAGGCTGCAGTGCTCCCCAGGTAGCAGAAGTCAGCCTTAGCTTCTTGAGGAATTATTTTGTTTTGCTTTTGTTTTACAGCCAAGGCTGGACAATTCAATGGCAGGCTGCAGGTGACCTGGTCTGGGTAAGGCAGGGGAAAGGCCAGGGCCCCATAGACTCCGGGGGCCGTGGAGACCCCGTATAGTGCAGGACAGCATGCTGTTTGGAGTTTGCTCTGTTGGAGATTTTCTGTGCACGTTTCCTGGACAACTTGTTCTTCTCTTCCCTGGTCCCTGGAGCCCCTGCCAACTGAGGTTTCCAGGAATAGGCCTGTCCTCTCTTAGGTAAGGAAAGGCCATTTCAGGATACCTGAGGGCAGAGGCTATCTGGGTCTAGGGCTCTATGCAGCCCAGCTCCTCCAAGAGAGCCCCCAGGCCCAGCAAGGCTGCTGGGCTTTGTTCATATTCATCCTCACTTGGAGCTGCACCTTTTCTCCAGGCTGTGCGGGAATGTACATCACCATGGAAACGCTGGAGGTGAAATCACTCCAAGTGTTGGCAAGCGCAGTTTCTCTCTGGAGCTTGGAAAAATGGAGAGCAGGAGAGCAGGCTCACGGTGTCACAGAAAGGAAAGATGCCCTTAAAACAACCCAAATGCTCTCAATTCCACTTGGGGCCTTTCCCTTTAAATAAAAGCTGAACAATAAATGAAAGAGAAATGTTTTCAGTCTCTAGATCGGCTACCCCAGAGAGTCCACTTGGAATGGACATGTCGATCCTTTCTGGCTTTCCTAATCTGCTACATCTTGTAGACTGAATAACGCATCCTGTCTGGAAAGAAATGGGGTGACATCTCAGAGTTGATATTTTAAATCGATGAAGCCGAAGCTCAGAAGTGCAGACCTTTGTGCCTGTTGGCCATTTCTGGTCCTTGGGCTGATTTTTGGGCCCAGAACACATTTTCTAAATGAGAATCTGACAGGCTCCTGGTGGCTAGAGTCAGCAAGGATGTATTTGCTCACCTGAGGAGTTCCAAGATAAGCTGTGCTCATACCTCTTCACAGACCGCCCCACCCACGGGCTTTTAAGGGCTCTACGCCAGCTCCTAGAAATGCTTTTGGCAGTGAAGGACCACATAGCTCTGGCTGCCTGGGGCAGGGAGGGAAGGCAGGGTCTAGGCAGAGTGTGAGTGTGCCGGTGGTGGTTGGCCACTGGAACAGCTTGAGGGAGACTTTGGTTAGCTGGGGGACGTGCACATGCCCGTAGCTTGGTGAAGGCCATCGGTGTGGACCACCTGATAATTCTAGCTCAGTCTCAGAGTTACATGATTCTTTCTTGTTTTATTTTCCTCCATTGGATAATTCTTCCTCTCCTTCCATCAAGGGCAGTTTTGAATACACTGTGTAAAGGCTAGGCTTCATTCATTTACTCATTCATTCAACAAATATTCATTAAGGGCTGTCATGTGTCAGTGACCTTACGGTAAGGTCCGAGTTACAGTCTTCTTGGAAATAGTCATGGACCAGGAGGTTAGAATAGATATATCACAGATAAAGAATTTTTTTTTTTTTTTTTTTGCAAAAACCAGTGCTTTCAGCAAATGACTCTATTTTAACAGTTGCAACTTTTCTGTTTTTATCAGGGACTTTGATTACTATGTCAAAGGATGTTAAGACAAATAGGCAGACAGACAAACAGATAGAAACACCATTGGCCTTGAAAGTATAGACAGCGCTTTACTTTGCTAGGTGAGAACAGGCAGGTCAATCCAAATGCCATTGAACTTACTGCATTCTGTGCGATTAAGGTTGCCCTTTAACCTCCCAGTGCTTTAGTTTTTCTCCATATTAAACTTTAGCAAGAACAATCAGAATACTCCATGTGTCAGAGATCCTAACATGGGAAGAGGTAAGGTTTGGAGATGCTGGCATGAGGGGCCAGTGACACCTCTCCTGGTATCTGACTTAAGGGGTGTCATTTACACAGATTGTGGATAGTGGCTTCTGGAGTTGGTCAGGCAGCTTTGAAGGTTGGGGTTTGGAGTCAGGTGGGAACTAAGCCATCATACCTGTTTGGGTTTACTGTAGCAGCAAGCAGTACCTTAACAAACACACTGTGAGCCCTGAGTTTTTCCTACCAGGATCTGCTTGGGATCAGGAACTTACTTTTGGTCCAATCAGTTGTGGCAAAGGATTCCTGTAGAGAAAACCATGGTTATCTCTGCTCAGGAAATGGTGTAAGGCTTCTCTCAGTAGGGCCCTCAGTGGGGAAATTTTTCTTGGAAGGGGATTATGAGTATGGCAGTTACTTTGAATTACTGTCTAATGTTGCTAGGTAAAAAAATCCCAAACAAGCTTCTGTATAACATAAATCTGCCTTCTAGTAACTTCCCATCTTATTCCCAGCTCTTCTCTTTGTAGCAGTAGTTTATCTCATTCTCTGTTGTCATGTTTCCAGGGGTTCCCTTTTCTAAGCTGCTCCCCAGTTGCAACCTTATTCCTTTATGGAATAAGGTCCCGAAGCATGGGGTTTGGAGTCACAGAGACATTAGCTCAAATTCAACTATATCTCCACACACTGGTCTTGTGATCGTGAACACATCACTTCTCTGAATCTCAAACTCTTCACCTGTAAAATGGAGATGTAGGCACTTTACAGGACTGTTGTATGTAATGAGATCCTGTGCCTGAAGCGCCCAACATTGTGCTCTGTAGAGTAAGTTCCCACTCAGCAGCAGCTGTGATTTCTGTTGGGTTTGATGTTGTGATCTCAGACCCTTCAACCAAACTGGTTAGGGGCTCTGAATATATTGAGGTTGGTTCAAATGCAGTGGCACTTGGATCTGAGCAGAGTTTTGTAGCTGGTATCCAACTGATGTCAGCTTAGGGCACCACTGCTTCTTGTGCTGTGGGTTCAGTACTCATGCTCCTTCCCACTGGTTAGCAGGCCTGTCAAGTCACTGGTCATTTCATGGCGCTTGTTCTTGATGGGACCTTTAGATCATTATGGCAGTAGCATTGCACTAACTCACCCAGGTCGACTTAAGACATCACTCTTGGTCCTAGGCCTTGACATCTCAGGGCATCTCCCATGGCACTGCCAGCTGGGAGGTGGTTTTGGGAGCTTGACACTTTTTAAAGGACCTTTGAAAGAATTCTATGGAACAATAATTCTTAACCTCCCTTGGCTCATGGATCTTTTGGAGAATTTTGGAGAATTGGATGAAAGTCCTGGCCCTCTTCTCTAGAAAACATCCACATATACATTTACACAGTGTTTCACATACTATATGGGAAATCTCCAAGGAGTGTGAACCCTTGGCTGGCAAGTTTGGATTGGGAACATGCCTGCCACTTGTGGGGAGCTGTGAACTCTTTCTGGGGAGGGAGCTCCAGGCAGCCTGCCCTCCTATGGCCTCAGAAAAGTGAGAAGGATCCAGGCATTTTTCTCATCGAGTTCAGATCAACTGTATGAAACCTCAGAGGGGCCTTCTCTATGCCTGCCTAGCCATCTCAGTCTGAGCAATCCTACAGGTTCTGAACGTTAATCAGTGTCATTGTGAGTCTGTGGATGTTACATGGAAGTTAATTGGTTCTTTGGAGGAAAATGAGTCGCCATCCATGAGATTAGGCTTCAGGGCAGCCACACACACAGGAAAAGGAAAATGAAGCTGCACACAGAAAAGACCAAGTGTGCCCATACTTCTCCTCCTAGACTGCAATCCGAGACGAGCCCACTTCTGCTGATGGGGCTTAAAGAGGTTTTCAGAACCAGCAAGACAAAGGACGCTGTCTCCTCCTCCCCCGTCTTTGTTTCTTTCCCTCCTCTTCTGCATGTGAAGCCACATCTAGTGGAGGGGGAAGGGGACAGGCCATCCACCTGACTGTCAGAGCTGATCACTGCTGACCTTATCAGAACACGGAATCAATACACTCTCCTCCCAGCAGCCCAGAAAAATCTTAAGGAGTTTGAACCAAAGTAATTTGAAGTGCAGAATCGTCTGAATCGGGGGGATGCCAGTAAACTGTTGGACCTCTGAATCCTCCCCGTGCCCTTCTTCAGAGTCAGGTGAGACGAGTAACCTCACTAGAATTCTAGTGCAGGATGGGCACCTGATGTGGGGAGAAATCCAAAGCAGCCACTGTTAATCAGGCCCCCTCCTAACTGGCTGGTACTCTGGGTTCAGAGCATGAGCTGTGTTGAGAAGGAGGGCTGTGGTGTTGAGGGCAAGAGCCTGGGACAATGGTCTTAGTCTTTTCCAGGGCCCTTTGGCAGGTTCTTTCCAAGCCTGGCCCTGGAGCAGAGATCACTAGGTGAGGAAAGCAAAATCACCTAGTGACCACTGAACAGGCCCCGGAGACAAAATGCCTTATCTGAGGAATTTAGAAGGAACAAAAACCACCTAGTGAGTATCAAACAGGCCATCCGGAGATGAAACTCATTACCTGGGGAAATTAGAAGTAATTAGACTTCTTTATTATCTAAAGCAGGCATCTGGTTCTAGATTTCTTTCCCTCTCCAAAATTTATAAGAATTAGAATTTCTATACATCTCTGGAATGCCATGCTAAAACTCAATCTGCAACCTTTGCTGACATTAAGGCACCAAAATGTCTACAATGTCATTTATCATGACCTACTGGCTAATATAATCCAAATTACCCTTAAGCTCATGCCTTAAGGTCCATAAAAGCTTCCAAGGAAAAATCCACCGCGGCTTGCTCTGTCTTCTGTCGCCGAGGCGACCCGCTGCACCCTTTTGCAGCATTCTTCCTTCCTAGTAAACTTTCCTTTTTCAAACCTATACTATTGTTGGTAAATTCTTTTTACCAAGCCACGAGTTGGATCACTTCCCAATGCCAGGGCTCTGACACTCTGCCTGGCACGAGGCTCTAGCTGTGCCCTTGTAAAAGCCAAGATTTATCACTGATTTAGAACTAAGTGGCCTTCATCATGTTACCATCTCCCTATGCTCTCTCATTTCTTCGCTGCTCTATCTTTTCTCCAGATGTGCTTTTTTCTTTTCTCTTTCTATTTGCCTCTTTTTTCCAGGAGGGATAAGACTGGGAAGAAGGAATGGAAGAGAAAACCACTTTGGGTGAAAGGGAAGGGGAGTGAGAAGGGATCACCTGGTACCCAGCAGACGGGCCAGCCTTCATGCAGAAGGTGGGTCACCTTAGTGACGAGTTTTGGATTGAGGTTGGGGGAGCCCAGCCTATCTAGAGCATCAGAGGCTGTTCTCTGGTGGCAGTGAGACCTGAGCTTTTCTTGGCCATGTCTTGCATTCCTTCTGTGGCCTTTTCAGTCCTTCTAAGAACAAACTAATGTCTTGAGTGCTGTGCACCCCCCCATGCCTGGTATTCCTGCCACCTCAGAGCTCTTAGCAGTTGGATCCAATGTAGCCCATGTGCCCAGGGATGGCAGGGCATCAGACATCCTTCTCACACTGTAATTGCCCATCAGTCTTTGTCCTTCATTTGGCAGCAAGCTCCTTGAGGGGAGGGACTTGTCTGGTTCACCCTTGTGTCCTGAGAGCCTGTCCCAGGAACCTAACAGAGTAGGCTCAGAGACTGGACTTCCTGAGAAGTGCTCATCAGGAAGGCAGGACCAGCTTGACCAGCTGATTTCTTCATTGACCCCCACATAGAGGTGTCTTGTCAGCCCCTCTGTGTCCTCGTCACTTTGTTGTTGAGCAAGAATATGGGCAGCAGAGCTGGTCACCTCCTCAGCCTCACCACACACTTACACAGTCATGCCTTTGCAAAATTGGCGCCCTCTACCCAGGCACAATGAATTGCTCTCTTTTCTGAGTTCCCAAAGGACTTTGTATTCACCTTTTTTATAGCACCAATCACATTGTGTTTTATTGGTTGTTTGCATGGCTGTCTCCTCTTAAGCAGACAATTCATCTGTTCCACGAACACTTGTCAAGTACCAGCCTTTGCCAGGTGTTGGGAAACATTAGGAACAGCACAGGCAGGGCTCTGGCCCTGATGGAGCCAAGTGGGAGGATGGATGGCCTAGACAATGCCGGGCACAAAGTAGGCCCACATCATATGCTTATGGAATAGAATTGAGGATGTGGTTACTTGGAGAGGTCAGGCAGGGAAGGGAGTTGATGTTTTATTGTTATCATACATAAAGAGAGTCTAGAACTGGGAGGGAAGAAAAGTGACTAGAAACCGAGGAAATCAAGTTGGCCGAGGTGGGGTTGGGGAGGGAGCCCAGCAGTTCAGATCATTGTGAGAACAGCATTAATGAGGAGCCTGCCATCCACAGGGCTCATCCAAGGCTGAGGCTGCACATTCTCTGCCAGCTGTTTATAACTGCCATCACTGTGGACAGGTCTCAGATCTGCGGCTGCCAATGCTGGGGGAGGGGGAACAGTTATCAGGAGAGTGTGCAAGGAGCCACAGTGGCAGGGGGGTCCTGGAGCCGACTTTATTAATTGAGGGGAATGTAATGCACCTGATTTCTTCTAATCACATGGGTAAATAGAGGGAAACCATTCCGGAGAAAGCACTAAAGCAGCAAGGAAGAAGTAGCACAGTGGTGTTCTCCTCTGTATGGATGGAGACAGTGAGGTGGGGAGCAGATGGGAGTGGTACTGTGAGCTTCTAGAGTCACCAGCATGCAGAGTCCATGCCTATGGTGCTGGAGAGAGGCCTGCCAGTTCCCTGCACGGGCTGATGTGCCCTAGTGGCAGATGAGGCCGCCAGTGTACCAGCTGTCAGGATTTCCTGATGGAGGAGCTGAGAGCCGGCCCCTTTGCTCGAGCTCCACCTCTCTTCCCAGAGTCTCCCTTCTCACACAACTGGGCTCCTAGGCCCAGGCATCCTAGGAAATTTTCCATGCCCCAGAACCTCGTCAACCCTCAGGCAGGGAGCAGAAAAAAACGTAGCAGTACTAGCCACAGATGGCCACAGTTTCTAAATAAGCATTTCATTAGTCTGGAACCCAGGGAAAACGTGGTTCAAGTTATAGAGAAAAATAGATGAGTAGGGAGAGCCTGATTTTAAATCCTGCTAGTTGTGCTCAGCGCATCCACAAAAATAAGCAGAGTTCTCTTTTTAAGGGGGCCACTGTTAATTAGCTGCGGCACCCATTCAGGCACTTCATCTAGTAATAACGTGGTTATGCCATGCTGGGGAAGAGTGTATGATTCCACATATCCTTTTTATGCCTACTCCTGTCATGCTGAAATTGGCTCCTTCACTCCGTAACTGTGCTTTACGTAGGAACTGAACAGGAATAGTGTTGCTTGTGTTTATACCTGCTGCCCTCCCCTGGAAGGCCAATTCTTCCTTGTTCCTCCTTCTGGAGGTCAGTGCTCAATCCTGATTGGAGTAGACATCCGAGTCCATTTCCATGAGCTGCGTGTTGTGTTTCTCTTTTTCTTTCCCCATTAATTGATGCCCAGGAGTGCTTTCTGTGTCCTCTGTATAACCCCTGTTGGCTTGCACTGAGTTCTTCATGCATCTGGGTGAATAGCAGGAGTTCTGCTGCCCACCTTCCCAAGATGAGGCTTCCATTCTCCTCTCATCCCCCCATGACAGGCTTTTCCTGCCCAAGGAGGGGTTTAGACTGTGATTCAGAAAGTCTCCTGCATGCCACCACGGTAAGACATTTTAGCAGGTGACAGGGTATGCATGGGGCACCTGAAACCTGGCTTGAGTCCCAGCTGCACTGCTGATAACCTCACTGAGCTCCATTTTTCTCACCTGGAGGGTGGGACTGAGAAGCTCTGTTGCTGGGAAGAATGATGGCTACCAACTCCTGGGCATCTTCTAACCTGCTTCCTTAGATGTTCATCAGCCTGGGCTTACATGAGGTATGAGGCCAGATGACCTTAAAAGAACCTTAAGAAAGGCTAAAGAGCCTTTTATTTTTAGGCTGAGTCTGGGTGCAAAGGTTCTTGGGTTCTGAGTAGGGTCTGTTTGGTTTGGGTATTCTGAGATGCCCTTGGCTTTTAAAGACCCCATGGATCCTCATTAGTATAACAGCAAGTGATTTTTAAGCACATACCATATGTAAGCTCTGATCTGGTGGTTTGTACTCTTTGAATTATTTAATCTTTTTCACCTCCCTATAAGGTAAGTATTATTATTCTCATTTTATAGATAAGAAAACTGACACTTAGAGAGTCCTGAAAAATGGGTCTAAGATCTCACATCTGATAAATGTGAGAGTTGGGTTTCAATTGGTCTGTTGACTCCCACTTCTATCTTTACGCTGTTCATTGTTAGCTCTCCAGATATCTAAGAATCCAAGTTGAGCATCTTCCTAGAGCAGCTCTGTCCATCAGAACATTTTCAGCAATGATGGAAAAGTTCTGTTCTGCTCTGTTCAATATGATAACCATTAGCCACTTGAAATGTTGCTAGTGTGACAGAACTGAGTTTTAAATTTTATTTGATTTTAATTAATTTAAATTTAGGTAACTCATGTGGCTAGTGGTTACCTTATCGGATAGTGCAGCCCTAGAGCTTGCATTTTGCTAATGCAAGTCCTCAAGGAGATTCCAGGAGCTCCTAATCAATGGCTCCTGCTCACACTCCTTCCACCCTACCCCCATATATGGGCACACACTTAATGATTACTCTCCTATGATTCTATAGTAAACCGTACTTTAACTTTTGGTTTCTGATCTTTACTCTCTGGGCCTCCAGTTTCCCAGCTAAGCTCCATGTGCCCTTTCTCCTCCTCTGCAGAACTCACTTTGCTTCTTGTCCACTAGGAAGTTTAGATTCTCACAGTCTTATGAGGCACTGGGGGCTCTGCCTTCGCTCTGTAGCTGTGATTGACGATCCTTTTAGCCCTCCAGAAGTGGCTGATGCTTGGGTACACAGACTTTTTTCACATTCTTGGCAGTTTGGGTGTCACATTTTTTTCTTTCTCTTTAAAATATCCTTTTTACTGTTTATAAAAGTAATGGATGTTGGTTATAGAAAATGTAAAAAACATGGAAAAGAACCTATAGAAGGAAATAAAAACTTTGAGCCATAGTACTATTTAGACATTACCACTTTTATAATTTGAGCTTTTTCCTTCTTTATATATGTATTTCTAATATAAGGGAAATACCATTTATATTCTCAACTTTTATTTACCAACAGATCATGAAGATTTTGCCATCAAATATACTTCAAAAATATGGTTGGAAATGGGTATAAATTGTTTTCTTGTGTGACTGTATCATAGTTTATTTAACAAATGCCTCAGTAGGACATTTAGGTTATTCCCAGTCTTTTAATGTTACAGATAACACTCATCAGTATCCTGAGAGCTGATACAGAGAATTATTTGTATATATCTGTAATCAGTTCACTAGAGCAGATTCCTAGAATTGCAATTGAGAGGTCAAAGGCCATGCATGGCTTAAAGCTCTAACTCAGTATTGTCGAAATTGCTTCCAGGAAGATTTTTACCAAGTTTTATTCCTATTCACAGAGAATGAGAATGCCTGACTATGTAGGGATCAAATAATCTGAGCAAGTGCCCACCCCTCATATCCACCACTGTAATTTTAAAAAATTGGAATTAGATTTTTCATTTACTTTTGCTGTGTAAGAACTTATCCCAAAACTTATCAACTTAAGTAACCACTTTATCTTATTCACAGTTTTCTGGAACAGTAATTTGGGAAGGTCTTGGATGGACAGTTCTTTCATGAGATCTCTGACGTGGCTACTGTCAGAAGTTGACTAGGGCTGGAATCATCTGAAGTCCTTGATAAGGCTAGACAGGCAAGATGGCTCATTCACACAGCTGCACTTGGTGCTTCCTGTTGCCTAGGAGCTCAGCTGGGGCTGTTGACTGGAGTGCCCACATGTGAACTCTCTAGCATGGTAATCTTATGGTATTAGACTTTTGACATGGTGGCTGGCTTACTCCAAAGTGAGTGTTCCAAGGGGTCCACGTGGAAGCTGTGTGGCTTTTTCTGACCTAGCTTTGGGAGTCATACAGTGTCACTTCTACCATACTCTACTGGTCAAAGCAGTCATAAGGTTGTCCACATTCAAGAAGAGGGAATATGGACTCCACCTTAAAATAAGAGAAATGTCAAAGATCCAAGGCCATTAAAAAAACTGTCATAGAAGATATATTACATGTAAGCATTGGCTGAACAGCATTAGTGATATGTTCACCATCAATGGCACTCAAATGTTTGAAGGACCTTTGTCTAAGAAAAGGTTCAAAGACCATCCAGGATATGCAAGGTGACTGTCATGGGTCTTGGGTTGTGTTCATGTATACATGAGTATGGGAAAACATGAGCAGGCTGAGATTTGTTAGTCAATGTGAATGAAGAGTCAAGAGTCCATGGCCTGGGGTTGAGTGCCATCACTGATCTAGGATTGGCTGGCTGATGACTCCCAGGCATCTCTGACATCAGGAAGGAGATTCAGAGACCAGTCAGGCAGGAGGACTCTGTTTTTGATGTCTCCTCTGGGGAGTAACCTGGGAGCCCAGCAGCAAGCCTCAAATTTGTGACCAGCCAAGAAGTGGTTAATCCACTGCCCCTACCATGTCTGCACTACAGGAGTCCCATCCCCAGGACCAGGGTGAAGGAACAAAGAGAGATTCACCTGGTTCTGATCATTGACTTTTAGTGAATAGACTTTTGTTTTAGGACCTTGAATGTCAATGCCTGATTTGATCAACCTTGGACAAGATAGTGAAACAGAGAAGAAATCCCAGAAGGTCCTGATAGTTACCTGTGTTCATTGGTACCTCAGTCTAGCCTAGGACATCCATGTTGCCATCTCACCTTAGATACTATCCTTGATTCATTTTTTTTTAAAATGTGCCCTACTCTACTTTGTTCCCAGCTGGACAGATGACCTAGATACCTCTCAGGGTTTGGGGGGCCAGGATCCTGTCCCTGAGCTTTAAAACTCTTCATGACTCCTTGGGTCCATACTCACATTTTCTACATGGTTCCCTCTAGATATAATAAGTATCCTAACCCAGATATTGGTTAGGAATGGAGCCCACATCTTATCAATCACCTCTTACCTCTGCACAGCACACAGCAGGGAAGTGTGTATCAGAATCTTCTGGGGACCTTTTCAGAATACATATGATCAGGCCCTACTCTGGACCCTGGGTTAGATTTCTAGAGAGTGAGAGTTTGGCAGGTCTACTTTGAAACAATTCTTTGACAATTATGCTGCCACTTTCCTCCAAAGAGCCGTAGTTTACAAGGTGTTTTCTTTTACATCTGTCACCTCAGTTGATCCTTGCAAAAGGCAAGACAGGTGTATTACCTGTTTCACAGAAAAGGAAACTGAAGCACAGAGAGCTTAAGTGACTAGTTTGTAAATCTCAGAGCTACATTTGAATCAAGAATTTCTGTCTCCTCTAGAAACCATTTGGCAGGTTCCTTTCTGTGAAGACCTCACGGGCACTTCCTTCATTGTGGCATTTTTTGGGCCGTGAGCAGTGTGACTGGCAGACGTTTTGTTGGACTGTGCTATAGCTCAATGGGCCATAGGGTCTGAGATAGCAAAGCTCTGGAGCTTAGACTGAGCCTCCTGCTGTGTACACAGGGACAACTTCCTATCTGATCAGCTTGCAAATTTTGGCTGAATTGGGGTTATGAAGGTGACACTTCCTCTGGTTGGAACATTGAAATCATTAGGATGCACAGCAAATTTCCAAATGCAACAGCTAGGCTCCATTCCTCCAAAATGTAAGTTGGTGGTGGTGGTGAAAAACAACTGAACAAACCTTTATTTTACATTTCAAAGTGCTGCTAGGGGAGGAAGGCCAGCCTGCTCCTTGGAAGTGATTCTGGACAAGAACCAGCTCTTAAAGGCAAGGATGCATCCTTTTGAAAGAAAACACAAGGGAATATCTGGAATAAAAGCCTTCATCCCTAGCCAGCAGGAATGGTGAATGCTAACTAGGTGTCTGCCCAATCCTGTGTCCATTTGGTGATAAAGACATTACAGTGTCTTCATGCTGGAGGAGATAAGTAAAGATGATAACCACAATATTTAAGAGTTAAAAGTGACCTCAGAGACCCCCTGATCACCTCTTATTATTTTCAGTACAAAAGCCAGGCTCAGAGTGGAGAAGACTCTTGTCTAAAGTCACCAAGTGCATAAGTGGCAATCACAGAACCAGAACCCAGGACTTCTCCTGCTCATCATGCCACCTTGCAGCTTCTTGGAGCATCAAATGCCTGGGTGAGGGAGAGATACTTATTCTTAATCCATTCATGTTGTCTTCAGTACATGGGACCCAGGGTGCAAAGCGGAGTCAGGCATTTTCTGACTTTTAATGTGGCAAGTTTTCAGTTTTGAACCTTTTTTTAATGCCGTCCCAGCTCTCTTCCTTTGATGGGAGGATGAGCTATACATTAAAATAGGATATCTACAACTGATCTGTTGAGTTTTGAGTGCTTAGAGAGGCTCCCAAACCACTTCTGCTACACAGCTCAAATGGCCTCCATTTGTAAGGTCCTCATGATCTCAGTTAGAATGTAAAGCAATGAGCCATTATTAGCCATACATATATGACTTCCAATTTTGTTTTCCTGATGAGTTTGAATAACCAAGGAGACATTTTGATAGGGATAGTGGATAGGTAAGTTTGAAGGCTGGAGGTAGATTGTGAAATATGTGAGCAGTAAACATGGCCTAGAGAAGACATACTAAGTTGGGAATTTCATGGGCCATCAGGGACAATATAAAGGCAGCAACGGCCTAAAGGTGGAGGAGGGAGAGAGAACCAACAAAGAATTGAGAGGGCAGGGAGTAGCAGCTCCAAAAACCTCCACTGCCTAGCTCAACATTTTCCTGGGATTCATCCTTGCTACCATCTTTGGCTAAGTCCATGGGATTTCCCACCAGACGTTATGACCATTGGGCTTTCTAATCAATAGTCAGAGAATCTGATTCTCCTTTGGTGTAACAGTGCATCTACCATGTCTGTGTACTAAGAACTCAATATCAAATAGAACTGCACTCTGGAAGGACCCTCTGAGGACATCTAGTCAAGTCCCTTGACTGGGCAGGTGAAGCCCTGAGAGTTTGTGTAGACCTGCTTCAGCCAGCCAGTGGGGCATTGAGCCTAGGACCCCATTCCCCTGACTTCTATCTTTCTCTTTCATAACAGACCCTGAAATGGTGACACAGACTTCTGCTTGTGATTTGCAGCTGGGACTTGGAGCCCCAGCTTTGGCTTCCAGAATCTCTGAATTTACAGGCATTGGGGTAAGGTAGACAGTTCTGACATCTTTCTTGGGTCAAATGATCATATGTGCTCAAAAGATGTCTTCATTCTGAAAAAAGGAGTATTATCTAGACAGGCACATTACTTAGTGGACCACAGGAGTGAGTGAAAACAGGGAAGGAAGAAGGGAAAAGTGGTTGTGTTTTGCAAATTAGATGATGATAAAGATAATTTCTGCAGTTCCATTTCCTAGAAGGAGTACTCAGTGAGTGGCATATCCTGCTCAGAGAGAGCCCAACCTGTCCACTCATTCTCATGCCTGATCATCCGACACCTTTGATAGTGACCAACAATAATAATTTACATTTACTGAGCACATTTTGCCAAGAAACTGAAAAACATATTATAAATGTCATGTGCTATGACAGGCACTATTAGCCTGTGAGAAATATTGCAACAATTCATCCAATAATTAATTTACAAATACCAGAAAACCAGAGGGTACTGGATGAAAACCAACATGACTGTGCAGGGAGCCAATCACATCAGACCAATTTAATTTCCTCCAGGTCAGAATGACAGGTCTGGAAGATAAGGCAAAAGCAATAGACGTAAAATATCCTGACTTCAGTAAGCCCTTTAGCTCTGTTCCATATGATGTCCTCATAAACATGCTATGAAAATATGGTGTTGGCTCTGCTATTGTTATTTTGTCTTTGATTTATCATTGTTCTCTCTCCCTAAATAATTTGAGTGGAGTGCTCTGCAGAAAAATATCTGCTGCCTGGGAGAGCACTGTAAGGGCCCTGTACACGACTCAGGCCTGGAATTAGTCTTGTTCAGTAATACGATTACCGAGATAACTCATGGTGACACTGCACTTTAACATTTACAAAATGCTCAGAGCTGGGTCTCACATCCAAGTCTTTAGTTTCTAAGCTTAGATTATTTTCTGCTCTCCCATACAGCCTTGAAAGGAGCTAGCTATTCACACAGCTATTCCAGAGGAACTATGCTTTTGTGATGAGGAGGTTTAGAACAGTAATATTTGCAGTGGAAGATGAGGGAAGCTGGTTCCCTGAGGATAGCCCCCAGCCCTGTGCTCTAGGCTTTTTCCATCACGATTCCCTTGGTGGAGTCAAGCAGTTGTGGGTGGGCCTGCTGGTGAGCCTGAAGGCAGATGTGATGCTGGGAGTTTGGTTCAGGTGAGGATGGAGTGAGTAAGGTAGAGAAGGCTCTCCATTATCAAGGACTGGGGTGAAGAAGGGAGATTTCACAACTCCCTGAGAGGCCCAGCTGCTAAGAGGGCCTGAGGGACCCTCAGAGCTCTTGCACCTATTGCCGGATGCGTGTCGTCCCTGGAAACACTGCCTGAGCCTGCTGACCAGTAGTGCCAGGTAGAAGAGGACTGCCACACTGTCCTGTGTCAGGGAATGTGGGACAGAGCTGCTTCCTCGACCCCTGCAGAGAGGACGCTTGTAATTGTTGGACAGCTTATTTACTGCCAGCCCACCAGGAGGCACAAATCCACCATCTTTCTGACGCCTTCTGGTTTGAGAGACCCTAAACAGCCCAAACGGTGTGAGTGCCCAGGGAACATATAATCATGAGTAGAAAAAGAAAACTCATTATCCACTTAAGGGAATTTAGTAAACAATGAGAATAGGTGGCTTGTACTGAGGTAGAACAAAATGATGTGGCAGAAGAGAGCTTTATTAGACTGGAAGTAAGAGCTCTCAAGGAAACCCAGAGAACAACATGAATTTTCTTAAACAACAAAAAATGATGTCTTAATTTAAAAAATTTCAGCTGGGCGCAGTGGCTCACGCCTGTAATCCCAGCACTTTGGGAGGCCGAGGCAGGCAGATTACCTGAGGTCAGGAGTTCGAGACCAGCCTGACCAACATGGAGAAACCCTGTCTCTACTAAAAATACAAAATTAGCTGGGCATGGTGGTACATGCCTGTAATCCCGGCTACCCGGGAGGCTGAGGCAGGAGAATTGCTTGATCCCAGGAGGCGGAAGCTGCAGTGAACCGAGATCGCACCATTGCACTCCAGCCTGAGCAACAGGAGTAAAACTCCGTCTCAAAAAAAAAAAAAAAAAAAAATTTCATAGGCAAGCTATAAAAGAGACTGGTCACTGCTGGGAACCAAATTAGCATTCTGGATGATCATATGGGAGACATAGCTCACCAACTAAGTAAAAATGCAAAATACAAAGATATGGTGCTTATGAGCAAAATGCTAAGAAATATAACCAAGAAATCTAATATGAAAAAAGCCAGGGGTTATAGAAGGGTAGAAGGAGAGATAACAGCTAAAGAAATGATAGATGAAACATTTTCTGATTGAAGAAAGACATGGTCTGTAGTAAGGAAGGGCTCAGTGAGAGTTCCAGGATTGTTGCAAACAGATACACCCCAGGCATAGGAGGCGTTGCTGAGCTCCAGAGAAAAAGAAAATTTTACAGACTGTGGATAGAAAAAAATGAGACATTTACAAAAAAGGCTTTTACATTTATTTGCAGAACTGGAAACTGGAAGACTGTGGAACAATATTTACCAATATTGAAAGAAAAGGATTATGATCTAAGAATTCTATACCCAGTCAAGGGAATGATTATCTCTCAGAGAGTTTTTGGACATACAAAGCACCAGTGAATATTCTACCCACATTCCACATGCAAGGTCAAAAATTGGAAGGGACGGTAAAAATGACTGTAGCCCCCCATCAATCATATTGATTTTTCCCTTTGTGAGTGTGTGTGTTCCCGTGTGATAAGGACAGGGCATCCTAATAGTAGGGAATGGAGAGAATGTCAGGAAGTCTGTTAAACTGCTAGGTGGGCTCAGAAGGTTTTGATGCTTGTTTGCATTTAGAAATGTTTACTGAAGAACTGAGTTGACTGTAACAAACATAATCTCAGGCTTGTGTGAGGGGGCCACAGACAAACAAATTTGGTTGTAGTGGAATTTCCCAGTGGGAGAAACAAGACATAGTGCTGGAAGACCAGATGTTCCTTCCTGAGCACTTCCCCCCTAAGGTTGCCAGGCTTACCAAATCAAAATACAGGATACCCAGGTAAAAATTGGAAATGGGAGAAAATTTTTGCAATCTATCCATCTGACAAAGGGCTAATATCCTGAATCTACAAAGAACACAAACAAATTTACAAGAAAAAACCAAACAACCCCATCAAAAAGTGGGCAAAGGATATGAACAGATACTTCTCAAAAGAAGACATTTATGCAGCCACCAGACACAGGAAAAAATGCTCATCATCACTGGCCATCAGAGAAATGCAAATCAAAACCACAATGAGATACCATCTCATGCCAGTTAGAATGGGAATCATTAAAAAGGCAGGAAACAAGAGATGCTGGAGAGGATGTGGAGAAATAGGAACGCTTTTACACTGTTGGTGGGACTGTAAACTAGTTCAACCATTGCGGAAGACAGTGTGGCAATTCCTCAAGGATCTAGAACTGGAAATACCATTTTACCCAGAGATCCCATTACTGGGTATATACCCAAAGGATTGTAAATCATGCTACTATAAAGACACATGCAGAAGTATGCTTATTGTGGCACTACTCACAATAGCAAAAACATGGAACCAACCCAAATGTCCATCAATGATAGACTGGATTAAGAAAATGTGGTACATATATACCACGGAATACTATGCAGCCATAAAAAAGGATGAGTTCATGTCCTTTGCAGGGACATGGATGAAGCTGGACACCATCATTCTGAGCAAACTATCACAAGGACAGAAAACCAAACACCGCATGTTCTCATAGGTGGGAACTGAACATTGAGAACACTTGGACACAGGGCGAGGAACATCACACATGGGGGCCTGTCATGGGGTGGGGGGCAGGGGGAGAGATAGCATTAGGAGAAATACCTAATGTAAATGATGAGTTAATGGGTGCGGCAAAACAACATGGCACATGTATACATATGTAACAAACCTGCACGTTGTGCACATGTACCCTAGAACTTAAAGTATAATAATAAAAAAAATAAAAATTGGAATTTCAGGTAAACAAAAAAGTGTGTGTGTGTGTGTGTATTCCTAATTAGTGCATAAGCATCTTGTTTTTTACCTGTATTCTCACCTCAACCTGGAGCCACAGAGAACTAACTACAGTTTTCGGGGAGCTTGGGATGTCAGCTATAGATAGATTCTTAATACTGGAGTTTCAATGGGAAGGGAAAAAAAGAAAGCTTGAAGTGAAAGATGGGGTCAGGGCCAGTGTGGGAACTAGAGAAGGAGTGGTTTCTGAGCACCAGCTTGTCTTTCTCCCATTTTAAAACAGATTTGAATTGGTACTTGCCTTTGTGGCATTTGAAATCTAATTACAAAGATTGTGTGTGTGTGATAATAAGAATTAAGTTTCATTGAGCATTTATCACATATCAGCCACTATGCTAAGCACTTTAGCTCATTTATTCTTCAAAATAATGATCCCCATTTTATAGATGAGGAAATTAAAGGGCAGAGAGTTTAAATAACTTGCTTAAGGTCACACAGCCAGCAAGTGGCAGAGCCAGGACTTGAACCCAGGTTTGCCTGATCCTGGGAGCTGCACTTTTGCCCTCTATGCCATCCTACTCCACAAACAAGTACAGCAAGCAAAAAACAAAAACCAGGCATAGTGCTTGCTGACCCTGTTTGCAGGCTTCAGGGTGATCAGGGTGGAAGAGATTGACTGGGGAAGTCTTCTTGGAAAAAGAGACCCGAAAACTGGATTCTCTCCAATGGATTTGAATTTGGGTTGGGGAAAGGAGTGAGCAGTGAGAATGTCAACTGGGACTAGTGGAAGGAAGGGCCGGGTTGGGTGGTCAGTGAGGGTAGGGGTGGATGGGTCATGAGGAGGTACCCCAACACATCAGAGGAGACAGGAGGAGTTGAGTTGGCCTAGCAGGGACAGTATTTGTGTCCAGTGTGGTACACAGAGGGACCAGGAGAGAGGTTCACCATAGGCTGAAGAGGAGGGCAGAGGAGTGGTGGGGGTGGGGGTGGAGTGGGCAGGTTGGAGCCATGTTTAGGAGATATGTAGACAAGGCTTAGAGATGGAACTTGATGTAATGTGGGGAGAGGCAGATGGGAGGATGCCCACAGTGTCCCGTGGCAGTGCCTCCAAGGGGAGGGACCCTGGTATACTGGCTTGGCTGGGGGCAAAAGGAAGGAGTCTTGTTGGCTACAGGGGGAAGCTTGTTTCTGGGGTAAGTTGCTGTCCCCAGGAAAGGAGGGGACCAATGGTGTCTCTTCCTGTGCAGGACACAGGCAGGTGGCCCTGGTTAGAAACAGGTCTGCACACCAGCCTCGGGAGTGTGCTTACAGCAGTGACAGGTAGCAACAAGGGGGTCTGTGTGCCTCACCAGCAGCCTGTGAGCAGATCTTCCAGAGGGGCTTCTCCACCCCCAGGGTGGTGCAGAGCCCATGCAGAAACCTAACACAGTGAAGTGCAGGCTTAGGGCTGGCTGCTTTTGACAACAGTGCATTTGACTTTATGCCTCTCAGGCAGTGCCTACCCCCCACGCTGGCTTTACATAAAAGCCAGACATCCTTCTAGATCACCCACAGCTGTGGACCAGGTGCTGTCCCCAACACTGATTGTGGGCAAGCCAAGCTATCGCCATGCAGGACTGCTGAAATAAAATGTGTGATTGTGCTCCAAGACACCTTAATTGTTTATTAATTACTCCATAAATCATAGTGACACCTGTGTTTGTGCTCCTGTTAATTCGCTCTCACAAGATGGGGGATGGAAGTACAACATACTTTCTTGAGAAGTGCATGGGCCAAAGAATAACTGGGTCTTTGCTGTGGGATGGAAGTACCTGAATTGGGAGGGGGACACCAGGGCTTCTCCTTCATTAGTCAGCCCCAACTACATTCCCGTTCACCCCTGGCGAAGACCACAGCTGGAGCCTTGACAGGGTATGGGTAGGGTGAGGTGCTCTACTTCCTCCATTTGATTTCATCTTCCCAGAAGCCGGTAAAGATAGGAATTATTGTATTCATTTTATAAGAGAGAAAACGAGGCTCAGAGATTTTATGCAAGTCCCAAGGTCACACAACCAATTAAATGAAGAGTTTGAACATGAATTTGCTTGACTCCAAATGATGTAACCCTTGTGGAAGAGTCAGCCTGGGGAGGAGGGAGCTTTCCTGTTAATCCCTGATACCTCATATGTATCTTTTAGATTTGCTCATGGAAAGGCAATCTGTTTAAATGTTAATATCCCTCACATGTCTTAAGGATCATATCTAAAATGGAAACAGAATTCATGCAGAGTGCTTTAGGTGGGTGCCACTGCTGGAGTCCCCCTCTAACTGACCTCCATCCCAGACAGTCAGCCGTCCCCATCCCTGGGAGCCTCTTTCTGCCCACGTCTGTTGGCAGCCATCAGCGACCAAGCGCCTGGCCCTGGAGAGCGTGCAATTGCTCCAGATGGCTAATAGAACTTTATTGCCACAATCATTCTTAATGTGGCCATTCCAAAGCCCCTGTCTGGAAGCTCAGCTCCTGCAGTAGTACAGCAGTTCCTGGTTGCTGGGGGTAGGGCCGTTGCTACCTACCCCCCCTCTCCTGAGCTTGATAGCATACTTCTGCATATGCTATGATGAACTGGCTTTTAGGAAGTCAGAGAATGCCACAAAACTCACCTTGGGGGTAATCATCTGCCCCTGGGCTGAGATCAGCACTTTGAAGAGAGGAGAGAGCACTCAAGGCAGTGGTTGGAAGAGGCTCTCTGTTTTGGGTCCTGAGCATGGTGGAATAAGGGGGCATGCCAGGAGTGGAGGAAGAGGGCAAGTAGGGGGTGACAGGCTCTCCATCCTCTCCCAATCAACCCTGCTTGTCCCTCAGGGCTCAGCTTCGAGATCTTCCTGACAAGCCAATCCTGGTATCCTCTGTCTTTCACAACCTTTTCTTTTCTTCCAAGCACTTTCCTCCGTTTGTGATGATAAGCTTACTAGTGGGCCAATTTGTTTAATGTCTCTCTGAGACATTAAACTATGCAGGGCTAAAGTTTGTTTTGATTGGCACAGTGCCTGGCACATAATAAGTACCCAATAAATATTTGTGTGCCCAATAAATAAACGAATGAATGAATATTATTACTGAGCTATCGTTACTCTCTCTTGAAGAACGATTTTCTCAGGATCTACTGATAGAGAGTCTCATGATGTGCTTACTAGTAGGTGATTTAAGATTTGAAGGAAGGAGGAAGGGACACTAAGATGCTTTCAGAGGCTAACAGAGTAATTAGATTCTGGGCCCTGAAGCCTGAGGCTAAGATGCCTAACTTTACCTGGCACACAGTGGTTAGTGAACATTTTTCTGTTTTTGAGACAGAGTCTTGCTCTGTTGCTCATGCTGGAGTGCAGTGGCAAGATCTCGGCTCACTGTAACCGCCACCTCCCAGGTTCAAGCGATTCTCCTGCCTCAGCCTCCCGAGTAGCTGGGAATACAGGCGCCTGCCACCATGCCCAGCTAATTTTTGTATTTTTAGTAGAGACGGAGTTTCACCATATTGGCCAGGCTGGTCTCGAACTCCTGACCTCAGGTGACCCATCTGCCTTGTCCTCCCAAAGTGCTGGGATTACAGGTGTGAACCACCACACCTGGCCAGCACCGAACATATTACACAATAAGTGAATGAACGAGAAAAGGCTAGAAAGAATTTATTTACTCTTTGTAGATGGCAAGGTAAGCAAGTTTGTAGCAAGTAAGCAAGAGAAAACTACCCATGCCTGCCAAAAAAGGAACAGGGTTGTTTGAACCCTACCTGCTATGTTCATGAGGTAATTTCACCACAGCAAGAAGTGGGCATTTGACTTTCCAGCCCTCTACCTCTTCTTTATGTTCTCCCAGAAGGGACCTGCCAAGGCTTTGCACCTTCCAGCAGGGAGGCAGTGAGGTGCCAGGCCATCTCTCTGGGCTCTGGATGTTGTGGGACTGGAGGACATTATTGGTCAGTACCAGGATATGGACAAGGGAAGCTATGGGCCTTGGAAGAGCCACCAGCACAGCAGAACCACCTGTCATCAAGAAAAGGAGCTTACAGGGAGTTCAGGAGGTGGGGATGCCTCCACCTCCCCACTCTGTCCCCTGGTCCATTACTCCACTGGGGCCAGCTGCCTTAAGTGGGCAAGGCCTCACACTGACAGGAGCTTACTGGGAGTCCAGGAAACAGCCAGGGGTGGCAGAGCTGCCCAGTGGGATGCATGGCCTGCAGGTGAAGCTTGGTCGTGTTTGCTGGACTAGGTCAGTTGTATTTAGTCACTGTGGTTGTTGTGGGGCTGGGGGAGGCCTCATGAGGGCATGGAGCTTGATTTAGACCCCAAGAGTAGGCTGGACTAGCAGGAGGGCAGGGGAGCTTGGAAGGTGGGGGAAGACTGTGAGGACAGGATGGAGGAGTGGGGCACAGGGGCTCAGGGGAAAGGAGGCAGAGAAGATTCAAGAGGAGGCCCACTTCTGGCCAAGGAAGAGCTGCAGAGCTGGACTGTGAATCCAGGGGCCTGGAACTATGCAGTTCTCCCTACAGGCTGGCAATGATAGGACCATAAAGATGAAGGTATGAAGGTAGCACTGAGGACTGAGAGGGGTAAGGAAGGGTGAGAGCCTCCAGCCAGGAGAACAAACTATATATGTCCTGCAGAAAGAACTGGGAGATATGAACTAAGGCCACAGATTTGATGCGAGAAAAATCCCTATAATGGAGTATTAAACACCTGGTTTATGAAAACTTAGGAAAGATGTTGTGATCATTAGAACTCACCACGGGTTACTAAGTTTTGTCAAATTAACTTCATATGTTGGTCAGAGCTTCTATTATAATCTTCCAGGTAGACAGATCAGGGGAGAGGTCATACCTGTGTAAGCCTGGCTTGAGCACATCAGAGACCTTGCAGTCACACATTATCTCCACAATTCAGAGGAAAAAATGTGTGTTTCACATATTATACCATTGTGAGAGTCATTATGTTGAAGTAGGGGTGGGGGCAATGTTAAAGGTCTCTAGATAGGGTGAACATCTAACATCATGTACATGGGTTCATTTTTGAGAGTAGAAGGAAATGAGTCAGCTGAGTCCTTTGGGAAGCAGACATGAGACAAGAGGGCAAAAGGTTTATTGGAGAGGAAGTGAAAGAAAAGTGAAGGAGGAAGTAGAATGAGGTGGTGGTGGGGTGCTGTGAAAGCACAATGCAGACCTGCCAGAGTCTTTTCAGTCCAATGGGGAGCTCTGGAGCAAATGCTGACTATTAGAAGAAGACTTTGTTGGGTGCAAATGTCTGGGTCCTTATACTAACTTGCTCAGTCATTGGCCAGGATGACTGGCTTAAAAGCTAAAGTGGTCCTGGGGGATGCAACAGCTGTAGGTAACCACATTCCTTGCAGGAGGCCAGCAAGTCCTTCCTTGAGTGAGTATCTGAGTAGCACATCTCCATGTCTGGCGCCAGTCACTGTTGATAATAATGTTGGGACAGAAGGAGTAAATCAGGATTGTCCTCAAAAACTAGGACATCTGGTCACCATATTTCAGAGGACTTTTATAGAATTCAGTCTTGGATTTAGTCTTATTCTGTCTTGCTCCTATTCTGTTAATTCTTTTCTTTAACCAATTGCTTGTCTTGACTAATATAGCTAACATTCATTGACCACTTATTTATATGCCAGGCATGAGCTGAGCATTTCATATAAATTCATTCATTTAATTCTAATGACTTCAAGAGGCAGATACTATTATCACAGTTATTATAAATTACACATATATACTTACTATAATTATACACTTACATATAATACATATACTTAGAAATAATATACAATATAGAACATTTATAATATAAGCTTATATGTAATATTATATGCTTATTTGATTATACTGGTATTATAATATCACTCATTTTACAATGAGGAAACAGGCACAGGGAGGTTATGTAGCTTATTCAAGGTCATACATCCTGTAAGTAGTAGAGCTGGGTTTTAAACCAAGAGGTTTTCTTGCAGGGCCTGAACTTGTGGAATTTTGAGCTAGGAGGATTTCTAGAGGTCATGTCACTGAGATCCAGAGAAGTTATATAACTTTCCAATAGTCACATAGAAGGTTAGGACTAGTGCCTATCTCCCTGACTCCTGAGTCCAGAGTTTCTTTAACACAGCATACCTCAGACATGCTTATTGAATTTGTAGACAATAGAAAGTTGGAAAGGAAAATTCTGCAACTGAAGATACAATAGAGGTTCAAAGTGATTTTGATAGACTGGAATGGGGCTGAACCAAAAAGATGAAAGTTAACAGAGACATATGTAAATTTCTACATTTAGGTTCAAAAGCATCAATTGCACAAGTGCCAGCTGGAGAAGACCTTGCCTGAATGCAGTTTCCTGGTAATGAGATCCATCAGAGATGACATGAGGTGAGAATGAGGGGATACAATTTTAGGCTGCATTAGTGAGATGTCATTCAGATCACAGGAAATGAGGATTCTCCCTGTGCATCCCTTCTCCTACATCTGGGAAGTCAAGTACTAAGCTTTGTTCTTGCCACCATGTTTTAATAGGGATGGAGACTAGGTCAAGAAGCCCCAGAGAAGGGTGCCACGAGAACATGGCCTCTAAACTGTTGCATGGAGAGTGGCTGGAGGTGCTGGGGACTCAGTGGGACTGAGGTCAGGTACATTGGCTGTTCAGCCCACATTGCTTCTCTCTCAGAGCTGGCAGGGGCTGGGCCACCTGTAGCCCATCCTCAGAAACCCTGCAGAGGCTGGGAGCCTGAGCTCACATTCGTATATGCAAACATGCTAGCCTTAATATCAGGAAGGTTAAGTTTAAGAAATTCCCAATACTCCAATGTCTCTTCCCCTAAAGTTTCCTGGGACCCTTTTACTCTTGTATCCGATGACCTTTTGTTTTGTCATCATTCAGAGTAGTGGCAGAGCCCCCAAGCGTTCACCCAAATCCTCTCTCGGAAACCTCACAAATATGAGGGGAGGGTATTCTTTGCAGGGGGCTAGGGTTCTCAGGTAAGGGGATGGCCCAAGAGCCTGGGGATTTGGGTTGACCATTTAGGGGAATATCTTCTGAAAACTCTGTCCTATTTTGGCTTCAGGACATGGTCTATCCTGGTTTGGGTGAACAGACTGGCTTACTGAGCTAGTAAGCATCCAAGTTGAGTAGAAATCTGAGAGAGGGTGGATAGGATGAGGTGAATTAGAGAGGGTTGAATTTGAGGTGTGAGTGGGTTCTCCAACTGGAAGTATTTCTTACAGGTTAGGAGCTCAAGAGAGGTGGGGACTAGGTCTGGGGAGTGTTACTAACACACAGTTGGTAGATGAAGCTGAGAGTCCAAGGAAACTGGGAAGGTAGACCCTCATTACTGAAAGTGAAGTCTATAGACCAGCAGCATTGACATGACCTAGTTAGAAAAGCAGAATCTTGGTCTCGCCAGTCACAATCTGAATTTTAAAAACATCCCCAGGGCATTTATGGGCATGTTAAAGTCAGAGAAGCGTTGCTCTAGGCCAGTGGTTTTTGTCTCAACCCTGGGTGCATATCTGAATCTCTGGTCCCTGGGTCCTGCACTGAGATTCTAATTTAATTGGTCTGTGGTGAGACCAAGGCACATACATATATATATATGTAAAAACAGTTTCCCAGGTGATTCTAACATGTAGCCAGGATTGATGTAAATCAGTCGTCCTTGAACTTGAGTGTGCGTTGGAATCACCTGGAGGGCTTGTTGAACTACAGGTAGCTAGGTCTCACCACCAAGGTTTCTAATTCAGTAGGTCTGTGTGGGGCTCAAGAATGTGCATTTCTAACAAGTTCCTGGGTGATGCTAATGCTGCTGGTCGCTAGCCAGGACTTTGAGAACCATTGATATATACAGTGAGGAGAGCCCAGAAGAAGGTCCAGGACAGAATCCCAAAGAAAATAAACGTTTATGAAGTCAGTAGAGGAAAAAAGGAAAGAGAAGGAGAGGCTTCAGACACAGGAGTAAATCAGGAAAGAGAGCTCTCCCTGGTGTCTTTTCCACTAGACTATTAATGCCTTGAGGACTTACTTCATCCTGCTCAGCCTTCCTCTTTGGCAAAGAATTAGTGTTCCAGATTCTCAACAATCACTACTTGAACATTTTATATCTGATCATGTCACCTCCTGCCTTCAGGAGCTGCCCGCAGCTTTCAGAATAAAGCTCAAACTCCTTAGCTCAGCACACAGGCCCAGCATGACAGGGCTGCTGGCATCCTTGGCTCCTCTCTCTTATGGGACCTTTTGCTCCAGGCATTACAACCTACTTGCCAATCTTCATTAAGTTTGCTCTCTCATCCTTCCCTGTCTCTGCAATACTTCTTGAGCCCTCTTCCTCTTCCTCATCTCATTGCTCCTACTCAGCAAGATTAGAATTCCCTCAGGGAAGGTGTCTCTTTTTATTTATTTTTTAATCTCTTTCCACCCCACCCTTTGCCACCTTCAACTTCTGGCTCATTTCAAACATTGCCTCCATCCCCCAAACCTGCCATGGATCCTCAGGCTAGGACAGGTCCTCCTACCATGTTCCTACTTTCTGTCACAATACTCATCACACCACTTCACAGTTGTTGATTTAATTATCTGCCTCCCTAACTATATGTGGGCGTCCTTTGAGCAGAGAACTGGGTCTTATTTGATTTTTGCATCCCTAGCTCCTAGTACAATGCCTGGCACAGAGCAGGTGCCAACATTTGTTCATTGAATGAAAAACTAGAGCAACTGGTGAGAAAGTGGATATTAGTGCAGATACATTTGAGAACAAATATCCCCTTCCTTCAGCCCACAGTGTCTATCGGATGCATCCTTCCTGTAGATGGTTTACTTCTTCTCTAGAAGGGAAGAGAAAGGACACCCCTCTAGTCACTGTCTCATGGGAGAGCACCTGCTGATCACTTCTGCAATACTCGCAACGGGTTTTTGGTGTCTTTATCTCCGTGGCTAGCTAACATGACCACCTCTCTCCAGACCGAAATCATGCAGGACACATGCTCTATTCAGATTGGCAATTCTTGATTTCTTAATGGACAGCTAGCAAGATGGGGGGCAGAGAGTGGAGGCATCTCTTTCCACTCCTGTGTGTCTTCCATGCTCCATGTGGCCCACCCAAATAGACTGTGAATGGGAAATTCAGCCTCCCAAAACTGCCTGGTGGCCTGAGAGTCAGTAACTCCCTGGGCCCTCAAGGCTCACACACTGTAGTTGCTTGAGCCAGCTACTACCTGGGCAGCTTCCTGACAGGCAATTTAATACACCAAACTGAGGAAACTGCCTAGAGAGAAGAACAAGGAGAGGGGCTTAGAGGAGAGGCCCAAGGATGGTACAATATTGCCACATTGCCACACTCTGATTTTCACAACTGACGTGAACAGCCATTTTCTGTTGAACAAGAGCTTCCACACCTTCTTTTTCTTATTCCTCATGAGGGGCTCACAGGGAGGGAGGGTAGCTAGAGGTCAAATCCTCTTATCCACAGATGAGGGCCCCAAGGGTCAGAGCATGGGTCCCACAGTGTGTGAACATGCCTTTGGATTTGAACCCAGCCTGGTCTGCCATGATCCTCCTTTTACCTCCTCAATATGCTGCCTACAAAAAAATGTTCAAACATGTATAAACCCATACAGGGTGCAAGTGCAAATTATTCCTTCTGTGGAAGTGCAAAATAGCCAAGTGGTGACGGGAACTTGGCAGGGATGGAGTGAAATGAGTCAGGGACAGCTTTTTGAGGTAGGAGAGCTGTTCTGCGGGGCTGAGAGAGGAGGAGGCATGGCAGGCACGGGTGAGGGGAGAGAATTTTAGTGGGAGCAAGACAGGGGAGGAGGGGATGGTACACTGTGGCCTGCTTGCAGTGCTGGGCTGTGGACAGGAGCAATGAGACCAGGGGCAGGATCAGCTGGAAAGGCCAAGCAACGTCTGATTAATGTGGGCTCCCAGGCCAGAACTGTGTATGTGGGGGTTTGTGTGTGTGTGTGTTTATGTGGAACATGGGTAGGTGTGTGGGATGTGCTGGGGGTAGTGTGTGATGTGTGTGTTCGTGTATATAAGTTCAGGTAGGGTACTGGGCATATCAGAAAGTTCCCAGCTTTAGGTTCCTAACATTCTTCTTTCTTTTCTTACTTGTGGTTAGATACTGCCCTTCATCCATATATACACTGCTCAGTGTTAACCCTACATTCCATTTAGTTTTGGCTCTGTGGGATTATGGAATTTATTTAACCAAGTTAAGTAGACATGGACTACTTAGGTTAAGTTTTAGCACACACTTAACTCAGAGTCAGGTATGGCTGCATTTGGGGACTCAGACAACATTTTTGGCATGCTGTCTTTTCTGTCTCTCAGCTCTGCCATTCTTGCCGTTGGATCACAGGCATGCTCTGTTCATGTGATGGTCCTGGCACATATACCCACGTTTATACCCTCCCAGCTTCAAGCCCAGTGGAAGGAAAACAACTTTTTACCTGTAGTTGCAACAAAAACCCCAAATGGAATCTCACTGGCTAGGTTTAGGTCATGTGTCCATCTCTGAGCCAATCACTGTGGCCTGTAGGATAAAAAGCTTTGATTGGCTGCTCAGGTCACATGCTCATCTCTAAGCTTCCGGAGTGAGGTCCAGCAGCCCAGAGAGAGGACCAGTTCCCAAAGGACTTTTGGGATGCTGGTGCTGGAGGGGGAGGTAGGTGCTGAGTAGTCAGAGACAGCACCTACCTCTTCCTGTCAAAATAGGGCTTTCTAGTTGTGTGAACTTGGCCTTCAATCTTGGCCCAGTCTGTGGTTGGCTTTCTCACCTGCCATTTTAAAAATAAACTTCTTGTGAAGGAAAGTTGTTTAAGACTCATACTGTGGGATCTGAAGGTGGGCAGAGATTGGAGGAAGGTAGGCTGGCTCAGAGAGGGAACAGAGCCATGCTTGGTTACCTCCTGTGTGTGTCAGGTCCTGAACTGGGGGATGTTCTGACATTACCTATTCAGTCTTCACAACCTCCTTGTGAGGTGGGTACCAGTGCACACAGATGAGGCGCTGGTTCAGAGGAGTGACTTCTCAGAGGAGAGACCTGCTTAGGTCCCAAAATTGGGAAGTGGCAAGGCTGGATAGCAGAACTGTACACCCTTTGAGCCCACTGCTTCTTGTAAGGTGATCATGCTCCAGCTGAGGACAAATCTTGAGGCTGGATAGGACCTCAGTATTGCAGCAATACTGTGAGTACCAGATTCAGACTTCCTTTCTAGAACCAGTTCTTGTACTCACTTGTTGAGTCCCAGGCTCCTAATATACAAAATGAGGATGATGATGTCTGTCCTGCTGAGATCCCAGAGTTACCCTATATCGGTCAAATGAGATCAAGGGTGAATGGGCTTTGGAAATGTTGAAGAGCTGAATATATGTGAAATGTGAAGGAAACCAGGGCTGGTTGTTAAAATAGTGACATCTTTCTGTACTGAGTAGTAAAGACCTTCTGCCCTTGCCCACCCTGCCATCACTCTGGTTCCTTCCCAGGGCCCTTGGATCTGGGACTCCTGGGACTGACCCCCATGATCCAGAAACCAAAGGAACAATGCCTTATTCTGGTCACAAGGAGAGGAGGTACACTAGAGAAATAATGGGACCTCCGGCTGCCCCCTATCTCCTACCCCTTCCTGTGCGCACAGATGGCCCTAGCGGCCCTTCTCTCTCCGCAGTCATCTCTCTTCTCCCTCTCTGATTCCCAGTGTTCACCATAAAGCTGCCTGTACTGGAGGGGCTGGGGGTAGTGGATGGGGAAAGGTAATGTCTTCTGCTGTTCTTCTCAGTACCTTGTAGGGTCCCTCACATCCCCAGCCTCACCAAGGCTTTCCTAACCTGTTTTACGTCACAGCTGAAGTGGGAAGGAGGGAGGAAGAATGACTGAAAGTCTCTGAGAAGTCCTATGGGAAGGGAAAATGTTGAAGTTTGTTTAGCCTGTGTTTCTGAATTATGATAAGTAATGTAGCCTGAGGGTTAGGAGCATGGGTTTGGGATCCAGATTGCCTGGAATAAACTTGTGCCACTTCACAGTGAACTTGGGCAAGTTACTAATGATGCCTGTGTTTCAGTTTCTCACCTGCACAATGGGGATGTTTATGGCACCTACCTCATAGATTTTTGAGAGGATTAAGTAAAAGGATGTTTGTGGATCACTTGTGTTTGGCTTGTAGTTAGCTATTATTATTTTTTAACTTGGATTTTTTTGGTAACACCTGTTTTTCTTTTTTTTTCCTTCCAACTTTTATTTTAGGTTCAGGGGTCACATGTGCAGGTTTGTTACATGGGTGAATAGCGTGTTGCTGGGGTTTGGTGTAAAACTGATTTTGTCACTTAGATAGTGAGCATAGTACCTGATTGGGGTAGTTTTTCAATTTTACTCCTCCTCCCCACCTCTACCCTCAAGTAAGCCTTGGTGTTTATTGTCCCCCTTTTTGTGTCCATGTGTACTTAATGTTTGGCACCTACTTATAAGTGAGCACACACAGTATTTGGTTTACTGTTCCTGAGTTAATTTGCTTAGGAAAATGGCCTGCAGCTGCATCCATGTTTTTGCAAAGAACGTTATTTCATTCTTTTTTATGGCTGCATAGTATTCTTGTATGTACCACATTTCCTTTATCCAGTTCCCTGTTGATGGGCATCTAGCTTGATTCCATGACTTTGCTATTTTGAAAAGTGTTGTGATATGCATACGCATGTGTGTGCCTTTATGGTGGAATGACTCATATTCCTTTGGGTATATACCCAGTAATGGGATTGCTGGGTTGAAACATAGTTCTGTTTTAAGTTCTTTGAGAAATCTCCAAATTGCTTTCCACAGTGGCTGAACTAATTTACATTTCTACCAGCAGTATATAAGCATTCCATTTTCTCCAGAACCCCACCAACATCTGTTATTTTTTGACTTTTTGATAATAGCCATTCTAACTGGTATGAGATGATATCTCATTGTGGTTTTGATTTACATTTCTCTAATCATTATTGCTGTGGAGCATTTTTTCCGTATGCTTGTGGGTCACATGTGTGTCTTCTTTTGAGAAGTGTCTGTTCATGTCCTTTTCCCATTTTTTTTATCCCCATTTAATAGCTTGCATTTATTGGTATATAGTGAACATTTATCCAATTCAATTTCTTGTCATTTCTTTTTTTTTTATGGATGAAACTTTATTTATTATTATTATTATACTTTAGGTTTATGGTACATGTGCGCAATGTGCAGGTAAGTTACATATGTATACATGTGCCATGCTGGTGTGCTGCACCCACTAACTCATCATCTAGCATTAGGTATATCTCCCATTGCTATCCCTCCCCCCTCCCCCCACCCCACAACAGTCCCCGAAGTGTGATGTTCCCCTTCCTGTGTCCATGTGTTCTCATTGTTCAATTCCCACCTATGAGTGAGAATATGCAGTGTTTGGTTTTTTGTTCTTGCGATAGTTTACTGAGAATGATGATTTCCAATTTCATCCTTGTCCCTACAAAGGACATGAACTCATCATTTTTTATGGCTGCATAGTATTCCATGGTGTATATGTGCCACATTTTCTTAATCCAGTCTATCATTGTTGGACATTTGGGTTGGTTCCAAGTCTTTGCTATTGTGAATAATGCCGCAATAAACATACGTGTGCATGTGTCTTTATAGCAGCATGATTTATAGTCCTTTGGGTATATACCCAGTAATGGGATGGCTGGGTGGAATGGAATTTCTAGTTCTAGATCCCTGAGGAATCGCCACACTGACTTCCACAATGGTTGAACTAGTTTACAGTCCCACCAACAGTGTAAAAGTGTTCCTATTTCTCCACATCCTCTCCAGCACCTGTTGTTTCCTGACTTTTTAATGATTGCCATTCTAACTGGTGTGAGATGATATCTCATTGTGGTTTTGATTTGCATTTCTCTGATGGCCAGTGATGGTGAGCATTGTTTCATGTGTTTTTTGGCTGCATAAATGTCTTCTTTTGAGAAGTGTCTGTTCATGTCCTTCGCCCACTTTTTGATGGGGTTGTTTGTTTTTTTCTTGTAAATTTGTTGGAGTTCATTGTAGATTCTGAATATTAGCCCTTTGTCAGATGAATAGGTTGCGAAAATTTTCTCCCATTTTGTAGGTTGCCTGTTCACTCTGATGGTAGTTTCTTTTGCTGTGCGGAAGCTCTTCAGTTTAATTAGATCCCATTTGTCAATTTTGGCTTTTGTTGCCATTGCTTTTGGTGTTTTAGACATGAAGTCCTTGCCTGTGCCTATGTCCTGAATGGTAATGCCTAGGTTTTCTTCTAGGGTTTTTATGGTTTTAGGTCTAACATTTAAGTCTTTAATCCATCTTGAATTGATTTTTGTATAAGGTGTAAGGAAGGGATCCAGTTTCAGCTTTCTCCATATGGCTAGCCAGTTTTCCCAGCACCATTTATTAAATAGGGAATCCTTTCCCCATTTCTTGTTTTTGTCAGATTTGTCAAAGATCAGATAGTTGTAGATATGTGGCATTATTTCTGAGGGCTCTGTTCTGTTCCCTTGGTCTATATCTCTGTTTTGGTACCAGTACCATGCTGTTTTGGTTACTGTAGTCTTGTAGTATAGTTTGAAGTCAGGTAGTGTGATGCCTCCAGCTTTGTTCTTTTGGCTTAGGATTGACTTGGCGATGCGGGCTCTTTTTTGGTTCCATACGAACTTTAAAGTAGTTTTTTCCAATTCTGTGAAGAAAGTCATTGGTAGCTTGATGGGGATGGCATTGAATCTATAAATTACCTTGGGAAGGATGGCCATTTTCACGATATTGATTCTTCCTACCCATGAGCATGGAAGGTTCTTCCATTTGTTTGTATCCTCTTTTATTTCCTTGAGCAGTGGTTTGTAATTCTCCTTGAAGAGGTCCTTCACATCCCTTGTAAGTTGGATTCCTAGGTATTTTATTCTCTTTGAAGCAATTGTGAATGGGAGTTCACTCATGATTTGGCTCTCTGTTTGTCTGTTATTGATGTATAAGAATGCTTGTGATTTTTGTGCATTGATTTTGTATCCTGAGACTTTGCTGAAGTTGCTTAACAGCTTAAGGAGATTTTGGGCTGAGACAGTGGGGTTTTCTAGATATACAATCATGTCGTCTGCAAACAGGGACAATTTGACTTCCTCTTTTCCTAATTGAATACCCTTGATTTCCTTCTCCTGCCTAATTGCCCTGGCCAGAACTTCCAACACTATGTTGAATAGAAGTGGTGAGAGAGGGCATCCCTGTCTTGTGCCAGTTTTCAAAGGGAATGCTTCCAGTTTTTGCCCATTCAGTATGATATTGGCTGTGGGTTTGTCATAGATAGCTCTTATTATTTTGAGATACTTCCCATCAATACCTAATTTATTGAGAGTTTTTAGCATGAAGCGTTGTTGAATTTTGTCAAAGGCCTTTTCTGCATCTATTGAGATAATCATGTGGTTTTTGTCTTTGCTTCTGTTTATATGCTGGATTACATTTATTGATTTGCATATATTGAACCAGCCTTGCATCCCAGGGATGAAGCCCACTTGATCATGGTGGATAAGCTTTTTGATGTGCTGCTGGATTCTGTTTGCCAGTATTTTATTGAGGATTTTTGCATCAATGTTCATCAAGGATATTGGTCTAAAATTCTCTTTTTTTGTTGTGTCTCTGCCAGGCTTTGGTATCAGGATGATGCTGGCCTCATAAAATGAGTTAGGGAGGATTCCCTCTTTTTGTATTGATTGGAATAGTTTCAGAAGGAATGGTACCAGTTCCTCCTTGTACCTCTGGTAGAATTCGGCTGTGAACCCATCTGGTCCTGGACTTTTTTTGGTTGGTAAGCTATTGATTATTGCCACAATTTCAGCTCCTGTTATTGGTCTATTCAGAGATTCAACTTCTTCCTGGTTTAGTCTTGGGAGGGTGTATGTATTGAGGAATTTATCAATTTCTTCTAGATTTTCTAGTTTATTTGTGTAGAGGTGTTTGTAGTATTCTCTGATGGTAGTTTGCATTTCTGTGGGATCAGTGGTGATATCCCCTTTATCATTTTTTATTGCATCTATTTGATTCTTCTCTCTTTTTTTCTTTATTAATCTTGCTAGCGGTCTATCAATTTTGTTGATGCTTTCAAAAAACCAGCTCCTGGATTCATTAATTTTTTGAAGGGTTTTTTTGTGTCTCTATTTCCTTCAGTTCTGCTCTGATTTTAGTTATTTCTTGCCTTCTGCTAGCTTTTGAATGTGTTTGCTCTTGATTTTCTAGTTCTTTTAATTGTGATGTTAGGGTGTCAATTTTGGATCTTTCCTGCTTTCTCCTGTGGGCATTTAGTGCTATAAATTTCCCTCTACACACTGCTTTAAATGCATCCCAGAGATTCTGGTATGTTGTGTCTTGGTTCTCGTTGGTTTCAAAGAACATCTTTATTTCTGTCTTCATTTTGTTATGTACCCAGTAGTCATTCAGGAGCAGGTTGTTCAGTTTCCATGTAGTTGAGCGGTTTTGAGTGAGGTTCTTAATCCTGAGTTTTAGCTTGATTGCACTGTGATCTGAGAGATAGTTTGTTATAATTTCTATTCTTTTACATTTATTGAGGATAGCTTTACTTCCAAGTATGTGGTCAATTTTGGAACAAGTGTGGTGTGGTGCTGAAAAAAATGTATATTCTGTTGATTTGGGGTGGAGAGTTCTGTAGATGTCTATTAGGTCCGCTTGGTGCAGAGCTGAGTTCAATTCCTGGGTATCCTTGTTGACTTTCTGTCTCGTTGATCTGTCTAATGTTGACAGTGGGGTGTTAAAGTCTCCCATTATTAATGTGTGGGAGTCTAAGTCTCTTTGTAGGTCACTCAGGACTTGCTTTATGAATCTGGGTGCTCCTGTATTGGGTGCATATATATTTAGGATAGTTAGCTCTTCTTGTTGAATTAATCCCTTTACCATTATGTAATGTCCTTCTTTGTCTCTTTTGATCTTTGTTGGTTTAAAGTCTGTTTTATCAGAGACTAGGATTGCAACCCCTGCCTTTTTTTGTTTTCCATTTGCTTGGTAGATCTTCCTCTATCCTCTTATTTTGAGCCTATGTGTGTCTCTGCACGTGAGATGGGTTTCCTGAATACAGCACACTGATGGGTCTTGAGTCTTTATCCAATTTGCCAGTCTGTGTCTTTTAATTGGAGCATTTAGTCCATTTACATTTAAAGTTAATATTGTTATGTGTGAATTTGATCCTGTCATTATGATGTTAGCTGGTTATTTTGCTCATTAGCTGATGCAGTCTCTTCCTAGTCTCGATGGTCTTTACGTTTTGGCATGATTTTGCAGCGGCTGGTACTGGTTGTGCCTTTCCATGTTTAGTGCTTCCTTTAGGAGCTCTTGTAGGGCAGGCCTGGTGGTGACAAAATCTGTGAGCCTTTGCTTATCTGTAAAGTATTTTATTTCTCCTTCACTTATGAAGCTTAGTTTGGCTGGATATGAAATTCTGGGTTGAAAATTCTTTTCTTTAAGAATGTTGAATATTGGCCCCCACTCTCTTCTGGCTTGTAGGGTTTCTGCCGAGAGATCCGCTGTTAGTCTGATGGGCTTGCCTTTGATGGTAACCCGACCTTTCTCTCTGGCTGCCCTCAACATTTTTTCCTTCATGTCAACTTTGGTGAATCTGACAATTATGTGTCTTGGAGTTGCTCTTCTCGAGGAGTATCTTTGTGGCGTTCTCTGTATTTCCTGAATCTGAATGTTGGTCTGCCTTGTTAGATTAGGGAAGTTCTCCTGGATAATATCCTGCAGAGTGTTTTCCAACTTGGTTCCATTCTCCCCGTCACTTTCAAGTACACCAATCAGACGTAGATTTGGTCTTTTCACATAGTCCCACATTTCTTGGAGGCTTTGCTCGTTTCTTTTTATTCTTTTTTCTCTAAACTTCCCTTCTCTCTTCATTTCATTCATTTCATCTTCCAGGGCTGACACCCTTTCTTCCATTTGATCGCATTGGCTCCTGAGGCTTCTGCATTCTTCACGTAGTTCTCAAGCCTTGGTTTTCAGCTCCATCAGCTCCTTTAAGCACTTCTCTTATTGGTTATTCTAGTTATACATTCTTCTAAATTTTTTTCAAAGTTTTCAACTTCTTTGCCTTTGGTTTGAATATCCTCCCGTAGCTCGGAGTAATTTGATCGTCTGAAGCCTTCTTCTCTCAGCTTGTCAAAGTCATTGTCCGTCCAGCTTTGTTCCGTTGCTGGTGAGGAACTGCGTTCCTTTGGAGGAGGAGTGGTACTCTGCTTTTTAGAGTTTCCAGTTTTTCTGCTCTGTTTTTTCCCCATCTTTGTGGTTTTATCTACTTTTGGTCTTTGATGATGGTGATGTACAGATGGGTTTTTGGTGTGGATGTCCTTTCTGTTAGTTTTCCTTCTAACAGACAGGACCCTCAGCTGCAGGTCTGTTGGAGTACCTGGCCGGCCGTGTGAGGTGTTAGTTTGCCCCTGCTGCGGGGTGCCTCCCAGTTAGGCTGCTCGGGTTTCAGGGGTCAGGGACCCACTTGAGGAGGCAGTCTGCCTGTTCTCAGATCTCCAGCTGCGTGCTGGGAGAACCACTGCTCTCCTCAAAGCTGTCAGACAGGGACATTTAAGTCTGCAGAGGTTACTGCTGTCTTTTTGTTTGTCTGTGCCCTGCCCCCAGAGGTGGAGCCTACAGAGGCAGGCAGGCCTCCTTGAGCTGTGGTGGGTTCCACCCAGTTCAAGCTTCCAGGCTGCTTTGTTTACCTAAGCGAGCCTGGGCAATGGCGGGCTCCCCTCCCCCAGCCTCGCTGCTGACTTGCTGTTTGATCTCAGACTGCTGTGCTAGCAATCAGCGAGACTCCGTGGGCGTAGGACCCTCTGAGCCAGGTGTGGGCTATAATCTCCTGGGGCACCGTTTCCTAAGCCCGTGGGAAAAGCACAGTATTCGGGTGGGAGTGGCCCAATTTTCCAGGTGCCGTCTGTCACCCCTGGAAAGGGAACTCCCTGACCCCTTGCACTTCCCAAGTGAAGCAATGCCTCGCCCCTGCTTCGGCTGGCACACGGTGCACTCACCCACTGACCTGTGCCCACTGTCTGGCACTCCCTAGTGAGATGAACACGGTACCTCAGATGGAAATGCAGAAATCACCCGTCTTCTGCGTAGCTCACGCTGGGAGCTGTAGACCGGAGCTGTTCCTATTCGGCCATCTTGGCTCCCCTTTTCCCATTTTTTAAAGGAATTGTTTGTTTTTTTGGTTGTTGATTTGTTTAAGTTCCTTATAGATTGTAGGTATCAGACTTTGTCAGGTGCATAGTTTGCAAACATTTTCTCCCCTTCTTTAGGTTGTCTACTTACTCTATTGATAGTTTCTTTTTCTGTGCAGAGCTCTTTAGTTTAATTAGGTCCCACTTGTCACTTTTTCTTTTTGTTGCAATTGCTTTTGGAGTCTTTGTCATGAAATATTTGCCAAGGCCTATGTTCAGAATGGTATTTCCTTTGTATTCTTCTAAGATTTTAATCATTTTAGGTTTTACATTTCAGCCTTTAATCCATCTTGGGTTGGTTTTTATATATGGTGAAAGGAAGGTGTCCAGTTTCAATCTTTTGCATGTGGTTAGCCAGTTATCCCAGCACCATTTATTGAATAGGAAGTCCTTTCCCCATTGCTTGTTATTGTCAACTTTGTTGAAAATCAGATGGTTGTAAGTGTGTGGCTTTATTTGTGGGTTTTTAATCCTGTTTCATTGGTCTATGTGTCTGTTTTTGTGCCAGTACCATGCTGTTTTGGTTACTGGAGCCTTGTAGTATAGTTTGAAGTTGGGTAGTGTGATGCCTCTGACTTTGTTTTTTTTGCTTAGGATTGCTTTGGCTATTTGGGCTCTTTTTTGGTTCCATATGAATTTTAGAATAGTTTTTTTTTTCTAATTCTGTGAAAAATAACATTGGTAGTTTGATAGGAAGAGCATTGAATCTATAAATTGCTTTGGGCAGTATGGTTATTTTAACAATATTGATTCTTCCTATCCATGAGCGTGGAATGTTTTTCCATTTGTTTGTGTCATCTCTGATTTCTTTCAGCAGTATTTCGTAATTCCTGTTGCACAGCTCTTTCACCTCCCTGGTTAGCTATATTCCTAGGCATTTTATTCTTTCTGTGGTTATTGTGAATGGGATTGCATTATTGATTTGACTCTTAGCTTGGATGGTACTGGTGTATAGAAATGCTACTGATTTTTGTACGTTGATTTTGTATCCTGAAACTTTACTGAAGTTGTTTATCAGTTCTAGGAGCCTTTGGGCAGAGACTATGGGATTTTCTAGGTATAGAATCATATCATTTGTGAAGAGAGATAGTTCAGCTTCTTCTCTTCCTGTTTGGATGCTTTTTATTTCTTCCTCTTGCTTGATTGTTCTGGATAGGACTTCCAGTAGTATGTTGAATAGGAGTAGTGAGAGTGGGCATCCTTGTTGTGTTCCAGTTCTCAAGGGGAATGCTTCCAGGTTTTGCCTGTTCAGTATGACGTTGGCTGTGGGTTTGTCATAGATGGCTTTTACTATCTTGAGGTATGTTCTTTGAATTCCTAGTTTGTTCAGGGTTTTTATGCTGAAGTGATATTTAATTTTATCAAAGACTTTTCTGTGTCTATTGAGATAATCATGTGGTTTTTGTGTTTAGTTCTGTTTATGTGATGAATCACATTTATTGATTTGTATATGTTGAGCCAACCTTGCATCTCAGGAATAAAGCCTGCCTGATCATGGTGGATTAGCTTTTTTGATGCGCTGCTGGATTTGATTTGCTAGATTTTGTTGAGGATATTTGTGTCTATGTTCATCAGGGATATTGGCCTGAAGTTTTTTTTTTTTTTTCATTGCAACACCTATTTTCATTCTCTGGAATGAATATTATGCAAATACTACTTTTGAAAATGCTAATGTAGAGGAATATTGGACAGATATGGAAGTATATGGTGTGTTCACCATGTGTTCTGATTTTAAATTAGAAATCAGAGTAGATTTCTGTGAGTAGACTGTGATTTGGGTTTTGGCTTAGACACTATGATTGTCATCCATTTAAGACATAAACAGCTCTTAAATAATCTTCCTTCTAGGCAATTCTTATCAAGCTACTCCCTTTCATGATTATCCATTACCTTTTTGTTTTGAGCCAGAAGCTTGTCAGTCCTGCATTCATTCCATTGCTTCATCTGCCTGTTCCTAGGCCTGTGTCATCAAGATTCTTTAGCACTCCTCACCTGCACAGACTCTCCATTCCAGCCCAGTCTGGGGCCATTGTCTCTTTCATTCCCATTTCCACCTGTGATGTTCTTCCACTTACTCTTGCCAAAGCCAGGTTCTCACCTTTAAAACCCAACTGGGAGATTCTCTTTAGACACCACCAAAGTGTTCTGGAAAGGACAGATGAGGCTTTGGCCTCAGCCTTGTGCGTGCTGCTTGGACTGGCTTCACATGTATCTGTGTGATCTAGGCATTTTATATGGATTATTTTTTCTCATTTAACTTTGCAACCCCTCCCCCCCATCACAGCAGAGCCAGGCACTAGCTTTCTTTGGTAGCTAGTGCAGGTCTTTGCATGCAGTAGCTGCTTCTCAGGGAAGGTATGAGGGGCAGCTTCAAAGTTGAGGATGGAGGCCTAGGGTCAGATGAGTTTTCTGAGGCCAAATTATATCAGGCTTGAGTCATAAAATCTATTAGGCAACCAGAAAAAAATTCCCATGGGATAAGTAGTGAGAGTGTTTCGAAAGCAGCTCTTTCACCTTCTTGCTCTGGAGTGGTAGAAATTGAATCCCAGAGAAATTGGCTGAGGACATCACACAGTGGGGACTCTGGGAGTGGACTGACTCCCCATCTGATGTCCTTCCACTTCCCACTCAACTTGCCTGGCCACAGCTCATCTTCTGCTTAGATCCTCAGCAGGGACCACATCTGCCTTCATGACCCCATCTTTCCTGTCTCTTTAGAGGTGCCACCAGAGGATTAAGATGACTGAGGGCAGTGTTTTCTGGTGAAGTCTGGCTTCAAATCCCAGCTTCTTCACCCAGCTATTCTTTCACATGCAGTGAATGTTTGCAGAAAACATTGAGGCTTAAAGAGGTTGAGTAACTTCCTACGGGCACATATGACTTGACTTAAGATCATGAGTTCTGGAAAGATCTCAGTTTAGAAGTCCTTCCTTTGTGAAGCCTTCCAGACTTTCTCTGTGCAGAATTTTTCAAGTCCTCCTCAGGGGCTATGCAGCACATTATATTCACCTGTATGGATGTATATCACCATGTTCTCTAGTCACCTGTTCATGGGCCTGTTTCCTCCACAGTCATGTCAGGGAGTAGAGAATGGGAACCTGTTTTTTCACATGCAATGAATGTTTGCAGAAATAAATATATTCAGAGTGACTTCTGCCCTGCTCCTCTATTTTTAAATTTTAATTTAATTTATTCATTTTTAAAATAGGCAACCCCTTCTCATGGTTCAAAATTCACAGGAAATATACAGTAGAAATTCTCCCTTCTTTGCCTTTCTCTTTCCCAGAGGCAAACAACGTTATAATTTTTAAATTGTGTTTCCTTCTAGAACTGTTTTATATATGTGTATGCAAAGATATGTAAATAATACGTCAGTATTCTTTTTGCACCTCCATTTTTGATGACTTCTCTGTGTTGTTGATGTTGTATAGCCCAGGTTTGAAACCAGATTGCCTGGGTGCAAGCCCTGGCTTTGCCACTTACTACCTATGTGATTTTGAGCAGAAATATTACCTTTTCTCTGCGTTAGTTTGCTTATCTGTAAAATGGATATGTAGCAGTTGCTGTCCCATAGGATTATTGTAAGAAAACGTGTAAAGCATTGAAAATAGTGCTAGCATAGTGATATAGTTTGGATATTTGTCTCTACCCAAATCTTATGTTGAAATGTAATCCCCAATGTTGGAAGTGGGACCTGGTGGGAGTGTTTGGATCATGGGGGTGGATCCCTCATGAATGGCTTGGGCCATCCCCTTGGCATTAAGTGAGCTCTGGCTCTGAGTTCACGTGAGATCTGATCATTTAAAAGTGTGTGGCACCTGCTCGCCCACTCTCTCTCTGACTTCCTTCTGCTTTCGCCATGTGACATACCTGCTCCCTCTTTGCCTTCCACCATAATTGTAAGCTTCCTGAAGCCTCCGTAGAAGCCAAGCAGATGCCAGCACTATGCTTTCCACAAGGCATGCAGAACTGTGAGCCAACTAAACCTCTTTTCTTTATAAATACCAAGTTTCCAGCATTTCTTTATAGCAGTGCAAGAACAGCTTAATATACATAGGGTAGGGGCTCAGTGATGTCATCTATTATTTTGGGCTGCCATTCATTCTGTGCTTTATGCATGAGACAACTATGCTACCTCCTTTACTTTCGTTATCTCCTTGGCCAACCAATAATCCTGTGAGATGAGAACTGATACATCCGTTATATAACTCAGACTCAAATAGGTCTGGTATCTGGTATCTGGCCCAGGGTCACTTGGGCAGTAAATGTCAGAGATAAGATTTAGGCTGCACCTCGGGGGCCTATAATGTCTCTTGAGACTTCTTGTTAACATCTCCTAGGGCCATGTTCTATACACAGTAGACACTCAATGAAAGAGACTTACTTAGGTACTTCCTTCTCAATGCCTTTGGTTTGTGTTTTGAGGGCAGCCATTCCTGAGCAGGATCTTTGAGGATCTAGGTATTTCCTAGTTTTATCCTCAATTCAACCCAGGGTCTTATGCTTAGAATCTGCAGCTCCTATGGGCACTGGACAATCTGCTTCCCAATTATCTTTTCTTTTTCCTCATGTTTATATCAGCGGAAATGAAGGAGAGAAAAATCAGCCTTTAACTAGAATTTTATTACCCATTGACCTCAGCCATCTCCATCTATCTCTCACTAGCTCTGCCCATTAGTTGTCAGGGCAACGTGGTATAACTCCCTGCTGGCTGCAGTTGGCTGAGTTTAATTCTCCCCTGCTGCTCTCACTAGCTGGGCATGGCTGTCCTGTGTAGTTGCTCCAGAAGCACTGTCAGGCACGGCCTTGGAAAAGTAAATCAGGAGAATGAGATGTGTTTGGGGGAAGAGATGGATAACTGCCTAGCCTCTTATTCTCAGAGAGTAATTGCAGCTTTAAGTATGGTTTGTAGGTCATTGCTGGAAATCGTGAAGTTGAACACAATGCAGAACTGTACACATGGGAATGACTGAAATGGAAGTTGTTCAGCCTCAGCTGCGCTGAAGCTTTGCTCTGTCCTGTCTTGAATCCCTGCACCTCTTCTGGACCTGATTGTCTGGTCCCACTCTCAGCCCCTCTCTGCCCTCTCTCCTTGTCTCTGACTTCCCTGAAACAAGGAGACCCTCTTCTGATTTATCCCCTCCTCATCTTGACACATTTCTGTTTCCACACCCAGATTCTCATCATTTCCTTCCAAATTGTCCATCTTGCCTGTTACTACTGTCTCTTCTAGTTCCTGAAACACCTTGCTTTCTTCCCTTGCCAGAGTTTTAAATATTTCCCAGTATTTTTCTCTCCATTGGCAACTTTTCTGCCTTCAAATGTGCACAGGCCTCTTTTACCTTATTCACCTGGCTTCATTGCTGCTATAACTATCTAGCCTCATTTTATAAGTATTTACTGACACCTTCTACAAGTCTAACTCTGGGAAGATGATGAAGAAGACACAGTTCCTATCTTTGAGGAGCTCACAATTGAGCAGCAGGACAAAAATGTAACCAATGATGATGTCACACAGTGTGTGTGCTGGGATAACACAGATGAGAAAACACTAACAAAACAGGGCTTGTGTTTTTTAGAGCGAGTTTACCATCATACCCTGGGGCATCACAGAGAAAGTAACATTATACTTGAGACTTGAAAGATAGGTAAGAAATTTCTAGGTAAAGAAAGGGGGAGAGGAAAGGGTAGGGGACATTTATTTGCTGGAACTTTTTCAGTTTCAAGTGATAGAAAATAAAATCAAAGTAACTCAAGGAAAAGAAGAGCTGTATTAACCATGTCATAAAGAAGAGGGCATGGTTTCAGACATGGCTGGAATAAGGGAATCACATAATGTTGTTGAAGATCTGTTTTTCTCTTAAAAGTATCTCTGTTTTCTTCTCTCTCTTTTTCTCTCTCTTCATTTTCACCTTCCTCTCTGTTTTAGCTCTACTCCCAATTTCACAAGGAGAGAGACCCTGTGCCCTCTTCCAGCATTTAAATCCATCTTCCATTCAACTCTACACATAGTCATGTGCCTACTCCTGAACACCTACTGTGTCCAGAAGGATGAAAGTAGGGTAACAGAAAAGAGGTTTTGTTCCCAGAAGGGGAAAAATTTACTGAGCAGGAAAAGAACAAGTTTTTCCCACAAGATTCCAGGCAGCAGGAAGAGAGTGAGGTGTGAAAGGGCCTGATGAATTGAAGGAATGTTGAGCTGCTTGGTGTGTTTGGCATGCAAAGGTTTCCCATGCAATGCCAAACCTCCAGGATGGATGGCCCACATCTGTGGCTCCATTCCCTCTGCACTAGCTCTCTGCATTTTAGAGTTCTCCTCACCACTCTATTGAGAGTGATTTCATGAAAGGACACTACTGGACTCTGGTTCTGTTATAATCTGAATGTTTGTGTCACTGTCCCCACTCCTTCAAATTCATATGTTAAAGCCCCAGTATAATGGTATTAGGAAACAGGGTCTTTGGGAGGTAATTGATGAGACTAGTGCCTTTAAAAAAAAAGAGAACGAGACACCAGAGTTTCCTCTCTCCATCATTAGGATACAGTGAGAAGGTGGCCATCTGCAAGCCAGGAAGAGCGGCATTACCAAGAATCCAGCCATTCTGGCACCCCGATCTTGGACTTTCTAGCCTCCAGAAATGTAAAATAAATGCCTATTGTTTAAGCCACCCAGTCTATGGTATTTTGTTTTAGCAGTCCGAGCTGATTAAAGTCAAAAAGCCAATAGCTTTTTCTATCTTCATTTCCTTAACCTGTATTATTTGATAGTGACCTACACATTGATCAGCTTTCCTTCTTGAAACTCTTGCCTGTCTCCTTGGCTTTTGCAGTAATACCATCTGTTCATGTCTCCTACTTCCTGGCAATTTCTTCTTTGAGCTCAAATGTGCTTGGACAACTTTGTCCCTGGTCAACTTCTCTCTTCCTATTGTCTTTCCCCCAGAGCATCCCTTATTCCTATAGCTTAAACCACACTAATAACTTACCTAAAATTCTGGACCCCCTGAGTCTCTAGTTGCATACCTCTTGCAGTCTGTTGTGCTTCCTATTAGAGGTTTCATATTTACTCAGACTCAACCTGACCCAAACAGAAGATATTATCTTTGTTCTCAAACTAGTTTCTATCACAGTTTTTCTGCCCCTATGCATAATGCTGTACTTCTAGCTTTCCAGCTTTGAAATCTTGGAGGTATCTTTTAGAGGTCCTCTTCTACCCATTTGTTACCAGTTATCATGATGATCTTTGGTGAGCATTTTTTTTTCTGTGCTCTCATGCTAGCCCTCGACTCCAGGCCACACTATTTTTCTGGGCATGCACCTAAGAAATCTTTACCTGATCCAATGACACAAAGACTTTGAACTTAATTCCGTTGTGTTCAGACAACATGCTTCTTATAACTTTAATCTTTTTAAATGCATTGAGGCTTGGCCAGGCATGGTGGCTCATGCCTGTAACCCAAACACTTTGGGAGGCTGAAGCGGGATGATTGCGTGAGGTCAGGAGTTTGAGACCAGCCACGGCAACATAGCAAGACCTTGACTCTACAAAAGTAAAAACAAAAACAAAAACAAAAACAAAAAACAAGTTTGGTGGTGTATGCCTGTAGTCCCAGCTACTTGGGATGCTCAGGTGAAAGGATTGCTTGAGCCTAGAAGTTTGAGGCTGCAGTGAGTCATGATTGTGCCATTGTACTCTAGTCCAGGCAACAGAATGAGTATTGAGGCTCGTCTTATGACTTATAATATGGTCTATCATGTGTACACTCAAAAAGTACGTACTTTGCTATTGGTTGGAGAGTTCTATAAATGTCATTTAGGTTAAGTTTGTTGATAATGTTCAAGTCGTCTCTATCCTTACAGATTTTCTGTCTACTTCCTCTATCAATTATTGAGAAAGAGTTATTAACATGTTCAACTTATATTCTAGATTTGTCTATTTCTCTTTGGTTTTATCACTCTTTCCTTTCTATATTTTGAAGCTGTGTTATCAGGTGCATAAATATTTAGGCTTATTATTTTTTCTTGATGAATTGGCCTCTTTATCATTATAAAATGACTGTTTATCTCTGTTAATGTTATTTGCTCTAAAATATGTTCTATGATATTGTCATTCCAGTTTTCTCTTGACTGGTATTATGTATCTTTATATTTAAAGTGGGGGGTTTCTTATAAGCAGTTATAGTTGAATTTTGATACTTTGATCTGATAATCTTTGCAAAATTTCGTTTGAGGATTCAGCTCATTAATATTTAACATGACTATTAATATAGCTAGGTTTTCTTGTGGGCATAATTTTGGATCATTTTATATTGTTATATCTTCAATTTCACTAATCTTTTGTTACATCTAATCTACCATTAAACCCATCCAGATTTCTTATTATCATTATTTTAAATCTCAGGCTTTTATTTTTTTCATCTCTGGATTTGATTTGGGTTTTAAAATATCTTCCATGATCAATCTTTTCTTTAGCCTTTTAAACATATGGAATACAATTGTAACAACTGTTTTTAATGTCTCTCGAAGCAAATTCTGTTTCAATTGATTGTTTTTCCTCATTATTATTAGTTGTATTTTCCTGCTTCTTTGCATGCTTGTTTATTTTTTTATTGGAGTAAATTTTACCTTTTTGAGTGTTTGATATTTTAATATGTTTGTAACTATTCTTAGCTTCGTCTGAGATGCAGTTAAACTACTTGGAAGCAGTTTGATCATTTTTGCTTTACGATTTGTCGGAGAAGACCAGGGCAATATTTAATCTGGAACAAATTTTCTCCAGTACTGAAGAAAAACCTTTCTGAATATTCTACCAAATAGTTCATTAATTAGAAAGTTTTCCAGTGTGACAAAAGTTCTCTGAAAAGCAACTTGGAGAAAAGAGACTTTATTCCATTGAACAGTTTGCAAGCCAGGGAAATGTAGCTGCTGGTGTAAAATGAAGGTGGGTTCCATAGAACAAAGAGAAGGCTCAGGTTTTATAGTAAGAGTTCCTAACCAGGTTCCCAGTTAGGTCCACTTATGCAAATGTAAGATGGAAACTTGCCTAGTTTTGATTGGTTGATACAGCTGAGTTCTCATTGGCTGAAACAACTCAGCCCCAATTTGTCAATACAGCTGAAACCTGATTGGCCAAAGCAGGTGAGCTCTGACTGAATGGTTCAGGTGAGCTCTGAAAGTTCCAAAGATAAAAAGGTGACGATTTTCAGAGAACTCAGAGTATATGTATGACCCCTGGTCAGTAAATAGCCACTTGGTTCTATTTTAAATTTAGGCCCAGTTAGCCACTCAGGATCTATCTTGAAGGACTGACTCTTTAAGGTTCAAATTTATTCACAGCAGTCTGGCTGGTAGGAACAGGCACTATTCCTGGCCCTGCATGACCAACAAACACTGGCCCTTCTAATCTTCTTGGAAGGCTCCTTCCCTGGCTTCAGGTAGTTTTCTCACATGCATTTGCTGATTAATAGTCTGATGAACGCACATGGAGGACCTTCTACCTATCCTTGGGGTTCCCTTTCTTGCTGCTCTTTCCTCTCTGGTATTGTGAGTTCTCTGATACTCTCACTGACTTGGTCTGCCTGACTCCAACTCTGTGTCCTTATCTCAAGGAGTCTCATGGGCTCTGCCTGTGTTCTTTTTCCTTGCATGGTGGTCTGCATGCGTTCACCATAAGTTTGGGTACTCATGGGGCCCCCCTTGTTTGTTTACTGTTTCACAGAGATAACTGACCTTTGTTGTCTGATATGCAATGTCTTAAAAACTGTTGTTTAATATGTTTTGTCTAGTTTTTAGTTGTTTCATGACAGAAGGTGTATCCAATCCCTGCTACTCCATTTTGGCTGGAAGCGTTAAGTTATTCATTAAGTTTTTATTTAAGTAGCTATATTTTTTACAACTTGTTTTATTAGTACCTGCTCTTATTTCATAATATCCTTGTTCTTTTTCATAAATGATATTTAAAAATCTTTTTAAGGACTTTAAATATATTAGATGCTTTATTATATTTATTTCCTTAGACCTAAGAGTTTAAATCTCTTGAGTTTTCCCATTTGTATGTCATGTAGTTGGTACTCCTCATCTATGTAGTAACTTTAGGTTGTAAGTTAGTCTTTGTGGGTAATTTCTCTTTCATACATTCCGAGTTGTGACAGCCTCTAGGTAGAAAGGTTGTATTGTTTTCTCAACTCTGACATTTTTTTGGGGATTGATCTTGTCCAGAGCACTCAAGGACCACTTACGATGGGCCTCCACCCACGAGGGCAATTTTTTCCTTGTTCATGGGGATGGCTTTGTGATACATGATTCTGTCTCTTTTTCACCTGAGTCTAGTCTCTGACTCCACACAGGAGCCATGCCTGTGATGACTCACCTCTAATCTTGTACCTGCATATGTCCTATGGGCTGCTATCTTGTTCTCTGGTTTAGGAATACTCTTAAAAGTTGGCTTGTGGATATATACTTTCCTAGGTTTTAACCATAGCATTGTGTTTTTAAATATATATTTTCTATCATTTCTATGCATTTAGATAAGGAAGAGAGGTTTTCAGTGCTTGCTCAATCTGCCATTATAAACATAAGCCCTTTATAGTGTTTGTGTCACCGAGGATGAGAGTTCCCTTCCAGCCCTGGAGTCAGCTGTAGTATTTGAGACCTGAAGGGTCTTAGTTGGCTTTTTACTTGACAGAACAATATTTTCTCTTACACAGATTTCATCCATCTGAAAACTCCCAATGGTTCCTCTCTTTGTTTCTTCCCCTTTACATCTAACTCATCTCTGTGGCTTACAGTGACCACCATTATCTGTCCCTGCTTCATCTATTGAACTTGGGTGACCTGTAGGCAATTTAAAATAGTGACCACAGGCTGGGTATGGTGTCTCACACCTGTAATCCCAGCACTTTGGGAGGCCGAGGAAGAAGAATCACTTGAGCCCACAAGTTTGAGACCAGCCTGAGCAACATAGAGAGACTGTCTCTACAAAAAACAAAAAAACAAACAAAAAAAACCCCCACAAAAACAAACAAACAAAAAACTTAGCCAAGCATGGTAGCACCTGTCTGTAGTCCCCACTACTTGGGAGGCTGAGGTGGGAGGATTGCTTGAGCCTGGGAAGTCGAGGCTGCAGTGAGCTCTGATCATGCCACTGCACTCCAGGCTGAGCAACAGAAAAAAAATAGTTACCACTATATGATGGTGTATTAGTCTGTTCTTATGCAGCTAATAAAGACATAACTGAAACTGGGTGATTTATAAAGGAAAGAAGCTTAATGGACTCACATTTCCACATGGCTGGAGAGGCCTCACAATCATGGTGGAAGGCAAAGGAGGAGCAAAAGGCACATCTTACATGGTGGCAAGCAAGAGAACGTGTGCAGGGGAACTGCCCTTTTATAAAACCATCAGATCTCCTGAGACTTATTCACCATCACAGGAAGAGCAAGGGGGAAAAACCCTCCCCCATGATTCAATAACTTCCCACTGGGTCCCTCCCATGACATGTGGAGAGCTACAATTCAAGATGAGATTTGGGCGGGGACACAGCCAAACCATATCAGATGGTCTCTCTCCAGACAGTAAAGGTCTTAATGTCTTCTTTAAGCCTTGATTACTACATTTCAGGTATACTTACTCTAGCTAGAGCTACTTTTTGGTTTGGAGTGAAAAACTATAAATTAAACAACAGTTATAGTAGGCATACTTGGTATGAAACACCATGCACCAAGCAGGAATCAGACAGCTTCAGTGTATGCGCTTTCATCATGTTATGTACTAAACACATTGGCCTTTTTGTGGCCTTTAACCATGTTTTCCAACCTGAGTAAAATTCTTCTTCCTCTGTCTTTCTCCATTCTCCTGACCTTAACATCCACATTCAAAAGTCTTCAGGAACTTTGCTCATGCATTTTTGTCTTGTCTTTGGGCTCTTTTATTAGCCAGAAATGAGGTGCATTGGTTGAGTGTCCTTTAAATAGACTTTCCATTCTGTCTAGCTGACTTCTCAGGGGAGTGCTTCCATCCCACACAGAGGGAGATGGAGCAAAACCTTTTCCTTTAGACCTTTCCTAGGCTTGGTAACCCACTTTAATAAAACAGGAAAAGTGAAATCTGGCATCTCCCTAGCCCTGTTCTTCTGTTGCAGAGCCTTCCATTCAGTGAAAGTGGAACTGAGGATGGGCAAATTTGCCTGACTTTGGGGCTCGCTCCTTGTCCTGGGGGCACCAGGCAATGATAGCCTTATTTCTTCTTCTCTTCTCTGAAATTCATGACCAAAGGAAAGCAGCATTTCTTAGCAGCTGTACTTTCTAAACCAGGTGGGTTCTAGAAGAATGTCTTCATAGAAGGGGTGCCAAATCTTCCAGATCATGTATTTTAAAATATGTGTAAAAGATAATACATCTTAAAAGCAAATTCATACTAGGTTCCAGACAGTGACTCCTTCTAGCTAGCTGAACATTATAGACCAGACCTCTGGTTTAGTTTAAAATTTGTCATTATTTCCTTGCCCAAGGATTGTCTGCTCAGCTCCCAAGTAATGCTGAATCTCCCTTTTTTTTTCATTCATTGGAAAATGGATTCTTTTCCCTCCAGATTTTGAAGGTAAATGCCTGGGTGGGACAGTGATGTGGGACCATCAGTTGAAAGGCTGTAAGAATTCCAGAGAAGAGCACATGTTGGATTCAATCACATATTGATTTTCAGCTCGGTAAATTGTGGCTGCTTTGTAGCAAGGGTAACAAGTACGCTGTGCTTTTCAGAAGAGATGTGATCAGCTTTTAAAAAATAAAGAAGCGCACTGCTGGGCAGAGTGATTCAATTTAAATCCACATGAAAGCCAGTGGTGAGCTTAAAATAAACAAAGAAACATTAAAAGCCACCACTACACCCAGTGCCTCATGTCAACAATAAAATAGGTATGGGAATTTAAGCCATCCAAAGTGAATTTTAAAGAAATCGAATCTCTTTGAGGATAACAGACTAGATTTAGCTGAAATATCTCAGTGGCTATACATTTAGTCATCCCTTTTCCAGGCATGAAGGAAGGATTCAGTACCAAAAAAGGGCTCTCTGATGGGCAGCCATGGGCCATGGTGGGCAGGAAGACTTCTCTTCCTCTAGAAGATACATTTGGGCCCCTGTGATGGGACTATGGGACCAAAGCCTCCCACAGTTTTCTGATGGGGGCTCTTCTTCCCCTGACTCTGTGCCCTACCTGGTGTGTCCTAGATACTCCTCATCAATCCCCTCCTTTGGTGTGTCCATTGCGGTGTGTCTCAGCTAAAACATTGTCCTTTCTGAGCACAGAAACAGAGCCCACACCCTGATATCTCTGTGTAGCAATTTCCATTGCTGGTGATGCTCTTGGGAGAACCTGACTCCCTGTTCCCAGCCCCATGCTTATGAGGTCAGTTGTGTGTTTTGGGTTCTATTCATTGATGATGGAGAGCTCCAAGCCTCCCATTATTTGAGGGTCTAAGACTGCCTTGGAATTACCATGCTGAAATGCCCCTCTGGCCGCTGGGGCAGACAGGCACATGCTCATCCCCTCCTGAAATTGGGCCTAACCTGTGGAGTACTTCTTCCTTTCCAAGCCCAGGAAGGTGCTATTTGTGTGTGTGTCTGGGTAAGACTTTGCAACTCTAATTTATGTCTTTTTTAGTTTTTGCATTTTCCCCTATTCTTTCTTCCTATTAATACAAGCTCTGTGCTCATTGCCTCAAGGAAGGTATATAATAGGGTAAAAAGCAGATGTTGAAAGCAAAACAATTCCCTTCTAGGTCTTTTTTTGTTTTTTATTTTAAGAAACCTATTTTTTAAAGGGAGTGGGTAGATGAGAAGCCTCTTGAAAGAACACAAGGCAATAGGCTTCCCCAACTCCACCCTCAATCTCACCCTAGAATTTATTCCCTCAGGCTGGGGAATGGGAGGAGAAAGAGGTTGAAGAGCCCAGAATAACAAAGAGCTGAGCCCAGCTTCCTGGCTATGCCACTGGGAGGCAGTGAGGTCACTCTCAGTGAAGCCAGCTGCGTGGTACAGATGGGATCACCCACCACTTTTAAGGAAGAGGCTCATATACCAAGACTGGAACAGAAATAGAGAGATGCAAGTCATGAAGGGGCCACATGGAAAGGGACAGCAGACATCTCACTGGTAACTCATGTATACAGGTGGGAATTCCCCTCTTCAATATCTTGGCACAGGGTAAGAACTTAGAAATGTGTTACAACCTATGGGAGTGGGAAACAGAGGTTTAGTTAGTGTTGGAGAGACCACATCCTGTTTCATTTTTCCTCCTGAGCACATAAGAAGACTCCAAGCCTCTTGCATTTAAGACTTGACAAGTGACTAGTTCTGATCAATGAGCTATGCATGGAAGTGACACGAATCACCATGCTAAGGCAGATAAAGGTTTTCTGTGACCTTCCAGCTTCTTACTTCTGTCACCATATTGAGAGGCCAGAGGAGAGTCTTTCATATCCTGGGGTGCCTGAATGACTGTAGAAGGCACAGCTTTCCAGCTGACCTGCGTGAATTAGAAATAAGCCAACGCTGTATCACAGAGATTTCAGGGTTAATTTGTTCCTTGCAGCGAACCCCAACCTATTTGATTAACCTGTTGGAAAAGTTAGAAATAAGTTAAACTGTAGAAAATAGAGTAAGATTTCTTATACCCCCAAATTTGTGGACTGAGGTTTGTGCCTACCATGAGGGTATTTGTTTTCCATTCATCAGCTTCAGTCGAAATGCAGATTTTAAGCTTCTTGAGGTCTGCGGCTGTAATGAAGTCATTGGACACAAGTCCCTTCACCCCAGCATGGAGCAAGAATCTAGCACAATGTCTCACCTAGTGAAGATGTACAACCAAGATGTCAGTTCCTTCCTCCTGGTACCTCTACCTTCCTCTGATGTGATAAATGGGAAGCAGGTAGGAAGCAAGGCAGTCTCAAGAAAGAGCATCTCTTTCACTTGCTAAGACTACCTGGTGCCAGGTCCCATGGTGACTCCAAGGACACAGAGAGAAACCAGAGTTGACCTTGACCTGAAGTCTAAGGGCCCCGTCGGGGAGACATTGTCATCATGGTAGTATAGCACACAAGAAAAGAGGACCAAGAACTGAGAAGGGAATTGCAGAAAGTGTGTCCTGGAAATGAAACTGGAAAGGAAATGATAAGAGGTAATGTTTGTTGAGTGCTCACAATGTGCAAAATGCTTTGCTTACAGTGTCTCGCTTAATTGTCACAATGATTCTATGAGGCAAGTGCTACTGACCCCATCATATAGTTCAAAGCCCTTTCCTGCTCATAGTTTAGGAACCTGGGGATTGAGGGGTGAGAATGAGATTGTCTGAGAATTGTTCTGATCAGTCAACACTGGGAGACATGAGAAATTCTATTTGTAAGTGCCATGCTGGAGGGCCCATCAATCCCAAAGGCCTCTGTATCCCCCAAAAGGTCTCAGCTTAGCTTCTGTGGCCAGTTTCCTCTTGTGAACTCATAGTCAGTGATGAGCCCTGAGATGGGGCATGGAAACAGGTGTTCAATTTCCAAAAGGGGGAGGTCTGAGAAAGGACCAGACAGAAGAGGCACACCTGCAAGTGTACCAGGAATTGTAGAAACAGTGTCTTCTTTCAGCACCTTCTCCAATTTAGAGGTGAGAAGCCAGAGGCTAAGAGAGGGACAGACTTGCCAAGGCTCAAACACGGAATTTGACAGTACTGGGACCAGAACACAAGTCCCCTGGCTTTCCCCTGCAACCAGTATTATTTAATCGTGAAGGCCTCATGGAATTCTTGTGGTGTGACTGTCCTTGACAACTGATACCTCTGACCTCAGGGGCATCCCACTAGGGACAAGCAGATAAGGAACAAGAGATGATGAACAAATGGCCATTCCAACTATCCAGTTATTCACTAGGCATTTATTTAGGGCCCTTGTAGGGGTAAGCCCTGTGACACGGCCTAATGCCACTGCCAGGAACTGACTGGATCCTGCGGCTCTTGCTGGTGAGGTGACTGTAGTAGTCAGGGTTCTCCAGAGAAACAGAACTAATATACATCTACATCTATATATCTCTATATAGTTTTACCCATATCTATAGATCTCCTATTGGGTTGTGTGTGTGTGTGTGTGTATGTATATATATACATATATCCATGAATGAAAGGAGATTTATTATGAGAAATTGACTCATGCAATTATGGAGGCTGAGAAGTCCCATGGTCTACCATCTGTAAGCTGGAGACCCAGAAAAACTGGTAGTATAATTCAGTTCAAGTCTGAAAGCGTGAGAACCGGGGGAACCAATGGCATAAATTCCAATCCGAGTATAGGAGAAGATGAGAGATGTTCCAGCTCAAGCAGTAAAGCAGAAAAAGGGGTGAATCCTTTTTCCTCTGCCTTTTGTTCTATTCAGGCCATCAGTGGATTGGAGGGTGGCCACTCACATTGGGGAAGGCAATCTACTTTATTTAGTCCATTGAGTCAAATGCTCATGTCACTGGAAATACCTTCACAGACACACTTAGAAGTAGTGTTTAATCAGTTATCTGGGCAGCCTGTGATCCAGTTAAGTTGACACATGAAATTAACTATCACAGTGACCATGGGCACATTGAAGGAGGGGCCCTAGAACTTGATGTATAGCTTCTAATGAGATCTTAGCCTCATGTTAGGGATCTGGGGCCAAGCCAGGGGTTGGTGAAGCAGATGAGGCTGGGAGCTCTGTGGTACTCAACCCATTTTCACTTCCAGGGCTGAGACTCATAGAGTCACTACCTACCTGTGACTCATAGAGTACTCAGAGCTCAAGGTCATTCTCCCTCCATGCCCCAGAGAGGGCTGTTGTATGCTACTCCAGCTGCCACTTCCACTGCCCTCACTGGCTTGGCTAGAGGACTGCACTTCCAGAAGCTGGACTTCTAATATGGGCACAGATTTCTCTATGGGATCAGTGCACTTCTGAACTGAGACTTCTGACCATAAAGGTTTCCGCTTCACTGCTGGCTCCTCAGGACCATCATTAGGGTCTGTAGTGAATTTTCTGAAGCCCCAGAGCTTGCCATAGAGGATGGCTATTGTTTGGGAACTCTGGAATAGAGAAACACTATCCCTGATATGCTAGTAACTTCCTGGAGGATCCTAAAGGGGATATGAAGACCCAGAATAGTGGCAGTGAGAAGGGATTTCTGGCTTTAGACAACACCCAGTCCAGGACTCAGACTTCTCTCAATTTCTTACGGATCCAATCAAAATCCTGGAACAGATTTTTAAAGAATCCTGAGATTCACCATTAACTCTTGACTGCTGTCTGAAAGTACAAAGCCAGTGTGAACTTGGAAGTTTACAATGGCACTGGTGGTCCTGACTCTATACAGCTTTGGGCTCTTATTTTGATTCAGACACCAATGAGAGCTGTTAGAGAACTCTGACCTGTGAGGAACCCTGTGGTATCTGATCACCTAAGCCATGTCAACAGCCCAGGCCTCGGGCTTTTGGAGCATCAGGTACTGACAGACCTGATGAGTTGAGGCCTGGCTGTGCAGAGAGAACCTAGTGGGAGCCAAACTCAAGGCAGACAGTGAAGGGGACTGTGGATGCTGGTGGGAAGGCTAAGAGAACCCTTCCATCCAGGGCCCTGGATGGAAGCTCCTTTGTCTAGAATTAGGAGAGAGAATTGAATCTCTGGGCTAAGATTTGGAAGTTAGTGAAGGGACTCTGAATGAGACTGACAAGGAGGAGGGTCGCAAATGATAGCGAGTCAGAGCATCTGGGAGCCAGACAGGGATGAGCAGGGAGTTGAGGGCTGGAGAGTGGGAGTTTGTACTGGGCAGCATCCTGAGACAGGCGTAATGGCTCTGTTGGCTTTTCTGCACTCACTGTGGCCTGACATGTGTGTCTCTGACATTACCACAGCATGAAGGATGAAGGGTGGGTTAGACAGGAATGAACTGTGGCAGATGCTGGACTCCATGGTTTGGTTTGCAGGGTCTTGCCAGCCTGGGGACAGAGTCTTAGTGAGACAGGCTTCTCTGGACCAACAGAATCCTCCTTCTTCCTTATTTCCTGCATCCCTCATCCAGTGTGAGATGGCCATGTTTGACCATCCTTCCAGGGTATGATGACATGAAAAAATTGCATGGGGTGCCTGCAAGGCAGCCATTGACTTCTTTTAGAACTTAACAAAAATTTATCTGGGCAGTTCTTGGCCCCTCTTTAGACAGTGATATGTGTTTCCAACTGCCCCTCATTTAATTTCATTTTAATGGGAGCTGGGAAGGGTGCAGTCCTGGTTTTGAGGCAGTCATTTTTTGAGGGCTATGGCCTCTGTGCAGAAGCTGCCCTCTTGCTGCCTGGCCCTGTCAGAGGATCTGGGAAAGGGGTGGGAGAATGTTGACACAGGACCAAGTTTTCTTGCTTTTGTAGGTGCTCATTAGAAATTATTTAAGGGATTATGGTATCTCCCCTGCCAGGCACGGTGGCTCACACTTGTAATCCCAGCACTTTGGGAGGCCGAGGAGGGCAGATCACAATGTCAGGAGATCGAGACCATCCTGGCCAACATGGTGAAAACCCATCTCTACTAAAATAAAAAAAAATTTAGCCAGTCATGGTGGCGAGTGCCTGTAGTCCCAGCTACTCAGGAGACTGAGGCAGGGAAATCGCTTGAACCCAGGAGGTGGAGGTAGCAGTGAGCCGAGATTGTGCCACTGCACTCCAGCCTGGGAGACAGAGCAAGACTGTCTCAAAAAAAAAAAAAAAAAAAAAAAAAAGATTTAAGGTAAGAACCTTAGTCACAGTTCCTGGGCTTGGGTTCTGGCTGCTCCCATTGCTTGGCTGAGTGATGTTTTGAGGCACTAAGGAACCCCTCTGAGATTTAGGGAATCATCCATTTAAAACGAAAGGCGGAAGTAAAGGTTCCTTCTTTCAGCCCTCAGAACAACACTCAAACTCCTTCCCATGTTCTTCTACTTGCTCCTGCATGATCTGGCTTCTGCTCACTTCCAGGCTTTACCTTCTCTAGGCCAATCTCCTTCATGACCTTCTAGCCACTGGAATTTCTGTTTTTCAAACAGGGTGACTTTATTCTGGCCCCAGGGTCTTTGTGCTTGCCATCTCTCAGAACATTCCATCTTCTGATCTGTGCATGGCTGGTTCCTTCTTATTACGAGTTGCTGCTAGATAAGCCTCCTCAGAGAGGCTTCTCTGACCTCCCTTTAAAACAACTGCCCTTTTCCCATCCCCCAATTATTTTTACTTCATTATCATATTTTATTTATTTTAATTGCACTTATTATCACCTGAAGCCATCTTATTTTTTTGTGTATACTTGTTTGTTTTCTGGTTGCCTCACCTCTCTCCACATGGAATGATATTGGGGGCTTTGCTTATTTTGCTCGTTGCTGTATCTCCAGTAGTGTGTGGCACATAGCATGTGCTCAGTAAATGTTTGCTGATTGAATAAATGGAGATGCTTATTAACAACTGCCTTGCTTTATTATCAGGGTGGTTGAGATAACCTAATAAGGTGGTACATGCTTTGAATGTTCTGTGGTGCTAGCCCAAGCATGAGGAGTGGTAACTCTCTGCCTGTATTCTCTCAACATGCATCAGAACCCTGGGGATATGAGGCCAAGGAGAGGCACGGTGACAGACGAGCACAGCCAGGGACCTGGGAAAGCTGAGAAAGGGGTGGAGAAGGCCATGGTGCTTGCCTTATGGGTGCCATTGTTGGCATATGAAAAAATTGCCAAGACTACCCACATTCTAGACCCATCTAGGAATTATCCAGAAATCCTAGGTTTGAGATGTCTGCTTCAGTCATTGGAAAAGCTTCCTCCCTTCTGTGGCATAAGGTCTCAATGTTCCCAGTTTTCTTGAGGTAGCTGGGTTAGAGGGAAGACCATTGCTTGGGCCTCAGAGACTAACAAGCCAAGGTCTCTGTGAAGCTGTTAGTGTTACTAGTAAGACAATGCCATTCGATCCTGGGCAGCCTCTCTTCAGGGAAATACACATTCAACAAACTTTTATTAAGTTCTAAGTCCTCAAATGTAACACAAAGAAATGGGACAAACAGGCTCTCAGCTTCCTTTCACTTTGATTTCCTAGGGTTCTGAATTGAACGAAGCTCAAGACATTATCTGGCACGGTTTCCATCCACAATCTGTCACTGGCGCAGCCCAGAGAGATCTCCGGCTGGAAGCCATAAATTTGGGTGGCTGAACCTGCTGGGAAATAAAAACCATATCAAAACTCATATTTGCATACAATTATCTATTTGCATAGAGCTAATCATTTTCTTGCTGTGGGAGGAGGCTTGTTTGAGAAGAGGATGGCAGCTTGAGGCCTCTCACCTCCCACCCCTGTCCTTTTGCTGGAGTTGGTGTCCACTCCCAGTGTGTCTGTGCCCTGCTGGAATTCTTTCTTTCCCCTGAACTGATGCCATTCATCAGGTCAGGAGCAAAAGTGAGGAGGGTGTGACTAGCAGCACACATGGGATAAGCAGTGAGGGTGTTTAGAAAGCATCTCTTCTATTGTTTTACTATGGAGGGTGAAGAGGGCCAGCACTTGGACTGCCCAGAGGTGAAGTCCATCAGAACTGGGCCGGTAAAAACTCAGTGCAATAGCAGCCCCCAGGGGGAGGCACTGTCTTCCAGAAAGAATGAAGAAGTTCCTCATCTGATACGAAATATTTCCTTCCCTTGGTTATTTGTCATGGAGAGATCTCAGCAGGTCATTACCATGTTACCACTTAGCTATCAATTAACAGATGTCTACCCCTTTGGGTCATTTCTTATAAATCAATCTCTCTGGTCCCCTCATTATTTGGTTGTTTTCTTTTAACAGCCTCTCCTGCACTGTAATTTATGGAGCCTCATCGTCTAAGAGCACTACTCTTGCTCTGAATCCAGGGAAAGCCTTTTGTGGAATTTTAAAGGGCCGGTGAAAAAAATTGCACAAGCAAGAAATATTTTGTTAGATTAAACCTTTTTGAGTTAGCATTATATTCTTTTCCTCCCCAGCACCATGCTGCAAACATAAGGGGCAAAGAGCTCTGGGGTGGGAGTGGGCGAGTCACTGCATTGGGCATGGTTTGCATTTTCTGACTTGAATCTCATTGTGTTATTTCCTCTTCATATTTATTACCACTTAAGGTTCATTTACATTCCCTCTCTGTCCACAGTGATCAGAGCAACACCTCCCAAATTAGCGTCATTTGCAAGTTTCATTAACATGCTGTTTACTCTCCCTTTTTCAGATCATTAATAAAGATGGCCCCCATGCACCCTGCCTCCCCCAATCCAATACATTTCCATTTGTCTTCACCCTTTGTTTGCAGACTTTGAGCAAGTTTTAAATTTATGTGGCAGCACTCCTTACTAAGTCAATTTGAATTAATTTTGAGTGTAACACTTTATACCACTATATCAAATGCTTTTCTTATAGCTGCATGCATTCCATCAATAGTGTTCTTGCACCTTTCTATTTGGTATTCAGGCTGAAAGCTCTCAATTCTGCCTGGCATTTTAGTTCTTTAAAAGTCACTCTATCCTCTGTACTGACTAGGGACTTTCTCCTAATTTTTCGGTTATTTTGAAATGATTGATGTTATGAAAGAAAGGATTTGGAGAGCTATTTATGGCAATCGATAGCTTTCATCTTTCTCTCCCACATCTGCTATTATGGTGAATAAGTAATTTTGGTGAAATTCCCTCACATTCCAGGATGCATGAGACCTGGACCTCCTATTTTGAAGGCTACAGATTTCCCAATACTCCCTTCCCTTGTTTGAAACTGAGTATCTATTTTTTAACCCGTATACCAGTTTTGAAGCTGCTTTAAATGCCGGCAAATTGTGGGTTCTCAAAAACTGTTTTTTTGAGCTAATGAATGAATACAATAAAACCTGTCAGTTATTCATGCTTCTCCCCCTAATCGGTACCAATTCCTCATTTGGTGAGGTAGTGAACAGTTAAAAAAAAAAATCAAGGCTGCTTGTGGACAGTATAAGGACCTATAGGTGTCTTATTGTCACTCATTTATTTATTCCACATGTATTTATTGAGACTTTACTTTGACCAGATACTGTTCTGGGCTCTGAGGGTATTGCAATAAATAGACAGAATCTTTTTCTTCTTATACAGTTTTGAGAAAGAGATAATGAACAAACATACAGGTATATATCATCAGACTGTGATAAGTATTATGAAGGAAAATAAAGATAGATAGAGACACCAAAAGAGATTTTATAGCATTTGAAGGCTATTTTTTTGTGACTGACTTATCATTTTTAGCTCTAAATCTTTTATCTGGAAAGGGGTAGAATTTCCAGAAGCTCAACAGTTAGAAATAATGACTAACACAACACATAGAATTTCATTATAGCAGGTGGGTTAGGCAGGCCCTATTTGAGACTCATCTTATGTGTACGAGCAGATGCACCCATGCTGGGCCAGAATCTGGACTTTTTTTTTTTTTTTTTTTTTTGAGACAGAATCTCGGTCTGTCACCCAGGCTGGAGTGCAGTGGCGCGATCTCGGCTCACTGCAAGCTCCGCCTCCCGGGTTCACGCCATTCTCCTGCCTCAGCCTCCTGAGTAGCTGGGACTACTGGCACCCGCCATGGTGCCCGCCACAACGCCCGGCTAATTTTTTATATTTTTGGTAGAGACGGGGTTTCACCATTTTAGCCAGGATGGTCTCGATCTCCTGACCTCGTGATCCGCCCGCCTCGGCCTCCCAAAGTGCTGGGATTACAGGTGTGAGCCACCGCACCCCGCCTTTGAATCTGGACTTTTTATAAGTACCTGGGACCCTCCCAGTTCAGGCGTCTTTAACAAGACTCGAGGAATGTTATCCTTTCGTACTTTATGAAGATCAGCAAAGCGTTGATGGAGAGCACTGAGTTCACCCAGTGGACTATACCAGGTACAGATTACCAAAGGGTCCACTTGGTATGAAGGTGCATGCATCAGACCAGAGATAGCTTACAGACCCAGTAAAGGAAATCTCAGCAGGAGCCTGCAAGGGCTGCAAGTCAGGCTGAGGACAGACGTCAACCCACCGAGGCAGGGTGCTGAGAGGACCTCAGCTTCTTCCTGAGTTCAGGCCTATAGCACACCAGCTGGCTGGGGCCACTCTTAACAGGGATCCTTATTCTTAAGCGAAGTCACTTATGCAGTCAGTTTCATGATGGCTTTTTATTGTTTTTAGATTTACTCTTTTTCTCTTTGGTATTTTATTTTGTCTTCCTAATACCTTTTTGTTGAAAAAGGATTGTTCCAAAATGCCAAAACAGCTGTCACTCTTATACTGGAAAGCCTAAGATGGTGCTTCTCCACCCACAGGATAGCATTGAAATGCTTAGCTCAGCTCTCACAACTTCCACTCTGGGGCCTCCCCAGCTGTGAAGCCTCATGGGCTGCCCCGTCCTGCCTCTCCTGCTCTTGGGCTCTGACAGGACCCAATCCCCTGTGCTCCTCCCTCACACTAGATGACCTCCTGCTTCCCTGTGCTCCCCTCAAGGTTGCTTCTGAGTGGAATGTCCTCCCTTCTTCTTCACTTGCAAGCTCCCACTTAGCCTTCGGTGTATCCTAGGTGCCACTTCCCCCAAGCCCCAGGCTTTAGGACCCTGGACATCTCTCTACCATCACCCTTACACATTGCTAGTGGGTTTCCAGAATGACAGGGACAATGTCTTATTCATTTTTGTGTTGACATTACCTAGGACAGCCCCAGGCACAGGGCAGGCATTCAGGAAAGGTTTGTTAAAGGAAACTGAACTGAAGATGAAAGAAGTGAGGAGTTATCAATCCCACTTTGCTGTTCAGGAGACTGAGGCTGGGGAGGATAAGCTGCATGATCCAGGTCATCCGGGGATACCTAGGGTGGGGCTGATATCAGAGTGCAAGGCAGTGGGCGCCTGTTCACCAGATCTGCTCCTGTGTCCTAGGTGGTTTCAAAGCACTGTGAACTCAAAGAGCTCAGCTGTCTCTCAGCTCATAGGCATCATTTTTGTTCAAAGTATTTCTGATTTGCAACTAATGACTTTTGGTGTTTTTTAGTTATCAGTTGACCTATTTTTGTTGGTGGAATTTATTTTTTCTGTAAACATTCATTTTCAAGTTAAATAAAATCTGACTTTTATCCCCAAAAGAACTTAGATTTCAAACCCCTGACTTGAGCAGGATTTTGGTTGGAGTTTGGGTTTGACTCATCTCTTTGATTAAAGGCTTATCTTCTTCTAAATAACATGTCTTAATAGTTACTCTTTCCCTTTCTAGACCTTCTAAATTTAGATAAATGAGACCAATTGTCGCTTCCAGAATGTTCAGTTTCTACTCTGGTCCTAAAATTTGGTCTCTAAGAGATGTTGATTTTCTTCCTGTGGGATCATTTAAATTCTGCATTTTCCCAGTTGGTATCCTTATGGGAGGGGAGGAGGTCTGTGGGTGGGGCAGGCTGGCTGCTTGCTAACCAGGAGACACAAGGAGGGGCTTTCAGCCTCCTGGGAGCCTGGTTGTGACCCACAGAGACCTCACCAGCTGTGGGCAGAGGGATGGCCTGCGGCAACATAGCTGGTGCATGAACAAGCCTATGAGATCATCATGTCTGTGGATACCCAGGTAAGGGAGAGACACCTCTGAAAATGTGCTGTGATGATGTGAAAACTGCAAGGGGAGGAGAGATGTTTTTCAATTCCTTTTCTTCTTTGCAACTTCCAGAGATGATCTTGAATCTGTGATGGGCAGATATGGCACATCCATACATCATTTCAATATATATTTATTAAGCACCTACTGTGGGCCAGGCACTCAGCCACATTGTGCATAGTGGGTAAACAGGAAGACACAACCCTGCAGTCTGGAGAAAAGGAGGGTTTGCTGCCGGGGCAGGGAGAATTATTCCTAGCAGAGCCTCAGAGCTTGGGAGAATAACTTGGGAACTGCTTATGATATTGTAAGACCTGGAGATGGGGAGAAGGAACCAGAGGATTTCTTTTCTCTGATGCCTGCCTGCTTTTCTCTGCTGAGTTTCCCAGCCTCATCAACCCTGACTACCTACCTGCTCTCCCACCCAGACTCTCCCCGCAAAATGTGAGCCTGTAACTCTGGATCCCCAGGGCCTCAGCAGACAGAAACCATTTTGGGCAAGACACAGTTAGTGTACAATCTGAGATTGCTCAGATGTAGGGCTGAACAACCCATGCTTGATCCCTGGATATGAAGCTCACTAGCACTAGGGTAAACAGATTTAGAAGAGGAATGACCATTTACCCAATTAAAAATAGAATCCTTACAGCAATCTAGAAGTCTACAATGTAGGAGGATTGCAGTGTAAGTACATACTAGCTCTGTTCAGAGGAGGGTATTTTAGCTAGAATCCTTGGGCTGATCCCACTTTTCTGGGCTTCTGAATATTGACTTGTATGTGAAATGTTATTCTGTGTGTGAGCATATATGCATTTTTTTTTTTCTGAGAAGGGAGTCTGTGGTTTTCATTAGATTCTTGGCAGGGTACTGTTTTAGGGTCCAGGAGACTTGATTCCATCCCTTGGCTCCTATCTTTACCAGCTGAGGTAGGGAAGTCACATGGGCTCTGTTTTCATCTACAGTAGAGTAAAATAACAGCATCTTCTTCACATGGCTGTTATGAAGTTAAAATGAGAAACGTGGGTAAACTATGTGATTTGCAAACCGTACACTACTACATGAATGCCTGGAATGGCCATGTGGTCCTTATCCCTCCTCCCCCATTACCTCTCTCTTTCCCCTTACCTGGTCCCAACCTAGTTAACTTCTAATTGTTCTTCAAGACCCATTTCCAGGAACACTTCAAAAAAGCTTCCCCTGGCTGCTAAGCTTGCTCCCTCTGGATAAGGTGCCCCTTCCCCCTTCACTGTGCTATCCTTCTCTTAGCTGACCTCGAATAACATAAATTCTACCCTGTTGCAATCATTTACTTCCTCTTCCTGACCTGGCTCTTCTACCCAGATTGCATAATCCTTGAGGACAGGCATGGTGACCTGGTTGTTTTCTCTGCCTGTCACAGTGTAGCTTTAATATAATTTTATTCAATCGATAAAATGTTAATTTATTTTTAAATTGTGCTTTAATGATCTAACTCCTGATTATTTTTATCTATTCATCAAAGGCAGACTTAGTTCCTTTTACTATGTGTAAATGAAAGTGATAAAATGGAATCCTTTAAGAGCATCTTACTACTCTCTATTAGGTTGGCCTTCCAGCAAATTAGTCTGAATTAATGAGGGTTCATCTCCCTCTGTTGAGGGAGGCAGGAAATAAAACAGTTGCATGCTGCGGTGCCAGGCCAGGCACTGTGACTACCACAGTAACTTCCCTGCTCACTCACAGAACAGCACATGCCTCTCTAGCCTACTACCTGTGGCACAGGCTGATCAAGGGGATTAGATCTGGGGCTATACAACTCTAGAAAGTCTCAGCAGGGCGTGGTGGCGCACGCCTGTAATCCCAGCATTTTGGGAGGCTGAGGCGGGTGGATCATGAGGTCAGGAGATTGAGACCATCCTGGCTGACACGGTGAAACCCTGTCTCTACTAAAAATACAAAAAAAAAAAAAAAAAAAAAAAAATTAGCAGGGGATGGTGGCAGGTGCCTGTAGTCCCAGCTACTCAGGAGGCTGAGGCCGGAGAATGGTGTGAACTTGGGAGACAAAGCTTGCCGTGAGCCGAGTGAGCCACTACACTCCAGCCTGGGCAACAGAGCGAGAGTCCGTCTCAAAAGAAAAAAAAAAAGCAACTCTAGAAAGTCTCCCAGCTGGCCTCATCTAGGCAGCACACTGCTGCAGCAACAGGCTGGCCTGAGCCTCTCTCAGCCCCTTTCATAGGCACTGTAATCTTCTGATCATCTTCTACTCCTTTTCTTTGTTATTTACTGGCAGTAGCCATTGCAGATGTGTCTTCTGAAGTTCCTCTTCCTGGCCTCTCCTGGATTTTCCTCTATTTTGTCTCCTGCTCCCACTGCAGGAAGTGCCACAATTTCCATCCTCCCTGCTTTCATTTGTATTACTGGAAGGAAAAAAGAATTATGTGCTTCCCATCAACTCCAACTCAGCTGGTACTAGACATTGTGTAGACTGATGTAATGTTACCAAGGAGGAAATTATTAAAAGGATGAGGCTAATTTTCTAATTCGCACCTGGAAAGCAAATCTGATGGTGCTTGCACAGATCTTTAATGAAATAACATTGTCTAAGAAGTTTCCAGAGAAATTCATCGCTAATTGATTTTTGAACTGTGGAAAAAGATAATACAGAGAGATGAGATATTAGCTTCCCTCTGGCCTGACTCCACCACGAGCTTTCCAGTTCCTTAGTCCGCTTTTCCATGGAAAATCAATAGCAGCTTTCTGAATTGGTGTTGCTGACAGTAAGGCCCATATAAAAGCCTATGTTTGGATGGGATGTGTTTTCTTTCTGCTTCAGTTTTCCATCATTTGGGCCCTGCTGTGAGTTCTTGGTGAAAGCCATGGATTTCCATGGTAGAATTGGAAGATTCATTTTGTGACACAAGAGAAAGGCAGCAAGCAGGAGAAATGCACTTGGGCTCAGGTTGGGTGTCCTCAAAGCTGGCAGGTCTGTAGTGGGAACACAGGGGCACAGCCTTCCCTTTAACTTCAGAGACTTCTCAGATTCCCCCAACTCCAACATATGCATTCTTTATGTATGCTTACGTATTCTTTGATAGGGACCACTGAAAGTTTCTTATTCTTATATAAAGTATGAATAAAAGCATTTAAATAAAATTCTGTTTTTAAAAAGTTGGCCTGAAACATGTAATCCAATTTAAAACTGAGTGCCAGCTATGCAAAGCCATCTCTATGATAAGCCCCCCAGCCCTTCTTCACACAGGTTGCCATGTTCCTGTCCATCCTCTTTAGAATTTTTGAAGATGCAGCTCCTGGGTGTTGAACTCCTGGGCTAGCCGGAGAGGTTCTTCTTGTATTATCTCCTTGCAGCTGCTCAATTCCATCTGTCTTCTATGAATTTAAAGGAATTTTGAGAATCAATAGAGTTCCAGATCTCAGGAGAAATAGCTTTGGCTTAAAGGGCCTTACTCCAAGTCTGGCTTGTAAATGTATTAAGGCAGCTTGCCTCAACTTGAGGTGCCCTTCATAGATCCAACCGGTAGACTTTGCCAGGTCCTCTGCTGCATGCTGGTGAGCGATTAAGACCTACTTTTGGACCTACTTTTGTACTCCCAGAGCTCACAGCTGGTGAGATGGAAGTACCATGGCAGGGAGGCTCAAAATGCTATGACCTCCTTGAGGTCATACGTCTCCTTCAATCTTGGGGACCCCAGGAAGACTTCCAGAGGAGGGGCTGCTGGGCTGAATCTGGAAGGAGGGAGGCTATGCCCACTCTTTTTTTTTTTTTTTTGAGACGGAATCTGGCTCTGTCGCCCAGGCTGGAGTGCAGTGGTGCGATCTCAGCTCACTGCAAGCTCTGCCTCCAGGGTTCACGACATTCCTGCCTCAGCCTCCCGAGTAGCTGGGACTACAGGTGCCTGCCACCAGGCCTGGCTAATTTTTTGTATTTTTTTAAGTAGAGATGGGGTTTCACCGTGTTAGCCAGGATGGTCTCTATCTCCTGACCTCATGATCTGCCCGCCTTGACCTCCCAAAGTGCTGGGATTACAGGCATGAGCCACCATGCCCAGTTGGCTAAGCCCACTCTAACTCGTAAACTTTTCCCTCCAGGGAGCCTCATACCTCCCCTGTGGCCCCCACCCTGGACTTTGATACGGAATAATCTCTTATCATATCAGGATCTTTGCAGGACTTTTCTGCTCTTCTTGTCAATGTATATTTAACTCTGCTTTATCCCCACTCCTCTTACAAACTCTCACCGTGGCTCTTAGGGATCTGTTAGGCTAGTTCTCAGTATGGTGTTGATGATAATAGCAGTTCCAAAGTTCACTCTCAAACTGTTATTCCCATTTTCACCTTTCTTAGAGAGATTAATACAAGGGAGGTTAGACTTAGAGTCCGGGAGGCACTATTGGTGTGGACATTTCCTTGCTCTTAAAATGATGTTTAAGGATTCACTAACTCTGGCTTCTGTAAGACTTGCTTTTCTGGGTGTTTTGGACATTGAGTGCCCCTTTAGGAGCCTTGCTATGGTGTGTGGGTGGGTACGGGAAGGCACCATCTGGTCCATGAAGGCCAGTGTGAAAGCCTTGTTCTGCCAAGGTGATGTTTACAGGGGCGGGAGCACTGATCTATGGTCTGCCACTGACCATTTTGGGCAAGGTATTATCCCCTCAGTCCCTACCTCTGTAAATTGCAAGAGTTGAAAACCAACTCTGAGAGTTTCTGTAGCTCAACCATTCTGGGCTTGTCTATATTGGATGCTTTTTCACTCCTTATTTTTTAGGGCAATATGGAAACACACTAGCACCCTGCCAGAAAGTGAATTTAATTTATCGAGGTGTAACCATTTATTTTTATTCAGTTTATAAAATATTAACTGCAATGATGTTAATAACAACCTGAAATTTTGTGGGGCTTTTCTAGTTTACAGTGTTTTTACATCCTTGATCACTTTGGGTCTCCAAGTCATCTCTATGAGGTGCCATCTGTGAGCACTTAACCATATGCAATGTAGATTCGTCATGTCCTTTAACCCTCTCAACAATTCTATGAGGCAAATATTATTATTATCTGAACTTTTCAGATGAGGAGTCTGAAGCTCAGAGAGGTAAAGTATCTTGCCTGAGGTCATGCAGCTAGTGTAAGTCTTTGGAGGACAGTTTCATTCTATGGCGGTAGTGTGCCCACTTTCATTCTCTCTGAGCCCCTCTTATTCCAGAGACCTTTTAGTTGGCTATGTACTATTGCAATGCAGTGGGGTGGAGGGGCTGCTGTGCTTTTAGTTCTGAACAGCTTACAATGCCAGGTCACTGTGAAATTTCTTTGTGATTTGACCATGAGGCAGCATGACCTACCAGAGTTGGATGAGCCTGGGCAATGTGGGATGCTGTTCGTTGGGGAAGGTAGCTAAGGATATGAACTGGGGATATAGCATGAAGAGAGAAAATGAAAACAGTTATGTAATTTGGTTGAGAACAGTACAAGAGTGGGACTTTTAGAGCAATTGAAGAGAGGTCTGAATAGTTGAGAGACTGGCTTTAGAGGCAACTAAAACTCCAAAGAGTCATAAGGAAAAGAGAAGGAGAAAAGATTCTTGCTTCTTGACCAGAATAACAGGAAAGTTAAGGGGGATTGAACGTAAGTGTTCAAACATTTGGAAGACAGTGGCAGGCTCTTGTAGGATTTCACTGAAGATGACACACAGAGGACTGGTTAAATTGGAGCACTGCAGAAGGCAGGTGCTTGGTTAGCTTCTAGGAAGGATTTCTTGGATGCCAGGCATTTCTAACACTGTAACAGATGTCAAGCTACTTTCAATGAACAGGATATCAGTCAAGCCGCTTGGGTGCCCAGCACTCTTGTACACCCTTTCTAAGTTTGGGGAATTTCTCATTTACTGAGTCTGTGCCTCAAGTAGAAAGCCAGAAATGGGCTTTCCAAGCTTCCCTTGTATAGAATGCAAGCCTAAGTTCCTTCCAACCAAAGGCACCTATGTCTGGCTTCAGTTAGGAGGCCAGTGATGCTAGGAAGCAGGTGTCCAGAGGAATTTATTCTGGTGAGAGAAGGGACGTAGATATTTAGCATCTAGATGCAGCAATCACAGAGTTGATTGTGGAAACACACAGTGCTCAGTGCTATGGGTGGGACCTGTGGTTTCTGTGTCAGTGGGGATGCTCATGGGGACCCCATGAAAAAAATCTGGAGGATAGTGTGATTGATCCACTGTTCCTGGCTGTAGGGATTCCCAGAGACACTCCAGAGAACTAGCAACACTTTTTAATAATTTCATTTTCTTCTTAAATCAGCTAGGGAGTATTCTTTTGTCCACACCTAAGAACCTTGACTGGTACAACAGGTAACTGAGGGAGCTTATAGAGTCTCCGGAGACTTTTAGAAATAGGAAAAGCACTTGGCTGTCAGTTCAGCATGATCAGAGTATGTATCAGTCAGGGTTCTTGGTTGCAAACAACAGAAACCAACTCTTTGTATTTTAAGCAGAAAAGGAATCTATTGAGGTTTCAGTGATTCAATGAGATGCTAAAGAATCAGTTTGAAATGGACGGAAATTGAGAGCTTGAGTTAAGAACCCTCTTAGGACAACTGGGCCAGGAAGCATCCTTTGCTTCTCTAGGATAGCACTTGACCTGTCATTAGACACCAGGAATTAGATACCCTTATGGCTGCCAGGAATGAATCTGACTATCCCAGAGTCTTCATACCACTCACTCTAGCTTCTGGATGAAGGGTCTATCTGTCTGAATTTCCAGGGAATACATACAGGCAGAACCCCCAACCTTTGGACTTCTGAGGTAAGAGGCTGGGTACTGAACCCTACCAGCAGTACACACAGGGCAACATCGACTTAAAGAGAAGGAGGAGTTAGATACAGCAATAATAGGCGTCCATATCAGGGCTGGAAAAGGCAGTCACATGCAGCCTCATTGATCCTTGCATGGTTACATATGAATGTGTCCTCAGACCTGGAACATTTTCTTATATAGAGATAAAAAGCCGTCACAGCATATGCTAGACTGATTGCCCTGTTTGGGAGTATCTTTCCCTGTTCTGGGTTTGATATTAACTTTCTTGTTTCGCTTAAGTATATGCATCATGTGGCACCACACCTGGCAATCCCACTGCTATATCTGTTCAGAACACAGTCCTTTGTCTTTAATACAAGAGGAGCGCATGCAGACAATCTCCCTGCATCAGCTCCAGGGCTGGCTTACTGGCCGTGGGAGACCAATGGTCACTATTGAAGCTCACCTTGCTCTGTCTTTTCTCTAAGATGCTGTTCCAAACAGTGCCTCTGGGAGTTGTGTCTTTCTTGGTAATCTTGACATCTACAAACCATGCAGTGGGTTGACGTTTTGATACTGCTGCTCCTGGTGATATGCAACAGGTCTCACTTGCTTGACAAGGGCACATGTCTTTAGCTTAATGCTATAAGATGTTGAGCTGTAAGAGATAAATGAAGGACAAACTCCTAACAGATAAAGAGGCCTGTATTAGTCAGGGTTCTCTAGAGGGACAGAACTGGTGGAATAGTCATATATATAAAGAGGAGTTTATTAAGTACTAACTCATATGATCACAATATCCCACAATAGTCTGTCTGCAGGCTGAGGAGCAAGGAGAGCCAGTCCAAGCTCCAAAACTGAAGAACTTGGAGTCCGATGTTCGAGGGCAGGAAGCATTCGGCACGGGAGAAAGGTGTAGGCTGGGAGGCTAGGCCAGTCTCTCTTTTCACATTTTTCTGCCTGCTTATATTGTAGCCACTCTGGCAGTTGATTAAATGGTGCCCACCCAGATTAAGGGTGGGTCTGCCTTTCCTATCCACTGACTCGAATGTTAATCTCCTTTGGCAATACCCTCACAGACACACCTAAGATCAATACTTTGTATCCTTCAATCCAATCAAGTTGACACAGTGTTAATCAGCAAAAGGCCTCTATGCTGCAAAAATCAATGATGGGACAAAAAAAAATCACTCTGTCTCATCCTGGTTTTTATTGTTTATTTACATACTCTATCCCCCTTTTATGTTAGATTTCCCCCCATATTTAAAGCAACTGCTGGAACAATGGTATCACATGCTCCATGATTCATCCATCCATCCATCCATCCATCCATCTATCCACCTGTCTATCTATCTATTCACCCAGTAAGCATTTACTATGAACCTCCTCTGGGCGTGCCCTAGAAAGTTGCTGGTGATGCAAGAATTAATGAAGCAGTCTCTGTCTATCTATTTATTTATTTTTTATTTTGAGACTGAGTTTCCCTCTTGTCACCCAGGCTGGAGTGCAATGGCGTGATCTTGGCTCACTGCAACCTCCTCCTCCTGGATTCAAGTGGATTCTCCTGCCTCAGCCTCCCAAGTAGCTGGATTACAGGCATGTGCCACCATGCCCGGCTAATTTTTATAGTATTAGTAGAGACAGGGTTTCACCACGTTGGCCAGGCTGGTCTCGAACTCCTGACCTCAGGTGATCAGCCTACCTCGGCCTCCCAAAGTGCTGAGATTACATGTGTGAGCCACCGTGCCTGGCTAGCAGTATCTTTAAGGAGCTCAGTCAGTGAGGGAGTTGCTATGCAAATAGAGAATTACAATACAAGGTGTATTAGTTTTCCATTGCTGTGCAAAAAGTCACCACAAATTTAGTGGCTTAAAACAACACTGATTTATTAGCTCACATTTCTGTAAGTCAGAAACCCATCATGGTATATCAAGTTCAGGGCATCACAAGGCTGAAATGGAGGTATTGGCTGGACTGACTTCTTGTTTGTAGGCTGTGGAATAATCTACTTCCAAGCTCATCCTTGTTGGCAGAATCCAGTTCCTCAAGGTCATAGGACTAAAGTCCCCGTTTCCTTGTTAGCTGTCAGCCAGAGACAGTTCTCAGCTCCTAGAGACTGCTCTTAGATCCTTGCCCCAGGGTCCCTCCATCTCAGCAACTGAGAATCTTCCTCATGTTGAATCTCTCTGACTTTTATTTTTGCAACCAGCTGGAGAAAGTACTGTTTTGAAAGCACTGTTTTTAAAGCACTCTTGTGATTAGGTCAAGACCACCTGGTTAATCTTCCTATTTTAAGGTCAACAAAATAGCATATACTATATAACATAATGTAATTATGGGAGTATAATCCATTATAATTGATGCAGGATTTTTCTTGACCCCTTTGTCAGACTTGCAACGGGGATGCCCTGTTTACTTGACTTACTGGGCTCAACCCCTTGCAGGAGGGAGCATGTGAGTGAGTGAATGCGGGATCTGATCGGCTGCTTTAGGCGCCAGCAGGAGCAGGTTCTGTGTGGGCCTCGCGTCGGTGCCCCGCTGGGGGTGCCTGCAACCCCCGAAGCCCCAGGGAATGTGTTACAATGCTCTCTTAGCTCTGCTGTCTGTGGACAGTGGTGTGTTATCAGCTCAGTGGGCCCCTTGCCTTGTTGCATGGAGTGGCTGCCCTCCATTAGTGAGGGCAGAGGGCCAGTGTGACAGCCTTTTTTGGGTACCCACACTCGGTAGGTCCTGATTGTCTGGCATCCAAGAAGAATGAGGTCACCCAGACACTTGAAGGATGGTGAAGGTGGATAATTTTATTAAGCAATGGGAAATAGGTCTCAGCAGAGAGGGGAGCTGGAGAGGGCACAAGACGGGCAGATAATCTTCCCCTGAAGTCCAGCTGTCTCTAGTCAGCTCTTCCCTGTAGTTAAGCAATCTCTCCGAAGTTAAGCTGTCTTTCCTCTGAAGTCAATTCACCTCTCTCCAGTCAAGCTGCTTCTCTCTCCTTTACTGACTGATTCTGGGGTCTTTATAGGCACAGGATGTGGGGTGAGGTGGGCCATAGGTAGTTTTGGAAAAGGGAACATTTGATTGGTAAAAAGACATTATTCAGAAAGAACCAACTGGGAGAGAGCTGGCAAACAGGGATAGAAGTTCTCACTTTGGGCCGTGGGTTTCAGGCTTTTCGGCTCAAAGGTAGGGTTTCACTGGGGACCTGTCCCCAGTCTGCCTAGAATTTCTCTGCCTCCTGCTTCTATCATAATCATTGTCCCAGAAATTATGCAGAGCATAATTATGAAATTATGTACACTGGGAGGGGGTGTATGGAAAATCTTTGGGACATCACAGAATCCTGCCTACTATGCAAAGTGGCGTGTGCTATTTTGGAGGCATACACAAGGAATCATAGGAGTACATAGTTTTAGAGGTGGGAGAAGCCAGGGAAGTCTTTTTGGAGGGCTATTATCTGCAGGGGTGCCTTTGGAAGGATGTCAAAAGCTATTCAGTTGAGAGGGTTGAGAAGCACTTAGCCCTACAAAGTGAAGATTGGTCATAGGACTATTCCAGCTAGAAGGAATGACTTATGTGGGGCCAGAGGTGTGACACAGCATGGTGTATTTGGAAATAACAAGTTTGGGGTTACTAGAGAGTAAATATTTTCCAAGGAAGGGAGTGGTGAGATGGGGACCTGGAGAGGCCTGGAGGAGTCCAGACTAAGGATCTGGGAGAATCAGATCTTTGGGCCCTCGCACAAAATGTTTGATTTGGGGTGGGGCCCAATAATTTGCATTTCTAACAAGTTCCCAGGTGATATTGATGCTGCTGGCCTGGGGCCACACTTTAAGAACTGCTGCTCTGCAGAATGAATGGGAAGAGAGCAATTCTGTGGGTCCAGTAGGAGGTCATGGTACTAGTCTAGCAGGAGATAATGAAGCTCTGACCAGGTTCAGAGCCAGGGTATTGAGGGTGGGTATAGTGTGGAGTAAATGGGATTTAAAAAAAGATTTAGGAGGGAGGCAGTACTGGGGTATGGGTGTGAGAGATAAAGGCAGTTAGGGCTGACCCCTGCTCTGGAGAGACCTGGAAGGAATCTTAGCCATGACCCAATCCAGCCCTCTAATTCCTCTGATGGGCAACGTGAGGCCCAGGGAGAGCAAGTCACTCCTTCAAGATCACACAATTGTTGGTATTAGCACTGGGACAGGGGAACTAGATTCCCTGGACTCTGCAACACAGCATTTGTGAATTAATTTGGAAGGAAGAAAACAAAATAAAACCAAGGCAGCCCCAGCTCTCCCAGAAACTCCTTGTCAGTCTCATTCCCCTGGCTCCTATCTCCTTTGTCTGCCACTTGGCCCAGCATGCTTCTGGGGTAAAAAGCATTGCAGCCTGTGTACAAGAGGAGAAGGAAGTTCCTCCCCCGGACATAGACCTGTACAGGGTTCCTGAAGGAGAGGTCAAACTCATCAAAGGTGTTTTAAGTCTCCTAACTGATTCTTTCAGCCCTGGACTCTTGGTTGCAGGAGAATTTTCATGGCTGAGATACTCTACCAGTGACAAATTTGCTAAAGCATGGAGACGAGATTGGGAAATTACAGCATGCTCCTTGGATTTCCAAAGGGACAATACTGAGTACGGACATTCCTTCTCACACACACGTACGCTGGAGTGCACACACATGAGATGGAGATCAATCTTAACCCCCAAAGGTCCCTTTGTCTCACTGAAGTGCTTATTAAATGAATCTGTGTTTCCACTGGCAGCTCTGAGTCATCTAGAAAGGGAACACAATGCGATGTCAGTCAGTATTTGTTACTGTCAGGGCCTTCCTTGCAGCCTGCCCTGCGTTTATTGTCTTTTTGGGGTCTGTTTTATCCATTTTCTGTGGGTAAAGTCATTAATCTTCCTCCTGGCTCGGGTGCTGTTCATCATTGACAGCTGGGCTCCTGGCTTCCTGGGCTGCTGGGTAAGGGCACCTCTGGGCCTCTCGGTGACGGAGTTTTGATTAGAAAGAGTGAAGAGCAAGCCAAGCCTTTAAGAGGACCCAGGAGGCGGCGTGTAAGTGTCTGTGGTCCCAGAAGGCACTGGGGATCAGTGGAAAAGGTCACCCTGTTTTTGAGTCATCTGCAGTGCACCCTGACACCAAAATACACTTAGTCCTATGCAGAGTCACTTGATAAAGAGGCTAATGAAGTGGAAAGATGTCAGCAGAGCTAAGCAGGCCAGGCTCTCGGGGATGCACCATGATTCAACCTTCTGTTACCATGGAAACCAGGGAGGCTTGGCTTCCTTTTTTCTCTCCTTCCTTTTGGAAGGTCTCTCCTTGGTAACCTTGACCCTTTCACATTGGCAGCCAGAGATAAGAAATTCCATTTTCCCTTATCTGGTCATGGTTGGCTGGTAAGACTCTGATGGGTGTGTGATGGGGGAGGGGTGCTGGCCAGGGCCTCTGGAGTGCCTTAATTCAAATGCATAAAGTGGAGGGTGGGAGGCGATAGAAAAAGAACACAGTTAATTAAGGTTGATATTGCAGAGAAGGTTGTTTTCTGAATAATAAATTCTGCGGGCTTCAAAAACAAGTGCAATTAAAGGAGTGCAAAAAGGAGAGACAGATGAAGGGCAGAGGAGGACCTGTTTTTTGGGGGGTGAAAAGGGGGATACAGGGTGCATCTAAGAGGCCCTCACTATGCCGGTATCTTGATAGGCAGAACAAATACTGTGTTTGGTGATCATTTGTGACATTGCTGCCTGTACAAATGCTCTTTGCCTTGAGCAGTCCAGTCATTTACATCCTTAGCTAATGAAGAAGGGCTTTGAAGTTGATCCAGAAGGGAGGATTGGCCTTAGGTTGCTATCAAGGAGAGGGCTTTTGCTTCAATTTACTCTCAGAAATGTTGTTCCTGGGCAGACGTTTCCTCAGTCATGTTGTACATCACTTTTCAGTTCAAGTGCCCACTATACCTTTCTGTTCTCTGTGTCTTCTGGAATAAATTATTGATTGAAAAACATGTATAAATTCCTGGCCAGTTAAAGCTTGGTGCTCCTTGGGCTGGACGTCCAATCCTCAATCAGACAGAGGAGTGGGTGGCCAATGACATGCAGTATTAACATAGCCCCCTTACCCACCCCTCAATAGTAATATGGGTTAGAAGAAGTTTTTACAGAAAGAAATATAGTGTCAGCCTCACCCAAACATCTTTTTCTGTTATAGAAACCTTTACTTAACTTCAACAGATGTCAAGAAAGGAATATGTATCTTTTATAATAATTATTATAAAGGTAAAAATCTTAGCCTGTCCTATGTTATAAAGGTGTTTTTCTTTTACAACTGTGAATCAGGAAACACATCCGCAGGTGTGTGCAGGACCAGGGAGGAAGCTCTCCATGGTTGACAAAGGTGGCTGGGTTTTCAGGATTTTCCTAATCCACCCATTCTTATCACATTTTAATTGGTGACCCCACTTGGGGCTTGGGTGATGTGATTGGGAAAAGGGCTGGAGGGAACCACACTCCCTCATCCAGCTAAGAACCACACCCCCTCATCCATATTCCCTCATCCAGCTGGCTTAGAGGAACGCTGAGAGCAGAAGGGATTTTACCTCACTTCACACAGATCGTGTATAGAGATTTCCTGTGTATGACATAGATTATGTATAGAGATTTTCCTGTGTATGATTTATCAATAAAGAGTTGCTCAAAGAAATTATGCTACATCTATAATGGAATACAATGCAGCTGAGTAAAAGCATGAGGAAATGCTGGAATGATATGGAAAACATTCCAGCATCTATTTTTAAGTGAAAAAAGCAAGAGCAAGCAGTGTATGTATTATATTTTGACTTCTATTAGAAAAGGGAGAGAATCAAGAACATATCTTCATATATGATTGCATTTCCATAAAAAAACCATGGCAGTACACAAAATCAATAAATAAAATAAATAAAACAATTTAAAAAGCAGCCAGTGGAAGGATGGAGTGAGAATTAGATTGAAAGGCAGACTCCATATATACACTTTTAAATTTAATTTTTGAACCACACACATTTATTACTTATCCAAACATTAAATGAATAGTAGAAAACACAAAGTTAAAATTACAAAATGGTAAATGAAAATACAAAAAAAACAGGAAAAACCAGTAAAATCTCTTCAAAAATTCTTTTCCCTATGTTCTTGCTTGGGGAACTCTTTCCTTTCTTGCTGTCTCCTGTTTTTCCTTTTCTTCCTTCCTTGTTAGAAAAGGGCTTTAAGATGAATTGAGGGGAGAATAAACACATATACTGCAAAACAGATTTTAAAAGGTTTTCTTGGAGCCGATGATGCGGCAAGATGGCAGCATCAGAGATAACCCACTTATATTGCCCCACAATAATAAAAATTCTGTACCCATTTACAGAACGCAATCTCTTTGAGGGAGACTTGGAATTCAGATAGGAGGTTATGAAACCTCAGTGGAGTCTAAGACATAGGAAGGCCATTCTGAGAGTGCATGCCAGCACCCAGGTAGCAGACCCTACAATCATGCTCCCAGGTTCAAATCCAGAAACAGCTTAATTCCCCAAAGGGCTTGGCCACAGCCCCATTTGGCCTTGAGCCTTCAACCAAAACTCTCTTCCAAGGAGTCCAGGAGGAATCATGCACATTAATGCCTTGGCAGGAAGGCTTGTCTGCCCACTGATATCAATCTCAGCAGTGGATCTGAAGGTCACCCTGTATCTCAGCTCCAGCCCTCTTCAGCTGGTCTCAGAGGGAAAGCTGTCTTTATTTTGAAGACTGGGCATTACTTATCTGTCTAAACTATGAGGAGCCCACCAGCCACCATTCCACAGCAAATCCTGAGGGGGCACAGTATCAGCTATGTCTCCTTTTGCTGCAATTGGGGAACCCTCTTGCCCATGCAGGAAACCACTGGGAAGTGTGCAAGTCTGGGACAATGGGGCAAGCTTGTCAGCCTCTGTCTCATGGTGAATTCTGAGGGGGCTCATTCTTGGCTCCAGCCCCTCTCTCAGCAATCAAGGAACTGTCACACCTATACAATAAACTTCTGGTAAATGTGTGCCTGTTGGGCACATGGGACAGACTTGCAGAATTGGGTCCCTGGTTAGCTTTCCTACACATCCTGGGTATCCTTCTTGAGTCTTCCCCAAATTCGTCTGGGTCGAGGTGCCACACCAGCCTTGAAGCTATAGCTAGACTTATAGAGAATCTGATCTTAGGGCGCCCTCTACTGCTGAAATAGCTCCAGTAGTCACTGACTCTGAAAAAGGTCAGCTGGCTTAGATTGTTGGGCAGGCCCACTCAAGAAGGACGGGCACAAACACAAGCAGACTACAAAGACTGGAATACATACCTAAGTCTTCAAAGCGTAGGCATCAACATATGTCTGCAAAGATAAAGAACAATCTGGGAATTATGACCTCATTTAACAGATGAAACAAGGCACCAGTGACAGATCTTAAAGGGGTAAGATGTGTGCTCTGTCAGACAATGAATTCAAAATAGCTGTGATAAGGCAGCTCGGTGAACTTCAAGAAAACACTTAAACAATTCAGAAATTTATTAGAGAAATTTTACAGAGAGATTTAAATAATACAACCAGTTCTGGATATAAAAACTACAATGAATGAAATAAAAAATTCAATAGACAATATCAATAGTAGAATTGATCAAGCTATTGAAAGAAAGAGTGACCTCAAAAAACAGGCTATTTAAAAATACATAGAAAAAAAGACAAAATAATAAAAAGGGATGAAAAAAGCTTATGGAATCCGTGGGCTATCTTCAAAAAAGCAAACATTTATATCATTAGAATTCAAGAAGTAGCAGAGAAACACGAAGGTGTAGAAGGCTTCTTCAATGAAATGATAACAGAAAACTTTCCAAACTTTTTGTATCCAAAAGGTTATACATATCCAGGTAGAGGAAGACTAAAGTTCACTAATCAGATACAACCCAAATAAGACTACCCTAAGGCATAGGATAATCAAACTCTGAAAGGTCAATGTGTTAGTCTATTTTGCGTTGCTATAAAGGAACACCTGAGATTGGGTAATTTATGAAGAAAAGAGGTTTTTCAGGCTGTGTGAGAAGTGTGGTGCCATATCTGTTTCTGGTCAAGAGCTCAGGAAACTTTTAATCATGGCAGCAGGAGAAGGGGGAGCAGGCATGTTACATGACAAGAGAGGGAGGAAAATGGTGGAAGGAAGGTGCTATTCTCTTTTAAAAAATCAGCTCTCATGAGCTCTCATGTGACCTAATAGAGTGAGACTCACTCAGTACGACAGAGAGGGCACTGAGCTATTTATGAGAGATCTGCCCCCATGACTCAAACATCTGCTACTAGTTCCCACCTCCAGCATTAGGGGTTACATTTTAACATGAGATTTGATGGGGACATATATCAAAACTATTTCAGTCAAAGACAAAGAAGATTCTGAAAGCAGCAAGAGAAAAGAAACAAATAACATATAAAGGAATTCTAATACATATGGCAGCAAACTTCTCAGCATACACCTTGCAGACTACAAGAGAGTGGGATGATATGCTCAGAATGCTGAAGGAAAAAAACTGTCAAACAAGGATATCATACCCAGCAAAACTATTTTTCAGAACAGAAAAACAAAAGCTTAGGAAATTTGTCACCATCAGACCTATCTTACTAAAAATGCTAAAGGGAGTTCTCCAAATGGAAACAAAAGGATGCTAACATGTAACAATAAAACATCTGAAGGTATGAAACTTATTGGCAAAAGTAAGTATACAAACAAGTTCAGAATACTTTAATACTGTAATTGTGGTATGTAAATCATTTATATCTTTAGTATGCAGACTAACAGAGAAAACAATTAAAAGTAATAACTAAAATAATTTGTTCAGAGACAGGCAGTATAAAAGATATAAATTGTGACATCAAAAATTCAAAATGTTGGAAGACAATGGAGTTGACGTGTGCAGTTCTTTTTGTTTCTTTTTTTCCCTTTGTGATCAGTTAGATTATCAGTTTAAATAACTTGTTATAACTATAGGATGCTTATTGTAAGCCACATGGTAATGACAAAGTGAAAACCTATAATAGCGACACTAAAGTTAAAAAGCAAGGAATCATAGCATGCTACTGGAGAAAATCACTTAATCACAAAAGAAGAGAGTATGAGAGGAAGAAAGTAAAAAAAAAAAAAAGGATCTACAAAACAATTAGAAAACAAGTAACAAAAAGGCAGTACTAAGCCCTTACCTATCCACAATTACCTTGAATGTAAAAGATATAAATTTTACAATTAGAAGACATAGAGTGGCTGAATGGATTAAAAAACCAAGTCCCAACTATATGCTGCTCACAAGAAACCCACTTTCACCTGGAAGGACATAAATAGATCAAAAGCAAAGGGATGGGAAAATATATTTTATGCAAAGGAAAACCAAGTAAGAGCAGGAGTAGCTATACGTATATAAGATAAAATAGACTTTATGCCAAAAACTGTAAAAAGGGACAAAGAAGGCCATTGTATAAAGAGGTCAGTACAGAAAGATAATAATAAAAATTATAAGTATACATGCACCTAACATTGGAGTTCATAAATATATAAGGAAAATATTCAATAAACTTAAAGGGAGAGATAGACTGCAATACGATAATAGTAGGGGACTTCAACACCCCACTTTTAGCAATGTGCAGATCATCCACACAGAAAATCAACAAAGAATCATCAAGGTAAACCACACTCTAAACCAAAGACATTTTCAGAACATTCCATACAAGAGTTGCAGAATACTCATTATTTTTAATAGTACATGGAACATTCTCTGGAATAGAACATATGTTAGGCCATAAAACAAGTCTTAAACATTAAAAAAATTGAAATCATACCAGTATTTTTTCCTACCACAATAGAACAAAACTAGAAATCAATAACAGGAGGAAAGTTGGAAACTGTAAAAATATGTGGAAATTAAACAACACACTTCTGAAAAACTAATGGGTCAATAAATGAATTTTTTAAAAAATTAAATAACTTTCTTGAGACTAATGAAAATGGAAACACATATCCCAAAAATCTGTGGAATATAGCAAAAGCACTTTTAAGAGGGAAATTTACACAATAAATGCCTACATCAAAACAGTAGAAAGACCTCAATTCAGAAAGCTAATCTTGCATCTCAAGGAACTGAAAAACAAGAACAAACTAAACCAAAAGTTAGTGGACGGAAAAAAAAAAAAATAAAGATCAGAGCATAAATAAAGAAATTACAGAAGATCAGTGAAACAGAGTTAGTTTTTTAAAAAGGTAAACAAAATTGACAAACCTTTGGTTAGACTAAGAAAAACAGAAAAATACTCAAATAAATGGAGAGATGAAAAAGGATAAATTACAGCTGATACCACAGAAATACAAAGGATCACATGAGACTGTTGTAAATACCTACCTGCCAAAAAGTTAAAAAAAAACTAGAAGAAATGAATAATTTCTGGACACATACAACCTATCAAGATTGAATCACAAAGAGATAGAAAAATCTGAATAGATGAATAACAAAAAAAAAGATTAAATTAGTAATAAAGGTCCCTTATCAAAGAAAAGCTCTGGACCTGGTGACTTCACTGCTAATTTTACCAAACATTTAAAAAAGAACTAATACTGGACCTTCTCAAACTATTTTAAAAAACTGAAAGGGAAAGGGTTCTTCCAAACTCATTATTGGAGGCCAGTATTACCTTGATACCAAAATCAGATGAGGACACAACAACAACCAAAGAAAATTATAGGGCAATATCCTTGATTAATATGGATGCAATAATCCTCAGCAACATACTAGCATACTGAATCCAGCAGCATGTTAAAAAGATTATTTACTATGATCAAGTGGGACTCATCAAAAGGATGCAAGAATGGCTCAAAATATACAAATCAATAAATGTAATACATTATATTAACAGAATCAAGGAAAAAACCATATGATCATTTCAACAGACATAGAAAAAGCATTTGATAAAAATAAACATCCTTTCATGATTAAAAAATCCTCAACAAATTAGGTCTAGAATGAACATACCTCAAAAAAATAAAGGCCACATATGACAAACTAATGGCTAACCCCACATTTAACAGGGAAAAGTTAAAAGCTTATCCTCAGAGATCTGGAACTAGATAAGCATCCCCACTTTTACCACTTCTACTGAATATTGTACTGGAAGTCCTAGCCAGGGCAATCAGGCAAGAGAAAGAAATAAAGGTCATCCAAAATGGAGAAAAGGAAGTCAAATTGTCCCTTTAGAGTATTCTATATATAAGACATGATCTTATATATAGAATACACTAAAGATTCTACCAATAAACTAATAGAACCAATAAATGAATTCAGTAAAGTTGCAGGATACAAAATCAACATACAAAAATCAGTAGTGTTTCTATACTCCAGCAGCAAACGATCTGAGAAAGAAATCAAGAAAACGATTCCATTTACAATGGCTAAAAAAAATTGGAAAGAAGCCAAGATGGTGGACTAGAAGCAGCTCATGTACACTGCTCTCATGGAGAAGAAACAAAAATGGCTAGTGAATACTGACCCTCTAGGCTGATCATCTGAGAAACCATGTTGGGATCCATCAAGGCAGCAAAGGGACACAGAAGAGAGAAGTGAAGCTGGGCACCAGCCTTTCTGGGATCAGTGTGGTGCCAGGAGAACCTCTCTGACATGGGAAAGGGTGAGTGAGTAAGAGGCCCCAGGAAGATTGGAAGATTCACGGTCTCCACAGGCACCTGAGCAAGACAAGAAATGGAAGAATCTCCCTGGGCCCCCAGCAACTCCTTTCCCCAGTGCTTCTAGACTGAGGCAGAAAGCCATCTGGACATTTTGCAGGGCAACTCTCAAGTCCATGGGGACCTTTACAGGCCTTGATCCCTGGAAAAGACCAGAACTGGTGCCATAGCCCCAACAGAGGCTGCAGTTGTAATTCCTGGGAACACTAAGATTGCTTCATCCCTCCTCAACAAACAGGGCTGGTGACTTCCAGCCCAGCAGTCTTGCTTCAGCCTGAACTTGGCTGGCTACACCACCCGCCCCCACCATTGGTAGCCAGGCTGGCAATGCTTTCTAGAGCTTCTGGCCCAATAGTTGCACTTTTGTGTGAACTCAGCAGGGGGGCACAGCCTTCTGTTGTCCTGGGAAGCATGACCCCACCTGCCCCTACTACTGGTAGCCAGGGGTATAATGCTTGCTAGAGCTTCCAGCTCAGTAATCTCACTTCTGTATGAACTCATCTGGAAGGTGCAGCTTCCTGTTGTCCTGGGAAATGCCCAATGGTAGGATGTGTGACCCCACCCACCCCTGCCACTTGTAGCCAGGCAGGCAATGCCCACTAGAGCTTCCGGCCTAGCGACCCCACCTCTGTGTGGACACAGCTGGAGACTACAGCCTCTTGTTGTCCTGAGAAACACTTGGACAGCTGGGCATGTAACTCCACCCACCCCTGCAGCTGGTAGCCAGACATACAGCACTTGCTAGAGCTTCTGGCCCAGTGGTCCCACTTCTGCATGGACTCAGTTGGAGAATACAGCCTCCTGTGGTCCTGGGAAATGCCTGGATGGCAGGGGTGGGTGGCTCCACCCACTCCTGCCACTAGAAGCCAGGCAAGTAATGCCTGCTAGAGCTTCCAGCTTAGTGGTCTCACTTCTGTGAGAACTCAGCTGAAGAGTGCAGCCTCCTGTTCCAGGAAACACCCAGATGGCAGGGCACACAACTTACCCTTGCCAGATTGGCTGTAATGTGGTGCCCATGCACTTCCCAGGGAAACATGGGGTTGTGCCTGCCTGCAGAATTCAGGAAAAATTATCTTCCATGAAACTGAAACTGGTCCCTGGTGCCAAAAAGGTTGGGGACTGCTCCTCTAAGCCTAAAATACTTACTATGTAGCCTGTTAGAGGCAAGTTTGCAGACACCTGATAGCCAGGCAGGCAATGCCTGCTAGAGTTTCTGGACCAGTGATCCCACTTCTGTGTGAGCTCAGCTGGTGGGTTCAGCCACATGTTGTCCTGGGAAGCACTTGAACAGTAGGGCATGCATCTCTACCCAAACCTGCCACTGGTAGCCATGAAAGCCATGCCTGTTTAGAGCTGCAAGCCCAGCAGTCCTGCTTCTGTCTGAACTCTGAAGGCAGGCACAACCCCATGTTTTCCTGGGAAGTACATGGACAGCAGATTATGGCCAACCCAGCAAGGATAAGGCTTGTCTGACAACTGCAACCCCCGCCCAACTTCATTAGAGAGGTCAACATTCAAATTCAGAAAATGTGGCAAACTCCTGCAAAATACCACACAAGAAGACCATCCCTAAGACACATAGTCATCAGATTCTCCAAGATTGAAATGAAAGAAAAAATGTTAAAGGTAGCAAGAGGGAAGGGATAGGTCACCTGCAAAGGTAACCCCATCAGGCTAACAGCAGACCTGTCAGCAGAAAACCTACAAGCCAGAAGAGACTGGGGATCTATATTCAGCATTCTTAAAATAATTTCCAACCAAGAGTTTCATATTCAACCAAACTAAGCTTTATAAGCAAAGGAGAAATACATTTCTTTTCTGCCAAACAAATGCTAAGGGATTTTGTTACCACCAGACCTGCCTTCGAGAGGTCCTGAAGAGAGTGCTAGACATGGAAAGGAAAGACCGTTACTGGCCACTGCAAAAACACACTTAAGTATATGGACCAGTGACATTATAAAGCAACCACATAAACAAGTCTGCATAATAACCAGCTAACAACATGATGGCAGGAACAAATCTGCATATATTAGTACTAACCTTGAATGTAAATGGGCTAAATGCCACAATTAAAAGGCACAGTGTCAAGCTGGATAAAGAAGCAAGACTCAGTGGTATGCTGTCTTCAAGAGACCCATCTCATATACAATGGCACCCACGAACTCGAAGTAAAGGGATGGAGAAAAATCTACCAAGCAAATGGAGAAAAGCAAAAAGGACAGGTTGCTCTTCTAACTTCAGACAGAACAGATTTTAAACAACAAAGATCAAAAAAGACAAAGGGCATTACATAATGATAAAGGGTTCAATTCAACAAGAAAACCTAACTATCCTAAATATATACACACCCAACACAGAAGTACCCAGATTCATATCTCTTGGATACCCACAAAGAGACTTAGGTAACCACACAATAATAATGGAACTGACATTATTAGACAGTATTAGACAGATAATTGAGGCAGAAAAAAGATATTCAAGATGTGAACTTGGACATTTGACCAAATGGACCTAATAGACATCCACAGAACACTCCATCCAAAGACAACATAATATACATTCTTCTCATCTGCACATGGCACATACTGTAAAATTAATCACACATACATATAAAAATCCTTAGCAAATTAAAAAAAAACCCAGAAATCATACCAACTAGACTCTTGGACCACAGCACAATAAAAATAGATATAAATACTAAGAAACTTGTGAAAACTATAATTACAAGGAAATCAAACAACCTGCTCCTGAATGACTTTTGGGTAAACAATGAAATCAGGCAGAAATCAAGAAATTCTTTGAAATTAATGAGAACAAAGATGCAACATAACAGAATCTCTGGGACACAGCTAAGGCAGTGTTAAGAGGGAGTTTATAACACTAAATGCCCACCCAAACAATTGAAAAGATCTCAAATTAACAACCTAACATCACAACTAGAGGAACTAGAGAAACAAGAGCAAGCCAACCCCAAAGCTAGAAGAAGATAAAAGATAACCAAAATTAGAGCTGAACTGAAGGAAATTGAGACGCAAAAAACCATACAAAAGTCAATGAATCCAGGAGTGGGTTTTTTGAAAAAATACGTAAGTTAGATAGATAACTAGCTAGACTAATAAAGAAAAAAGAGAGACGATTCAAATAAACACAATCAGAAATGACAAAGGGGACGTTACCACTGACCCCACAGAAATACAAAAAATCTTCAGAGACTACTACAAACATCTCTGTGCACACAAGCTAGAAAACCTAGAGGAAATGGAGAAATTACTGGAAATATACAGCCTCCCAAGATTGAACCAGAAAGAGACTGAATCCATGAACAGACGAGTAAACAATTCAGAAATAGAATCAGTAATAAAAAGCCTATTAAACAGAAAAGGTCTAGAACCAGATGGATTCACAGCCAAATTCTACCAAATGTATAAAGAGTTGGTACGATTCCTGCTGAAACTATTGAAACTGCCTTTGCAAAATTATGACTGGGACAATGAAAGAGATTTAATCTAATTGACTCCATCTTGGCTCTAACCTTTAAGCTGTCCTTGTTCCTTTCTGGGCATAGGCTGAACTAACTTTGGGAGGAACTTAGTTTATAGTTTAAAACAAAGATTAAAATAGCCTTTTCCCAAAACAAACCTCCTTCTTGCATGGTGACTAGGCTGTCTTTGTAGGACTAAGAAATTATCCACAAGATTAGAAATTATGATTTAGGAGTCATGCAGCTGGAGGCTACAAGATTCTGACCTTCCCTAAACTGCTCCTAAGATTAGTGCTGAGATATTTTGTAGACCCTGCAATGGATCAACTGGCACCACCCAGATTGATAAACTGGCTCATCTGATCTTGTTGCCCCCACTCAGGAACTGACTCAGCATAAGAAGACAGCTTTGACTCCCTATGATTTCATCTCTAACCTGACCAATCAGTACTCCTGGCTCACTGGCTTCCCCTCACCCACTAAGTTGTCCTTAAAAACTCTGATCCCTGAATGCTTGGAGAGACTGATTTGACTAATAATAAAACTCTGGTCTCCCACACAGATGGCTCTGTTTGAATTACACTTTTTCTATTGCAATTTCCATGTCTTGATAGATCAGCTCTGTCTAGGCATTAGGAAAGGTGAACTCATTGGGCAATTATTCTATTCCAAAAAACTGAGGAAGAGAGACTCCTCCCTAACTCATTCTGTGAGGGCAGTTCCATTCTGATGCTAACACCTAGTGGAGACACAACAAAAAAGAAACTTCAAGTCCGTATCCTTGATTAACATAGATTAAAAAATTCTCAACGAAACACTAGCAAACAACGCTCAGCAGCACATCAAAAAGCTAATTCACCATGATAAAGTAGGCTTTATCATTGGGATGCAAGGTTGGTTCAACATATGCAAATCAACAAATGTGATTCACAACATAAGTAGAACCAAAACCAAAAACCACATAATCATCTCAATAGATGCAGAAAAGGCTTCCAATAAAATTCAACCTCTGCTTCATGTTAAAAACTCTCAATAGAATAGGTATTGATGGAATATACTTCAAAATAATGAGTTATCTATTAAAAAAACCCACAGCCAACATCATATCAAATTGGCAAAAGCGGCAAACATTCCCCTGGCAATCCAGAGCAAGACAAGGATGCCTTCTTTCACCATTCCTACTCAACATTGTACTGGAAGTCCTAGCCAGAGCAATCAGGCAAGAGAAAGAAATAAAAGGCATCCAAATAGGAAGAGAAAAAGTCAAACTATCTCTCTTCACATATGATATGATTTTATACCTGGAAAACCCCATAGTTGCTGCCCAAAAGCTCCTCAGTCTGACAAATAACTTGAGCAAAGTCACAGGATACAAAATCAATGTACCAAAATCAGTAGCATTTTTGTAAAACAATAACATCCAAGCTGAGAGCCAAATCAAGAATGCAATCCCATTCACAATAGCCCCCAAAAGAATAAAATACCTAGGAATACAGCTAACCCTGGAGGTGAAAGAGCTCTACAACAAGAATTACAAAACACTGCTGAAAGAAATCAGAGATGAATAAACAGATGGTAAAACATTCCATGCTCATGGATAAGAAGAATCAATATTGTTAAAATGGCCATACTGCCCAAAGAAATTTACAAATTCAATGTTCTTCCTATCAAATTACCACTGACATTCTTCACTGAATTAGAAAAAACTATTCTAAAATTCATATGGAATAAAAAATGAGCCCAAATAGCCAAGGCAATCCTAAGCAAAAACAACAAAGCCGGAGGCATCACATTACTCAACTTCAAACTATACTACCAGGCTACAGTAACCATAATGCCATGATACTGGTACAAAAACGGACACATAGGCCAATAGAACAGAATAGAGAGCCCAGAAATAATGCTGCACATCTACAACCATCTGATCTTCAACAAAGTTGACAAATGCAAGCAATGGAGAAAGAATTCCCTATTCAGTAAATGGGGCTGGGATAACTAACTAGCCGTATTTAAAACTGGACAGTTTCCTTACACCATATACAAAAATCAACTCAAGATGGATTAAAGACATACATGTAAAAACCTAAAACTAGAAACACCCTGAAAGACAACCTAGGAAATATTATTATAGACATAGACCCTGGCAAACATTTCATGATGAAGATAACAAAAGCAATTGCAACAAAAACAAAAATTGTCAAATGAGACCTAATTAAACTGAAGAGCTTTTGCACAGCAAAAGAAACTATCAACAGAGTAAACAGATCACCTAGAGAATGGAAGAAAATTTTTGCAAACTATTATTCATCCAACAAAGGTCTAATGTCCAGAATCTATAAGGAACTTAAACAAATTAACAAGCAAACACAAACAACCCTATTAAAAAAATGGGCAAAGGACATGAACAGACACTTCTCAAAAAAGACGTACATGCAGCCAACAGGCTTATAGAAAATGCTCAACATCACTAATCATTAAAGAAATGCAAATCAAAACCACAATGTGACACCATTCCACACTAGTCAGAATGGCTATTATTAAAAAGTCAAAAAATAACAGATCCTAGTGAGGCTGTAAAGAAAACAGAACACTTATATGGTGCTTGTGGGAATGTAAATTCATTCAGCCACTGTGGAAAGCAATTTGGAGATTTCTCAAATAACTCAGAGCAGAATTACCATTCAACCCAGCAATCCTATTATTGGATATCTACCCAAAAGAATGTAAATTGTTCTACCCTAAAGAAACATGTGCACATGTGTTCATTGCAGCACTATTCACAATAGCAAAGACATGGGATCAACCTAGATGCCCATCAATGATAGATTGGATAAAGAAAATGTGCTACATATACACCATGGAATGCTACACAGCTGTAAAAAGAACGAGATCATGTCCTTTGCAGCAACATGAATGGAGCTGAAGGCCATTATCCTACGTGAACTAACACAGGAACAGAAAATCCAATACCACATGTTCTTACTTATAAGTGGGAGCTAAACATTGAGTACACATGGATGCAAGGCAGGGAACAACAGAGACCAGGGCCTGCTTGAGGGTGGAGGATGGGAGGAGGGTGAGGGTAAAAAAACTATCAATCAGGTACCATGCTTAATACCTGGGTGACAAAACAATCTGTCTAGTCAGCCCCTGTGACATGCAATTTATGTATAACAAACCTGCACATGTACCCCTGAACCTAAATAAAATTAAAAAACATTAAAATACCTAGGAATAAATTTAAGCAAGGAGGTAAAGATCTCTATGATGAAAATGATAACACATTGATGAAAGTAATGGAAAGAAACAAATAAATGAAAGATATCCCATGTTCATTGGTTGGAAGAATTAATATTGTTAAAATGTTCATACTACTCAAAGTGGCCTACAGATTCAATGCAATCTCTATCAAAATATCAATGACATTCTTCACAGAACTAGAAAAAACAATCTTAAAATTCATAAGGAACCACAAAAGACCCCAAATAGCTAAAGCAATCTTGAGCAAAAAGACCAAAATTGGAAGCATCACACCACCTGACTTCAAAATATGCTACAAAGCTACAGTAATCAAAACAGCATGGCTGGCATAAAAACAAACACCCAGATCAATGGAACAGAATAGGGAACCCAGAAATAAATTCACACACCTACAAATAACTGGTTTTCCACAAAAGTGCCAAGAACACATATTGGGGAAAAGGCAGTCTTTTCAATAAATGGTGCTAGAAAAACTGGATATTTACACATCTGCAGAAGAATGAAACTATACCCTTATGTCTCATCATGTACAAAATTCAACTAAAAATGGATTAAAGACTTAAATATAAGACCTGAAATTATGAAACTACTAGAAGAAAACACAAGGGAAATGCTTCATGACATTGGTCAGGGCGAGGATTTTTTTTTCTTTTTTTGATAAGACTGCAAAATCATAGGCAACAAAAGAAAAATAAACAAATGGGATTATAGCAAACTAAAAAGCTTCTGTACAGCCAAGGGAACAATCAACAGAGTGAAGAGGCAACCTACAAAATGAGAGAAAAAATTTTCAAAGTATGTATCTGACAAGAGGCTAATATTCAGAATATATAAGGAGGTCAACTCAATAGAAAAACAAAACAAAACAATCTAATTTAAACATGGGCAAAAGACCTGAGTAAACATTTCTCAAAGGAAGACATACAAATGTACAATAGATGCATGAAAAAATACTCAACATTTCTAATCATCAGAGGAATGCAAATCAAAACCAGAATGAGAACATCATCCCAGTTAGAATGGCTATTATTAAAAAGACAAAAAATAAGAAATACTGGAGAGAATGTGGAGAAAGAACTCTTATATACTGTTGGTGGGGATATAATTTAGTACAGCCATTAGGGAAAACAGTATGAAGATTCCTCAAAAAATAAAAAATAGAACTGCCATATGGTCCAACAACCCCACTGCTGGGCATATATCTAAAAGGAAATAAAATCAGTATGTTGAAGAGATCTCTGTACTTCCATGTTTATTGCATGAATATTCACAATAGCCAAAATATAGAATCAAACTATGTGTCCATCAACAGATGAATGGCTAAAAAATGTGTCTGTGTACACAATGGAATACAATTCAGCCATAAAAAGGAATTGTATTAGCCCATTCTTATCCTGCTATAGAGAAATACTTGAAACTGGGTAATTTATAAGAAAAGAGTTTTGATTGGCTCATGGTTCCACAGGCTGTAAAGGAAGCATGCCTGAGGAGGCCTCAGGAAACTTACAATCATGGCAGAAGGCAAAGGGGAAGCAGGCACGTCTTCATATGGCCAGAGCAGGAGGAAGGGAGAGAGCAGTGGGGAGGTGCTACACACTTTTAAACAACCAGATCTCATGATAACACACTTACTATCACAAGAACAATACCAAAGGGGAAATCTGTCCTCATGATCCAATCACCTTCCACCAGGCTTCACCTCCAACATTGGGGATTACAATTTGACATAAGATTTGGGTGGGGACACAGACCCAAATCATATCAGGAATAAAATCCTGTTGTTTGCGACAACATGGATGAACCTAGAGGACATTATGTTAAGTGAGATAAGCCAAGCACAGAGGAACAAATACCATGCGATTTCACACATATGTGGAATCTAAAAAGGTTTATCTCATAGAAGTAGAGAGTAAGATAGTAGGTGTCAGAGGCTGGGGAGAATACTGGAAATGGAAGAATGAGGAGAGATAGGTCAATGGTTACAAAGTTACAGTTAGATGGAAGGAATAATTTCTGGTGTTCGATTGCACACTAGGATGACTATAGTTAACAATAATGTTTCCATATTTGCATATAGCTAGAAGAGATGATTTTGAAAGTGCTCACTACAAAGAAATTATAAATATTTGGGTAAAGGATATGCTAATTGCACTAATTTGATCATTGTATAGTGTATACATATATCAAAAGACCACATTGTACCCTATGCATATGTATAATTACTATGTGTCAATTAAAAACAAAATAAACCTTAAAAGAAAAGTTTTCCTGATTGATTTCTAGCATGACTAAGTGAGGGGGTCAACAGATATTTCCCTCCCAATGCAACTATAAAGCTGAATACAACTATAAAGAGCAATAATTTTAGTTTACTGGAAAGTGATGAAAGCATTTATTTATGAAAACTACTGAGTTGTGGTTAATAACAGTAAAAATCTATAATGTTTTCATCTGGGGCTGCTCCCATCTTCACTCCAGCTCTACTAGTGCAGTAGTTCATCCAGGATAGGGTAGAAAAGGCCATGAAATCCAGTTGTTTTGATACCACTTCCAGAAGAGGCTTACTTGATTTGGAACATTGTCTGTTATAGCAGTATCTTGGCATCAAGAAAATCCTAACATTTATATGGAAATATAAAGATCTAAAATAGCAAACACAATTTTGAAAAAGAAGGAATTGGAATACTTACATTACCTGATTTCTAAGCTTAATATAAAGTTACAGTAATTAAGATAGTGTGGTATTGGTATAAGAACAGGCATATAGATCAATGAAACAAAATTGAGATTTCTTACATTTATGGTCAATTGATTTTCAAAAAAGGTACCAAGATAATGAGGAAGGAATAGTCTTTCCAACAAATGGAACTAAGACAACTAAATATCCATCTGAAAAAATAAAAATTGACTTAGACACTTACCTTATACAATACACAAATTAACTGAAATGATAAAAAATCTGAATATAGGAAATAAACTAGAAAGCTTCTAAAAGAAAACACAGAAAAAATTTTTGTGGTACTGGGTTAGGCAAAGAATTCTTGAATATAACATCAAAAGCTTAAGGTAAAAAAGAACAAAATGATAAATTAGACATCATTAAGATGAAAACTGTTTTGCACTTTACAACACACCATTAAGAAAAATGCAAGGACAAGCCACAGACATGGAGAAAATATTTGCATATAATATATTTAATAAAGGATTTCTATCCATAATATATAAAGAACTCTGAAAACTCAATAATGAGAAAAGTCAATTAAAAATTGACAAAGACTTAAGTGTTTCATTGAAGAATAAATATAAGTGGCTGCCAATTAAATGAAAAAGTGATCAACATTATTAGTCAATAGGGATGTACAAATTAAAAATTAAATGTGATATCTCTATACAACTACTAGAATAGCTACAATCAAGGAAAATAGATGATATTAAGTGTTGGCTAGGATGTGGAGAAAATGGAACACTCCTACATTGCTGGTGGGATACAAAGTGGTACAGCCCCTTTGGAAAATACTTTGACATTTAAAAAAAGTTAAATAAAAACATACCATATGAGCCAGTATTTCCACTCCTAGGAGTCTACTCAGGAGAAATGAAAACATGTGTGTACACAAAGACTTATATGAGAGTGTTCTTAGCAATATTATTCATAAAGCCCCTAACTGGAAACAATCCAAATGTCCATCTACTGGCCAAACACAATTTGGTTTATCTATACAATGGAATACTCTTCAGCAATAAAAAGGAGTAATGTATTGATACATGCTACAACATGGATGAAACTCAAAAGCGTTAAGTGAAATAAGCCAGTTGCTAAAGACTTCATATTGTATGATTTCATTTATGTGAAATATGCAGTTAAGACAATTATATAGGCAGAAGGCTGATCAGTGGTTCTTTGGAGTAGGGGCGGGTATAGAGATTGCAAATGAGCCAGACAAAATTTTTTGGGGTGATGAAAATGTTCTAAAATTAGGTTTTGATAATGCTATAAAGTTACTAAATATTATTGAAATGTACACTTACAATGGGTGAATGGTATGGTATGCAAATTATATCTCAACAAAGCTGCTTTTTTGAAAAATGATTCCTGTCAAAGAGAAAATAAGGGTAGGGAAAATGAGATAGTGATATACAAAATGTGTTTTGTAAGAGTCTCTATCCAGATAGATCAAATGTGTCATAGTTTCAACTAGTCAAAGCAAGATCACACATCTATAAAATCAAAGCCATTCAGAAGCAAAATTATTCTTGTTATTGAGACTTGAGATAAATTTCTTTTGCTTTGAATTGATTGTACTCATTTATTCATAAATATTCATTGTATGTCTGTTATGTGCCAAGCACTATGTTAGGTTCTGGTTACATAGGAGTGAACAAAACAGTCATGGTTCCTGAACTCCTGGAGCTTTGGTCTAGTGGTTCTTCCTGGGTATGATTCCTTTCCTTTTGAAAACATAATTGAGATATTACCATATGTTTAATTTTGTATTCTGATTTTTTACTCAGTATAGTATTATAAGAATTTAGTCATATCTTTCAAAGCTCTTCATAAACCTTATTTTATTTGCTGCAGACTTTATCACAATATGTCTCTATGCTGAACATTTAACTTGTTTCCAATTTGTTGCCATTATCTATGATGCTCCAAAGAATTTCTTTTGCAAGTGAGTCTTTATTTTCTCTTTTTTTTCCAACTAGAATCTTAGAAGAGACATTATTGGATCAGAATTATAAATATTAAGATATTGATACCTATTGCTAAACTGTTTTCTGGAAAGGTGGTTATCAGTTTGCAATCCTACTGTCAGGGTAGAGAGCTTGTTATCATCCAAGACATTGGGCTTGGTTGGAGGATGAGCCAAAGCCTAAGGGGTGAGTCGGTCACTCTTGTGGCTGTGGGCACTGGGCCCTGGTCCTAGGCATTTAGTGGTCTCCTACACACAAGGCACTGTGCTCTTGGAGCACAGATTCCTCAACAAGAGCAGATCTAATTCCTGGCTGAGCTCTGGCTTCTCTCAGGCTACAGAAAAGTGGCTAGACTGACAACATCCAGGTCTCAGAATGAAGTACAAAGTGGGGGAAGGTGAACTTGTTCCAGTTAGGGAGAGAAGGGTGTCAGAGACAGAGATGCTTACATTAAACATAAGCAAGATGAAAAGAAATGACAGAGCAACTAGGCAGATATACTACAGGAAAATCAATTAGTCGAAAAGTCAGGCATGGTATGGAAAAGTCAGGCATGATATGGAAAAGTCAGGCATGTTATGGAGAAGTCCAGAACCCAATCTGGATGAAATATAAATTGGGTGATAAAAGTGGCTTTCTCATGAATGTTTTCCTGTAGAGAATAAATTAGTAGAAATATAAATGTAATAAAACAAGGGCTCAAAGATGAGATGATAAAACAACAGAATGAGTTGTAAAAGGCGATTGCAGACCTAAGGAAATGAATTGAAATAAAATAACATAAAATAGCAAGGAACAGAATAGACATAGCTAAAAACTGAATTAATGGCATGAAAGGAAAGCTAGAGATAATCATACTGCATGCAAAAGAGATTAAATAATTAGAAGAGGAAGAGAAACAAAAATGATTCAAAATAAGGTAATTGATGTCCCTGCAGGAAAGAATCCAACAAAAGGACAGAGGAAGTATTCAGAGAAGACTCAGATCTGCAGCTAGGAAGGGTACCTTGCATACCATGAAAAACAAACTCAGAATGACAGACACCAAGGATTTTTCTAGGTTGAATTATTAAACTTAAAGAATAAAGAAGGTATTCCTGAGGCATCTAGGTACAGAGTAGTTCCTGACAGTGGGAAAAATTAGGGCATCCTCAGATATACTATGGTAATTTTCTGTGTTCAAAGATAATGGAGCAATGTTTATAAAGTTCTGAGGTTTGGAGAGACCTCAAAAAATTATATGCACCCAAGTAGTTGTCCATGTATGAAGGCAACAGATAAGCAGTCTTAAATATGAAATAACAGTGGGAGTGGTACATCTACAAAACCGGCTTGCATAAAGCCAAAGCTCTTTGGTGATGAGATCAGGTTTGGCAAGGCTATTAAAAAAAGCCTGGTGATGAGCACTAAGTTCATTTAAACAAAGAACTACTTTTCCAGGCAAATTATGGTTGTAGAATAGAACGCTACTATTATAAATTCTGACAAAGCAAAGCCAACCTGATTGGAAGGTGAGGGAGGGAAGGTGGAAGTGTGAGAGTATTATCCTCTCTATGCTGCTTGTAACAGCAAGTTAGTCCACTACTTAAAATTCTTTTTAAAAAATACAACTGCAACTTCCTAATGGTTTTCATAATATTTTCTTTTTTTTAAATCTTAGAGTAATTTGTAAGTAGTAATATCTCTTAGGGATAAATAAATATTTATTGGATATGCTATAAATCTTTCAAATTCCCTTCGTTTTTTTTCTTTTCTGTTACATTCAAGAAAATAATTAAATTTGCAAATAGCAAATACCATTTATAGGATTATCTTATTTTTAGAAATCTCTCTGTCCCTCTCATCTTTTCCCCCTCTCTTTCTATCCTAACATCTGTATAAGTATCAGAGAGAGTCTAAAGGAAGATCACAAATGTTAACACTGATCATTTCTGATTGATAAGAATTCTTGTGATTTGCTGATTTGTACTTTTCTGTATATCTTGCATTTTAAAAATAATGACTGTGAATGATAACATTTATCATTGTCCCAAAATGTTATACATGCTCTTTGCAGAAAATTTGAAACATACATAAGAAAAGGAAAAACATACCTAAGAAAAGGAAAAATCTGCCATCCAGATATATTTACTATTGGTGGCTCCTAATGACCAATGCTTCTGGCTATCCATGCCCCCTCCCATGATGATTCAGGCCTTGGTCATGTATGATGTGTAAGTTTATGCACCAACTTGACTAGGCTATGGGGCCCAGTTGTTAGGTCAAACACTAGTGTAGATGTTTTTGTGAAGGCATTTTCTAAATGTGATTAACATTTAAATCAGTAGACTTTGAGTAAAGCAGATTACCTGTCACACAAATTATCCTCGTCTGATCAGTTGAAGGTCTTAAGAGCAAAGATTGAGATTTTCCTAGGAAGAAATAATTCTCTCAGTATTACAACACAGAAGCCCGGCTTGAGTTTCCAGCCTGTTGCCTTGAGGAATTCAGACTCAAGACTACAACATGTATGAGAGAGGTTGTGTGGTATTTGTCTTTCTGTGTCTGGCTTATTTCACTTAACACTATGCCCTTCAGGTTCATACATGTTGTGGCAAATTTCAGGATTTCATTCTTTTTTATGGCTGAATAATATTCTATTATGTATATATACACCACATTTTCTTTATCCATTCATTCATTATTGGACATTAAAAGAAAAAGTTGATATTATAGACACAGAGAGCAGAACAGTGATTACCAGAGACTGGGAGGGGCAAGAAGAGGGGAGGATGGGGAAATGTTGGTTTATTGGCACAAAATTACAATTAGGTAGAAGGAACAGGTTCTAGTGTTCTATTGCACAGTAGAGTGATGATGCTTAACAGTAAGATATGGAATGTTGCAAAATAGCTAGAAGAGAGGCTTTTGAGTGTTATCACCACAAAGAAATGCTAAGTGCACAAGGTGATGGTCATGCTAAATACTCTGATTTGATCATTATACAACACATACATGTATCAAAACATCAAATTTTACCCCATAAAAATATACAATTACAATGTGTCAATTAAAAAAAGTAAGACTGCAACATAACTCTTATCTGAATTTTCAGCCTGTCAGGCCTACCCTATGGATTTTAGACTTGCCAACCCCCACAATTATATAAGTCAATGTGTGTGAAGAGGTCTGGCTGCCCTTCTGGAAAGACCATGGAGAGAGAGTGAGAGTGAGAGTGGCAAGACAGATGACAAGACAGAGAAGGGGGAAGAGAAGGAGGAGGAGAAGGAGAAGGAAAAGGAAAAGAGATATTTATACAGGCCCTAGCTGTTCCAGCCATCCTAGTTGAGGGGCCAGACATGTGAGTGAAGCCCTTTTTGGTTTCTAATCTCAGTCAAGCTACCAAGTGATTGCAACTGCGTAGGTGACCCCAGGAGGTATCAGCAGAACTATCTAGATTGCAGAATCATGAACAAATTAAAGGTTGTTTTAAGCCACTAATTTCTGAGGTGCTCTGTTACTCATCAGTAGATAACTTATGTAAGTACCATTACCATTTTGGCACATGCACTTTTAGTTTTTTAATGTACCTTAAAAATTTTAATAAAATTGAGTTCATACTGTATACTTTTACAACATGCTTTTTCAGTGATATTTATGGGCAGTTTCCCATGTTAGCAAAAGTTCTTAAACCTCATTTTTAGCTGATACAGAGTTTTTGATCATTTCCTATTACACATTTGGATGGTTTCTAATATTTTGCTATTATAAACAACATTATGATAAATACTCTTGTATACATTTCCAGAACCACCCAGCTAAGCAGCTTCTGAATTTCAGATTCATAGAAACTGTATAAGATAATAAACATTCATTATTTTAAGCCAGTAAGTAATGGAATAAATTGCTATGCAGCAATAAGTAGCTAATACTGGCCCTCCTTGGGATTTTTGAGCTTTTTAATCTTTAAAGGAGAAAAACCTATCATAGGTTTAGTTTCTTGTTAAACCCAACTCTCAGAACTGAGTAACTCTACCTTCACCTTCCCACTGTACCAGTGCTTATGAGAGGGAAAATTTAAACAATTTATACCACATATGCACTTCCTGGGCCTTTTCTTTCACAATGATGTCTTCACTGACTTCATATCTGACAACTCATCAGTATATACTGGAGCTCCAACCCTAGTTTTTTCCTGCATTGATATCAGCTTTGTATTTCCAAATGCTCATCTCTTATCATTTTCTTTTGGATGTTCCTCAGGGTGTCCAAAATGAATACCCTTGCTATAATCTCTTTCATCTCTTGGTATAATCCTTTCCTCCTTTCTTATTTACCTTGATTGAGAGGTGGGGATAGGTTGGGTAAAAAGTGGGGATGTGACACTGTATTAGTTATCTATTGCTGCATAACAACGTACCCCACAGCTTTGTGCCTTAAAACAACAAATATTTGTTATCTCACACAACACAGCTTCTGAGAGTTAGGCATCTGGGAGTGGATATCTGGGTGGTTTTAGCTCAGAGGGTTTTATGAAGTTAAAGTCAAGATACTGCCTGGAACTGCAGTATCCTGAAGACTTGCCTGGGGTTGGCTGAAGGGTCTGCTTCCAAGAAGGTTCACTCACACAACTGTGGGCTGGAGGCCTCAGGTTTCTGCTGGCCTTTGGGAGGAGGCCTTCATTTCTCACCACATAGACCTTACCATAGAGCTGCTTGAGGGTTCTCACAATATGGCAGCTGGCTTTTCCTAGAGTGAGTGATCCAAGAGAGAAGGAAAGGCAGAAGCCACAACAGCTTTGATAACCTAGCCTTGAAAGTCACATGCTGCCATTTTTCTCATATTCTTTTTGTCATACAGACCAACCTTGAAACAGTGTGAGAGGTTACTACACAAGCTAAGAATATTGGTGTGCAGTAGGGTTAGTGGGAGCCATCTTGGAGACCAGCCATTGGTTCTTGTGCCAATGGTTTTGGAATTAGAATAATGGCTATAAGGATGTCATACGGGGCTTTCAGGTCTCTTGCCCCAAGAAAAAGTATCTGGAGCCAGATCACTTAATTGAGATGGGGTGAAATGAGAAGAGGAAACCAGAATGAGACCCAGAGTGGTATGAGGGGGCAAAGTAAGCAACTTTGTATATTTAACCTGAGTATGTGTGGTGAATATGAGTATTCCTTGCACAAAGGCACAGACCGAAAAAACAAAACAAAATATTAAGAAGCATCTGTAACCTTGGCTGTCACTATTGCAGGGACCAGCTCTTCTCTCACCTAACTGTACTTCAGCCTTAGCCAGTTCATATCTGTGTCCTGCCTCTGCCTTGTTGCTCTCTGTAACTCATGAGACACAAATTTTTAGTGCAAGTAGTTCTTTTAAGAGGTGATCCCATGAGACATTGGCAGGAGGTTGGGGAAGTGTACTGGTAAGAGACAGGGAAGTAAAGGCAGTCGAGCAAGCACGTTATTCCTGTGGGCAACTGACAATCCCTCTGGGGAACTCTGGGAAACAGTGTAGATCTGTACTCTGAGTTATTCTACCTGTGGGACGAGGTTCCTAGAATATCCACTAACTTCCATCAGCCATTAGTGGAGGACTGCCTCTAAGAAGGATTAATTCTTTGGCACTTCTGGTCTGCCACTCCAGCAGGCAGAGCTCATGTGGCAGCTGAAGGAAGCCCTAGGGCTCAGAGTTGCAGGGGCTGGCAGTTAGAAGTTGGAAATTGGGACTTTAGGGACATGTTAAGTGCCAAGGAGATATGGAAGGGGCACCAACAGCATTCTTTATGAGTACCTTTAGAATTCAAGTTAGGCATCCCCTGCCATGGGAAGTTCTCCATGCCCCCTTAGTTTTCTTCCTGCAGTGGGCTGGGTACTCTTCTGCTTTGCTCCCATCCCATGTGCCTTTCAAAAGCTGTATTGTAATTTTCTGCATCTCTCCCATTAAATTCTGACCTTGCTGAAGACGCAGACCAAGTTTTCCACCTCAGCACCCCTGGGTGCCTAGAAAAAGACCTGGCTCAGAATCTGGCATATACTGGGGTCTCAATAAATTTTGAATGAATGAATGAATACATAAATGAATAAATCGGTGGAGAATTCTCTTCATCATTTGGGATAGCATTGGTAATCCTCTACATGTTCCTGTATCTAAAAGTTTACACATAAATTATTACCATTTCTACTCTTGCAGACTTATTTTATGGGAATCATTTCCTACAGAGGGGTCTTCCAGGTGCAGGAAAAGCATTAACATGTTTATGGTGTACCCACTGACACACCAGGCCCTGGCCCTGGGTGGTTCACTGCCACATATTCTCCTGGGCTCCTGGAGAAAAGCTGTGAAGGGAAATGGGTGGCTGTCACACAGCAGCTTTCTGCTCCTAAACCCCTCATGTGAAGAGAGGCTGAGGGAGAAGAAATGGCAAGGTTTCTGCAAAGATCGAGTACCACCCCAGAGATCCTGTCTAGTTCCATTTTAGGTAGTCATGATTTGCTCATTGTCACAGCCACTTAGCACTCCAGGAAGAATGCATTGTTTCTGAATAGAGAACGGTAGTGATGATTTGGCTGTTATTATGGATAATAATTGTGTTTGCTGTCTGTGCTGCCTGGGCTTATTTGGGAGCTTTGTCACCACTGCTATAATTTTAAATATTTTAATTAATGATACTCTGTTGCACTCTAGCCTTAAGGCTCCTTAAGCAAAATGAGCAATTAAAAAAAAAAAAACCTCACAAAAAGTAAGTGAATGAAAATAAAAGAAAAGACATCTTAAAAAATAATTCTGTTTCTGTGATGTTTCAGGCTTGAAAAATGTATCTGCTGCAGGCAAGAGAAAATTCTCACTGCTTCCACCTGTTATCTTTGCTCCCACAGCCATCCATCTCCTGGAGCGCTGATTGACATGGAATATACATAAAGTGTCATCAAAAATGACAGGAGATGAGGAAAAACAGAGGCCTGAAGGTCCAGCAAACTTGGAGACTCATGCTCTTAAATGATTTCATCATCAACCGTTATTATTGCCATCAATTATTTTCATACTTTCCCAATATTGTGGATATCATTGAGGAGATACCAAAGAATTAGTCTCTACCTTTTAGGTCTTTCACTGTGGTGTCTGGGAATGGTTCTGGCAGAGGAATCACAAGCCCTAGAATGTTCTGTGAGACTGATGGTGAATGCACAAGAGAGAGCCCCAGTAGAGTAGGGTAATCTTTTGAAATGTTAATGTTTTGTTTTCGAATGTAGAAGATATGAAGGACAATAGGCAAAACTTCCCTTTGCATCTCCTCATGAGAGTTCTCTGGGCCAGGTCAGGATTCCAAACTCAGGGACACGTGGGCCTGCATGACTTTAACCTCCAGAGTGTTTGAAGAGATTTGAACTAGTAGCCAATATTTAGAAACAGAGACATCATACATGAAAATTTGATTTCCAGTCTCTCGAAAGTTTAGATCTGCCAGCTTCAGTCCACATGCTAATACTGGGCTGCAGCCAGTGGTGGCTGCTCTGTGGTAGGCTGGAACTGGCTCTGTCTGGCTTTTGAGAGAGATTTGTGTTCAGCAGTTGTGTTCAGCAGCTTTACATTGGTAGGTTGAGATCATTGAAGTCGGCCATGGTGAGAGTATTTATACCATGAAAATGCTGTAAGTCAGATTTTTTTCCTCTCGGTAAGCCAGTTAAACATTTACTAGCACACCACCATCATCACCCCTTTGGATGACATGTTGAGTGTTCATTCCTCATACCTATAACTCACCATTATCTCCCTACAATGAGGCTGCGTTGCCCACCCTGTCCCTTTGGTTTATATTCTGGGTTTAGGATCCTCTTGCACCACTTCTTTGTATTTAAGGGGGCCTCTGTGAAGAAAAATCCTCCACCTCAGGCCTTTGTTAGGAAGGAGAGGCTCATCAAGGAAAAGATTCTGAAGTGGAGAAAGGGAGGGTGGTCTTTCTGCCTGGAGAGGGGACTGGCTTGCTCTCTGGGGATGAAAGACTTCTGTGAGCCAGGGACAGGAAGAGTTCATTCTGAGAGGTGGGAGATGGAAGATAATGCATTTCTTGTGTGGCAGACACCCAGCCCCTGCTTATGCAGTGTCCCAGTTGTATGCCCATGGGGGTAGACCTGGGCACTGTGACCACAGGACATAGGCTCCCATTATAACAGGCAAGGGCACAGGGAAGTCCCATGCTTTTGAACAGACCACCTGTGCTCTGGAGCTGGGAGTATGGGAGGTATACCCACTAGTAGAGCCGACTTCATGGGTATGTGACCTGTGCAGTGGTATAGGGCCTTCTGCTTCGTTTCATGCTCTGTTATCATCTTGAAAATCTTCATACTTTTTGAACAAGGGGCCTTGCATTTTTATTCTGTACTGGGCTCTATAAATTAGGTAGTTTATCCATTACACTAGGAACTGAACAACTGTGGAGTCCTAATAAGTAAGCAACAACAAGGAAGGGGTCCCAGTTCAGGAAGAACAATTGTTCTGAGTGACTGCTAATCACAGACAACCCACTGGCACAACATTCTGTTCCAAAATACCTCATTCTGCTTGTAGCCCCAGCAGCAATACCTTATCTGCACACCTTATCTGCATGTAGCCCCTGCAGTATGACCCTATAAAACTTCCCTCCAGCCCCTGCCTCTTGGCAGACAGTCCCTTCTGTGCTGTGCTGCCCATTGCTTTCTTGCCATCTATCTTTGTACTTTCTCTAATAAATCTGCCTTTTTTACCCATGACTGTCTTGGTAAATTCTTTTACCACCTGCAATGCTGGCCCCAGCCAGTTGCACCTGGAACAACAACAAGATATCTGCCTCAATTATTCTGGGCTGCATGAATTTTCACAGGACTTCCTGGGTGATCCCAAGAAGTGGGGTGAGGAATCTCCCAAAATTCCCCATCAACCCGTGTAGCTGGGGCTGACTCACATTTATGTGGTCAGAAACACTAAAAAACATGTTATTTCTTAGATGGATTCAGAGCTGTCCTGCCTATTGCACTAGATTGATTTTTTTTTCTTTTTTAGTCCTTGGATGCTGGGGGCTAAACTAGGGGTACAATGCTGAAGTTTGGTAGTATAGGAGTGAATATGACAAGGCCTCTGCCCAAAAGAAGCTCAGAGTCTAGAAGGAGACATGCAGAGGTAAACCTACAGCTCTTACTGCATGTGTCACATTAGATCTGAACTCTAAAAAGTGCCATGGGGAAGCAGAAGCAAGAACAATTGATTCTGTGTAAACAGGATCAGGAGAGTTTGTGGCAAGGGCCTGAAGGCAAATAAGAGCTCTCTGGGTGAAGAGGGTAGGGAGATACAAGCTTGATAAAATCCTCTTGGTTAGGGGTCTGCTATCTTTTGATGGTGCTGCAGCTGTTAGCAATGTCAGATTCATCTAGTAGCTTTGTACACACTTAAGTAACTATCCTGTATTGTGGCTGTGATGGGGCCATAAAACCATTCTGGAACCTGGTTCAAATTACCACTTGGTAATCAGGTATTTTCTTGATTATGTGGTGGAATAACATTGGAAATACTAGTGGGTGTGTTTTTCCTATTCCATTCCTTACCTGGGGACCCTTGCCCTATCTGGGCAGCTGGACCCTGGAGCAGCTTTGCCTCAGGGAAGGCAAATGACAGCAAAAACATTAGCCAGGCTTTGGGTGTAAAACGCTGAGACTGTGAAGGGCTTCAAGGAATAGTGAAGTCAGAGGGAGTCACAAATGGGCTTTCTGTACACTAGTATTGGATAGGATTTTCCAAGACTGGAGGAAGTGAGAGCTGAGGGTAAGTGGGAGTGAAAAGACAGTGAGGGTCCCAAGAACATAGGACTCTGTGGTTACCCTTTTTCAGTGTATCCTGGGAAGATGACAGAAGAACAGTCAGTTGAAGGCAGTGATCCTCAGCCTTATTAAAACTAACAACTCCTTTATGTAGTAAGTATTTTATGAAGTTCTCTTTACTATCCTGAAGTAAAATGAAATTCATGGGCAATATTACTCCCATAATTGTGACAACCAATTAATATGTCCACAGATTTCCAAAATATCCCATGGGGGATGGGAACAGTCCTGGTTGAGAATTACTGGTTTAGGGGTTTTCTTTCCTTGATAGGAACTAGGGAAGGGCAAGACCCAAGACTGGGAGTTGCTATGGGTTGGGGTGCGAAGGGCCTAGGGCAGCCTAGAAGAGAATATCCATTCCTGAGGATGCTTGGGAGCTTAGAAATGCAGAGAGAGAGAGAGAGACAGAGACAGAGAGAGAGAGGGAGAGAGAGAGAGAGACAGGGCCACATTGAGTGTACTGGGTATCATTGTGAAGTGAATGTGGCAGAGGGGTGGGAGGTAGAAGAGGTCAGATCCAAAGGAGGCTTGTATTGGGAGTGAAGAATGGCCCAGCAGTGACTTGCATGGTCTGATCACCCGAATCAGTAGTGAAGACATTTCAACAGATGCCAGGAAGATGTATAGCTGCACCCTAGCCCCACCTTGCCCAAAGCTCACTGATAGAAAGTCATAATTCTTTTACACTTGGAGTTCGTGGACCAATATTCTTACTTGTTACAATTATTTCAGAAGAATCCCTCACTAGACTGAGTTCAGTCTCCCTCCCACCTCCCTAATGTGGAGGTGTAACCGTGCTGTAGGATATGTTGCTTAAACAGAAGTCTCTGCTGCTTAAAATTCAACTACACCCATGTATTGGAAGGTGAAGATTCTGGTGCCATTTAAAGATAATCTGTGGGTTTTATTAAACAGTCAAAAGAGAAGCGAGCTCAAGTGTAGATCCCTGGAAGGTAAAAAGTAACTATTCCTTTAGGGGAAAATAACCACGTAATTTTATTTTCCATCTTTGCTAGGGAATGAGGTTTGTGGTGTTGGTGGTGAATATATTTACTCAAGTGACAAGAGAATGGGATTCACAAAGAGAAAACCCTTGATTTAAATCTTGGTTTTGTTGTTCAGGCCAGGCCATTCATTTAGCTTCTTTCAAACTCAGTTTCTTCATCTGTAGAATGGGTGTGGGAATCATATGTGAAAATGTATAGAAAGCCTTTTGCCATCTGTAATATCAGAGTTTCTAATATTGTTACAACAATCATATCAGGAACGACTCATTTTTGCCATTCAGTGACCAGACGGGGTAAATAGATTTCCTTTGGGCTCGATGACTTTCGCCTCAGATGGTTGCTACTTAAGAGTTCTTTGATTGTTACTTGAAGTGGAAAATGTTTCTGTGAAAGCAATTTAATCATGCTGTGAATGAATTGAGAGATAGATTTTGTTACATAGATGAGCGAAATGTAAACTACTAATTGCATATAGGCTATATTTGTAGGAATTTTAATTTTGAGCACTAATTCCTTCACATTTGTTCTTAGTTAATTTTCTAGCGGGAGATGTGCTTGTTAAAGGTTTATTTGATAACCATTTATCCATCCATCCATCTAACCAGTAAAAGCATACTTGTTGAAGTGTTTAATCTGTACAAGTCCCTGAGAGGGCTGCTGTGGGGATTCAATGGTGGATCAGGTCTAGACACTCATGTGGGGATTGAGTGTCAACGTCCTGGACTTTTGACTGCTTGCTTTTTCTATTTTTTATGCTACTTCTTGCACCTTCACTAAAGAATGTGTACTTTATTTAGTTCAGTTGTCTTACTGATATTTACCGACTGTGTTTTTTGGGAGGAGGGATGGAAGAATTATTTATTTGCCTGTTGCTTGGGCTGAAAAAACCAGGTTATGATAGAGTGATATCAAGAAGACCACATCTCCAGAAACCAATTGAGTGATCACGGCAAGGTATATCTTATTTCTCCATTTTATAGAATTTAACAAAATAAAATTAAGAATGCAAAAAACCTCCAAGTATTAGCATATATGCTCCTGGGGTGGGGAAGATTTTCTTACGGAAATCAGAAAAATGAAAATTGAAAAAATGGAATGCCATCTTTACTCAATGGATTGGCAAAACATAAATGATTGATGATTGCCAAAGCTTGAGGTGGTGTGGGGAAAATTAGCTCTTTCATTTATTATTTGTAGGTTTATGAGTAGCTAACACCTTATTGGGAAGTAATTTAAACATATTTTAAAAAATAACAATGCACGTATCTTTTGATTCAATAATTTCCTTATTTCAGAGAAATAAAGGTAGTGATACTTTAAAGAAAAATACAAAGGTAGTTATTGCAGCAGTGATTATAAAAAATAAAGACTGTGAATTGGAGAACATGAATGTTCATCATTTTGGGGATGACTGAATAACCTACAATACATTTACCATACAGAATATTATAATGCCAATAAAAAGCATGACTTGGATTTATATTTATTGACTTGAATGGATCTCTATTATAGGGAAAAATTAAGTGTATATTGTTGAGGCCTAAAAAAAGTTATGAAAACAATTACCTTAAGCTGCTGACATTAGTTACCTCAAGGGAGAGAGTTTGAGGGTAGGAGGAATTAATTGACTTTTAAATAAACTTCTGTTTTGTTTGAATGTTATAAGTAATATCTTCATGATTAATCATTCCATTGAGATAGAAGTGAAGTTAAAAAAGAAACAAAAAAAGAGAAAGAGAGAAAAAGAAAGAAATAAAGAAAGTCAGAGCATTAACACTTTGGACTTCAGACTTCATGGGAGAGAAAAAAGATGATTTTTGGGTCAGGCCCTCTGGCTTACGCCTGTAATCCCAGCACTTTGAAAGGCCGAGGTGGGAGGATTAATTGAGACCAGGAGTTTGAGACCAGCCTGGGCAACATAGTGAGACCCTGTCTCAACAAAAAAATCCCTGAAATTAGCCAGACATGATGGTTCATGTCTGTAGTCCCAGCTACTAGGGAGGCTGAGGTAGGAGGATCACTTGAGCCCAGGAGTTTGAGGTTGCAGTGAGCTATCATTGTTCCACTGCACTCCAGCCTGGGTGCCAGAGTGAGACCCTGCCTCAAAAAAAAAAAAAAAAAAAAAAAGATTTTTCTCAACCACAGGAAAAATTGGTGAAAAGTCAAAGGCAGTTGAGCCTAACAGAAATGTCGTTGTAGAGTTCTGATTCTTTAACCTGACATTGTTATTTATTCTTATAAATTACAGGAATGGATTATTTTGGGGTTAACTTTCTGTGTTATAGTAGGGAGCCTCTTTCTAGTCTCTTTTACAAGAAAGAATTTGTGCCCCCCCACCCGTCTTTTTTGTTTAATGTCTTAACAGTTTTATTTGTTGAAGGCTTATTTGAGATCTTGGCTGTTTAAAAAGAAAATAAGAAAAGATAAATAAGATTGAGAATGAGAGAAAGAAAAAATATTGTTGTGTCCCTCAGTAGTTTGAAGGTTGCTGTAGTTCATCTTCAGATACAGAGAGTCATGAAAGATTTATTTAACCACATTTCTTTTAAGGTTAAAGGGGTTGAGATGATCACTCGCTCATCCAGGGTCTCTTTCTTCACCCAGTTCCTCTTATTTATTTATCTCCTCTCCTGAGCCAAAATTTGAGCTGCTGTGAGAGATTCTTAGTCAGTTCCCAATATTTGAAACCACTTTCAACAATACCATCCATCTCCTCCCACCACAAGTGGCATTATCTCCATATCCTTGGAGATGAGCCACTTTCCCCTTCCTTTATCACTTGGAGCCACACACGTTTGGTTACAAATTTCCTGATAATGTTCTTGTTGGTCTCTCACAAGTGAAATAACAGATAACCATTCTCCCAGTGATGGTGAGGCAGTCATCCTGCACCCAGATAACCAGGAAAGGAGGTATTCACTTCCATTGCATGCTGTGATTAAGATCTCACTGGCAAAGATACAAGTGAGATTGCCTTTATAAAATAATATCTGTGCTCATGTCATTTTATTCAGCTCAGATAGCAGCTAACATTATTTCTTGGGGCCTTCCCTCTGTACCAGTCTGCATTGGCTTTCGAACGTGTATACCATCACCTGCCCTGCTGGTGAGATAAGAATAAAAGCATAAGATGGCATATTAAATTGTGCAGAGTTTTTCATATTACTCATACAAATGAGATAACAGCTGCGGGATAGTCTGTTTCATTCTTGGCAGAACTCCCAATCATTTTTGCTGCTGAAACAAGCCTAGCCTTATATCCCAGCAGTGCGCACTCCTGTCTGTGGGTACTATTTAGCAGGGCCAGGAGGCTGCCTCCCCTAAGTCCACCTTCCCAGTCTGCTTGATGTGAATTAATGAGGGACAAATCTTTTTATTCCTACTCAGATTTAGGCTTAATGTGAAATTATCTAAAGGAGGTAATTTACAGAGTATTTCCCAAATTTCAATTATGAAGCCCCACTTTCTTACAGTTTTTGTTATATGCAGATGTCATCAATGATATTACTTAATACTTTTCTTTAAATTTATTTTAATTTTAATTACCTATCTTAGCCTTATTTTAACTAATAGTGATAAACTCATAAGCTTGTTATGATTGCTTTAGTATATTTAATCGACATTAAAATAAACGTGTAACTATTAATATTGTTTTCTGTGTATTGTCTAAAATAATTTTGAGTGGTACTCATGGATGTTTTCATTTAAGAAACACCATTAGGTTAGTTCTCACTAAAGTACACACATCTAGTACAGATAATTTCTTAGCAGGTGCTGTTGATGAGTGATCCCACACTTGAAAAAGTAGGGAGGGAAACCTATGAATATAAAAGAATCCAGAAAGGACACATTGGAGGAAAGTAAGAAGTGGTTCTGTCTAAGGCACATTTCATCCTGGCTAGACTTAGATGATTGAGGTGAAGCCAAGGACATTGTGCTTATCGCCTTTTTGGGTAGGATCTGGCATTGGAGGCTGAACCAGGCCTCTGTGAGGCCCTGAGCTATAACACACATTCAGGCACTTGCCAGGCTGCTCTAGGCTGTTCCCACCCCACCCCACAGCTACTCCTAGTCTGGGTTCTGATCGGTGTTATGAAGAAGAGGCAAGGATGGCACAAGATGGCAAGTGTCAAGTGTTGGAGAATTCAATTTTCTGTCAAGATTACCTCGTCTATCCAAGAAAAAGGAATTGATTATGAAGGAGTTTTAAAAGTACAAACAAGCAAACAACAACAACAAAACAGAACAAAAAATCAATCAGATGAATAGGACTGAGAGTTTAAAGCTGGAAAGCTCCAATTTAGAGGTAGCAAAGGCCCTTGACATCTGTCAGAGAAACTTCTGCTCCAAGCTTCTGTAGGTGCCTATGATCCCAGGCTTCCTAACACTCTTACCACAACAGTAGTGGCCTCTTCTCTTTCAGTCTCTGGCTCTATGCTCCCTGGTTATTACCCTGAACAAGGACTGCCAGAGTGGATGGTAATGACCCACCCTACTCAGGCCAGTCCCTCAGGATTCCACCATCTTTTGACTAAGACGATGATCTCAGGTCGACTGTCCCAAACATGGCTCTAGATGCCATAGAAGGGCTATCTTAGACACATGGCTTCTTCTTTCCAAGAGCTGCCTGGATATGGAGCTGTATAAGACATATAGATGATTGATAGGCAGATGGACAGGAAAGAGTTAATTCCCAAACCAACCATGATTTAGTTGTGGGCCTGCCGAGCATGCAGGCTGAGCCTGTGAGAGCACCATGAGGGAGCAGTTAATCAGACTTCAGTTTCCAGGTATGTGGACGACCTGACTGGTGACCAGAGATTGAACTAAGTGTCTGGGAACAGTTCATGTGTACAAGCCCAAGGCCCATGAGAGATAACAATCAATCCCTGCTTCATCCTTTAATCCACATTCATTGCTAGCAACAACATAGCAAAAATCAGTGGGAGCTGTTTTTTTTGTACTCTGGTTAGATAAAGCAGGAAAGCATCCATAGTGTTTTGTAAATAGTATTTTACCCAGTCATTCGGTGCTGATTAGCCCATGTTTGCCCCTCATTTCCCCAAATTAACTTTTGCCATCATTCTGCATACCCATGAGACTTGGTTTCCATGGGGCTGCTGATTGCTGCATTTCCCTGAAACTCACTGATTGCACCTATGCCCAGTGCCACCTCCCTGAACAGCCTCGCTGCTGGTCTCAGTGTCTGTTTCTCTTCAGAATTCTTCTCTACCTTTGTTAATACAAAAGGGAAAAAGAATTATTCAAGAAGTTTACACTTTTAGTAAAATATTCTTCTTCCTGATTTTTAAACTGTTCCCCTTTGTTCACCCCATCGAAGAAAGAAGAAAAGAAAGAAGGAAGGAAGAAAGGGAGGGAGTAAGAATGAAGGAAAACATTTCTGCTTTTCACCAGAATTGACTCTTTTTCCAATTTTAAAAAAAGTTGGAACATTTATGTGTAATGTATCTCATTATAAAGGTAATAGAACTACATTTCGAAGGAAAAGGAAAAGGAAAAGCACCCATAATACTAACAACATAACAGAATTGCTGTTAGCATGTTGATATATTTCCTACTAAGCTTTCTGCTATGCACCTTCTTTTAAAATCTAGTAGTAATCCTACTGTATATAAAACATTTTATTTTACTTTTTTCACTTATATTCAGTCACAAGCATTTTTCATGGTGCTATGTGGCCTTTATAATCATAGTTTTAATGATTGTATGTTTCCTCTAGTGAAAATACAATAATTTACATAACCCTTTCTTGAGTGTTTTGATATTTAGATTGCTTGCCATTTTAAAATTTTCATTATATCATTGAAATGATACTGTTAAAGCATATGTTCCCACCCACCCCTATTTTTGCTTTATTTTGTTAGATTCTGTTTCTAGAAGTCAGGTGACAAGAAAAAGCCCATGGGCATTTCAGGTGCTTGATTCGTAATTTGAAGTTGGATTCTACAAGCATTTGTACTTACTGTGTCCACACCAGCCAAGCTGGAGGGCCCACTCCAACAAACCCTTACTGTGCTTCTCCCCCTTGTTTTGCCTCCTCTAACAAAAGTATACTCCTCACATTCCTCATAGTGGAGAGAGAGCCTTCCCTCACAGGTTTTCAACCATTTGTGCCCAATATGAAGCCAAAGAAACCTTCTTGACTCCATTTATGTGGCTATGGGTCTTCATGCTGTAGCAGATGTCTTTAAAAGAGATGGTCTTCAGCCCTTCACCTTAGCTAAAGGTTGGTACATGCGAAGGATAGGAGGTTAAAAATGAAAGGAAGGGTTGTGGGCCAACCAGGGTCCTATGAGGGGAATTTAGGAAGGGGGTGCCCACAACTTAAGGTGTCTGGTTGGCTATAACATATCCAAGAATAATTTATTGAGTACTTACATGTATTAGCCATTTTGATAGGTATAATGGGATATGCAGAGGTAAACACCACTATCAAAGAGTTTATAGCCTTCTGTGGAAATGACATGCCTGCAAATAACTGTTATGAAGACAGAAGGAGGGACATGAAGTACTAAGGATTACCATGATAAGCCAGCAGCCCAGGACCCTAACAGAAGGCCCCCTGCACACCAGGCTGCATGTTCTCAAGCCTTGTTTTGGTATGGTCAAGCAGCTGGGGAGGGCAGTGTAGGGAGTTCACTGTGGCAGGTTTACTGAAATAAGATTATTCTGGGTGCAGAAGAAGTCAGATCTTGTGTGGAGGAATTTGAATAAAGCACGTACCTACTCACTGACCTTTCCTGACAAGACACATATGTGTTGAAGGGGGAGAATGCATCAAGCACAAGCTGTTAGCCTTCACTCTTCAGTGCCTCTGTGGCTGCAAAGACTGAAGAATCATGTTATGCATACCCCAGGAAAATTTCTGACCTAAGAGTGGGTTTACAATGAATGGCTGAGTATCAGAGTCAGGTTAAGTAACAGGTGATAGGAGTCAACTATTAAGGGGAACTAGGCATCATTTTTACCCAGGTATGTATGGTTCTTTAGATCTTGTTACATAATGTGTCTCTTCCTTCACTTGTCTGTTATAATTATTTAAAATTGTAGTGTATCAGACTAGAAAGTGACCTTAATCATGTTAGAAGACTCTCAGTCACATGACAGCCTAAGTTAATTGATCATCCCCTCTTTAACTTAGAATATGTAGACATGCTAGATAAAAAAAAAAAATTGGTAAAGCCCTATTGCTCAACTTGAAAGAAAGAAAGACAATCTCAGGTGTAGCGGAAAGAAAAGGAGATGAAAGCTATTGTGAGGGGGTGAGTAAGGGAGACCTGATGCTAAGAAGACTCATGGGCATTTGGGTTCCATATAAGGCTTGGGGCTAGGCCTCTAATGTACACATGAGGACTGGTTATGTGACCTCCAGACCACAGGTGATAGAGAGAGGAGGAAGCCTGTGTAAAGCCTGGAAACTCCAAGAGCTGCCCTGCTCATAAAAGGCATACTGGAAAACAGCACAAATTGGCCAGGGGAGGCAACATGAAAGTTTGCCACCATTTGTCCAGAGCCTTAGGTAGAAAAAAAAAAATCACTCGAAAAACTAAATTTCCTGGCCTGAAGTATGTAAAGGCATGTGATTCAAATTTAAACTATCTATCTGGTTCAGGACATCCAAGCTGAGAATTTATCATAACCTGGTCAAGGATCATTGAAACCCTGGAGGCTACAGTATAAGCAACTATAAAACTTCTCAGCAGGAATCCTTTCATAATCCAGGGCACATAGAATTCCATAGACCTAATGCCCCGATGAAGAGGAGCTTACAATATAAAACAGACAAACCTCATGAATCAAACCACCACACATCAGGTCAGGAGACACCACAAACAGCGATTCCTATCCACTACTGGTAGGAATGTCAAATGGTAAAACTACACCAGAGAGCAATTTATTTTATTTTATTTAAACTTTTATTTTAGTTTCGGGGTACATGTGCCGGTAAGTTACATGTGACGGGTGTTTGGTGTACAAATTATTTAATCACTCAGATAATAAGGATGGTACTTGATGATAGTTTTTTGAGTCTCACCCTCCTCCCACCCTCCACTCTCAAATAGGCCCCAGTGTCTGTTGTTCCCTGTTTTGTGTCCATGTGTACTCAATATTTAGCTGCCACTTAAAAGTGAGAATATGTAGTATTTGGTTTTCTGCTTCTGCATTAGTTCACTTAGGATAAGGTTCTCTAGTTCCATCCATGTTGCTGCAAAGGACATGACCTCCTTGTTTATGGCTGTGTAGTGTTCTGTGGTGTATATGTACCACATTTTCTTTATCCAGTCTACTGTTGGTGGGCATCTAGGTTGATTCAATGTCTTTGCTATTGTGAATAGTGCTGCAATGAACATATGCATGCATATGTATTTATGGTAGAATGATTTATATTCCTTTGGGTATATGCCCAGTAATGGGATTGTTGGGTTGAATGGTAGTTCTGTTTTAAGTTATTTGGGAAATTACCAAACCACTTTCCACAGTGGCTGAGCAAATTTACACTCCTACCAACAGTGCATAAGCATTCCCTTTTCTCTGCAACCTTGCCAAAAAGTGCCATTTTTTCACTTTTTAATAATAGCCATTCTAACTGGCGTGAGATGATATCTCATTGTGGTTCTGATTTACGTTTCTCTAATGATTAGTGATGTTGAGCATTTTTTTATATGCTTTATGGCAGCATGTATGTCTTCTTTTGAGAAGTTGTCTGTTCCTGTCTTTTGCCCACTTTTTAATAGGGTTGTTTGTTTTTTGTTTGTTAATTTGTTTAAATTCCTCATGGATTCTGTATATGAGACCTTTGTCAAATGCATAGTTTGCAAATATTTTCTTCCATTCTGTGGGTTGTGGGTTGTTTGTTTATTCTGTTGATAGTTTCTTTTGCTGTGCAGAAGCTCTTCAGTTTAATTAGAGATCATTTGTCAATTTTTGTTTTTGTTGCAATTGCTTTTAGTATCTTCGTGAAATCTTTGCCAGGGTATATGTCTAGAATGGCATTTCCTAGGTTATTTTCCAGGGTTTTCATAGTTTTAGGTTTTACATTTAAGTGTTTAATCCATCTTGAGTTGATTTTTGTATATGTTGTAAGGAAGGTGTCCAATTTCAATCTTCTGCATATGGCTAGCCAGTTATCCCAGCACCATTTAGTGAATAGGGAGTCCATTCCTCATTGGTTGTTTTTGTGAACTTTGTCAAAGATCAGATGGTTGTGGGCATGTGGTCTTATTTCTGGACTCTCTATTCTGTTCCACTGGTCTATGTGTCTATTTTTGTACTACTATCATGCCATTTTGATTACTGTAGCCTTGTAGTATAGTTTGAAGTTGCATAATGTGATGCCCCCAGCTTTGTTGTTTTTGCTTAGGATTGCTTTGGCTATTTGGGCTCTTTTATGTTTCTGTATGAATTTTAAGAGAGTTTTTTCCTCTAATTCTGTGAGGAATTTCACTGGTACTTTGATAGGCATAGTATTGAATCTGTAAATTGCTTTGGGCAGTATAGCCATTTAAACAATATTGATTCTTCCTATCCATGAGCATGGAATATTTTTCCATCTGTTTATGTAATCTCGCATGGAATATTTTTCCATCTGTTTATGTAATCTCTGACTTTTTCAGTAGTGTTTTATAATTCTTGTTGTAGAGCTCTCTCACCTCCGTGGTTAGCTGTATTCCCGGGTATTTGATTCTTTTTGTGCCTATTGTGGATGGGATTGTGTTCCTGATTGGGCTCTCAGCTTGGACGTTGCTGGGATATAGCAATGCTACTTATTTTTGTGCATTGATTTTGTATTCAGAAACTTTGCTGAAGTTGTTTATCATATCTAGGAGCTTTTTGGTAGAGACTATGGGATTTTCTAGGTATAGAATCCTATTGCCTATGAAAAGAGATAGTGTGACTTCCTCTCTTCCTATTTGGATGCCTTTTATTTCTTCCTCTTGCATGATTGCTCTGGCTAGGACTTCCAGTACTATGTTGAACATGAGTGGTGACAGTGGGCATCCTTATTTTATTCTACTTCTCAAGGGGAATGCTTCCAGTTTTTGCATGTACAGTGTGATGTTGGCTGTAGGTTTGTCAAAGATGGTTCAGAGAGCAATTTAGCAATACATAGTACATGTGAAGTTGGGCAGATGATACAGCCCAGCAAGCTCATGTATAGGTATATGCACTAGAAAATTCTCTTATGTGTATATAAGAAGATATGGCCAATGATGATCTTTGTTTGTTAAAATAAACTGTAATGCTAATTTAGAAATCCAAATTGGCAGTCAGAATGCGAATGGATAAGTGAAGTGTGATTTATTCATATGTTAGAATACTACCAATTCGTTAGAATGAATGAACGTATCCAAATGCACAAATCTTAAAAACATGATGCTGAGGGAGAAAGCCAACTTTCTCAAGGATAAGCATAGCATACTATTTATCTAAGTTTTAAAAACACAAATCAATATCATATAGTATTTATGAACATGTGAAAAGGTAGTGAAAGTATAAAAACAGAGAAAACATCAATTTAAAAGAAAGTAGTTTCCTTTAGTGTGGGAGGGAAGACAAAGGGTTTGATTTAAATGTAGGTTTGACTCCTAAACCAGTGCAATACTAAAAGTATACCATATGGATTCTATAAGCCAATGCATTTTATTTTTTACTATAAATAAAGAAACCCTCTTCAAATATAATTTTTTCCTACTGATTCAAAGAAAGAAAGAAATAATGCATTATAGATGCAGTTGAAGCTCCATTTATATATTGGTTCTATCCCATCCCCTCTCGCCATTGTCTCTGTATGATGTGCTGCCTCTTCAAATATAAACCATGGTCAAATCACACATTTAATCATTCTCAACATACCAGGAAGGAAATGATGGAGATAAAAGTCTATAGCCATTATAAGAAACTTCTTTTTTGGGAAAAACAAAAATAAAAACAAAACAGGGAATAGTGGAAATGATGCTGTTGGCATTAGTGGGTACCATATACCAAAGTGTTCTGGGTGAGCATTCCAGACACCCTGATGAGGTAGTGGAGGAGTTCCTGTTGGGCCAAGATGGTTGGCCTTGCCCTGTCTCAAGAGCATCTCCTTATGTACTGCTCTCCACAACCATATGTGAGATGGGCAAAGGGGCATGCTTCTTTTCTAGAAGATGTTTTTATTGTCCTAGTTCACTTCCTGTTGGATCAACTGGCCAGGAAGGTAACTTTCTAGAAATTTCAAGGAATATTAACCTAAGTCAGAGACCTTATGGAGTCATGGTCCGTGAGTTTTGACATTGCTTTTATAGCATCTCTCTCTTAGCAATAAGCTCAAGAGCTCTGAGCATGCCCCTAGCCTTGGGCTTAAGTGCTTCCATCTTATCTGTCCAAACGATGGGTTGAAGCAAGGCTAATGTTGTGTCCTTTGCCCTGGAGGTCTTTACTATGGAGGTAGTTATATTTTTCAAGCAGCAAGTGAAACTTAGGAGGTGTTGGAAGGGACCTGGGCCTTTAGGCTCACTCCATAGTCCTGGTTTTGTCTAGGTCCCAATATTAATTGTTGCTGTGTTTCCCACCTAACTATCTTTATTTACACTACTTTTATTTTCTATTTATTTTTATTGAGGAATAATATTTGTACATGTTTACGGGGTACATGTGACTTTTTTACATGCATAGAATGTGTAATGATCAAGTCAGGGTAATTAGGGTATCCATCCCCTTGAGTATTTATCATTTCTATGTGTAGGGAACATTTCAGGTCCTCCCTTCTAGCTATTATGAAATATATGATACTCTGTTGTTAATTATAGTCACACTACTATGCTATTAAACACTAGAACTTATTCCTTTTATCTACCTGTATGTTTGTCCCATTAGCCATCCCCTCACACCTTTCCCAGCTTCTGATATCTATCATTCTACTCTCTACCTCCATTAGATCAACTTTTTTAGCTCCAACATATGAGTGAGAAGATGCCATATTTGTCTTTATGTACTTACACTAACTTTAGTTTTAGGAAGATGATATATTATCCAGACATCTCAGGTTTCTGGCCACTGCCTCTTAGCAAGACTTTATCTCCTTCCCTTTCCGCTTTTAGTTTGGCCAGTCTGTACTGAAATAGCAACTCACTCTAACATCATGATATTTTTTTTCTTCTAAGTTGAGTACCAAGGTGGAACATGACAGTTTCACCATCGCTTTCACTATCCCATAAAAAGATTACCAACTTCTTTTTATGGTGTACCTCAGTCTACTTAAATTCTGTCACTTCCATGTAGGTCTGTCACTCATAACATCCAATTCCTAGTACTGATTTATATATTGGCTAGGACCCACTTGGCTGTAAGGGAAAGAAAATGCTAGCTTTAAAAATGAAAAGCTCAGGGAAGGTGTTGGCCCATGTGTCCAATAAGTATAAGGGTTGTAGGTGGCCTTAGGTGGGGCTGGATCCAGAAGCTCATATAGCTCAAAAGTGTACAGACCAGAAGTCTGTGTATTTTTCTCTATCTCCTGGCTCAATTTTTCCTCAGTGTTGGCTTTGTCTCAAGCAGACGCTCCAGGTGGTGGAAAGATGGTAACCTCTGTTCTTGGCTTATGTTGTTCTCATAACTGGTATTCCAGCAAAAATAGAATGTTTCTTTCCGACAATTCTGTTAGAAGACCTAGAAAAGGCTCTAATTGCCCAGCCCGGCAATGTGCCTATTCCTAGATGAGCCACTGTGCCATGGGCTGGGGTTCTCTAATTAACCAAGTTGGGGCCAATGGCCCAAATCTGAAATTTAGAGTGATGTCAGCCCCACTTGAACCACAGAAAGCACAATGAGTAGAGGGGTGGTTTCTCAAAGTGATTCTAGGCAGACAAAAAAAAAAAAAGGATCTTCCAATAGGCATGTTTTGAACCATCTGCATCGTCTGTTTGTAAGGGAAAGAGTATTTGCCATGGATAATTTTTTCCAGTGGATTTTTAGTGCAAAGACACTTGTATTTATGTTTAAAATCAAATTCTCAGCAAGTGGTCACCTGAAGTGAAAGTGTTTAACTTTTAATAAAGTGGCTTTCCAACAAAATTCACAGACTTGGAGACTATAAGTATATTTTTGCTTATTTTAATGTGGAGTCATTCATACATTATTTATAATTAGAATACACTTCATGCCTTCTCAATGTTGTATGGTACAGTACATGGTTCCTAATGTTTCTTAATAAGAAGATCCCGCTTTGACAGCTCCACAGTTTGTGGCTCTCCGATAAAATTGTAATTGTACTTATAGCACCTTAAGAAAAATATATGTGACAACAGTTACGATGCAGTCAGTTTTTCATTGAGCACAATACATCAGTAACTCTTGAAAAGTATACCTAGGAATTGGACCTAGAATTTAATCAGGCTATGGAAAATGCTTGAGCATGTGTGGATTTTCTGTACTCCTTATGAGATAGTACTTAAGAGTATTGGGCCCATAGGTTAGGAACCACTGGAGTAGTGAATAATTAAGAATATGGCTCAAACCCAGCTCTACCACTTCTGAGGTGTTTGACCTTGGGTGGCTCATTTAACCTCTTTAAGTCTTCAGTTTCCTCCAATGGGAGCTGGAAATAACACCACCTGTTCCTCTAAGGTTGCTGTGAGGATTAGAGATAATGTAAGTATAATGTAGGTAAAGCACTTGGCAGAGTCCTTGATACATGATTAGCACTCAATATGTGTAGCAATTAGTGTTACCACTTTGTATTAAAATTATCTATTTACCGCAAGTCTCCTTGAATGTAAGGCATTGTGTTTTATGCAGCTTTATATTCTCAGTGCCTAGCAAGGTCCTGGATTAGACAGGATATGTTTATTAAGTGAATAAGTAAATTATTGAAAAATTAAAAGCAATGATATGTCTAATGTGTCTAGCTTGCTGACCATAGCATGGTTGCTATTTTAAAAATGTGCATGTATTCTTCTCTTCATCATCTGGACTTGGACATGGTTTAGTCCAGTGGTCCTGGAACTTCAGTGTGCTTGAGAATCATGAAGCGCTTAAACACAAATGATGACCTAACACCAAGTTTCTGATTCAGTACATCTGGGATAAGGCCTGAAAATTTGCATTTCTAACAAGTTCCTATCTAATGCTGATGCTGCTGGTCTGGGACCACATTTTGATCACTACTGTACTAATAGCTCTCAACTTTGGCTACATATTAGAGATACTGTGAAAGCTCTTAAAAATAATGATGGCTGCTTGGCTAAGAAAGGTGGCTCATGCCCATAATCCCGGCACTTTGGGAGGCCTAGGCAGGAGGGTTGCTTGAAGCCAGGAGTCTGAGACCAGTCTAGGCAACCAAATGAGACCTCATCTCTACAGAAGAAAAATACAAATAAAAATAAAAAAATTAACTGGGTCTGATGGTGCACACTTGTGGTCCCCGCTACTCAGGAGGATGAGGCTGCGGCTGCAGTGAGCTGTGATTACGTTACTGCACTCCAGCCTGGGGGACAGAGAGAGAACTGTCTAGTAAAAAAAAAAAAAAAATCCTGGACTCCTCACCTTGAGAGTGTGATTAACTGGTCTGAAATGGGGCCTGGGCAGCAGTATTGTGTATTATTTTAAAGCTCCCCTCCACCAACACTCTCTAATATGCTACCAGATGTGCAAATCACTGGCCTTACTACTGGACTTGGGCAACCCAACTCAGGGCAGCTTTATCATCTGCCTGTTGTCCACTGGTAGCACTGTAGCAACTGTGTCCAACAGAAAAAAATCAACTTCAGTTAGTTTGGTTTTGTATTTCTAAATTGATTATGTAGATACCTCACACCACTGAAATCAGTTAGTAAATTGAGTTTCTTCACAGGTACAGCATTATTTCTCCCAGGCCAGTAAGTGCTTGCAAGTCTCCAGGATGGTTCTTTTTGTTTTATTCACTGTGTGTGTGTATATATGTGTGTGCCCCACATGCAGTGAACTTGTTTTTGGTTGTTTCTTATAATTCACTGTATAATCAAGGGATTAGCTCAATGGAATCATAGGGGTGGGGAGGGAAGAGTTGCTTTTCACTTTTAGAAATGAACCACCTCTTCTCAGTTATAAAATCCTTGCAGGACCCCAAACCTACAGTCATAGGCTCATTAAAAGCGAGTTGCAATTACAAGCATGTTTGTCTGCTTCCCTCCCTCTTGGTGCCTGTGTCTGGTGCTCATTTTTTTCCTTGTGAACTTTAATACATGTTTAATGTGAATCTTAATGATTTGATTACAATGGCATAATTACATAATTGGAATGTATTGTGCATGCTGGCGGGAAGGAGTCTGGAAGGTGCTTGGTGAGTGACGTTACATAAACAGAATAATAATGACAGTGAGATTGAGAATGAGACTAATGAGAAAATGATTAGAAAAACTGAGAAGAAATGGACACTTGTGGAAATGAGAAGGTAGCATTTCTCTTGCTTTAATGATTGGGATTCATTTCACCTGAGAGGCTGAGGCTTTTGAGAATCAATGCTATTATAAAGAGGTAGGTTCAGATAGTGGGTTTTTTGGAGGCCACTTTGGACATGGGTGATGGCTCCAAGGCCCACCTGTCTAGGCAAGAAGCAAGTCAGACTTACCAAGAAGCTCTGATACACTGCTTCCTACGATCTTTTAAGCAGAAGCAAGGGCAGTTCTCTTTCTCACCACTGTCCTTGTTTCCTGTGGCCCATTTGCATATCAGTGGAACATTGAGAGCCCCATTAATGTGGAGTGGAGCCACATTCTCCTCTCCAGTGCAATTCCACCATCTCTCGCTGGTAACGTATTGCTACTGAAGAGGAATGGCACCTAGCCAATTGTTTTGTGCTCCCAGTTAATGACCTTCATTACTGTGTCATTTGGGCTAGAGAAACATGTCCACCTGCCTAGATCCTTTCCCATAGTAATTGGCCTGTGCAATGTCATCTTTACGTGATGTTTACTGTGTATTACTATAATCACAATGATTATTTCCCCAACTTATTTGTACTATTAACATAAAACATATCTGCTTATTGATTCAACAAACACCAGTATTTGTTAAACACCCATGTAGGTGCTAGTTGCTATATGTGATGCAGAAAATAGAAGACACATTATTTGTGGTTTAGCAGTTGAAGTCTAGACAAGACATTCAGGAAAAGTTATTGTAAATCATCTCATGGTGAGTCAGAGAAATGATTCAGAATATTTTCACTATTGCCATGTGTTCTTGTATCCATCAACTTAAAAATACTTATTGAGTGCCTACTATGCGAAAGTCTCAAGGTCAGGGGCAGGATACTGAGATAAATTTAACTAAGATCTGCCTTCGGGGTAATTTTCAAAGACAATCTGGCAATATCCATCCAAGTAAAAAATGGATACACTGTGATCCAGCATTTTCACTTCTTGGTTTGTAACCCAGGTGGCTATTCATTTATGTGCACAGATAGGGCATATAAAAGTATGGTAAATGAAGTACTGCTTGTAATATTATTCTACAAACAGCCTAAATGTCCACCAAAAGGGGAGTAGCTAAATAAACTGAGGTTAAAGCAATACCATGAAAAATTGTACAGATTAAGAAGAATAAGGTAGATCTATCGCTAGATCTTTAGGATGACTCCTTTGAATAAACTAAGTGATAAGTAATTATGTATGGAATAATATATCTTATGTAAAATAAAAAGCAAAAGAAAAAATAACACAAAACAACCTTATACATTTTCTATGGGCCATAGATATCTATATAAAATAAAAAACAACCAAAGACCAGAAGTTCAGAAGGCTATCACCAAAGCGACAGTGATAATAGTGGACACCTTTGGGTAGGGTTGCGAGGAACTAGGATTGAGGATGCTCGTGAAAGGAACCTTGGATTCCTTTTTTTTTTTTTGAGACAGAGTTCGCTCTGTCACCCAGGCTGGAGTGTAGTGGTGCGATCTTGGCTCACTGCAACCTCTGCCTCCCGGGGTCAAGTGATTCTCCCGCCACAGCCTCCCGAGTGGCTGGGACTATAGGCATGCACCACCATGTCTGGCTAGTATTTTTGTAGTTTTAGTAGAGACGGGGTTTCACCATGTTGGTCATCTTCTGACCTCGTGATCCGCCCGCCTCGGCCTCCCAACCTCCCAAAGTGCTGGGATTACAGGCGTGAGCCACCGCGCGTGCCTGTCCTTTTTTTTTTTTTTTTGAAACAAGGTCTCAATCTGTGGCCCAGGCTGGAGTGCAGTGGTGCGATCTCGGCTCACTGTGACCTGTGCTTCCAGGGCTCAAGCAATTCTCCAACCTCAGCCTCCCAAGTAGCTGAGACTACAGGCACGAGCCACCAACGCCCGGCTAATTTTTGTATTTTTGTAGAGATGGGGTTTCAACATGTTGCCCAGGCTGGTCTCGAACTCCTGAGCTCAAAGTGATCCGCCCGCCTCAGCTTCCCAAATTGCTGGGATTACAGGCGTGAGCCACTGCATCTGGCCTATTTTGTTTTTTAAGAAAATATATTTTGTTTACTTTCTTGAGTAGTAAATGCAACAGAAATAAGTAAATAAAATCTTATGGAAATATCCAGTGCCCAGTACATAGCAGGAACTAAATTAATGTTTACTGAACTGAACTGAAGTAAACATAGATAAAAGGGGCAGTATTTGAGGTTAGAAACATCAGGGCAGGCTTTAACAAGGGAGATATGTTTGAGCTGGTCTTACGAAAGAAGAAGTGCTGGAGATGTTGAGGAAAAGGGCAACATGCAGCTTCCACAGTGTGGACATGTGTAGTTAATGGGTATTAATATTTACAAATAAATAAATAAATAAATACTTATTATTGTTATTTTTTTGAGACAGAGTCTCGCTCTGTCGCCAGGCTGGAGTCCAGTGGCACGATCTCGGCTCACTGCAACCTCCACCTCCTGGGTTCAAGTGATTCTTCTGCCTCAGCCTCCTGAGTAGCTGGGACTACAGGCATGCACCACCATGCCCAACTAATTTTTGTATTTTTAGTAGAGATGGGGTTTCACCACATTGGCCAGGATGGTCTCAATCTCTTGATCTCGGGGTCCGCCTGCCTTGGCCTCTCAAAGTGCTGGGATTACAGGCGTGAACCACTGCGCTTGGCCATAAGTACTTATTTACAGTCATGTGCCACATAACAACGTTTTGATCAATGATAGACTGCATATCCGATGGTGGTCCCATAAGATTATAATGGAGCTGAAAAACTCCTATCGCTTAGTGACATCTTGTTGATCTTGCCCCTGTGTAGGCCTAGGCCAATGTGTATGTTTATGTCTTAGTTTTTAATAAAAAAGTTCAAAAAGTAAGAAAAAAATGTAAAATAGAAAAAAGCTTATAGAATAAGGATATAAAGAAAAGATATATTTGTACAGCTGTAAAATGTGTTTTAAGCTAAGTATTATTATGAGTCAAAAAGTCAAAAACATTAAAAGGTTTATAAAGTAAAAATGTTACAGTATGTTGAGGATAATTTATTACTGAGGAAAGTTTTTTTTGTAAATCTAGTGTAGCCTCTGTGTACAGTGTTCATAAATTCTACAGTAGGGTAAAGCAATGTCTTAGGACATCACATGCACCATCACTCACTCACTGACTCACCCAGAACAACTACCAGTCCTGCAAGCTCCATTCATTGTGCTCTATTCGTTGTAAGTGCCCAATATAGGTTTACCATTTTTATCTTTTACCCCATATTTTTACCGTACCTTTCTGTATCTAGATATATTAGGTACACAAATACTGACTATTCTGTTACAATTGCCTACAGTGATTAGTACAATAACAAGCCATATATATTTGTAGCTAGGAGTAAGTAATAGGCTACACCATACAGCCTAGGTGTGGTAGGCTGTACCATCTAGACTTGTGTAAGTACACTGTATGATATTTGCATAAAGTTGAAATTGTTTAGTGATGCATTTCTCAGAACATGTCCCCATCATTAAGTGACACATGTCTATTTCAACCTTTTATTTTCATTTTCCATTTTTATCTCTCACTCTGTGTTCATCTGAGTATTTTCAACAGATCTATCTAAGGTTGCTAATCCTTCTTTTGCCAGTGTGGAAGATTGAGGCCATTCCTCAGAAGCAGCTTAATCCCTGAATGGATTGGCCCCTAGGATGTGGCCCTTCATGGCTTTCAACTGAAAGGAGCTTTCCTTTTGGAGGGATTCTATAGTTTAATATCCTCTCTCCTCTCTGTCGAATGAGGCAGCCCAAAGCTCTGCTTATCTTCTTACCTCTTAGATGCTTCTTTCTGCCCATCTTATATTGTGTAGGAGTCAGCAAAGCAGTGAGTGGAAAGTAGTGCCCAATGCTGGGTTCACTCTTTGCATTTCTTTTATTTCTGGGTTTCTGGAATTACATGTCCTGGCTATCTTGGTAGTCCTGAACCCCAGCTTTTATCTCCCCAGGCCTAGGAAATTGCCTGAAGATCTGTTAAGTTTCTCAAGTACTTAGCAGCTGCTTTCTGCTTGACTCTCAGCATCACTTGTAAGTGCCTTGAGGGAAGAAGTGGGATAGAATATTAGGAGTCAGCTCAGTGAATTTTCCTTCTCTCCAGGATCTTGGGCTCTTAGATCCTAGGGCCTGATGGATGAGTGGTGTCTTAAAACAGAAGGTTCTTTTTGACATTTGTTTTTAGTTGCTCTTGGCAGGAAAGTTGGTCTGTTACAACAGAAGCAGATGTATCTTTAAGTGTCAATCTACAGTGGTTTTAAGACAAAGCCTGGAATTCTGAGTGAGGCCCAACTCAGGGACAGTCTTTCTGTCCTACAGGACCCAACTGTGTTCTGTTGTAGCCACAGCTGCATTGTTAGCCATTGTGTTCCATTCAGAGTAAGTGTTTCCAGGCCTTTCTCAGGTACCAGGCCTTGGCTTATGCCATTAAGGAAATTGCTACTCTGAAGAAATAATATGATTCACATATGCTTACAAAGACAAACCTGAAGTTTGTCTTAGAGTCCTAGGAGGGTCTGACTCCTCTTTTTGTCCAGCTTTGGAGGCAAAGCTTGGGTACATCTTGGCAAAATTCTATGCATTAGACTGGGAGATTCTCTTTTGTTTCAAAGTGCATCTCTATAGGAGTAACAGTCAAGAATTTAAGATTTTATTCTGTTTGTTCTATTCTTGGATATCAGATTTTAGTTAATGTATTATTTCATGAATTATAGGCACTTAATTTAATCCTTGGACTCTTAGATCTTTTCTGTTAGTTCTGATGCACTGTGTGGTTCCCTTGAAGGATCACACCTAGGTGGAAGGGTGGGTAAGTGTGAACATAGCCAGAGAGAGCCAGGTGCAGGTCATGAGCCCACAAAGCAGCTGGCCAAGAAGGTGATTCCTCGTTTACCAGTGATGGAAGGGTGAAATCTCTCCTAGTGTGTGATGGTGGAAGCTGAGGGTGGGAGATGAGGGGTTGATCTACACACTCTTTACAAGATGGGGAAATTCAGAAAGACACCGTAGGGTCACTTAACAGCTTAAGACTTCAGTTTTGAGAATGGTGTTGGGAGAGCAACTCTGGGCCTGGGTGTGTCTGAGGTCAGAGCTGCAGCAGGTTTAAGACATTTTCCATCGTTAGCACCTGCACTATCTTTTCATCTTAAACACTATCCTGGGATAACCCGCAGGCCATTCTCCTAGAAAGGCTTATCATTCTCCTTGTAGATAGATGTGCAAGATCCATGTGAATCTGACCATTTGAACTATTGAGACTGGATGTAGGGGAATGATTCAAGGGCTCTAGTATTGAATGTCAGTTGTACTTCAGTACAAGGCTCTAGTACTAAAACCTCACAAAAAGAAAGGCCTCTCCAAGAAAAACATTTTCCTCTGGAGTTGGAGGTGGTGGTGATGGGCCCTGATAGTTTCTCTGGGGATACTTGAAGAGGTCTAAATTGAGAGAGGACTGACAAATGTGGTCCCGAGGACAGGGTGTTTCTATTTCCTACATAAGCCTTATTTGTAATATCTATTTTGGAGCTCAGCTACAGACATCCATCCTGTCTCCTATGTCAACCAGATGGACACCATGATATTAATAAAATCTCCTAAGATTCTGGAAGCTAGACATGCTTTTTCCTTCTTAAAATTTATTCCAGGACTCCAAAGACTATGACTGCTATAGAGCGGGTGCTGGCATTACTAAGGGCTCAGGAAGGCCAGGCACCAATGTTCTTTTAATGATGCCTATGTGCCAGGTGTGTACTCAGTACTCTGTGTGAGTTGCCTTGTTACACAAGCCTAGGTCTTTGTCATGTATACTTTCCATCTGTACTATCATGTCCCATGCTTGCCTTAAATGTTGCCTTAAAAAAGCTCTGTGTTCTGCTCTTTTCAAATCTGCGTGTTTCAGATGCACGTGTCTGCAAGATTGTAAGCTGGCTTCTGCTGTCTTCCTGTCCCCCTCTGAACCTGGCATGGACTAGGTTCTCTAAGTGAATGTGTGGTGAATGAATAGATCTCCATGGAAATGAAGTTGACAGTGACTAAGAACTCCATCCCCTGCCTCCAGCTCTTTGGCCCTTCTGATCCCAATTAGGTTGTGTCTGTGAAGAAAAGCATACTAGGAAGGATCTTAGCCAAGTTTTTTCCCAGTCACATGCTAGCTGCGTTGATGTTTGAAGCCACCATAGAATAGTTGTCCTATTCATGTGAAAAGCCCAAACACTTAAACAAGGAAGATAGTTAAATGGAAATAAAATGTGGCTCCTATCATTTTATACTTCAGTGGCTTCTATAGCCTAAAGCAGGGATACTCAAACCTGGTCATCAGATTGGGGAATAAAATAGGACTTTTTAATAATATAAGCTACTATTTTATCGATTCATTAAGTCTGAGAGGAGCCCAAAGAATCTATGTTTTCAAAAATGATACCTAGGAGATTCTAGATGATTCTGATGATCAACCTGATTTGGGCTGCAAGGCAAAGAAAAGCTCTTCAGCATGGCAGGCAAAGACATCTATACACTGGTTGTCCTTGCTCACCTCTGCAGACTCATCTGCTGCTGTCTCCTGCCATACCCTTCTTCTTCTGGGCATTCCTTTGCCCTCCACTAACACACACACACACACACACACACACACACACACACACTTCTGGCACACTGTTGGACCCTTGAAGGATCATACCTATGTGGAAGGGTGGGTGACTGTGAACATAGCCAGATTGAGACTGGATGTAGGGGAATGATTAAAGGGCTCTAGGATTGAATGCCACTTGTAGTTCAGTGACTCTTCAGTACCCTTTGCCCCTCCAACACACATGCGTGCATGCACGCGCGCACACACACACACACACACGAGTTCTGGTGTTTCCCTTGTGGGTTCCTGCCCCTTGGGCTGAAATACACTGCCCCTCTTCCAACCCAACTATGATGGTTAGTTCTATGTGTCAACTTGGCTAGGCTATAGTGCCTAGTTATCCAATAAAGCAGCACTCCCAAACCTTTTAGGCACCAGGGACAGGTTTCGTGGAAGAAAATTTTTCTACAGACTGGGCAGGGAATGAAAGTGTTTTGGGATGAAAGTGTTCCACCTCAGATCACCAGGCTTTAGTTAGATTCTCCTAGGGAGCCCCCAGACCTAGATCCCAGGCATGCGCAGTTCACAATAGGATTCACACTCCTATGAGAATCTAATGCCGCTGATCTGACAGGAGGTGGAGCTCAGGTGGTAATGCTGGCTCCTGGGCCCACCGGCGGCTCACCTTCTGCTGTGCAGCCTGGCTCCTAACAGGCCAGTCCATGGGTGAGGGGGTTGGGAACCCTGCAATAAAGCACTAATTTGGGCATTACTGTGAAGGTGTTTTGTAGATGTGGTTAACATCTACAATGTGTTGACTTTAAGTAAACGAGATTATCCTGTATAACCTGGGTGGCCTCATCCAATCAGTTGAAAGGTCTTAAGAGCAAATGAGGTTTCCTTGAGGAAGAATAAATTATGCCTGTGGACTACAGGGTCAGCTCCTGCCCAAGCATTTCCAGACTGTCAACCTGCCTGATGGATTTCAGACTCTGCTAGCCCCAACAATTGCAAAGCCAATTTATTGAAAAAAGCCATGTGTATATATGACCTACTGGTTCTATTTATCTGGTAGAACAATCTTTGCTTGGTTGGCAGTTTAGGCACCGCACCCTCTGAACCTACCCTCCTTCTCGCTGGTCCTGTTGGTGCTGGGCAGTGCCCCTCTCCTCACAGCTCCCCCTGCCCACCATGAGGCCTGTCATCATGGCTGTCCCCCTGTAACCTTCACTCTGAGTTCTATTTATGTTTGTGTTCTTGGCTTCTAGCACAGTGTCTGGCACAAGCAGGTGCTTGACATGTGAGTGTGGACTGAAGAAGAGACACTCATGGCAACAGCATGTCCTGTGTCTGCTGAGGGCCACTCCTCTCATTGGGTTTGCCAGTCCTGAGCTCCAGGTAGCCTTCACAGCATCCACTGCTGCTTAAGGTCAGAGGCCTTTGTCATTGGGCTCCTATGTCCTAACCTAGCTCAGAAAAGATACAGCCATGAGCTTCCCAAGTCAGAGGGTCATCCTGTACATTACCTTTCATTTTGTCTGGACGGTATAGGAACACTAGAGAATGATTTTAAGAGTAAACAAACACAATTGTTAAATATAATCCAATACAAAGGAAAACTCCAGCCCCATGTCTATGTACTCTAGTCCTACTCTGCAGAGGCAACCTTTTATTTAAACTTGTATGGCTATACCATGTACATACAGAAAATTCCCATGCGCACTTAACACCCATGTAAACAGCAACCACAGCAAGAACTAAAATATTACCAGCGCCACAGAAAGTGCCCAGCCATTTTCCCTTCTAGTCACTAACTCAATCACCTTTCCCCCCAGCATAACAATTACTCTGACTTTTAAACTATAAGCCATATGCTATTGGATGGTTTAAAATTTATTACAAATATCCCCAAATATCAGAGGCTACTTAAAAAAATTGTTTGTCCTGAATGTCATTCAATTCAGGACATAGGCATAGGCAAGGACTTCATGTCTAAAACACCAAAAGTAATGGCAACAAAAGCCAAAATTGACAAATGGGATCTAATTAAACTAAAGAGCTTCTGCACAGCAAAAGAAACTACCATCAGAGTGAACAGGCAACCTACAAAATGGGAGAACATTTTCGCAACCTACTCATCTGACAAAGGGCTAATATCCAGAATCTACAATGAACTCCAACAAATTTACAAGAAAAAAACAAACAACCCCATCAAAAAGTGGGCAAAGGATATGAACAGACGCTTCTCAAAAGAAGACATTTATGCAGCCAAAAGACACATGAAAAAATGCTCACCATCACTGGCCATCAGAGAAATGCAAATCAAAACCACAATGAGATACCATCTCACACCAGTTAGAATGGCAATCATTAAAAAGTCAGGAAGCAACAGGTGCTGGAGAGGATGTGGAGAAATAGGAACACTTTTACACTGTTGGTGGCACTGTAAACTAGTTCAACCATTGTGGAAGTCAGTGTGGCGATTCCTCAGGGATCTAGAACTAGAAATACCATTTGACCCAGCCATCCCATTACTGGGTATATACCCAAAGGACTATAAATCATGCTGCTGTAAAGACACATGCACACGTATGTTTATTGCGGCACTATTCACAATAGTAAAGACTTGGAACCAACCCAAATGTCCAACAATGATAGACTGGATTAAGAAAATGTGGCATATATACACCATGGAATACTATGCAGCCATAAAAAATGATGAGTTCATGTCCTTTGTAGGGACAAGGATGAAATTGGAAATCATCATTCTCAGTAAACTATCGCAAGGACAAAAAACCAAACACCGCATGTTCTCACTCATAGATGGGAACTGAACAATGAGAACACATGGAGACAGGAAGGGGAACATCACACTCTGGGGACTGTTGTGGGGTAGGGGGAGGGGGGAGGGAGAGCATTAGGAGATATACCTAATGCTAAATGACGAGTTAATGGGTGCAGCACACCAGCATGGCACATGTATACATATGTAACTAAGCAGCACATTGTGCACATGTACCCTAAAACTTAAAGTATAATAATAATAAAAAAAATACAAAAAAAAATTGTTTGTTTGTAATTCTCCTGGTAAACGTGACTCTCATTAATATGCTTATAGTTATGTTTTTTATTAAATTTAGAAAATAATTATTGGCTCCTCTAATAAATAAGAATTTATCTTACGTTCCCTTTTCTCCTCTTTAGCCTTTCTTCTCCTTCCAGATTTGTAGTGAGTTTGTACATGTGTACATATGTAATTATTTATAGAATAAATTAAATATAAATTCACCAATAGAATAACATTTATTTTGTTAATCATGTTTAATTGCCAAAAATAATAGCTAATAGTCAACCAATAGCTAGCATTTATTGAGTATTTAGCGTATGCCAAGCTTTCTTCCAATAGCATCAACTCATTTAATTATCACATAACTCTATAAGTAGATATCCTTATCTCCATTTAATAGATAAGAGAAACTGAGGCACAGACACCTCAACTAAGACCAGGATTTACACCCAGGCAATCTGATTCCAGAGCCCATGGTCTTAGCCATGCTGCTATAATTTTGAATAATGTACCTCTATCTCTTTGTTTAATTTAATTTTTAATTTTTATGGATACATAGTAGGTGTAGATAATTATGGGGTACATGAAATATTTTGATACAGGCACACAATGTGTAATAATCATATCAGGGTTAATGAGGTTTTCATCACCTCAAACATTTATCATTTCTTTGTGTTACTCCAGTTATACTCCAATTACACATTCCAATTATACTCTTGGTTATTTTAAAAAGCACAATAAATCATTGTTGACTGTAGTCACTCTGTTGTGCTATCAAATACTAGATCTTATTCTATCAAAGTATGTTTTTATACCCATTAAGCATCCCCACTCCCCACCCAACTACCCTCCCCAGCCTCTGGTATCCATCATTCTATTCTCTATCTCTGTGAGTTCAATTGTTTTAATTTTTAGCTCCCACAAATAAGTGAGAACATGCAAAGTTTGTCTTTCAGTGGCTGGCTTCTTTCACTTACCATAATGTCCTCCAGTTCCATCCATGTTGCTGCAAATGACAGGATCCAATTTATTTTTATGGCTGGAATAATACTCCATTGTGTTTATGTACCATGTTTTCTTTATCCATTTGTCTATTGATGGACACTCAGGTTGCTTCCAAATCTTGGATATTGTGAATAGTGCTGCAACAAAAATAGGACGGCAGATATCTCTTCAATATACTGTTTTCCTTTCTTTGGGGTATATATCTACCAGTGGGATTGCTGGATCATATGGAGGTTTTATTTTTAGTTTTTTGAGGAATCTCCAAACTATTTTCCATAGTGTTTGTACTAATTTTCATTCTGACCAACACGGTGCAAAGGTTCCCTTTTCTCCACATCCTCACCAGATTAGCTATTGCCTGTCTTTTGAGTATAAGCCATTTTAACTGGGGTGAAATGATAACTCATTGTAGTTTTGATTTGCATTTATCTGATGATCAATGATGTTGAGCACCTTTTAATATATCTGTTTGTCATTTGAATGTCTTCTTTTGAGAAATGTCTATTCAGATCTTTTGTCCGTTTCTTCACTGGATTGTTAGATTTTTTCCTATAGAGTTGTTCGAGCTCCTTATATATTCTGGTTATTAATCCCTTGTCAGATGGGTTATTTGCAAATATTTTCTCCCATTATGTGGGTTGTCCTTTCACTTTGTTGTTTCCTTTGCTGTGCAGAGCTTTTTAACTTGATGTGATCCCATTTGTCCATTTTTGCTTTGGTTGCCTGAGCTTATGGGGTATCAAGAAATCTTTGCTCAGATCAACATCCTGGAGCATTTCTCCAATGTTTTCTTTAAGTAGTTTCACAGTTTGAGGTCTCAGATTTAAGTGTTTAATCAATTTTGATTTAATTTATGTATATAGCTCGAAATAGAGGTCTAGTTTCATACTTTTGCATATGGATATTCAGTTTTCCCAGCACCATTATTTTTTAACTTTTATTTTAGGTTCAGGGGTACATGTGAAGATTTGTTATATAAGTAAACTCATGTCATTGGGGTTTGTTGTATAGATTATTTTGTCGCCTGGCACTAAGCCTAATACCCAATAGTTATTTTTTTTCTGTACCTCCCCCTTTTCCCAGCCTCCACCCTCAAGTAGGCCCCAGTGTCTGTTTTTCTTCTCTTTGTGTCCATGTGTTCACATCATTCAGTTCCCACGTATAAGTGAGAACATGTGGCATTTGGTTTTCTGTTCCTGAATTAGTTTGCTAAGACTGATGGCCTCCAGCTCCATCCATGTTTCCGCAAAGGACATGATCTCCTTCTTTTTATGGCTGCATAGTATTTCATAGTGTATATGTACCATATTTTCTTTATCCAGTCTACTGTTTATGGACATTTAGGTTGATTCCATGTCTTTGCTGTTGTGAGTAGTGCTGCAATGAACATATGCATGCATGTGTCTTTACGGTAGAATGATTTATATTCCTTTGGGAATATACCCAGTAATGGGATTGCTGGGTTGAATGGTAGTTCTGTTTTTAGCTGTTTGAGGAATTGTCACACTGCTTTCCATGATTATTGAACTAAATTATACTCCCACCAACAGTGTATAAGTGTTCTCTTTTCTCCATAACCTCACCATCATCTATTTATTTTTTGACTTTTTAATAATAGCCACTCTGACTGTCCAGAACAATTTATTGAAAAAGCTGTTCTTTCCTCAACGAATTTTCATGGCACTTTTGTCAAAAATGAGTTCACTGTAGGTGTATGGATTTGTTTTTGGGTTCTTTACTTGTTCCATTGGTCTATGTGTCTGTTTTTATGCCAGTACCCTGCTGTTTTGTTTACTATAGCTCTGTATTATAATTTGAAATCAGGTAATTTAATTCCTCCAGTTTTGTTCTTTTTGCTCAGGATATCTTTGGTTATTCTGGGTATTTTATGGGTCCATACAAACTTTAGGACTTTTTAAAATTTCTGTGAAGGATGTCATTGGTATTTTGATAGAGATTGCATTGAATCTGTAGATTGCTTGGGTAGTTAGTATGAACATTTTAATGATGTTAATTCTTCAAATCCATGAACATGGAATATCTTTTCATTTTTTTGTGTCCTTTTCCATGTCTTCCATTAATGTTTTATAGTTTTCATCATAGAGTTCTTTCACTTCTTTGGTTAAGTTAATTCCTAGGTATGTTATTTTATTTGCAGCTATTGTAAATGGGATTACTTTTTTATTTTTTTTTCACATTATTCACTGTTGTCATATATTGGAGATGCTACTGTTTTTTGTATGTTGATGTTGTAGCCTGCAAGTTTTCTGAATTTGTTTATCAGTTCTTAGAGTTTTTGGTGGAGCATTTAGGTTTTTTCAAATATAAGATCATATTATCTGCAAACAAGGATAAATTGACTTTTTCCTTTTCAATTTGAATGCCCTTTATTTCTTTCTCTTGTCTGACTTCTCTAGCTAGGACTTCCAGCACGATGTTGAAAGTGGTGAAAGTGAGCATCCTTAATGTGTTCCAGATCTTACAGGAAAGGCTTTCAGTTTTTCTCTATTCAGTGTGATACCAGCTGTGGGTCTGTTGTACATGGCTTTTATTGTGAAGTATGATACTTCTATATCCAGTTTCTTGAGTTTTATCATGAAAGAATGTTAAATTTTATCAGACGCCTTTTTAAGCATCAACCATTGAAATGATCACATGGTTTCTGTCCATCATTCTGTTGATATGGTGTATCACATTGATTGACTTGTATATGTTGAACCATCCTTGCATCCCTAGAATAATTCACACTTGGTCATGATAAATGAACTCTTTAATGTGTTGTTGAATTTGGTTTGCCAGTAGTTTGTTGAGGAGTTTTGCATCAATGTTCATCAGGGATATTGGCCTATAGTTTTCTTTTTTTGACGTGTCTTTTTCTGGTTTTGGTATCCAGGTAATACTGACCTCATAGAATGAGTTTGTAAGTATTCCCTCCTCTTCTATTTTTTTTAGAATATTTTGAGTAGGATTGGTATTAGTTCTTTAAATGTTTAGTAAAACTCAGCTGTGAAGCCATTGGGTCCTGGGCTTATTTATTTATTTGCTGGAAGACTTTTTATTACAGCTTTGATCTTGTTACTTGTTATTGGTCTACCTGGGTTTTAATATGTCTATATTTCTTATTGCACCTTATTTTTTCAGCATCTTTGAAAGTAGCTTTAACTATAATTCTTCCTAGAACAACTTTGGCTAAGGTAAGTTACTTACTGAAAAATCCATTAACTTTACCTCTTCAAAATTTTAAACTAAACAGTAGTTTAAAATGACAGTGATGTATGGTCCTAATGCTTCCATTTAAGAGAATTACTCTAAAACTTTTGAATAACCCTGAACTGGAAACTTGTTTTTACTTTACACTGTTTCTATCTTATAACTTATTATAAAAAGCATGTTATATCTACTTTTTGCTCTATATAATTTATAATAGTGATTTGTTGCAAGCAAAACAATTCTGGGCTGACCTTATTAATTCCTATTTGGTGCCCTCAAGTGGGAGAGGCTCAGTGGAAATGTAGCAGCCTGCAGGCCAACATGGCCTCCAGCCCAGTCATCAGTTAATCCCCAGAGACCATATGTATGATCATACTGCAAGGTGACTTGGCATCTGAAGACTCAGAAGAAGAAGCAATGAACACCCAAATGTCTGAGTGCCCAACTCCACCTGTGGGCTTAGAGGCCAGTCCCCATATCAGCTCAGTGCTCAGCAAGTGGACTCCCATGCAGGCCATGCTTGAGCTCCCCTCCCTACTCAGAGTGGGACAATGGCTCAGCATGCTCTCTGCCTCAGTCTCTTGGCCTGGCCATGTTCTAGCTGCTGTGACCTGTGCAATGGCCTTTGCAGGTTTGCCATCCTTGCCACCCCTGGTTGGGGTGTTGGGAATCATCCAAATGTGCCTCAGGCTTATGAGGCAGATGCTACTAAAAGTGGCCCATTGTGGGGATAGAGCACACATAGTTTGGCTCTGAAACTTCATGGTGTACAGTTCTGAGCAGTTTCCTTAAAGTTGTTGAGTCTTAGTTTCCCCATATGTAAATATAGAGCCAACGTTCACTTGAAGGTTATTAGGTTTAAATTAGATTAGTGCTACAGCACACCATGCACTCCCATCAAGCACTAGAGAGGAGCACAGAAGGTAAGTATGTCACTCATCCTGGGAAGGGGTATCAGAAAGCTCTTCCTGGAAGAAATTATAGCTAAACAGAATCTGTAAAATAACAAATATAAACCTGAACAAAAATGTGTGTGTGTATGTGTGGTCAGAAAGGAAATGGTACAACCTGAGATGAAGAAGGACTTGTATGAAAAAATTTAATGATGTGCCTAGGTCCATGGGCTGTAAAAGTGTGAGGCCAAGAATAATAACAGATAGGATTGGAGAAGTACTCAGGCTCTGAAAGACACATGTAAGCAGAGAGGCTGGGAACACTCATAAAGTTTTTAATTTTGATAAAAGTGAATTTACTATTAATTTAAAATAATCAAAAGTCAGAATTAGAGGGACCTTAGAGATGAGCTTACCTTATAAATGGAAAAACGGAAGCCCATATCGTTCCCTTTATTGAAGGTGACACTGTTAATTAGTGGCAGATCATAAACCCCAGCTTCTTGCTTCCTTACGGTGTGGTCTTGCCATGTTCATAATGCCCCTCCCTTCCTCATTCAGAAGCTTGGCACATTCCCAATGTCTGTTTTATCCATGCAGTTTGCTGATAGTCCTGTTGGCCCATATTCTGCATTCTTATTTTTCTTTTTGTTTCTTTTCTTCTCTGTTTTGTCAAAACAATGGATGGTCTTGGTTTTAAAAGTCAAATAGTGCCATTATACTTGTAAGAAAACATCAGTGGAAGCCCCTCAAAGGTAGTCTTCCCCGTGCACAGATTGGCTGTTAGCCTAGTGATGTGCTTTCCTCCCAGGAAGGGGTTGCTTGGGAGGAAATTGGTGGCACCTAAGATCTGAGTGGCAGCATGACATCAGGGTACAGTCCCTGGGGCAAGATTTCTTGAGTTCAAATACTGAGTTTCTAGCCATGTGATCTTGGACAACCCGCCATTGACTCGTGCTGCCTGTGTTAGGGGTTCTCTGCACTGTGCAAGGTGCTGCAGGGGATACAAAGAGGACTCCTGTACAACCTCTGGGCTCAAGGAGCTCTCAGGCCACAGGAGGAAAGAACTAAGAGGCAAACATAAGGAAGATCCCTGACAAGTGGACAAGTGGAGGGAATAGTTTTACTCCCACTTGAAGTCAGATAAACCAGAGGTCAATTCTAGCACTGCCATGTTCTGTCTGTGACAGCTTAGAGAATTTAATCTAACCTCTCCGAGCCTCAGTTTTCCTGTTGAAAAACAAGGTAATAATAAACACCTCTTTCAATGAATCATTGTGAGGATTAATAAGATAAATGGATGAAAGGAGGAGGATGTAAAGGAATCCATGATGGCCCTATGGAACAAGAAAGTTAACTATCCTTAGACAGATTTTGAAAAAATTCCTGGAAGATAGAAAGCAGATGGGATCAGATTGCAGAAACATAAGGGCAGAAGAGAAAAAAAACAAAAAACAAAAACATAGCCCCAAACATAGACAATAGAAAGCTATAGCAGAAGTAATAGAAATACCAGAAATATTTTAAGCTCAGACTCAACAAATCGAGAAAGCAGAAGGGGCTTTTGGACAATCATCAGGTTAATTACTAAGGCTTTGTACTTGGAACAGCTGAACCCACTAGGCCCCTGTCCCTCCTCACACCTACTGAGCAGAGAGCAGGGGTGATGTTTAGACCCAGGATAAATCCTCCAGATGGGAAGAAACAACCCAGAGAGGCGGAACAGAGCCGGAAGTAACTCCAGACAGCCAAGGAAGAGAGAAAATGAGGATGGCTGATTCATGCATTTGCCTGTAGAATAAACTCTGAGCACAGCTGTCTGAAGCAGGAGTCCTGACCCAGGAAACTCAATGGACAGTTGGGCCAGAGAAGGAGAGAAATGACTCCAGATGACTTACACCCCTGTGAGAAGGGGAGAGCCGGAAGCCCCCCTTCTCAAGAGGCAAGCTACTTCCTTGCACACCTTACTCTCCACTTTCCTGTCCCCCTCCCTCCCATCCCGCCCCAAGTCACCAAAGGCAGCTGGAATCAGTACTTTTACTCAGGCAAACAGAAATTTCCAATTCAAATTCAAACAATAGTTAAGAATATCCAAACATTTAAAGAAAATAAACATTAAAAAGAAGGACCAAAATCAACAAATAAAATGGCGAGTGTTCATGGAAAGGGAAAAATAACTTTAAGATCAGCATAAAGTTCAGATATGAGGGGCTGGCACACCATCAGTTAAGACAAATGGTATGAAAGGTTCAGTTAGGATTACAGGAACACCAAATGTTTTTGAACATTAAATAGATATGCTGAATAGCAGAATGGATATGGACTGTCGATAAAAAGAGTCAAACTGTAAAATATTTGAAAAGATTTATTCTGAGCCAAATATGAGTGACCATGGCCTGTAACACAGCCCTCAGGAGGGCCTGAGAACATGAGCCCAAGGTGGTTGAGGTGCAGCTTGGTTTTATACATTTTAGGGAGACATGAGACTTCAATAAATTACATTTAAGAAATACATTGGTTTGGTCCAGAAAGGCGGGACAACTTGAAGTAGGAGATAGGGGTGTTGCTTCTAGCATATAGGTAGATTTAAAAATTTTCTGGTTGACAATTGATTGAGTTTATCTAAAGACCTGGGAGAAATAGAAAGGTATGTCTGGGTTAAGACAAGAGGTTGTGGATACCAAAGTTCTTATTTGCAGAGGAAGCCTTCAGGTAGTAGGCTTCAGAGAGAATAGGCTGTAAAGTGGCTTCTTATCAAACTTAAAGTCTGTGTTGAGGTTAATGCTGGAGAGGTATAATGAGGCACATCTGACCCCCACTTCCCGTCATGGCCTGAACCAGTCTCTCAGGCTAAATTTTAAAAGAGCACCCTAGCTGAGGAGAAAGTCCATTTAGATGGTTGGGGGGTGGGGGACTTAGTATTTTATTTTTGGCTTACATGATAAAGAATGAACTCATGAACAGGAGAGAAAAAAAAAGAAAAGAAAAAAGGGAGAGCCCTGAGAGCATGGAAGAGGGGAAACAGGAAAATATGAGAAAATGCAGACCTGAAAAAACCTCACAAATTTTTAAATTGAAAAGGATCACAGAGAGACACACAAAATGAATGACCAAAAATCATAGCTGAATACATACTGGTGAAATTGCAGAACCTCAAGAATGAAAGAAAATACTAAAATCTTCCAGAGAGAAAAACAAGTTTACCTAAAAAGGAATAGGAATCAATCGGCATTAGAGTTCTTTGCTAATCTGGAAGCTCAAAGTGAATGAATCATATCCTCTAGTTTCTAAAGGGAAACATTTGGAAGTTTCAACTCTATATTGTGCAGATGGTACCCATGTCAACCCTTGGCTCCCCTCTGTGGACATTTCCACAGGAGCTCACTCATCTCCTTGTAACAACCTACCTCCTTATCTCTCAGATGACCACCCTGAAGAGGGGGGTTAGTTAATGCCCTTGAGAAACCCTCTAACTCTCATTCAATTGGTGACAGGAGCTGGTGGAAAACCACCCTAGGCTTCTGTCCTTCAGGAGGACAATTTGAGAAGGACATTCCACATGCTTTTCAGGTGGTCCTAGAAGAATGGAGCCTCCAACTTGTGGGAGCTTCCTTAATCACACTCTTAGATTGACTTTCCTTCTTTTCTGTCTGAGTACCCACCTTCCTCATTCCTGTTTCCTGGGATAGCCTCACAAATAAACTACCTCCACTCACATCCTTGTCTCAGGGTAGGATTTTGGGGGACATATGCAAATACAGACATATGCAACTTAGCTACATTCAAGTGTAAGAGCAACATAAAGACATGTTCAGACATGCAAGTACGCTGAGTCTCTTCACACATATTCAGGTAGACCATCTCCTCTCTCCCACATCCACAGAGTGAATACGCCCTGCCCTCATATACACTAACACCATTTTGGAGAAGAGAAAGGGGAGGGGAAGAAATGTTAAAAATGGAATATGTACTCCCAAAATACTGAATCATCCAAAAGAGACTGTAAAGTGGAACAGAAGGTGAAAGAAACCTGTGAATTGGCAAATTTTGAGTTTGGTTTCTCCTCGTCTCTCCCACAATAGCCCCCACTACCCCATAGTGAGGAGAACTTGTAGGAGATTAGAAAGCGTTTCTCCAAGAAGATGCTATCAGCCTTTGGGCCATGCAGTTCTTCCTTGTGCAGGACTGTTCCAGGAATTGCAGGACATTTAGCATTCCCAGCCTCTGGCATTAAGTGCGTGGCACCCCCCAGGCATTGTGACAACCAGAACCCCAACTACCCCTGGGGAGGACCTCCAAAAGCTACGATTAAAGGAAATACAAAGGTTAGATGTCTTTAAAATATGAAGAAAATGTATGTAGATTTGTGATTCATCTACACTTATTTTTCTCATCTCCCCAGGTAGGCTCAGTTTCCAATACCCTCTACCAAATAGTATTATGGTATAACTGGGTGCTTGACAAACATTATACAATGCAGAGGTGATGATGACTACAGGCATGGGATTAGAGCTATTATCAGGAAGAGGGGGATGCTATGGTCTGAATGTGTCCCCCAAAATTCATGTGTTGGAAATTTAATCCTCAACACAACAGTGTTGGGGGTGGGGCCTAACGGGAAGAGTTTAGGTGATGAAAGCATGAATAGATTCACGCTGCTCCAAAAGGGCTTGTGGGAGTGGGTTCTCTCCCTTCTGCCATGTGAGCACACAGGGTTGGTTCCCTGCTTTCCCTTCCGCCTTCCGCTATGTCAGGACGCAGGAAGAAGGCCCTCACCAGATGCTGACACCTTGATCTTGAATTTCCTAGCCTTCAGACTGTGAAACATAAATTTCTGTTTTTTTACACATTACCCAGCACAAAATGGACTGAGAGAGGGGATCAGGAATGTCAAGCCAGTTCTTACCTCTGGGGAGCAATGCATACCTGGGTCCCCAGCATAACTTGCTCCCTGGCCTGTTTGGCTAAGTGGTGAATGAAGCTGACCTGAGGTCTATGTGGAAGATGCCCCTCTGTGTTCCTGGAGAGGCTCCAGGGAGGGCAGGGTTGCCTGAAGGAGTGGACTCCAGGACCCACCTTCAGCCTGACCTCCTGAGTCCCCTCAGCCTGTCTGGTATTTGACTGCTCCCCTGGAGCCAGATGTTTTCCTCCCACCACCTCCACACAAACATACTTACTGTGAGCCTCCCACTTGTGCTTTCTCCTCTCCTCATCCCCGCTGTGTCCTGAAGCAGACACAGGCTCCAGGACCAAGCGTGTGCATCTGCCCTGACCTCTCCAGCCCACACTGACCACCTCTTTCCTTCTAGAAGACTCACACTCATGACTTACCATGTAAGGAAGGTGACCCCAGTAAAGCCAGACAGAGAAGATCTATCAAAGAGGCAGACTTCTTGAAGGTCAGAATCTAGAGAGAGAAAAGAGGACAAATGCATTCCTTTACACACTGGTGAGAAGGAAGTCTGGCGTTTGTTTTTCATGTCTTGTATCCTATAGCCTCTCACCAGGAAGTGGTACACTTGGGATCCCAAAGGTCACTTTCTCATCTTCCCATGTAGGGTTTCCCTTCTACCCAGCATCGATTGTCAACCCCTTCAGCAGGTACCATTGGCTTCTCCAGGGCCCTCTGAATTCTGCTGGAAGACGTTGCAGGGGTGGGAGGGAGGCAGATTCAGTACAATTCCTGGCAGACAGATCCAGTAAGGCCTGGGCTATGAATTTTCTGGTGCTTGTTTCCAAGGCTGCCTCTGTGGCCTGCACGTCGTGAGCTCTGTGTGGATGTGGCTGGGGCAGAGGCATCAGCAAAGGCCCATCTGCCCTGGCTGCATTAACCTTGGCTTTCACCTGTAACATTCTGTGGCATCCATGAGGAAGCTGCCCTGGTGGGAAGTATATCAGTCTCCACTTCTGGGCTGCTTTCCCAGTAACACTTTACAGCCATGCTGGTTCCATAGAGAAAAGGCCTGTTATAGCACACTAAAGCTGATTTTCTGTGAGGATGATTGGTTTCCTGGGCCAGAAGGGAAACTGAGGCTCACTAGTAGTACAGGGACAAGAGGTATTCATGAGGCTCAATTCTGAATCCTGCTCTGCCCTTCATTACCAACATGATTTTGGACAAGTTATTAAATGCCACTGAATCTCAGTTTCTTTATCAGTAAGATGATTTTAAATACTCCACATAGGTTACTGTGTAGCTAAGCTAAAGCAAGATTATCATTAAATAGAGTTACTAGATAAAATATAGGATTCCCAGTTAAAGTTTAATTTTCTCTCAAAAAGATGAAAGAGAAGTGTTGGTGAGAGTATGGAGAAAATAAAACCCTTGCACACTGTTGGTGGGAATGTAAATTAGTACAGCCACTATGGAAAACACTATGGAGGTTCCTCAAAAAATTAAAAATGGAACTACCATATGACCCGGCAGTCCCTCTTCTGGGAATATATCCAAAGGAAATTAAAGCATTTCCTCAAAGATGTAGCTGCACTCCCTTGTTCATCGTAATAGCCAAGATGTGGAATCAGCCTATGTTCCTGTCAATGTCAATATTCCTGTCAATGGAAGAATATATGCAGAAACTATGGTATATAAAAGAATTCATAACCGAAAAACAGTATGGTATTTACGTATATATACATATATGTCTATGTATACACACACATATATGTATACACACACGTGTGTATGTATATACGTGCAATGCCATTCAGCCCTAAAAATGAAGGAAATTCTGTCATTTGTGATAACATGGATGAACCTAAAAGACATTATGCTTCATGAATAGGCCAGCACAGAAAGACAAATATTGCATGATCTCAATTGTATGTGGAATCTGAAAATATTGAACTAATTGAAGCAGAATATAGAGGGTGGTTACCAGGGACTGTTACCAGGGAGGGGGTCTAGGGAGATATTGGTCAAAGGCTACAAAGTTTCAGTTAGACAAGAGGAAAAAATTCAGGAGATTTATTGTACAGCATGGTGACTGTAGTTAGCAACAACGTATTGTATACTTGAAAATTGCTAAAAGAGTGGATCTTAAATGTTCTCACCACAAAAAATGATTAGTATGTGAGATGATGGATATTAATTAGTTTGATTTAACCACTTTGCAATCTATCTATCATCGATCAAAATATCACAGTGTACAATATAAATATACACAATTTTATTTGTCCACTATAACTTAATAAAAAAGTTAAATTTCAAGTAAAAAACAAATAATACTTTAGTATAAATGTGTCCCAAATGTTGCATGAAACATACATTAAAAAATTAGTTGTTCATTTGAAATTTAAATTTAACTGGGCCACCTGTATTTTTATTTGCTAAATTTGACCATCCTAGTCATTGATGTAAAATGAATAATATTTACCACTTGTTGGGGTCCATGTGTGCCACATAACTAATCTAATTTAAACCTAACATCCCAAAAGTAAACATTAGTTCTATTTTCACAGATGTGGAAACTAAGACACAACAAGTTAAGGAAACTGCTCAGCACTGCACACCATGAAATTTGAGAGCTAGAGTCAAATCATGTGAACCCAGGAGGTGGAGGGTGCAGTGAGCCAAGCTCGTGCCACTGCACTCCAGCCTGGGTGACAGAGTAAGACTCTGTCTCTAACAAACAAACAAACAAACAAACAAAACCAAACCCATGTGTATGTGCTCTGCTTCAACACTGGGCCACCTTTGTAGCTTCATAAATCTGGGACACACTTAGGATGATGCCCCAACATCCCAACAAGGGGTGGTGAGGATGGAGAACCTGCAAAGGCCAGTGCGCATGTCCTGGTGGCTAGAACACGGCCTGGCTCAGAGACTGAGGCAGACAGCATGTTGGGCTATTATCCCACCCCGAATAGGGAGGGAAGCCCAGGCATGGTCTGCATGGGAGTCCCACTTGCTGGGTACTGAGCTGATGTGGGGACTGGCCTCCAAGCCTGGAGGAGGAGTTGAGCACACAGACGACTGGGGTGTTCATTGTTTCTTCTTCTTTTGGCTCGTAAGGTGCCAAATCACTTCAGGGTATGAATCTTACATATGGTCTCTGGATATTAACTAACAGTATTGTAATTACTGTTTATACGTTAAACAGTGACTACAACGCAAGTTTCTTGAGAGTACAGGTGATGATTTGTTTACCCTTGTGTCCCCAGCATATAGCAGAGGGCTTGATATGTAGCAGATGACCAATAAGTATTTGCTAAACAAATGAAAGGATTAATGTGGGTGAGGCCTGCTGTGTGACATTTGTCCTCAGGGGGGCAATGAGGAAAATAAGCCATGGGGCCAAGAATAACAATTCAAAAACAATAGTTGGGAGAACTGAGGACTACACCCTGTCTTGAGGAGGACTGAGAATCAGAGCCGCAAGCTGTATTCCAGCGCATGTGACCTCAGGTGTGTTTGGGCTGTGCACACACTGGGGACTGCTCACAGTTAACAGAAACAGTGAGGCTCTGAGTGTACGGCCAGACCAGAGGGGCCACATCTGTGAGCAAACCCTGCAGCTCTGCCTTACAAAGCGATAAATATGGTGAGGCTGGGAGTGGGAGGAGGGAGAGCATGGCAGCCATGACAGTCTTTCCTTTGCTCAAGGGACTAGGGGAATGGTAGAAGAGGGTTTCTTGTCATGAAAGAGGCAGGCATCAGTGTCTCCAGCTGGTTTATTCCCTTGTCTTCCAAGTGTAATAAACATTTATTCATGCATTAATTGAACAGATATTTTTGTTATTCCCTTGTGTAATTATAGGTATTTTAGATTATGGTGACACACTGTATTACTGGCAGTGTTGGCAATTGAGGTGCTTTGAGTAAGCAGTTCTTCTAATTAACTAAAATTTTATCCTTTTAATGTGTTTAAAATATGGGCACCCATTTTTGGCCCTGCTCCCATTCTACATAGTTCTGTGTTCCCCCCTTTTTAGGCTGACTGCTTTGATCTATAGAGTGCAGTGGCAGAGATGTTCTGTGACTTTTGAGGCTAGCTCAGAAAAGGCCGCGCAGCCTCTGCCTTGTTCCCTGGAGTAGTGAGCCTCCACGTAAGAAGTCTTGCTACTCTGGAGCTGCTGTGTTGGACTATCCATATGTAGACCCTGAGATCAATAGTTATAACTCAGCCCAGCTTTCCTCCCATGCACACCAAGCAAGGTGCCAGGCCTGTGAGTGAAAATGTCTTGGACCCTCCAGACCAGTCCATCTACTAGCTGATACCACTAAGTGTATGACAATGACTTGTGCAGCAGAAGGGTTACCCAGCAAACCCTGGCCAAATCCCTACTCTTCAAAATAATTAGATATAATAAAATGGTGTTTGTTTTAACCCACTAAAATTTAGAGTAATTTGTTATGGAACAACTGTGGAAATAGTTAAAATTGAGCTGTTTGCCTAGAAACCATTCTACAACACTTTTGGCCCTTTCTTGGCTGTGGTGGTGGTTATGGAGGTGCACCACTTGGATCCCTTTCAAGAATACCTGCTGAAGGGGAGGAGAATTGACTGACAGCCTCCAGCTGCTGCCCTCATGAAAGCAGAGGCAGTAGTCTGAATAGATGGGGTGCCTACCTTCAACATGTAGTTTGTGTATTCAGTCAGACCTCTATTTGGTGCTGTGTCCTAAATAGGAAGGATATATATGTCCAGGAAACAAGACTCAAAAGCAGGAGTAGTCCCACTTAGCACCACCTCAACAACCCACTGGGAATTTTGTGCTTTCCGTCCCTGAAACTACAGGCACTGCAGGATTGGAGGTCTTTTTTTCCCAATGAAAGTGCTCTCTTGTCAGGGGACAGGGTAAGGATCCCATTAAACAAGTTATGCTGTAGCTAGGGCACTTTGGATTCCATGTACCCAGGGACCAGCAAGCAGGAAAAGAAGTCCATTGGCAGAAGTAATTGACCCTGATTGGCAGGAAGGCTGCCTTTACAAAACTGGGACAAGGAGGAATGCTCGTGGAACCAAGGTGACTCACTTAGGTGCTTCCTGATTGGTACTCCCTTGTCCAATTGTAACTGTGAGTGGACATATGAAGCAACTCTAGCTTGACAAGGGAATGACTACCAGTGATTCAGATTTCTTTAGAATGATGATTTGTGTCATACTATCATGTAAGCCACCAAGCTTGCCAAGGCAATAGTTGAGGATAAGGGGATTTTAGAATGCATAGTGTAGGAGGGAGAGGATGAGTACTAGTTATGGCCATGAGATCAACTGCAGCATTGGGGCCTATGGTTCATCCCACTAACCTCACCCTTTTAAGTTTTCTCATATAAAGAGAAATCCAAGGGGAGCATAGAGTAACTGCTCCTTGAAAATGAGTGGAGAAGTGAATCTGTGTGGTTAAGGGTTTAACTGTGGTGGCCATGGGACACACCATTCAGATTTTTTTTCAAGTGAACTTACTACAGGGGGCACAGTTGATGGACAGCCTCCAGCTGCTGCCCCCATGGGTGCTGAATTGATGCTTTCTCTGCACAGCTCCTAGCCAACAAATGAGCTTGGCAGACTCCCTCCTGTCCAACGTGGAATTGTACAATAGTGCCAGCTCATTCCTGTGCAACATGAGATTCCTCTGAAGGACAGCTTTGCTTGGAGACTCCCTGTTAGACTGCTAGAAATTTTCTCAGAAATGTGCTGTGGTCTGTGACTTTTCTAACCCAGTACTTCCTTCCTTCTTTCCTTACACAGGTGCTAGACCTATATCATGGTCTGAAACTTCTCATGCCTTCTTCTGCTCCTCTTCCCTTTTATCCTTCACAAGTACATTCCTTAGTAAATCTTCGACATGTCTAATTTCATCTTGGTGTCTCTTTCACAGGGAATCTGAATTGACACACTTTGTTAGTAAACAATTTTTATAAACATCATTCAAGATTTTCTCTTGACGACTTAATGACTCTTATGAACATCAAACAAAGTAGCAAACTTAAAGAAATGACTGGATTGGGATTGACATGCATGCGTTTCTCAGATGATCCATGATATTGAGCACCTTTTCATGTTCCTGTTTGGCATTTGTGTATCTTCTTTTGAGAAATGTCTAATTCAGATCTTTGTCCATTTATTCATTGGTCTATTAGATTTTTTCCTATTGAGTTGTTTGAGCTCTTCACATATTCTGGTTAGCAATTCCTTGTCAGATGGATAGTTTGCAAATGTTTTCTCCCACTCTGTGCATTTTTCCTTCACTTTTGTTTCCTTTGCTGTGCAGAAACTGTTAAACTTGATGTGATTCCATTTGTCCATTTTTGCTTTGGTTACCTGAGTTTGCCCAGTCCAACTTGTGGTAGCATTTCCCCAATCCTTTCTTTTAGTAATTTCATAGTTTAAGGTCTTAGATTTAAATCTTTAATTAGTTTTGATTTGGTTTTTTGCCTATGGTGAAAGAGAGGGGTATAGTTTCATTCTTCTGCATATGGATATCCAGTTTTCCCAACACCATTTATTGAAGAGATTGTCCCTTTCTTAATGTTTGTTCTTGGCACCTGTGTCAAAAATGAGTTAACTGTAGATGTATGGATTTGTTTCTGGGTTCTCTATTCTGCTACACTGGTCTATGTGTCTGTTTTTATGCCAGTACCATGCCGTTTCTATTACTATAGCTCTGTTGTGTAATTTGAAGTCAGATAACGTGATTCCTCTAGTTCTTTTTCTTTGTTCAGGATAGCTTTGGTTGGTTCTTTGGTGGTTCCATACAAATTTTATGATTGTTTTTTCTATTTCTGTAAAGAATGTTGTTGATATTTTGATAGGGATTGCATTGAATCTGCAGATGACTTTGGGTAGTATGGACATTTTAACAATATTGATTCTTCCAATCCATGAATATGGGATATATGTATATTTTTTTGGTGTCCTCTTCAATCTCTTTTATCAATGTTTAGTAATTTTCATTGTAGAGATCTTTGACTTCTGTGGTAAATTAATTCAGAAATATTTTATTTGTAGCTATTGTAAATGGGATTACTTTTTTGATTTCTTTTTCACATTGTTCACTGTTGGCCTATAGAAATGCTACTGATTTTTGGATGTTGATGTTGTATTCTGCAACTTTACTGAACTTATCAGTTCTAATATTGTTTTGGTGGAGTCTTCAGGTTTTTCTGAATATAAAATCATATTATCTGCAAACAAGGGTACTTTGACTTCTTCCTTTCTAATTATTTCTTTCTTTTGACTGATTGCTCTAGCTAGAACTTCTAGTGCTATGTTGAATAACAGTGGTGAAAGTGGGCATCCTAATTGTCTTTCATATCTTACAGTAAAGGCTTTTGGTTTTTCCCCATTCAGTATGATACCAGCTGTGGGTCTGTCATATATGGTGTTTATTATGTTGAGGAATAATACGTAAATACCCAGTTTTTTGAGGTTTTTTATCATGAAGGGATGTTGAATTTTATCAAATGCTTTTTCAGCATCAATTGAAACGATCATATGGTTTTTCTCTTTCACTCTTTTTGTATAATGTATGATGTTGTTTGATTTGTGTATGTCGAACCATCCTTGCATCCCAGGGATAAATACCACTGGGTCACAATGAATGATCTTTCTAATGTATTGTTGAACTTAGTTTGCTAGTATTTTGTTGAAGATTTTTGCATCAATGTTTGTCACGGATATTGGCTTACAGTATTTTTTTTGATGTGTCTGTCCGGTTTTGGTATCAGGGTAATACTGGACTCATGGAATGAGTTTAAAAGTATTCCCTTTGCCTCTATTTTTTGGAACAGTTTGAGTAGGATTGGTGTCAGTTCTTTAAATGTTTAGCAAAATTCAGCAGTGAAGCCATCATGTGCCTGCCTTTTCTTTAGTGGGAAAATTTTAATTATGGCTTTGATCTTATTACTTGCTATTGGTCTATTCAGGTTTTGGATTTCTTTGTGGTTCAATCTTGGTAGGTTGTATGTGTCTAGGAGTTTATCTATTTCTTCTAGATTTTCCAATTTATTGGCATATAGTTGCTCATACTAGCCTCTAATGATCTTTTGAATTTCCGCAATATTGGTTGTAATGTCTCCCTTTTCATCTCTGATTTTATTTATTTGGATGTTTTCTCTTTTTTTCTTAGTTAGTCTGGTTAAAGTTTCATCAATATTGTTTCACATTTCAAAAAACCACCTTCTTATTTCATTGATAATTTGTATTTTTTTTCATTTCAATTCCATTTATTTCTGCTCTGGTCTTTATGCTTTTTCTTCTGCTCGTTTTGGGTTTGGTTTGCTCTTGCTTTTATAGTTCTTTAAGATGCATCATTAGATGGTTTATTTGAAGTTTTTCCTCTTTTTAAATGTAGGCATTTGTAACTATAAACTTCTTTCTGAGTACATCTTTTGCTGTATCCCGTAAGTTTTGGTATGTTGTGTTTCCATTATCATTTGTTTCAAAAAAATTCTCAGTTTTTTTCTTAGTTTATTCATTGACCCACTGGTCATTCAGGAGCACATTGTTTAATTTCTATGTATTTGTATAGTTTCCAAAATTCCTCTTGTTTTGATTTCTAGCTTTACTCCACTGTGGTCAGAGAAGATGCTTGACATTATTTCAATTTTTAAAAATGTTTTAAGACTTGTTTTGTGACCTAACATATGGCCTATCCTTAAGAAGATCTATGTGCTGAGGAAAAGAATGTGTATTCTGCAGCTCTTGGATGAAATGTTTTGTAAATATCTATTAGATCCAATTGATCTATAGTGCATATTAAATCTGATGTTTCTTTGTTGATTTTCTCTCTTAAAGATGCTGAAAGTGGGCCGCTGAAGTGTCCAGCTATTTTGTACTGGGGCCTATCTGTCTCTTTAGCTCTAATAATGTTTCCTTTATATATCTGGGTGCTTCAGTGTTGGGTGTATATATATTTAAAATTGTTCTATCCTCTTGCTGAATTGGCCTCTTTATCATTATAAAGTTACTTTCTTTGTTTCTTCTTATGGTTTTTGTCTTGAAATCTATTTGTCTGATGTAAGTATAGTGACTCTTGATCTTTTATTTATTTACTTAATTTTTTAAGACAGAGTCTCACTCTGTTACCCAAGCCGTAGGGCAGTGATGAGAGCTTAGTTCACTGCAGCCTTGACCTTTCAGGCTCAAGTGATTCTCCCACCTCAGCCTCCCAAGTAGCTGGGATTACAGGTGTGCACAACCAAACCTAGCAAATTTTTGTATTTTTTGTAGAGATGGGATTTTGCTATGCTGCCCAGGCTGGTCTTGAACTCCTGGGCTCAAGTGATCCACTTGTCTTGGCCTCCCAAAGTGCTGGGACTACAGGCATGAGGCACTGTGCCTGGCTGACTCCTGCTCTTTTTTAGTTTCCATTGGCGTGGAATATCTTTTTCCATCCCTTTATTTTTAGTCTATGTGTGTCTTTATAGGTGAAATGTGTTTCTTATAAGCAACATATCAATGGGTTTTGTCTTTTCTTTTTTTTTTCATTCAGCCAGTCTACGTCTTTTGATTGGAGAACTTAATCTATTTACATTCAATATTATTATTAATAACTGAATACTTACTTCTGCCATTTTGTAATTTATTTTCTGGTTGTTTTCTGGTATTCTCTTCCTTCTTTCTTTCCTTCCTCCCTGTCTTCCTCTAGTGAAGGTGATTTTCTCTGGTGATATGATTTAGTATCTCATTTTTCATTTTTTGTGTATCCATTGTATGTTTTCCAGTTTGAGGTTACCATGAGGTTTGCAAATCCTATCTTATAACCCAGTATTTTAACCTGATAACAACTTAACACTATTTGCATAAACAAACAAACAAATAAGCAAAGAGAAAATACCTAAAAACTCTATGCTTTAACTTTATCCCCCAAAACTAATAAAAACTCTATGCCTTAACTTCATCCGCCAACTTTAAAACTTTTTGTTGTTTCTCTTTATATCTTACTGTACTACTATGCCTTGAAAAATTGTAGTTATTATTTTTCATTGGTTCATTGTTTAGTCTTTCTACTTTGGATAAAAGTAGTTTACACACCACAATTACAGTGTCAATATTCTGTGTTTTTCTTTGAGCTTGCTATTAATAGTGAGTTTTGTACCTTCAGGTGATTATTTATTGCTCATTAATGTTCTTTTCTTTCTGATTGAAGTACTCTCTTTAGCGTTTCTTACAGGATAGGTGTGATGTTGATGAAATCTCTCAGCTTTTGTTTATCTGGGAAAGTCTTTATTTCTCCTTCATGTTTGGAGGATATTTTCACTGGATATGCTATTCTAGGATAAAAGTTTTTTTTTTTTCCTTCAGCACTTTGAATATATCATGCCACTCTTTCCTGGCCTGGGTTTCCACTGAAAAGTCTGTTGCCAGATGTTTTGAAGCTTCATTGTATGTTGTTTCTTTTCTCTTGCTGCTTTTAGGATCCTTTCTTTATCCTTGATCTTTGGGAGTTGGATTATTAAATGTCACGAGGTAGTCTTCTTTCAGTTAAATCTGCTTTGTGTTCTGTAACCTTTTTGTACTTGAATATTGATATCTTTCTCTAGGTTTGGGAAATTATCTGTTATTATCTCTTTGAATAAACTTTCTACCCCTATTTCTCTCTACCTCCTCTTTAAGCCAATAACTTTTAGATTTGCCCTTTTGGGGCCACTTTTTAGATCTTGAAGGCATGGTTCATGCTTTTTTATGTTTCTTTATTTTGTTTTCTCTGACTGTGTATTTTCAAATAGGCTGTCTTCAAGCTCACTAATTTTTCTTCTGCATTATCAATTCTGCTATTATAAGGTTCTGATGTATTATTCATTGTGTCAAATTACATTTTGCAGACCCAGAATTTATGTTTGATTCTTTTTAATTATTTGAATATTTTTGTTAAATTTATCTGATAGAATTCTGAATTCCTTCTCTGTGAGTCTTGAATTTTGTTGAGTTTTCTCAAAACAGCCATTTCGTATTCTCTGTCTGAAAGGTAACTGGTGCTTTATTTAGTTCATTTGGTGAGGTCGTATTTTCCTACATGGTCTTGATGGTTGTGGATGTTTGTCAGTGTTGGGGAATTGAAGAGTTAGGTATTTATTGAGGTCTTTTCAGTCTGTGCTTGTTTGTACCCATTCTTATTTGGAAGGCTTTCCAGGTATTAAAGACCACTTTGGTGTTGTGACCTAAGTCTTTGGTCACTGCAGTTTATCTGCCTTAGGGGTCACCCCAAGCCCAGCAATGCTATGGCTCTTTCAGCCTCCTAGAGGGACCTCCTTGGTGGTCTTGCATAAGATTCAGAAAAATTATGTGGACCACCAGGCAGAATCTCTTGTTCTTTCTCCTTACTTTCTCCCAAAGAGTCTCTCTGTGCTGGGCTGCCTGGAGCTGGAGGAGGGATAATACAAGCACTCCTGTGGCCATCACCAATGGAACTGTGCTGTGTGGCGTGAGATGTGAAGCCAGCATAGCAATTGGTCTTATCCCAGGATCATGGTAAACACTGGCTGGCTACCACCAATGTTCGTTCAAGGGCCTAGGGCTCTACCATCAGTACGTGGTGAAGCCAACCAGGCTTGTGTTCTTCCCTTCAAGGTGATGATTTCCCCTTTGTCTTCAGCAGGCCCAGAGGTGCTGTCTGGGAGCCAGGGCTTGGAGTCAGAAACCTTAGAAATCTACATGATGCTCTATTCTACTGTGGCTGAGTTAAGCTGGCATCCAAGCCACAAGACAAAGTCCTTCTGACTCTTCCTTCCCCTTTCCACAAGCAGGAGTTTCTCCCTATGGCCACCACCACCCTAGACCAATGGCAAGTACTGCCTGGCTACTGCTGATGTTCATTAAAGGCCCAGGGTCTCTTCAGTCAGTTTATGGTGAAGGTTGCCAGGTCTGGGACTCTCCCTTCAGGGCAGTAGACTCCCCTCTGGCCCAGGACAGCTTTAGAAATGCTGTTTAAGAGCCAAGCTAGGAATTTGCAACCCCAAGAGCTTGTTTGATGCTCTATCTCACTGCGGCCAAACTGGTACCTGAGCTCATTTTTGGTTCTTATGAAGGTGCTTTTTTGTTTGGATAGTTGTGCAGGTTGGTGTTGCTGTGGGGAAGACAATCAATTAAGGATTCTGTTTGGCTCTGCCTCTTTTCTCTATTTCTTTAAATACAGGATTGATGGCTATCCCTCCTACTTTTAGTTTTCCCCAAACCACTTTTATTTCATATTAATTTTTGAAGAATATTTTCTCAAGGTTCAGAATTCTAGGTTGGCCATTATTTATTTGCTTTTTTTCCTGGCATAATTGAAAATCATTCCATTGTCCTCAAACTCCTGTCATTTCTGTGGCAAAATCAAATACCCATCTTATTGTTTATTCTTTGAAAGTAATGTATCTTTACCTTCTAGCCATTCTTAATATCTTAATTTCTCTCTGTGTCTCTCTCTCCTGCCAAGAGTCTTACAATGATGTGTCTAAGTGTACTTTCCTTTGACTTTGTTTCTTTTAAGTATTAGTAGTGCATGTAGAATTTGTGGGTTTATCTTTCATCACTTTGAAAAAATTTTGACTGTTATCTTTTCCCATATTGCTTCTGTCTCATCCTCTTTTTTGCTCTCCAACTTCATGTATGTGGGAGCATTCTCACCATTTCCCACATTTCTTTAACAATCTTTTCTGTGTTTCTCTATCTTCTTTTTTCTTTATGTACTTCAATTTGGATTTTCTATTGACTTATATTTCTGTTTCCTAAGGCTGTGTTTTTTTTCTCTTTGAACTTTAGTCATATTTTCTACTGCTCTTTGAGTTCACCTTTGTGAATTCATCCAGTGTGTTCTGAATTTTGAGATATTACATTTTTAATTCTAGCATTAATTTCTTTTTAATTCTTCCTAATATGTTACAATATATTGATGAATGTATGTTGATATTATCTTTCTCCAGAGAGAATTTATCTCCTTTCAATTGGACATAAAGTGGTGGCTGATTACCTTAATAAAATCGGGAACCGTGCCGAGTCACTACTAAGTTGCTAGTGTTCACTACTAAAAGGGAACTTAAATAAGTATTTTAATCAAACTTGTGCACTTAATGTATTTATTAATGAAGAAAATACCACTTAAGTAAGATATAAAGAAATATACTGAATATTTCAGTATACATTGATGTATTTTTATTTAATCTTAGACACATTCACTGTCCGTATAACTTGGGGTTTCCTATCATGTTAAATAGTAATGGATTTATATCCACTTAGAATACTCATTTATGCATCAATTCAATCAGATATATATTGAGCATTAGTTTCATGTGCTCCTCAAGGCACTCAAAGTTTAGAGAAGGAAGTGACATACCCATATTATAATTCAGGGTAAAATTCAGTTGGTGCCAAAAAGCAGAACTTTCAACTGTTTTCCTTTTCCCAATCATTGGAATTTGACGTGAACATACATATGATAAAATATAAGATACTGGTAACTCCACAGTATCTGACTGTCAGTCTACCATTGCTCTTGCACTCAAGAGAGCATATTGGATAACAAATGTTGCAGAGGCATTTGGAGATGCTGCTTATCTCATAAAGGCTATCTCTCCTTTGACAATGGCCTAAGAAAATAAAGAGGGATCTCCAGGGGTCATGTCTGTGCTATATATTTCTAGGTGTCTTCTCTCTGCTCTCTGGTTGAAGCCAGTCTGCAGTAAGAAAGAAGGAAGTCAAAGAGGTCAGCATGCAAAGAGAAGGAGAGGGTGCTGGCAGAGTTTGAGTCCCTAGTTCCCACAGTTACACAAGACAGCCCAGTGTGATGGTTTAAAAACATGTCTGAAAATTATTTTGATGCCCTTCCTTCTGAGAGGTAGGGTATATTTCCTTTCCCCTTTTATCTGAATAGACTGTTTTGCTTGTAACCAAAACAGTACAGCTGATGGGACATTATGAGTCTTCCAATAACAAGTCATAAAAGATGATACAACTTCAACTTTGTTAGCTGGAAAAATTGCATGGAGCCCTGATCCACCATGTAAGATGCTCCATTATTGTGAGATTCGCATGCTGTGAGGAAGTTCAGGCCATATGTAGAGGCCACGTGTAGATGCTCTGGTTGATAGCCCCAGCTGAGGTCCGAGATGACAGTTAACATCAGCCACCCAGGCATGTGAGTGAATAAATCTTTAGATGATTCCAGCCCCCAACCGGTGAGTCACCGTCAGCCATTGAATCTTCTCAGATGAGACCCCAGACATCATGGAGCAGAGCCATTCCCATTGTGTCCTGTGCAAATTCCCAACCCATATAACTCATAAGCATGATAAAATGGTTGATAAAGTGGTTGCTTTAACCTACCAGGTTTGGGGATAATATGTTACACAGTAATGGTAACTGGACTATTCAATAACCTTCAAATAAATCCTTTTTTTGGCTTAAGCTAGTACGAGTGAAATTATTGTCTTTTCCAACCAACAAGACCTGATTAATAGAGCAGGGGAGTGAAAATGATGTTATTGTGGAAATAACCCTGGTCTCTTTTGAGTTAAGAAAATATATATTTTAATGCTTAGGTATTTTAATACCAACTACAAAATACTTTCTACTTCTCTGATAACTAATAGTGCCTAGTGGCAAATGGTGACACAATTTGAGAACCATTGCCTTAAAGAAGAGACAAAGAGGGATAGTTCTGTGGGAGAGTGAAGAAGGGGAAGGGGGATCACATCCTGTAGGTCTGGTAGAGGGCTATATGTTTGTTGTCTAAGCAGTTAAAGCACCAAGTTCTTGCCACATGCTAGCTTAGCTTCGTGTTCAGGCTCATTCTTCTGCCCTGCCTTACTGGTTCCAACTCTCCAAGGGGCTTTGTTTCCAGGAGGCTTGAGAGTCCTGCTTGTGTGCCCTGGCACGGGGAAGACCTTTGCTTTCCTGCTGTCACTGCTTTTCTAAATAGTCTGCTCCTTGCATGTAGCTCCCATTGCCTAGATGGTTTACAAATTGTGCTTTTAGCTCTCATCCTTTCTTGTCCAGAAAATATGACATAAAGGAAAAAAAATCAGGCTGTATCTCTTTTCACTGTACAATCCTGTCTCCAACACTTGATGGTCTCCTCCAAACAAGATAGATTTCTTAGAGAATGTATGGTTAGTTACGCACTAGGCACATTTGAGTCCCTCCAGTGACAGAACTCTTTGCATGGACTGCTCAGGATAACCAATTAAATTATCTGTAGAGAACCGTAAATTTTTCCAAAGCCAGAGTCCATTGTGATGTTTTCTTTCTGATCTTGATAAAAACATTTTCTCTCTTTATAGTCAGCCTCTGAACCTGATAGCATAGTAGCTGTTGCCCAGCCTTCACTGTGTCCCTGCCCTGCCCTGCAGGCAGTAAGAGGGTGCCAGCTTGGCCTTCCTTCTTAAGACCCCCAACCCACTGCGCTGCTATCATCGTGGTTTCTTTCCTCATAATTTTCATAACTTGTATCTTCAAATCTCACTTCTAGCATTGATATATATATATTATATATATATATATATATTTAAATTTGAGACAGGATCTTGGTCTGTCACCCCAGTTGGAGTGCAGTGGCATAATCATGGCTCACTGCAGCCTTGACCTGCCAGGCTTAAGTGATCCTCCCACCTTGGCCTCCTGAGTAGCTGGTCCTACCGGTGTGTGTCATCATGCCCACTTAATATCAATTTTGTGTCAACCCATTTCTCCTCCATTTTATCAATTGTCCTTTTATTTTTCATTTCTAAAATGTTTTCTGGGCCCCTGTGTCCTGCTCCAAACTTCTCAGGGAGGTGAACCCACTGATATCAAGGGTATATTCTGGCCAAAGATTTAGATAAGTTTGAGTAAACAACGTGACAACCTGTGACTGGGTGAAACACACACACACACACACACACACACACACACACACACACACTCTCTTACTATTTAGCACTAAAGCTGGTTGGTGGCATACTTATCTCTGAGGCAGACGGATTTTCAGTTTAGGAAATGACTTCAGTGGTCCTGGATGGATTTCACTGGTCAATGGGGTAAAGTCTGTGGAGGAGGTGCAGAGCAATGAATCTTCTCTTATCTGGAGGTTTCTTCAGGCTTGCAGACTCTTTCAGGCTCTGGACTATGGAAACAAATCAAGCCTTGGCATAGGCTGCCAGATCCACACAAATGCCAGTGGTGAGGATGGCATTCAGAACATACCAGAGACCTGTGCCCCCCAAATTCTAAGGGCTCAGGGCCCCAACATGTGGGCACTGGGTGGGACTGAGCTCACATACCTGGGGAAACAGGAGGTGGGGCAGGTGGTTTGGTAAGTTCTTGAAGGTACCTGAGAACAACAGGACTGGTGAAAAAATGTGGAAGGGCTCTGAAGGTGGGACACACTCGGTAGGAAAGAGGGTTTATTAAAGGGCCTCAGCTACTGGAGCAGACAAGGATGAGGAGCAGAGGAAAGGGATCAGGACATGGGAGGGGAGAGAAGAATCTGGGTCAGGGGACAGGAATTCACTGAGGGTTGCTTAGTGGCTTTCCACTGCTAGTCAAGAGGATGGCTCTCTGGAATTCTGACTGCTCATAGAACTGTTTCACCTTTCCCAATGAGGGCCTTTATTTTTGCCCAGGGTATTTCCCCCACCCCCAGCATAAAGAAAAGAGATAACCAGGGCAGGGAGATAGCCATGGCTCAAGTTCATGCATCATGATTTGCAAAGTTCCTTCATATTGTATCATCACAAACTCCTCTCAAAGGACGGAGGGTGCAGGCATTATCCCCAACTCACAGGAGAGGAAATGTGTCTTGGCTTCTCAAAATAAGTTAGTGTGAGTCCCTAAAATCTTTGATTTAGCTTTGATTAAAATTAAGGTTTTAGAGAGAGAGTAAGATGGTTGACTAGACATAGCCAGGTGGAACAGCTGGCAATGAGGAACAAAGAAGACTGGTGTACTCCTAAAGATCTTCTGAAAGAAGGCACTAAGAGTGGACAGAGGGAAGACACAGAAGCTGGGCTGAAGTGGGAGGACACTGGGAATCCTGCACAGGGCTATCATGCATGGGGACTCATCCCTGGCCCCCAGTGACTCTGGGGAAACAAGTGAGTTGAACTGGTAAGGACCAACTCACTCTCACCACAGACCACTGGAATTCTGGCAGGAGGAGGCCCCTAGACCACCATGGACACTAGAGTTGGCAGGGAAAGCTGGTTAGAGAAGTGGTAGGGGCAGCAAGCCAGCTGATGTAGAGCCCAGAGGGTTTGGTGTGGGAGTGTCTGTAGTGGAGCATGGCCAGGGATGCCCATCCCCTAGGCTCAACTTTAGTCCTAGGGGAGCTGTTGGACCTGAATTCTGCAGGGTGGTCTTGCCTATCAGATGGGACCAGTCCAACCTGAACACCTCTTTTTACTGGCCTCTCCCAGGCTGTGCCTACTTGCGAGGCAGCCTTGGGTGCCTTGGTGGTCCACATCATAGCTTCTATGTTGGTGGACCATGCCTGGCCAGCATACAGCTCCAGTGGGGTGGCCCCCATGGCCATGCATCAGCCTGCTCACTCCTTCCTCACACTGCAGCTTCCTCGGGACCAATGGCAATCCTCCACATTGCCTTGCTGGCACATGTGTGAACAGGTGAGTTTTGCTTTCCTTGTCTTGCCAGCATGCATGTGTCATGCACCCTGCCCTGACAGTGCTACAGTGGGAGTGCAGCCCACCTCCCTTCCCTCACCACTGCCATTGCAATTGGAGCCTTGGTGGGCACAGAGTCAACCAACCCTGCCCACACCAGTGCCCTGCCCTTGTGCCAACACTGCTGCAAAAGTGAAACTAGGCATGGAGAACACAGACCCTCCTTCACCCTGAGTGAGACCAATTCTGCCTTCAGCTCACAGAGAATGCACACAGACCTGTGTCTGCCAATGGCTCACCCCCATGCCAACACCACTACCAGCATGACTACACACACAGTTGCCAGAAGGGGCCCCCTGCCCTCCCGAGCTGTGTTGCTTCTGCCACTGTGGTGAACATCCACATGAAGGCAGGCACCCTGGCACCTGCTAGCACCCTACTGCAGCCAATGAGCATGCACCTTGCCATGTGGCCGCTGCCACTGCTGCTGGCATGTGCCAACGAGGATAGATCCTGATGTCACTGCACTACAAAACACTTTGACTGACACCATCATAGTCCCACCAGGGCAGTGGATTCCTAACTTCGAGGGCTGGAAAACAAAGTTGGGGCCCCATAAAAGACCCCAGAGTTAGAGCACACAGTCCAGGAGTTGGGAGCTGAGCACTGGCCCCCTAAAATCTTCCAAAAGTAAAGCCAGTTGGCTGAATCCACCTTATACCACAATTAAACCCTCAAGGTAATCAAATAGGTTAAAGAAAAAAGAACTCATTCAAAGGTCAGCAACTTCAAAGATTAAACGAACATAAGCCCATAAAGATGAGAAAGAACCAGTGCAAAAACCTTGGCAGCAAAAAGCCAAGGTGCCTTCTTTTCTCCAAATGACTATACCATCTCCCCGGCAAGGGTTTTGAAGTGGGGTGAGATGACTGAAATGACAGAAATCGAATTCCAAATATGGATAGGAACAAAGATCATTGAGATGCAGGACTATGTGAAACCCAATCCAAGGAAGCTAAGAATCACAATAAAACAATGCAGGAGTTGACAGACAAAATAGCCTGTATAGAAAAAAATGTAATAGATCTGATAGAGCTGGAAAACACACTACAAAAATTTTATAATGCAATCACAAGTATTAGTTGCAGAATAAACCAAGCAGAGGAAAGAATCTCAGAGCTTGAAGACTGGCTTTCTGAAATAAGACAGTCAGACAAGAATAGAGAAAAAGAATGAAAAGGAATGAACAAACCTCTGAGAAATGTGGGATTACATAAAGAGACCAAATCTATGACTCAGGGGTGTCCCTGAAAGAGATGGGGAGAGTGTAATCAACTTGGAAAACATATTAGGTTGATGCAAAAGCAATTGTGTCTTTTGCCATTACTTTCAATGACAAAAATTGCAGTTACCTTTGCACCAAACTAATATTTCAGGGTGTCAACCATAAGAACTTCCCCAACCTAGTTAGAGAGGCCAACATTCAAATTTAGGAAATGCGGAGAACCCCAGTAAGATACTTCAAAGGAGATAATCCCCAAGAGACATAATCATCAGATTATCTGAGGTTGGAATGAAAGAAAAAATGTTAAAGCCAGCTTGAGAGGAAGGTCAGATCACCTACAAAAGGAAACACATCAGACTAACAGTGGACCTCTCAGCAGAAACCCTGCAAACCTGAAGAGACTGGGGGCCAATATTCAACATTCATAAAGTAAAGAAATTCTAACCCAGAATTTCATATTCGGCCAAACTAAGCTTCATAAGCAAAAAAGAAATAAGATCTTTTTCAGACAAACAGATGCTGAGGGAATCTGTTACCACCAGATCTGCCTTACAAGAGCTCTCAAAAGAAGCACTGGATATGGAAAGATTGTTATCAGCCACTACAAAAATTCACTGACATTATAAAGCAACCACATAAACATGTATGCATAATAACCAGCTAACATCATGATGACAGGATCAAATCCATACATATCAATACTAATTTTGAATGTAAATGAGCTAAATGGCACAATTAAAGGGCACAGAGTGGCAAGCTGGATAAAGAACCAATACCCATTGGTATGCTGTCTTCCAGAGACCATCTCACATGCAATGAAACCCACAAGCTCAAAATAAAGGGATGGAGAAAAATCTACCAAGCAAATGGAAAGCAGAAAACAACAGGGTGCAATCCTAATTTCAGACAAAACAGACTTTAAACCAAAAAACATCAGAAAAGGCAAATAAAGGCATTACATAATGGTAAAGGGTTCAATTGAACAAGAAGACTTAACTATCCTAAATATGTGTGTAGTCAACACAAGAGCACCCAGATTCATAAATCAAGTTCTTAGAGACCTACAAAGTGACTTAGATTCCCACACAATAACAGTGAGAGACTTTAACACCCTACTGACAGTATTAGACAGATCACTGAGGCAGATAATTAACATATATTCAGGACCTGAACTCAGTACTGAATCAAATGGACCTGACAGACATCTATAGAACTCTCCATCCCAAAACAACAAAATACACATTCTTCTCATTGCCATATGGCACATACTCTAAAATTGATCAAATAGTCAGACATAAAACACTCAGCAAGTGCAAAAGAACTGAAATCTGAACAACCAATCTCTTGGATCACAGTGCAATCAAATTAGAAATCAAGACTAAGAAACTCACTGAAAACTATACAATTACATGGAAATTGAATAACCTGCTCCTGAATGACTTTTGGATAAATAATGAAATTAAGGCAGAAATCAAGATGTTCTTTGAAATGAATAAGAACAAAGATACAACATACTAGAATCTCTGGGACACAGCTAAGGCAGTGTTAAAAGGGAAATTTATAGCAATAAATGCCTACATCAAAAGCTAAAAAGATCTCAATTTAACAACCCAAAATTACAACTAAAAGAACTAGAGAACCAAGAGCAAACCAATCCCAAAGCTAGCAGAAGACAAGAAATAACCAAAATCAGAGCTGAACTGAAGGAGATTGAGACAGGAAAAAACATTCAAATGATCAACGAATCCAGGACTTTCTTTTGAAAAAAATTAATAAAATAGATAGACTATTAGCTAGACTAATAAAGAAGAAAAGAGAGAAGATCCAAATAAACAAAATCAGAAATGACAAAGGAGGTATTACCCTGACCCCACAGAAATACAAATAACCATCAGAATATTATAAACACTTCTATACACAAAAACTAGAAAATCTAGAAGAAATGGATAAATTCCTTGATACATACACCCTCCTAAGACTGAATTGGAAAGAAATTGAATCCCTAAATAGACCAATAATGAGCTCCAAAATGGAGTCAGTAATAAATAGCGTACCAACCAAAAAAAGCCCAAGACCAGACGGATTCATAGCCAAATTCTGTCAGATGTACAAAGACATGCTGGCACCATTCCTACTGAAATTATTCCAAAAAAACTGAGGAGGAGGGACTTCTCCCTAACTCATTCTATGAAACCAGCATCATCCTGATACCAAAACCTGGCAGAGACACAATAAAAAAAGAAAACTTCAGGTCAACATCCTTGATGAATGTCGACGCAAAAATCCTCAACAAAACACTGGCAAACTGAATCCAGCAGTACACCAAAAAGCTTACCACTATGTTCAAGTAGGTTTTATCCCTGGGGTGCATGGTTGGTTCAACATGCACAAATCAATAAATGTGATTCATTACATACACAGAAATAAAGACAAAAATCACATGATTTTCTTAATAGATGTAGAAAATGCTTTTGACATGGAAGAAAACATTTGCAAACTATGTATCTGACAAAGATCTAATATCCAGCATCTATAAAGAATGTAAATTTATAAGAAAAAACAAATAGGCACCTTAAAAAGTGGGCAAAGGACATGAACAGACAATTTTCAAAAGGAGATATACATGCAGCCAACATGTATATGAAAAAAAGCTCAGCATCACTTATCAATCATTAGAGAAATGCAAATCAAAACTGTAATAAGATACCATGTCATACCAGTCAGAATGCCTATTATGAAAAAGTAAAAAATAACAGATGCTGGTGACGTTGCAGAGAAAAAGGAATGCTTATACACTGTTGGTGGGAATGTTCAACCATTGTGGAAGATAGTGTGATGATTCCTCAAAGATCTAGAAGCAGAAATACCAATTGATCCAGCAATCCCATTACTGGGTATATACCCAAAGGACTATAAGTTATTCTATCATAAAGACACATGCATGGTATATTCATTGCAGCACTACTCACAATAGCAAAGACATGGAATCAACCTAAATGCCCGTCAATGATAGATTGTATAAACAAAGTGTGGTACATATACACCACGGGATACTGTGCAGCCATTAAAAAAAAGAATGAAATCATGTCCTTTTCAGGAACGTGGATGGAGCTGGAGGCCATTATCGTTAGGAAACTCAGGCAGGAACAGAAAACCAAATACTGCATGTTCTCACTTATAAGTGGGAGCTAAATGATGAAAACACATGGACATATAGAGGGGAATAACACACACTAGGGCCTATTGGAGGGTGGGAGAAGGAAAGGATCAGGAAAAATAACTAATGGACACCAGGCTTAATACCTGGGTGATAAAAAATCTTTACAATGAACCCCCATGACACAAGTTTAACCATATAACAAACCTGCACATGTGCCCCTGAACTTAAAATAAAAGTTTTTAAAAAATTAGCTGGCAGTGGTGGCATGCGACTGTGGTCCTAGCTACTCAGGAGGCTAAGGTTGCAGTGAGCCAAGATAGTGCCACTGCACTCCTGCCTGAATGACAGAGCGAAAGCTTGTCTCCAGCAACAACAACAACAACAACAAACACTATTTTACCACATTCTCCAGAAAACCATGACTTTTGGCAGGTAAATAATATCTAACAGCTGTGTTAACAGGTTATTAAGGAAGAATATACTTCTTTTGCATGTTTACTAGTCACTTCTTATTTTGCAAATTATCAAGACATTTGACTGCTTACCTGTTTGAGACTTACTGTTTATTTTATTCATTTACATAAGTTTACCATAGATATATAATACCTCCTTTTTGTCAGTGATATTTATTGCAAATAATATTCCTAATTTGTTGTTGGATTATTAATTGTGAGATTTAATTTTTAAATACAAATTTTGAAATACATATGTGATAAAATCTTTGACCTTTTGTGATTTTTGTCTTTTGTTTTTACCTTAAGAATTTCTTCCCCAAATAATGAAGTCAATAAATAATCACTTATTTCAAAAAAAATTAAGTTTTGCCAATAGACAGAATTTTTTAGTAGGAACTTTGAAAACATGAGACGCTCTTGATACAAGTGTTTTTGAAAATGCAAGTCAATGGATAAACTTCAACTCTTCATTCAGAAAGAAAGGTAAGAAACTTAGTGAATAGTTATATACCAGTTACCAAAATTTTTAGTTAACATGTCCTTATTCTGTATCTTGTCATAAAATTGAGTTTTAAAATAAGTTTACTGAAAGAGGCAAAGATAGATTTCCTACCATATTATAAGGTTTCTTCGATAGTTCCAAGCCCTGCTAACTTGTAACTGGTAACCTTGAAAAAAATACATTCATTTAGAATGTTAGAACATTTACTGTAAAACATTAAATTTGTTTCTTTAAAGTTGTAATTTAAGATTGCTACAGGAAGTTGATTTTTTTTTTTTACCAACCTTATGATAACCTGTGACCATGACCTTATTGATCAAATTATAATGAACTCAACCAGTATAAAAGACTCCCTTAGAATCAGGAATGCTTCTAAGGGCTTTGTCTTTGAAAACATTATCTTACAAGTTAAAAATAAGAATGTCTGATAGGTTAATTTTTAAAAACATACATAAACTTCTTTTTCTATAACCTCATGATACTTCCCACCTCTGGGTCTGAGGAGTTTGGCTTCCTCCCTCTTTCCTGGATCATTTTTACATGGCTTTAGGATCACCAAGGGCATGTTTTCTCCAGGAAGTTTTCCCTGATCTCCATCCCAGGAGGCCAAGGGGCCTACCTCTGCATTCCCACAGCATCCTGAGCTTGTCTTTATCATTGTGCTTATATTTGTTATGATTGAGATGGGCTATTTACTTGGATGTTTCCCACCTCATTGTGAGACTCCAAAGTATGGCAACAGCGTCCTCATCATCTTCACATCCTGTGCACAATGTCAGATGGTCAAAATATTCATTAAACTGCAATGGGAGCAGAATCAGGACATTCTGGTACAGTGATCTTTCCATTCCCACCCCAACCTGTCTCTTGAATTCACAGCCCCTGGTGCAGAAGTGTGTGTGTGTGTGTGTGTGTGTGTGTGGATGTGTGTGTGGATGTGTATGAGAGAGAGTGAGAGAGAGAAATGGAGGAGGCAGGAGGAAGGAAGAAAGGAAGGGAAGGAACATAGATGAGTTTATGACTTCACTCCGAATGCTCTGATAAGATAGGTGAGGTATTCTGATAAGACAGGGGGACTAGACTGGGCACCAAGTGACCTTCAGTGCTTGGTGTGCGGACTCTTCTGATGTTAGAGTTTCATAGTAGGCACATTGGTTGCTTTAACTACTGACAGGTCTCAACACTACTGCTGCCCACCATTTGTTGAGTACCTACTGTGCTCCAGGCCACATCCTAGGCAATTCACACATATGTTAACTCTAAAGCTCTGGCTCCTGTTAATCAGAAGACTAGGATAACTGGTAGAGCCTTAATAAATGAAATTTACCAACTGGGTCAAACTTCATTCGAACCATTCATCTCCATCTCCTCTCCCATCCAACCTACTCTCAGTGACTAATATGCTTTTCTTCTCTCTCTGCCCCAATTTGTCTTTTTGTGGAGCTACTAATGAGGAGGGAGAGGCCATAGGAGGCTCTTAAGGAAGATTGGGAAAAGGAAGAGGAGAAAATGGAGGAGAGGGAGGGGCAGGCAGCCAAGGGTGTGGGTACTCTATAAACTGGGTCGTTTATCTTGCATGTCCCTGAGTGGGTGTCCCAATTACTTAATGTATTTTAGGTTCAAAGATCTGTCAAGACACCTTTTTCTAAAGGACCTGCTGTATACCCTATATCTGTCTAGTTTCTCAGCAGGAGTTAATGATGTATAGTGCATAAATCTTTGCAGAGTGCCAATTAATGCCAGGTCTGCTTCTTTGAAGTGATGTGAGGACTGATTCCTTGGGCTGGGTTCTGCTTAGAAGCCAGGGGAGGGCCTGTTCCTTCAGCTATGTGAGCTCCAATCAGCTGAGAGAGATGGGCCTGGAGAAATGCTGCTTTTTCTGCAGGGCAAACATGCCCTGTCGATAGCAGGGGAGACCATGCTGGTTTTAGTTATAGTCATGGGGAAGGACCCTATTAATCAAGAGCCTAATCAGCTGGTTCTGGGATATGATGGTGAGGGTGACCGTATAATTTATTGTCCAATCTAGGATACTTTTGAGACTGAAAAAAGAGTGCTATTAATAATTTTGTTGGCAGAACACATGCAAATCAGGACTGTCCCAGGCAAACCAGGACATGTGGTTACCCTAAGGTAATATATTAACTTTATCAATTAATTCTTTGCAGCCTATGGAATAAGTTCACCCCACATATCACATTCTTCAGAGAAAAGCAGATCTCATTTGATAGTCACTCTCTTGCATGTTTCTGCTCTATATGTTGAACACATATACAGCACTTTGCAGACTGATGCTTTGAAAGAACAAAGGATTGGAGGCTGAATACACTTGGGTTTGTATCCGAGCTCTACCACTCACTGGTTAACCTTATAGGGTAATCAACCATCTTGGTTTGCCTGGGACTATTCCAGGGTTAGCACTGAAAGTCTCATGACCCAGGAAGCCCTTTAGTCCCAGGCAAACTGGGAAAATTGGTCACCATTTTTGGCAACCTCATTGAACATAGAGTGTGGGCATGGAGAGCCCTAAGCAGTCAAGGGTGGCCACCTAAATAGAACAGTGATCGTGGACTGGTCCTGGAGGTGTCAGAGTGATGGGGATCCACAGCATGTGGAGAGGGGTCCCCAGGAGGCATCTGTGAAAAGGAGAGCTGGCCCAAGAGTTTTATTGGTCAAAAGGAGTGTTGATGGTGTGGTGAGTAAATGTAGGCAGAATCAAAGCAAAGAGAAGAGTGACCCATAAATGGCCAAGAAGGAGGTTTGGAGTAGCAGCTGGAGTGGAGTAGAGGGCAGGGAGGTACATAGACAGCACTGTAAATTATATTTAAGAATAATCCCCCTTCCACACTTGGAAGTCATCCATGAAACCCAAGAGGGGAGGGTTGAGTTTCTGTTATTTGGCAAAAGTGTCCAATAAACAAGCGGATCAGGAACCAGCTATGACACTGATCCACTGATAAGTGGCATTTAGGACATAGGTAAAGTGCCTTGTAGCATGCCTGGCACAGAGTGGTTGCTCAATAGAAGTAAATTTGTTCTCCTTTCCATCTTGTCCTACCAATACGATGTTCTTCCTATCTTTACAGGTATGCTGCTTTTCTCCAAAGAACACATTTGGATAAGTGATTTAAAAAAATGAAAAGTATCAAAAACAACAGCAACAACAGCAATGCCCATCATGATGCCAGATTAAAGCCAGTAAAAATCATGGTTACTTCTCCTTTGTCTATTTCACTTTCTTGTTATTATCTCTCTCTGTCTCTCTCTCTCTCATCTATCCATCATCTATCTATCTATCTATCTATCTATCTATCTATCTATCTATCTATCTATCTATCATCTATCTATCAATCATCTATCTATCTCTATATTTATCTATCTATCCCATCTATTTGTCTTCTCTTGCAGATATTACTGTACTGCCTGGGGCAAGTAAATTTAGAGATCTAAATTTTAGAGATCTCTGAGAATCTCTAAAATGGGAGTTTTATCTAATTAATTCTTAGCGTTCCACTTGATGCTTAGAATTGCTGATTCCCAAATTGTATACTTTCTGAAGGAACTTTTTTTACATCTTCTCTGTGAATTTCAAAGGCACCATTATGGCAGGTGTGGTGGCTCACACCTTTAATCCCAGTGCTTTGAGGGGACAAGGCTGGAGGATCCCTTGAGGCCAGGAGTTCCAGACCAACCTAGAAAGCATAACAAGATCCTGTCTCTGCATTTTTTTTTTAAATTAGCCTGTCATGATGACATGCACCTGTAGTCCAAGCTACTCAGAATCTTGAGGCCAGAAGGATCCCTTGAGCCCAGGAGTTTGAGGCTGCACTGAGCTATGATCATGCCACTTCACTCCAATCTGGATGGTGAGAGGGAAAGTCCCTGTCTCAAAAAAAAAAAAAAAAAAAAAGCACCATCAATGGGCCATGAGCTAAGGGTGGGGGTGAAACTATGAGCCAGGGAAGCACCAGCCAGACTACTGCGCTCAGAAAGGAATTGTAGGACCACTGCAGCCCAGGATAGCACCGGAAAAATCTCTGGCCCATGGGGGCACCAGCAGGGCCTGCACTTCAGGGTGTACCAGCAGAACTACTGCATTCTGGAGAGCACCCCAAAAACTGGTCTTGCTTGCGTGAGCATCAGCAAGAGTGCTGCATTCCATAGGAACATCAAGAGGACTGCTGTTGTCCAGGGAAGCTCCAGAAGAACTGGTCTGCCTCATAGGAGCACCAGAAGGACTGCTGCAGCCCGGGGGGGCCTTTTCAGGACATTTGCATACCAGGGGAAAACTCAAAGAACTGCTCCTGCCCAGGGAAGCATTAGTAGGACCACCGCAGCCCAAAATGCGATTGTGGAACTGCTTCAGCCCAGGGCAGTACCAGGAGAAGAAGACCTGGTCTGGCCCAGGGGAGTACCAGCAGGGATGCTACAGCCCAGAAGAGTGATTGCAGGGCTGCTCTGACTCAAGGCCAATGGAAGACAGAATTGACATTCTGAGATGGAAGCCCAGTGTTCTGGCCTTGTTTTCCTTTGAGGGAGGAGAGTCTTCTCCCCTCTTTTTTCTATTTTCTCATGCCTTTCCTCATCCCGGTGCTGATTCCCAATGGTGGTGTTATTTATGTGGAGAAGAGAGATGGGCAGTGAGGACAAAATATGCTGGCCAGTCAGGTCTGATGGATGAGGGGTCCTTCGCAGTTGAGCCCCAAAGTACAAAGGCCTTTCTATGGGCTAAGGGAGCATATAGGATTCAGGAGCTTCCTGTCAGAAAGGGACAGCTTTTGTCCATATTCTAATTAGGTTATACCCCCTGCTGCATCTCTTTTTGACATCAAAGGGAGGAATAAAAAGGGAGAGGAAAGACAGCTAAGGAACTTTGGTGAAGCATAAGTCCTGAGACGTTTTTATCTGGTGGTGGGAGTAGGGAGGGTGTCTTGTTTTTGCATCTCCAAAACAAATCACTAGCTCTTAACTTTTTAATTCTTTTTTTTTTTTTTGCTATAAACCCCTCTGAAAACCTTTTGAAAACTATGAACATACCCAAGAACAGTACACAATTCTGTGTGTGCATGTGTGCGTGTGTAGGCTTTTTTCATATAATTTTAGGAGATTCATGAAAATGAATCCATTTCTATTCTTGGAAATCCATTCATGACCCTTATTTTTAAAACCCTAGAATTAGGTGATACATAAATTCGTTCCAAATTTCAGCTTCTCTGATTCTCCTGGAGAGAAAGAGTGGGCAGGATGAAGGACGGGAAGGCTGGTGGTTGCTCGGGGTGGGGTTAGATCCATTTGATGATGGAAGCCAGTGTCTGCAGCCAGAACCCTGAGTGCCTGTCCCTGGCAGCAGCCCCACCTTCAGATGAGCTACTGAGATGTAAGAATTCAGATTGATGAGAGCAATAAACCATTTTCGGATTCTCTGGGCGTGGGGATGGCAGGTGTGCAGAGCAGTCAGAGTTCTCTGCCAGTTTGGGAGGAAGAACACTGTGGAGACTGGGCATGTACCAGTGTTGGCTGTAGCAGTGGAGAGACTTTGTACCTCCAGGCATAATACCTGCTGTTCACATCTGGGGGCTGGTGTGGTCCCTGCATGGTATGCTCCCAACAGTAGACATCCTGGGACTCCATCTGACCTTGCTTGGGCAAAGCTACTGAGATGGGAGTAGGAAGATATCTAGGGCTTTTGCAGGGCCCTTATCATTTTGACTGTGTTCATATAGGGGATGGAGAGCTTGGTGGTTGAGCATGCATGGTAACTAATGAGGTGGACAGAGAAGGATGGGTCAGTTAGAATGGAGCCTCTGATTCCCAACTTGCCAGGTTGTTATCAGCTGGGCTAGAAAAATCCTCATAAGGCTGCATCCCTTGATGACTTTGCAGGGGCTGAGACTCTGGCTCCTCCTTTTCTTTTTCCTAGAAATGTTGAAAGAGGACTGTGGTCCTACTGCCTGTCTGTGGATTGACTGATAGACTCTCCTAGTTCTTCTTGGCTGACCCAGAAGGATTCATCTCTCCTAGGAGCCAGGACTGGGAGAGACAAGTGGGTGAGGAGGGAGAGAAGTGCAGGGAAGCCTAATGCTGGGCCAGAGACTAGAGGGTAACAGTCAGGGTCAATGTCAGGCCATCAAGGTTAGATCCAGACCTAGGAACCAGAAAACAGGTATTGAGATGACCTCTGTGATAGCAGGCCCTGAGACTGTTGCCATAGCAGGACAAGGGCTTGGGAAAGCCACTTAATTTCTCTGAGCCTCAGTTTCCTTGTATGTAAGATGAGACTAAAACTTCTGCTTGACAAAGTAGTTGTTAGAATGAAAAATGAACGTAAATCACTTAACACATTTGTAGCACAAAGAAGCAACTTTCATTAACAGTAGCTCATTATCACTATGCGCCAGCTACTTAGCAAGGTCCTTGGATAGGTTGGGAGAGTGATGGTTACGAAAATGAGTAAGATATCCTCTCAGTTCTCAATTTGCTGATAGCTTCACAATTATCATATAAGTTAGACTGTGATGAGTGCTGTAATAAATGAAACCACTGTTGCTGAATTTCTCCTGTGACTCCATAATTGCTCAGTTGTGGAAAACCTCTCAAGTGACCGAAACCCTCCCAGACAAAGATATTACAGAATCATGCTTCCAGTTAATGTCTCCTAACTTGGATTACGAATGTGGGCTAGAATTTCTCGGGGTCACTGTCTACGGTTTCTCAGGTAACTGGAACTAAAGAGTATGCACAATAACATTATTTAAGGATGTTTTTAAAAATATAGAGATACGTGTGTAAGGGGAACCTTTTCTACCATGGACCATTGAACCATAATGGAAAAAACTGAGGACTACAGATCTAAAGCACAATTATATTTTCTTTCTTTTTTTCCCCCAGACAATACAAAGCTCCTATTCATTCACTTTCATAATTAGAACAGGTCTCTAAATAAGTTCAACAAATGAGAAAACAACACCCCCTTGTTTATATATAATCAGTTATTAATGGAAATAGATGAAGCAGGGAGGAGTAGAGATAAATTAACCCAGGAAGGGCCAGAGATGAAAAAGACTGACAGAGACATACAAGGGGTGGGTGGTACAGAGAGAGACTCAGACTAGAAGCAAAGATAAGTCACGGCACATAGATGGGAGGACAGGAGTGTGTGTGTGTGTGTGTGTGTGTGTGTGTGTGTGTGTGTGATGGGAATGGGGGCAGGGAGAGGAAGAGCAGACATATTCTAAGCCATACCTTTTAAATGGAGGTCATTAAACTTTTTCCGGAAAGGGCCAGAGAGTAAATATGTTAGGCTTCGTGAACTATGTAGTTTCTGTTGCAACTACTTGACTTTGCTGTTGTAGGGCAAAAGCAGCCATAGACAATATGGAAACAAATGGGCACACTGTGTTCCAATAAAACTTTATTTACAGAAACAGTTGGCCAGCTAGATTTGGCCCATGGGCCATAGCTTGTGAACCCTGCTCTAAATAATGCCTTTTTGAATCGTCAATAAACAGTGATGTCTCTACTGGGCTCTCAAGGCTCTGATTCCCTCAGATACCTCTAAATAGCTCACTAAGTCCTATAAGGATCATGGCTGCCGAGAGGTTCATACCCTTAAGTCCTTTCCCTCCAGACCACACAAGCTGGCACCATTTCTACCAAAAAGAAGGAGGAGCCAGAAAAGATGGCTTCATCTTGGGTGGTGGTGGGGTGAGACAGGAGGCGAATGTGTGCAGGCCACCCAGACCCAGCCAGCCAGCAAAGTGCAGGGCCACAGCCCACGCCCACGGCTTGCCTGGGTTCCCTGGTAAACAGCTCCTCCAGGCCAAGGCTTTCACTCCAGCCCCTCGCCCTGTCTTTTGTCCCAGCACGTAATGATTCTGACCTCTGGCATTTCAAGAGTCTGCTGTGAAAAAATGTGGTACTTTGATCCATCCGTTGTTGAAATTCTGGAAAGAGAAATAAATAATTTGAGGCACATGGTGGATTCATCAGGGAAAGCCCTGGGAGAGAAGAGGCAGAAAGACAGCAAAGGTGGAGAAAGGAAGAGTGCTCTCAAGGAGTTATTTATCTCTTTGCTCTTCTTCTTGAGAGGGCTGGGGTGGGAGTGGGGGTGGGTGGGGGTGGTGGGCAGTCTGCTTGGGGAGGCCCTGAGATAGACCAGATGTGGGCTGACCTCATGGTGATTTCTAGCTCCAGCTGTCTAGGATGTTTAACATTCCCGATGTTTAGATTTATATAATGCTGTTCCCCTGCAGAGTTCAAGGCATTCGGTGTGATGTATTGGGAAAATGCTGCATTAATTGTTGGGAAATCTGGGACATCATCCTGGAACCTGGGGTCTACCAGGTATTTGAGGTTGGGCTAAACTGTGTCTCTGAGTGTGCTCTGAGTGTCCTGAAAGAGGAGTACTGTGTCCAGTGATCTCGGGAAAAGTAGTGCTAAACCAGAAGGAACAAGTGTCTTTACTTCAGTATCACTCACATCCATGAATATGCAAATGTGCTTCGTGAATGACCAGTGGTCATAGCCATAATGTGTATGTGTGATATTATCTACCAACTGTCCATGTACCCTTCCTCTTCCTCGGCTTCAGAAGCACAACAATGCCCTTTTTTGTCTCCCCTTGGGGCATATTTTGTGTCTTCTTTTCCTTTTCTCACCCTGTCTGAGTGTCACTCAAGGGTCTGAACAAGGTTGTCTGCTCTTTTCTGAATGCACTCTCTGTTCCCATTCATTCTCAAGGCTTAAGACATGACAGCCTTACAGTTTAGTTTACATTTCTAGGCTTAACTTCTTGCCAATACCTGCATTTCCAGGTGACACTTCCCTGTGCACATCTTTCTATCCTTTCAGTGATGATGTGCCTAAACTCAACCCACTGTCTGCCCTTCTTCCTCTCCATTTTTCCTTAGGACTTGGTGGTAGGGTCTGACTGCTTCACACCACATGTCTGCCCCTTCTGAGATGAGCTTCTTATTTCTAGACTTGTAGCACATGGCTGCTACACTCATCTTGGCTGAAATCTCCTTCATAATATTTCTTCAAAATGTACAATGTCTTCCTTTTGCCTGTGGAACAAAGTGCAGACTTCATGGTTGGCTTCTCCTGGTCTAGGACTCACATCATCGGTATCTCCACATGGCCTCTCTGGTCCAGACTGAAATAAGACCCTGGTTTTTGTCCAAATCTTAGACCTTCAAAGCACACTGTAAATCCCTTTCCCTTGAGGGCCTCATCTGGCTGTTGTTCCTTCCCTGACCTTCCCCAGCAGTATAGCATCACTGCACAACAGGGCATGTCCACTCTCACTGTGGTGCTCTCTGCCATTGCTACTTACCTGGGGCGTGAATTAATGTTCTGCAAGTCTTTCATGTCCCCTGTGAGATCTAGCCAGGATGGGAACATCTTGGGTATCTTGTACATATTTTGAGGTTGACTGTCATTTTTAGGTGGCTAATTGTACTTAAACAGTGGCAAGAGCTGCAAAATAAATAGCAGACGTCACTGGCATATCATCCTAGGCATAAGAAATAGCCATACAAGGTAACTGCTCTGTCCCCCTAAGAAGGGTATTTCTTAGTCAGATTTCTCCAGAAAAATAGAACCAATACTACACACACACACACACACACCACACTATATATAAAATACACACACACACACACACACATACTCATGTATATACAACAGCACATATCTGTGGTATTACATATATAGTATATATACATATAATATTTTTTATATACATAGATATGTATGAGATTTATTTCTTTTTTTTAAGGAATAGGCTAATGTGATTGTGGGGGCTGGCAAATCTGAAATCTGTAGGGTAGACCTAAAAGCTGGAAATTGAGGCAAGAGTTAATGTTTCAGTTTTGAGCCCAAATTCCTCAGGGCAGCCCACTGAAAACTCAAGCAGGATGTCTATGGTTCATTCTTGAGGAAATCTCCTTCGTCTTTGGGAAAACTCAGTCTGTGTTGTTACAGCCTTCGACTGATTGCATGAGGCTTACTCATGTTATGGAGGGTAATCTGCTTTATTCAAAGTCTACTGATTTGAATGTTAATCACATCTATAAAAGAATCTTCACAGGAACACCTAGACTGGTGTTTTACCTAAAAACTAGACCTCATAGCCTACCTAACCAAGATGATGTATAAGATTAACCATCACAAGTACTTTTGAGAGCCCTCCTGCTACTTGAAGGTATACTGTGGCTTCCTTTTGGCTTGAACAGAACTTCAGGACACCTGATCAGGGCTGGCAGAAAGATTCTAGGCCTATTGCTTGTCACCCCTTGTGGCACTGGCCTGGACTGTTTTGTTGATTAACGGTGTGCCCCAATTTCATTGTCCATAGATAATGATAACTAAGTTTCCTTTAGCTCTAACATTCCACACGTGAGAATCAGGCAGTCCCTGTATATATATAAAATGAGAGTAGTAGTAACTAACACATATCAAAGGTTGACTGTGTGCCAATAGACATTGTTCAACATCCTTATATGAAATAACTAACTTAATCTTCCCAGCAATCTTATTCAGCTGTTCCTAACCCCATTTTAATAGATGAGGGAATGGAGGCACAGAGAGGTTAAGTTAACAGCTCAAGGTCACACAGCTATTCAGTGGCAGAGCCAGGCTTTGAACACAGGCAGACTTGATCCAGAGTCTGAGCTCTTAACGACCACACAGTGCAGTTTCTCCAGACTATCTCACAGGGTTGTGGTGGAGAGCAAATGGAGTAACGGATCTGCAAACACTATGTGGACACTAAAGACTTACATGGCTCTAAGGTAGCACTACTATTAATAATTTGTCTCTTGAGTTCTTCCGTAAGCAACCCCTCTGGGATGAAGTCTCATAACTGAATTCCATCTGGAAGTCCCTAGCACATTGTCAAGTACACGGCAAACTTAGTTGATGTGCAGTGAACACTGGGGCAATGGAATTAATCAAGGATGTGCAAATAAACCACTACTTGATGAGATCTGTTTTGAATCCATTCCCCTGGTGAGTGTGGATAGAAGCCAGCCTTTGTCCTTCTTTGTGAAAAGAATCAGAAGAACATCTCCCAGCAATTCATATTTACCTGTTCATGTTCCTTCATCAATTTCTTGAAAAATAAAGCACTAACTGCACTTTCTTTTTTCTAGGCACAAACACTTGAGATAGTTAAGGCAGCACATCTCCCTGGTGACAGAAGATCCAAGTGCTGTTTGAATTGCTGGGCATGAGACTGGGTGGCTGTGCAGTCAGCCACAGCAACAAGACAGGAGATGAGCGATCTGCTTTCCTTGGGAAGGCCTCTCACAGTGGCCCTTACAACTCCAGCTTTGCCATGTGGAGCACATTCCTGGGTTGGCAGACTCTCAGCTTCTGACATCATTCTGGCCAAATGAATGCTTTTTTTTTTGACAGAGTCTTGCTCTGTCACCCAGGCTGGAGAATGCAGTGGCGCATTCTTGGCTCACTGCAACCTCCGCCTCCCAGGTTCAAGTGATTCTCCTGCCTCAGCCTCCTGATTAGCTGGGATTACAGGCACCCACCACCATGCCCAGCTAATTTTTGTATTTTTAGTAGAGACAGGGTTTCACCATGTTGGCCAGGCTGATCTTGAACTCCTGATCTCAGGTGATCCACCCACCTCGGCCTTCCAAAGTGCTGGGATTACAGGCATGAGCCACTGTGCCTGGCCCAAATGAATGCTTTTGATATAAGAGACTGAGAAGGCCAAGGAGGTTAAGGGGGAATTTGAAGACCTCTGTTTAATGATTCTGCTTTGGTTTCCCCATCTGCTTTTTACTATCATTCATGTCCTCCAAGGTGAAGCCCTCCAGGCCAGCAGCCCAGCCACAAGGACACTCTCTCTGGCGAAAGGGGAAAGTTCTGTAGTTTTTTCCTGGATTTAGACTCCTGGAGGCATGTTGTATGGCTGTGATATTCAGCTCAGCTCCATTCTTCATCATCCCTGCTTTCTGTCAGTGGATGGGAAATTCCTCTCTGTCCTAATATGACTGGGTGGGGAACAGAGAAGACTTTTGGCTCTGCCATCCAGGATATGCCCTATGCAGTACATGGTCAGGGTAGGCCTATATGTCCAGATGTATAGGTCTAAGCTTCGAGAATGGGAAGTTCTTATTGCAGCCTTGGTTCCCTCATTGCTCACTCCTAACTTCCAGTATGCGACTGCGCTAGAAGCCTACCACTGACCTGACCAACATCTTCTGTTGTTTTCCTTATCCCTCATTTCCTTTGACACCCTAGACTACTCACTCTCTGGCACACACTACTAGTCATCTGCTCCACATCCACATGTTCCCAATTAGTGAGAGGCAGCAATGTGTCCGATTAGACATATCCCTTGGTCAGAAATGGTGATGGGTCTCAGATCTGGTTAATGAGATGTAAGCAGCATCTGCTGGCTGGGACTTCCAGGAAAGCCCTTTTACTCCTGATCAATAGGAGCAAACGATTCACCTTTCCCTTTTGCCCTTCCCCTTCTTTGTGCCTGGAATACAGAGGTTGACCTCCTTCTTGTAGTCATGAGGATGAAAATCACAGGCTGAAGCTGGAGGAGCTGGACACAGCCTGAGTCCTTGAAAGCATCCCCAGGCAGTCACAGCAGCATTAGACTGCCTGCTGCCGGATTCCTTGGTGGCAAGAGCAGAGTTCTATTGCCTGCAGCCAAATGGAGTCCAAGCAGATACAACTTCTTTCTTAAAACTTTCATTTTGCTTGTTCATAATGATTCAATCCTTGCTTGTCTGTCCTTGGCTGGTTTCTTTTCTTCCCTCTGCGCTCTCTGCCCACCAGCACTGACCAGGCCAAGTTATGGTGTCCCAGAGGCCCCCGCAGGCAGTTATGCAGTCCCTTCTTTGGGCTTGTATGTCTTGCCCTACTATGGGATTTTTTTTGTGTGTGTGTATGGTGGTCCATGTATGTAGGGGATGACTACATTCAGTGAAGGGAAATGGCTCCTCAGTCACATGGATGCCAGGGACCTCTGCACAGTTCATCCTGCTACCTCACCTTACCCAGCAGTGGAAAAGCAAACAAAAGAGTCATTTTTAACTAGCTAAATTTTGAATTTTGGAAACACTTGTTCTGTGTCCCAAATGGTTTGCATACTGGGTTTGGCCATAAATCTCTGGTTGTCCTAGGACAGGAATGGCAACTACCTGGTTCTTTTGACACCATTCTGCATGCTAGCTGTTCCCCAGTGGAGACCACAACTCGATCATGCTATTTTGTGTGTTTGTTCATTTTGAGCCCAAAGCATTTTAAAATCTTCCTGGAAACATTGTTCTAGGGAGCCATTTTCCTATCTTTGAGTCGGCATTCAAAATGGACACTTTGATGGAGGTTTCACTTTCTTCTAAAGGGTCTCAGGGATTCTTAGGTCTGGAATGCAAGGATACTAAGCCTTTGGGATGGCAAAATACTTCTCTTGGGATAAGACCAAGGCAAAAATGTCTCAGGCAGACAAAAGGAAATGAGGGGATAATGACATTCTCTTTTCTTACTGCCCTCTTTAATCTTTGTATCTAATCCTCCTAAACCCCCAAATTGAAGTGTCTGTGTCTACTGTCCTGAGCTGATGTAGGGAGATGAGTGGGAATGGAAGCAGACGGGAAACTCATGAGAGACAGCACATTCTGAAGATCAGCAAAAGGGAAGTGTGACAGCCAACTTCTTGGTGGGGACGGCAGAAATGTAATTAAATTTTCTGATCTTGTTAGCCAATTTCTTCACTCACTGCCCCTGAACCAGAGAACGGGGAAGGAGGAAGGACACTGTTGCATCCGTGGCGGTGGGGAGGGAAATGAGCTTTTCACGGATTATTGGGTTAGTTCCACTTCTCCCACTTTTTAATTTATTTGTCTGCATGTTCTCCAGAGCTGAAAAGGCTCTGAGTCCTTTCCCATTTTCTTTTAATTAGGTCTGATTTTGGAGTCTGAAAACTTGGGAGGGCTCAGGTTACAATAGCAGGATGACAACAGTTGGAAGGTACTCATCTCCTATTAGATCTTTTAAAACTCCTTCAGAATTTAAGATTCTTAGTGATGGGTTATTTTTTCATTTCATTTCTTTCTTTTTATTCTTTAAGAGTTATAGTACTGCTTGCACTATTTATCACCTTATCCCATTTTCTTACCTTTTGATTAAAAATCATGAACATCACTGATGTTTTACAAATTTCAGAAGAGTATGTATTTACTTCCAAAGTCTTTTCCTTTATATTCCTCTTTTGAAAATGGAACACAGATCAGGAAAGCTGGTTGTGGTCTTTCTGAGTATGTAAAAGGAGTAACATCAATTCTATGTTCTCTCTTTTTTGAAGCACAAAGAAAAAAAATAACAAACAACAAAAAGACTCACCAGAAAGAAACCAGGCTGTGGCTGTGGTGGATAATTTGGTTTATCACTTAAAATCCCTAGCAACAACATCCTGGGGCTAAGTGCATCTGAGGCCTCAGATGAGAAAGCCAAACATAGAATACTGGGTGGCTTGTGAAGAAACAAGAGCCCATTTATCGGCTACAACCTGGATGTGCTTTTGCTGCAGAGGCTCTGTCAGGTATCCTGGTGCCAGGATGGTATGTGTGCCTTCAGTGCATAGAGGCCTGCTGCACTGGAGAGCATTTGTTTTACGATTCATCCTGGGCAAGAGGCATTCTCCAGCGTTCTGCTTGGTGGCTCAAAATTTATGATGTTACAGGGCATGTTTGGGATGGCCTGAGTTAAAATATAAGCTACACAATATATGCAAAGAGCACTTTGGGAAGACCTGTGGACACTTCAAATAAATGGGTAGCCATCCTCCAGAAAAGCTATAATTGAGATTCCAAGGAAGCGTCTGTAACTGCTGACTGTGAGATACAAGATATATGTATTCAGTGATTGTGGACCAAGAAAAATAATTCAAATATTAGCCTAAAGTGAAAGCCAAAAGGCAGAAACTGAATAAGTTTTACTTTAAAGTCAAGCTGTTTCATACATGGGCAACCCAAAGGAGCCTGCTCCAGGATTAGTAGAGCAGTGATTTTTTTCCCCCCAGAGAGTTTATGCATTCCTGAGAACACCCAGACAGCCCAGCTGGTATTTTTTGGAACATGTCACAAAAATGCCAACATGTCACGTGTGAGGACAGCATACCATTTAACTCAGAATCCACTATCCCAGCATCTGACCTGGCGTGGGTTGAGGGATGAAACATGATTTTCTCAGGGGGTCTGTGAGGGGTCACAGAAGGCCCATGGAAGCCATGGCATTTGACTTGGACTTTGAGGGATGAAGGAAGTTGAAACTTGAGGAGGTGGGGAAGGAGGAAGGACATTTTCAGCAGAGGGACCTTTCTAAGAAATGGCTTGAAAAGAGAAAAATATGCTGGGTACCTGAGAAATAGAAAGAAATTTAGCCTGGGCAACAGAAGGTATGTGATGGACTGGAAAGGTAGGCAGAGCTGAAGCTCAGAGAGCCCCCAGTGTGTGACTTGCATTTGTATTTCAGAGAGTAGGAAATGTGGGCAAGGAAAGCTGATGGCAACGGTGCTGAAGGAAGAATAAACTCTCCGAACCTTAGTTTCTTTGTAAAATGAGGGCGCTGGACAAATTGGTTTTTCAGAGAGTTTCCTCTGAGCCTCATCTCAGTTGCTATAGAAAGAGAGCAAATAGCTTACAAATGCTGGCTGCCCATTCTAAACAACTCTGTCTTTCTCCCTTTCCTCAGAATGCGAGGAGAGACAGAAGAAGACGGAGAGGGAGAGAGAAGATGTTGCAAAACAAAAGGGTTCTAGAATCTGTAGATTCACAGACAAAAGACGAAAATCTTAAAAAATTCTGTGGAAAAAAATTCTTCATTAATGTTTTTATTACTTTTGTTGATAAAAGTGACACTGCTTAAGTGCTCTTGCTAAAAGAAGAAAGAGAGAAGGAAAGAAGAAGAAAGAAAGGAATTCTGCTATTTTGTAGTCAACTTTTGGAGAGTTGTCAGACTTAGAAAACATTTGGAAAACAGATCTTTTGAACAGATCCAGAGAAGCATGGGGTGCGGTTTGGTATGATGAGCATACATGATGTATTAAAGCACACGCTGAGCGCAGAAATCCTCACTGCTCGCTACTACCCCACAGCTGCCACAGCTGGGTCCCCTGCTTGCCTCAGCCACAGCCTGCTCCCCGTGTGTCCTCTTCCCTGAGAGACAGAAAATAACAGAGAAACCTCTTCATGTGACCCTCAAATCACAGAATCACTGCATTTTAGGGCCTTCAGCTAGTTGACAGATATGAAAATATTCCTAGGAATCAAACTATGCTAGGAAAACTGGGGCAATGAGACCCACATATGTGGGTTTTGTAACTGCATGTGAGACAGGAATAACATCTTGATGTTAACAAAGATGGATAAACATTCCTCAAACTTTTCCCCGTGAGACACTGACCACACCCGCTCCCCCGCCCCGCCAGCCTCCCACCTCCTTGGTTACAAACGGGCTTTTTTATTTGGAAGCTGAGTGGATCTGAGACTGAGACAAGGGATGAGGTGGGGAAAATGCTGGGAGGGAGCTGTCACATTGCCTGTCCAGTTCCATGTGTCCACCCTTGGGCCTGGACTACTGTGAGGTCAATGAACTTGGAGGAGGACATTGTCCTTCCTTCTTTCTCAGGGAGTGCCTCCTCTTAAGGTGCCGAGCTCCTCCAGGCAGGTGACCTTGCTGGCCTTTCCCCACAGTGCTCTGCCTGGACTCAGACTCTGGCTGCTTCTTAGGGACAATGATTAGGCAGGAGGTGGCCAGAATTTCCTGCCAGATGAGACCTAGCAATGGAGGGATGGCTGATCTTCACAACACCAGCCCAGAAATAGTTGAGGAAAACTAACTGAAGTCAATATTATTGCCTATTGTGGATATCAATAATTTCTTTTGGACATTAAGCCAAATGAAAGCACAAGTAAAGGGAACAATACTTTTTGAACAAATATTAAACATGTAGTTTCTGATTTCAGACTGGTGTATTGGAAAAGTAGGGCTCAAACACCCCACAGCTAATAAAGATATATCAGGCTTTCATTTAAACAGATAATAGAATGAAAGTACAGCTTCAACATAGTTTTATACGGTGAAATATAGAATAAGCAGTTCTTTCATTAGGGATGGGGAAATCAAATTTTAAAAACAATGTCTAGTTAGAAGTTTTTCTACAGATCATCAATTCAGTACTTACTTCCAATATTAATAACTCAGCTAAGCACCTGGAAGGAGGCTTTTCTCTGCTGAGTTAATGAATTTTTCTGTGAGTCTTCATTTGATTGATTACATCATAGCAAGTGTGACCACATAAGAAGCTGCCCTGGAAATATGATTATCTTAAGCAACAGCTAAAGAACAAGGAATTACTGAGGATGAACAAGTTCTATTTCAGAATTGTTTATGACAGACAATTCTGAGGAAAACAAAATCAAAATAGATACAGGAGAAGTGGGATTGTTTGCAATGTCTAACACAAAAGTAAAGGCTTTTGTGTGTATTATATATGCATTTCTTTGGGGAAATATTATGACTGAAAATCCAATAAAATATTCTTATCTAGCAGAGAAAATAATTATAATAAATAAATATGAGCAGCAAATTTGAAAGTAAGATAGGTCAACTTCTTTGTTCTCCATTTAAACCTATGAGTATAGGAGTCAGATACTGAAAAGCACTCTAGGGTTCAGGCTCACAAATACTGGAGGGAGGTGGTGATCAGTTGAGGGGGCCCCCAGAGGATGCTTTGTATGTGTTCTAAGGATTCCAGTGAAAGCAACAGACACCTGGAATGTCCTTATTGGGAGAAACCTTAGCATTACTTTCCCAACCTTCCCTACTTCCCCGTACTGTACTACAAACAGAACCAGTTACATAATTTTACAAGGCCCCCCAAACAAAAACACAGGGCAGGGCCCTTTATTGAAAAATTGTTAAGAGTTTCCAGGAGGCAACACAAAGCATTAAACCAAGTGTAGGGCTCCTCTAAGTGTTAGGTCCTGTGAGATATTACAGGTCACATGCCCTTGAAGCCAGCCCTGACTATAAATGGGGAAGCAGGGACCGTAATGGCTGAGGGTTGTCCTCCGATAGAACTCTTTACTCCTTTTACTTGTTTCTACTGGCCCTTGGGCACCAAAAATGTTGGGTGGAGGGGAAAAGAGGGGGAAATCCTATATAGAAATCGCACCATGCCCTTCTGTGTTAGCAGGGCTGGTCATGCCCTTCCTTCTTGGTTGCCCCTTAATCAGCTAAAAATGCAGGCACCTCCTCTTTGACCCAGGATCCTTTACTTATTTCCATGTTCTCAAACACTGAATGCATACAGTGCCAGGCAGTGTGCCAGGGACTGAAGATACAGAGGTGAACAAGACAAAGTATTAGTCTTTGAGAAGCTCAGTCTGGTAATGAGAGAACTTGACTTTTCTTATCTGAGAAATGGAAGAGAAGAATTTCACATGAGGTTGGGGAATGTGAGTTGTCATTTTCAAATAGAGGGAATAAAGTGTAAATCCAGTGCTTTGGCATCAGCTTGTCATTTTTCAGTGAGGAAGGTCAGACAGGAAGGCCACATCCCTTAGCAAATAAACCTGTCTTTATTTATCAGTGGTTTTGGATGGGCAGAGAAATGAAATTGATCTTAACAGGTCAGGACTATAGGACCATCAGAGGGAGGTGAAATCTGATTGAGAAATGGGCTAGACTTCCTAGAACTTCCTAGGACTCACTGGAGTGAACACCTTGACTCCTAGCAGTATGACTACATTTGTAGCACAAGAGAAAGTGACTTCCTCCATGTGGCCTCTGCCACAGGTGCTTTTCCTCACAGGTTAGGTAGGAGAGTGAGGGAGAGTCATTTTATGTCATAGGCCTGCCGAGAGAACTGGTTCAATACACTTGATTTTATCTAGTTTATGTCTTATTAGACAAGTCCCAGAAGGGAAAATGAGTCCTTTTGATACCTTTAATCACCCACCATCGCAGTTCCTCTTACCTCAAGAAAGCTTTCCCGAGGAGGGGGAGGTTTCTCCAAGTGTCTGAGGGATAAACCTCATGGTTGCTGGCTTCAGAACAGTGTTTTTTTTTTGCTTTGTATTTGTGACAGACTTTTTCTTTCCCCTTCTGTGAATGTTAACTAGAACACAACAGATTTCTTTTGGGTATGGTTGAAAACATTCTGATTTTCATTTTTCCTGAAAATATTTTGAAGGTGGGTAAAGATGGTCTTTAAATGCTGCTCTTGGAAATAGTTTTTCTCAAACTGTGTTTACAGCATATTAAACTAAATAAACATTCTAAAGACACAGATGTTGGAGTGCTATCTGAATAATGTCAAATTAAAATTGTCAAGTGGGAGGTTGGAAAAAAGCATATGTGGTTGGTTTGCTGCATGATCTGGACTCAATGGGGATTCCACCAGCAGGCAACCCATCCTTTTATCCACAGCTCATTTCAGCATGATGTGTAGATTTGTTCTTGCCCAATCCTTAGGTGGAATTTGGGGCAAATTCCATAATTTTTAGGTAATTCTCAGATGACAAATTTCCCTCTGACCAGTTCTAGTGTCAAAAATGTCCCACTTCAAATAATGAGAATATTCTATCCAGTGTCCTAATTGTCTAACTCCACGCCCTTGTCAGGGTTAAAACATCTCCCCTCTCTGAGCACACTCAGGCTGCTTTGGACTGGGAAGCCTGGAGCAGGGAGGGGAGGTCAACTGTTTTTTCCTCTCCTTGGATTACTGGATTGTTATTATTATTATTTGGATTGGATTATTGATCTCATTCTTTACTCCCTCCCTCTGCCATGCGCTCTTTCAGTACAATCAACAGAGTGTACTTTACCACCTCATTGATTCTTGAACTTGGCCAATGGAATGAGAGTAGTTACGAGGCAAGCAGAGCTTTGTAAGTGCCTGAGTGCTTTGGCTTCCTCTCCTGCACTCCTGTGATCAGTGTGAGAAGGACATGCCTCAGGTAGCCACTGTCCCTTCAGCCAGAATGCAGGCAGACCTGGTTTAACTATAGCTTAGCACAACCTGCAAGAGCATTGATTGCCATCCTCTGGAATGTGAGGATAATTGGCATCAAATGTTTTCTTTTTCACCTTTGGGGACTCAGGAGGAATTGAGACAATTTTACATTTTACATCTTGATGGATAATATATATTTTCTACTGTGGAATTGGGAAAAAGTATAGAGCCACACTGTGTTATGATTTAAGTGAAGCATTTTGCACAGTGCCTGGCACATGATAAGCACTCAACAAATAGAAATTTATTGTGGGTTATTGGTGTTATTAGTCGATATCTTTTCTACAGGAACGAAAATACTCAAGGACTTTAAAATTACTGTTTGTGAGTAAAGAGAATGCCTAGGAGTTTCTTAGCTTTGAAAACTATTCTGGGCAACTCAAATGCTGCTGATTGCATTTCTCACTGGACGTTATTCCTGGACTCGGGACAAGAGAGGTTCAGAGTTATAGCCTACCTATGTTCAGTGCTACTCCTGTAAGCACTTACATGTTTATTCGTGGGCTCTTCCTTTATTACCAGAACATTCTTTAAGTGCCTGTACTGGGAATATTCCATTTGCTTCTTCAAATCCATTCTCCCCACCATTTCCAACCTTGTTTTTCCAGTGGGGGATCAAAGGCAGGAGGACAAAGAGATGAGGGTGTTTACTTCCTCAGATTCTCCCCTACTGACTTTGAGCCTACTTCATCACTCTACTAAAGACCATAGCTCCTGTCAGGCAGCTCCCTTCATAGAGCTACCCTCTGGAGGAATTATGTTCCTATAACTACTCCCTCCCATTGCCCTTTCAGGCTTGGAAGGCCTAACAGCTACCTGCTGCTGTCAGTCACAGGCTACTGCATTATCTTCTGTGATTTCTCTGAACTGGCGCTTCTTAATCTTGGTTGCACATTAGAATCACCTGGGGAACTTTTAAAAAATTTCAATCTCATGCCCAGGCTATACTGTGGACCACTGCTGTCCATCAGAATATAATTTGAGCCACATAGTAATCTTAAAGATTCTAGTAGCCACATTATTAAAAGTAAGAAGAAATAGGTCAAATTACTTTTTAAAATTATTTTTTCTGACTCAGCATAATCTAAGCATTATCATTTCAACAAGAAATTATTTTAAAATATGATGGAGATATTTTGTATTCCTTATTTCTCTTTGTACCAAGCCTTCAAAATCTGGTGAATACTTTATGCTTACAACATATCTTGATTTGGACTAGCCACATTGCAAGTGCTCAGTGGCTACATGGGGCTACTGGCTACCTTATCAGACAGCACAGGTCTAAATTAATTGGGTTAGGTTCCTGGGGATGGGACCCAGGCAGTAGTAATTTTTAAGACTCCTGAGGACATTACATTTAATGTGCAGCAAGGTTGAGAACCACTCTCCTAAACCCTGCTCACATCTTTATAAATAGCCTTTTATTAAATTCTCCTTAAATCACCAAATTTGAAAATGTTATCTGTTTCATGCCATGTGCCCAGTACTGGGTGGGAATATGGAGGTGACTTAGGCAGAATGTCTGTCCTCTGGCAAGTTCTAATGTTGAGCAGAAACCACACAGGTCAGCAACCATTGTAGCGTGAGGAGCAGGGCTGAGTGAGCCTAAGGCAGGCCAGATGCACCTTTGAAGCACCTGCATGTGGGGTCACCAACTATGTGAGAAAAGTGGAGGAAATGAGAATTTTATTAGAATTCCTCACACTTTATATAATTGTATATTGTGTATATATGTGCAGAGGAGGGTGGAGGGGTAGGTACCACCATTTTTGTGCCTGTGTCCTCTGATGGCTGTCAGAGCTCTGATGGTGGGGAACATGTGGGAGCTTAGAGGAGGGAGGGCACCTCATCTCCATTTTCTGTTTAATGTCAGTCAAGGGTCAACTGAGTTCATGGATTTCTTTCAGTTCCACGTGGCTTGTATCCCAGTTGTCTACAACACAGATTCCTGCTGCCCCTAGCAACCTTGCTGTGTACTTTCCAGGCCTATAAATTTGTTAAATATCAGTTTTTTAAGTCAATTATCTTCAACCTGGCTTTTGGGGTTACCTCTGGGCATAGACCTTGGTTGCTGAGCACTAAGTATATCTAAGCTAAAATGACTTGGTAGGGTGACCACTTCATCCTGGTTTGCCTGGGACTTTCTGGTTTGCCAGACCGAAAGTCTGGCATCTCAGGCACCTCATTGGTCCTGGGTGAACTGGGACAGTTGGTCACCCTATGTGGGATCTACCTCCTGGCTACTCTGTCCTGCTTCCCCTGCTGCAGCCAGAGGGCAGTGAGGTCTTGCTCCCCGACACCCCTACAGTGCTTAGGCACAGTAGGCCATGTTGTAACAGCCTGTTTTCCTCTGTGGCCCACACCACAGAGGAATTCACAGGTGAATTCCATGTGAAGCCTGTGTAGTATTTCTCTCCCCTACTTTTAAAAGAGTGACTCAGGGCTAGGGAAGCTCCAGTGATTGTTCTCAGCCTGTACAGGGCTGTACAATTTGAATCCTCTAGGAACTTTAAAAGTTAAAACCAGTGGGTGAAAGTTTGATAAGAAACAGGATATTAACATAATCTTTAAGTGTCTCTCCACAAGATACTTAGAGGATTATAAAGAGAAAAATAGAAATATTACAGTGGAGAAGCCTGGTAGACACTACCTTAACCAAGTGATCATAGTTAACATCTTGGAATAGGACTCTTATGATCTGTTTCTATCCACAGAACATTTCTGACACCAAATGTGTGGGTTTTTTCCCCAATACCAACCAATTATTGGACACCAGCTGGGTGTCCTACAATTTAATTCAATTTTGACACTAATTACCTGAAGTTAGGGCAGATCCCACAAATTAAGGGCTCAGGCTCACAAGAGAACCCCACTTCAGATGCCAGTCAAAAGTCCTGGACTATTGATACTTCTCACTGACTCTAAATTCAGAGGGTTTCTACAACCTCTCTTCTACAAGCACAATTTGCTAGAATGGTTCACAGAACTCAGGAAACCACTTCACTTACACTTACTGGTTTAGTATAAAAGCTATTATAAGGGGTAGACATGAATAGCTAGACGAAGAGGTGTATAGGGCAAGGTCTGGAAGGGTCCCAAATGCAGGAGCTTCTGTCCCATGGAGTTGGGGTTAGCATTTGGATGCATTCACCAACCTGGAAGCTCCTCATATCTCCTTCAAGAGTCTTTATAGAGCTTAATCTTCAGCTCCCCCACTCTCCTTCCTGAAGGTTGGGATGGGCTGTACAGTTCAACCCTTTAATCATTTGGTCATTCTGGTGACCAGGCAGCTAGGAGGCCCCACCCTAAGTAATCTTGTTAGCATAAATTCAGGTATGATTAAAACAGGGGCTTCCTATGAATAACAAGAGATGCTCCTATCACTCAGGAAATTCCAAGGGTTTTAGGAGGTCTGTGTCAGGAAACCAGGGCAAAGACCAAATATATTTCTTATTATACCACAGGGACTAATTGATATCATGTGCCTCCTAATAAGACACACTGAGCAGGACACATCATCCTTCTGTGGTATTTCTGCTCAAAATGTGTAACTCAGATCTGACAACGAGGAAACATCAGACAAATCTAAAGTTGAGGGGCATTGTAGACCACCTTCACTTCTCAGTGATGTCTCCTCTGGGCACTCCACATAAAATCGAGTCCCCTCCATGACATTCCCTATTCTTCTCTGCTGTATTTCTTCCTGTAACACCGATCACTGCTAACACAGTAAAGTTTTTATTGATCTTATTTATAGTCAATATGTCCTCATTAGAATATGAATGATCACAGTGATTGGTTTAGTGATAGCCATGTGACCCAGTCAGGGTCAATAAGAAAAAATGAGATTTTTCTGGAATATTGAGAGACAAGCATATCCTCTTTTTCTGTTGGTCTTGGACCTGTGAGGATATAAGCCTGGCTTTGCTGGATATCCCAATGCAGCTTGAGAATGAAGTCCAGACAGCACCAGAGCCAAAAGGTGGAGAGGACCAACTACTGAAGGCACATTTGAGCTCCTGGGTCAAGATGGGCCTAAAGCCAGACCTACACAAATGTATTGTGTGAACCAATGCTTTCTGTCTTTACTTCAGTCAGTTTGAGCTGTGTTTCCATCAGAGGTAACTGAAAAAGTTATTGGACTTTTTCAAGTCCAATTGATACGTAGAGCAACTTTCTGGTTCTGATTTGTCTTCTCCTGTTTCTTTGCTTATAGGGAAAGAATGCTGACCCAAAGTCTGGAGAATTGGTTCCATGTTCTATGTAAATGAGTTGCTGGGCCTTTGGATGGTAAGAACCAGGACCTTTCTGAGTTGGTTGATGTCAGCCAGGCCCAAGATTGCATTTGCAGTGCTGACAAGATTAAGGTTCTGGTTCTAGCAACAAGGCACAGACTCTGGGATGCGGTGAAATTCACTAAGGCCCACAGTGAGGGACATGATGGCAGCCTGGAGCAGTCTGCTCTGTGGACATCTTGAGAGGGTGCCATTATTCCTGGGATACATTGATAGTCTGTAGAATGATGCCAGGCTGCCTGCATTAGGCTCCCAGGGCAGATATGGGGCAGATTGAGTGCAAAATTATCTCCAATTCTTCACCCCTCCAAACACCCATGCCTCTGACAAAGGGACTTTGTAGCTCCTCCTGTGAAGACATAGTGTCTATTCGCTTTCCCCCATGAATCTGGGCTAGCCTCATAGCTTCCTTTGGCCAATAGAATGGGGTGGATGGTAGAAGCAGTGAGACCAGAAGGCTACTCAGTTGACAAATAGATTCATGAAAAATAATAAATGTTTACTGCTTTAAGCCACTGAGTTTTGAGGTGGTTTGTTATGTAGTAATAGCCAACCAAAAACTGATTCCCAGGGCTTATCATCTGAGATTCTAATTCTCCTAACCTGGGGAGGAACTTCTGAATCTGTATTTTTAAAAAGTTTCAATGTTGTTGCCCATACAGGTTCTGGAAGCAATTATCAACCCGCCACCCACCTGGAAGTTCTGCAGGTGTGTCATACACACAGGCCCTGACATTTTCAGCCAGGCTTCAGCACTCATCTTGGGCACTGTTTTAGAACAATTGATGAGCCCCTGTAGCAGCAGACGTCTAAGGTGAGAAAGTCCTGAGATGTGGGCAGAAAGGGAGCCCGGGAGTCCCTGCAGTCGGAAATAAAAAAGCATCAAGGTTTCTAGACACTCAATTTGTACTCTATTAAATGAAACACAGGCCCTTTGAGAGAGGTGTTTGTTCTGGATTCAGCTGCGTTCTGTTCAGAGAATGGCCTGTGGGGACAGATCTGTCACAGGCATGCAGGTGTTTAGTTTAAGATGGAGGACTTCCTCCAGCCTGTTTGTGAGCCAGCCAATATTGTAATTGAAGGTGAGCTTGACCTCAGTCCTCCTGGCTCTGAGGAGAATGCCACTTGGCCTGGCCTTTGAGTGAGCTCATGAGCAACAGTGTCTGCCTTCCAGAATACAAACAGTGCTTGCTCCATCGTAGCCCCTTCTACTTGGCCCCATGGGGACTATGGGATGATGCCAGTGGTCCCCACATAATGTGCATCAATAAGCAAACAATAAACAAAAATACTAGTTCACGTAGACTTGCTGCCTGTCTTTCCAAGTGGTGACATGTTTCATCTCGAGAGAGTTCTATCATGCAGAAATTCTTTATATATTTAATAGTAAGATACTACAGAAGGCAATTCATTAAGGGTGCCAGAAAAGAAAGATTATCGCTGTTATTTTAGCATTGATGTAGAAGCAACAACCAATGCAATGATAAGAAAAAGAAATAAGCATCAATATTAGAAAGGAGAAAACAAAACTATCAGTATATGCAGTTCATGCTATCACATACAAACCGAGAGAATTGACAGAAAAATTATTAGGAACAATAAAAGAAGAGTAAGGTGACTCATTATAAAATCAATACGTAAAAATCGATAGCTTTTTGTCTTTAACTTTTTATTATCAAATGTATCATAGTATAAAAGCATATATGTTTGTATATATAATTTAAATATATATTTACAATTAAATTGAAGAGAGTAACCAATACTCCCTGATCACCTCTTCTTCTCTCCAGAAATATCCATTTTAATCATTGCCTTGCTTTATTTGCTTTACAGTGTTGCCACAATTACACATATCTCAATTAAAATACAGCTCATTTTGCTATTTTTGATTTGCTTCTTTCACTTATGTTTCTGAATCATTGATGTTGATCACATGGCTATAGTTTATTCATTTTCTTTGCTCTATAGTATTTCATCATGTGACTGACACTATTCCATCTCTAAAATTCTAAAAGTAAAGAACCTGACTTGAACTATTAAGGTATTTATTGATCCAAGTTAGTGTGAAAATGTATGTTTATACTGTGGAAATTTTATAAGTGTAAATTCTGAGTATGTGTTTGTGTTATACAAATGTATATTTGTATTTTGAATATGTATATGCATATATATTATCTATCTAGTATGTATATATACAGGCATATTATACTCATTTTACTTCACTTATTGTGCCTCATAGATACTACATTTTATAAAAATTGAAGGCTTGTGGCAACCCTGTGTCTAGCGAGTTTTCCAACACCATGTACTCACTTCATATCTTTGTGACACATGTCTTTGTGTCACAGATAATTAAATATTGTAATTTCTCACAATATTACTAACTTTTAAATTATAGTACCTGTTATGGTGGTCTGTGATCAGTGATCTTTGATGTTACTATTGTATTGTAATGGTAATTGTAAAAATACAATTACTATTGTAATTGTTTTGGGGCACCATGAACCATGCCCATATAAGACAGAAAATTTAGTCTATAAATATGTGTGTTCTGATTGCTCCATCAACCAGCTATTCCTTTCTCTCTCTCCCTCTCCTTCATACTCCTTATTCCTTGAGACATGACAATATTAAAATTCATCCAATTAATAACCCTACAATGGTCTCTAAGTGTTCAAGTGAAAGGAGGAGATGAATTTCTCTCACTTTCAATCAAGAGCTAGAAATGATTAAGCTTAGTGAGGAAGGCATGTTGAATGCTGAAAAAGGCTGAAAGCTAGGCCTCTTGTATCAAACAGTTAGCCATGTTGTGAATGCGAAGGAAAAGTTATTGAAGGAAATTAAGAGTGCTCCTTGAGAGAACACATGAATAATGAGAAAGCAAAACAGCCTCATTGCTGGTCTGGAGAAAGTTTTAGTAGTCTGTATACAAGATCGAACCAGCCAGCCAAACATTCCCCTAAGCCAAAGCCTAATCTAGAGCAAGGGCCTGACTCTCTTTAGTTCTATGAAGGCTGAGGGTTGGGAGGAAGCTGCAGAAGAAAAATTGTAAGCTAGCAGAGGTCAGTTCATGAGGTTTAAGGAACGAAGCCATCTCCATAATATAAAAGTGCGAGGTGGAGCAGCAAATGCTCATGTAGGAGCCGCAGCAGTTACCCAGAAGATCTAACTAAGATGATCATGAATGTGACTACACTGAACAACAGGTTTTTACTATAGACAAAATGGCCTTTGACTGGAAAAGAATGCCATCTCAGAGGTTCATAGCTAGAGAGAAGCCAATGCCTGACTTCAAAGCTTGAAAGGACAGGCTGTCACTCTTGTTACAGGCTAATGTAGCTGATAACTTTAAGTTGAAGCCAATGCTCATCTATCATTCTGACAATCCCAGGGCTTTTAAGAAATACATTTTGTAAGGCTATAAATAAATATAAACTGCCATAAATAGAGCTTCCGCTTATGGATCTGACCAAAGCAAATTGAGAGCCTTCTGGAAAAGAATCACCATTTTAGATGCCATTAAGAACATTTGTGATTCATGGGAGGAGGTCAAAATATCAACATTAACAGGAGTTGGAAGAAGTTGATTTCAACCCTCAAGATGACTTTAAAAGGTTAAAGACTTTATTGGAGGAAGTAACTGCAGATGTGGTGGAAATAGAAAGAAAACTGGAATTAGAAGTGGAGCCTGATGATGTGGCTGAATTGCTGCAATCTCATGATAAAACTTGAACAGGACCGGGTGTGGTGGCTCACGCCTGTAATCCCAGCATTTTGGGAGGCCGAGGTGGGTGGATCACAAGGTCAGGAGATCGAGACCATCCTGGCTAACATGGTGAAACCCCATCTCTGCTAAAAATACAAAAAAAATTAGCCGGGCATGGTGGCGGGCGCCAGTAGTCCCAGCTACTTGGGAGGCTGAAGCAGGAGAATGGCGTGAACCCGGGAGGCAGAGCTTGCAGTGAGCCGACATTGCGCCACTGCACTCCAGCCTGGGAGACAGAGCAAGGCTTCGTCTCAAAAACAAACAAACAAACAAACAACAACAACAACAAAAAACTTGAACAGATAAGAAGTGGGTTCTTGTGGATGAGCAAAGAAAGTGGTTTTGTGAGATGGATTCTGCTCCTGGTGAAGATGCTATGAATGTTGTTGAATTGACATAAAGAATTTAGACTATTACATAAACTTAACTGGTAAAGGAGTGACACTGTTTGAAAGAATTGACTTCACTTTTGAAAGAAATTCTGAGGAAAATGCTATCGAAAATCATCTTATGCTACAGAAAATCCTTCATGAAAGGAAGAGTCAATTGATGCAGCAAATTTCAGTGTTGTCTTATTTTAACAAATTGCCACAGCCACCCTAACCTTCAGCAACCACCATCCTGGTCAGTCAGCAACCATCAACACAGACAAGACCTTAACCAGCAAAAAGATTACAACTCGCTGAAGGCTCAGACAATTATTAGCATATTTTAGCAATAAAATATTTTCCATTAAGGTATGTACATTTTTCGACATAATGTTATTGTACACTTATTAGACTACAGTATCGTATGAACATAACTTTTATATGCAGTGGGAACCCTAAAAACTTATGTGACTCATTTTATTGTTATATGTGCTTTATTGTGGTGGTCTGGAACTGAACTAATATTTCTGAGGTATGCTTACATGCATATATGTATGTGTTTATACTTATGTATATGTATACATATGTGTACACACATTCTATTGTCTTTCTAAAATTTAAAAAAGCTCATTTTGAGTGTTTTGGATAAGACATTATTAATCTGTATTATATATTATTCATCCATTCTCACGTTGGTGGACACTTGGGTTGTACATACCCTTTCATAAATGTTATTGCACATGTTCTTTTGGTGCACATATGCAAGAGTATAGACCTAGGGGTAGAGATGCTGGGTCATGAAGTATGCACATGTTTAGCTTTATAGAAAGACCTAGTTTTCTCATAAACCTAGTCAAAGATGACTAAACCAATTTTTATGTCTTCCGACAGTATATGAAAATTCCCTTTGCTCCACATCCTCCTAGCATTTAGTGCTGTTAGACTTTAAATTATTTTCAATCTGTTGAATGGATATTTGTATATCCTCATAGGTTAAAGTTTTATTTCTCTGGTTACTAATGAGGTTGTATATCTTTCCATGTGTTTTTTGGCTTTTCAGAATTTATTCTTAGTGAAGTGCCTTATACATCTTTTGCTCATTTTCCATTGGGTGTTTGCCTTTTCCTTATTTATTTGTAAGAGTACTTTGTGTGTTAAATATACAAATCCTTTTTTGGTTATGTATATATTATAAGTATCTGCTTCATTTGTGACTTATCTTTTTCTCTTTCTCAATGCTATTTTTTGATTAACGGAATTTATTTTAATGTATTATAATTTATGTTACTTTAAATTTTGTTTTCTTTTGGTGTCTTGATGAATCTATTATTAACCTCATGTCATAATGACATTTTCCTATATTGTTCTATTATCTGACAAAGGGCTAATATCCCAACTCTACAAGTGTATTAGTCTGTTCTCATGCTACTAATAAAGACATACTCAAGACTGGGTAATTTATAATGGAAAGAGGTTTAATTGACTCTCAGTTCCACATGGCTGGGGAGGCCTCGCAATCATGACAGAAGGCAAATGAGAAGCAAAGTCATGTCTTACATGGTGGCAGGCAAGAGAGCTTGTGCAGGGGAACTCCCCGTTATAAAACTATCAGATCTCATGAGACTTACTCCCTATCACAAGAAAAGCATGGAAAAACCTGCCCCATGATTCAATTACCTCCCACTAGGTGCCTCCCGTGACATGTAGGAATTATGCAAGTTACAATTCAATATGAGATTTGGGTGCAGACAGAGCCAAACCATATCATTCCACCCCGGCTCCTCCCAAATCTCATCCTCACATTTCAAAACCAATCATGACTCCTTAATAGTCCCCCAAAGTTTTAACTCATTTCAGCCTTAACTCAACAGTCCACAGTTCAAAGTCTTATCTGAGACAAGGCAAGTCCCTTCCACCTATCAGCCTGTAAAATCAAAAGTTACTTCCTAGATACAATGAGAGTACAGGCATTGGGTAAATACAGCCTTTCCAAATGGGAGAAATTGACCAAAATGAAGGGGCTACAGGCCCCATGCAAGTCCAAAATCCAACAAGGCAGTCAAATTTTAAAGCTCTGAAATGATCTCCTTTGATTCCACGTCTCACATCCAGATCATGCTGATGCAAGAGGTGGGCTCCCATGGCCTTGGGAAGCTCTGCCCCTGTGGCTTTGCAGGATACACCTCCTCTCCTGGGTGCTTTCTTGGGCTGGTGTTGAGTGTCTGTGGCTTTTCCAGGTGCACAGTGCAAGCTGTTGGTGGATCTACCATTCTGAGGTCTGGAGGATGGTGGCCCTCTTCTCACAGCTCCAGTAGGCAGTGTCCCGGTGGGGGCTCTGTATGCAGCCTCCAACCCCATATTTCCCTTCCACACTGTCCTAGCAGAGGTTTTTCATGAGGGCCCTGCCCCTGCAGCAAACTTCTGTCTGGGCATCCAGGCATTTCCATACATCCTCTGAAATCTAGGCAGAGGTTCCCAAATCTTGATTCTTGACTTCTGTGCACCCACAGGCTCAATATCACGTGGAAACTGCCAAGGCTTGGGGCTTGCATCCTCTGAAGCCATGGCTGGAGCTTTACCTTGGCCTCTTTTAGCCACACTGGAGTGGCTAGAGTACAGGGCCCCAAGTCCCTAGGCTGCACACAGCAGGGAGGTCCTGGACCCGGCCCATGAAAGCATTTTTTCCTCCTATGCCTCTGGACCTATGATGGGAGGACTGCCACAAGGGTCTCTGACATGTCCTGGAGACATTTTCCCCATTGTCTTGGTGATTAACATTTGGCTCCTTGTTACTTATGCAAATTTCTGCAGCAGGCTTGAATTTCTCCCCAGAAATTTTTTTTTTCTTTTCTGTTTCTTTATCAGACTGCACATTTCCCAAACTTTTATGCTCTGCTTCCTCTTGAACACTTTGGCACTTAGAAATTTCTTCTGCCAGATACCCTAAATCATCTCTCCAAATTCAAAGTTCCACAGATCTCTAGGGCAGGAGTGAAACACCCCCAGTGACTTTGCATAGCAGGAGTGACCTTTATTCTAGTTCCCAACAAGTTCCGCATCTCCATCTGAGACCACCTCAGCCTGGACCTTATTGTCCATATCACTATCAGCATTTTGGTCAAAGCCATTCAACAAGTCTCTAGGAAGTTCCAAACTTTCCCAGATCTTCCTGTCTTCTAAGCCCTCCAAACTGTTCCACCTCTGCCTGTTACCCAGTTCCAAAGCCACTCCCACATTTTTGGGTATCTTTACAGCAGCACCCTACTCTACCAGTACCAATTTACCGTATTAGTCTGTTCTCACACTGCTAATAAAGACATACCTGAGACTGGGTAATTTATAAAGGAAAGAGGTTTTATTGACTTACCATTCCACATGGCTGGGGAGGCCTCACAATCATGGCAGAAGGCAAATGAGGAGCAAAGTAGCAGAGTGGAATAATAGATGCTGGAGACTCCAAATGGTAGGAGGGCAGGAAGGGGTGAAGGTTCAGAAATTGCCTGTTGGGTACAATGCTCACCATTTGGTTGTTGGGTACACTTTTATCACAGGCTTCACCACTATGCAATATATGCACATAAGAAATCTGCACTTGTACCCCCAAACTTATTTTTAAGTTTTACATGGTGGCAGGCAACAGAGCATGTGCAGGGGAACTTCCCTTTATAAAACCATCAGATCTCATGAGACTTATTCACTATCATGAGAACAGCATGCAGAAGACCTGCCCCCATGATTCAGTTACCTCCCACTGGGTGCCTCCCATTACATGTGGGAATTATGGGAGCTACAATTCAAGATGAGATTTGGGTGAGGACACAGCCAAACCATATCAGCAAGGAACTCAAACAACTCAACAGGAACAAAACAAATAATCTCATTAGATAGTGGGTAAGGACATGAACAGACATTTTTCAAAAAAAGACTTACAAGCAGCCAACAAACATATGAAAAAATGTTCAACATCACTAATCATCAGAGAAATGCAAATTAAAACTAAATGAGATGCCATCTTATGCCAGTCAGAGTGACTACTATTAAAAAGTCAAAAAACAACAGATGTTGGCAAGGATACAGAGAAAAAGGAACACCTATACACTGTTGGTATGAATGTAAAATAGTACAACCTCTATGGAAAATGGCATGGAGATTTCTCAAAGAACTAAAGATAGAAATACTATTCAATCCAGCAGTCCCACTACTGGGTATATACTCAAGGGGAAACAAATCATTATTTCAAAAAGATACCTGCAATCATATGTTTCTTGCAGTACTATTCATAATAGCAAAGATATGTGTATTAGTCTGTTCTCTTGCTGCTGTAAAGAACTGCCTGAGACTGGGTAATTTATAAAGGAAAGAGGTTTAATTGACTCACAGATCCACAGGGCTGGGGAAGCTCAGGAAACCTAAGTCATGGTGGAAGGGGAAGCAAACATGCCCTTCTTCACATGACAGCAGGAAGAAGAAGTGCTGAGTAAGGGAAGAAAAGCCCCTTATGAAACCATCAGATTTCATGAGAAATCACTCACTACCATGAGAACAACATGAGAGTAAGCACCGCCAATGATTCAGTTACTTCCCACTGGGTGCCTCCCATGACATCTGGGGATTATGAGAACTACAATTCAAGATGAAGTTTAGATGGGGACACAGCCAAACCATTTCAATATGGAACCAATATAAGTGCCTATCAACAAATCATTGGATAAAGACAATATGGTATACACACACACACACACACACACACACACACACACACACATACACACACGCACACCATAGAAGGTCATTCAGCCATAAAAAATAATGAAATAATATTTTATGCAGCAACATGGATGGGAATGGAGGGCATTATCCTAAGTGATATAACTCAGAAACAGAAAGTGAAATATCACTTTTTTTTACTTATAAGCAGGAGCTAAACAGTGGGTACACATGAACATACAGAGTGGAATAATAGATGCTGGAGACTCCAAAAGGTAGAAGGGTGGGAAGGGGTGAAGGTTGAGAAATTGCCTATTGGGTACAATGCTCACCATTTGGTTGTTGGGTACACTTTTTTTCTTTGTCTTCTTTTTTTTTTATTATACTTTAAGTTCTAGGGTACATGTGCACAACATGCAGGTTTGTTACACATGTATACATGTGCCATGTTGGTGTGCTGCACCCATTAACTCATCATTTACATTAGGTATATCTCCTAATGCTTCCCCTTCCCCCTTCTCCCACCCCACAACAGTTCCCGGTATGTGATGTTCCCCTTCCTGTGTCCAAGTGTTCTCATTGTTCAATTCCCACCTATGAGTGAGAACATGCGGTGTTTGATTTTTTGTTCTTGCAATAGTTTGCTGAGAATGATGGTTCCCAGCTTCATCCATGTCCCTACAAAGGACATGAACTCATCCTTTTTAATGGCTGCATAGTATTCCATGGTGTATATGTGCCACTTTTTCTTAATCCAGTCTATCATTGATGGAAATTTGGGTTGGTTCCAAGTCTTTACTATTGTGAATAGTGCCGCAATAAACATACGTGTGCATGTGTCTTTATAGCAGCATGATTTATATTCCTTTGGGTATATACCCAGTAATGACATGGCTGGGTCAAATGATATTTCTAGTTCTAGATCCTTGAGGAATCGCCACACTGTCTTCCACATGGTTGAACTAGTTTACAGTGCCACCAACAGTGTAAAAGTGTTCCTATTTCTCCACATCCTCTCCAGCACCTGTTGTTTCCTGACTTTTAAATGATCGCCATTCTAACTGGTGTGAGATGGTATCTCATTGTGGTTTTGATTTGCATTTCTCTGATGGCCAGTGATGATGAGCATTTTTTCACGTGTCTGTTGGCTGCATAAATGTCTTCTTTTGAGAAGTGTCTGTTCATATCCTTAGCCCACTTGTTGATGGGGTTGTTTGTTTTTTTCTTGTAAATTTGTTGGAGTTCATTGTAGATTCTGGATATTAACCCTTTGTCAGATGAGTAGGTTGCGAAAATGTTCTCCCATTCTGTAGGTTGCCTGTTCACTCTGATGGTAGTTTCTTTTGCTGTGCAGAAGCTCCTTAGTTTGATTAGATCCCATTTGTCAATTTTGGCTTTTGTTGCCATTGCTTTTGGTGTTTTAGACATGAAGTCCTTGCCCATGCCTATGTCCTGAATGGTATTGCCTAGGTTTTCTTCTAGGATTTTTATGGTTTTAGGTCTAACATGTAAGTCTTTAATCCATCTTGAATTAATTTTTGTATAAGGTGTAAGGAAGGGATCCAGTTTCAGCTTTCTACATATGGCTAGCCAGTTTTCCCAGCACCATTTATTTAATAAGGAATCCTTTCCCCATTTCTTGTTTTTGTCAGGTTTGTCAAAGATCTGATGGTTGTAGATGTGTGGTATTATTTGTGAGGGCTCTGTTCTGTTCCATTGGTCTATATCTCTGTTTTGGTACCAGTACCATGCTGTATTGGTTACTGTAGCCTTGTAGTATAGTTTGAAGTCAGGTAGCGTGATGCTTCCAGCTTTGTTCTTTTGGTTTAGGATTGTCTTGGCAATGTGGGCTCTTTTTTGGTTCCATATGAACTTTAAAGTAATTTTTTCCAATTCTGTGAAGAAAGTCATTGGTAGCTTGATGGGGATGGCATTGAATCTATAAATTACCTTGGGCAGTATGGTCATTTTCAAGATATTGATTCTTCCTACCCATGAGCATGGAATGTTCTTCCATTTGTTTGTATCCTCTTTTATTTCCTTGAGCAGTGATTTGTAGTTCTCCTTGAAGAGGTCCTTCACGTCCCTTGTAAGTTGGATTCCTAGGTATTTTATTCTCTTTGAAGCAATTGTGAATGGGAGTTCACTCATGATTTGGCTCTCTGTTTGTCTGTTATTGGTGTATGAGAATGCTTGTGATTTTTGCACATAGATTTTGTATCCTGAGACTTTGCCGATGTTGCTTATCAGCTTAAGGAGATTTTGGGCTGAGACTATGGGGTTTTCTAAACATTCAATCATGTCATCTGCAAACAGGGACAATTTGACTTCCTCTTTTCCTAATTGAATACCCTTTATTTCTTTCTCCTGCCTGATTGCCCTGGCCAGAACTTCCAACACTATGTTGAATAGGAGTGGTGAGAGAGGGCATTCCTGTCTTGTGCCAGTTTTCAAAGGGAATGCTTCCAGTTTTTGCCCATTCAGTATGATATTGGCTGTGGGTTTGTCATAAATAGCTCTTATTATTTTGAGATACATCCCATCAATACCTAACTTATTGAGAGTTTTTAGCATGAAGGGCTGTTGAATTTTGTCAAAGGCATTTTCTGCATCTATTGAGATAATCATGTGGTTTTTGTCTTTGGTTCTGTTTATATGCTGGATTACATTTATTGATTTGTTTATGTTGAACCAGCCTTGCATCCCAGGAATGAAGCCCACTTGATCGTGATGGATAAGCTTTTTGATGTGCTGCTGGATTCAGTTTGCCAGTATTTTATTGAGGATTTTTGCATCGATGTTTATCAGGGATATTGGTCTAAAATTCTCTTTTTTTGTTGTGTCTCTGCCAGGCTTTGGTATCAGGATGATGCTGGCCTCATCAAATGAGTTAGGGAGGATTCCCTGATTGGAATAGCTTCAGAAGGAATGGTACCAGCTCCTCCTTGTACCTCTGGTAGAATTTGGCTGTGAATCCATCTGGTCCTGGACTTTTTTGGTTGGTAGGCTATTAATTATTGCCTCAATTTCAGAACCTGTTATTGGTCTATTCAGGGTTTCAACTTCTTCCTGGTTTAGTCTTGGGAGGGTGTATGTGTCCAGGAATTTATCTGTTTCTTCTAGATTTTCTAGTTTATTTGCATAGAGGTGTTTATAGTATTCTCTGATGGTAGTTTGTATTTCTGTGGGCTTGGTGGTGATATCCCCTTTATCATTTTTTATTGCATCTATTTGATTCTTCTCTCTTGTCTTCTTTATTAGTCTTGCTAGCGGTCTATCAATTTTGTTGATCTTTTCAAAAAACCAGCTCCTGGATTCATTGATTTTTTGAAGGGTTTTTTGTCTCTAACTCCTTCAGTTCTTCTCTGATCTTAGTTATTTCTTAGCTTCTGCTAGCTTTTGAATGTGTTTGCTCTTGCTTCTCTAGTTCTTTTAATGGTGATGTTAGGGTATCAATTTTAGATCATTCCTACTTTCTCTTGTGGGCATTTAGTGCTATAAATTTCTCTCTACACACTGCTTTAAATGTGTCCCAGAGATTCTGGTATGTTGTGTCTTTGTTCTCATTGGTTTCAAAGAACATCTTTATTTCTGCCTTCATTTTGTTATTTACCCAGTAGTCATTCAGGAGCAGGTTGTTCAGTTTCCATGTAGTTGAGCGGTTTTGAGTGAGTTTCTTAATCCTGAGTTCTAGTTTGATTGCAGTGTGGTCTGATAAACAGTTTGTTATAATTTCTGTTCTTTTACATTTGCTGAGGAGTGCTTTACTTCCAACTGTGTGGTCTCTAAGGACTTGTTTTATGAATCTGGGTGCTCCTGTATTGGGTGCATATATATTTAACATAGTTAGCTCTTCTTGTTGAATTGATCCCTTTACCATTATGTAATGGCGTTCTTTGTCTCTTTTGATCTTTGTTGGTTTAAAGTCTGTTTTATCAGTGACTAGGATTGCAACCCCTGCCTTTGTTTGTTTTCCATTTGCTTGGTAGATCTTCCTCCCTTCCTTTATTTTGAGCCTGTGTGTGTCTCTGCACGTGAGATGTGTCTCCTGAATACAGCACACTGATGGGTCTTGACTCTTTATCCAATTTGCCAGTCTGTGTCTTTTAATTGGAGCATTTATCCCATTTACATTTCAGTTTCATATTGTTATGTGTGAATTTCGTCCTGTCATTATGATGTTAGCTGGTTATTGTGCTCGTTAGTTGATGCAGTTTCTTCATAGCATCGATGGTCTTTACAATTTGGCATGTTTTTGCAGTGGCTAGTACCGGTTGTTCCTTTCCATGTTTATTGCTTCCTTCAAGAGCTCTTGTAGGGCAGGCCTGGTGGTGACAAAATCTCTCAGCATTTGCTTGTCTGTAAAGTATTTTATTTCTCCTTCATTTATGAAGCTTAGTTTGGCTGGATATGCAATTCTGGGTTGAAAATTCTTTTCTTTAAGAATGTTGAATATTGGTCCCCACTCTGTTCTGGCTTGTAGAATTTCTGCTGATAGATCTGCTGTTAGTCTGATGGGTTTCCCTTTGTGGGTAACCCGGCCTTTCTCTCTGGCTGCCCTTAACGTTATTTCTCTCATTTCAACTTTGGTGAATCTGACAATTATGTGTCTTGGAGTTGCTCTTCTCAAGGAGTATCTTTGTGGAATTCTCTGTATTTCCTGAATTTGAATGTTGGCCTGCCTCGCTAGGTTGGGGAAGTTCTCCTGGATAATATCCTGAAGAGTGTTTTCCGACTTGGTTCCATTCTCCCCATCATTTTCAGGTACACCAATCAGACGTAGATTTGGTCTTTTCACATAGTCCCATATTTCTTGGAGGCTTTGTTCATTTCTTTTTACTCGTTTTTCTCTAAACTTCTGTTCTTGCTTCATTTCATTCATTTGATCTTCAATCACTGATACCCTTTCTTCCAGTTGATCAAATCGGCTACTGAACTTGACCATCCATCACGTAGTTCTTGTGTCACGGTTTTCAGCTCAATGAGGTCATTTAAGGACTTCTCTACATTGGTTATTCTAGTTAGCCATTTGTCTAATATTTTTTCAAGGTTTTTAACTTCTTTGCATTGGGTTCGAACTTCCTCCTTTAGCTCGGAGAAGTTTCATTGTCTGAAACCTTCTTCTCTCAACTCGTCAAAGTCATTCTCTGTCCAGCTTTGTTCCGTTGCTGGTGAGGAGCCGTGTTCCTTTGGATGGGGAGAGGTGCTCTGATTTTTAGAATTTTCAGCTTTTCTCCTCTGTTTTTTCCCCATTTTTGTGGTTTTATCTACCTTTGGTCTTTGATGATGGTGACGTACAGATGGGGTTTTGGTGTGGATGTCCTTTCTGTTTGTTAGTTTTCCTTCTAACAGTCAGGACCCTCAGCTACAGGTCTGTTGGAGTTTGCTGGAGGTCCACTCCAGATCCTGTTTGCCTGGGCATCAGCAGCAGAGGCTGCAGAACAGCGAATATTGCTGAACAGCAAATGTTGCTGCCTGATCGTTCCTCTGGAAGCTTCTTCTCAGAGGGGTACCCGGCCATGTGAGGTGTCAGTCTGCCCCTACTGGGGGGTGCCTCCCAGTTAGGCTACTCGGAGGTCAGGGACCCATTTGAGGAGGCAATCTGTCCATTCTCAGATCTCAAACTCTGTGCTGGGAGAACCACTACTCTCTTCAAAGCTGTCAGACAGGGACATTTAAGTCTGCAGAGGTTTCTGCTACCTTTTGTTCAGCTATGCCCTGCCCCCAGAGGTGGAGTCCACATAGGCAGGCAGACCTCCTTGAGCTGCAGTGGGCTCCACCGAGTTGGAGTTTCCTGGCCTCTTTGTTTACCTACTCAAGCCTCAGCAATGGCAGGCGTCCCTCCTCCAGCCTCGTTGCCTCCTTGCAGTTCGATCTGAGACTGCTGTGCTAGCAATGAGCGAGGATCCGTGGGTGTGGGACCCTCCGAGCCAGGTGCGGGATATAATCTCCTGGTGTGCTGTTTGCTAAAACCTTTGGAAAAGCGCAGTATTAGGGTCGGAGTGACCCGATTTTCCAGGTGCCATCTGTCACCACTTCCATTGGCTAGGAAAGGGAATTCCCTGACACCTTGCGCTTCCCAGGTGAGGTGATGCCTTGCCCTGCTTCAGCTCATACTCGGTGGGCTGCACCCACTGTCCTGCCCCTACTGTCCAGTGAGCCCCAGTGAGATAAACCCGGTACCTCAGTTGGAAATGCAGAAATCACCCATCTTCTGTGTCACTCACGTTGGGAGCTGTAGATTGGAGCTGTTCCTATTCGGCCATCTTGGAACCGTCCACCGGGCACACTTTTATCACAGGCTTCACCACTATGCAATGTATGCACATAAGAAATCCGCACTGGCACCCCCAAACTTATTTTTAAAAAGTAAAGTTTTAGTTTCAACTTTTATAGTTAGAATTTTAATTTACCTGGAAATAAGTTTTGTATATAGTGAGAAGTAGGTGTTAAATTTATTTTCTTTTTAAAATAAGGATAACCTATTGCTCCAGCTCTATTTATTCAGAAAACTTTCCCCTCTGATTTGCAGCATCACCTCTGTCATAAAGTACACACGCATAATTGGGTCTATTTCTGGGTTTCCATACTGCCTTATTTATCTTTTTTCCCTGTTTCTATAGGACCAAAATGCCTTATTCATCTATTTGTCTCTCTCTGCATCAATTCCATACTGTTATAATTATCACAGTTTTATAATAAATATTGATAATTCATTCTTCTTTAAGCCTGTCTTAAATACTCTTGGTTATTTGTACTTCAAGTCACTTGTCAATTTGCACACACACACAAACATAATGGGGAAAACCAACTTCTCTATAATATTGAGTCTTCCAAACTATAAGCAAAGTGTCTCTCTTTGGTTATTTAAATCTTATTTACTGCTTTTCAAGAAAGCTTTATAATTTTCTTCACAGAAGTCTTAACACGCTTTGTCAGGTACTCAATTTTTTTTAATGCCATCGCAAATGGTTGGTATCATTAAAAAATTTCAGTTTCTGTTTATTGTTGGTGTACAGAAATGCCATTGATTTTGTAAACTGTTTTCTAAACAACACAATTAATGGGGTTGATTTAATACAGATGCATTTAGAAACATTTACCAATTAATTAAAGAAAGCATATTTTTGTTAAGCACACATGGAGCATCTACAAATATTGACCATGCTTTAGGTTACAAAACAACTCTGAAATACCAAATAATCTATATCATACACACCACATTGTATGTCTATAATTTAAGGACATTTACAGAAAGAAAAAGAAACTTGGGATAAAATAACTAGTTCTTTTGGAAAATGTAAGGCATCTCTGAATCGACCAGAAAAAATGTCATAAGGAGAAAAAATAATACTCAGAATTAAATAATAATGAAAATACTATATCAAAACTTATGACAGAGCTCACACAATACTTAAGAAAAAATTGTATCAGTCTTCTTTTAAATATTCTTTTTTTTTTGAGAAATAGTCTCACTCTGTCGCCCATGCTGGAGTGCAGTGGCGTGATCTCTGCTCACTGCAACCTCTGCCTCCCGGGTTTGAGCGATTCTCCTGCTTCAGCCTCCCCAGTAGCTGGGATTACAGGCATGCACCACCAGGCCTGGCTCATTTTTTTTGTTTTGTTTTGTTTTTAATAGAGACAGGATTTTACCATTTTGGCCAGGCTGGTCTCGAACTCCTGGCCTCAAGACATCTGCCTGCCTCGGCCGCCCAAAGTGCTGGGATTACAGGCATGAGCCACCACACCTAGCCTTTATAAGTATTTTAAACAACTTTTATTAGAACAGGCTGAAGTTTAATGAGCTAAGTGTCAAAGCTAAGGACTTCGAAAAAGAACAAAAGAGTAAATACAAGAAAAAGAGAAGTAATGAGGTAATAAAAAGTAAGAGCTAAAGGTAAAGAAATAGAAAACAAATATATAATAAGTAAGATCATCATAGCCAAAAGTTAGTTCTTTGAAATGGGACCCCCAAATGATAAAGCACATACATGCACAAAATATAGAACAAAACTGATATAATGAAAACAGAAAATAATCCTTCCACAACAAAACAAAGAAAATAAAACCAATTGATTCAGGTAGTTTTACAGATAATTTTTAAAAATGTTAAAGTAAAGGATAAGATTAATCTTGCCCAAAGTCATTTAGACAACTGAGAACAACGGAACACTTCCCAGTTCAACTTATAGTATTAAAATAACCATGGCTCCAAAATTTGGCAGAGACAGTAAAAGAGCAGTAAATTGTGAGTCAATTAACTTACAAACCTAGGTGCAAATATATTACAAAACCCCCAAAATATTGGCAGATTTAATCAGGGCAATATACATAAAAATATAGTTGGTGATGTCAAAATTGTTATAGGGGCTCACGATTGGTTTAATGTTGAAAATTTCATTAATGAATTTACCACATTAATAATTTAAGCAGGGGGGGAATTAGATGATAGTCTTAAAAGATTTGGAAAAATCATTTGAAAGACTTCAAAATCCATTTATCATAAAAACTCTATGAATTAGAAATAGAATGATCTCCCTAGATATTTCAACTTGCATCATTAATTTATAAAAGTTTCGTATTAATTGGAACTTTCCCCTTCCAAAATAATACGAGGACCTTAGCACACATTAATTTTCATTTACTCTCTCTGACTTATATGTGTATTTTAATTTAAAGATACTTTAAACCTCTTGAGACTTTATTATTCCAGTTTCATAACTCAATATTTATATAGACTTATCCCTATTTTTATTGGTCTTCATTCTGCCCTATAATGTTAACCTTCCACAGAGATAATTTTTCTTCTGCCTCTGGAGAGCCCTTAGTATTGCCATTGGTGAGAGTCCACTGGTGATGAATTCTGTCAGATTTTTCCTGCAAGCCTTTTTTTTTAACCTTTGTTTTAAAAAAATATTTTCACTGAAATTTTTTTATTTCTCTTACAGCACTTTTAAGAGGCCATTCAGCTGAATTTTGGCTTCTATTGTTTCTGTTGAGAAATTAACTTTCAGTTTTATTGTTACTCCTTAGAAGGTTTAGCTAACATTTTTCTTCAGCTGATTTTCTTGTTGTCTTTGCATTGCAGTAGTTTTATATGTCCAGGGTGGTTTTTTTTTTTTTTTTTTTTTTTTTTTGGCTCCTTCTGTTTGTGGTTCACTGGGCTTCTTGACTTATTGGTTGATGTCTTGCATGTGTTTTGGAAAGTTCTTAAACATTATCTCTTCAAATACTACTGTCTTTTTATGGTCCATCTTGCCTCCTTCTAAGAATTCATTTAAACACAAGTTAGACTTCACAGAATCCTGAATATCTTTTGCCCTGTGATGGTTAATTTTATGTGTCAACTTGACTATGTTAAGGAATGCCCATATAGCTGGTAAAACATTACTTCTGGTGTGTCTGTGAGGGTATTTCCAGAAGAGATTAATATGTGGATTGGTAGATTTAGTAAAGATGATCTACCTTCACCAGTGTGGGCCAGCATCATCCCATCTATTGAGGGTCAGGATGAAATAAGAAGTCAGAAAAAGGGAAACAAAACAACACAAAAAACCAAAAACCATCCATCTTCTCCTGCCTTTGGACATCAGAGCTTTTTGTTCAGACTCTAAGACCTACACCAGCCCCCACCCCCATCCTAACCCTCAGCTCTTAGGCCTCTGGACTGGGACTGAATTACACCTGTTGCTTTCCTGGTTCTCCGGACTGCAGGTGGCACATTGCGGGACTTAGCCTACATAACCACGTGAGACAAATCTCCTCTAAACTCTGTATATGCTATTGGTTGTTTCTTTGGAGAACCCTGACTAATGCATACCCTTGCTTCTGCATTTTTTTTCTCCTATCCTTTTATCTCCCCATGCTCTACGCTGAATATTTTCTCCTAACTTCACTTCTAAGCCACTAATTTGCTCTTCAGATGTTTCCAATCTGTATTTGAATTCATCTAGTGAGTAATTTATCCTTGTTATTTTGTCGTATTTTTCAATGTTAGGATTTCCACTTGATTCTTTTCTATAGTTTCTAGTTCTCTTCTGAAATTCTGAATCTTGCCTTCTTTTTCCTTGAGGATAAGCACAGTTATTTCACTGATAACTGATAATTCCAACGTTTGGATCCCTTGTTAGTCTGTCAGGGAAACATCAGTGCCAGAGACTGGGCTCCTCTCCTTGTACCTCTGTTCTCCCCCAAATACTAGCTTGCTAATTCTCCACTGTTTTGTTTTCTTTTAAGTTCTTATAAACAGTTAAAAAATATTTGATATGATTCTTCTAGTATCTTATAGGAGAGTTGATCTGAATTACCCACTCTATTATTTCTGAAAATCAAAGTTAGGAGATTTTTACTATTCTGGTTTTTACAATCATGTGCATATGTTACTTCTATAATTAAAAGCAAAGCCCACATTTAAAAAATAAGGTAGATATATGTGTTCTGACATGGAAAGCTTTCTGAAGCAGAAAGTGCAAAATATGCCAAAGAATAATATGTATACAATAATATTAAAACTAATATTCAATATGATTGAGTGCTTATTATGTACAGGAAACTTTTCTAAAGTCTTTGAATGTATTGAATAATTTACTTCTCATAAGATTCCTAAGAAGTAGCTACTGTTATTAGCCTCATATTGTAGATGAGGAAACTGAGGACAGGGAGGTTAATGAACTTGCTCAAGGCTACACATCTAGTATGTAATAGACACAGGATTGAAATCCAGGCTACGGCCCTCAAGAGCACATGCAGTAAGCCACTGTATTGCTTAGACATGACAGATAGCATATCACCCCGAAAACTGACCAAGGAATATACCAAACTATTAGCAGTGGCTTCTTCTTCTTCTTTTTTTTTTTTGAGACGGAGTCTTGTTCTGCCACCCAGGCTAGAGTGCAGTGGCACAATATCAGCTCACTGCAACCTCCGCTTCCCGGGTTCAAGCGATTCTTCTGCCTCAGCTTCCTGAGTAGCTAGGACTACAGGCATTCACCACTATACCCGGCTAATTTTTGTGTTTTTAGTAGAGATGGGGTTTCACTATATGCTGGCCAGGCTGGTCTCAAACTCCTGGCCTCAGGGGATCCGCCTACCTTGGCCTCCCAAAGAGCTGGTGGCTTCTTATTGACATTGAAGATAAATGTGACTACTTTTTATTCTGTATCCATGCTGTAAAATGTGGTAGCCACTAGCCACCTATAGGTATTTCAATTTCAGCTAATTAAAATTAAATAAAAATGAAAATCAGCTCCTCTGCTTCAGCAGTTCCATTTCAAATGCGCTCAGTAGCCACAGGTGGCTAATGGCTACTGTATTGAATTGTGCAGATATAGAACATTTCCATCACCACAGAAAGTTTTATTGGACAGTGCACTTTGTAGAGTTCAACAGTGTTTGAATTTTTTATAAGTATACATCCATGATTTACTTTTGTAATTAAATAGAAAGGATCAATGAGAGAAAGGAAACTGTTTATTCAAAGCTAAATTTCTTTTTCTCTGTTACTTGACCATGCCTTTCTTCTACCTGCTGGAGTTGATCAGTCTATTTTTTCTAAAAATTGCCTCTTTGGGTATTCAAAAGCAACACAATGCATAAATCAGTGAAAAGCTCATTAGAATAAAACCATTATGGGTTTCCTAAGAATGTAGTGACATCTACATAGGGCTATATTCCTCTTGACTGTTTGGAAGCATTTAAAATGTGCCTTAGTTTAAGACACATTAACCAAATCATGTGCATTTAAAAAAGGCTTTTTTGAAAGCACATTGGCAAAATATTTGCAATTTATTTTACTAAAAGTCAAGCTAATTGATTGCATGTTTCTGTGAATTTTAAAATTGTAAAACTTAGGAAAATTTATTTTTAAAGTCCTCTTTCCATTTGTGGAATATACAAGGAATCAGAGGACATTTGAACTAGAAAGAACATTTTTATTCATCCTAAAGAGTCAGAAGAGCTTTAGTCTCATCTTCTAAGTCCTTTAACAAAGTAAGGACCGGAAACGTTTAGTTTGGACATAACTAAACTTCTAAAAACTGAGGAAGTTCTATGCTATGGAATACAGAGTGAATTGTTCTGGGTGGCTCCAGGTAGCAGAACTAGAACCAGTTGGGGAAAACCAACTGGAATATTTTAACAAGTTGAATTCCAGTAATGAAATGAACTGGACAATCTGTTGAACTTCCTTCCCTGATATCAAAGGAATTTGGGCAGAGTTTAAAAGGCACAGGGAACTGGGCAAAGGATTGCTCTGTTGGATGCGAGGCTAATAGGATGACCTTCTTTAACTGTTAGGTTCTCAAATTTTATGACACTTCTTGTATTGAATATCCATGGCACTGTCACCAGCTGTACCTATAATTCAGCTTAGGCTAAGTTACTGTGCAATATCAAACAACTCCAATCTGTGGCTTACAATAACAAAGGTTTATTTCTCTATCTGCATGGAAGTCAGCTTCACTGCAGATCAACTGTAGCTCTGCTCCACATCATCTTCTTTTCAGGCTCCAGAAAGAATAATCAATCCCTATCTGGGACATTGTTGGTCTTGTGCTAAAAATAAGGAAATATGGATGAACCACACAATAGTTTTAAAGCTTCTGCTCTAAAGTGGCACATAACTTCCACTCACATTTCAATGGGCAACACTTGTTATATGGCTAAATATGCTGCCAATGGGGTAGGGACTAAAATCTTCCTATAAGGATGGGCAGCATGTGCTTGAGAGCGATAATAAAATCTACCATATAAGTTAATGGAATATAGTCAAATGTGAGCTGAAAAAGGGTTTGAATGAAGACACAGGTAAAATGGAACTGAATGCCAGGATTAATCCCTCCCTCTCTTCCTGTCTTCCTCCTCTCTCTTTCTCTCTTTCTACTTTTCACACATGCTTTCCTTCCCTTCTTTACTTCCAAAAGTGTATCCAATTATAGGCACTGAGTTAGGGCTTGGGGATGCCTGAGGTTAATAATACAAACTCTGTTCTAGACAAACTGATATTTTAGTGGCAGAAAAAGTAAGTAAACATATATATGTATATATCCACATCAAGTGCTATAAAAAGGTAAATATGTAGTTATCTGAGTGCACAAAGGCCAAATAACCCAAAATTTTGTGGTAAGGGTTAGTGATTTGTAGAACAGACCTTAATCTCAAACTGAGAGTTAACAAAGAAGAAAGGTTGCATTCTAGTTACAGGGAAGAGCATATATAGAGACTCAGATGTGGGAGAGAGCAGGGCTGTATCTGGAGATCACAGATTCAGTGTGCATGGCACCTGGACTGGAGAAAGAAAGACAACGAAGGGTGAATATGGGTGAGGCTTTAAGTGATGACATTGTGAGGAGACGTATCAGCCATTTCACGAATGTTCATATAATGCTGATTTGGGGCCAGCCTACTATTTACTGAGTAACTGTCATAAGCATTATGTGGAATAAGATCTGGTAGGGAAGGTTAATGTATAGAGAAAGGGGTGATGTTCACTGGTTTTATATTGAGAGACTTGTTTGAAAGGTGGCAGATTGACTACTTAGTTTTCATCTACTCTGAAACATCATGTAAGAGACAGTGAGGGATCCACAAAAGGAGAAAAATACCCTTATAAGGACAAGAAGAACAGGAGAGGATATGACATCTACAATAATATGGCAGTAGGGAAGACTGTATGAGTGATAAGTGACTTAGCTGCCAAAATAAAGCAAAATACTGTCAGTGACAGGAAAGTCAAGAAGCAACCCAGCTTCTGTTCCAGAACTCTCAAAAGTCTTTATAACTAGTGTTACCAGGTACCCCTGGAAGTGGGGCTGAAGGTAGAGTTAAAACAGAATTGAGTGAAAATCTACTTTATGATGAAATTAGAAGCTGCACAACTCCCTCACCCCTCATCTTCTCCACTGCACACTGCCAATCAGTAGGCAAAAGGTTTACAGATTTGTTTTCTGGAAATATTAAAAGCAGAGAGTCTTTGAACCAATGTAACATCAGGCACAGTTGAAAGTGGGGGTACAATTGTGAAAGCAGGGTGATTAAGTGGCATTTACATATCAGATATTGAGATCCAAGTTTACCATCCTACTGGTAGCCAGATTTAGGCCTGCCTTCTCTGCAGATTCTACTCCTTTTAAGAGGAAAGATGAAAGATAGCAACATTAGAAATACTCACAGAAATGGTCTAGCCATACTATCCTATAACCCATGGCTGAGTAGGCCCCCAAAAATATTTTATTTGGTTTCTCAGTGTTCCATTTTTAAACATGAATGGACAGCTAGGAAATATCAGTCAATTGAGGAAGTATCTAATGTGACAGACTGGGGCTGAAACACGTAACTTTACCACTACTGGGAGGAATCAGAATAGTAGAGAAAACAAAACCTGGGAAAATAATTATTAATATTCTCACAGAGACCAGAAAAGAATAGGAGGCTAAGGAAAAGTGACATTCAGAGAATACAATGACAGTACAATGACAGCACAATGACAGCAATACTAAGAAATTAATAGAAGGATTAGAAGATGAAGTTGAAACCATTTCCAGAACACCAGTCAAAACCACAAGATGGAAAATGAGAAAGAAGATAAACAAAATTAGAGGATAATTCATAAGACATAACTTTCAAATAACTGGAGTTCCAGAAAACAACAGAGAATTGGCAGGAGGGAAATCATCAAAGAAATAATTCAAAAATGTCCCAAAATAGAAGGAAGTGAGCTTCTAGACTAAAAGGGCCCACTTGTGCCCCACCTACACAATAGAAATTTACTGAGGTCAAGGCACATTGTGAAATTTTAAAACACTGGGAAAAATAGATCATTTGCATTATCAAGATAAAAACATATGAAACCCAGTGATGATCAGGAATCAGAATGATATCTTTTCAACAGCAACATGGATAGAAAACAGTGGGAAATGTCCTCAGATTTCCAAGCAAAAATAATTTTCATCAGTTAATTCTATACCCCGTGTTATGAACTGAATGGTTGTGTCCCTTCCCCAAATTCACACGTTGAAACCATAACCCCTAATGTGATGGTATTACATGGTGGGGCCTTTGGAAGGTAATTAAGTTTAGATGAGGTAATGAGGGTGGAGCCACCATGATGGAATTAGTGTCCTTATAGGAAGAGGAAGAGACTAGAGAGCCCTCACTCTCTCTCTCTCTGCATGTGAGGATACAGCAAGAAGCAGCCACCTGTCAGCCAGGAAGAGGGCCTTCACCAGAATCTGACCATGCTGGTACCTTCATCTCAGACTTCTAGCCTTTAGAACTGAGAAATCAGTGTCTATTATTTAAGCCACCCCATCTATGGTGTTTTGTTATAGCAGCCTGAGCTAACTAAGACATCCAATCTAACAATAAATTAATGTGAGGATGGAATAAAGACACTTTCAGACATTTAAAGTCTCAAAAAATGTACCTCCCATTTTTTTTTTTTTTTTTTTTTTGGTGGTTGGGGGTGGATAGGGATAATAGTGGAATATGTGCTCCTTCAAAATTAGAGTAAATCAAGAAAGTGAATGACATATATTCTGGAAATAGGGGACCGAGTGTAGAATAGAAGCAAAAGGACCCTCCTGCATGATGAGGAAAGCAGATCCCAGGCTGATAGCTGTGCCTTAGGACGGAGCACTACCAGTTCATATTGGTGCAGGTCAGTAAGCTTATAAAGAAATTATCTTCAAGTAGATAAAATTGATACCTTAATGCATTTAAACAGATTTGCACAACTGGGGGAGAATTTGTTAAAGTTAGTATTAAGTACAAATACTTCGAAGTAAGCAAATAACATAAAAGGCATTCACAAATGTAAGTGTAAACAAAAGGTACAGGAAAGGAAAAGTACACATAGTACACTACTCAACTCAGTTGAGAATGGCATTTAGATAGTTATGGTAATGGAATCACTGAATATTGATTTATAACTCAGCTTATTCATAGGCTGCAGGGACTGCCAGAAGTTGACAAACATTTTTGTAAAGAGCCAAATAATAATATTTTCGGCTTTGTGGGCAACATGGTCTCTGTCACAACTACTCAACTCTGCTGTCCTGGCACTAAAACAGCCAGAGACAAGCATAAACAAATGGGCGTGACTGTATTTCAGTTATATCTTATTTACAAAAACAGGTGGCCCTTATTTGCTGACCCCCAGGCAAGAAATATGTGTGTATAGAGAAAGAGGTGAGGTGAAAGAGAACTAAGTCTTTGTATTTTATAGAGGGAAGACAAGAGTGAATGACTGAGATTGAAAAAAAACAACAACAACAAAGTAGTAATCTAAGCCTATTTTTTCAAGATATGGAGATGAATACTAAATGAAAATGGGGGGTGGTAGTGGGAGACTTCTCTTTATTTTATGAATATGACCTTTGTAGAACTGTTTATTTCTTTAAACCATGTGCTTGTATAAGTTGAATAAAATAACGAAATTAAAAATTAAAAATATTAAAATTCATGTGGGCAGCAAACTGTAGTCCACATATGTTTAGGTGATTAAGAAAGATGAGGTCACGCTGAGTATTCTGTGGGAAGGGGGAATTAGGACCCTGAAGCTTAGGCAGAGTTTTCATGATCTCTGTCTCCTCCTCCCCATCCCAAGGTGAAGACCCTGGAGTACATGGACAGGATGCAGGTCTGTTCTTCAAGGTTAGGTGTCTAGCAGTTGAAAATATCAACACCTGTAATGCCTTTTTAAAAAAAAAAATAATTTTTATTTTAAGTTCCAGGATACAAGTGCAGAACGTGTAGGTTTGTTACATAGGTATACGTGTGCCATGGTGGTTTGCTGTACCTATCAACCCATCATCTAGGTTTGAAGCCCCACACTCATTAGCTATTTGTGCTAATGCTCTTCCTCCTCTTGCCCCCAACCTCCCGACTGGGCTGGGTGTGTGTTGCTTCCCTCCCTGTGTCCATGTGTTCTCATTGTTCAACTCCCACTTATGAGTGAGAACATGTGGTGTTTGGTTTTCTGTTCCTGTGTTAGTTTGCTGAAGATGATGGCTTCCAGCTCTATCCATGTCCCTGCAAAGGACATGGATCTTATTTCTTTTTATGGCTGCATAGTATTCCATGGTGTATATGTACTGCATTTTCTTTATCTAGTCTATCACTGATGGGCATTTGGGTTGGTTCCATGTCTTTGCTATTGTAAATAGTGCTGCAATAAACACATGTGTGCATGTCCTTATAGTAGAATGATTTATATTCCTTTGTGTATATACTCAGCAATGGGATTACTGGGTCAAATGGTATTTCTGGTTCTAGATCCTTGAGGAATTGCCACACTGTCTTCCACAATGGTTGAACTAATTTACACTTCCACCAATAGTATAAAAGCATTCCTATTTCTCCACAGCCTCTCCAGCATCTATTGTTTCTTGACTTTTTAAGAATCGCCATTCTGACTGGCATGAGATGGTATCTCATTGTGGTTTTGATTTGCATTTCTCTGCTGATCAGTGATGTTGAGCTTTTTTTCATATGTTTCTTGACTGCATAAATGTCTTCTTTTGAGAAGTGTCTGTTCATGTCCTTTGCCCACTTTTTGATGGAGTTGTTTGTTTTTTTCTTGTAAATTTGTTTAAGTTCCTTGTAGATTCTGGATATTAGACGTTTGTCAGATGGGTCGATTGCAAACCTTTTCTCCCATTCTATTGGTTGCCCGTTCACTCTGATGATAGTTTCTTTTGCTGTGTAGAAGCTCTTTAGTTCGATTAGATCCCATTTGTCAATTTTGGCTTTTGTTGCAATTGCTTTTAGCATTTTCATCATGAAGTCTTTGCCCGTGCCTACTTCCTGAATGGTATTGCCTAGATTTTCTTCTAGGGTTTTTATGGTTTTGGGTTTTACATTTAAGTAAGTCTTCAATCCATCTTGAGTTAATTTTTGTATAAGGTGTAAGGAAAAGGCCCAGTACTGGCACCAAAACAGACATATAGACCAATGGAATAGAGTCTTCAGAAATAATACCATATATCTACAACCATCTGATCTTCAACAAACCTGACAAAAACAAGCAATGGGGAAAGGATTCCCTATTTAATAAATGGTTCTGGAAAAATTGGCTAGCCACATGCAGAAAACACCCATAATGTCTTAATGCCAGGCTCATGTTGGCAGTTTCCTGGTCTGTGACCTGCTAGTGGAGCTCTGGTGGCTGACACAGACCACATTATGGCCCATACTTGTGGGTGGGTTGGGGATCTGTGGGTCAAGGCCCTCAGGAATGTCTGGCCTGGCATGATCTCCCATTAGCAGACACAGGTAGATCAACTGCATGGCAGGTTGGCAAGTTTTCTGGAGAGCAGGCTGTGTGGTGGCAACTGCTAAGCATGGCTAGGTGGAAAGGCCCATGAGCAGGGTGAGGGTGCTGGATCTGCACCTGAGCTGGGCTCAGGCTGGAGTAATAGAAGTGCTGGGGAGATTTGTGGGTCTGAGGCACTCCCTGGTGCCGAATCATAACAGAGCGCTTATGGAAAATTAATGAAGCCAATTTCTGACTGGAATTATTGTTTGTGAATCATGTGTCTTTGCTCATTAAATAAATTATCAGTGTCTTCCCAGTCATTATGGATGCATTGTAAATTAGGGCTATTCATAAATAATTTGCTTCTGTTGTGTTTAAATGGGGTTGGGACTGGGGAGGAGAAGGGGGGTGACCAGTAGGGAGGAGAGGCTGGAGGCCAGAGATGCTGAAAGGGGCAGCTGAGGTGGGAGGGGAGGAGGACTGAGGAGGAGTCAGGCCTGAAGAGGAGGAGTTTGGCTCCAGCCCCTTCCCCCAAGTGGCGTACATTAGGTTCTACAGATCTGCCATCATTACCAACTGGGCAAAGACCTCCTTCAAGATTGTGTCTAAGACTCCATGCCCACCTCTTCTTAGCCCCTTTCCAATAGATCCAAATGTCCCTGATTGGAGGGTGGGTAGAGGGCACACGATTTCTCCCACAGAATCAGCTGTGCACATCCCCAGCAGCAGAAGACTTGGGGAGCCCCTTGGCACTCTCTTCTTCCTGACCCCTCTCTCTGAGACCCTTGCTTCAAGCCCACGGGCAGCTAGGACCCCTGAGGTAAAGATGGCCAGGGGCTGACTGCTCATCCCAGGGGCCTGATGATGGCTGCAAAAAGACTGAGGAAGGGCCCAAAAGAGGAAAATGAGGAAGGAATGAAAAGCCAGTTGAAGCAGAGAGGGACAGAGGATGAAGAAGTAGTCTCCCAGATTGATTCTGTTTACCAGTGAGGAAAGCCCTTTCAAACAGGAGCTGTTACTAAAGGATGTGTGGTGATGTGTGGCCCTCAAGGAAGGCAAGCTCTAAGGATGAAGAGCCAGGAACTGGAAGCCCACAGGGTACAGGTTGATACGTTCTCGTTTTGTTTTGTGCATCTCCTCTTTCTGCAGCCTTCGCCTTCTCCTGTTACTCTACTGGACGTGTCAATAGATGAGAGACAATCCTAAAGAAAGTGGGGAGAGACAGGGGCTAATCAGACACCCTAAAAGTATGTACTTCATAAGACAAAAGCCTGAAATGGAGAAACAAGGAAGACTTCCTTAGAAGGAAGGAAGGAAGAAGAGAATTGTCTACAGTGTTTATGACAACGTTAAAATATGAAGATAGAAGACATGAAGGATGTTAAAGCCCCATGGGATTTTCACCTCTGAGGTATGTAGAGAATACAGTGCCTTCTAATTTATGTCAGTGATTCTTATGAACCCAGAATACCTGTTCCTATATAAATAATGTATTAAATGGAAGATCGGTTCCCAGGGCAGACTGCAAAAGCCTAGTGATCCCACCATGCTCCAAGTAGCTGGTACTCGGGAGCTACAGCAAGAGTTCCCCAAAGCCCTAGAAATGGATGCACATAGGCTGTCCTCGGAGAGATGCCTGATGCCTGGACAGGAAACAAAGGAGGCAAAAAAGTACCCTGTCCTGGTGGCTGGATTGAACATATTGAACCTGTGTCTAGAAATGACCCAGCAGTTAGGAGACACCTGCTCAACAATGCAATCCCAGATGAAGAGGGTCACACAGGCCCACCCAGGGGGACCATTCAGCACTGAGCAGTGCCATGGGGGCTGGTGCTCTGTCTTCCTGCACAGTCATCCCATCTTTTTAGTAGTTATGCATGTGTGTGTGTGTGTGTGTGTGTGTGTGTGTGTGTGTAGTGGTGGGCATCACACTTAAAGCCTTCTTTCTTGGACTTCCCACTTAGCAAGCAAACTTTCAGTAATGTGACCTCCCACAAAAGACCCTGTCATAATCAGGTATTCATGAGCATCTAATGGTTTAAAAAATTGGCTTCTGGCATCTCCATGAGTCTCTGGAGACATGTCTGGCATCCTGAGTCAGAACCACTCTAGGACCTGCCATCAGTGAGATTTCTAAGCTCTCAAACTAGCTTGCCTCGTGAAACCCTCTTCAAACTTCTTCACAGTAGAATACCCATAATACCAATATTAGAGATATTTTGGGAGTAGGAGACCAGCCACAGAGTGTAAAAAGCAGAAAAAGGTAGAAATGGTTTGTTTTCCTGTTCAGGGTGCAGGGCTGGCCTTGGTGGTGGTGGGCAATGGAGCACTTTGTCCTGCAATCACATAGTTCACACATGCATCTGCTCCACAGTGTTTATTGAGCACTTTGTGCCAGGCAACAAAGTCCCTGTCAACAAAGTCCCTGGGTGTCAACAAAGTCCCTGTTCTCATGGAGCTTATACTCAGTTTGTGACTGTGGATGTGTTTATGTGTTTTGAGGTATACAGGAAATTAAAAAGCAAATAAATGAGTCTGACAAATTCCAATGGTGATGAGTGCTATAAAAAAAATTAAGCAGGTGATGTGACAGTGACAGCGGAGGCTGGGTGGTCAGCAGTGGCTTCACTGAAAGGAGACATTTAAACGTAGACCGAGTGAGTGATAAGGAGCCAGTCAGGGAAGAGCTGGCCAGGGACAGCCAGGTTCAGAGAGTTCAGGGAGAGGGAAGTGCAAGTACAGAGCCTAAAGGCAGAGAAAGCCACTGGCGCCCAGACAGGAGACAGGCCAGCACAACTGAGGCTTGACAGAACACAGGAGTGGGATTTTGTGAGGCTCGGGGAGAAAGGGGGCAGATTATCCTGGGTATTTAAGTCCAGGTAAGCAGTATGGGTTTTATTCTCAATGCAATAGGAAGAGATTCCACAATCTGATCTGCATGTTAAAAAGCTGGTCTAGCTGCTAAGTGGAGACTGTAGGGGGGAAAAGAGGGAAGGAAGAAGCTGCGTTTGATTATGGCAGTGATTCTGGGAGTGACTGCATTATCTTCCCTTTAGCTTTCCTCTGTCTTTTCTAAATAAACCTCGGTCCGGTAAGCACTGTCTATCTCAGGTAAAAGTTCAAAGGGAAGAAAGCAATCTCTTCTAACAAATTCTCCTTAGGGCTGGGTCATTAAACCACCCAGAGGTGTTTGACTTTTTAAAGGCTGTTAATTGGAATGGATTTCTTATTGGTAGAGTTTCAGGCAGGAAGGGAAAGCATTTTGGCTATCTGGCCAGGGCTGACATTTACAGTAAGGCTTCTCAAATCTTTTGTTGAAATGCAGATCCCTAGTTAGTAGTCTTACGAAAGGGCCTAAAATTTTGCTTTTCTAACAAATTCCCAGGTGATGCCAATGCTGCTGGTTCATGGACCACATTTTGAATTATATGGTTTTAGAAGTCTGTTTCATGTGTTAAAGAAAGCTCTGAGTATTAAGAGCAGCTTTCTGGATATTTATTCATTCATTCTAAAGGGGATCAGGACATGTCACCCCAAAACATGCCACTTTGGCATAAGGATTATTTTGAGCTGAAGGCAACTGAGAAAAAGCAGACACAGGAAGAGATCTCTACCCTCCCCTTATCTTCCTAAAAGCAGAACATAAATTTCCCTTTGTAAAGGTGGCATAAATTTGCCCCCACTCCTGTACTAGTATGAGAAAAGCAACTCATCACTGGAGACAGAGGGCCCACACCTAGATGACTCTGCATAAACAAACCTTACTTAATAATTCTTATCTACCATTAGTTTCCTCCATATATTTACCTTCCCACAATTTACTGCTCCTGGAAGCCCAAACTCCCTCTCCTTTGACTAGTCACTTCTCCATAATTTATCATCCTTTGTTAAAATGGGATATAAGCCCCCAAGTCTAGCCACTTCTTTTGTTTTTTCACTTCTTTTCTGTGAAGCCTCCATGCACATAAAATATTAACATTAAATAAAATTTGTATGCTTTTCTTGTGTTAGTCTGTCTCTTGTCAGTTTAATTCACAGACTCCATTTATGGAACATAAAAGAGTAGAGAAAAAGCTTTTCCTTCCCTACAGTTTGTTCATTCCAATGTTTCTTGGTTAGTAGACACCATCATATTTAAGGGGATGAAAGAGTTTTCTGAGGAGGTTGCCAGAACGTACGTTTTTATTGAACCTTTGGAAAACCAGACACATCTGGAATCTGGTACTCTGAATCCCCAGCCAGTGGTGTGCTGGTGAATGTTTAAAAACTGTCTTTCTGAGAAAAAAAAGTCCTGATTTGTAGCATTTGTGGATTTTTGTGATGTAAATCTCTCATCAGGGCTGATTGTCAGCTCCCGACATGATATCACTTAATGTACATACAGATAATAACAGATACAATAAATTAGCCCAAGAACATAGCTAATTGTAAATTATAGTCAAGTAATTAGGAAATAATGAGCTTTTAGTATCAATTACTTTTGTTTTCAATGTAATTTATTTCATTGTAAGTTTTATAATTTAATTTTAAAATCATGGCTATGTTTAACAACTGGCTGACAAAAATCCTGAAAATAAAGCAATCTCTTCCTCAGTTATTTCTTGGCCTCAGGTTTCAAATAAAACCCCTGTCCTGTAAGCCTTGTACATTTCAGGTAAAGGTTTCCAAGGGAAGAAAGCAATCTCCTTGAACAAATTCTCCACTACTGCCTCAGGACCTTCCTATGCTCAGCCAATCCTCCCATTTTTGCTATTAGGTGAGTTTCTAGTCTCAGAAGTCTAGTCTCTTTCCAAATTCTTGTTGTGAATGCTGGTGAGTAATAGCAGAGATGTTAGAGATAATGGATGACAGAGAAAATGAGGATGATAATGACAGAGGTAAATGGGGTGGGGGAAAGGAACTACCTGAGATGCTGCAAGTATTGCACCCCTTGCCATTTTAACGTCTCATTAAATTTTCACAGCCCTGTGACATAGATGAGCAACCTGAGGCCCAGAGAGGGGACGGTATTTGCCTAAGGTCACACAGCTAAGAAATTTTAAACTCAGATACAAATCCAGATGTTTCCGGGAATGGAACAAAAATTGTCTTAACCAAAATTGTATAGATGTACATAATTAATAGTTGGGCTGGGTATAGATTTCTTGGTTGGAAATCACTTCCCTGGAGGATTCTGAATACGTTGTCCTATTATACTCTAGCCTTGAGCAATTGATTGCCATTTAAATACCTGACTTTTTTTTCCTTTATGAAAGTTTTTTGTTCGTTTGTTTTTGAGATGGAGTCTTGCACTGTCACCTGGGCTAGAGTGCAATGGCGCGATGTCGGCTCATTGCAACCTCCACCTCCCGGGTTCAAGCGATTCTCCTGCCTCAGCTTCCTGAGTAGCTGGGATTACAGGCGTCTGCCACCACGCCTGGCTAATTTTTTTTTTGTATTTTTAGTAGAGACGGGGTTTCACTATGTTAGCCAGGCTGGTCTTGAACTCCTGACCTCATGATCCGCCTGCCTTGGTCTCCCAAAGTGCTGGGATTACAGGTGTGAGCCACCATGCCCGGCCTATGTAAGTTTTTAGACTCTCCTCTTTTTCCTCTGTGACTATTTTTAATTTTAGCTTTTACTTCCTTAGTGATGTCCTTGCTGTATATTCCACTCTACTGAATTTTTTCATTTTTGCAATCATATTTATAATTTCCATGAGCTAATTTTTTGTTCTGTGTATTTTTTTTTTTTTTAATTAGGGCCTGCAGTATCTTCTCTTTTTTCACTTTGAGAGTCTCAATTATTTAATTTCCCCTTCTTTTTTTTTTTTTTTGAGACGGAGTCTCGCTTTGTCACCCAGGCTGGAGTGCAGTGGCACGATCTCGGCTCACTACAAGCTCCACCTCCCGGGTTCACGCCATTCTCCTGCCTCAGCCTCTCCGAGTAGCTGGGACTACAGGCGCCTGCCACCGTGCCCGGCTAATTTTTTTGTATTTTTAGTAGAGACGGGGTTTCACCGTGGTCTCGATCTCCTGACCTCGTGATCCTCCCGCCTCGGCCTCCCAAAGTGCTGGGATTACAAGCGTGAGCCACTGCGCCCGGCCTAATTTCCCCTTCTATGTCCTTTCTGTTTAGTTCATGTTGTTTTTTGGACAACAGAAGCCTTCTCAAATGTCTGATGATCTTTGTTTTTCAGTTGGTATTTAAGAATGGGCCACTGGTCAGAAGCAATGTTTGCCTGGGCTGTATGTGTTGATGTTAGATGTCATTGTATCAGGGTCTGTATGTCTGCTGGGCTGGTCATTTTGTCAGTGAGGCAAAGGCCAACCTATTGCCCAGGAGGCATAATCTGGGTTGCCTGATTTCTGGGAGCCAAGTATGAGAAGGAGGCTCCTGATTCAGTATGTCAACTGGTATTTAATTTCCCCGTTTTTACCATGGCAGCCCTTCCCACAACTTTTGCAGGCCTCAGCAAGAATAAACTTCCAGCTTTGTGTTATGATGAAGTTGGGCATATGGGAGTGTCAAAATGCTTCTTATAAAGATATTTAGCCCAGTGTTTTCTGTTTTGTCCCCACGTTCGGAAGTAGCTGATGCTTCCAATTTCTGAGTCTATCTGTGATTTTGTGGTCAAATCAGCTGCTTGTCAGCTTTCTTTGATGCTGGCATACATTCAAGCTTTCTTAAAACATCTCATGTATTTTTCTCCAGCTTTCCAGCTCTGAGAGACAGAGCAAGTCCTGAAGAAGTCCATCTCCCCAGTTCCAGTGTTACTGAACATTACTCTCACCTCTGGGCTCTTTTAGGCTTGGTCAGTCTGGGAGCTACCCAGTATCAACTCTATAAATTCACCTTTTTGCTTAAGCTGGTTTAGAGGTTATTATTATTATTTTTTTTATATGTATCACTTATAAATGGAAGAACCCTAAACGAATACACAGGGTTAGTTGGGCTGATCATTTGATTAAATAAACAATCTAATACCACTTTGATCTTTTCCTATAGATAAATACCCCAATACTGCACTAGAGACTATCCCTAGAAGTTAGCACTAAGGGTTCTGAGTAGACCTCTGGCTTGGAGGCCATTGGCTTTTCCCTGACAAGTCCGGATGAAGTCTCTCTGGGCTCAGTTCACGACCTGCATCCTTCCTTTTCTCACTTATCTGGGATTTAGCTGACTCTACCTTACCATCTCATTGTCATGTTAACTCTTTTTATTTTTATTTTTTTGAGACAGGGTTTTACTCTGTCACCCAGGCTGGAGTGTGGCCGTGTGATCATAGCTCACTACAGCCTCAAACTCATGGGCTCAAGTGATCCCCCTGCCTCAGCCTCCTGAGTAGCTGGGACTACAGGCATATGACACCATGCCTGCTTAATTTAAAATATTTTTTGTAGAGGCAGGATCTTGCTATGTTGCCTAGGCTGGTCTTGAACTCCTGGCCTCAAGCGATCCTCTCGCCTCTGCCTCCCGAAGTATTGGGATTTACAGGTGTGAGCCACCACGCCTGGCCGTGTTGTTTAACTCTTAATATGAGAACATCTTATCTCCCTAACTAATTCCTCCTGAGAGGTCCAGCCTAGTGCTGCAAATGTATGCAGCCAGTTCAGGAAAAAGGAATGTTTGTGGCTTTCTACTCTGGGTGTGAATGAGTTACCCTAACTTCTTGCTCTCAGTATATCCTTTTAGCATCTAAGCCACTTTTAGAATAAAAAATAATGATGATACTACTTAATGATTGTTACTCTATGCCAGATCCTTGATCTTTTACCTAATCTTTTCAACAATGCTCTGAGATAGGCAATTTTTCCCCATTTTATACATAAGGAAACAGAAGCCCAGAGAGCTATAACATATCAAGGACACACCATTAAGCAGGTGGCAGAGCCAGGATTTGAACCCAGGCTGGTCAGATCCCATGCTTTGCACCTCTATCTGCTTTAATTTACATCATGCTTGCTTCAGTTTAACCCTTTGATTTCTGATTGTTTCACCACAGAGCACAGCTTTATGAGACTGTGTGGATTTTAACCATACAGGCACTTAGCAAATTTCAAATCTATCAATCAGTTCCTCTCCAAATTAAGAAAGAATTACAAACTACATGATGACAAGGCTGCTACAGCCAAGTGCCTCACAGAGAGAATGCAGCAAGAGCTATTGGAATCATTTGGGATGGTACAAGGAGCAGCTTATGAAATGGAGAAATTAGGATGGATCTTGGGTATACTTTCTAAGAATGAAATCTATTAGAATAGTCTCTCCTGGGGAGTTCTGTGATGAAAAATGCATTGTTGGAGTTTTTTAAAAATGAACTATTGAAGCTCTTCAGGGACCAATCTTGTGCTGATAGGGGGTGGACAAGATACCTTAATAGGTCATTTTAGTCTCTGATTTCTGTAAAGACGACTTTTCTTATGGTACATTGAGATTTTCAATGAATTTCCATTTTTGCGTAAGTACCCAAGAAATTTCCCAGACTGGGCTGAAAGTGAGAGAGGCGTCAGGCTCTTGAATAACTGGGGGAAGCTTACCCTTGTGCGTGTATTCCTCTTTTGGGTTCTGTTGAACAGGCCCGAGGAGCCTGAGTCCTGACCAGGGCACCCTTCTGGGTTTGCAGTGCTGTGGAAGCTGGTCTCATCAGTACCTGAGTTTGAAAGCTGTCACTTGCGTACACAAGTACACAAGGCTGTGGTCCCCAGCCAAGGCCCCAAGGCAGCTGGGAACAGTGACATATGCTAAATAGTCTGGTTCCCAAAGAGCTGGAGCAGGCCCGCTGAGAGGCCCATAAAAATCTCTGCCTGCAATTCCCTGCCGCCATATGCTCCAAGAGGTGTTTGTTCGGCATTTGTTCGGTTTCAGGCTGGTGGGTACAGAGGGAGTTTGACTAATGGCATTGTTTGCTGAGTTAATTGTTCTGTTTGATCTGAGGCTCTTTTAGGATGCAGAGGGAAATTAGGTGTTTGGTCAGGGTTTTCCTCTGGAGCAAAGTTTACCTCATAAGTTGGAAAAGGGAGAAAGGAAAATCGGAGTTGGAGAAAAAGGGGGAAAGGAAGTCAATGAAAGCCTTGCTGGGTGCTGTACAGGGCTGAGGGCTCACATGGTATGAACAGTTAGCCAAGGCACTGGGGAGGGTCTGGAACCAAGTTAAAGCAGAAGTCTTCTCTGGCTGATGAATAAATGAAAAATAAACACCACATACCTCTATTTATCGATAATGTTTACATATTTATTTCCAAAGAAGACTTTTATAGGTTGTAACAAAGGGTACATATGAAATAAGACTATTGAGACAAAAGATCAGATATTACACTGAGGATGGGGAGAAATAATACCCAAACCCTAGCTAAGTGTTCAATTAGTCTTGGGTACTTGGAAATTAAGCTAAGGCATAAATGAAAATACCCAGGAGATCTGATATTCACTGTCTAATGAAGAGATACATGCCAGATCAGGAGGAGAGAGAAATTATTTTCTGATTTTAAAGTCTGAAAAACGTAATGAGGGGATAATTTCCCCATTATCTTTACTCCATGAAATTGTCATAAAATAAATACAATTATTTAGGAAAAAGTATTTTCTAAAATATGCACAATAGTCAGACATTTGGTGATCTTGTTACTGTTGGTGACATTCCTTCAACAGCAATTTTGTTTTTGGACTGGTTTCCCCAGGTAAACAAGGCAGGGTCAGATATGCTGGGAGCATCTGAACTACCCACAATCTAGTTTTATTTGTTTTCAAACTAAATGGTTGGGGGTTGGTGAGCGGAAGCTTTTTGTATAGATGCTAAGATCAAAGATCATGTTTGTAGAAGAAAGTCCCTCTCATACAGAGGGAATTTCAGGATGGGAAGAGGAGTGAAGCCTGAGACAGCAGCCCCTAACGCTACCCAATAGTGACTGCTCTGACCAAATGCGGTGGCTTCCTTTGTAACCTATGTCAATATCCTTTCAATATCCTTTGCTTCTCAGCCTTTGTCTAGAGTAAACGGGAGCTAATCAGTCATTTGCAGATTTAGCAAATACCATGTAAACCTTGATGCTCCTGCCAGGTTTAGCAAACTGTAGGCCAGGAGTTCTTGGAATAGATGTATTGATTCTGGATCTTCAGAAGATAGGGTCTGGTGTTTGTGTGTTTATATAAGCCCCAGTAGTGATTCTGATGTACAGCCAGGTTGAGGACTGCTGCCCTAGGCTCCACTGTATGTGTAAATTTTAAGGTTGATAGACAGAGATGCTAAATAGGAGGTTAGGAGACTGGAATTAAATAGAGATGTAGTTATAGCCCTGTGTTTTATGTACCACTACATCCATATTATTTTCAGGACTGCCAGAGAACCCAAAGCCAGTGTAACTTGCTATTTTAATTCTTAAAATTGTGAGTTTTCAACCATTTCCAGGGCTACCTATTTGGATGAATTATATTCATAAAGTAAAGTATGTTGTAGCAGAAAGGAGGGAAAGACTTGTCTTGAACTTTGCTGTATGTATCATCCAGTATCCATTTACCCAATTTCCTTCTGAGGAGCTACTGTCAACTGCACTCTATCCATATGCACTTGAGGGAGTTGAACCAACTCTCAGCTCCAAAAATCAAGTTTTGACTCATCCTAGGCACTGAAAGCATCATATTCTCTGGTCACAGCAATTGGTTTAGGGATGAGCATGTGATTCAGTCAGAGACAATAAGGCACAAGAGTGCATCTTTTGGGACCACGGGGTAGGGGTATGCTCTTGCTAGTTATTTCAGGCAGAAAGGATGAAGGAAGCCTGAAGCTGTAGGGGCCATTTTATGAACCCCCAAGGTGAAGGGTGAAGACACTGTGGAAGGCAAAAGTGAGGGATGTAAAGAAACCAGGGTCACACAACATTGCATGAGTCCCTGAATCAAGCCATTCCTGAAGCTAGACCTTCCCCCGGATTTTTCTGTTTGGGGAATATGAACCCTTCTGAGCTCTGATTTCCTCATGAATAAAATAACAATGCTCACAGTTACTTCATTAGATTGCTGTGAGGATTGCATGCAAAAATCTAGCACACAGAACATGCTGCATAGTGGATATTCAATAAATGGTGGTCTCTGCTCACGCCTCTCCTACCTTGCCAGCTGATGGGGGCTTTAAACGTGTCATGATTTCTTGGGCATAGACAGGCAAAATGCCATTCCATTCCATTCAATTTAATTAAGCAGACATTCTCTGCACTCGGCCACGAGGTGCTCCCTCACCTCCTCCATGCTCCCCTGGTACCCTGTTCACATCTCTATTAGTGCTCCTATCACATGATGCCTCATTTTTTTGTCTGTCTGCCCTGCGGGACTGTGGTGGTGTCAGAGGACAGGGGTGGTGTCCAGAATTTCTTCAGTGTGGCAGAGACTGCACTGGGCATATACAAAGGCCATTGCATTTTACTCTCACAATGACTCAGGGATGCTTCAGTTTGAGTTGAGGAATGCTTGAGCTTTTAAGCCTGAGCTTATACTTTTTCTCGGTGTAAAGGTCAACATTTTTTTTTTGTACAAGTGCTGGAAATGCTATCAACTTTCATTAACCAAAGGGAAATACCTGGCTCATGTAACTAAAAAGTTTACAGGTGGAGTTTGTTTTAAACATGGGTAGATTTGCTGGCTTTCCTCCAAATTAGGAACGTCTGTCCCTACCTTTTTCACTCTGTTTTTCTTCTTGGATGAGCTCCCTGCGTGTGGTGGCAAGAGCCACCAGCAGCTTGGGCTCTCTCCCTGCTCATAATCCCACCAGAAAAAGAGATTCCCCCCAATTCCTGCAAAAGTCAGTGTCTGATGCCCACTGGTAGAGGATGGGTCCCATGCCCAACTCAGCACCAATCACTGTAGCAAGAGTTATGAAACAGTCTGGATATTCCTGGGTCAACTGCCAGCTGGAATGAAGGGCAGCTTCACTCCAAACCACCTGGGTAGAGGTGTGATAGAGTGTTGTTACCACAAGAAGGGGAAAGGATGCTAGAGATGCACAAAGGGGAGATGCTGACTTCTCTGGCCTGGCCTCCCCTTTCCTCGGGCAGCTCAGTCTTCCCTTGAACTCCCTGCAGCTGGGTAGGCTATACAGACAGGTACCTACTACCAAAGTACCTATAGCATCTTCTGGGCCTGTCATTTAGTTCTTCCTGGTGGTGCTTTATCTTCTCAACCTCTCAGGGGTAATTTGAAGTGGTGGCTTGCATAATAACAACTTGTAGGACGTACAAGTGTTGCATAAAACTCCTCAGCCCCTTACCCTTCTGGAATTACTTCCCTCATTAAGAAGTCAGGGGTGGCAAATAGAGCCCCTTGAGGAGAACAAAGCTTATGATGGAATAATGTCTCACTCATCAAGTGGAAGAAGTGGCCTGACCTTATTCAGAGAGTAGGCAAAATCTCCGTTTGTGTTTCAGGGTGGAAGGGATGGAGAATTCTATGGGTCTTTCTTGGCTGTCCTTGCAGTTTCAACTAATCTTAGTGGCCTGTGGTTGTTCATGAGACTTCTGATGTTATTTGTATGGTGCCCTGGCCCTCATCAAAGCCCATTTTCCGTGCTCCAACACCCACTGCTCATTGTCCTGCAGCTCCTGCCTTAGTGATTTGGGCCTGAGTGAGCTGCAGATGTCAGGGAGAACACGGTCCCTCCAACGCTCTCTTGTGTGTTTCTTCGTTTCCTTTCACAGAGGCTTGTGTGAGACCTGTGATCACAGGCAACAGGCAAGCTTTAAACCACAAGAGTCTGTTTTTGGCTATTCTCTACCCTATCTGGGATTTTATGGAAAATGTGTCCCTTAGTGCACAGGCGTTTGGTGAGATGAACAGCTGCCAGCGTCTGAGCTTAGTGATGACAAAAACCATTAATGCCAGGCCTGGGGGCCTTGCTCTCAACACACTCTGAGTCCCTTACAGGATGGCAGACAGGCTGCTGGAGAGCGAGGACAGGGCTTGCATTGGCCCTGCTGTTGGCTCACAGGCTGAGTGAGGAACCAAGAACCCCACATAAGGCTCTCAATGCAGGGTCAAACGCTGTCCCCTTAGTCAGCACAGGCAGGCTCTGACACTGGAACAGGCCCTTTCTCCCTGACAGTTTACTTTCACTACATTGTTTTTCATTTAAAATTTTTTTTCCAGTTATCATTGTAATGCCTTGTAGCATTTTATGCTTTGCTCCCCTTAATCTTCTTTTCTTTTGGTTCTTGGCTTTTATTTTGTCCCTTTTCTTCCTGGTGGCTGAGCTGGGTGACCCTAGGATCTGTCCTTGGACCTAATGTCTTCATTCTCACCATTGCTTACATGATTCCTTCCTTGTAACAGTGTCTTGAATTCCAGACTAAACTCTGGGTTTGAACAGCCTATGGGCCATCTCTGTCCTCAAATGCATCAGAAACCACACTGTCACTTCTTGCCATGGGCCTGTCCCTGACCCCAGTGCTTATTTTTCAGACCTGGGACCTGGGCACCATAGAATTCTTCTCTCTCCTCTTCCTTCACTGCTCACTGCAACTCTGTCTTCTGAATTTGACCACAGAAATTCTGCCCGCATTTGCTTCCTCTTCCTCACCTCTGTTTCTTCACTGTCAGTGTGGCTGCTCTGCTTCAGTCTGTACTTTCCTGAGTCTAGGCTGTTGGCTGTTATAAGCCTTCCAACTGGATTGTCGGGCTTCATTCTTTCCCCTCCCAATCCCTCCATCATCTTGCTGCCAGGTTTATTTTCCTAAGACACAGCTGCGAGCATATATCCCCTCAACATCCCAGTGTCGACAGAATAAAGCCTAAAACTTCGTAGGCTGGCATGACAGACACTCAGGAGCCAATGGAATAAGCCTCATCTCAATCTGTTCTTCATGCATCTTATGCCCCAGTTCAGGGGTTCTCAAAGTGTGGTACCCAACCAGCAGCACCAGCAGCACCCAGTGATATGGTTTTGCTCTGTGTCCCCACCCAACTTTCATGTTGAAATGTAATCCCCTTGTGTTGAAGGAGGGGCCTGGTGGGAGGTGATTGGATCATAGGGGTGGTTTCTAATGGTTTAGCACCATCCCCTTAGTGCTGTCTTGTAATGGAACTCTCATGAGATCTGATTGTTTAAAAGTGTAATGCTTCCCCTTTTGCTCTCTCCCTCTCTCTCTCTCCTGCTTTCATTGTGAAGAAGGTGCCTGCTTCCTCTTTGCCTTCTACCACGATTGCAAGTTTCCTGAGGCCTCCCAGCCATGCTTCCTGTTAAGCCTGTAAAACTGTGAGTAAATTAAAACTCTTTTCTTCACAAATTACCCAGTCTCAGGTAGTTCTTTACAGGAGTGTGAGAATGGACTAAAACACCTGAAAACTTGTGGGACAGGTATATTCTTGGTCCTTGCCCCATAACTACTGAGTCAGAAACTCTGGGGATGGGGCCCAAAGATCTGTGTTTTAATAAGCCTTCCAGGCAATTCTGATACAGCTAAAGTTTGAGACCTGCTGCTCTAGCATGGAGGTCTTCAAACCTGGCCACACTGAGAAACTTAAAAATCATTAATGCCCGTGTTCCATCTAAAATCAATTGATTTAGAATCTCTCAGAATGGAGCCTGGGTACCCACATTTTTTCAAAGCTCCCAGGTGATTCTGTTCTGCAGTAAAGATGAAGAACCTTTCGTGAAACCCAACCCAGCAGCTGGAGGTTCCCGGGACACATCCTGTGGGCAGGATTCCTCCTTGCCTTCACTCTCCACTCACCCTTGGCTCTACCTTCCATCCCGCCAGTCCAAATCTTAATCCTCTTTCAAGGCCCAGCCTAAGTGTCACCTCCTCCATTAATTTCCCTGGGTGAGAAGTGATTGCTTGCTTTGTGCTTTCAGAAAACAAATGTGTAAATGCTCTGTAAATTCTCAAATATTAGTTAATATAATCATAACACATTAATCTTTTGAATCCTACACTAGCCATAACTGGCATGTATGAATGCTGACTCTGTACTTTGCACGGTTTAATTGCTTTAAATGGATAAACCTATTTAGTCCTCTTGAAACACTACAGAAGAGGAAACTAAACTGAAGCTCAGAAAGGTTAATTAACCTGCCCAGGGTCACTTAGCTAGTAAGTGGCACAGCTAGGATTTGAACCCTGGACATCTTGGCTCTAGAATTTATATTTTAACCTTTAAGCTCTAACATCTCAATATATACTATTGTATGTCATAATAATAGCTATGTGAGTATCTCAAATATGTATACAATGGCATTTCCTGGTTTACAAAGCAGTTATAGTATCTCATTTTTCCTCAAGAGCCTTGTGAGGTAAGAGCTATTATTGCAAACCCATGTTCTGGAGAGGAGGATGAGGCTTAGAATTGTTCAGTCACTTGCCCAGGCCACACACCAGTGGGGGTTGGAACCGGGGTTTGAGCCCAGGTGGTTGGTTTCAAATCCAGGTGTGCTTGGCTGGGCAGCCTCTGAAGTCTCTGTGAGCCCTCACCCTGGGCCTTTTCTACTTGAGCCTGTGCCTCTACTCTCTGCAGCTGGGCTGAGCTCAGCTGTGCTGAGCAGTGGAGAAGAGTAGTGGGGACTCAGTCTATGAATGAACAAAGCTGCAGACAGCTTGGACCTGCAGGGAAGATGGCAGAGGGTGAGTCTCCATTCAGAGCCAGTCCTAGCTGGGTCATCTGAGGGGCCTAGGGAGGTGCCAGAGGAAGACTGCTAAGTGGTTCATTTGGCAGAGGGGTCCCCAAGAGTGGGCAGGAATTCAGGTGGGGAGGAGTGGAGATTCCAGGCAAGGGCCACTGCCTGGCATGGGGTTTAGGGCTGGGTGGGTCCATGGCAGGTCGAATTGGCCGACGTGTGACTGTTAGGGCCCTCTCAGTCCTGTGAGAGCATGTGTGTCCAGCAGACAGTTCTCCATCCTCACATGCAGACTTTGATGACAGTGCTGTCTAGTCGAAAAATATTGTATACCGTTCAATTTCTCGGACACGTGTACACAATATAGTGGAATGTCCCTATTCTTCCCAGAGAGCGGTGGTGAGGACTAAAATACATTAATACCCATAAAGTGTTAACACTAATGCTTAGCTCATGGAAACTGCTAAAAAAATTCACTGTTATTAGGAATGTAGGGAAGGAAAGAAGAATGGAGGAAAGGAGGACAGGAGTAAAGATAGGAGGAAGGAAGGAAAAAGGAATCTGCTTGGGGGGACAAAGTAGGCAGGCAAAGAAGGCTATGCAAAGGCTTTGACATTTGAGCAGTGTTTTGCAGGGTGAACAGGAGTTTTCTGCTGGAGAGGGAGGTGAGGAATGGAATGGTGTTCCAGGTATAAATGTGTAAGTGCTCTGTAAACTTGCAAATGTTTGTTACTATGATCATTAGGTGAGAGCAGAGATAACATCTGTTTCTACTTTATTGTGATGATTCCCTGTGTTAGATTGCAAGCCCCTTGAATGACATCCTGTCTTTTTCATCCCCAGAAGTTTTTCTAGTACCTTGCATATAGTAGGTACTCAATAAATATTTGTGGAAGGAATAAATCACTTTCTTGGAAAGGTAACATTTTCAACTATAGGATGTTCTACATATAAAATAGATTCTGTAGATTACTTCTCATCATAAACACTGAGTAGGAGCTTAGCTTTTTCCTGGAAAGATGTGAGACTGCCCTCATTCATGGTGATGCTACTTCTTTACTGTTCTCTGTGACCCATTAAATGTCTCTCTCTGCTACTTCAAGCGTCACAAATATGACTATGACAAATACTACCAAGGACGAGGCTAGCCCTCCACTCTGGGGCACAAGCCATGAGCAATTTTTTTCCCCTGGTGATGACAGGTTGTTAGCATTAAGTTCAGAAAAGATGGGTTTGCATCTAGGCTTTACCCAGCACCAGCTTCATTACTTGGTCTCTCTAGGTCCCCATTTCTCTGCTTGTCAGTTGAGGGAATTGTTTCTCACAGGTTCCAGAGAGCTGTGGCTCTGTGCTACAGTCTTCTGCCTGTCTGGGATCTGTGTGTCTGGATCAGCTCCTTTTACCCCAAGTTACTGCTCCCTTTTAAGTTAAGCTCCTGATAGCAATGTGCTCACTGTAGAAGTCTGGCACTCCAGCCTTGGGATTGGGAAGACTAGCTGGGTTTGAATCTGGGTCCTGCCCGTTAGTGACTGTCTGGCCTCAAGGAAGTTACTTGACTTCACTGTGCTTCATTCTCTTCCTCTGTATAATGGGAATAATATCAGCACCTGTCTCATAGGGTTTCTGTGGAGCTTAAGTGAGTTATTACAGTGTTTAGAACAGTGCTTTCCATATGTAAGTGTGAGATAAACCTTTCTGATTTATTCTTTATCAGTCACTTGAGGAAGGAGCTAGTGCTGGGGGAATAGAAAGGCTGCCGGAAAAGCCCCCAACATGGCAGTTGGAGAGAGTCCAATCTGTATTTCAGCTTGCCTGGTAGTCCTTGGAGATCCTAGAGGCTGTGTTACTTCCATTGCCAGAACATGGTTTGCCTAACCAGGTTCTGAAATGGAGAAAGAGTTTCTATCTTGTTGAAGGGGAGGGAGGCATTTGGAAGAATAAGTGAATTTCTGTTGTAAAGACACAACGATTCACTAAGCGGAGACACATGGTGGCAAAATATCTCAAAAATGAACGGCTGTTCTCTGGCCTTATTGTGTCCCCTTTCCCATGGCCTTTCTCCAGTTAACCTAGGCTATTCTGAGTTTATTTCTTAATGGGAGAGGTTTCACAATGTAGAGAAAACAAGATCCACTTTTGGTTTCTGGGTTTCAAAGGCATAGTCCTTGGGGGGCCCAGAAGGAGCTCTAGGAGGTAAGAAGTGATTTATAGCAAGCGCCCTCCACCACCAAGGGCAGACTAAGATTCTTCATCCCGGGCTGGCTTGGGGGCTGGAGAGAACGTGAAGAGTGTGCAGGTGTGGGAGGCTCCTGTGAAGCCATGAAGGTGTGCTGCTGGGTTCTCCTTTCCGGCAAGAACCTGTCTTTCAGCTGGGAGGAGTGCAGCTGGTTCACAGCCTGTAGATGCAGTGCCTCCAGGATTCGCTGCAGCATTTGGGCCAAGCCTACACTTTTTCTAGGAAGCTCTAGCCAAGGATGACACCGCAAGGCTGGGATACTAGGGCTTGGCCATTGTGCCCAATGCAGTGAGTGGTCTTTGCTCTGGTGCTCCTTACTGTGTTGGTGGAGACTTTCTTAGCTCTTCCTAGCAGACTGACGCTTTCCTGCCCAATCCTCCTTCTTTTCCCTTTATCTTTACACGTGTCCTCCCTCCACATCAATAAACCTCTTACACTCCTAACTTCATTTCAGTGTCTGCTTCCAAAGGGATCAATGGGCACAGCTCCTGAAAAAGCTGTGGCCCAAAGAGGGAAAAATATGTTTGGGAATCCAGGGCAGAGGGAGTTTTACCCACACTTGGGAAGAACCCTGCTGAGGCAACTGAATCCCAGAGAGGAAATGGCTCCAGGTATATTATGGCACTGGGGGGCCTAGCTTTATGAGTGTCTCAGCCTCACGTGTTCTAGTATGGAGAGAGGCATGACAGTAGCTGAGAGATAGATGGACCCGAAGAGGCCTTATGGTCAGGAATCGGGGCTGACCTGAAGCAAACTGATTGGACAAATGACCAAAGACCAGATGGGCATGAGGACACCTTAGCAGATGCCAGCAGGAATACAGGAATATTTCTCTCCAACTCTTTCTATTACCCTAGCACTGTGTAAGAAAACTTCACAACCTTGCTGGGGTAAGGTTGGAATAGACCCATATTAACTAAGATTGTTTCTATCCCCCATGGATAAATTAGTAATGATGTTCTGTTTTACAAAAATAAAGGAGATTATGAGACTAAATTTCTTGCCCATGTAAACATGTGGCCTGAGATTTGCACCTAGTCCAGGTAACATCATCTGAAGGGTGAGAGGCTGTACCTTACGAGCCAGGAAGATTCTCAAGACCAAAAACTCGCCTATCTTTCCCATTTGGGACACATGCTGTCCCTCACATGGCACTCTGCAGGTCCTTCCCAAGCAGCTCCAAATCCCCACAGCTGGCTCTGGAGAGGCCCTGCCCCCTGCTGGGCTGTTGGGCCTGTGGTAGAAATGGCTGCTGCTGGGATGCTGGTTTATACTATGGCAGATTGTGAGCAGGCACGCCAAAACCAGACCTGCAGGAGACTCAAGGACGCAGCAGCAAGACCTGAAGCGAGTGACTGTATTCAGGAATCAGAGGCAGCGGCAGGCAGCCAGGAGCAGAAATGGGAGGGCAGAGTGTAGGCTGGATAGGAAGCAGCTTCAGTAGGTCTTGTAGGTTGGCCAGAGGAGAGTGGAGATGAATCAACCATGGGCAGGAAGGATTCGAGGCCCTGGCCAGCTCCAGGCTTTCATTGGCTCTGTCATTCCGCCAACCACAGAAAACATCTGGTTACAGAAGGGATGGAGGTCTTATGTTCATCTGTTAACCCCTGGACCAGAGCAGCATATTGGAACCCTTAACTTTTCTATGAAAGAAGATGGGGTCAAAATATGGTAGCTGAATACATGAATAATTTGTCTTCCAATTTATTCTTCTTTTTACTGTGCAGATAATCTTCTATTTTTCTCTACTTTCATTGTGTCACACTTTGCTTAAATAATCCTGATGCAGCCAGACATGATGGCTCATGCCTGTAATCTCAGCACTTTGGGAGGCTGAGGTGGGCAGATGACGAGGTCAGGAGTTCAAGACCAGCCTGGTCCACATGGTGAAACCCAGTCTCTACTAAAAATATAAAAATTAGCCGAGTATGGTGGTGCACGCCAGTAATCCCAGCTGCTCGGGAGGCTGAGGCAGGAGAATTGCTTGAACCTTGGAAGTGGAGGTTGCAGTGAGCTGAGATTATGCCACTGCACTCCAGCCTGGGTGACAGAGCAAGACTCTGTCTCAAAAAAAAATTGTAATAATAGTAATTCTGATGCTTCCTGTTGCTTCAAAGATGAAAGTCCAAGTTTCCTCAGCCTGGTATTTAAGGACCTCCAGGGTTCCTGCCTTCTTTCCCATCATGACTGTTTTTCAGCCTCCAACTCCTGTTGAAATGATGTATGAGTCAGTTCCCCATGTGCCCTCCCCATTCCTGACCCTGTGTTCTTGGTCAAGGCATTTCCAACTGCTGCCTTCCTCCATCTCCACCAAAGCAATTGTTTCTAATCTTGGAGATAAGCTGCAGTTCATCTCTTCCATGAAGCTCTTTGTGTCCATCTGCCTTCCTATTCTCCTTCTCACTTCATTTCTCCCAGCTCCTGCCTTAAGTGTACAAGAACAAGCTGCTTCTCTTCACTGACTCCAAAGGAACACAAAACTGATCATCTTCTACCCTTCATCTCTTCTATAGTTCACTACAACCCCTTGTTTTTTTGCCCAAATTAATTACATTATTAAACACCAAACATCAGTCTTTGATCATCAATGAAAAAATTAAATGTTAAATGTCAAATATTTTTAAAAATAAAAATTTTAACCACAGAGATAAAGCCATCTTTAGCAGGAATTAGTGTGCATTTGGCCATTTTTCCTGGCTCCATTTGCAAACATTCAGTCCCAAGTGAGGAAAGGAGATTTTCTTTCCATTTATGCTGCATAGCACTGGCCATTTGTAAGATCTGCAGAGGCATCTGGATAATCTCATTTTCATAAGCATCGAGATGTTTGTGGCTCTTTGAACACATTCAAGATGAGTGAGGAAGGCAAATGACCACACACGTTCATGTAAAAACAATTTGTATGAGTGGCAAGCCAGAGTTTTTAACAATGTTCTTTTGGACTCACTGGCCAGGGGTGGGCAGGGTGCAGAGCCGGGGGCTGGGTGGTGCTAGAGATGAAGACTGAGCTCTGATTCACAGGAAGAGGCAATTGTTCCGGATCCTATTTTTTTTTCTTTCCATTGTGCTGGATGCAAGAAGCCTTAGCCCATGTGTTACAAATGTGGAACGAAGATACAAGGACAAGGGCCTGCAGAGGACCTCTGCTCCTGACAACATGCAGAGTCTCCACTCACACAGAAGCCCTGTAGATTCTGGAAAGGAAGCTGCTTGGTGGAGTGCAAAGTGTGTGGAATTCGAAGCTGGACAAATCTGGGTTTGAATCTGATTCTGCTTCTCCGGTGGTGTGGTTTGTTTGGGGCAAAGTCACTTCATCTTTTGGAGTACCAGTTCAGTTTCTTTGACTCTAAAGTGAGAATCCAGTGTCTTCCACCATGGCTAGCACAGCACCCAGCCCTTAGTGGAAACTCCATACAAGACCCAGCCTTTGGTAGCAGAACTGGATCGCAACAGGGATTTATTCTAGAACTGCCAAGTCCAGGCCCAGCTCACACGTGGCATACAGGCTGCTCATGGAGGGGATGGCTGACTTGATGAGAGGAGCTAGGAAACCATAAGCGTCCATTTAGGCAGGGGGATTTTGGGCTTCTGGCTCTGACAAAACTTTGTTATTTGGAAACTGAACCTTCCTGCCACTCTGCCAGGAGACGTGCTGTGTTCCTAGATAAGAGTTGTCTAGTTCTTTGCCTATTAGTGTGTTGTTTGTCAGCATGGGGCTGAGGTAGCAGAATCCAGTGACAGCTTTCACCTCCTGACTGCCAGGAAAGGCAGCCACTTCACCTGCATGTGCTCTGCAGCCAGATCTGAGGCAACCTGCTCACATTTGCCACGAGAGACATTGGAATCCTGACCAGGAATCCACAGGCTGAGACATTTCCCAGCACTGGTCAGTTAAAGTTAGTTATATTTAATTCAGGTGAAAGGAAAAATGTTGCTATGTAACACATATAGTCCACACTCTCTCTAAATGGTTGCCTTTTTATAGTATAACTTTGATCCAGAAAAGTTAAATTTGAAAAATCCATATTTTAAATTCAGAGTAATTGCCTTTTTAATTATAAAATTAGAATAGTTCTTACAGGGGAAATGACCCCAAGGCATAATAAAAACACATTAAAAATGTAGTGATCTTGGATAAATTAATCTAATTAAAGTGAAAGATTTCAGTATTCAATACAATATCAATAAAAATTTTCAGTGTTGCTGAGGTCAATATGGATTCTTGTGTATCAGATTGTTCAATGAGGGGCCATGTGATAAAAGCACCAATGACTGCCTTCTCTAGCCTTGAGCACAGCTTGACCTCCTCACCTTGTTCTCCCCTAGGGCTGGAAAGCAGCCTATGAACTCACTCTGGTATTCCAGCCATCCCTTGGGGTCTTCCTCCCCTGCTCCGGAACCATTCTAACCTAGATTAAATCGTTTTTTCTGTTTTGAACTCTGGGCTCAATGATCAAAGGCTTATTTTTCTCAGGCTCTTGGTCCTCCAGATTTGGAGTTTGACCCTCATCTCTCCAGTGAGACTGGGCTCAGTGCTTGGGTTCTTGTCTCCCTGTGCAGTCACCAGAAGTAGCTCCCGGCATCTGCACTGCCCTTTAGAACTCAATGCCCACCCCAACTCCAAAGGGTCTTCTACACTAAGTACAGAGGAGAAAACTGAAGAGAAGAGAAGATTCTCGTAGGTTGGAAAAATCTCCCTCCATACCTCTGTACTGTGTTCACCTGAGATGACAGCACCTCAGGTCAGCCACTCTGGGTAAGGGGGGAGAGACAGGATGGAGGCCAGGGCCAAGGTAGGAAGGGGCAAAACAGGGAAGACATAAAGGCATAAAATAACTTCTTTTTGAATTGTCACTCCCAAGAAATGAACCTGATCCACAGCTGAGAGGGTTGATGGTAGAGGGAATGAGTTGCCAAGGTATAGATGGTTGAAGAGGGAGGGGAGAAAGTGAAAGGAAAAAGAAACGAAAGAACACTTATTTTTATTGCTCCAAAATAAGGTTTGGAACCTAAGCTATAGAATAAACAACAATAGAAACAATGTAAACAAAATCAGCATAACAAGATATACACTTTTAATCTTATTTTCTGCTTTTGCCCATCTTCTGTTCTCATTCACGTTTCTAGAAAGAGGAATCTGGGCCAGGTGTGGTGGCTCATATCTGTAATCCCAGCACGTTGGGAGGCTGAAGTGGGTGAATTGCTTGAGCCTAGGAGTTCAAGGCCAGCCTGGACAACATGGTGAAACTCCATCTCTACCAAAAATAAAAATAAAAAATAAAAATTAGCCCAGCATGCACCTGTAGTCCCAGCTACTTGGGAGGCTGAAGTGGGAAGATCACTTGAATCTGGGAGGTAGAGGTTGCAGTGAGCTGAGATTATGCCATTGCACTCCAGCCTGGGCAACAGAGCAAAGCCTTGTCTCCAGAAAAAGAAAATAAAATAAAAAGAGGAATCTGAACATCCTTATTTCCCATTTACTCATGGACCAATTGCCACCTGTCTTTTGTCCCTGTCCTGATATGAAACCATTTTTTTCAGTTACCTGTAGAATGTCAAACCCCATGGACTTTTTCATTCCTCATCTTACTTTACTTCTGAGTTGTGATGGATGACATTGATCAGTCTTTTGTTCCTGGCTTCTGTGATATCAACCTCTCTTTATCTTCCTCCTTCTATGGTGCCATCTTTTCATTCTCCCTTATAAGCAACAGTTTCACTCTTTGAATGTTAAAAATTGGTGGTCCCAAGACTCCATTTCTTCATCTCTTCTCTCCATTCTCCCTACTGGTCTCAACTGTGTCCGTGACGTCTACTACCATGTATGGACCATATCTCTAAACTCAATCTCTTTCCTGAGCTCTGGGTAATTGTAAATCTCCCTCAGATATGCCCAACCCTGCAAAACCCACTCTTCCTCCCTGTATTAGGTTTCTCATTGTTAGAACATGGGAAATTAATCATCTGTATCAGGTAGAGAGAAGAGATAGAGAGCAGCAGCAGCAGTGAACATGGTTGTTTCCAAAGCAAGAGATGCCTAGAAAGGCAGAAAATAGGTTTCATGCAGATTTCAGAGAAAAGACAGGTCACTGGAACATGTTTAAGGGTCCTAATGGCTCTATTAATATCCATGCTCAGTAATTAAGGTAGTGTTATATTGGTGTAAGGATGGATAAACAGACCAAAGGAACAGAACAGGGAGACCTAATTTATAGCAACAGTGTCATTGCAGCTCAATAGGGGAAGAGGATGATCTTTTTCCGCAAATAGTGCTGTATTAGTTGCATATCCAGATGGAAAACAATGGACTTTGAAATCTACCTCACACCATACATAAATTAATTCAAGTTAGATAATAGAGCTAACCATGAAAGGTAAAATTGTAAAGCTCCCAGAGTAAACATACATGAACACCTTTATGATCTTACATTTCTTAAACAGGACATGAAAAGCACCAGCCATAGAATAAAAAAAATTATAAATTAAACTTTATTAAAATTAACAATGCGTATTCACCAAAAGCTACCAGTAAGAGAGTGAAAAGGAAATCCACATACCTGGAGAAGATATTTGCAATACAAATATCTAACCAAGGACTGAAACCCAGAATGTATAAAGAACTCTTAAAAGTAATACGTAAAGGACAAATAACTCCACTTGAAAATGACCAAAGGACTTGAATTGGCCCATCACAAAAGAAGTTTTACGAATGGCCCATAAACATGTGAAAACTTCCTGTCTTAAGTCTCTTTGGCTGTTTTTTTTTGTTTTGTTTTTTGTTGGTTGGTTTGTTTTGGAGATGGAGTCTCGCCGTGTCACCCAGGCTGGAGTGCAGTGGCGTGATCTCGGCTCACTGCAACTTCTGCCCCCTGGGTTCAAGCAATTCTCCTGCCTCAGCCTCCCGAGTAGCTGGATTACAGGCACATGCTGCCATGCTCGGCTAATTTTTTGTATTTCAGTAGAGACGGGGGTTTCACCGTGTTGCCCAGGCTGGTCTCGAACTCCTGAACTCAGAGAATCCAACCACCTCGGCCTCCCAAAGTGCTGGGATTACAGGCATGAGCCACCACGCCTAGCCGTCTCTTTGGCTGTTATAACAAAATTACCACAACTAGGTGACTTATAAACAACAGAAACATTTGTTGCAGTTCTGGAGGCTGAGAAGTCCAAGATTAAGATGCTGGTGGATTTGGTAGCTGGTAAGGGCCAGCTTCCTCAGAGATGGTAATTTTTTCACTGTATCTTCACATGGTGGAAATGGTGAAGGGCATTTCTTAGGCCTCTTTTATAAGGTCACTAATCCTATTCATAAGACTCTGTCTCCATGGCCTAATCACCTCCCCAAAACCCCACCTTCTAATACCATCACCTTGGGGGTTAGGATTTCAGCATATGAACTTGGGGCAGACACAAACATTCAGACCACAGCAATTCCTTAACGTTATTACCTATCAGGGAAATTCAAGCTAACACTATAACTAGATACGGCCACACAACTTCCTGAGTGGATAGAATTAAAAAGACTGATAGCTCAAGTGCAGACAAGGGTGTGGAGCAATTGGAGCTCTCAAACGCTGCGGCTGGGAGTGTAAATGGGCACTACCACTTTAAGACACTGTTTGGAAGTACTGTTCAAGCTAAACACATTTACTCTGTGACCTAGCAGTTATACTCCTGGAGGTATACACAAGAAAAATGACTCTTAAGCCCACTGAAAGATAGGTATGAGAATGTTTATGGCAGCATTCTTTGTAGTAGTACTGGAAACAATCCAAATGTCTATCAATAGTAGGATAAATAGATAAATTATGTTATATTCACTCAATGGAATACTACACAGAATTATAAAAGAACAAATTATTGCTGTTTGATGTAATGTGGATAAATCTGACAGACACAAGGATGAGATAAAGAAGCCAGACACAAGGATAATAAATTGTATGATTCCTTTATATAATGTCTAAAAGCAGGCAAAATTAATCTGTGGTGACAGAGGTCTGAACAATGGTTACCTCTGGGGAGTCTGATGGGAGGAGGCATGAGGAAGCCGTCTGAAGTGCTGGAAATATTGTATAGGGTGATCTGGGTAGTAGTTAAAGTGGTGTATAAATCCATTAAAATTGATTGAGTTGACACTTAAAATCTGTGTACTTCACTTAATTTTTAAGTTATATTTCAATTACAAAATAAAATAAAAATAAATATTCAATTCTATAGAATGAAAGTTGATGATAAAAAAGGAAGCCAAGGGAATGTCAAAAGCTACTGATATTTCTCCTTGAGTATTTTTAATTGGAGTAGGATGGGGTGTATATAGAGGAATGAGGATGAAAGCAGTTTTAAATAAGAAAGTTCATTAAAACAAAACTACATTGGATGAATTGGGCTTCATGGTCACCATGCCTGGCATCAGTGCCTGGTATTAGTGAATGGCAGGGGTCCAGGGTCAAGGGAAAGGCTGGCAGATACTGAAGGCCTAATGAGCGACAGTCACTGGCAAGCATGGCTTTGATATGAAATGCCAGTACCATCATCAGGAGACAAGCTGCTAGCAGGATGCCAGCAGGTCTGTGAGTCTGGGAGCACTGTGTCCCTGGTCTAAGGGGAGTGGCCAGGGCTGGGCAGTCAGCACATCTGGAAGCGATGAGGATGAGCAGGGACCAAAGACAAGAGGCTGGATCCCTGTGGTAGCCTCATGGTCTTTCTTTTGGGTCTCCTAGGACTTCCATGGGCAGAGAATAGTCCTGGAGGGCCAGTTTGCTCTCAGCACTGGGAATAAATAGATAAATTCCATGGTCTGGGAGGGTGAGCCTGGGCCTTGGGTCAATAGTTGCTTTTGGTGACACCTAAGTCTTCCAAGATGTGTAACAAATGCAAATGGACACACTTTGAGTGCTAATAAAATGTGCCTCGCTGTCATTGGCAAAAGATAAGTAAATATGGTTCTTCAAATGCTTTTAGCTCTAAAACAGAATCCTAAAAACTCGTAGTATGCCAACTCCTTAGAACCCCATATGAAAATAAACTTTTATTTTAAAAGTAAATTATGAATTTATGCTGAATAATGCAGAGGATTGCTTATAATCTGAAAGAAATTACTAAAGAACTACGAGTGGAGAGAACATGGGACTGTGCTTTAAGAAATTATTTTATTGTGCCAGGGCCTCATTTCTGACTTCTAAAGTTCTAATATTTATCATCACTTGAAGATTCTCTGAAGATAAATATTCTACAAGACAGAAAAGCAAAAACATATGACAGGGTTTAAAGCAATGCTTTTGGGGACAAGCATGGGCTTGACTCATAAACACTGGTAGAATTTCTTAAAAATCATTTTATTTCTGTAAAAAAATAAAATTATTCTCAAATGCTCCCTTGGTAACCTATAAAAATCCTCCTTGCTGTTCTGGTTTGGGGTCAAAACCACAAAAAGGAAATGTTTTAAATTTCTCTCTGTTCTGAAGCCTGTATCATGATGTCATAAAAGTTCCCTGCACAATTCCCTAATTCTTCATCTTCTCACATGGAACAAGCCCTGGGAGGCAGAATAAACCTTTCCTACAATTAGGAAGGTTCTCAAGGGGATGGGTAGGTCACTGTATTTCTGCTGCCTTGACATTAGAAGTGAGAAGCTACTAGCTTCAACTATGTCCATTTCCATTTAATTGCATGTCAAATGTTTGGCCAAGAAAAAGGTCCAGTTCATTTAAGAATTAGCAGCAACTGTATAATAAATTACAGGATATAAAGAAGCAGAAAGTGGGGAACACAGTAAAATAGAATTGATGCACCTTAGCTATTTTGTCAATATGGCCTCAAAAGGGAGAAGATGAAGCATGAAAAGTGGATCTGATTAGGAAAAATACGCTGGAAAGAGACCATGATGAGAGATGCACACTGTGTTCTTTATTTCTTCCTGCCAGCAGAAATGAAGTAAATGGATCATGTAAAAGAAGTAAATGTAAGACCTTTTCGACACAGAAGACAGCTCTAATGTGAGGCCAAGGCTCCAGCTGATCCCGTCTCTGGCTCAGTTGAGCTCCAGTGTTAGCTTTAGTTTTGCTGAGGTGGTTGCCTGGTTCTAAACAGACAGCAGAATCTGCTTTCATGTACAAATTTGGAGGGCCAGATAAGGTTTTAAGCACCCTTTAAAATACCCAGAAGAAGGTACAGGAGCTGCCTAATGCATCTGAAGCTATCAAGTCTTAAAACAACCCCTGCTGACTACTTGTGATGGTTAATTTTATGTGTCAACTTGACTGGGTCTCAGGGTGCCCAGATTAAACATGATTTCTGGGTGTGTCTGGGTGAGTGTTTCCTTATGAGGTTAGCATTTGAATTCGTAGACTCAGTAAAGTAGATTGCTATCCCCAGTGTGGATGGGCATCATCCAATCTGTTGAGGGCCTGAGTAGAACAAAAAGTGGAGGAAGGGAGGATTAATTCCCTTCCTGCCTGCCAGTGTGAGCTGAGACATTAGTCTTCTCCCACTCTTGGTCTAAGATTTACACCATTGTCTCCCTTGTTCTCAGGCCTTTAGAAGTGGACTGGAATTGTACTTTCCTGGGTCTCTAGCTTGCAGATGGCAGATTGTGGAACTTCTTAGCCTGCATAATCGTGTGAGTCAATTCTTCATAATCTGTCTCTCTTTTTCTCTTCCTGCTGCTCCCCATAAGCCCTCTCTTCTATGAGCCTGCCAAATACACCACTGTATCTGGAATCCAACTTCTATAGGTGGGCTGAATATTTAAATTCCAAATGGTATTATTTCTCCTTGTGAAAGAAAGGACTTTGATGAGTTTTTTCTATTAAACTTCCGGATTTTATCTTAGGCTTCAGCCAAGAACACCATTGCATTTAGCAGGAGGACACCATGTCTAGCAACCATTTTGAACTGCAGTGAAGGATATTACAATTAAGCTTCTGCTTATTTCTTTGAGTTCATAATTTAAGGCTACAGAGCTATTTTTGAATCTTAATTCTATAATCCAGTTATCACATAGCCCTCCTAGTTTTATGTCATCCAAAAATGTGGTAACTATTCTCACTCTTGCTTCATAGGAATCATTTGATAAAGAATTGATACCAAACACAGTTGAAGATCCTTATAGCAGGATCCAGGGAGGCCTTCCTTCATGGGAGAATGGACCCATCTCAGGGATAATTTCATACAACTTATTATTCAGCCTTAGTTTCTCCATATTTACTACAAAAATCTTTTTCAGACTTCTTGAAGAAAACAAAGTGCATCAGGTTTATTTTATTTCCTTGATAAGAAAATATGAATGACCTACCAAAATGGAATTGTTTGTTGAATTTTGCTTAGTTTTGTTGTTTTTGGTGAGCCACTAGTAACCACTGCCTTGATAATTCTCCCTGGGGATCATCATCAGGCTTTGTTTTTTTTCCCCTGGAGAATGGTGACCATTCAATCCCTCAGCCTTTTTGGTATTGTTTTCTGGCTACTGTTTTCTGAGAACCAGCTACATACTAGACATTTGACACACCTTCTCTTATGTTTCCATCAACTCCAAAAGGAAAATACAAGTGTCCTTCTACTTCTATCCCTGTCCTTTCACCTAACTTTCCATACTAGGAAACTGGGGTTCTGAGTGGTTCAATGGCTTTCCGCAAACCACACAGTTGACCAGTGGTTGTACCATTGTTTGAACTGAGGACCATCGGTACCAAATGCCACAGGGCCTTCCATTTTCTGTGCTTACCGAATCTTGAGGACAGCTTCACAGTCTTGTCTGTGAGTCTCTTCAGGGCCTTTGGGTGTGATTCATTGGCTTCTGGACATCTGAACTTATAGGATAGAGGTCAGTGCTATCTGAGCATGTCTTTCTCTGCTTGTGACTTTGGGGCATTCTTGACCGTTAAGCCTATGCTTTGGGGTCGGGGCAGACCAGGCCTGCTGACTGCATGCTGCTTCTGTGGGAGGTGCTGTCCTCAGGACCACTGTCCACAGAGGCTGGGCCTAAGACTGCAGCAAAGGCAGAGGGAAGACTGTGTTCCCACAGGAGCCTGCCAAGCCCTACCTGGTTAGTGTCGTGGGCTCCAGGGACCTGCCCATCTTTCAATCACCTGGTTCTCCTTGGTAGATTCTTCTTTCGTCTTCCATGGGGGTGGGGGTGCTCACAGCCAACACAGCTTAGTTGTAGTTTCATGAGGGCTTCTCCTTTAACTGAGTCAGTGACTGAAATTACTCACAGCTCTCCTCTAAGTAGTTGAAACCCAGTTTCAAATTTCTTAGCTGTTTCCAAAGCCACAGCATATTTTACTGCTGGGAGGACAGATGCCTGCTCAAGTGTCTGATGAAGACACTTAAGCTTTATTGTTATTTGACATTCATTAGGGAACCATCTTCCGTAGGCAAAACACAAGACATTTTTTAGACAGAAGCCATAAAAGGACTAATGATGGGTCATAGGCCAGTTGGTATGAAAACAAGATGAACTGAGCCCTCGAGCCATGCCAGCTTGGTCCTGCACTGCCTCTAAGAACTGCGAAGGGTATGGAGAAGAAGGAAACAGAGATGACTCCAGTGCAAGGACAGTGAGGATGCCATTGCACAAACATGGAGCCACATGCATTGTGCGGAGAGCAACCATATCATCCAATGCGCTTTTCCAGCTGAGGGACTGAAGAAATGCCTACCAAATTAATGATCAAGTTTCCTCCAGAAGAAGAGAACTGATGTTTGTTTACTGGACACCAATTACATGTCAGCATACCCCTCGGGTTCTCACAGTAACCTGAAGAAGAATGTTGCTTGTTCTAGCCTTACAAAGCAGAAAGATAAGACTGTTCAGAAATGAACTTTACTAAGGACACATGACTCATCAATGGTGCTGCCAGGATTTGACCCCAAGTGTGTTTGGGTCTCAAGTCCACAATTATTTTCCTTCACCTCTAGAATCTTGAGTCCAGGTACTCTTACTTCCAAAAAAAGAAGTGGAGTATGAAAAGAACATGGAGGAGGGAGAAATCTAGAACTCATGACTATAGAATAGGAAAATAGAACCCAAATTTCCTCTCCCTTTGCTATTGGAATCTGGAGTCTCTTCTTTTTTCCTAACTGACTGTTGGGGTGTTGATGGACACATGAGAACATGAGAAGGCAGAGAGAGGAAAAATGTGCCTGTGAGCTTTGCTGCTAAGTGGAAGGTGAGCAGTTTCCACTTAGATGAAGGCAAGAAGAAATGAGGTTGATTTGCCACAGGATGTTTTTAAATTAAATATATGGATAGAGGACTTTACAATGAGGATTCCTTTCCGATTAAATGTCTCTGGTTCCTTTAATCACATCTCTTTGGAAAGTTTCTCTTGCTGCTTCAAATGAGGTCATGGAATTTTGCAATAGCAAGAGGAAAATACCTATCTATCAGGCTAATATAACACTGGGAAAATTCACCTAGCTTATCTGTAAGATGTCTCCAGGCATGCTCACGCAGAGATGCTACTATTTCGTGCACCAACCCAGCTATTTTCTAACCATCTCTGCTTAGTTGCTGCTGCCTACTTATTCTTTTAACCTGGACTCTCCCCTCACCCTCCCCAGCCCCTGTCCCTTCATTCCAAGTTTACTGTATGCACTTAGATGAAAGGAATCTCCCTCATGTTCAGAATTTCATAGTTGCTGGGGCCATGTGACTTTTATTGGAAAGAAGTAAAGGAAAATGCCCTCCCTGGTACCCTTTCAGAGGGAAAGCTGCTGCATTCTTTCTAAGACTCATTAAACTCCATCTGGTGGTTATGTCTTGAGGACATACTATAGAGGGGTTTCACCTCGATGCTGGTGAAGGTTTTCTCTGTTTTGGGGGCACAAACCTCATATTATAAAATGTGGGAATTACCTGTTGCTCTCTGTCCATAGAGCCATGTTGTCAAATTAAGGAAATAAGTAAAGCAGATGTGAGTGAACCCACAACCTCAGCATGGTTTCATTTTAACGCTAACTGTCCTATTTGGAGCAAGAGTAATTAGAAAGCGGCAGCAAGTTAGTAGAAAAAAAATTGCTGAGCTTCATAATTACTTGGGGTAGAGAGAGAATCCAGGATCCATTTACTGAAGGTTTCATTAAATTCTCCATTAGGAGAGTCAAACTATAGCCATCAGAACCAGGAAAGAAGGAGAAGGGGGTGGCTTTGAAGGAAGTCAAGGATGGGGCCTATGGTCACCTTCACTTTGCCCTAGGAAGCCCCAGGCTCACCGTGTTTTCCTTGCATTCTGCTAACAGTCACATACCTGTTGTGCCTGCATGCATGTCATGTCTGGCCAGGGACAGAGGGAAAGCTTCCATGTAGGTTCTCATCTCTTCTTTCATCTTTTGTCCACCCCTCCCCCTTCCTTTCCTCATCAGCTCTCTCTCCAAAGTCTCCACTAATGGAATCTGCCCCATATTTCTTCTCTCCCTCCTCCCTGGCTGTGGCTGGGTTTATGTATGTGTTTTAGATTTGGACATCTGTATCTCTCATTTAGTCCCCGGGGACAAAATGCCCTTCTCATATACATCCTGTTGTAGATTGAATTGTGTTCCCCCAAAATGTATGTTGGAGTCCTAACCCCCTGTATTTCAAATGTGACCTTATTTGGAAATAGGGTCATTGCAGATGTCATGTTAAGGTGAGGTCATACTCAATTGGTGTGGGTCCTATCCCAGCATGATTGGCATCCTTCTAAGAAAAAACAGAGAGACACAGGCACACAATGGGACACTGTCATGTGATGATGGAAGCAGAGACTGAAGTGCTGCAGCTGCAAGCCAAAGAACACCAGAGATTGCCGGCTAACCCCCAGAAGGAAGAGGCAAGGAAGGTTCTCCCTAACGACTGCAGTAGGGGCATGGCCCTGCCAACACCTTAATTTTTGGCTTCTAGTCTCCAGAACTTTGTGACAATCAATTTTTATTGTTCTGAGACACTCAGTTTGTGGCAATTTGTTGCAGCACTGTTAGGACACTAATGTACACTCCTTCATAATAAATACCCAGCAGAGAACTTGGCGTGGGAAGAGCTTGGTTTTAGACTCTGTGGGGAATACAAAGACAAGCTAGGGAAGACTCTTGCCCTCTCAGTGATGCTCAGTTTTGTAGGGAGACTGACAATCATAATGCTCGTCCATGGAAGATATAAATGTACATTATAACAGAGGGATAAGTAGACAAAGTGGGGGGGCATCTAGGAAGGCTTTGGGGAAAAGTTGGGATTACACTTTGAGAATACATGAGCTTTATAAAAAATCTGGACAGAAAGATACCATTAATAAGTGGAAATAGCTCGTGTAAAGGTGTGAATTCTGGGAGCAATAGAGGATACATGGAGAATGGCAAGTGGGCTGCTCTGGTAGGTGGATAGGGTAAGTGGTGAGGATCCTGGACATACATTTAAGCAGGAAAAGTGAAAAAAGCAAGGGCAATGAGGGCTTGGTACCCACTATCCATATGCTTGCATGAAGGGATCTGGGGAGCCACTAATGGCTATAATTGCCTTCAGGTTCATCTTCCCAGAGGGAAGTCCAGAGCATCCTGGGTGTGGTCCAGGTCTTTGGGGGCAAGTCAAGTAAAGTGTAACAGAATGTGAGCTCAGGACCTGGGCTACTGTATCTCTGCTGCCCCATCACTTGGCCGATAATCAGGAAGGGAAGGCTTCATAATCTGTAAGTCTACACCCAGGTTATTTCCAAAGCCATGATTTTATGCTTAGGATAGGAGTCACAGTGTTCTACCATCTGAATTTTACCCAGGCACCACCCATTCCCAAAGGAGACAGGCCTGACTTTTGCCCTCCTAATGGTTCCCTCCCACCCTTGTATCCCTCTCTTGTATGGTCTTTCTGGCTGGGAACTCAGTTGTGGTCTTGACTATCCTATACCTTCTTGTCACTTTGGAATTCCTTAACCCGCTTGTCTCCCATTGCTCTGTAGCTGCTTTGCCAAGATCTTTTGTCCAAAGCACTACTCGACTCATCCTTATCCCTGGGTCCTATGTTTCCTTTTAAGTCTCAGTCTTACTGTCATTTATTCATTCATTCAATTTTGAACACCACTATGATATACTTTCTATGCTAAGAACTGGGGATACAGTGATCAATACAACATCTGTCCCCAGCTTAGTATAGCTTATAATCCAGTGTGTAGACAGGAGACTTAATTGTCATCTGCATAATTAGAGATTGTGGTAAGTGCTGGAAAGGCAAAGAGCAGGCAAATGTGAGAGGGAATGATGAGGAGGGTTGCCTTACACTGGAGCCTTGAATAGGGTTGTGAAATAGGGAAGAACCCATTTTGCAAACAGATAGAGGAAGACTATTCCAGAAAGAGGGAGTGACAGCCGATGCAAAGGACTTAAGATAGAAAGGTTTAAGGAACTGAAAGAAGCTAGTGTGGCTGAAGCATAGTAAGTTAGCTGAAGAGCTATGATAAGTAGATGGATTGAGGTAATGCAGAACTTTGGGCCATAAAAAAAATTATGGATGTATACTAAGAACAATGGGAAAAAAATTGGAAGATTTAACACAAAGGAGTAATGAAATTTGGTTTAATTCTAACTGTAAGCAGAATGGCCTAATAGGGTCAGAGGGGGAAGCCAGGAGCCAGCCAGGAGGTTATGGCAGTAGCTTAAGCCAGAGGCAGGGCTGGCTGTAGAGATGGACATAAACAGGTGGGATATGGGTGGGTTTTGGAGGTAGAGCCATCAGTACGTGTTTGTGGGTTGGTGGGGTAGGGTGCTGAGGGTGAAGGATGAGTGAAGAATTATAGCTCAAGTGATGACTTAGATTGGGACTGCTAGAGAAGAAATGGGTTTGAGAATGGAAAGTTTCAAATTCAGTTTGGGGGGATGGGGATTTTGAGATTCTTGAGAAATTTCTGAGTATAGATGTCAAGCATGCAATTCAATTTGTAAGTCTGGAACTGTAAGGAAATATCTGGGTTGATTGTAGATTGTGTGTAAAGTCAGGGGAACAGATGAGATCCTCAGTGACAAGAGAGTAGAGCAAGGAGAAAGGAGGGAGTAGAGCCAAGATCTGAAGGACTCCGACACTTAGAGCTTTGGTAGAAGAGGAATTGGCGCAAGAGATTGAGAAGCAGCATCCAGAGAGGCAGAAGGTTAACCAGAGAAGCAGTCTGCTGTGGAATTAGAGGGAAGGGGTTGTTTCAAGGAGAGAGCATCAAGAGTGTCAAATGTTACCAAAAAGCCAAAGGAGATGAGGACTTTGAACACCCGTGGGATCTTGCAACATGGTGACCTGCTGCAATATGGCCTTCCCAACAACTGTTTCTTCTGCATCCACTTCATCATCATACTTTTCATCTTTACAAATGCTCAGGAGTGTTTAATTATACTCAACATGTACACATGCATTAGTTCATTCAATCCTCACAACAATCCTGTCAGATTGATATTGTTATTATGTTATCCCAATTGTATGGAGAAGGAAACAGGGTCATAGAGGCTAACTGTCTTGCTCTGTATCTTCCTCCCCATTTCACAAGTCTTTCCCATAGTCTTCTGTTACATAATTGGGGAAGTCTAGAATTAGAAGGGAATTTAGAAATGTTCTAGTCTTCTCTCATTTTTTAAATGAAGAAGCTAACCCCAGAGATGGAAAGAATTCATGCTTATTGACTAACTCTTATCCCTGTGCTGGAAGCAAAATGTACATTTCTCATGTAGTTCTTCAGGAACCCTGAAGGTTTCTCCAGTCAGGAACCTAAGACTCCGAAAATTGAGGCCAGTGCCCAAGTTGTACTGCTAATAAGCAGGGGATTTAGGATTTGAATCCAGAATTTGCTGACTGCAGTTTGTCTTAACTTTCTATGCCACATCACCTCCCAAGATCATGGCAGAAAAGAAACTAGAACCAAGCTTCCCTGGTCCTGACTTCTCCAACATAGATAGGGCCCATCAAAGCCCCACGTCATCAGCTTTAAACACAAGCAGGTTAGGACCCTGTCCACATGATTTCTCCAAAATGTGCAGCCCCTCCTCAAGTTGACAAAATTAAAAAATATTTAATTTTGTCTAATTTTGACCAGAATTTCCTGCTCCACCTTAGCTGACCAAGCTCTCAGATGTCCCATCCTACTGTTTTGGGTTTCATCTGTAAGTTGTAATCACTCCTCCCAGCCTGCCTGCCTCTTGCTTCCCTCATTTTCTGGCTTAGACTGTTCCTCATTATAGCTCATGTTTGCTTAAGATCATCCTTAAGTTCTTTTTATCTCTTCTTGGAGCTCCTTAAAAAAATATTTCCGGAACTTTGATTTGTTGTGGTTTGATGCTTTTTTCAAAGGCAGCTTTACTGAAGTCTTTTCTAGGCTTTTTTGGCCCCATTCAATTAAAGCTAAGGATTCAGCCAGCTGTCTTATTTCTGATTTGAGGTCACTTAATGTGTACATTTAGATTCTTAACTCATATAGTTCTTTATTCTTGGCTTATTAAGTCTACTTGCCTCAGAAATACAGCCTTAATTTTTTTTTTTCAGCAGAAAAGCACATGTTTACTGTCATTATGAGTGAGCATTTTTTGACTCACAATGACAAGTTCTAGGCAGCCCAGGTGTCTATGACATCTTGACTAACTTTGATGGCACCTGGGCCTTCTGGGGGGTGGCGGTGGGGTAGGGACCCTGGGTGTGGGCAGGCTTTGTGACCTCTCTCTTCCTTGTTTCCCTCTGTCCTTCTTTCTAGTCTTCTTTTGAGGTCTCCCTCCTTGCCAGTTCTCCGCACTTCTCCAGCTCCTCCCCCTCCCTACTGACCCTTCTCAGTGTCATGCAAATGAGATGACACAGTGGGAGTGGGTGAGCTCAGTCTTAGTGAGACTGCTCCCCTGCTGGGAGAGAGGTAAGGACTGAAATTCTGAGCCGGGACTTGTTTCTTCCTGTACCCCCTCACCCACCACTCATATATCTAAGGTAAAATAGTTGCTGCCAGGCCAGTGTAGGGATTCATTTCTTTCTGAAATCTCTCCCTGACCTTCCTGGGTTTATAAAAGAAATTTATATTCTGCACATTAACTTAAATTTTGTCCTACTTTTTGCCAACTAATACCCTGGCCTTATTATGCTAATAGTGTCTACCCCTTCTTTGTCTGGATTATGTCACAAAGAATTCTGCATTAACTTGACAAGAAAGAACCAGCAGCCCAAATTTACCTCCCCCTAATCCCTGGATGGAGGTGTGGGGAGTACATAATAAAGTTTTATTTTATCATGCCATGTAAATCTAATGAAGCTGGTGTAAATACAATGAAGTCAATTCACATAACACCCTGCGTAGGTGCCAGGCCTGTGCTAGGTAATGAGAATTTAAAGAGAAAAGAGGTCCAGTCTCTGTGTTAAAGAAGCTCAGAATTTACTGAAAAATGAAACAAAACAACAGTAAAAACAAAAACCATGAGAGGTCCCAGCAGGATACATGCCAAAGCTTAGATGTGCCAGCCCAAGGGTTTGAGGAACCTTTTGCAGTCAAGCCCTCCCCTCTAATTGGCATGTGACTAGGAGCACAGAAGTTGAATCTTGTCCACAGTTATGGTTCAAACACAAGTACATGCTCATTTGGGCCCCAGTGGACGCCATGTGGGGACAACAAGCCCCCTAAGCAAGGAGAGTGATCAGCACAAGTGAGAGCCTGCGTGTGGAAGGTGGTAGATTGCTCAGGTATAGGTGAGGCTGTATTTTAATGTAATCTGATGTACCTACCCCTGGGTAATGCTGTGAGGAGGGGCAGTGTGTGCTGCAAAACTGAGAGCTGTTGTATTCTCATCACAGAATTAAATCACATTGTAAGTGATGTAAATGATGTGTAAACCAAAAATTTGGAGATGGACAAATATACATAATGTGCTTGGCAACCAATAATTTCAGCAGGGCAAGACAGGTGAAACAGATTAGTGAAAAAAGAAGAGTTGATTCACTACCTGATACATGTCAGGTACACATTGTTCCCAAAGAAACCTATGGGAGTTTCTAATGTGCATGTGAAGGTAATGTATAAAAAAGGCACCAGAGAAGTGAACAGCATGCACGTTTACCTGGGTATGTGTATTTGCACCTCATAAATTCAGCACCACAGTTGACCAGCTTGAGTTCATGGAAAAAAGAAAATTGACATCAGAAATTTGCATTTAGCTTTCATACAGCATAAGAGAGAATAGAGAGCTATTTGTCCATCAGCACTGAATTATTGAACAGATAATTATATTTTTAAATGGTCAAATGATGCATACTTTTTAGTTTTCTTATTTATCTATTGTGCAAACATATTAAATTAATAGGAAAATTCTCTATGAGGAGGGAGGGGGAAAGAAAAATTGGCTTTTGGGGCCCAAGCAGGTATCCCCCTTGCTGTGGTACCCTAGCCCAAACCAGTGCTTGGGACCCAAGAGGAAGAGTTTTCTCCAGTGGAAAAGTATGAGCCCAGGAAGTCATGAGGCCGATATAAGGTTTTGTAGGTGGTAGTGTTTGCAGCACAGCTGCAAGGCGAGTGGTCTAAGTGAATGGTGGGCAGCACATTGTGTCAGGCATTGCTGGTCAGAGCATCAAAAGGGCTAAGAAGGATGAAGTACAGAGGAGGGGGAAGCAGCCTGAACTCTATGTGAGTCACCTATTTCCCCATCCACCAGGGCCTTCCAAAGAGAGATAGGAAAGTAGAAGGGATGAGAAGGCTATCATTCAGTGAGTGGGGTCATTGATTTGGCAGACTATAGGTCACAGTATTACAGTGAACTAAGCCAGGATTTGCAAAAGTTGAACCTACAGGAAATTCAGGCTAAATAAATATGTGAGAAGATAGTAGCATTATAATAATAGTTTAATAATAATTAATAGCTTAAGTCATTGTTCATCAAACCAGCTGATGAGTAAATACCCAGCGAGTAGATCATAAAATAAGGTTTGAGAGCAGGGAGAAGACCCTGTGGGCTGGCTTGGTCTGACAAGGTTTGATGGAGGGAATAGGTGAGGTGGTGCTTTCAGGTTGGGAGACTCTGGTAAGGTGAGAGGGTAAGGAAAGGCAATATTGTGATGAAAAGGGAGGGACTTCCAATTTCAACCCTGATGTGTAAAGAAATTTGAAGTCATCACTCCCAGTCTTATGGGGCAAGGAAAAGCTAGACAAGCCGAAAATCAACAACTTTTCTTGAGTGTATCATAAAACTGTGGCCACAGGGCAAACTAATACCCTCAAATCTGGAGAGACATAACATCCAGAAAGAGATTGTAACTAATATTTGCTTATCAGAGACATTCTTGAGCTATAAACTGGTGGAAACATTAATTGGGTGAGTTGCTGGAGGCTGAATGTGTATCAGAGTGAGAGGGAAAGACTCATGAGAGCCATAGTCTTAGGGGGATCCCATACTTTTATAAGCTTTCCCTCTAGCAACCGCACCATATTCTCACAGTGAGGATCCTAGAAAGATCCCCCCTGTGGCTCTGGCAAGGGAAGGGGAAGAGTGATCATTATGAAACGTGCCCAGAGCCTCCTCCATAGCAAAGGCCCACTGCTCAGGAGAAGGAGTTTTGCTGGAGCACAATACTGAAACTTTATGCCAGCAGAGGAAAAGGATTTTTTCTCCATCTTTCCTAAATCACACAAGGGAGAAAAAAACCCACAAAGTCAACTGGGGATAGAACCCCAAGAAAACAGATTTGCAATAATGTAGTCAGGGAAAGGTGCAAGAGGAGGGGGAAAGGCGCAAGAGGAGGGGGAAAGGTATACTACTGGAAGAGTATCAGAAGCCTTCATGAAGTCCACAGCACCAAGACACAGGTCCTGTAAAAGACTCAGACTTAATGGAAAGATGGTAGAATGCTCTTCCTACTCCAACACCTTACCACCACCACAACAAGGCCCCAGTATAGTAACAGTGGGTTACAACTTAACAGGCAGCAAGACACAGACTCTTTCTGAGGAGTGATACATAGGGAAGCCCCTAAGACAAGAAGGGAGATAAAAACAAGGACACAAGTGGAATTTGAAGCCCCTGGTACCTATAACTACAACAAACATTAAACACAGTAAAACTCCTAGCCAGATTAACATAAATCTTTACACTAAAGGCCTATTTACCTTAGTTTCTATTACCCAATAAATCATGTCTAACTTTCAGCAAAAAATTACAAGGCATGCCAAAAATCAAGAAAAGCACAGTTTGAAGAGACAAAGCAATCATCAGCATAGACTTAAATACAGTACAGATGTTGGAAATATCAGACAGGGAATTTAAGATAACTATGATTAATATGTAAAGGGCTCTAGTGGAAAAAGTAGACAAAGTACAGGAATGGATGAGTAATGAAATGGAAACTCTAAGAGAAAATCAAAAGCAAATCTTAGAAATCAAAAGCAGAGTAACAGAAATGATACTTTGATAGGCTTATGAATAGACTCAAAATGGCTAAGGAAAGAATTAGTGTACTTGAAATAGGTTAATGAAACTTCCCCAAAACCAAAAACAGAACAGAACATTCAAGAACTGTGGGACAATATCAAAAGTGTAACATATGCAAAATTAGAATGCTAGGAAGAAAAAGAAACATTTGAAGTAATAATGGCTATGAACTTTCCAAAATTAATGACAGACACAAAACTAAACCGTAGATCCATTAAGCCCAAAGACTATCATATTCAATCTTCAGAAAACAGAAGACAAAGTCTTGAAGGAAGCAAGGGAAAAAATCACTTTGCTTATGGAGAAACAAGAATAAAAATTATAGTGGACTTCCTGTCAGAAACTGTATAAGGAAAAGGACAATGCAGTGAAATATTCAAAAAGTTGAAAGAGAAAGAAAAACCCTACCAACAGAGAATTCTATAGCCCATGAAATTATCCTTCAAAAGTGAAGGCAAAGGAGTCATTACTACTAATACCATGGCCATGAATATATAATAAAGGAATACTATGAACAACCCTATGCCCACATATTTGAAAATTTAGATAAAATGAACCAATTTCTTTGTCTTAGTCTGTTTTGTTTCTCTAAAACAGAATACCTAATACTGGGTAATTCATAAGGACAGAATACCTAATACTGGCTAATTTATAAGAACAGAAATTTATTTCTTATTGTTCTGAAGGCTGGGAAGTCCAAGATCAAGGTATTGGCATCTGGTAAGGGCCTTCTTACTGCATCCTCACACTACAGAAGATGGAAGGGCCAAAAAGACACAAATGCTGCATCCTCACATAGCAGAAGAGCAGAAGAGAGAGAATCCATTCCCAAAACACTTCTTATAGTGGGATTAATCCATTCATGAGGGGTCTGCCCTCAGGACCTAAACATTTCCCATTAGGCTCTACCTCCCAATGCTATTGCATTGGAGATTCAGTTTTCAACACATAAATGTTGTGGGACATATTAGATCACAGTGTACTTGAAACACACATTACCAAAACACACATGGAGAGAGATGGGTAACTTGAATAGTTCTACATCTTATAAAGGAAATTGAGTCAATAATTACTAATTTTCCAAAAAAGAAAGTGCCAAGCACAAATGATTTCACTGGTGAATATTACCAAACATTTAAGGGAGAAATGGTACCAATTCTCCACAATATCTTCAAGAAAATAGAAGCAGAGGGAACATTTTCTAACTCATTTTATGTGGCAAGAATTACCTTAATACTAAAATGAGGTAAAGAATTATAATAAAGAGAAAAGCAAATCAAGATTTCTCGTGAATACAGATGCAAAAATACTCAACAAATATGAGCAAATTCAATCTAACAATGTATAAAATAAATTATACTCCATGACCAAGCAGAATTCATTCCAAGTATGCAAGGCTGATTCAACACAAAAATCAGTGAAGTCAACCACATCAACAGGCTGAAGAAGAAAAAACCATATGATCATATCAACTGATGCAGAAAAGCATCTGACAAAATCCAGCACCCATTCATAGCAACAACTTTCAGCAACTTAGAAATAGACACCATTAACTTCCTCAACTTGATAAAGAACATTTACAAAAATCCTGCAACTAACATCATTCTTAATAGAGAGGAATTGGACTCTTTTCCCTTAGATATTCTCTTTGACTATTCAACATGATGTTGGAAGTCCTGCCTAGTGCGGTAAGATAAGAAAAATAAATAAAAGGTATATGGATTGAGAAAGAAGACATTACAGTTTGTTTGCAGGTGACATTACTGCCTACATGGAACATCCAAAAGAATAAACAATCTCCTGCAATGAATAAGTGATTATAGCGAGGTCATAGGATACAAGGTAATACACAAAAGACAATTTTTCCTATTATATTCCCAGTGAACAACTAGAATTTGAAATAGAAAAATTATCTTTTGTAATGGCAGACCTCCAAAATAAAGGAAATACATAGCTGTAAATATAACACAATATGTACAGGATCTATATGCAAATAAACTACATAACTCTGATGAAAGAAATCAAAGATAATTCAAATAAGTGGATAGACAGTCCATATTCAAGGATTGGAAGACTCCATATTGTTAAGATGTCAATTCTTCCCAAACTGACGTATAGATTCAACACAATTTCAATTGCTATCCCAACAAGTTATTTTGTAGATATTAGGAAACTAATTCTAAAGTTTGTATGGAAAGACAAAAGACCTAGAATAGCCAACACAATATTGAAGAAGAATAACAAAGATGGAGAACACACACTATCTACTTTCAAGACTTACTAAATAGCTACAGTATGACAGCATGGTATTGATGAATGAGCAGACACATAGATCAATGAGACAGAATAGAGAGCCCGGAAATAGACCCCTACAAAAATAATCAACTTATCTTTGACAAAGGAGCAAAGGTCATTAAATAAAGAATGATAGTTTTTTTTCAACAAATGGTGAACATAGACACAGCCCTTACAATCTGCACAAAGTTTAACTCAAGATGGATTACAAACATAAATTTAAAATACAAAACAATAAAACTTCTGATAAAAACATGGTAGAAAATCTAGGTGACTTTGGATTGGACAATGTATTTGTAGGTGTGACACTAAAAGCATAATCCATGAAACAGAAAGTGGATAAGTTGGACTTTATTAAAATTAGAAATTTCTACCCTGCAAAAAACACTGTTAGGAGAATGAAAAGACAAGTCACAGAGTGGGAGCAAATAGTTCCAAAAGACATATCTGATAAAGGACTTGTATCCAAAACATGCAAAGAGCTCTTAGAATTTAGCAATAAGAAACTAAGCTAATTGAAACATGGGCAGAAGATCTGAACAGACATCTCACCAAAGAAGATAATACAGATGGCAAATAAACAATTGAAAAATGCTTAACATCATTTGTCATTAGGGAATTATAAGTTAAAACAACAGTGAGGTACCCCTGCATGTCTCTTAGAATGGCCAGAATCCAAACAACTGACAATATCAATTGTTGGTGAGGATGTGGAGGAACAGGGACTCTCATTTATTACTGGGGGAATGCAAAATGGTACAAACATTTTGCAAGGCAATTCAGCAGGTTTTTAATAAAGTTAAACATAATCTTGCCATATAGTCTGGCAATTGTACTTCTAGATGTCTACCTAACTAATATGAAAACTTATATTCATACAAAACATGAATACAAATATTTTTTGCAGCTTAATTCATAATTGCCAAAAGCTGGAGTCAACCTAAATGATTTTTAGTAAGTGAAAGGATTAACAGTTAACTGTGGTATATCCACACAATAGAATATTATTCAATGATTAAGAAGAAATGAGCTATCAAGCCACAAAAAGACATGAATGAAACTTAAATGGATATTGTTAAGTAAAAGAAGACAGTCTAAAGGCATACTATATAATTTAAGGTATATAATGTTTTGTAAGAGACTAAACTATAGAGTCATTAAGCAGACTCTGTGGTTGTCAGGGATGCAAAGGGAGGAAGGTTGAATACGTGATGCACATGGAATTATCTTAGGGTGATTAAAACATTCTGTATCATAATATAATGGTGGGTACCTGACATTATGCATTTGCTAAAACCCATAGAACTTCACAGCACAAAGAGTGAACCTTAATGTATACAAATTTAAAAATTCGTTTAAGAGGACAGGACATTCCTAGATGGAATGCAGACTAGGCAAAAGAATACAACTGTATTACAAATGTATGATACAACCCAATTGAAGAGAGAGGGGGAAAAGATTCTGACCTAAGTATCTTTGGAAATAGGTGAAGACTGTAAAGATGAAAGGATCTGTACATAAAGACTGTAATGCAGCTGGTGATGTTGTTTCCCATTGGAGTGCAGGTTAACAATTCTGAAACCATTGTACATGTATACTGGAACTGAAGAATTAGGTATATGGATGGTAGATGATGAGAATCAGATTTCTCACTCATGGACTGTAAGATTATAGACAAGCAAGAGGAGGGATAATCCATGTGGTACTTGATTAGAGTAGAAAACATTGGTCTATGAACTTAATGTTCAGCTTAATATAGAAACAGATGGATATATCAGAAATGTATATATATAAATATAAGTTATATATACATTTGTATATGTCATATATTACATATATGTGTATATATGTGTATATATAAATTATATATACATTTATATATACACACATATGTGTGTATATATACACGTATATATACACATACAATACACATATATACACATTTATATATAAATTATATATACATATATACATATAAATTATAAATGTATATATAATTTATATTTATATAAATGTGTATATATGTGTATTATATGTGTATATATATGTGTGTATATATATATACACACACACACATATATATATATATACACACATACATATGTAATATATGACACTCTGGTAGCAACGAGCATACCTCGATTGGGCTGAGATACCTACAGCCCAATCTTGGTTTCTAATGCTATTCTTTAATAAAAGGAACCAGGGATCCTGGAGAAGTCATTTATTGTAAGGCTGGGGCAGGAAATATAAGAGATGAGCCTGGAGCATCTTAATAGTCCCAGAAAGTAAGAAAGTGTTCAAAAACACACAATAATGGAGGTATGTCAAAGGGACGTAGGAACCAGCTGAAAGAACCCCTAATGGCCAAAGCAGGAACAAATTGAGCAAGAAAATAAATTAGGTGATATTGCATTTTAACCCAAAATATAAAGTAAAAATATCCGTGAGACATAAATAAATGATTAAGTGAATACATGAACAGTATAGAATAGATAAATCTCCCATGTGAAAGAACCCCAAATAATATATATAAATACTTCACCCTTAAGGAGGTGAAGCATTCTACCCCAACTCTTACATGTGGTCTGTGAATAGACTTCCTTCTAAAGAATACAGTATGAGAAGGGGAGAAAAGTTACTTTGCAGTGGAGGAAACACTACCTCAGTCAGATGATCAAGATTAACATCAATAGTGATAAGTCATGTTCATATCTTGTACTCTGGATCTGATGGCACTTTGCCTTTATAAAAATCTTCTTGCCAGGAAAACGATAACTCTAGTCTAACCATAAGAAAAATATTGAACAAATCTAAATTGAAGGATTTCTACAAAATACCTGACCAGGACTTCTCAGGTTTTAATGTTAAGGCCATCAAAACCCAGGAAAGTCTGAGAAACTGCCACCATCTAGAGGAGTGTAAGGAGACATGATGACTGAATGCAATGTTGTGTCCAGGATAATATCCAGTCACAGAAAAATGACCTTAGGTAAAAGCTTAAGATATCTGAATAAAGTGTGGAGTTTAGTTGATAATAATGTATTAATATTGGTTTATAGTTGTGACAAGTATATTAATGTAAGATGTTAGCAGTAGAAACGGCATGAAGGGTGAGAGAACTACCTGTACTATCTATGCAAATTTTCTGCAAATAGAAAACTGTAATAAAATTAAAAGTTTACTAAAAAAAGATAACTTTTTTAAAAAGGTGGTGGAGGGGAAGGGAAGGAAGGCAAAAATTAAGAGATGCTCAGCCCTATAGGAGAAGCTAGCCAGATGTTGAAGCACAGATGTGAAAGGGTCCCCAAAAGCAGAGATTTGGCTGTCAGAAACGGGTCAATTCCAAGGAATCTTTGTAAAACTGAGTATGAATCCAAAGGCACAGCCCTGGAAACCAGCCAAAAGGAGTTCAGTGAGACTTTTATGGTCTATTTAGTGAATGTCTACTTAGTGCCAGGAACTTTATAGACATTTTCTTATTGACTCCCTCAACAACTATGTGAAGCAATTACTCTTCTATTCTTTGTGCAGATGAAGAATTGAGATCCAGAAAAGTTGTATGTCTTGAAGGCTACAGCAGAGGGCTGGCTGGAGTTGGAGCCCAGCTCTGTCTAAATCCAAGTTCCTCATACTTCTTAATAGTTTTCATTTACTGAGCACATAAAGTATCATCCAGTCCCCATGACAAATGCTTTAAATACATTTTCACATAAAATTCCTGATTTGGGTGTAGGTTCTATCATGATCCCCATTTTGCAGATGAGGGAAGACTCTCTGAAAGCTTATCTGTAAGTTCTTCAAAGTCCCACAGATAGGACATAGAGGTGCAGATACTCAAATAGAGGTTCTTTGATTTCCAAAACCCAAATGTTAAACCACTAGCCTGTATCACTTTCCATTATGGTGACTGGAGGTTTTCCCTGAGTGGTGTATGGTTTCCCGAGTGGAGTATGACCTGTCAGGTCTGTCTCTGAACTACTTCCCCTAAGGCTAGGATTGACTAGAATGACCAAATGACCATTGAAGCCTGGCTCACTATTCTTGTCTCTCATTGTATGGAGATCTATGTTTCACTCTGGAAGGCCAGCCTGCTGAGGGCATTGCTACAGTGAACACCCAGGCACTCTCCTGCCTCAGCTCAGCAAAGGGGCAGCAATTTCCTCAACTGCCATCTGCAGACCTCTGGAATGGATCTTTAGATAAAGTCCTTTAGCAACATCTCAACATAATCAAATTGTACATTTTACTGTGGCTTCAGATGCCCAGAGTGTGGCCTGCAGTGAAAATGATGTCTATGACACACAGGGTGAAAACGACTAGTAATGGCCTCTGATAAACAGGTGTACTCCTAGCTCTGCAGACACTGTAGGCCATTTAAGATCTGCCAATCGTATTTGAGCTGCTGAGTCCTACAGCCTGCACTGCTTGGCAATGCAGGATGCAGGAAGCAGATTCAATAGCAGGAGGAACATATAAAGAAAGCTAAGGGCTGGGCGTGGTGGCTCATGTCTGCAATCCCAGCACTTCAGGAGGTCAAGGCAGGTGGATCTCCTGAGGCAGGAGTTCAAGACCAGCCTGGCCAACATGGTGAAACCCCGTATCTACTAAAAATACAAAAAATTAGCCAGGTATGGTGGCAGGTACGTGTAATCCCAGCTACTCGGGAGGCTGAGGCAGGAGAATCACTTGAACCCGGGAGGCGGCGGTTGCAGTGAGCCAAGGTCATGCCATTGCACTCCAGTCTGGGCAACAAGAACGAAACTCCATCGCAAAAGAAAAACAAAATTGAAAGCCAAAGACTCAAAGCTTATGAGAATGATGCCTAGGATATTCTGTACCTATGTGCCTGAAGCAGGCTTCAGAAGACAGCTAGGGCTTTAATCCTAGACAGAGGGCCCAGGAGAAAATTCTTCAGCAAACATCACCATCCTCAACATGGCCAGAACATTGGGGATTATTGACTCTGGCAGTGATATGCCAGGATGCTTTCCATTTACATTTTCCAAAATATCAGTGAGCTACTTCCAAGATTGTGTTGAGCAAAGGGTTAGTCTTATGCTGTGACCCTGCTGTGTGGTAATGGCAATATAATTTCAGTTTGCAACAGATACATTATATCCTAGAGACATTATCGCTCTTCCTTGGGAAATGCTGTTGCATAACAGTGTTGGGGCTTAAATTGTAAGCTGTGGCAATAGCCACATTTAATATGAGGATGCACTTGTATTTTTACAATTTTGTGGGTTGGAATTGGTGAAGTGGTATTCTTATGTAGACCGTTAATTCCCTGGCTTTTTGAGAAAATGGTACATGTGACAGACTAGGTGGGAAGGTGGTGTCCTCACTTCCAGGGGAAGGTGGAGCAGGCCACAGCTGCTGAAGAAGGAGTACAAAGGTGCTTTTGCCTTGAGTGCGACCCCTCTGGCTGGGGTGAGCTGAAAGGAAAGCAAGTGATGGAAGGAAAAAGTTTGCATGTATTTTGGAATTTTACTCGTGACAACAGGGGATAGAAAACTGATTTCTTTAGAATTTGGATTCTTCTGCATCAACTAGGGAAGGACTTGGAAGAAGGAGAAGGAATACAATGTTAAATTTTATGGGCCAGTTTGGGACATTTTATTATGTAGGCATTGTGTTCTTTGGACTATGTTGTTAATCATCTGCTGCATATTGTTTAACACTGTCTGGCGAGCTTGATTGGACAGCATGGCTGAGCATTATTTAAGATGGGAAATAGGATAGCAGTGACTTCTTGGCCTACTGCCTGATGGTGTAGTTGAGGTTCCAGATATATCTTGGCATGAATGGAAAATTGGAGGGGCTATTCTGCCAGATTGCTGTGTTTAATGGAGACTGACAAGCCTCCTGTGTGAACTCACCCCAATGGGAGAAGGAGCCAGGCTAGTTCATGTGTCTAAAACAAAAGCCTTAGTTGTTGGCTGAGAGTCCTTATGTTTTCTCCTAGCCCAGTTCCCATTTCACTCATCCATTCATTTAAAACACTTTTACTGAGGCACTAATATGTAGCATTCACTGTGTTGTGTGTATAATTGCAACAGTGAACAGGATAGAGACAATGAGTATTTGTATTCTGTGGACATTAGGGAGGCTGAGAGTAAAATATGAAAGAACTGGTGCTCTGAACAGTCTGGCAGATACTGGAGCAGCAGTTTGCTTTCTCTAAAACCAGGTGTCGAATGGAGAATGGTCACCCCATCACCCAAAGCTGACCACTTTGGCCCTTCAGCGCCATAAGGACTCTGAGTTATTGTTGGTACTTTCTGGTAAAGCAAGAGGAGATTATATCCAGCAAAGCAGACATCTCTGGCTCTAGGACAGCATAAATGGAGACCATAGCACCTGCTGGGTCAGTGACAAAGAGCACAATGCTTGGCAGACATGCAGGTGAAAACATAGGCCCAGCAGAGTGGTAATGTGGAAGATGCGGGGTCTGCAGTGCCCTGAGGAGTAGTGGTAAAGAACTGGGATGAGTGTTGAAGGAGTGACAGTCATAGAAGGAGAATGCTTCGTTGTGAGTATATTTGTGAGATTCCCTGAAACCACCCAGAGACACTGGAGAGATTTTGCAGGACAGGAATATGTTTTCTTGTTTTTGATTTTTGCTGCTAATATGACCTCACACACATAAACTGTTGAGCTGTGGGACAACTGAATTATAATACATATAATGAGAAAATCAACACAAAACTACCCTCTACTACTAGTGTCACAACCACCATAATTATTGCCATTATTGAATGCTTACCAGGGGCTAGGAACTGAGCCATGATCTGTAAGTATATTAATGCATATTCCTTAGGACGATTACAAAGGACTACTTCTTTGGGCCCAGATGGAACCAGATTTATCTTTCTTTCTGAAATAACCAAAAAATGGACAAAATACATGAAATGATGGTTTTCAATATATATATATAATGGTTTTCAATACCATTATTTCATATATTTCAACAGAGGATAGTAATATCTGAAAGATGAGAAACAAACAAGGTAATCCAATGATTTCCCAAGCTTCCAGGCCATGGGACAAGGAAAGGGAACTTGGGTAGACCCCAGCAGTCAACCTGAGTTAAGGAGGCTGCAAGTCTGAGAAGATCAGGACAATTAGAGTGTGTGGAAGAGTGCACCAACAAGGAAAAAGCTGCACATAGAGAGACATCCAGATACCTGCACAGGGTCTCTCTCAATTACTTAGCTGAGTAATGATCAGTATATGAGTATGAGGATAACAACTAAGGCCAGTAAAAGAATCACCCGAAAGGATTAGAGGTTACAGTGCTCAGTGTTCACACATGGCTGGGAATATGCCTATTCACAATAGTCAGACTGGAAAATATCATGATTTGAAAGGTGTTAGGTAGATTTCAGAAGAAATTTCTTTTAATAAGAATAATTAGCTCTAGATAGCTGTAGTTCCACTTACCAAATCTTTAAAATGACACCTGAAAGGGTCAAACAGTTTCTAAGTGACTTAGCTGCATCCTCAAAATGTGGAAATATGCAACACCCAACAAGGTAAAGTGACAATGTCTGACATCCAATAAGAATTTATCAGACGCACAAAGAAGAAGGAAAATACAAACCAGAATGAGGAGAAAAATTTGTCAACTGAAATAAATTCAGAACTAAAAAAGACAAGGGCATTAAAAGAGTTGTAAATGTATTTCATGTGTTCAAAAAGTTAAGGAAAGACAGAAAATATTAAAAAGATCAAAATTGAACTAAAGACAAAAATTACAGTGTGTGAGATAAAAAATACACCAGATGAAATTAAGGGAAGATTAGACATTGCTGAATGAGAGATCCAGAAATGATCTAAAATGAGACAGAGACTACTGATAACATTATTCATTTACAATACAACATGATGAATCCCAAAATAATTATGCCAAGTGAAAGAAATCACACACACAGAAACACACACACACACACACATACACACACACACACACACACACATACACACACACATATATATACTGCATGATCCCACTCATGTAAAATTCTGGAAAATGCAAAAGAAGCCTGCAGATGTGGAGGACAAGAAAAGGTGGGAGAGGATTACAAAGTGGAGGAGAAAACTTTTGGAAGTAACGTTTCTGTTTATTCTCTTGATTTTGATGATAACTTCATGGGTTTATACATATATAAAAACTTTACAAATTGTACACTTTAAATGTTTGAAGTTTAATTACTGTATGTTAATTATACCTCAATAAAACTAAAAATTTTTAAAGGCATTAGAAGGTATTATCATATATATTTAAAGATGAGGAAATTGATATCCTGGGAAGTTAGCTGACTTATGTAAAACCAAATAGTTTATCAGACAGTGACCAGGATTCTTGATTCTTTATGCCTTTTAGTGACATCAGATGGCAACAAGAAAGCTAACATCCGTTGACCATACTTTTTGAAAGGATTGCATTTAAAACGTATCTATAATCAACAGTGAGCATTTGTTGATGGACCCTCTCTAATATACATCTACTGACCACCATTTGACATACTGCAAATATATTAATTTGTTACATGTCAGTCTTCCTGCCCCCCTGGCCAATAGAAAGAGAACAGGAATTGTGTTTAGTACACTATTTGTATTGGATATTTCTTATATATTTACCTCTGTCCATACCTCTTTCCCTCTTGTCCCACCTGGCACTTTGGTGACCAAATATGCATAAACTCCAGTGGTTTTACAGAGACACAACTTATCTCTTGTAAAACCATTGGAGTTTTGCCTCATGCTTGCATCTGGTGCCTCTTGCCTCATGCTCTAGAGTTTTATTGTTGGTGCTGCCGCAAGACGCCCATTCAAGTAACAAATATTACTTCAAAGTGAGGTTTCCTTCATGGGATGAGCCTTTTTAATGGGAGATGGGATTCAATGGATACATTTTATCTCATCACTTCCTAATGGATGGACCTTACATTACTTCTCAGGGATGGTCCTGCAGGATCAAGCAATCAGCCTCACTTAGTGGTGGCAAATATAATGCTCCTGTATTCACTTCCCTGCCTTTCCGGCTTTAGTCTCTTTGACCCTCACTCCTACCACCTGAGATTGAACTCCTTAAGTAAGTAAAGCACATAAGCCCCTTGCATCGGGCTCTGTTTCCTGCTTTAAAAGCTGGCACCAGCAGTGGTTCAAGGAAGTCAACTCCTGCATGGCATTTTGGAGCTATGCTATCCATGCATTGGATAAGAATAAGAATTTTTATGCCAGTAGTAAGTGGGATAGTGGTGACTTCTGAAAGGCAGTGACATTATAACAACTAAAGTTTCCATTTAGGTTTACTTGGGATTAAGTGCAGATACAAAGTGAAGTGTTATAATACATGGTGGCTATGGCTCTTGAACAGTACAGGGGCAATGATAATTTTAGGAGTTGTATAATGTAATGGTTTAAAAAACCTCATTAGAGCCTTAAAAATGACAATCTCAGAACAGCCAACTGATAAATTATGTCGTGGAAATCAGAAATTCCTATGGAAGCTTTTAAAGAGATGTTCATCTCTGCAGTCACAGGGCAGACTGTGCTGAGACCAGGCCCAGCATTTAATTGTAAGGGCATTGGAGCTGCAAAGGAAACAGAATGTGTAGCTGGACAAGTCTCCCACGTCATGGTCATGTCTTGTATGAAAAAATAGTGGAATCCTAAGACTTGGGAAAGGGCAATTTGGTAGATGAGCCAGAGGATCTTGAATTCTCAGATTGCTTTGAACTTTCTGGAATGGCAAAAGATTTCCATCCTTTGTTAGAGGACAGAAGACTCCTCTTTCCTGCAGATTGTGCAATGACCTCACCTGAGGCAGGCACCTCACAAAGTTTTGCTTGTTTTTCATAAGATTTTCTCTCACTCCTCCAACCCCAATTCATTTAGGCCAATAACAAAAGCCAGATGTCAACACATACTAAGTAGAGAAGTACAGCTCTTCTACGGGAGAAAATAGCTTATAGTGTGAAAAAAGGACTAATTTAATATGTACTAGCAGGGACTAGAACACATGTGTCCGTGGATCTTATGGGTGTTGAACCATAGAAGAATATGACTAGATAGAACTTTATTGTTGGGGCACTTGCCCATGAATTAGGATTCAATGGTTTGACAGGGACACTTGCATTTGAAGTTGGTCATAATAGTTTCGTGGGATGGCCCTTTGAAGCTTGTATATGACAATGGATTACAGCTCACAGAGATTTTCAAAGTGTGGTCCCAGACCAGCAGATTTAGCACCACCTGGAGGCATGCAATTCCTCTACTGAATCAGAAACGCTGGAGTGGATTTCTACAATCTATGTTTTAATAAGCCCTCCAGGTGATTTGGATTCTCACTAAATTTTGAAAACCACTGGCCTATAATAATAAGGTGGAGAAACCAGAATTTCTTTTGCACAGTATTTAAGGAAAGAGTCAGGGGCTCCGGGAGATGGAACAGTTAGAATGGATTTATTAAGTAAGACACAAGAACCATGTTGCATATGTTCCCTTGGAGGGTTCTAAGTGCACCCTTTCCTTAAGGCAATACAGAAGGCACAGGCGAGGGGAACACTAGAATCTTTATTTTATTTTATTTTATTTTATTATTATTATACTTTAAGTTTTAGGGCACATGTGCACAATGTGCTGCTTAGTTACATATGTATACATGTGCCATGCTGGTGTGCTGCACCCATTAACTCGTCATTTAGCATTAGGTATATCTCGTAATGCTATCCCTCTCACCTCCCCCCACCCCACAACAGTCCCCAGAGTGTGATGTTCCCCTTCCTGTGTCCAAGTGTTCTCATTGTTCAATTTCCACCGATGAGTGAGAACATGCGGTGTTTGGTTTTTTGTCCTTGTGATAGTTTACTGAGAATGATGATTTCCAATTTCATCCATGTCCCTACAAAGGACATGAACTCATCATTTTTTATGGCTGCATAGTATTCCATGGTGTATATGTGCCACATTTTCTTAATCCAGTCTATCATTGTTGGACATTTGAGTTGGTTCCAAGTCTTTGCTATTGTGAATAGTGCCGCAATAAACATACGTGTGCATGTGTCTTTATAGCAGCATGATTTATAGTCCTTTGGGTATATACCCAGTAATGGGATGGCTGGGTCAAATGGCATTTCTAGTTCTAGATCCCTGAGGAATCGCCACACTGACTTCCACAATGGTTGAACTAGTTTACAGTCCCACCAACTGTATAAAAGTGTTCCTATTTCTCCATATCCTCTCCAGCACCTGTTGTTTCCTGACTTTTCAATGATTGCCATTCTAACTGGTGTGAGATGATATCTCATTGTGGTTTTGATTTGCATTTCTCTGATGGGCAGTGATGGTGAGCATTTTTTCATGTGTGGTTTAGCTGCATAAATGTCTTCTTTTGAGAAGTGTCTGTTCATGTCCTTCACCCACTTTTTGATGGGGTTGTTTGTTTTTTTCTTGTAAATTTGTTTGAGTTCATTGTAGGTTCTGGATATTAGCCCTTTGTCAGATGAGTAGGTTGCAAAAATTTTCTCCTATTCTGTAGGTTGCCTGTTCACTCTGATGGTAGTTTCTCTTGCTGTGCAGAAGCTCTTTAGTTTAATTAGATCCCATTTGTCCATTTTGGCTTTTGTTGCCATTGCTTTTGGTGTTTTAATCATGAAGTCCTTGCCCATGCCTATGTCGTGAATGGTAATGCCTAGGTTTTCTTCTAGGGTTTTTATGGTTTTAGGTCTAATGTTTAAGTCTTTAATCCATCTGGAATTAATTTTTGCATAAGGTGTAAGGAAGGGATCCAGTTTCAGCTTTCTCCATATGGCTAGCCAGTTTTCCCAGCACCATTTGTTAAATAGGGAATCCTTTCCCCATTGCTTGTTTTTCTCAGGTTTGTCAAAGATTAGATAGTTGTAGATACGTGGCATTATTTCTGAGGGCTAGGTTCTGTTCCATTGATTTACATCTCTGTTTTGGTACCAGTACCATGCTGTTTTGGTTACTGTAGCCTTGTAGTATAGTTTGAAGTCAGGTAGCGTGATGCCTCCAGCTTTGTTCTTTTGGCTTAGGATTGACTTGGTGATGCGGGCTCTTTTTTGGTTCCATATGAACTTGAAAGTAGTTTTTTCCAATTATGTGAAGAAAGTCATTGGTAGCTTGATGGGGATGGCATTGAATCTATAAATTACCTTTGGCAGTATGGCCATTTTCACGATATTGATTCTTCCTACCCATGAGCATGGAATGTTTTTCCATTTGTTTGTATCTTCTTTTATTTCCTTGAGCAGTGGTTTGTAGTTCTCCTTGAAGAGGTCCTTCACGTCCCTTGTAAGTTGGATTCCTAGGTATTTTATTCCCTTTGAAGCAATTGTGAATGGGAGTTCACTTATGATTTGGTTCTCTGTTTGTCTGTTATTGGTGTATAAGAATGCTTGTGATTTTTGTACATTGATTTTGTATCCTGAGACTTTGCTGAAGTTGCTTATCAGCTTAAGGAGATTTTGGGCTGAGCCAATGGAGTTTTCTAGATATACAATCATGTCATCTGCAAACAGGGACAATTTGACTTCCTCTTTTCCTAATTGAATACCCTTTATTTCCTTCTCCTGCCTAATTGCCCTGGCCAGAACTTCCAACACTATGTTGAATAGGAGTGGTGAAAGAGGGCATCCCTGTCTTGTGCCAGTTTTCAAAGGGAATGCTTCCAGTTTTTGCCCATTCAGTATGATATAGGCTGTGGGTTTGTCATAGATAGCTCTTATTATTTTGAGATACATCCCATCAATACCTAATTTATTGAGAGTTTTTAGCATGACGGGTTGTTGAATTTTGTCAAAGCCTTTTCTGCATCTATTGAGATAATCATGTGGTTTTTGTCTTTGCTTCTGTTTATATGCTGGATTACATTTATTGATTTGCATATATTGAACCAGCCTTGCATCCCAGGGATGAAGCCCACTTGATCATGGTGGATAAGCTTTTTGATGTGCTGCTGGATTTGGTTTGCCAGTATTTTATTGAGGACTTTTGCATCAATGTTCATCAAGGATATTGGTCTAAAATTCTCTTTTTTTGTTGTGTCTCTGCCCGTCTTTGGTATCAGGATGATCCTGGCCTCATAAAATGAGTTAGGGAGGATTCCCTCTTTTTCTATTGATTGGAATAGTTTCAGAAGGAATGGTACCAGTTCCTCCTTGTACCTCTGGTAGAATTCGGCTGTGAATCCATCTGGTCCTGGAGTCTTTTTGGTTGGTAAGCTATTGATTATTGCCACAATTTCAGCTCCTGTTATTGGTCTATTCAGAGATTCAACTTCTTCCTGGTTCAGTCTTGGGAGAGTGTATGTGTCAAGGAATTTATCCATTTCTTCTAGATTTTCTGGTTTATTTGCATAGAGGTGTTTGTAGTATTCTCTGATGGTAGTTTGTATTTCTGTGGGATTGGTGGTGATATCCCCTTTATCAATTTTTATTGCATCTATTTGATTCTTCTCTCTTGTCTTCTTCATTAGTCTTGCTAGCGGTCTATCAATTTTGTTGATCCTTTCAAAAAACCAGCTCCTGGATTCATTAATTTTTTGAAGGGTTTTTCGTGTCTCTATTTCCTTCAGTTCTGCTCTGATTTTAGTTATTTCTTGCCTTCTGCTAGCTTTTGAATGTGTTTGCTTTTGCTTCTCTAGTTCTTTTAATTGTGATGTTAGGGTGTCAATTGTGGATCTTTCCTGCTTTCTCTTGTGGGCATTTAGTGCTATAAATTTCCCTCTACACACTGCTTTGAATGTGTCCCAGAGATTCTGGTATGTTGTGTCTTGGTTCTCGTTGGTTTCAAAGAACATCTTTATTTCTGCCTTCATTTCGTTATGTACCCAGTAGTCATTCAGGAGCAGGTTGTTCAGTTTCCATGCAGTTGACTGGTTTTGAGTGAGTTTCTTAATCCTGAGTTCTAGTTTGATTGCACTGTGGTCTGAGAGACAGTTTGTTATAATTTCTGTTCTTTTACATTTGGTGAAGAGAGCTTTACTTCCAACTATGTGGTCAATTTTGGAATAGGTGTGTTGTGGTGCTGAAAAAAAAGTATATTCTGTTGATTTGGGGTGGAGAGTTCTGTAGATGTCTATTAGGTCTGCTTGGTGCAGAGCTGATTTCAATTCCTGGGTATCCTTGTTAACCTTCTGTCTTGTTGATCTGTCTAATATTGACAGTAGGGTGTTAAAGTCTCCCATCATTATTGTGTGGGAGTCTAAGTTTCTTTGTAGGTCACTCAGGACTTGCTTTATGAATCTGGGTGCTCCTGTATTGGGTGCATATATATTTAGGATAGTTAGCTCTTCTTGTTGAATTGATCCCTTTACCATTATGTAATGGCCTTCTTTGTCTCTTTTGATCTTTGTTGGTTTAAAGTCTGTTTTATCAGAGACTAGGATTGCAACCCCTGCCTTTTTTTGTTTTCCATTTGCTTGGTAGATCTTCCTCCATCCTTTTATTTTGAGCCTATGTGTGTCTCTGCACGTGAGATGGGTTTCCTGAATACAGCACACTGATGGGTCTTGAGTCTTTATCCAATTTGCCAGTCTGTGTCTTTTAATTGGAGCATTTAGTCCATTTACATTTAAAGTTAATATTGTTATGTGTGAATTTGATCCTGTCATTATGATGTTAGCTGGATATTTTGCTCATTAGTTGATGCAGTTTCTTCGTAACCTCGATGGTCTTTCAATTTGGCATGATTTTGCAGTGGCTAGTACCGGTTGTGCCTTTCCATGTTTAGCACTTCCTTCAGGAGCTCTTTTAGGGTAGGCCTTGTGGTGACAAAATCTGTCAGCATTTGCTTCTCTGTAAAGTATTTTATTTCTCCTTCACTTCTGAATCTTAGTTTGGCTGGATATGCAATTCTGGGTTGAAAATTCTTTTCTTTAAGAATGTTGAATATTGGCCCCCACTCTCTTCTGGCTTGTAGAGTTTCTGCCGAGAGATCTGCTGTTAGTCTGATGGGCTTCCCTTTGTGGGTAACCCGACCTTTCTCTCTGGCTGCCCTTAACATTTTTTCCTTCATTTCAACTTTGGTGAATCTGACAATTATGTGTCTTGGAGTTGCTCTTCTCGAGAAGTATCTTTGTGGCATTCTCTGTGTTTCCTGAATCTGAATGTTGGCCTGCCTTGCTAGATTGGGGAAGTTCTCCTGGATAATATCCTGCAGAGTGTTTTCCAACTTGGTTCCACTCTCCCTGTCACTTTCAGGTACACCAATCAGACATAGATTTGGTCTTTTCACATAGTCCCATATTTCTTGGAGGCTTTGTTTGTTTCTTTTTATTCTTTTTTCTCTAAACTTCCCTTCTCGCTTCATTTCATTCATTTCATCTTCCGTCACTGATACCCTTTCTTCCAGTTGATTGCATCGGCTCCTGAGGCTTCTGCATTCTTCATGTAGTTCTCAAGTCTTGGCTTTCAGCTCCATCAGCTCCTTTAAACACTTCTCTGTATTGGTTATTCTAGTTATACATTTTTCTAAATTTTTTCCAAAGTTTTTAACTTCTTTGCTTTTTGTTTGAATTTCCTCTTGTAGCTCATAGTAGTTTGATCATCTGAAGCCTTCTTCTCTCAACTCGTCAAAGTCATTCTCCATCCTGCTTTGTTGCATTGCTGGTGAGGAACTGCGTTCCTTTGGAGGAGGAGAGGCGCTCCGCTTTTTAGAGTTTCCAGTTTTTCTGCTCTGTTTTTTCCCCATCTTTGTGGTTTTATCTACTTTTGGTCTTTGATGATGGTGATGTACAGATGGGTTTTTGGTGTGGATATCCTTTCTGTTTGTTAGTTTTCCTTCTAACAGACAGGACCCTCAGCTGCAGGTCTGTTGGAATTTCCTAGAGGTCCACCCCAGACCCTGTTTGCCTGGGTATCAGCAGCGGTGGCTGCAGAACAGTGGATTTTCGTGAACCACGAATGCTGCTGTCTGATCATTCCTCTGGAAGTTTTGTCTCAGAGGGGTACCTGGCCGTGTGAGGTGTCAGTCTGCCCCTACTGGGGGTTGCCTCCCAGTTAGGCTGCTCGGGGGTCAGGGGTCAGGGACCCACTTCAGGAGGCAGTCTGCCCGTTCTCAGATCTCCAGCTGTGTGCTGGGAGAACCACTGCTCTCCTCAAAGCTGTCAGACAGGGACATTTAAGTCTGAAGAGGTTACTGCTGTCTTTTTGTTTGTCTGTGCCCTGCCCCCAGAGGTGGAGCCTACAGAGGCAGGCAGGCCTCCTTGGGCTGTCGTGGGCTCCACCCAGTTCGAGCTTCCCGGCTGCTTTGTTTACCTAAGCAAGCCTGGGCAATGGCGGGTGCCCCTCCCCCAGCCTTGCTGCTGCCTTGCAGTTTGATCTCAGACTGCTGTGCTAGCAATCAGCGAGACTCTGTGGGTGTAGGACCCTCCGAGCCAGGTGCGGGATATAATCTTCTGGTGCATCGTTTTTTAAGCCCGTCAGAAAAGCGCAGTATTCGGGTGGGAGTGACCCGATTTTCCAGGTGCCGTCTGTCACCCCTTTCTTTGACTAGGGAAGGGAACTCCCTGACCCCTTGTGCTTCCCGAGTGAGGCAATGCCTCGCCCCGCTTCGGCTCGCGCATGGTGCGCTGCATCCACTGTCCTGCGCCCACTGTCTGGCACTCCCTAGTGAGATGAAACCGATACCTCAGATGGAAATGCAGAAATCACCCATCTTCTGCATCACTCACGCTGGGAGCTGTAGACTGGAGCTGTTCCTATTCGGCCATCTTGGCTGCCTCCTAGAATCTTTTAAGAAACTTGGTGGTGGCTGTCATCTGTGGGATGGGGTTAACTACAGGAGATGCTGTCATGAACCTGGGCTCCTAATGCCAATGGGATGATAAGATTATAGGATGATGGAGGCAGGTGGCGGCACTTAGGGTCAGAGGTTGCTATAATAGGCAAGTGGTAATTGGGGTGCATTGACTTACAGGGGCTTGTAGAAATGACTAAACAGATCATGGCAGTGGTGGGGAAGGGGGGTATGCAGTGATAGAGGGACAGCTGATTAGAGTGTTTCTCCATTTGTAAAATAACAAAAAAGGCCATCTCAGCTGCCACAATGGAAAGCCACAGTCCTTCACCTGTTCCAGTTCACAATCCCAGAATCTGCTCTGTGAATAGAAGGCCACATCCACTCAGTAAAAACCTTGCGGTATAATTGCATGTGTGTATGGTAAGTATTTCACAGACCCTTCTCCACAGCGACCTGCGGTCATTTGCCAAGTTAACTTCATGCTTAAAAAAGGGGAATACGAGATAAGCTGTGGAGTCTGAGCTGATGCTGATGCCAGGGGTACCTGCATCATCATGGTCTTTGAACCTAGAAAATGTTCACCACAGCAGCTCCATTCCTAATCAGTCTCAGGTTCCTTACAGTTAGGTCTTCTCCCCATTTCCTGGCCCATATTCCCCAAGATCACTACAAAAAAACGATGCACTATTTCGGCTAGCTTATATCTTCCTCATGCCTGCCCATAAGAGGGTCTAAATTAATTACTAAGTCATCTACTTTATCTCACTTAGGTGAGAGGGAGTTCAGTAATGTTAGAAGTCAAAGTCTCTCTTTGACAGGGTTGGGCTGATCAGTACAAAGTTATGTTATTCTCAACATTACACTTAAGTGTGACTTCTGCTGCTCTTTTCTCCAAATATGGAAAATGGTAATTGCCCATTCTCTGCTATTCTTTACTTCTGGCAGGTCTCAGAGGTTAGGACAAGGAAAGCCACCCAGGCAACAGTTTTCCTGGATAGTCCAGTCCCAGGCCCACAGCCCTGGGCATTAGGAGAGGGAACACTCCGTTTTGCTGCCCCTAGCAATGAGGACTGGTTGGCAGAAAGCCAAAGTAATATGGCTCTGCTCATGATTATTACCTACACCAAGCTCACCAGGACCAGCAGGTGAAGTGGCAGGTTTGTAGTATCCCAGCAGCTCCCAATCAGGCTGGCTTGGATTTGTAAACATCAGAAAACCCAAGCCACTCCCTACCAAGGTCTCCATATTGGCTCTGCTCAGCTTTCATGTTACCATTACGTAGAGGTGGTTGGTTGTTGTCCTTAGTACTCCTTCTGCAGTGATGACCCTGGCTGATCTTCCTTGAGAAGTGTGCAGACTGTAATGGACTTCAGAGATCTAGAAATCTCCTCCCTATGGCAGCTCTCTCACTGCAGTTGATACGAAACCAGCATATATCGTTTTCCACTGTCCTTGTACTTTTCATTCTGTGGCAGAGCCTGTTTTTCTCCAGTTTATGTCTGCTTATAGCTGAAGTATTTTCAGACATATTTGTGTATTTCCTTTCATTCTTCATCGATGAAAGTATTATGAAGGAAAAGTCCTATACACAGACAGACCTTGCTGTACATTTCCTCATCCTCTAAATTTGGATGATCACAAACAGAATTTTAAGAGATATCCCATATACAGATGAAACTGAGGATTTATAAGGCTCACAAAAGAGCAGAGTAGACACTTCACTGTGCAGACTTCTTTGACCAATTTTCCTGGTTAAGTGCAGAAGTATAAGTGTTGGTTGAGCATCTCTTGACAATTCTGGGAAGCAAGTCGAAAGGTATAACTCTAACCCTTAAGGATCCCATAGTCTAGCTAGGGTGGGACTGAGGGAGTATAAAAATAGAAAAATAATAGAACCATGTATAAGGTACCTAATAGGGGACGAATTAAGACATCTTTGAGGCAGGGATGCTTGAGCAAGGTTTTGAAGACAGATAAAGTGGGAAAGCAAATGCTAGCAGGAAGAATGAGATATGACAACCACAGCCAACAGCATGATGTCTGTTGAGAAATACAGGTAGATAGTTTTGGTGGGGTTTAAAATATCAGTGGGAAAGGTGAAAGGAAATGAAGCTGGAGAAATAGGCAGGACCAAGTCAAAGATTGTCTTATATACCTAGAAGCACAGCCTTTATTCTCTAGGCCAGTGGTTTTCAAAATGTTGTTCCTGGACCAGCACCATCAGCATCACCTGAGAACTTGTTAGAAATGTAGATTCTTGGCTGGGCATGGTGGCTTACACCTGTAAACCCAGCACTTTGGGAGGCCGAGGCAGGCGGATCACGAGGTCAGGAGATCGAGACCATCCTAGCTAACATGGTGAAACTCCATCTCTACTAAAAATACAAAAAACTAGCTGGGTGTGGTGGCGGATGCCTGTAGTCCCAGCTACTCAGGAGGCTGAGGCAGGAGAATGGTGTGAACCTGGGAGGCAGAGCTTGCAGTGAGCCAAGATGGTGCCACTGTACTCCAACCTGGGTGACAGAGCAAGACTCCATCTCAAAAAAAAAAAAAAAAAAAGTAATGCAGATTCTCCACCCCTACTCCAGCAGCTGAATGAGAAACTCTGGGGACATAGTTGAAAATCTTAATTTTAACAAGATCTCCAAGTGATTCTGATGCACACAGATGTTAGAACCTCTGCTTTAGGTGTTGAGGAGCCATAGCAGGTTCTGAGCATTGGGAACGCATAGTTTAAAAAGATCTCTCTTACAGCAATGTGGAAGCAGGATTGGAAGGGGCAAGCCCTGTGACAGAGTCACCAATTGGAAGACTGCTCCAACAGTCCAGTTGAGAAATGACCAAGATACAAGCAAGGCAGAAACAGAGGAACTGGGGAGAAGAGCACAGGTGTGAAAGGTGAAAATGTTTTTGACAGACTTTGAGACCAGCTGGATTTGGAAGGTGAGGGTCAGGGGACGTTTGCTGCTGTGACTGAGGTTACAGTGAAATGGCCCAGTATGGTCAAGCCAGCTAATAGAGAGGGGGACATTCTCCAGTGCACCTTAACACCCATGTGCTCATTAGGTACGTCTTTCCATTGACCTTCACAGTGAGGAAGCAAGAGCTCTTTCTGAGTCATCAGAACTACTTCACAAAGATGAGTGATTATTCCAGACAGAGAAAACATCTCAAAACCAGTAGTGCTAATGAAAAGAATGTGTAGAGTGTATGTGTGTGTGTGTGCACATGCACATTCTAGGGAATGCTATGGTATGGGATTTCTGTTTGGATTCCAATTATTTTGTTATCTTCCTGGCACCTGCATTTGTATGCAATAGGTGATGGGATGAGGTGAGTAACTTAGCTGTTAGTACTTCATGGTCTCAGCCTCTGTGTATTCGATTTCCAGCAAACAACGCAGATAGGTAAGTATGAGAACTTTTTGGGAGCATAGTGAGTGTCGGATGCTTCAGTTACTGGTTGGTTTAGAGACTTAAACATCTCTTGTAGCAATGTTCCAAAATCCAGGCTGTAAGCCACAGATTGTGATTGTGCTGCTCAATTGTTCCAGAATGGGGTTCCTGAGAGTCATATTAACAGATTATTATATTTCCTTAAAATGTCATGTCATGGGTTTAATTTTGTCCCCCAGAAGAGATATTCAAGTCCTAACCCCAGTATCTGTGAATGTGACCTTTTTTGGAGATAGAATGTTTGCAAATATGATCAAGTTAAAATGAGGTCAAGCTTGATTAGGGTCAGCTCTAATCCAACGACTGTTTTCTGTATAAGAAGGGGGAAATGTGGATGCAGATGTAGGCAGAACAGAGAGAACATCATATGACTACGGGATCCACGATTGGAATGATGCACTTACAAGCCAAGGAACATGAAGGTTATAAGTTAGGAAGAGATAAGGAAGGATTCTCCCCTAGAGGATTTAGAGATAGCCTGGCCAACACCTTGATTTTGGACTTCTGCCTCCAGAACTGGAAGGCAATACATTTCTGTTGTTTTAAGCCACCAAGTTTGTGGCAATTTCTTACCACAGTCCGATAAATGAATACATGTCCCAAACCTTTAACAGGTTTAAGATACATAATTCCAAATTCAAAATAGAAATGTAAAAAAGCAACAATAACCAGACATGATTTGAAACTTACACAAGACAGACTTTCAAATCAGGGGAGTTAGGGAGATGGAAGAGGAGCCTCCTGTGTGTAAAATATGAAGAAAATGGATAGTGTTTTTTTCTCAAATTGCCCAAAAGTGCAACAGACTGGCTTCTTCTAAGATGGAAGGAGAAATTCTCTATAACTTTCAGGGAAAATAAGGACAACCAGATAACTCTCCTGTTCTGTGACAGCCTATCACCAAATGAGAGATGGAGAATAATAGAAAAGACAGTGATGATATAAAACGGGCCCCAGCCATGGAGCATTGCTGGATTAACTCCAGCAGCATTTGTGTATGTTGTCATGTCAATAAAATTACTGAAATTGAAACCTAAAATTGAACAGAGTGTGAAAGAAAGAAGATATTACTCAGGGGACCTAAGCAGTAAATATTCCCATTAAGGGGAGGTGATATCATGGAAAGTTTCTGTGGTTTGTGATGCCATTGAAGTCCAAACAAAACAGGTATAATTTCATTGTTTCCCTCTGTGGCATGTTTTTTTTTTTTTTTTTGCAGAATGAAGCACTTGGCTGTAATAAAATTGTGCTCCTGAGAAGTGAAATCAAAGTTCACAGATGCATCAGTAGGTTGGAGTGCATATTCATTTATTCACAAGACTTGTGGGGCTGCTTTTTCTCAGCCAGGAGATGTGAGCTTTCTTTATGCACCAGCAGGAAGTTGATAGGAAGAACAGGCTCTGGGTTTCTCATTCTTGGACAAGGAAGAAAGCTGAGCCTGAACATGACTGAGGTCAGCTCAGTGAGGTCGGCTTGGCAGTATGGCTGGAAATCCATCTCTCATCTCACCTCTCCTTGCTTAATTGTGGAATAATTCCTTTTTACCTACTCTACAATCCATGCACCCCTCACTAGATGCCCCCAGGCAACCCCTCTCTTTTTCTGCCATCTTAGGCAAAGGTTAGGGTGCACCATTCCTGAGGCTGAATCTGCAAACTACTGCAGGCCAGTTCCCTTTTTCTAGTCCAGAAAGCTCGTATGCCAGCTGTTTTCATCCCCAGCAGTCTGAGTGCTTAACTGGAAGCCTGATATCCCCACACCCCATGTGGCAGGACATTAGGAGCTTTGCTGAAGATCTGTCCATAGGGTAAGCTCCTGACTGAAAATATACAGACACCAAAACCACTGCTGATGTTTCCCCTTGGAGATTGCTTTGTATTGAAAGAATTCACAGCCTGCTTAAAGTTCTTATCTTCTTATAGAAACAAGTCAAAAGGAAACAGAACACAGCATCTAATTCATCATTAGATACATCTATAAAAGGCCCAGGGTTGTCAAACTGGTGAGGAAGACATGTTTTGTCTTTCCTGGGGATGCTGAGCTCAAGATGACTGAACTCTTAGAAAGCAGCAGAAGATAGTTCCTATTATGATTCTTATTTTAGAATGGACATGAGCTTTAGAGATGTTAAAACATTTGGCCAAGTTGGCAGAGTTAGAATTAGAACCTGGGTGTATATCTTGCCCAAGCCAAGAGGTCAAGAGCACCACTATGCCACATTGCTACTCACGAACTGCAATTTTCAGGGAAGCACAGAATGTCAGGGCTAGGTGATGGTCTTAGTCTATTCAGGCTGCTATAACAAAATACTATACACTGAGTAGTCTATAAACAAAATAAGTTTATTTCTCATGGTTCCAGAGTCTGAAATGTCCAAGATCAAGGGGCCAGCAGATTTGATGTCTCATGAGGGCCTGTTTCCTAGCTTATAGTTGGTAACTTTTTGCTGTAACCTTACATGGTGGAAGGAGCAAGGCAACTTTCTAGAGCCTCTTTAATAAGAGCAAGAATTCCATTCATGAGGACTTCATCCATATGACCTAACTACCTCCCATTAGGCCCATTTCTTAATACTATCATTTCTGGGATTAGGATTTTTAACATATGAGTTTTAGGAGGACACAAACATTCAGACAATAACAGTGACTTTAGGGGTCCTCCAAGCAACTCTGCTGCTGGTGCTTACATCTCCTCTACAGCACTGCTGGAAAGTGGTTATCTAGATTCTGCATGCTTACTTTTAGTGCCAGAGAATGCACCATCTCTTTGGATAGCCCACAATGTATATTCAGTCATACATAAGCATAAGAAAACACTATTTTGGTTGTGATTTGAGATTTGCCTATGTGTAACCTCTACCCATTCATTCTGTCCTCAGGGACCACAGAAAATAATCCCAATGCTTTGGCAGACTGTGGAGCATTTAAGAACAGGTTTTGGCTCTCAATAAATCTTCACTTTTTATTCAATCTTTGAACAAGACCTCATCCATAATGGTTTCCAGAAATTTTGCTTTTCTTGGAACATGCTACAGTTTGTTAAAGTCCCTTTGTAAGTGTGGGAAACAGAATTTGAACACAATATTCCAGGTGTAATTTGGCTAAAAAATAACAAGGTGAGACTCTTGCATTCTATCTTTTTACCAACTTTGGGTCCTGGGAGTCAGCCTGGTATTGACTAAGTTTCATTGGAGATTAACTTGGACTCTGCTCTGAGTTACAATCTGAGATGACCCAGGAATACCTTTACACTATCGATGAATAGAGCAATTTTGTGAGCACAGGGCATGGTAAAAGTGCTCAGTCCTTTGTATATTTCATTGACCAACCTTTGTAAAGACATAAACAGTTCTTGGTTCAAATTGAACTCATTAAAATCCAACATCCCAATTGGTGTTATAAATGTTGCTATAGAGATACCTCCTCCATGGCTATTTGCCAGGGACCATGATATAAATCTGTAGATAAAACAATCTTATCAGTTCTAATACATTGGTTAGGGCGAATACTGTGGGTATAATATATCCATTTTGGACACAGCTTATTGTTTTCTATAAATCATCCAGTTCAGGAGCAAGAACCATTGAGAAGTCTAGAAATTTGTGAGAAATATGTTATCTTCAATTCCACATCTTTATCTTCTTCCAAATAGCAACTTACCCTTTCCTCTGAATCAACAGTGCAGTGTCTCTTCAGAGTCATTGTCTCCTCACTTTATGATGGTTCTAACTGGAAAATATCTAAGAAGATTTTTTTTCTAAAGTACTTCTGTGAATTTTGGAAGAACATACCATGTTCTTTTTTTTTCTTAAGATACGGTTTCACTCCACCTTCAAATAACAAGGAGGAAGCAATAAGTAAACATTTATCTGCCAGTCTCTCTCTCTCCATTCATGATCTTGTTTAAACCTCCAACATCCCCGTAAAGTGGATAAAATTATTCCTATTCTATTTATCTATTTCATAGAGAAATCTGAGAAGCTGAGGCTCAGAAAGTTAGGATGACTTGCCCAAGGTAAAGTACTGACAGAGTCAGTCTTCAAACTCTTTTAAACTAATTCTAGGTGTAGTTCATTCCACTACCCCCAGATTGTTTTACTGTTACAAATTGTAGTCCTCTAAAGCAGTTTGAAAGAGGCCAGTCATTTGCTCCTCAGAGGCAGGGTTTCCCCAACAGAATTATTCTATTGTGATATTCATGAACTAATTTCAGGATTCATCTTAAAGTTAATCAAGGAGGACGAACACGGTTACTCATGCCACTGCAGTTACTTTATCTAAATAAGATATGCTACTTTGGCTTCACTTTTCTCACTAGGTCAAATCAAACCAATGATTTTTAAGAATCTAAAAGTATTTTTGTTTAGAAAACAGGATAAAGTGAAATATTTCATTGAGCTATACAACGATATTTTTGTCAATAAATTGATATTAATAAAATCTTTTGGATTCAAAACTTAAAGATAGAGGCAGAATGGGTCAAAAAATGCTTACTGAGTTTGACTGAACTGCAGACTAGCAACATCCAAAGGATTTGTGGCAGAAAGTGTTTCAAAATGCCACAGAATACAGAGAATCTCTAAATCTTTGGGTTAGGATTCTCTTAGAATTTAGGGTCGGGGTCAGGGGTTCCCAACATTCCAGGGCCAGGCAGGTAATGTCAGTATGAGAGAGAGGTGGTGTAAGTTTTTTTCTATTTTTTTATTATGGTAAAATACACATAAAATAAAACTTACCATTGGTAGCGTAAAGGTATTCCTGGATCATCTCAGATTGTAACTAAGAGCAGAGTCCAAGTTAATCTCATGCGAAACTTAGTCAATTCCAGGCTGCTCAGTGGCATAATACTGAGTAACCATCACAACCATCCATCTTCATAATTCCTTTCATCTTATAAAATTGAAACTCTATGCCTGTTAAACCACAAGTCCCCATTCCTCTTTTCTCACAGCCCCTGGCAACCACCATTCTACTTTCTGTCTTTATGATTTTGACTACTGTAAATACTTCACATAAGTGGAATCACACAGTATTTGTCTTTTTGTGACTGGCTTCTTTCACTTAGCGTAATCTCCTCAAGTTTCACCCATGTTGTAGCACATTGCAGAATTTTCTTCCTTTATAAGGCTGAGTAATATTTCATTATATGTACATGCCACATTTTGTTTACCCATTCATTTGTTGATGAACACTTGAGTTGCTTCCATGTATTAGCTATTGTGAACAATGCTATTATGGATGGGTTACAAATATCTCTTCAAGATGCTGTTTTCATTTATTTTGGGTATATACACATAAGTGGACTTGCTGGAGCATATGGTAATCCTATTTTTAATTTTTTGAGAGTGGATATAGAAAATCATGGTATATGCAGTTTTCTTTTTCTTTTTTAAACTTTTATTTTAGGTTCGGGGGTACGTGTGAAGGTTTCTTATCTGGGTAAACTCATGGCATGGGGATTTGTTGTACAAATTGTTTCTGTAAAAATGTATTAAGCCCAGCACCCAATAGTTACCTTTTCTGCAGTTCTCCCTCCTTCAAACCTCCACCCTTAAGTAGACTCCAGTGTCTGTTCCCTTCTTTGTGTTCATGATTTCTCATCACTTAGCTCCCACTTATAAGTAAAAACATGTGGTATTGGTTTTCTGTTTCTGTGTTAGTTTGCTAAGGATAATAGCCTCCAGCAATGCCTATATTCCCACAAAAGACATGATCTTGTTCTTTTTGATGGCTGCATAGTGTTCCATGGTGTTTATGTACCACATTTTCTTTATCCAATCTGTCATTGATGGGCATTTAGGTTGATTCCATGTCTTTGCTATTGTGAATTGTGCTGCAATGAACATTTGCATGCATGTGTCTTTATGATAGAATGATTTATATTCCTCTGGGTTTATGCCAAGTAATGGGTATATTGCTGAGTCAAATGGTAGTTCTGCTTTTAGCTCTTTGAGGAATCACCATACTGCTTTCCACAGTGAATTAATTTACACTCCCACCAACAGTGTGTAAGTGTTCCCTTTTCTTTGCAATCTTGCCAGCATCGGTTTTTTTTTTTTTAACTTTTTAGTAATGGCCATTCAGACTGGGGTGAGATAATATCTCATTGTGGTTTTAACTTGCATTTCTCTAATGATCAGGGATATTGAACTTTTTTTCATATGGTTGTTGGCCACATGTATGTCTTCTTTTGGAAAGTGTCTGTTCGTGCCCTTTGCTTACTTTTTTAAAGGGGTTGTTTGTTTTTCTCTTGTAAATTTGTTTTAGTCCGTTATGGATGCTGGATATTAGACCTTTGTCAGATGCATAGTTTGCAAATATTTTCTCCAGTTCTGTAGGTTGTCTGTTTACTGTGTTGATTTCTTTTGCTGTGCAGAAGCTCTTAAGCTTAATTAGATCCCGCTTGTCAATTTTTGCTTCTGTTGCAATTGCTTTTGATGTCTTTGTCATGAAATATTTGCTAGTTCCTATGTCCAGGATGGTATTGCCTAGGTTGTCTTCCAGGGTTTTTATAGTTTTGGGTTTTACATTTAAGTTTTTAATCCATCTTGGGTTGATTTTTATATATGGCATAAGGGAGGAGTCCAGCTTCAATCTTCTGCATATGGCTAACCAGTTGCCCCAGCAGCATTTATTGAGAAGCGAGTCTTTCCCTTATTGCTTGTTTTTGTCAGCTTTGTTGAAGATCAGATGGTCATAGGTGTGCAGCTTTACTTCTGGGTTCTCTATTTTGTTCCATTGGTCTATGTACCTGTTTTTGTACCAGTGCCATGCTGTTTTGGTTACTGCAGCCTTGTAGTATAGTTTGAAGTTGGGTAACATGATGCCTCCAGCTTTTGTTCTTTTGCTTAGGTTTACCTTGACTATTTGGGCTGTTTTCTGGTTTCATATGAATTTTAAAATAGTTTTTCATTATTCTATGAATAATTCTGTTAGTAGTTTGATAGGAATAGCATTGAATCTATACATTGCTTTGGGCAGGGTGGCCATTTTAATGAAGTTGATTCTTCCTATCTGTGAGCATGAAATGTTTTTCCATTTGTTTGTGTCTTCTCTGATTTCTTTGAGCAGTGTTTTACAATTCTCACTGTAGAGATCTTTCACTTCTCTGGTTAGCTGTAGTCCTAGGTATTTTATTCTTTTTGTGGCAGTTGTGAATGGGATTGCCATCCTGATTTGGCTCTCAGCTTGACTGTGGATGGTATACAGGAATGCTGGTGATTTTTGCACATTGATTTTCTATCATGAAATTTTGCTGAAGTTGTTCATCAGCTAAAGAAGCTTTTGGGGTGAGCCTATCAGGTTTTCTAGATGTAGAATCATATCATGCAAACAGGGATAGTTTGACTTCCTCTCTTCCTATTTGGATGCCCTTTATTTCTTTCTCTTGCCTGATTGCTCTGGCTAGGACTTTCAATACCATGTTGAATAGGAGTGATGAGAAAGGGCTTCCTTGTCTTGTGCTGGTTTTCAAGGTGAATACTTCCAGCTTTTGCCCATTCAGTATGATGTTGGCTGTGGATTTGTCATAGATGGCTCTTATTAGTTTGAGGTATGTTTCTTTAATATCTAGTTTATATAGTTTTTAACATGAAGGGATGTTGAATTTTATCAAAAGCCTTTTCTGCATCTATTGAGATAATCAAGTGGTTTTTGTCTTTAGTTCCATTCATGTGGTGAATCACATTTATTGATTTGCGTATGTTCAACCAACCTTGTATCCTGGGGATGAAGCCTACTTGATTGTGGTAGATTAATATTTTGATGTGCTTCAACCCAGAAGCAATGAGCACCCCTAGTATCCACACTATGGTCTCCAAATATTTCCCTGAAAAGGACTGTTCTTTACAAAAAACGGCTTATTTCAGCTCTGAAACAGGAAATGAACAAGGCAAGCCTTAAGTATCATATTATACTAAAAATCAAGGAGATAATTAATGAAAGACTACTAAGGTTTTGTCAAAGGCTTTTCAAATTCCAAATTGAAAAGGCTACCACTATCCAAAAATGGAATGATTTGGCCACTGATACAGATACAGTTTAATGGATTGATATCATATCAAATATATTTGAATTCATAAATTCATGAGGTGGCTAAAAAGTAACAGTAAAGAAGAAACTAAGTAGTAACTGATAGAAAATTAGGAAACTAATTTATTATTCTGAAAACTGGTAAATATAAGGAAATTATCCAGGAATTATCTTTCCTTTCTACAAGAGCTATACCTCAGAGTAAGCAAATTAATGATAAGGGAAAGTTCTTCTTTATATTATTATACAGATAATACTAAGTGAAGAAGAAGTGATATAATTAGAACTTAATATTTGGTAACCGTGAATGAGTTGTTGGATCTAGGCAATTATCATCAGTACTGCTAACAACACAGAGACACGTGGGCATTATGGATCTCCTGAAGAAAGTACACAACTTCACCAGTGAAGTGGTTTTCCCAGAAAAGAAAAGAAAAAAAAGAACAAAAACAAGAAAACAAACAAACTTGAATCTAATCAAGCCCTTAGCTCTAGCAATTTAGAGGAACAGAGGAACTCATCAAATGAAACCATGGGATCTAATTAGCAAAATCCAGACAGTGGAAAACCCTTTAGGAAAAACAATCCAGTTTACTTATCAACTAAATTATAAAGAAAAGATGAGAGAGAGAGAGAGAAAGAGAGAGAGAGGAAAGGGGAACCTTTAGATTAAAAGATACTTAGGCTAGATATCAACAATTATAATATATGGACCTTATTTGTATCTGCATTGAATAAAACCGTAAAAGATCAGAAGAAAGACAACAAAGAAATATGAATACTGATTTTTCCCAAAGGTCACATTTCCTATTACCATCACATTAGGGGTTAGGATTTCAACAAATGAATTTTAGAAGGACTTCAGTCTATAACAACCAGTAACTTCACATTAAAGTTTATTTGGAAGCTGGTGTTTCTCCTACTTAGCTTTTAATTTAATATTTTGCTTTCCCGAATTTTGGATTTTTGCCTGTGACTTTCCTACTTTGACCACTATTAATTTTCCATACATCTTTTCTTCAAGCTGAAGACCTCCCCAATTCCTTAAATCTATTCCAAGTTAGCACTAACACATTTTATGTGCACTGGAGACTTTTACTTAAGGACTGTCTGTGGATAATGGGTAGAGCTTATAGGCAATCACTTACAATTGAATAAGAGGCATTATAACTAATGCCACAATTCTAAAATTAGCCACAATCCCCAATAGGCCTGCCCTGCTGCCTTCTTTCTTCCTTCTGAGACTTCTATTCCATTTTCTGGCTCCCAAGTCACAAACCACAAACTCCCAGCTATTCATTTATTTTTTTCCCCCAGAAGAAATAGCTTTATTGGGATTAGCATCTGGAGAAGGAAAGTAGTACCTGATACATCATAATGACTTGAGGAATGCAGATAGGGCAGGCATATGGTTATTAGACAAATGGACTCCGTTTCCCAGCAGACTCTGTAGTAAGTCTAAGCAATACAAGGCCCTTTTGGGAAAATAGTTTCCCCACTCCCAAAACCCTCTACTAAGCTGCCATTTTTAAAAATGGATCAACAATCTTCATATGCCTTTTTTACCTCAACCACCACTATTATGAATACAAGGAAATATCATATTTTATTAATCTTAAATTTATCTTTTACATTTAGCTCCAAGTGTTCCTCATTTCCCAAAGTTGCTGTCCTTCTGAACCTGGGAGCCACAAGTTCAATTGAAAATGTAGAGGGCAATCTTACTAGTCCACAGTGGCCTTTTTCCATTTTTCCTCATCAGTTAGGACCAAGTAATAGGGAGAGTCTTAGGCTTGGGCAATAGAGTTATTTGCCTCACACAATAGCACAATAAGGCATCAAATGTGGGATACAGAGCCAGGCTGGTGAGATTTGTAGACAGGAAAGCACAGACCCATAATTGGTGTAGAAAGAAGAGGGATGATTGCTGGCTTGTGTGTCTATGAGCTTTCTCCATCCTCTTCATCTTCTCTTCCAGTCCCGGCCCTGCATTCCAGAAACCTAGAAATTCACAGAAGACTTGTCTATGGTGAGTATGGAGGGGAGTAGGGAATAGTGGGTGTCTGTGGTGGGGGATTAGTAGCTTGGATACTCTGGCTGCTACTTAAAGCAAGGAGACACTTGATTTCCATGAGGAACCCTGGGTGGGGGTGGTGGAGAGAAAGAAAGAGAGGGGAAACAGAGAGAGAGAGAGAAAGAGAGAGAGATAGAGAGAGAAAGTGTATGTATGGGGGGACAGGATCAACAGGATTGTAGCCTTTGGGAGTGTGGAGTTGGAGGAATATGGAGGACTCCCCAGTAGGCATGGACGGCCTCAGCTCCCCTGAAGCGGGATTATAGTAGCTCAGTACTCCTTGTTAAGTCTGTGCTTGGACTCAATTTATCTTTATCTTCCTATCACTTTCTTAAACAGAGCAGTTCATTTCCCCTCTTCAACCCAAACCAAACTCTTGACTCAGGTTCCTATATCCAAACACCCATTGAAGTGTCCGCTAAGCAGAGGGTCATCTATTCAGGGTCTCCATACATTCACAGTCCAAAATGCTGACAGAGCTTAGAAATCACATATTTTTGGTTACCTGTCTAGTAACCAAACAGTCTAGTCTGTTTGGTTACCTGTCTAGTTAGCAAACAGTCTAGTCTGTTTCTCTCCACCTTTCCTTCCAAAGCCAGATCCTAGAGCTTATGAGATTATTTTCTTCAAGTTACAGAAGCATCGGAAAAAGTGGAAACTTATGTACAGTCCAGAAAGTGTGAAAATATGACAAAAGGTGGACTCCATGAGTTTTTCCTTTTTCATTTCCTCCCTTAGTTCCTTTTCTGAAAGAGGAGCTTTCTGTGTCCGCCTGAAATAGTGTGTTGCATAATAGCTGTCTCGGTCCTACTGTAGTTTTTGCTCCTGTTCTCAAGGTCTTGCTGCTTCCTGCAAACGAGCAATAACAAACAGATCTCAGATCTCTTAATGACAGGTGGTTTATCTCAGTTTGTAATCAAAAGGCTTCCACTACCACCATTAACACCCCCAAAATTAAACACAATGAAAAAAAGAGTAAATGTCTGAATAAACTGAACTTTAAATATATAATTAATAAAAATTGTATTTGTTCTCCCTTGTGAAGTGTGTCAATATTTATCTAAGTGTCACATGCCTAAGCCCAGTGGAAGGAAAGCCCTCTGTGGTCCAGGGTGTTGGATGGCAGAGACTCTGGCCTGGATCTACCCTGTCCAGCTATTGCCTGATCTTGTTACTCCTCTCATTATCCTTCAGCAGTCTGCAATCCCAAGCCAAGGGACATTCAGCCATACTTTGGAACTGTTGTTCTCAAGGGGACAAGTGGACTGCAAGTCAGATCCACAAACATCAGCTTATGAACCCTATTGTGGCTCGTGTCTTCTCCCAGCAGGCCAGACTCTCAGGGCATTGCACACCATGTGCAGTTTCAGCAAGTGTGTCATTTGAGTCTTCTTTGAAGGAATCACTGCCTGACTGCAAGGTGGAGTACTTTTGTCCCCTGGTTTGACCCTTACCTTATCTAGCTCAATAGGGAACAGAGATCTTTTGGGATGCAGATCCCCATCATATCAGCATGTTTTCTCCCCTGCTCCTACCACAGCTCCAGAAGGATAACCCAGGTCTCACAGGGCAGAGATGGAATTGCTGGGTGGTAAGAGGGTGAGCACAGAAAGCAGCTGTCACTTGAAGTCCATCTGCCATAGAGACTTACAGTATGACTAGTGACAGTCCAATCCCGTATTTCACATCTGCTTTCCATATGCTTTTTCCTATCATAGTCTTTATAACCATCATATCAACTTGTTATCTTGAAAACTGTTGAGAAATGCCACTTGTGGAGACTGCTCAGGGAGTGATTGTGACCTTTATTTCTCCTCCCACCTAACTGCCCAGAAACATCAGTTCCCATGGCCTCTAGACTGATAATTAAAGGCAACCACTTTATCTTGAGTTTCTCTGTGTCTTTTCCTTCTTGTGTTGGAGGCCCTGAACATCTGGAGCACTTCTAGGCCTGGGCTCACCATGCCTTGGATCTGAGTCCTGGCAGGGTCTAGGTCTAGGCTCCTGGGACTCCCAGCAGGACCTAACTTTTTACCTCTACAGGTTTTGTATAATTCTAGAGAATGTATTTTGGGAACCCCAAATCAGAGTAAATATCTGACATTAAATGTTTATGGGACCTATGTAATAGAATATTTCAAATGAGCACTGACTGGGAGAACTTGTGGCATATAATGACCTTGGTGGGCACTGGCACCTGAATGATAATTACGAACTCAGCAGTTGAGTGCTTTGCCGCTGTGGTCACTCCATCCCATTTCTGAGAACCTGAAGGAGGTTGCCATTTCTGGACTTTGTACAGTTACTCATGGGCCATACATCCTCATCTGTGACTACATTTCATACCTGTAAAAAAAAGACTTTTGAGTAGAAAGTCCTTAAAATCCTTTTCAGCTTTAACAACTGTGTGATATTATGATCTGTACTTTTGATTTATTTTTCCTCCCCTTCCTATATATCCTGGAGAAATCTTAAGAATGAGGAAACTGAATCCTAGCTGACCACTGCAACTTCCCAGAATACAAAGTATTCCCCTCTTTTGTCTCCTAAGCCAAATGAAGATTTGCAAAAGCCCTATTGGGGCAAATTGTGTCCCTGAATTGCTCACTCTGTTTATTTCGATTAAAAATTAGCATTGGACTGCATTAATAGCAGTAATATTTACAGGTTTAGCATGGATGCTGATCATTAATGGAAAAATAAATTAAAATCTCCATGCCCTCAATCTGAAGAATCTTGGCACACTTCTGGATAAGATTAATGTCATGAAACAAGGTTTTAGAGGAGATATAGGAGACTGTGTCCTTGGTATAACAGAGCTCAGTGTACTTTATTGTGAAATTTCCAGGGAATTGATTTGAAGATGAAAGCTCAGAAGCCCACAACATTGGACAACAGAGCTGTCTGTTGAGCAAGTCTGGGGGATGATAAGAGGAGGGGGGATAAAAGATATTAGCTGCTCAGGAGCTTTTAAGAACCGTTTCCTCAGATAAGATATTCTTGTGTGACTTCACTTGGGGCCCTTGCTCTGAGAGCATATCCTAAGCAGCCAGTGCTCCCTGCCATTCTACCAGATTTTCTGCTCTGGGAATGTATGGTTTTGGGGTCAGGAGCAGTGGCAAGTGAGGACCAGAGAGTAATCAGCATTCCTGCCAGTGTCAGAAGCTCTCAAAATTTGGCCTTGATTAAATGCAGTGCTTGGCATACCTCCCAGGCTTGGGGACAGGACAGGTAGGGTCACACACTCTTTCAACCCACATTTATCGAGCACCTACTCAGTACTGACTCTGCCTCTGTCACATCCTCACAGGGGCTCAGGCATATCAAGGAGGAATTGTAATACAGTGTGGTCAGGGCTATGATGAGTTAAATACAGGATGCTGTGGGAGCATGGAATGGGGACCCTGACCTTGCCTGGCCACTAGGGGAAATCCTTTAGAGCAAACACCAGCCCAGCCTCTAAAGACCATGCCTGCTTTAGAGACAGAGAGCAAGAGGAAGTGAGCAAGGGAGGTCATTCACAATTCTGTCACTCCTAAATTTGTCTGAACCTTTTTGGAAGGCATTTATATTTCCTGCTAGCACCACCTCTTGGGGGTGATGAATTCCAATAAGTTTCAATCCGTTTATTACTCACTGTGAGAGATATTGCTTCCTTTTATGTCTGGAACTAAACCTGGATCACATTTCACAGGATATCCCCTAGTCAAAGAGTTTTGGAATCTGGTGAGTAAATCCATGCCTCATGATTCCTCAAGGTTCTTGTTTTTTTTGTTTGTTTGTTTGTTTGTTTTGTTTTGTTTTTTGAGATGGAGTCTCATTCTGTCACCCAGGCTGGAGTGCAGTGGCGGGATCTCGGCTCACTGCAGCCTCCGCCTCCCGGGTTCAAGTGATTCTCCTGCCTCAGCCTCCCGAGTAGCTGGGACTACAGGCGTGCACCACCACACCCAGCTAATTTTTGTATTTTTAATATAGACGGGGTTTCACCATGTTGGCCAGGATGGTCTTAATCTCTTGACCTCGTGATCTGCCCACCTCAGCCTCCCAAAGTGTTGGGATTACAGGCGTGAGCCACCGCGCCCCAGCTGGTTCTTGGTTTTGTGGATGCAGATGTCTTCTCCTCTTGGCCTTCAGACTGAAGACTCTAACCTTTCCCCTTGTCTGATAGTCCCATTTTATTTGTCTTTCTCCGAATCTCTAGTAGTTGTACCTTTCCAGGTTGTGGTGGCAAGAACATCTCTTAACTGCTTTGTTTAACAGAAAAACAAAAAGCTGCTTTGCAAAGGGAAGAAAGTATTTTTGCTTTTTGTTTCTGATAACACAGCATGAGAACACAAGACAACTGACTGAAATACTCTAGGGCAGGGTGCTTGCATCGGAAGCATCTTTACATCCCAGGGCCTTGCCTAGAGCCTGTGACATGATCAACACATGCAGGGTGGATGTCTGTAGAGGGTCGGGGTGAATGTGTGTCCTGAGTATTGCTGCGAGCCCAGATTCCTTTACATTGTGCTTAGAGTTTTGATTTTTTGTTTTTAAATTTTATTTCTAACCCTTTTAATATCTCACTAGATTTGTAGGTGTGTCCTCAGAGTCACTGATTTTTACTGCCTGGTGCAGTTGTTTACAATGCTTTCTTTACAAAATTGTTGTGTTTTTATAATTATATAGTGGGAAATATTCATTGTAGAGCATTTGGAAAGTACAGAAAAGATCAGATAGAAATGTAAAATTAGCCACAATTCAGCCACACCTCAATACATTTCTGCCCAGTTTTTTCTATGGCACATTGATACTTTTTCATTTTATAAAATTGGAATCTTTCTATTATTTATTGTTTTTTTCATGTAATACCACATCATGAACAATTTTCTGTGCCAAGGAATATTCTTTGGAAATATTATTTTAAATGGTTGCTTAATTGTCTGACAAATGGATATAAATTTGACTGGTTATTCTTCTTTGAATAGACCAATTGTTTCCAATGTTTTCCTATCACAAGTATTTCTATTCTTCCTAATATTGACACAACCTACTGGGTCTGAGTCTGATTATTCTTGTCCACTGTACATGATTAGAATGCTTTATCTAACTCAGTGGTCCCCAAAGAGAGATGTAGTCACCCAGTAAGCAAGGGAATTTGGAGGGTAGGCAGAATATTATAACTCTGATTTTTATTTGTTTTTATCTTATACTTGTACAGTTTCTATTTTTGATGCTGTTTAAAAAAAATCAACATGTTATACGGATATAACGGCATACAGGGATGTAATCTTGTAGTGAGTGACCCTATTTAGAGGGCACATGCTCAGATTCTTTTTTACCGATAGCAGATTGCAATCAAAATTATTTGGAGACCGCTGATCTAAGTCATCCAGAAAATTTGTAAAGCTTTGTTTCCTCTTGGAGTTTTCCTGAAGTTCTTGGATTTTAGGGGAAGTTGGATTATGAAGTCCTCCAGGGTCTACTAAGCTCCTGGTAGCTTTTCTCTGTCACTGTAGAAAACGGGGACTCTTCTTAAGCTGTGAGAAGCAATGGCAGAAACTTGGCTGATCTTCTCCCTTTCGCTGAACAGCCATCAGATAATGCCCACTCCTTGTGACTTCCTAATGCCATCTCATTCTATGGCTCCAGATGAAACTGAGGAAGTTGGGTTTTACTGCGTGGAGCCTGCCTATACTTATCTCCTCCAATCCCTGTTTTCCTTTCGTCTAGCTCTGAGGCACTTGCTTTTTCTCCCCACTCTCTGAAAACACTTTCATGATTCTCTCACTCTTTTACAGCAGTATATTTTTATTTATTTATTTATTTGTTTGCGGGAGACCAGAGTTTTATTATTACTCAAATCAGTCTTCCCCATTCGGGGATCAGAGTTTTTAAAAACAATTTAGTGGCTGGGGAGGGGCAGTGAGTCTGAGAGTGCTGATTGGTTGGGTTGGAGATGAAATCATACTGTGTCACTGCCTTCTTGCGCTGAGTCATTTCCTCGGTTTGGGGGGAGGTCACAAGATCGGATGAGCCAGTTTATCAATCTGGGTGGTGCCAGTTGATCTATCAAATGCAAGGTCTGCAAAACATCTCGAGGCCTGATCTTAGGAGTTTAGGGAGGGTCAGAACCTTGTAGCCTCCAGCTGCATGAATCCTAAACCATAATTTCTAATCCTGTGGCTAATGTTAGTAGTCTAGTACCCAGGGAGGAAGGAGGTTTGTTTTGGGAAAGGGCTGTTATTGTGTTTGTTTTAAGGTATAAACTAAGTTACTCCCAAAGTTAGTTCAGCTTATGCCCAGGAATGAACAAGGCCAGCTTAGAGGTTAGAAGCAAAATGGAGTTGGTTAAGTTAGATCTCCTTCATTGTCCCAGTCACAATTTTGCAAAAGTGGTTTCAATCCCTCCTTTTAGGTTTTATGACACCTTAATCTTAGGGTGTTGGCTAATGAAGATGGAAAAAGGGTGAAGACCGCTCTAATTTCTTCCTGCTGATCAGGGGTGTAGTGGGGGTAGGTGTTGACCCCAAGGTGAAAGGAATGAAACCACTTTGCAGCTGCCTGAGTGTACTCATGCAGGCCTGGCTGGGGTTCCAAGGCTTGCATGGCAAAGCCGTTAGTATTGTCATCTGTAGTTTCAGTATCGCATTTAAGGGAACAGTGTACTATAAGGTAAATACTGAGTGCTAGGCTAAGGAGTGCAAATCCCAGTTTTAAAAGTAAAAATTTCCCCTTCCTGTGTCCGTGTGTTCTCATTGTTCAATTCCCACCTATGAGTGAGAACATGCGGTGTTTGGTTTTTCATCCTTGCGATAGTTTGCTGAGAATGATGGTTTCCAGCTTCAGGAAGGGGAATATCACACACCGGGGACTGTTATGGGGTGGGGGGAGGGGGGAGGGATAGCATTAGGAGATATACCTAATGCTAAATGATGAGTTAATGGGTGCAGCACACCAACATGGAACATGTATACATATGTAACAAACCTGCACGTTGTGCACGTGTACCTTAAAACTTTAAGTATAATAGTAATAAAATTTAAAAAAAATAATAAAATATAATAAAACAGAATAAAAGTAAAAATTTGAAAGTGTTAGTTTGGGGACTTGTAACCCACAAACAATTTAGGATTTAGTTCAAACTGCAGAAAAAAAACAAAACAAAACTAATAACTCAAGAACAGCTAACAACAGGTATACTATAGTTTTTCTTTGGAGCATAAGTTTTCTCTCTCCAGTCCCCATTTAAATGCTCCCCACTGCACCAAAATAACAAAATAAAATAAAACAAAAACAAAAGTATACCATCTCTTTAAAATGTTGCTAGTCCCTTGTACTTTTATAACTTTTGTTTTTAACAGCTTTCTTGGGATATAATTGACACACAATAAATTGCACATTTTTAGCATGTACAGTTTGATAAGTGTGGGTGCAGGTGCATGCATACTCCTGTGAAACCGTTACCCAAATAAAAATAATGAGTATATCCATCACCTCCAGAAGTTTTCCCAAAGGATTGTAATCTATTCATCTACCTGCCCTCACACACTCATGTTGTCCACAGGCAACCACTGATAGACTTTGTATCATTATAAGTTGGTTTGCATTTTCTAAAATTTATACATATAGAATCAAGCAGTATGTATTTTTTGACTGTCTTCTTTAACTCAGTTATTTTGATATTTATCAATGTTGTGTCAATCATTCATTCTTGTTATTGAGTAGTCTTGTATACATGTAGCAACAAATTGTTTATTCATTTACCTATTAATGGACATTTGGGTTGTTTTCACTTTTGGCTTTTAAAAATAAAATTGTTGTAAACAAATGTTTACAAATCTTTGTATGGACATATGCTTTTATTTCTCTTGGGTAAACCCCTAGGAGAGGAATGGCTGGATCATATGGTAGGTATATATTAACTATGAAATCCCAAATTGTTTTTTCAAAGTGGTTATGGTTATACCATCTTACATTCTCACCTGCAGTATATGAGAGTTTCATTGGCTTCTAATCGTTTTCAATACTTGCTCATCCTCATCAATACTTGCTATGGTCAGTGTTTCTAACTTTAGCCATTCTAGTAGTTATGTGAGAGTGTCTAATTGTAATTTAGATATACATTTCTCTAAAGACAAATGATGTTGAGCACCTTTTACTTGCCATCTGCATATCTTCTTTGTTGAAATAGCTTTTCAAACCTTTTGCTCATGTAAAAACAAATTGGGCTGTTTTCTTATTACAGAGTTTTGAGAGTTCTTTATACATTTTGGAGACAAGTCCTTTATCAGATATATGCTTTGTAAAGATTTTCTCCCAGTCTGTATCTTGTCTTTTGATTCTCTTAACAGTATCCTTTGAAGAATAAGAGTTTTAATTTTTTAAAATTAATTAATTAATTAATTTATTATTATTATACTTTAGGTTTTAGGGTACATGTGTGCAATGTGCAGGTTAGTTACATATGTATACATGTGCCATGCTGGTGCGCTGCACCCACTAACTCATCATCTAGCATTAGGTATATCTCCCAATGCTATCCCTCCCCCCTCCCCCCACCCCACAACAGTCCCCAGAGTGTGATGTTCCCCTTCCTGTGTCCATGTGTTCTCATTGTTCAATTCCCACCTATGAGTGAGGATATGCGGTGTTTGGTTTTTTGTTCTTGCGATAGTTTACTGAGAATGATGATTTCCAATTTCATCCATGTCCCTACAAAGGACATGAACTCATCATTTTTTATGGCTGCATAGTATTCCATGGTGTATATGTGCCACATTTTCTTAATCCAGTCTATCATTGTTGGACATTTGGGTTGGTTCCAAGTCTTTGCTATTGTGAATAATGCCGCAATAAACATACGTGTGCATGTGTCTTTATAGCAGCATGATTTATAGTCCTTTGAGTATATACCCAGTAATGGGATGGCTGGGTCAAATGGCATTTCTAGTTCTAGATCCCTGAGGAATCGCCACACTGACTTCCACAAGGGTTGAACTAGTTTACAGTCCCACCAACAGTGTAAAAGTGTTCCTATTTCTCCACATCCTCTCCAGCACCTGTTGTTTCCTGACTTTTTAATGATTGCCATTCTAACTGGTGTGAGATGGTATCTCATTGTGGTTTTGATTTGCATTGCTCTGATGGCCAGTGATGGTGAGCATTTTTTCATGTGTTTTTTGGCTGCATAAATGTCTTCTTTTGAGAAGTGTCGTTCATGTCCTTTGCCCACTTTTTGATGGGGTTGTTTGTTTTTTTCTTGTAAATTTGTTTGAGTTCATTGTAGATTCTGGATATTAGCTCTTTGTCAGATGAGTAGGTTGCGAAAATTTTCTCCCATTTTGTAGGTTGCCTGTTCACTCTGATGGTAGTTTCCTTTGCTGTGCAGAAACTCTTTAGTTTAATTAGATCCCATTTGTCAATTTTGGCTTTTGTTGCCATTGCTTTTGGTGTTTTAGACGTGAAGTCCTTGCCCATGCCTATGTCGTGAATGGTAATGCCTAGGTTTTCTTCTAGGGTTTTTATGGTTTTAGGTCTAACGTTTAAGTCTTTAATCCATCTTGAATTGATTTTTGTATAAGGTGTAAAGAAGAGATCCAGTTTCAGCTTTCTACATATGGCTAGCCAGTTTTCCCAGCACCATTTATTAAATAGGGAATCCTTTCCCCATTGCTTGTTTTTCTCAGATTTGTCAAAGATCAGATAGTTGTAGATATGTGGCATTATTTCTGACGGCTCTGTTCTGTTCCATTGATCTATATCTCCGTTTTGGTACCAGTACCATGCTGTTTTGGTTACTGTAGCCTTGTAGTATAGTTTGAAGTCAGGTAGTGTGATACCTCCAGCTTTGTTCTTTTGGCTTAGGATTGACTTGGCGATGTGGGCTCTTTTTTGGTTCCATATGAACTTTAAAGTAGTTTTTTCCAATTATGTGAAGAAAGTCATTGGTAGCTTGATGGGGATGGCATTGAATCTGTAAATTACCTTGGGCAGTATGGTCATTTTCATGATATTGATTCTTCCTACCCATGAGCATGGAATGTTCTTCCATTTGTTTGTATCCTCTTTTATTTCGTTGAGCAGTGGTTTGTAGTTCTCCTTGAAGAGGTCCTTCACATTCCCTTGTAAGTTGGATTCCTAGGTATTTTATTCTCTTTGAAGCAATTGTGAATGGGAGTTCACTCATGATTTGGCTCTCTGTTTGTCTGCTGTTGGTGTATAAGAATGCTTGTGATTTTTGTACATTGATTTTGTATCCTGAGACTTTGCTGAAGCTGCTTATCAGCTTAAGGAGATTTTGGGCTGAGACAATGGGGTTTTCTAGATATACAATCATGTCAGCTGCAAGCAGGGACAATTTGACTTCCTCTTTTCCTAATTGAATACCCTTTATTTCCTTCTCCTGCCTAATTGTCCTGGCCAGAACTTCCAACACTATGTTGAATAGGAGTGGTGAGAGAGGGCATCCCTGTCTTGTGCCAGTTTTCAAAGGGAATGCTTCTAGTTTTTGCCCATTCAGTATGATATTGGCTGTGGGTTTGTCATAGATAGCTCTTATTATTTTGAGATATGTCCCATCAATACCTAATTTATTGAGAGTTTTTAGCATGAAGGATTGTTGAAATTTGTCAAAGGCCTTTTCTGCATCTGTTGAGATAATCTTGTGGTTTTTGTCTTTGGTTCTGTTTATATGCTGGATTACATTTATTGATTTGCGTATATTGAACCAGCCTTGCATCCCAGGGATGAAGCCCACTTGATCATGGTGGATAAGCTTTTTGATGTGCTGCTGGATTCTGTTTGCCAGTATTTTATTGAGGATTTTTGCATCAATGTTCATCAAGGATATTGGTCTAAAATTCTCTTTTTTTTGTTGTGTCTCTGCCAGGCTTTGGTATCAGGATGATGCTGTCCTCATAAAATGAGTTAGGGAGGATTCCTTCTTTTTCTATTGATTGGAATAGTTTCAGAAGGAATGGTACCAGTTCCTTCTTGTACCTCTGGTAGAATTCAGCTGTGAATCCATCTGGTCCTGGAGTCTTTTTGGTTGGTAAGCTATTGATTATTGCCACAATTTCAGCTCCTGTTATTGGTCTATTCAGAGATTCAACTTCTTCCTGGTTTAGTCTTGGGAGAGTGTATGTGTCGAGGAATTTATCCATTTCTTCTAGATTTTCTGGTTTATTTGTGTAGAGGTGTTTGTAGTATTCTCTGATGGTAGTTTGTATTTCTGCAGGATCGGTGGTGATATCCCCTTTATCATTTTTTATTGCATCTATTTGATTCTTCTCTCTTTTTTTCTTTATTAATCTTGCTAGCAGTCTATGAATTTTGTTGATCCTTTCAAAAAACCAGCTTCTGGATTCATTAATTTTTTGAAGGGCTTTTTGTGTCTCTATTTCCTTCAGTTCTGCTCTGATTTTAGTTATTTCTTGCCTTCTGCTAGCTTTTGAATGTGTTTGCTCTTGCTTTTCTAGTTCTTTTAATTGTGATGTTAGGGTGTCAATTGTGGATCTTTCCTGCTTTCTCTTGTGGGCATTTAGTGCTATAAATTTCCCTCTACACACTGCTTTGAATGTGTCCCAGAGATTCTGGTATGTTGTGTCTTTGTTCTCGTTGGTTTCAAAGAACATCTTTATTTCTGCCTTCATTTTGTTATGTACCCAGTAGTCATTCAGGAGCAGGTTGTTCAGTTTCCATGTAGTTGAGTGGTTTTGAGTGAGATTCTTAATCCTGAGTTCTAGCTTGATTGCACTGTGATCTGAGAGATAGTTTGTTATAATTTCTGTTCTTTTACATTTACTGAGGAGAGCTTTACTTCCAGCTATGTGGTCAATTTTGGAATAGGTGTGGTGTGGTGCTGAAAAAAATGTATATTCTGTTGATTTGGGGTGGAGAGTTCTGTAGATGTCTTTTAGGTCCGCTTGGTGCAGAGCTGAGTTCAATTCCTGGGTATCCTTGTTGACTTTCTGTCTCACTGATCTGTCTAACGTTGACAGTGGAGTGTTAAAGTCTCCCATTATTAATGTGTGGGAGTCTAAGTCTCTTTGTAGTTCACTCAGGACTTGTTTTATGAATCTGGCTGCTCCTGTATTGGGTGCATATATATTTAGGATAGTTAGCTCTTCTTGCTGAATTGATCCCTTTACCATTATTAATGGCCTTCTTTGTCTCTTTTGATCTTTGTTGGTTTAAAGTCTGTTTTATCAGAGACTAGGATTGCAACCCCTGCCTTTTTTTGTTTTCCATTTGCTTGGTAGATCTTCCTCCATCCTTTTATTTTGAGCCTATGTGTGTCTCTGCACGTGAGATGGGTTTCCTGAATACAGCACACTGATGGGTCTTGACTCTTTATCCAATTTGCCAGCCTGTGTCTTTTAATTGGAGGATTTAGTCCATTTACATTTAAAGTTAATATGGTTATGTGTGAATTTGATCTTGTCATTATGATGTCAGCTGGTTATTTTGCTCGTTAGTTGATGCAGTCTCTTCTTAGTCTTGATGGTCTTTACATTTTGGCATGATTTTGCAGTGGCTGGTACCGGTTGTGCCTTTCCATGTTTAGTGCTTCCTTCATGAGCTCTTTTAGGGCAGGCCTGGTGGTGACAAAATCTCTCAGCATTTGCTTGTCTGTAAAGTATTTTATTTCTCCTTCACTTATGAAGCTTAGTTTGGCTGGATATGAAATTCTGGGTTGAAAATTCTTTTCTTTAAGAATGTCGAATATTGGCCCCCACTCTCTTCTGGCTTGTAGAGTTTCTGCCGTGAGATCCGCTGTTAGTCTGATGGGCTTCCCTTTGAGGGTAACCCGACCTTTCTCTCTGGCTGTCCTTAACATTTTTTCCTTCATTTCAACTTTGGTGAATCTGACAATTATGTGTCTTGGAGTTGCTCTTCTCGAGAAGTATCTTTTTGGCATTCTCTGTGTTTCCTGAATCTGAATGTTGGCCTGCCTTGCTAGATTGGGGAAGTTCTCCTGGACAATGTCCTGCAGAGTGTTTTCCAACTTGGTTCCATTCTCCCCGTCACTTTCAGGTACACCAATCAGATGTAGATTTGGTCTTTTCACGTAGTCCCATATTTCTTGGAGGCTTTGCTCATTTCTTTTTATTCTTTTTTCTCTAAACTTCCCTTCTCACTTCATTTCATTCATTTCATCTTCCATTGCTGATACCCTTTCTTCCATTTGATCGCATCGGCTCCTGAGGCTTCTGCATTCTTCACGTAGTTCTCGAGCCTTGGTTTTCAGCTCCATCAGCTCCTTTAAGCACTTCTCTGTATTGCTTATTCTAGTTATACATTTTTCTAAATTTTTTTCAAAGTTTTCAACTTCTTTGCCTTTGGTTTGAATATCCTCCCATAGCTCAGAGTAATTTGATCGTCTGAAGTCTTCTTCTCTCAACTTGTCAAAGTCATTCTCCATCCAGCTTTGTTCCGTTGCTGGTGAGGAGCTGCGTTCCTTTGGAGGAGGAGAGGCACTCTGCTTTTTAGAGTTTCCAGTTTTTCTGCTCTGTTTTTTCCCCATCTTTGTGGTTTTATCTACTTTTGGTCTTTGATGATGGTGATGTACAGATGGGTTTTTGGTGTGGATGTCCTTTCTGTTTGTTAGTTTTCCTTCTAACAGACAGGACCCTCAGCTGCAGGTCTGTTGGAGTACCCAGACGTGTGAGGTGTCAGTCTGCCCCTGCTCGGGGGGTGCCTCCCAGTTAGGCTGCTTGGGGGTCAGGGGTCAGGGACCCACTTGAGGAGGCAGTCTGCCCGTTCTCAGATCTCCAGCTGCGTGCTGGGAGAACCACTGCTCTCTTCAAAGCTCAGATGGAAATGCAGAAATCACCCATCTTCTGCATCACTCACGCTGGGAGCTGTAGACTGGAGCTGTTCCTATTCAGCCATCTTGGCTCCTCCCCAAGAGTTTTAATTTTGATGAAATACAAATTTATTATTTTCTTATGGATTGGGATTTTTGTGTCATATATAAGAAATCATTGCCTCATCCAAGATCACAAAGATTTTCTCCTATGTTTTATTCTAGGAGTTTATAGTTTCAGGTTTTAAATTTAGACCTATAATCCATTTTGAGGTTATTTTTGTATATAATGCATTTTTTTGTGTATAGTTATTCAATCATTTTAACACTATTTTGGAGAGGTAAATCTCTGTCTATTGAATTGCTCTTCTGCCTTTGTTGGACAATATATATGTATGAGTCTATTTTTGGATTCTCTATTTTGTTCTTTTGATATAGTTGTGTACATTGAGGTCTATACACATTGACTTGATTATTGTAGCTTTATAATAAGTCTTGAAATTAGGTAATTTTAGTTCTCCACTTTGTTCTTTTTCAGCATTGTTTTGGTTATTATTGGTCCTTTGCACTTCTATATGAATTTTTATAATCAGTTTATTTTATTCAAAAAAGCCTGCTGGGATTTGTTTGAGATTACACTGAGTCTATAAATCTATTTGGGAGATTTAACATCTTAACAATCTTGAGTCCTGTGTTTCAGCAACACAGTGTATCACTCTATTTAATTAGGTTATCTTTAATTTCTCTCAGTATTTTTTTTTTAGTTTTAATTGTACAGGTCTTTCACATCTTCTGTGAGATTTATTCCTAAGTAGTTAATATTTTTTGATGTTATTCTAAGTGGCATTGGTTTTTAAATTTCAGTTTCTGATTGTTTGTTGCTAGTATATATTGAGCTTATAGTCTGAAAATTTTCTAAATTCACTTATTAGATCTAATAGCTTTTTTTGGTGGAATCCATTGAATTTTCTACCTAGATTATCATGTTATCTGTGAATAAATACAATTTTAATTCTTTTTCCATCTGGATGTTTTTATTCTTTTAGCCTTATTGAACTATCTAGAATCTTTAGAAAAGTGTTGAATAGAAGTAGTGAGAATGAATATCTTTGTCTTACTGTCAATATTATGCAAAAAATTCAGTCTTTCACAATTAAGTATGATTATAGTTGTAGATTTTTCATATCTGCCTTTTATTACATTAAAGAATTTCCTGTCTATTCCTAGTTTGCCAAGAGTTTTTACTAGGAATGGGTGTTTAGTTTTGTCAAATGTTTTTTATGCACCAATTGAAATGTTCACATAGTTTTTCTTTTCGGTTTGTTAGTATAATAAATTATGTTGATTTTTTAAAAATGTTAAACCAAACTTGCCGTCCTGGGATAGACCCTACTAAGTTATGGTATATTATCCTTTTTGCGTATTGTTGGATTTGATTTGCTAAAATTTTGTTTGAAATGTTTGTATCTATATTAATGAGATATATTAGTCTTGAGTTTCCTTTTCTTGTAATATCTTTGTTTGCTTTTAGTATTAGGGTAATGTGGACCTCATGGAATTAGTTGGTAAGTTTTTATTCCTTGCTTCATTTCTTGTTATTCCTTTCTTTAATGTTTTCGCCAGTGAAGCCATCTGGGCTTGGAGTTTCTTTATTGGGCAGTTTTTAACTACAAATTAAATTTTTTGATATATATGAAACTATTCAGACTATTTCTTCCTGAGTGAGTTTTGGTAGTTTCCGCCCTTCAAAGATTTTGTCTATTTTATCTAAGTTGTAAAATCTATTGTCAGAAAGATGTTCCTAATACACTCTATAATATTTTTATTAACTGTAGAATTTGTAGTGATTTTACCTCTTTCATTCATATAATTGCTAATTTGTATCTCCCTCTCTCTCTTTTTCTCTTGTCTCTTTTACTGATAAAAAATAGGCAAGAGGTTTTTGCCTTTTTTGGGGGGTGGGTCTGGCAAGAGGTTTATTGGTCTGTTCAAAGAATGAGCTTTTAGCTTCACTCATTTTTTTCTATGTTGCATTTGGTTTCTTTTTCACTGATATTCACTTGGATAATTATTATTTCATTTATTCTGCTTTTATTTGGCTTAATTTCTTTGTCATTTTTAGTGTCTTAGTGTGGAAGCTGAGCTCACTGAATTGAGACATTTCTTTTCTTCTAATACAGGCATTCATTGCTATAAATTTTCCCCTAAGTACAGCTTTAGCAGCATCTACAGCTTTTGATATGTTGTGTTTTCATTTACCTACACTTCAAATACTTCCTAATTGCACTTTTGATTTCTTCTTTGACCCGTGGGTTATTTGGAAGTATGTTGTTCACTTTTCAAATATTTAGTGATTTTTCAGAGATCTTTCTGTTACTGATTTATAATTTAATTCCATTTTGACCAGAAGATGTACTTTCTATGAACTTAATCCTTTTAAGTTTATTGAGAATTATTTTATGTCTCAGAATATAATCTATCTTGGTAAATATTTCATTTACACTTCAAAATAATGTGTATTGTGCTATTGTTAGGTGGAGAGTATTCTATAAATACCAATTAGATCATGTTGGCTAACAGTGTTGTTCAAGTTTTGTATATCCCTTACTGATTTTCTGTCTCCTTGTTCTATCAATTGTTGAGAGAGAGGATATTAAAATCTGCCACAATCAATTGTGGCTTTGTCTATTTCTCCTTGAAGTTCTATCAGTTTTTGCTTCTTGCTTTTTGAAGTTCTGTTTTCTAGAACATAAAAATTTAGGATTATCATGCCCCCTCAATGTATTTACCTCTTTATGAGTTAAACTTCTTTATCCATTGCTGGGTGCTGGATATTTTTGTATTTCTGTCAATATTTTTGAGCCTTGTTCTGTGATACAGTTCAGTTACTTGGCAACAGTTTGATCTTTTAGGTTATTGCTTTTCACATTTGTTAGGTGAGACCAAATCTGTGTTCAGTCTAGAGTTAATTATTCCCTACCAGTTAGGCAAGCCCTTTCTGAGTGCTCTACCTAATGCTGGTGAATAATGATGTTTTCCAGTCTTGCTGGTGAGAACAGGCAGTATTCTTGCCCCTATGTGAACACTAGATACTGTTCTCTCTAATCTTTTCTGGGGGTTCTTTTTCTACACTTGAGTAGTTTTCTCAGTGCATGGTGCTGATCAATATTTTGTTGAATACATAGGGGATCTTGGCTGACTTTAGAGTTCTCTCTCTGTTCATCTCTCTTCTCTCTGTCTTTGGAACTCTAGCTGCATTGTCTCCGAAGGCTTTTAGCTCTGTGCCCTAAACTAGGGAAGTTTGCTGGTCTCCGCCTGATATCCTCCTTCTTGCTCCATGGTCTGGAAATGCTCTAAAGGTAGCAAGCTGGGGCAATTGTACAGCTCCCCTCACTTGTTCTCCACCTCTCAGGCATTGCCACCCTGATATCTGTTGTTTTGCCTGATAGTCAATGTCTTGAAAACTGTTCTTTCATGTGTTCTTTTGTCCTTGTTTATTTCAGACAGGAGGACAAAATTCAGTCCCTGTTATTTAATCTTAGCCAGAACTGAAAGAACTGTAAATAGGTTTTGATTCAACTTAGGTTTTCCAGTCTGCTTTCAGATAAAACCAGTTTTCTATAATTCAAATTTTAAAATTAAAGTGATTCTCAACTGGGTTTTATTTTTTAAATAAGCTTTATTGGGGAATAAGCTATAGACAATAAAATTAACATATTTTAGGTGATTATTTTAATGAGTTTTGAAAGATGAACATGCCTGCTTAACCCCATTCAAGATATAGAACACTTCTATGACCCCATGAAGTTCCTTTCAATGAATTTTTAATGTGCAATTATGAGAATTCAGTTGAACTCTATGCATTGCCCTTTGAGCTCAGGAAAGGAGCCCAGTGACTGAGCTGCCTCTCGTTCGTGGGTTGGTGTTACCCTGTTTTCCGCATTGCCCAGGTAGACAAACACATGTGTAATTCCTTGCAGATTTTACAGGCTGTCTTGATGTATTTGTTACACAACGTTCTTGCCACAATAACTAATTGATACGTGGTGCTTGATAGATATTGCCAGACTGCTTTCAAAAAATTTCAGAAAATTTTTGTGTTTATATTTATACTGCACCAATAAAATATTATCTTTATTTTTAACTTCTGAAAGTTTAATAGGGTAAATCATATTTTTGTTATCATTTTGTTTCTCAGACCCATGTCTGAATTTGTGAGGCACCTAGGAGCCATGCTGATATTATACATTAATGAATCTCATTTCCCTTCTGGTGGATGCACCAGAGGGAACCCTACATGGCAGCTGTTTGAATGAGAAGCCAAAAACACACTTTCACAGCAAATCATAAAGCCCCTGGGACTGTGTCTTATTTAAAAATATTACCTTGTTTCAAACATTCATTTATATTTTTGACTCCTTCTCCTCCATGTGCAATATTGTATTTTTAGTCCCACAGTTTTCTAGTGTTTGTCATGTGCCAGGAAGTGGGCTAGCCACATTAGGCACTGCATCCTGGAACAAGCAAAGCCACCTCTGTGCCATTGCATCCCTCTTCTTGTTGTCCAGCTTCCTCCCATTCTATTGGTTGCCAGTTCAGAATTCTCATTCTTGTGCTGTTTGCTGTGTTGCTCTTTGCATCTCTCCTAGCCTATTAAGGACCTGGGGGCTTCTACTCAAACAATGCCTCACCTTGCCCATTGAAATACAGCAGCAACAATGAGTCCTGCTGTGAGTGAGTAAGGCCGGGGTAAAAGGGGCAACCGACCCCTTCTCATCTCTGGATCCAGGTCCTATACCACACAATTGTTTTAACAGGCAAGGTTGGATATTTTTATACATTTTTATTTGCTAGTTAAGGCTTTCCTTATAGAAATTTTCTGTTTATGTCCCTTGCCTACTTATCTATTGAGGACTTTATTCTTTTTTTTATTTTTAAATCAATTTATATGAATTCTTTATTAGAAAAGATATTAAACAATTTTTGCAATTTTTCTGCAAAATTACTTCTCTGTCCAATATTTGCTTGTTTCCTTGGCTTTTGCTAGCCAGAAGATATGTTTCCTGAGTGTTAGGTTTACTCCTATAAATAAGATGGACCATATTCAAATGTGTATACCTTTCTCTTATCTTTACATAGCCTATAACATGTTTTCTCAGACAGTGTAAGTCTCACTCTGGAATGCTCAGATTAGCAGCCAAGGATGTATTCAGGGGGGAGGGAGAAATTGGATACTTCTGTGACAGGAATGGCTAGTGACATTTTCTCCCTGATGAGGTTCTATGTTCCACTCTTCCTTAATGCATTCTAAAATATTTATTGAGCATCTACTCTGTGCCAGGCATCACTGCCTTGTACATTCTAGGCCTTCGTTTAATGGCCACTGAGATTTAATTGAAGTTTGATGAGATGGATGAACTGTACACTATATCAATAAAGTTGACTATAACCATATTCTTAGAGCTATTAACTTTAGAGTCTGTAGAGATAATCTTGATTGAGCAAGACAGATATAGTTCCTCTCCTCCAGGGGTTCACAGAATATTGAAGAAGGCAGAGAAGTAAAAGAAAATTACAATAAAGTGTGGTAGGAGCTGTGATGGAGGACAGGGGGTGGGGACTTGAAAATATATAGAGGGCACCTAGCTCAGATGTGAGGAAGAAGGCAAAGCTTACTAGAGGTAGTGATATCCAAACAAAGACCTGGAGAATGTCTAAGAGTGGCTAGGAGAAGAATATTGGAGATCAGAGTATTCTTGCAAAGGCACCAGCTCAAAAAACTCCAGAGGGTGAGAGAGAAAACTTGTGTCTTTGAGAATCCAAGGTGACAAAAAGCGAATCCTAGAGAAATGGGTCAAATATTATCATTATTAGTACTTGAATTATTTGACCCCCTTTCCTTTTATTCCCCTACCCATTTGTAAAATACACCACCGTTATCATTTACTAATGAAAAGGGAGTTGGCCTGAAAATCAAGACACTTGGTTATTACTGCTTGTTCTGCTATAAAAGAGTTAGTTATGTGACTTTGGTGAGTTTAAGGTCCCACTCTAGGCCTCTCTTTTCTGTTCTGTGAAAGCAGGGGACCAGGAAGAACAGTGTCACATACACATCACAGACAGTAGGCTGCATCTACTATCTTTGAGGCATAGTTGTTGAATGGCACTAGGGTCTGTCTTCTTCCTATTCATCATGTCTGTGTTGCTCAAGAAAGGCATGTAAACCTGAGGACAAATAGCCAGAGTCTAAGAAGAGGTGTCCCCATGCCCAGTGAACCAAATCCTCCAGCTAGAATCTGAACAGTCCCTACCCCCAACTCCATAAAACCTTACACTGTGGGCTATTGATTTCCACAGACAGGAGTCAAGCCAATAAGTTAGAACCCCTGGAGGGCAGATAGGGACTGTTTGGGGGATTTTTCAGGCAGTACCTAATACATTATGGGTCCTCAGTTAATATTCATTGAAGTTTCATTGAGGTTTGATGAGATGGATGAACCATACAATATGTCAATAAAGTTAAGTATTACCCTAACCACATTCTTAAAGTTATTAAAAATGTCAAGAGCAGGGTGATTTATTTCCTCATTCTATGGAAATATTGCAAAGAGAGTATGTATTAAAATGTGCAGAGCTTAAATAATAATGATTTATCTTTCTGACTCCATCTTGAGCTTAGTGTCAGTGACTGTTTCTGGTGTCATCTGCCTCTTTCAGATCTTTGGCCTTTTGACACCATTTTTAGCCCTAAGAACAATGGGAGATTGCAGTACATGCTGGAGTTTAAGGAACTGGTGCAAATTCATTCCCCAGCCACCGCCTGTCTGTGGATGATCCCTAGCAGCTGCCGAAGTGTGACCTTTTACATTTGACATCATTGCCCCTGAGTAACAGGTACTTTAGCAGGGGAATGACAGAGCTCTGACCTTGAGCTGAAACCTGAAAAATGTGGTTCCTAGTGTGTCTCCCAGGAGAGTTATAAGTAATAGCAACTGAGGGAACTCAGGAGGGAGTGGGAGTTAAGAGTTATTTGCTCTGGGAATTTGTGTTCATGTTGAATCCCTTGCAGCTGACTTGCAGCACAGCCTGCTGTGGAGCAGGGCTCCTGACAGGGCGAGCCTTGGGATTCTCCACCGTGGGTCTCAGCCACAGCTTCTCTAGGACAACAGGAGATACCACCCCTCAGAGTATGTGCTTGTGTGTCTAAGATGCACATCCCTTAGGATCTGGAATGGCACAAACAGCTTTGCACAGCTACAGCTAAGCACCATGTACCAAGAACCTCTTGTTAAAAAATAATTTTGATGCTTCGTAATAACTATGTGATTACAAACCCTGTGGAAAATGACAACAGTTAAAACAAAAACCAGCCTTGCAAGCTATGTGCAGCTTTGGCAAAGCATATTCTCTTGAGCCCCCTCCCCAGCTGCTCAAGGACACCCCTCCCTTCAGGATCTCCCCTCTGGACATGCTGCTGCCCAGGGCTTTGTGTACGCTGTACTCCAGCCTCCTGCCTTCCCCATAACCGGCCCAGCAATCGGTACCGTTCTCGGCCTCTCGGGGGCACCAGAGCTCGCTCACAGCAAGGTGGATGCTTCTTGAGACAAAAGACGGGGATTTTGGCTGCCAATTTGTCTTTAACATTGTGTAAGGTCTGTCTCTACACAGAGCAGGCCATATACAGACCCGAATCAGGGCGTGCATTGTTCTGGCTTTTCTGTTGCTGGGAGAGGGATAATAGTAGCACACGCCCTGAGGTGCTGGGGAGCTGGATTTTGGTGCCTTTTGCATCTGAGTCCACCTATGAGGGCGAGTGGCTGGAAGAACAGGTCCCTGGAGTCAGATCTCATAGGACAGGAGGCTTCTCTTCGCCCCTGCCTGATGCTTCATGGAGTCGCATTCAGCGGTGAAACAAAAGGTGCCAGAGAAACAAGGCAAGTGAAAGTGATAGGAGAAAACGGCAAAAGGAAAGGGACAGGAAGAAAGAAAGAGAAAAAGAGATTGAAAGCTAGGAGCAAAATCAAGAATGAGACCAAGAAAAGCTAATGTATGGTGATTGTTCTTACCAGTGTTATGGGTTTTGGAGCAAAACAATTTGTAGGAAGCAAACTTCCCCAAATGTGAGTACTTAATAAAGAAGAAAACAGAAGGATTGATAATGGAAATTAGGCTAATGAATAAACAAGCTGCTTAAAAAATGGGTTTCTCTCGCAGTCCGTTATTTTTAACTTAGTGGCAATTTGCATACTAGTTAATTTGCATATATTAAATACTGCTCCCCTTCTCCTTCCCACCTCCTCCACTTCAGAATAACATTTCATTACGGTGCTGCTGGGCCAGAGGACTCGGAGGCTCTGGAGAGTTTATTAATTTATCCAACACATGCTGTGTACATTTTTATCACTTGCCGCACAGTGGACCCGATATCTTTGAAGTCATTAACAACACGAGGGGTGTTCTGCTCGAGGTATTCAAAAGAGAACGAGAAAAGCCAGCCTGCAATAACTGTACCAAAAAACAGGAAAAGATCGTGTATGGTTTATGTACTTTCTAGGAATACAAAAATGAGCAAGGGATGACTCTCATCTGCATCAGAGAGCTTCTGTTTTATTTGTTTGTGTTATTTATTTATTTAAATTTTGAAGCAAAACAGAAATGATTCCCAGTGGGGTGCAGACATCCAAAAAAGCACTAGCCATGCATACCATTTCTCCTGCTGCTGCCCACACTGAAAGGCAGGCTAGAGAGTGTGGCTCTTGGGGGAACTCTATTACTGCCGATGAGAATAATAAACCAACAGGTGAGGGCCACAAGCACCCGCTCCACTGTGCTCCTAGGGCTCTGCCTGCTGTCACTGCTGGGGGTCACGGGGCCCATCCCTGGACTGCACCTCCTCCTTAGTGCGCTCTCCCAGGGCGCCCTCCCACCACTGTCTCTCTCCCTTGTAGTTTCGACCAGGGTGGGAACTACTAAATTGAGCTTCTACTGGCATACTTAAATGCCCTGTAGTGGGTCATGCCACCTCCCATGGGAATAGAAGAAGGCTACCATTTCTAAGAAGGAGCTTTTAAAAAGTGACCACCTGCATTAATCCTGATGCCATTTTCTGATGCCATTTTCTAATGCCATCCTATCAGTTTAGCTATTTGTCCCTCCTTCTACTGTCCCAGGTGCTTAAGTTGAAGAGAAACCTGTGTATTTGTCTAGAGCTTGAAGTGTTTTCCCCAGATACCAATGCAAATTAACAAATTTATTCAATCATTCATTCATCAAATATTTATTAAATGCCTACCATGTGCCAGACATTCTAGGCACAGGAAAAATGGAGCTTACATTCTTATGGGTGGAGACAGACAATAAACACATAAATGATAAAGTGATATTTTTCTAGAGTTAAAAACACTAAGAGGAAGGATAAGTAAGGTGTGGGGTAGCCAGTGACCTGAGCAAGGGAGCCTTACTTTAGCTAAGGTCAGCAGGGATAACATCTCTGAGGATGTGACATTTGAGCTATAACTAAGGAGAACTAGAAGTAGGCAGAATTATTTCAGGGTCTTGCGGCCATCTTTGTGCTTGGTTTGGTCCTAGTTGGGCTTTTAGTTCAGTGAATTTGCATTTAGCTGAAACAATCTGTCAGTCCCAACGTGTTCACCACCACTGACCCCAAGGTGTGGACTGGCTTGGTGTTTCTGGCTTAGTGGAACAGCAGCTCTTTGGGCCCTTACACCATTCAGGTTACCTTTTGTGCAGAATGAGCAAGATTCAGATTTTGAATCTGAGAAGAAACTCCTCTGAAGGAGACAGTTATGTGCAATGGTTAAACATGTCCGACAGCCTGGGTTGAATCTTACTAGGTTTGTGACTTTGGGTAAGTTACATAACCTCTCTGCAGTTTAGTTTCCCAACTTGTAAAGTGGATATAATAAACGTAGAGGACCTGGCATGTAATAAAGGCTCAGTAAATGTGCCCAGGTTTTATTCTCCAGAACATATAGACTTTCCTCCCTCCATCACCCTCAAGGATAAGGATTCTAGTCCATGAATGGAGGATGTGGAGACTTTTTATGTGTGAATCTAAGCATATACAAAGAAAAGAAAATCATCTAAGAGCAGTTTCTAAGCCCCTTGTGTGTTGAATCAAGGAATCAGAGAGCCTTGAGTTTGAAACCCACCTCCACCAGGTTATTAAAAATTTTGACTTCGAGCAAGTTACTTGCTTATGACTCATTTTGCTCATTTGTGATATGGGCATAATCATAATGTCTACCTTATAATGCCATTACAAGGATTAATGATACAGTGTCTGTCAACCATAACACATAAATAAACGTTAGCTGCTATATTTAATATTATTTCACCTGCCTGGCCTGTGGCAATAAGTAGTTTGATCCTCTTGATTAATAAGCAATGGTTAAATTCTTCACATATTGTACTGATTTTTTTTTTTTTGCCAAATTACTCTCAAACTGGCTGCCACACTGCCATTTCAGTGTAGTTTTCTCCACCACCAATGCCTTTGTCCCTGACTATGTCAATGTCTTCTTTCCCCAGGACAACTGCAATGGCCCTGGCTTGTCTCTCCACTTCTGCTCCTGCCCTCCTCCAAGTCCTTCACCACAAGGCAGGCAGAGGATCTTTGTAGAGTATATATCAGCAATCCAGTGGCTGTCATTCACTCCTCTAATAAAATTCAAACTCCTAACCCTGGCCTGCAGGCTTAATTGACCCTTCCCTTATATGTTCAACCTTAGCTCTTCTCACTTTCCTCCATGCCTGCTGTACTCTAGTCACACTGGCCTTTCTACCCTTAAACATGCCAAGCTTTTTCCTGCTTTAAGGTTTTCAGGCATGTTATTTCTTCTCCCAAAATGCCCTTCTTTCTGTGCTGTGATTGGCTGGTATAATAGTGAGGGATTTCATTTGATTATGAATAACAGAACATTCTGATGACAGTACTTCCATATATACAGGGTTTTTTTTCTTTTTTGTTCAATTAGAAGTCGAAAAAAGGTTGCCTTGGTCATTGGCTCAAAAATATCTGAGAGAAGATCTCTGTCTTTGCTTTTGCCTTTTGTTTGCAAGATGACTCCCATAGCACCAGCCATCTTATCCATATTTCAGATAAAAGAAGTTGCTGAAGAGAAGCGAGAAAGGGCAGTCCTTATATTAGGGAAGCCACACCTTCTCCGAAATTATAGCTTATACCTCAATGGCCAAAGCTGGGATATGCTTGTTTTAGTTAGGTACACTGTGCTGTGCACGTAAGCAAAATAAGGAAGAAGTGAAATGTATTAGGTAGGCAAATGGTGGTGTCTGCCATAGCTGGCTTCTATTTTTTTGGGTTCAGGAAATGAGAGTGCATTTTCTTCTCAAAGAGGCCTTTTCTGAACATCTTGTCTAAGTAGTTTCGCTCCCTCTCATTATTCTCTGTCATAAGCCCTTTCTGTTTCCTTTGTAGTGCTTTTTATGATATAATTGTTCAATTCTTTGTTTACTTGTTTGTCATATATCCTACCGTAGGCACCATAAGGGCAGAGACTATGTCTGCTTGGCTTGCTACTGAATCCTTAGAACTCAGCTCAGAGCTGGGCATCAGTGGTTTCTCAAGAAATTATTCATTGAATGAATGAGTGAACCAGTTAATGAATGAATATAGGATACCTGTAGGATGTTGGGAAAGTTCTTTTTTCCTTTCCCAGACTACTCCAATCAAGGGGAATCACCCCCAATGGAATTGCTAGGTAGAAATGAACATAGTAAACTAATGTTAATAAGTGGCTTTGTCAAATTAACAAAAAACAAAATGTCCAGAGAATGAATTGCTAGATTTTTATTATCACATATTTTCACAAGTGCTTCTCTGATCATTGAGAAGTTTCAGTAGTTGAGAGTGAGTCAGATGTGGCAAGTTATAGAGATGTTCTGGATTACACAGGAAATGCAGAGTCTAAGCTCAAAACTGTCTTTTGGGAATGTTATGCACCCAACACTTGGGTTGGGAACATATTGCACAATGATCTTGTTTCCCCTTGTCCTTGAAAAACAAAACTAAACAAAATCACAATACATCATTTACTCTGTATTATATGTATTAACTGCTTAAATCCTTAAAACTCTCCGAAGAATAAAACTGAGGCTAAGGAAAGTTACGGTTAGGAAGTGGTGATAGAATCTGGGTTTGAAACTTAGTAACTAAGCTTCAGAGACTATGTGCTTATATTATGTTATAGTGCTCACTATTTTAATTTAGTGCAGAATTTCTTTAGGGAAAATTGGTTATATCAAATGGAAACCTATATTGTATTATACCTATGATTCTTCTGTAAAAGTCAGCTTTTAGGCAAGAGTGCAGAAAATGACTCTTTGGTGTATTACTGCAGAGATAAGTGCTTCAGTTGGGAGGTAGCTGTTGAGACAAAATGTAAAACAGGGAGTGGAGATGGTTCTTCAGGAGCCAGGACCAGCTGACCTCAATCCTCTTTCTGCCCTTATATCTAAAATTCTAGAGTTATCATCCTGAATTTAATTTCAGGGCCAGTTCCCTGCATTGCTGTAATCTATGTTTTCTAAAAGAGTATTAATATTGCTAGTCAAAGCCGTGTGGGGTGACAATTTTTTCCCGAGTGTTGCTGCAAAACAGACCATTCAAAAGAATGAAATTCTACAAGTAATTCAATACTTGCATCGCATGAAAACCTGGTAGATTTAGACTTTCCAAGCTAGAAAAGGCCTGCAGCAGGGATGAAATAGGCTGGAGGGTCGTGTTGAATTCAAATCCTGGCTCTGCAACTTGCCAGCCTTATGACTTTGGGCAGGTTACTTAACCCTAGGAATCTCTTTCACCTCTCACTTAAAAGAGATTTAGACCTAACCAAGGGAGTATTGCAAGTATTTCATGTGGTAATGTGTGTCAAAAACCCTAACACAATGACAGTCACAGAGTAGGGGTTCAGCCATTGCCAACTCCATTGCCCTACCCTTCCAGATGCCATGTGGCTCACTTAGTTAGTTGTCCTCTGAAAAATCTTAACAAAGAAGGCTCTTGTTTCTAAATAACTTCAGGGAGGAGATTTGATGAGCACTCTTGGTTGCCCATCCTATTGTCATTCACATCCCTAATTTTGTAGCCTTTAGTAAAGTACCATGTGCAGTGGGGAGCTCCACAGCTTGTGGGACATGCAGGGTTGGGGAGGGTCAATCAGAAGGCCACAGAGAAGCAGAAAAGTTTAGTTAAGAAGACCCTTGAGAGGCTGAAAGTACTTAGGCCAAACCCTCAGGCCTGGTGTGAAGGATTTAAGCACAATACAAGAACCAAGTGTTCAGTGCAGGCACCAGTCAGGGGCAGGAAGGCACAAGGATGCATGGATGGGCCATAAATACAGACCACAAAGCCGCAGAGAGCCAGTTCAGGTCTGTGGTCACTGTGGTGATGGCACATCCTCAGGGTACCTACCTGGTGCCCAAGCTGTCTGTCCTGGCCCAGAGAACTCACATCCCATAAGCTAGGCCCATATCATAGCTTCTCTTAATTGTGAGTCTGTTTAACATTCATTCAGTTTCTTCCTGGCATGTAGACTTTCATGGTAAACTGAAATTTTAGCATTCTTCTTATACAGCTGAACAAAAATGTGCTTTCTTTTAACTTTTACTCACTGGCTCCAGCCCTGCACCAAGGATTCACACAGAAAGAAAATTCCGGCCGGGCATGGTGGCTTATGCCTGTAATCCCAGCACTTTGGGAGGCCGAGGTGGGCAGGTCATGAGGTCAGGAGATCGAGACCATCCTGGCTAACGCGGTGAAACCCCGTTTCTACTAAAAATACAAAAATTAGCCAGGTGTGGTGGTGGGCGCCTGTAGTCCCAGCTACTTGGGAGACTGAGGCAGGAGAATGGTGTGAACCTGGGAGGTGGAGCTTGCAGTGAGCCGAGATGGTGCCACTGCACTCCAACCTGGGTGACAGAGCGAGACTCCGTCTCAAAAAAAAGAAAATTCCCTTTTTCTTGGGACAGTCTTTCAGACATTTAAAGAGAATGATCAACTGGCTAAACGTCTCCAAGGTCTTTATCTGTAATTTAATTAATATAGTTTTCAGTTCTTTTCCCATTTTCTTTTCCTGCCTGTGACCTCTCTCCATCTGGTCAGTGAATACCCTAAACTACAGATCTCAGAACCTCTGGAAGAAGCAGACAGCAGTTAGTTACCACTGGAAAATGTAGTCCTGTGTGCCTATTAGCTTCCTTGGCAGCTGCCCCCTTACTATTGAGTGAACTGAGACAGTAGACTCAATTCTGAGATCTCATGAGTTGCTATCAAGGTCTGTCTCCTCATCCTCTATTTGTGCACTTGATTGTTTGAATAAGACTCTGAAATGTTGGGTCAGGTTTGAACTACTGCTTTTGGCATGCTGATTCTGCCATCCCCCTCCACAGCCTCTTCTCTCAGCCTCATGTAGATGGGGTATGCAGGCTCAAGGGGACAAACATTTAATAGTACTTAATAAAAATTTTGGACTGAATGAGGCAGAGGTCAAAATTCTTCATTATGTCACAGTTCAGGGCATCCTATAGCATCATATCACCCATTAATCATCATCTCCAAATTTATTCAACCATTTATGAATTCACTGAATGGTATTATCATGAGGTCCATATCTCTGTAATTTGTTAACAACAATATTATAGGAAACTCCATCAAAGACATTGCCAAAATCAATAAGCACTCTATCTACTGCATCTTTTTAATTCTCTATTGTGGTCATCTCACCAACAGGCATGTCTAATGGGGATTGTTCTTAGTGAGTCAAAGTTGGTCCCAGGAAACATGTTCTTCCCAATAAGGGTTCACATTTCTTCTGTTACACAATCTTCTCAAGGAGTTTCTAGGGACCATCTTACTCTTTTGAAAATTAAAACCTGCCCTCTTCCCAAAAGATATTAAATAGATGAGGATAGGACAAAAGAGATTGAAATTAAACTTTGCAGAAATAATCTAGATCAGGCTTTATGAATAATTACCAGGCATTGTGCTAAAATTCTAAAAATGGCTATGATGTCACTTGCATAAATTATTAATAAATTATTATGTATTTGATAATTTTTCTTTGTCGACCTAGAGGCAAAGGTATGGATGAGATCACATAGCAAGGGGATTGCTGCTGAGAAGGAGTCAAAGCCTGGGTTTTACTTGTGGCCTCCTGCTACACTAACTTTACTGACATGCCATTCTGGGATAGTCTTTTCTCTCTGAGGCTTCAAGAGAAGATGAGAATACATTCCATCCCTACCTCTTGGAGTCATTGTGAGGACTCAGATGAAGTGCAGCGTCACGCAAAGGTAAGCGGTTATTAGTATGGCTTCTGGAAGAGTTTGTGTCTCCAAGTGGGATCCTTGGCTGTCAGATCCATGACTGCAGCTATAAATACCGTGGGAAGTCGGAAGCACACACTGGGGTTGACCGTATTCTCTAATTGGGTGTCACCTTTCACGAGCCAAGCAGCTGCCAAAACTCATTGCCTCTGATTTAGTGTCTTGGAACTGATCAGCATATTGTTTTTTTAATAACCATCTGAGGTTCAAGAAGTCTTCCAAGTGGTACCACTTGAAATATAACAGCTGGCTCAGGGGCTGTTTTGCGGTAGGCTCAAATGGGACTTAGGCGCTATTTTCTTCTTATGCATAAATGTGGTAACAAGCTTGAAAAGGGGGCTCAGCGATTCCCCACTGCCTCCAGTGCTCAGTAAGCAATTTGAATATTTCAATATGGAAAATATAACCTAGTTCTTTTTAGACCAATCTGCCTCTTATTCATAAATTAAATAGGATACACAGAGCTAAGAACAGAATGAAGACAAGACAGTGCAGACATCATATCAATAGCAGGAATCTATCCTGAGCCTGTCATTCTTCCATCTATATTCCTGTCCACCCATGTGTCCATATATCCATCAATCCATCTATTAATACATAAAAATTAAATGAATATTTATGATACACAAGACACTTAATGAGACCTAAGTCCTGCCTTCAAGGAGTTTATGGTTAAGTGGAGAAATCGAATATAATTCACAGCAAAGCAATGTTATTACAAGATCAGAGAAAGATTACTTCCAGTTAGATAGAACTGGGGAAGCATTTAGGCTGAACCAAGAAAGTTGGATAAGATTTAGATATATGGAGATGGGAGATACAGTTTTTCTAGGAAGAGGGAATAACCAACAATAAAGACATGAAGGAGGTAAACTATGGAGACTGCTTGGAGACTACTGTTCAGTATTGAGTTTTGCAGGAGATAATGAGAGTTAAGCTGAAAAGGTAGCCTGGGACAGATGATAAAGGGCCTGGAATTCCAGGCTAAGGAGTTTGTACATAATTTTGGAGAAAATTAGGAGCCCCTGAGGATTTTTGAATATTGTAGCATTGTATCCAGAACTGTGCTTCAGAAAGAGTACTGCCATTCCCAGTGTTAAATGTTAGAAGCAATATGCCAGAGCCTTGCCTCCAGGTCTTACCTTCTGGCTTTCACATGGCAGTTGTGGCTGCCAGTGGCTGGGAAGAAGATTATTCTATTTTACCCTGAAGGAGGAAGGTGGATATAGTTGATCTGTGAATTCCAGTCAGATTCCCTTTCAGGACTGACACACTTATCTGCTCATGCTGAGAGTGTTGGCTACTGATGACCATAGCCTAATCCCTCTCTGGGAACTGCATCTGGCTGGTGAGAGCTGCCTTTCCCAGGGTAATACTCTCTCCTTCAATGACTGGTTGATACAGGGTTTACAAAGGCCTGGCCCCTTTGCCTCAATTTGGAAGACAACTCTGAATACTCCACAGTTCGTAACTCCCAAGCTTCCTGCAGGATTATCTGAGACTTCTGCATTCCCCAGTGCCTGCTCCGACAAAACTCCTGCACATACATCTCCATCTCTGAGTCTGTTTCTAGAATCCTGAGCAAAGGCAATGGGTCTTCCTCTTCCCCAGCTTCCTCTGCAGTTGACTTATCCAGGGGATGGCTTGTGTCATCTCTCTTGTATCATCTCCCTCGCTAAGGGGCTGAAGATGGGCAGTGTTGCTCCTATTTCTAAGAGATTGTCTCTGTGAGTGTATCTGTGAGTGTAGAGTTTTCTCTTTAGGTATTGAGGGTCTCTGGACCTTCCCAGGCTGTGTTCCCCAAAATGTCTTCCATGGGATGTTTATGGAGGTACACCTTGAAAAAACTGGTAGCCAAACAAGTACTCAGTATCTAAGAGGTCAGAATTGTAGACAATGCTTGAGTATATCTGATTATAGAGAAGTCTTCTCAAAAACCATGTCAGGGGTTAAGGAAATGTTGCTTTATATGTTTGAGGAATTATTTGGGGCTGAAATACTCATTAGTGAGTATTTCATTAGTGAAAGGCAAGGCCAATGTCTACTTGGAATGATACTTGTAAAACAATGGTTGAAAACTCATGTGGCTCGGCATCCATTCGACATAAACAATGAGATAAGAATATAGGGTCCTGGGGACCTGAAAATAAAGTGTAGGCCTGTCCTAAGGGACTGCTGCTATAGGGGTTCATGAAAAAGATTGGTGCTTCCATGAGGAAGTGCTGGTCCCTGTGGCCAGACCTCAGGTTTTGCAAGGTATCTGTACTTTAAAAAATTTAAGTCTCCTGAGTTTTAATTTAATTTTTAGAAAATACTGTGTGCATGAAGCAAAATATATCGCGAGCTGAATGTGGCCTTCAGGCTGTGGTTGTTTGCCTCTGTTTTAAACCACCATGCATGCTGGAGAGATCACCTGAGGCAAAAACAGTGAGCACATTTGTGTGCTCATCTCTCGAGGGGCCTCTGCCTGGTAATGGGCCACTGGGAGGCAGGGTGGGCTACAGAAATGGGGGGGGAGGGCTGAAGAGCCTATGCATGCATGGTCTGAAGAGCAGACAGCTTCAAACATGTTTCCAAATGTGTTTTGGCCACTTTCCTTTAAGAGAACTGGGGAAATCTGCAGGTTTAAAAAAAAATCTTATTTGTAAATTTACTTATTCCTTAAATTCCTTCTTAAAACATTATTTTATGTTATTTAATCTTCATGAGATCCTTCAAGGATTCCCAACTGTACACAAGATAACAGTTGACAGTTAAATCCCTCCATGTTAGGGCTGCACATTCAATTCATTCATTCATTCATTCAGGTGTGAATTCCTTGATTTGACACATACACAAATAATTATACAAATAATTATTGAATACTGTCTTGTACAGGGAACTGTATGAAGTACCTCTAGAATTACAAAAATGAATAAGGTACTGTTTCTGCCTTTCAGGAACTCAGATGCCCTCACTGCATCTCAAATGCACTCAGGTAGGTACGATGATGGTAAGAGTTCATATTTACTGACTACCTACTAAGTGGTTGGTACTATTCCTAGTATTTTGTTTAACTTTCGCATTTAATCCTATAACAGCATACCTAAGAAGTGACTATTATTTCTGACCTCCATTTAGAGAAAGCATGGAGACACATGCTGTTTCAGCACTTTCCCCAAGATCAGAGAGTTATAGGAGCTGGAGCTGGATAGAAGCCTGGTTTACACCTCTCTGACTATTGCTTCACCGGGCCACCTGGCATCCTGTGGAGGGGCTTCTGAGCACCTGTAATCTGATGGAGAGCATGGCAGAGGCAGCTGGATGCTAGACACTGAGGAGACATCTGAGTCTGACAAGTGGAAAGAGATGTGTGTGGGGAAAGGAGATCAGGCAAAGGCTCAGCAGTAGGAAGGGCAGAGTGGCCCCTGAGACCACAGGAAGCAAAGGGAAGCAATGCTGGACGGCCGGCCAACTCCTGGGCTGTGGGGCCAGCAGCCATTAGAGACAGTCAGAGGAGAGGAGCCTTAGACCCCACCAGACCCTGCAGAGGATGAAACAGAAGGATGCAAAGAGATTCATCCTCTTAAGAGAGGAAACAAATACAAATCACAATGAAACTCCACTTTCCTGCATTGGATTAATGAATACTCGAAAGCTTAATACTACTTAGTGTTGGCCAGGACTTTCCTTTTGCACAATTTTGATGGGTGAGTCAATTGGTAAAGTGTTTGTGAGTGCAGTTTGGCAATATGTGTGTATCTACATTTTAAATGCACATACTTTTTGGTCCAGAAAAAGTCCCCTGAGGATACATACATACCTGCAGGATAAATGCACACACATACATATATTTAGGGTTGGCATTTTTACAAACAGAAAATTAAAAATGATCTTCATCAGCAGGTTAAGCAAATACATTATGATAATACAAACTAGGGAATACTGTGGCTTCGTATTACTCTTTATTTTTTTTACAACTTTTTTTATTTTATTTTATTTTATTTTATTTATTATTATTATTATTATTATTATTATACTTTAGGCTCTATGGTACATGTGCGCAACGTGCAGGTAAGTTACATATGTATACATGTGCCATGCTGGTGCGCTGCACCCACCAACTCGTCATCTAGCATTAGGTATATCTCCCAATGCTATCCCTCCCCCCTCCCCCCACCCCACACCAGTCCCCAGAGTGTGATGTTCCCCTTCCTGTGTCCATGTGTTCTCATTGTTCAATTCCCACCTATGAGTGAGAATATGCGGTGTTTGGTTTTTTGTTCTTGTGATAGTTTACTGAGAGTGATGATTTCCAATTTCATCCATGTCCCTACAAAGGACATGAACTCATCATTTTTTATGGCTGCATAGTATTCCATGGTGTATATGTGCCACATTTTCTTAATCCAGTCTATCATTGTTGGACATTTGGGTTGGTTCCAAGTCTTTGCTATTGTGAATAATGCCGCAATAAACATACGTGTGCATGTGTCTTTATAGCAGCATGATTTATAGTCCTTTGGGTATATACCCAGTAATGGGATGGCTGGGTCGAATGGAATTTCTAGTTCTAGATCCCTGAGGAATTGCCACACTGACTTCCACAAGGGTTGAACTAGTTTACAATCCCACCAACAGTGTAAAAGTGTTCCTATTTCTCCACATCCTCTCCAGCACCTGTTGTTTCCTGACTTTTTAATGATTGCCATTCTAACTGGTGTGAGATGGTATCTCATTGTGGTTTTGATTTGCATTTCTCTGATGGCCAGTGATGGTGAGCATTTTTTCGTGTGTTTTTTGGCTGCATAAATGTCTTCTTTTGAGAAGTGTCTGTTCATGTCCTTCACCCACTTTTTGATGGGGTTGTTTGTTTTTTTCTTGTAAATTTGTTTGAGTTCATTGTAGATTCTGGATATTAGCTCTTTGTCAGATGAGTAGGTTGCGAAAATTTTCTCCCATTTTGTAGGTTGCCTGTTCACTCTGATGGTAGTTTCTTTTGCTGTGCAGAAGCTCTTGAGTTTAATTAGATCCCATTTGTCCATTTTGGCTTTTGTTGCCATTGCTTTTGGTGTTTTAGACATGAAGTCCTTGCCCATGCCTATGTCCTGAATGGTAATGCCTAGGTTTTCTTCTAGGGTTTTTATGGTTTCAGGTCTAACATTTAAGTCTTTAATCCATCTTGAATTGATTTTTGTATAAGGTGTAAGGAAGGGATCCAGTTTCAGCTTTCTCCATATGGCTAGCCAGTTTTCCCAGCACCATTGATTAAATAGGGAATCCTTTCCCCATTTCTTGTTTTTGTCAGGTTTGTCAAAGATCAGATAGTTGTAGATATGTGGCATTATTTCTGATGGCTCTGTTCTGTTCCATTGATCTATATCTCTGTTTTGGTACCAGTACCATGCTGTTTTGGTTACTGTAGCCTTGTAGTGTAGTTTGAAGTCAGGTAGTGTGATGCCTCCAGCTTTGTTCTTTTGGCTTAGGATTGACTTGGCGATGTGGGCTCTTTTTTGGTTCCATATGAACTTGAAAGTAGTTTTTTCCAATTCTGTGAAGAAAGTCATTGGTAGCTTGATGGGGATGGCATTGAATCTGTAAATTACCTTGGGAAGGATGGCCATTTTCATGATATTGATTCTTCCTACCCATGAGCATGGAATGTTCTTCCATTTGTTTGTATCCTCTTTTATTTCCTTGAGCAGTGGTTTGTAGTTCTCCTTGAAGAGGTCTTTCACATCCCTTGTAAGTTGGATTCCTAGGTATTTTATTCTCTTCGAAGCAATTGTGAATGGGAGTTCACTCATGATTTGGCTCTCTGTCTGTCTGTTATTGATGTATAAGAATGCTTGTGATTTTTGCACATTGATTTTGTATCCTGAGACTTTGCTGAAGTTGCTTATCAGCTTAAGGAGATTTTGGGCTGAGACAATGGGGTTTTCTAGATATACTATCATGTCATCTGCAAACAGGGACAATTTGACTTCCTCTTTTCCTAATTGAATACCCTTGATTTCCTTCTCCTGCCTAATTGCCCTGGCCAGAACTTCCAACACTATGTTGAATAGAAGTGGTGAGAGAGGGCATCCCTGTCTTGTGCCAGTTTTCAAAGGGAATGCTTCCAGTTTTTGCCCATTCAGTATGATATTGGCTGTGGGTTTGTCATAAATAGCTCTTATTATTTTGAGATACGTCCCATGAATTCCTAATTTATTGAGAGTTTTTAGCATGAAGGGTTGTTGAATTTTGTCAAAGGCCTTTTCTGCATCTATTGAGATAATCATGTGGTTTTTGTCTTTGCTTCTGTTTATATGCTGGATTACATTTATTGATTTGCGTATATTGAACCAGCCTTGCATCCCAGGGATGAAGCCCACTTGATCATGGTGGATAAGCTTTTTGATGTGCTGCTGGATTCTGTTTGCCAGTATTTTATTGAGGATTTTTGCATCAATGTTCATCAAGGATATTGGTCTAAAATTCTCTTTTTTTGTTGTGTCTCTGCCAGGCTTTGGTATCAGGGTGATGCTGGCCTCATAAAATGAGTTAGGGAGGATTCCCTCTTTTTCTATTGATTGGAATAGTTTCAGAAGGAATGGTACCAGCTCATCCTTGTACCTCTGGTAGAATTCGGCTGTGAACCCATCTGGTCCTGGACTTTTTTTGGTTGGTAAGCTATTGATTATTGCCACAATTTCAGCTCCTGTTATTGGTCTATTCAGAGATTCAACTTCTTCCTGGTTTAGTCTTGGGAGGGTTTATGTGTTGAGGAATTTATCCATTTCTTCTAGATTTTCTAGTTTATTTGCATAGAGGTGTTTGTAATATTCTCTGATGGTAGTTTGTATTTCTGTGGGATCAGTGGTGATATCCCCTTTATCATTTTTTATTGCATCTATTTGATTCTTCTCTCTTTTTTTCTTTATTAATCTTGCTAGCGGTCTATCAATTTTGTTGATCCTTTCAAAAAACCAGCTCCTGGATTCATTTATTTTTTGAAGGGTTTTTTGTGTCTCTATTTCCTTCAGTTCTGCTCTGATTTTAGTTATTTCTTGCCTTCTGCTAGCTTTTGAATGTGTTTGCTCTTGCTTTTCTAGTTCTTTTAATTGTGATGTTAGGGTGTCAATTTTGGATCTTTCCTGCTTTCTCTTGTGGGCATTTAGTGTTATAAATTTCCCTCTACACACTGCTTTGAATGCATCCCAGAGATTCTGGTATGTTGTGTCTTGGTTCTCGTTGGTTTCAAAGAACATCTTTATTTCTGCCTTCATTTCGTTATGTACCCAGTAGTCATTCAGGAGCAGGTTGTTCAGTTTCCATGTAGTTGAGCGGTTTTGAGTGAGATTCTTAATCCTGAGTTCTAGCTTGATTGCACTGTGATCTGAGAGACAGTTTGTTACAATTTCTGTTCTTTTACATTTATTGAGGAGAGCTTTACTTCCAAGTATATGGTCAATTTTGGAATAGGTGTGGTGTGGTGCTGAAAAAGTATATTCTGTTGATTTGGGGTGGAGAGTTCTGTAGATGTCTATTAGGTCCGCTTGGTGCAGAGCTGATTTCAATTCCTGGGTATCCTTGTTGATTTTCTGTTTCATTGATCTGTCTAATGTTGACAGTGGGGTGTTAAAGTCTCCCATCATTATTGTGTGGGAGTCTAAGTCTCTTTGTAGGTCACTCAGGACTTGCTTTATGAATCTGGCTGCTCCTGTATTGGGTGCATTTATATTTAGGATAGTTAGCTCTTCTTGTTGAATTAATCCCTTTACCATTATGTAATGGCCTTCTTTGTCTCTTTTGATCTTTGTTGTTTTAAAGTCTGTTTTATCAGAGACTAGGATTGCAACCCCTGCCTTTTTTTGTTTTCCATTTGCTTGGTAGATCTTCCTCCATCCTTTTATTTTGAGCCTATGTGTGTCTCTGCACGTGAGATGGGTTTCCTGAATACAGCACACTGATGGGTCTTGAGTCTTTATCCAATTTGCCAGTCTGTGTCTTTTAATTGGAGCATTTAGTCCATTTACATTTAAAGTTAATATTGTTATGTGTGAATCTGATCCTGTCATTATGATGCTAGCTGGTTATTTTGCTCGTTAGTTGATGCAGTCTCTTCCTAGTCTCGATGGTCTTTACATTTCGGTATGATTTTGCAGTGGCTGGTACCAGTTGTGCCTTTCCATGTTTAGCGTTTCCTTCATGAGCTCTTTTAGGGCAGGCCTGGTGGTGACAAAATCTCTCAGCATTTGCTTGTCTGTAAAGTATTTTATTTCTCCTTCACTTATGAAGCTTAGTTTGGCAGGATATGAAATTCTGGGTTGAAAATTCTTTTCTTTAAGAATGTTGAATATTGGCTCCCACTCTCTTCTGGCTTGTAGGGTTTCTGCCGAGAGATCCGCTGTTAGTCTGATGGGCTTCCCTTTGATGGTAACCCGACCTTTCTCTCTGGCTGCCCTTAACATTTTTTCCTTCATTTCAACTTTGGTGAATCTGACAATTATGTGTCTTGGAGTTGCTCTTCTCGAGGAGTATCTTTGTGGCGTTCTCTGTATTTCCTGAATCTGAATGTTGGCCTGCCTTGCTAGATTGGGGAAGTTCTCCTGGATAATATCCTGCAGAGTGTTTTCCAACTTGTTTCCATTCTCCCCATCACTTTCAGGTACACCAATCAGACGTAGATTTGGTCTTTTCACATAGTCCCACATTTCTTGGAGGCTTTGCTCGTTTCTTTTTATTCTTTTTTCTCTAAACTTCCCTTCGCACTTCATTTCATTCATTTCATCTTCCAGGGCTGATACCCTTTCTTCCATTTGATCGCATCGGCTCCTGAGGCTTCTGCATTCTTCATGTAGTTCTCGAGCCTTGGTTTTCAGCTCCATCAGCTCCTTTAAGCACTTCTCTGTATTGGTTATTCTAGTTATACATTCTTCTAAATTTTTTTCAAAGTTTTCAACTTCTTTGCCTTTGGTTTGAATATCCTCCCGTAGCTCGGAGTAATTTGATCGTCTGAAGCCTTCTTCTCTCAGCTCGTCAAAGTCATTCTCCGTCCAGCTTTGTTCCATTGCTGGTGAGGAACTGCGTTCCTTTGGAGGAGGAGAGGTACTCTGCTTTTTAGAGTTTCCAGTTTTTCTGCTCTGTTTTTTCCCCATCTTTGTGGTTTTATCTACTTTTGGTCTTTGATGATGGTGATGTACAGATGGGTTTTTGGTGTGGATGTCCTTTCTGTTAGTTTTCCTTCTAACAGACAGGACCCTCAGCTGCAGGTCTGTTGGAGTACCTGGCCGGCCGTGTGAGGTGTCAGTTTGCCCCTGCTGGGGGGTGCCTCCCAGTTAGGCTGGGGGGTGCCTCCCAGTTAAAATAAAACCCCAAGCCCTTTCCCATGGCCTGTAAGGCCTGGCATGATTTGGTCCCTTCCCCGTTCTCACCCTAATTTTCCACTGCTCTTTCTCTCCCCCTGCTCCAGTTCCTAGAGGCTACAGCTGTTGCACAGACCAAGGCAGTTCCACCCTTAGGGCCTTTGCTCCTGCAGTTTCTCCTTCTTGGAAGGTTTTCTCCCGCAGATATTAACATGACTATCTCCTCACTCTATTTATACCTCTGTTCAAATATCAACATGTGGTGAACAGCTTCGAAAGTGACCCTTAATGATCTGCCCTCCTGGTATGGATTCCCTCCCTTCTAGTGTGAGCTGGACCTAGTGACTTACTAATAATGAATAGAATATTTTAAAAGGGGAGATATCACTTTTGAGATCTGATAACAAAATACCATGACTTCATCTTGCATGCTCTTTCTCTCTCCCTCTGTCTGCCTCTCCCTGGCATTCTTGCTTGTGAGGAAGCAGGCTGCCATGCTGTGAGCTGCCCTATGGAGAAGTCCACATGGCAAGGAACTGAGAGGGACCTTCAGCCAACAGCCAATGAGGAACTGATGCTCCCAGAGAACAGCCTGTAGGAAACTAATTCCTGCTAACAACCTTCAGATGACTGCAGGTCTGGCTGGCAACTCAACTGAAGCGTGAGAGAGATCCTGAAGCAGCGGGTGCAGCTAAGCCTCTCCTGGATTCCCATTAGACAGAAACTGTGAGATCATGAATACTGTTGTTTTAAACACTAAGTCTTGGGATAATTTGAAACACAGCGATAGACCACTGATACAGAATCCCTGGGAGAAGTGTTCTACGACTATGCAATTTAAAACAGTATTCTTTGTTGCACAATGACCCCTTAACCTGCTTTATTTTATTTCATAGCATGTATTTCTTGGGCATTCTTTGATATCTTTTTGTTTGTATATTTCTTTCTCTTTACTAGAATGTAAAGTTTTATGAGGATGAAAGTCTTTTGCTTATCATTGTGTTCCCTCGTGCCTAGAAAGGTGCCTGACATTAAGTGGGTGCTCACGTTTGGTAGGTATTTGTGAAGGAATAAATATTGCAACCCATAAAAAGAATGAATAGTCATGCAGATCCGATATGGGGAAGGCTTCCAAAATATAACATTATGGCGGGAGGGAAAAGCAAGTTGCAAGGCAATCTATATATATCATGATCCCCCTTTCATATCTAAAAGTTTGCATATGCAATGAAAAATGTCTGAAAAGATACAGATCAAAGTGTGAATAGTGGTTTTCCCTACAAGATAAAATTATGGAGCCACACTGTCTTAAACATTTCTTTAATTTTTAACGGTTTTATAATTATTCTAGAATCAGAAAAATTCAATGAAGACATTTTATGCAATTCTTAAGGCCAACCAGCCACTTGCTCTTCAGTGTTCCTGTGTCTTCTCTTGGCAAACCTCCAAAGAGGCTACCTGCTGCTAGTCTGAACCCAGCAGCCTTAGACTTTTTCCTTACGGTGGCCAGAACCATTCTCCCTGCACCTCACCCAGCCAGCCTCCAGTCTCCAGGCAGTGCACAGGAAGAGCTCCCACATGACAGACTGTCAGAAACCTAGCATGTTTTCTGTGAATATTTCTTGGCAATAATTACTGAATAGGAAATAGGGAGTTGAAGAGAAATAAAAATACAGTACAGCAAAAATAACTGTTTTTGCAGTTCAGCCTTGAAGGGATAAAGGCTGCCGAGTAGCTGATGGATGGAGCACACTGCGCTGATCCTCTGCTTTGCTTGAGGGTGAAGTTCTCATGGGGACACTAAGGCTGGGCTTCATGGAAAGCTCCAGTGAGATCCCTGGACACATATCAGATTTCTCCCTGGTTATGCTGAGTGTATCTGTGCAGGAATGTACTCAGAGTGCTCCATCTAAAGCCCAGCATTCCCTGTAGACTAAGAGTCAGTGTGGGAGAGAGGTGGGGGCGGGCAGCCTTGTCATTCTTCCCCTCACAACTTGGCTTGGGCAGTTTTTCATCTCCTTGCTGTGTTATCGACTTTCCACTGCCTCACCCACTATATCCTATATGCTCTTAAATTTGCTGTATATGTTGACTGGGAGGCAAGGTAAGCCTCCAAGAGGAGAGCTGATCATAATCCTGAAAGACACAATCCAGAGTGCCACCATTCTGAATGTGGAAATCCTGAAAGATCACAATCCCAAAAATACAATTCTGAGAAGAACAATAAAAAAGTATTTTAAAGATATTTAAAAGGGAATTTATTTGAGAAACATAAAAATGCAACAGAACAGTTCACAGGCCACTTTATACAATAAAATAGTCAATAATAACGTACATATTTTTGGAGGCATAAACATTCAGATATACTAATGACAGCCACATGGATATAACAATTATGAGCAGATGAACTGTATTCATAAAGAAATAGGTGAAAAAGGGAAATATATAAACACATATCACTATGGTTGTGTACACAGCCTTATAACTGCAGTCATATGAAATACTGTTATGAGCAACCTGACAGTATTTTAAAGAGATCAATAAAAAAAGAAAACCATGTTGGGTCACCATCACATATGCAGTCTCCCAAAGAGTCGAGATCTTGAGACATTTTATTTCTCACAAATGCAGATGTAGCAAAAGAACATCTCTTCATTTATTGAGGACATTTCAACATTTTTACTTACATGCACAATGCTTACACACAAAGTCAACGTTATGATAATGCATTTTCTGGAGTCAAATTTGCAAAAAAATGCGTAAAACTAATTAGAACTCTCTAAAAGTCTCTATGCAATTTATATCTTCAATATTGAAAATGATGTAAAGATGAAATACATAACCTAGCAAATTGTAAAATACAATGTTAACAAATTAAAATAATGAAAAAGACTAACAAAAAGAGAAGAAAAAACATTAGACGTGAAAAAGTATATTAAGTGGATAGATTATGGCAATTGCACAGAGGTTGTCCATAAGGCTGGCTAACCTTCACTATCATTGACTATATTTTGAAGTCTTGCGTCACGATGAATAGCTGCTTTTTTCTATTAGGACATGGCTTTCCTCAGAGAATATTTTCATATTCATTTTCTATGTAGTGCTGCTCTTTTTGATATTGTTCTGTGATTCAATATACAACAACATGAACATTTCCTGTTAAACTTTCCCATCTTCTGTTCAGGAATTTTGATCTCTAGGGATTTCAATATTTGGGATGATGGTGTTTGGAATTGTGTCTTTCAGGATTATGATCCAAACCCCTCTGAGAGCAGGGACACAAGATGTTGTGTCCTCTGTGGTATCCTCAGGGCCTGCTATACTGATAGCACAAGTAGAGACTCAAGCAGTGTGGTTGGCAGAATGAATAGCCACTCTCACATTTGTGTATGTCCTTTCTAAAGTGTGCTCCACCATGGCATGGTCTGACACTATGGAGTAGAGCAGGATTGTACACACCTTCTTTCTACATTCTATACTTCCATAAATGTAATCTAAGAGCAGATTTTTTGGGCAGCCAATTAAACAGTTACAAAACTTGTTCCTCCAACCTTTTCTTCTTAAAGAAGATGTCAGCTATTATTTCTTTAAATGTCACTTTAATGATGAAATATTTCAAACATACCATATTTAAAATATTCTGAACATAGCAAATCCTTATGGACCTACCTCTGGAAGTTAACATATATTCTTTTTTTTTTTGCTTTTTTCATAATTTTAATTTTCATTTATTTTTCTTTTCCTTTTTATTTATTTATGCTTTTAATTTTTGATTTTTGTTGGTACATAGTAGGTATATATATTTTGGGTGTACATGAAATGTTTTGATGCAGGCAAGCAATATGAAAAAAGCACATTATGGAGAATGGGGTATTCATCCCCTCAAGCATTTATCCTCTGAGTCACAAACAATCCAGTTACACTCTTCAAATTATTTAAAAATGTACAAGTAAGTTATTATTGACTTTAGTCACCCTGTTGTGCTATCAAATAGTAGGTCTTACTCATTCTTTTTACTGTTTCTGTATCTACTAACCATCCCCACCTCCCCTCCTTGCCCTCCAGTATGCTGCTATTTTACCATGATTACTTCAAATTTTTGGATAAATAAAATATACAGATAAAATCAAGGCCTCCTTTATTTTTCATTCTTTGCTTTTCATTCTTTCATCACAATAAATAAATATTATTCTGAAGTTGACGTATGTTCTTCCCACCCATGTTTTATAATTTTATTACATGTATACTTATAAAATATCATATATAAAGTATCAAATCTTATTTGTCTGATATTCTGTAACTCACAATTATGTTTTCAATATTGATTCCTGGGAACCTAATTTTAGTTACTGATTTCTATGAGTATGTAATAATTTGTCTATGCTCCAGTAGCTGTGTATAGGATTTCTCGTTTCCCCATTTTCAACCATTCCATAGTTTTATAAGGCTTTTTATTTACCAAGCCAGTAAATATGAAATGATATCTCATTTTAATTTGCATTTTCCTTTTACTAGTAAGGTTGGACATCTTTTCATGCATTTTTTTTTTTTGCCATTTAGATTTTTTCTTTTATCGATTTCCTATTCTTACATTGTGCTAGTTTGCAAAAATGGCCACAATAATTTCTATCCCTGAATCCATATCCTTGGTTAATTCCCATCATACTGATTCTGGGCGTAGACATGAGATTTCCTTTGGCTAAGGAGATAAGAAAATGTGAGACTTGAAGAGGCCCAAGAGACTTGGAAAGTACTTGTGCACTGGTGCTGTTTCTTGCTTCTCTGCAACCACCACCATGTGAAAAAGCCTGGGCTAGTCTGCTGAATGATGAGGGACACATGGCCTGGTGACCTTCATTAGTCCAGCCAACTGCCAAACACGTGAGTGAGGCCATTGACTGCCAGCTGACTGCAAACATGAGACTGAGCCCACCTAATTTCTTGAGGATAAAATGAGCCATTTTTTCTGAGCCCAGCCCAAACTGTCAACCCACAGAAATCAGAGCACATAGATATTTGTTGCTTTAAGCCAGTAGCCCTGGGTGGTGTGTTATGGTAACTATAGCTCGTTCACATTATTTTGCCCATTTTTTCCCCTTTTGGTTGCTTGTCTTTTTTTTTTTTTTTATTGCTAAACTCTTTCTTCATTCCTTCTGGTTTTTTTTTTTTTTTTAAACAGGGCCTCACTTTGTCACCCAGGCTGGAGTGCAGTGGTGCGATCTCAGCTTACTATAGCCTTGAATCTCCACCAGGCTCAAGTGATCCTCCCACCTCAACCTACTGAGTAGCTGAGACTACAGGTACATGCCACCACACCCAGCTAATTTTTATATTTTTTGTAGATATGGGGTTTCAACATGTTGCCCAGCCTGATCTTGAACTGCTGGGTTCAAGGGATCTGCCTGCCTTGGCTTCTGAAAGTGCTGGGATTACAGGCATGGACCACCGTGCCCAGTCTGGTAAACTCTTTCTTAACATGACATTTCTCATTCAGCTCTGTAAGTTTATGAGGCAGACATTATTATCATTATTATCATCATTTCCATTTTAGAGATGAGGGAGCTAGGATTACAGGTTTAGTGATTAATCAAAGATCATGCACCTAGCAAGCAGGGAAGGTGAAATTTGAATCCATAAATGTCTGGCTACAGGACCAGAGCTTTCAGGCAATTTCACTTCCCTGCTTCTCTCGCATGTTGAATTTACAGTCGTTCAGTTCATGGAAACTCTTTAGGGCCAGGCACTATGCCACATTTTATATCATACTAAACACAGAGTTTTGTTTTAAACTTGGTTTAGGACTTTCTGTTTTCAGTGGTGTACTAGAACAAGCCCACAGCAGCTCACGAGAGCCAATGTTAGCTAGCATCTCTTCCCAATTCTGAGTTCAGGGCCTCACATGGTAACTTGACATTAGCTGTGGTAGGAGTCTTTATACCACAGAATTTAGCAAATACTGTGAATCAGGGGCTTTTATCTTCTAGAGAGCTGGTTTACCAGCACATAAAGTACTGGGCTGTGTTTATTCCAGTTCCTTGTATCTTAGATCTGTCCCTTTCAGTTGGTGGTTAGCATAGTGTTGGAACATTATTTGTCATCCAACATATTTGCTATTCCTATCCACTTTATATCATTTCACAAATGGAATAAGTGTATCGTCTATGTCTTCAATGGCTCACAAACTGAGCTTTAAGGGCTGGGAGTAGAAACTTTTCTCCAGGTTCACTTGTTCCATTAATCAATACGTTCATTCCTCTACTGATAGGCAATAGTCCTTGAGTATTTTTTATGTGACAAATAGTATTCTAAGCCCTTTACATGTATTAAATTATTGTAATCCCCTCAGCAACTGATGAGTTATGGATTTGAGGCACAAGGAAATTGAATTCCTTAGGGGTCTACAAAACTAGGTGACGGCTGAACTGGATTCAAATCCAGTTTGCTAGTTTGCTATCCTCTCTTTACTTGATTGCACTACAATCCAAACTTTGAGCCTCTATCTGATCTACAAGGATACCACAGAGGAGTCTGGATTCAGTGAGCAGTGGGATTCAGCAGTAGTAGAGGGCCATTGTAAGTTTTTGAATGGGAGAGTGATACTTTTCACACGGTACTTAGAATGTTTTGTTACACTAGAGTATGACAGATTGTCCCAAGTAGGAGAAAGGCCAGGGGCAGGAAAAACACTTGTGGGATTACAGCTATCATTTAGAGCTTGCTCATGTTTATGGAAATGAAATGACTCTTCTATATGGGGCTTTCACTCCAACTGGATCAGGCTCCTACTGGCTCATTCAGGTTGCCAAGGTTCTGTTCATGCTATTTCCCTGATCCACGGTACATTCTCTAGCTACTTCATTTCTTTATATATAAAAATAGTTAAAAAATAAACTACAGATATAATATTATTATTGGGCTCTTCCACAACATCATTCCCCTTAAATATTCATCATCTGTTTTATACACTTCTGATTTAATAATTTCCCACATATTTATTATTTGTCACCAGTGAGTCTTTAAGTTCCTCAAGGGCAGGAACCACGTCTTATACTTTGGCATGCTCTGCAGTGCTGAGATCACCAGAGTTACTCCATAAATGCTTGTGGAATATGAAAATGCATAAATAACTCTTCTTTTTTTTTCCATGGGCAAGCTCATTGACAGTAGGTGCCTGGAGTAATATAATTAGGAAACTCCAAAATAAAATTGTGTTAAGGAACTACTTAAATGCTGTAAAGGAAAGTAGAGAAGACAGCCAATTAGTATCTATGAGCACCCATGATTTCTACGTAATAGAAGAAGTCATTTATTGGATTTAGTTGATGTAGTTAAGTTCCTGGCTACAGGCTGTCCCCTGGGTCCTTAATTGCTCATCCAAAAGGAGGAAGTAGTGGCCCCACTCAGAGCCAAGTTATAAGGTATCCATTAGCAGATTTGAGAGTGTGGCTAGAGAATTGTGGAGCCTGAATGAGGTGAACAGAACCAACAACTACCAATTATCTAGTGTGTGCAAACACTATGCTAAAGCACATTTTCTTTTAGTCGTCATTACAAACCTGCTAGGTGTGTTTTGCTATTCCTTTTGAGAGATGAGAAAACTGAGCTCTGAAAGAGTATGTAACTTGTTTCAGAGTACACAGCGGGTAAGAAGTGGAGCGGAGATTCAAATTCGCTTTCATCTGGCTCTAAAAACAATGCTTTATTGTTTACCTATAGGGCTAGCCTGGTAATGTAAATGTGTGAATTGGGCTGGGTATAGGAAAACTGGGAAAATTTCCAAACCCTGTTTAAAGATTCAGAATCAAACTTAAAAACTACACTTCCTCCCAAAACTTTTGCAGGCTAGCCTTCTCTATTGGATCATCACTTGCAACTCTTATTTTTAATAAAGCACTTCACCCAGTCAGAGGTGGGAGACATGGATTTGTCTGATATTTTCTATGATGGGATGCTGTTACTTAGCAAGTCCAGCCTGGAATTTCAACTAATTCTTGATGGGGAAAAGCATACCATTCAGAGGTTGTGAAAGCAAAGAGATCATCCAGGGACCCAAGTTAGGTGGTACTCCTAAAGACAGCCAGAGCTGGACTGTGCTAATAGACTTCAGCAAAGACAGTGGGTGCAGTGATTGACAGGCTGGTCTGTAGCAACAGAACTGGGGGTTATGTCAAATGGAATACCAGGAGAGTCTGGGGACACACAGGTCATCTGGTTCCAGAGGAAGATAAACGTAGCCTCAAAGACTGTGGGAAGATGATAGAGAAGGTATATGGGAAGGTGGTTAGCAGTGGAATGGTCAGGAGTAGAGATCTAAACAATAGCACCAAGGCAGAGTATTCAAGGCTTCTCTCTCTGGATGCCAGAGGACTGTATGGCAGGCTCTATTCTGGAGAGCCAGGTGGGATTTACACTCAGCAGAAAGACATAACAGAGTTCTAGGAGGTATTTTCCAGAATATACCCAAGGCAAGAATGGTCTCTGTCCTAATCCTTGCAATTTAAGGGACGATATATATCATGATCATGATCATGATCACACACACACACGAACACACCAGTGTCTCTCACTTGAGATCCAGCTGTTATTGCTGGCACATCATAACCTGGAACATTCGCTGTCAGTGCTATCACCATTCAGGCCCCAGGGAAATGCTTCTTCACATCTCTTGCTGCACAACACAAATCAATTCATTCAGGTATGTGGGTTTGCTGTTGTTATCAGAAAAAGACAAGGGAAACTTGAGCAGTGGAAGCACTTAGGTAAGGGAAAAGACAAATTAGTGTACCAAATCCTTCCTCTCAGGTACATGAATGCAATAGGTTCTGGCATAATAAAATAAGATTTTTTATTAGTGTCACATATTCTTTTTTTTTCCCTTCTTTTTACACTCCAATTTGTGGGTTTTGATAGTGCTTAGAGTTAATACGGTATTCACAAAAGTTGTTCATGGTAGATGAATAGTTTAGGTCTGAATATAACATGCATGAAGTATGACACTGCTTCTTTTTTGTTTTTTAAAAATAATTATTATGGGTATGTAATAGTTGTATATATTTATGGGGTACATTTGATGTTTTGATATAGGCATACAATGTGTAATTATCAAATCAGGATAATTAGGGTAATCATCACCTCAAGCACTTATCATTTCTTTGTGTTAGAAACATGGCAATTCCACTCTTTTAGTTATTTGAAAATATACAATAAATTATTGTTAACTATAGTCACCCAATTATGCTACTGAATACTAGATCTTATTCATTCTATCTAACTTTATTTTTGTACCCATTCACTAGCCCCACTTTACCCCCACTCCCTGCCACCCTTCCTAGCCTATGGTAACCATCATTCTACTCTCTATCTTTATGAGTTCAATTTGCTTAATCCTTGGCTCCCACATATGAATGAGAACATGCAAAATTTGTCCTGCTGTGCCTGGCTTATTTCACTTAACATAATGTCCTCTAGGTCCATCCATGTTGTTGCAAATGGCAGTGTTTTTTCTTTTTTTATGGCTAAATGATATTCCATTGTGTTTATGTACCACATTTTCTTTATCCATTTATTTACTGATGGACACTTAGGTTGATTCCATATCTTGGTTTGGTGATTAGTGATGTAATAAACATGGGAATGCAGATATCTCTTCAATATATTTATGTATTTTCTTTTAGATATATACACAGCAGTGGCATTGCTGGATCATATTGTAGTTCTATTTCTAGTTTTTTGAGGCACCTCCATACTGTTCTCCATAGTGGCTATACTAATTTACATTCCCACCAACAGTGACACTGATTCCTAACATGGTCAACTGCATGGGCATTGAATTCTCAAATTGCAAATAATCTTATTTTTATGATATATCTATTAAGCTTTAATTAAATTTTCAAAATATCGAATGAAAAATTAAAGATGATTTAAGTAATTATTTAAAAATGCAATATTCATTGATTACAATATATATTTTACCTTTAAACTTAATAAGTTTGAATATTTTGTAAGAAAAATAGATTTATAATTCTTTGAGAAACTAATTTTACAAACGTTTATACTCAATTTAAATGTAATTTAATTTATTTTATTTTTTTTGAGACCAAGTTTCACTCTTGTCACCCAGGCTGGAGTGCAATGGTGTGATCTTGGCTCACTGCAACCTCCACCTCCTAGGTTCAAGTGATTCTCCTGCCTCAGCCTCCCAAGTAGCTGGGACTACAGGCACATGCCGCCATGCCTGGCTAATTTCTTTTTATTTTTTTGTAGAGATGGGGTTTCACCATGTTGGCCAGGCTGGTCTCGAACTCCTGACTTCAAATGATCTGCCCACCTCAAATGATCCACCCAAAGAGCTGGGATTACAGGCATGAACCACCATGCCTGGCATCAATTTACATTTTAAATGAAAATTTATTTCAATTATGTACACTTTAAATACAATTTGCTTGTAGAGTGAATGTCATTATTATCCTCATTTGTGTCAACTGAACACAAATTACATAAAACTCTTGATTATAGGAACATACTTAGTAATTTTACTTAACTGATGGAAAGAAAAATAAAGTTCACAGAATGCATATATAGTAATTTATGAATTATGTATGCATTTATTACTACCCAAATATTATACATCTATCAATAGGCCACCTACACATAGGCAATAATGATTAAATTCAGTTTATCTTGGTATTTTCTTTTTGGCCATATGAAACTATAGCTTGCACATATTTTTAAATTTTGTCATCATAATGGTATAGACATTAAGGTGAAATGTAATTTATCTGCCAATTTTTCAGTTTAATTTATAAATTTTAAATATTTAGACATGGTATGTGGGTTTAGTAAGTTGAATTGTGGCCTCCAAAATGATATGTCTAAATCCTAATCCCTGCTACCTAAGAATGTGCCCTCATTTTGAAAAAAGGGTCTTTGCAGATGTAATTGAGTGAAGCATCTCAAGATAAGATCATTCTGGATTAACCGTGTGGGTCATAAGTCCAATGACAAGTATCCTTATGAGAAGAGGAGAAGACACAGAGACACAGGAGAAAATGGCCTGTGAAGGAGGAGCAAGGACCAAGCCAAGAATACCTGGAGTAACTGGAGGCTGAACAAAGTGAAGAAGAATTCTCCTCTACAGCCCTCAGAGGGCATGCTGCTGACACCTTGACTTGAGATTTCCAGCCTCCAGAGCTGTGAGATAATAATTCTTTTTCTTTTAAAGCCACAAATTTTGTAGTAATTTGTTATAACATCCCTGGGAAACTAACATAGAAGTCTTCTATCTGTATCCTTGTTCTGGGTCCTGCTAATATTAGGAGTCAGTAATATTTGTCTACTGGGTAGACTAGTCTTGGGGTGGGGATGCTTTACAAGAGCTTGGTTTAAAAACCTGTCCAAATGCTTTCCCTGAGAGATTGTGAGATCTTTGGAGGCAGGTACTTATCTTTTCTTTATATCCCTAATTGCTAGCCAGGTACTCAGTATGGGCTAATGAAGAAATGAATCAATAAATGATTGAATGGTGGCCATCAAGCTCCAGGGCCAAACTTGCCTGGGTTAAAATTCAATTAATGGAGGTGGTTCTTAGGAGCACTACAGTGTGGAAAGCCCTGTTCTTCACTAACATTGGAGAGAAAGGAGTGCAAGACATAGAAGATGAGACATTTGTTCCAGGAATCAGCCCATCATTTACTGCCATGGGCTGCTAAATGTTTAACAACTGGCTCTCTAGAAAACACAAGACAAAACAAAACAAGTCCTCATTCTTTTAAAACTTTTCTGATTTCTGTAGTGTAAATATTCCCACCATACCTGACTTTTTTTTCTTTCTTTCTCTCTTTCTTTCTTTCTTTCTCTTTTTTTTTTTTTTTTTTTTTTTGAGACAGAGTCTCGTTCCGTCGCCCAGGCTGGAGTGCAGTGGTGCAATCTCGGCTCACTGCAACCTACACTTCTCGGGTTCAAGCAATTCTCCTGCCTCAGCCTCCCAAGTAGCTTGGACTACAGGCATGCGCCACCACGCCTGTATAAAAAAATTTTTGTATGTTTAGTAGAGACGGAGTTTCACCATGTTGGTCAGGATGGTCTCAATCTCTTGACCTCATGATCTGCCTGCCTCAGCCTCCCAAAGTGCTAGGATTACAGGTGGGTCACCGTGCCCGGCCCTGATTTCAAAGCACTAACAAGAAGCCGCTGCTTGTGGAGTTGGGAAAAGATCATGGTGCACGATTTGCTCTCATAAGCCCCTCTGAGCTGGCTCCAGCACACTGTTATCTGTGATCGAAAATTGTCTAAGATGGAATGATGTCAGCAAGATGGCAGAATAAGGGTTTTCTACTGTCATCTCTCCACAGTTCACTGATTTTGACAACCACTGTGGATGAGAGTACCATTGTGGGAGCCTGGGTGTCCAGTAGAGAAGTTCTAGCACTCCAATGGAGCAAAAACAAAACAAACAAAACAACCAAAAGACCCAAAAATCCAAGAATAGATACATTGAATAGATTTCACTTTACCCATGTCACCACTTCCCCAAGGCATCACAGCTCACTGCCAAAAGAGGCTCCTGTGGCCCATGAGTCCTTCCATGGAAGAAAGCAAGAGTAGTGAATGAGCAGCTGGATTTCCCAGCTATGTGGAATGATACACAAGAGGCCCAGCTCTTCCTCACCACACACAGAATGCTGAGGGGATCACCATGGCTATATGGCTGTGAGAGACTGGGAGCAGGGAAAAGTGGTGGGGACTCACAGCAACAGGGCTTGAAATTCAACAAATGGCCATGTATTCTACTAACTACTTCACAGTCTCCTTCAGGAGGCTTACCCATGAGCCACTTGAGATGCCTTGCAAAGCCCCTTAACTGGCCCGTGGATGCCCTCAATGCTCCATGCATCTCCCCTCCTCTCCCAGTACCCCCTGCTGAATGGCTCCCCATCCATGTGCTCCATACAATAAGTGTGAGCCTTTGCAGGTGGCTTGCTGTCAATGTGTGGTCAACTGGCTTGACTCTGTGGGACTGGGAGGAGACACACAAATTTGAGCATTTTAGGGCATTGCCCTAAGGAAAACAAATGGGAGATTCTCAGCAACCAGTCTAGCTTTGCAGGATGGAGAAAAGGCACACAATTTTAATAATTCCCTCTACCAAAAAAGGAAAAAGAGAGGTGGAGCAGGCCCATCCATAGAAAAAGTCTGAGAAAATCTCAGAATCCTCACCCTTGATGGCTACTGAAGGTGTTTCTTTCCCAAAGCCAGTCAATAAAGACTGTAGGAAGTGCCTGCTGTTTCAAATGTAAAGATAGCAACACAAGACTTCAAGGAACAGGAAAAAAAAGGAAGCATGACACCACCAAAAGCACACAATAATTTTCTAGCAACCAACCTGAAGGAAATAAAGACATATGAGTTGCCTAGAAAAGAATTCATAATAATTATTTTAAGACAGCTCACAGAAATACAAAGGATCATAAGAAACTACTATGGACAATTACAGGCCAACAAATTGGATAACCTGGAAGAAATGGATAAATTCCTGGAAACATACATCCTACAAAGGCTGAATCATGAAGAGGTAAGAAAATCTGAAAAGATTAAAAATGAATAAGGAGAATGAATCAGTTATAAAAATATCTCCCAGCAAAGAGAAGCCCAGGACCATATGGCTTCACTGGTAAATTCCATCAATCATCTAAAGAAGAATTAATACCAATCCTTCTCAAATTCTGCTGAAAATTCAAAGAAAAGAAAATACATCCAAACCCATTTCACAAAGCCAGCATCATCTTGATACAAAAACCAGATAAGCACACTACAAGAAAATATTACAGGCCAATATCCCTGATGAACATAGGTGCAATAATCTCAACAAAATCCCAGCAAACTGAATTCAATAGCATGTTAAAAGCATCATTTATCCAGATCAAGTGGGATGTATTCCTGGGATGCAAGGATGGTTTAAAAAATACAAATCAATAAGTGTGATATACCACATTAAGAGAATGAAGGATAAAATCATATGTTTGTCTCGATAGATATGGAAAAAAGCACTAGACAAAATTTAACATTTTTGATGATAAAAACCCTCAAATATTAGGCATAGAAAAAAAATGTACCTCAACTTAATAAAGGCCACGTATGACAAGCATGCAGCCAATACCAAAGGGTGAAAAGCTGAATACTCTTCCTCTAAAATCAGGAACAATACAAGGATACCCAGTATCACCACTTGTATTCAACATAATACCAAACATAATACTAGTCAGAGAAATTGGCCAAGAAAAGAAATAGAAGGCATAAAAAATTAGAAAGGAAGAAGTAAAATGGTATCTGTTTGCAGATGACATAATCTTATACATAAAAAACCCTAAAGACTCTACCAAAAACCTGTTGGAACTAATAAACAAATGCACTAAAGTTGCAGAATACAAAATCAATATACAAAAATCAGTAGTATTTCTATACATTAACAATGAACTATTTGAGAAAGAAATTAAGGTGAGAATCCCATTTATAATAGTATAAAAAGAATAAAATACTTAGGAATAAATTTTATCAACGAGATGAAAAATCTGTGTACTGAAATTTATAAAACATTGATGAAAGGAATAGAAGAAGATAAATAAATGGAAAGCTATTCTGTGTTCATGGATTGGAAGAAAAAATATTGTTAAAATGTCCATACTACTCAAAGCAATCTAAAGATTCAAATCAATCCTTATTAAAATTCCAAAAGCATTTTTCACAAAAATAGAAAAGACAATCATAAAATTTGCATGGAACCACAAATGACCCTGAATTGTTAGAGGAATCTTAAAGAAAAACAAACCTGTGGGCATCACATTTCCCGAAATTATATTACAAAGCTATAGACAGTAATCAAAACAGGATGGTATTGGCATAAATACAGACATATAGACCAATGGAACAGAATAAAGAGCTGAGAAATAAACCCATATATATACGTTCAACTAATTTTTCACAAAGCCTCCAAGAATACATAATGGGGAAAAGATAGTTTCTTCAATAAATGGTGTTGGGAAAACTGGATATCCACATGCAAAAGAATGAAATTGGACCTTTATCTTTTACCACACACAAAAATCAATTCAAAATGGATTAAAGACTTAAATGTAATACCCCAAACATAAAACTTCTCAAAGAGTTTTAGGGGAAATATCTTGTTGACATTGGTCTTGGCAATAAGTTTTTTGGATAGGATAGCAAGAGCACAGACAACAAAAGCACAAATAAACAAGTGGGACTACATCTATGTAAAGTTATAGGGAAAAGCAAACTCAGTTTCTCCTTTTACGCTCTACTCTTACACAGTCACACAAGACTTCTGACTCCAGATGTGTATGTGGAGGTATTTCCTCACAACCTAAGCAATCAACCAAATTCTCCAGATTCTGCAGTAGACACCAGCTGGGTGTCCTCTAATTCAATTCAGCTCAATTCTGACACTATCTACCTGGAGATATTGTCAGAACCTGCAGGTTAAGGGCTCATCCCCTACTTCAGATGCCAATTGCAAGTTTGGGCTTCTGGAACTTCTGAATAGTGACCGTAAATCAGAGTTCCCATGACCCTCTCAGGCTACCTAGGAGCCCCCAGCCATCAGTCAACTCAGTACACTGAAGACACTTTTATCACTCTAGAGATTCCAAGGATTTTAGGAGCTATATGTCAGGAGACTGGAAAAAAGGCTAAAGATATATTTCACAATGTCACAATCAAATTAAAAAGTTTCTGCCCAGCAAAGAAAACAATCAACAAAATGAAAAGGCAGCCTACATAATGAGAGAAAATATTTGCAAATCATATATCCAAAATATATAAAGAACTCATATATAACTAAATAGCAAAAACAAAACAAAACACCAAAACACCACTAACAACAACAAAAGCAAAAGCAAAAACGACCAAATAACCTAATTAAAAAATAGGCAAAGGACCTGTAATGTTTAATATTGAGTGCCAACTTGATTGGATTGAAGGATGCTAAGTTCCTGGGTGTGTCTGTAAGGGTGTTCCCAAGGGAGATGACATGATTTGAGTCATGTGTACATTTGAGTCGGTGGGCTGGGAAAGGCAGACCCACCCTCAATCTGGGTGGGCATCATCTAATCAGCTGCCAGAGTGGTTAGAATAAAGTAGTCAGAAGATGGAAAGAGTAGGCTGGCTGCATCTTATGGCCTTCATCTTTCTCCCATGCTGAATGCTTCCTGCCCTTAAACATCAGACTCCAAATTCTTCAGCTTTTGGACTCTTGGACCTACATCAGTGGTTTGCCAGGGGATCTTGGGCCTTCAGCCACAGGCTAAAGGCTGCACTGTTGGCTTCCCAACTTTGGGGATTTTTGGACTCGGACTGGCTTCCTTGCTCCTAAGCTTGCAGATGGCCTATTGTGGGACTTCATCATGTGATTGTGTGAATCAGTACTCCTTAATAAACTCCCTTTCATATATACATCTATCCTATTAGTCCTGTCCCTCTAGAGAACCCTAATACAGGAACTGAATAGACATTTTCCCAAAGAAGACACAAAAATGGCCAGCAGGTATATGAAAAGGTGCTCAAAATCATTAATCATCAAGTAAATGCAAATCAAAACCACAATGAGGTATTAGTCACAACTGTTAGGATGGCTATTAGGAAAAAGACCAGAGATAACAAGTGTTGGTGGAGGTTTGGAGAAAAAGGAACCTTTGTACACATTTGGTAGGAATGTCGATTGGTACAGCCATTATGAAAAACAATATGAGGTTCCTAAAAAGTTAAAAATAGAACTACCATGTGATCCAGAAATCCCTCTTCTGGGTACATACCCAAAGGAAATGAAATCATTATCTTGAAGAGATATCTACAATCTTACATTTATTGCAGCATTATTTACAAAGGCCAACTGAATGAAGAAAGAAATTGTGAGGTATGTGTGTTTTTGTATATATATGTATTTGTATATGTGTTTGTGTGTGTGTGTGTGTATATATGTATATGAATAGATCTAATGTACAGCATGTGACTATAGTTAATAATAATGTATTGTATATTAGAAATTTGCTGAGAGAGTAAATCTTAAGTGTTTTTACTCACACAAAAAAGGTAATGGATATGTTAATTGGCTTGATTACAGTAATCATTTAACAGTACATACATATATCAAATCATCCCACTGTACACCTTAAATATAAATAACTTTTATTTGTCATTCAAAGTTCAATATAGCTGGAAAAAATCAATTATTGGCTATTGGGCTGGGGCAAGTTTATATAACTTCACTCATCTCCAAAGTTGTAATTTGTCCTCTGTAAATGGGAATAATGGCACTCAGTTTTGTAAAGATCAAATCAGTTAATCCATATAAGGTAACCAGCATGTAATAAGCACTAAATAAATGATAGACACCACCACTATCACTGTCCTTGTTAATATTTTATAATGCCCCACCTCAGAGCTTCACTCATGCTGTTCCCTTTGCTGGGACACACTCCACTCTTTCACCAGCTCATTCTTACTCACAGTCTGGTCTCAGTTTAAACCTCACTTCTTCAAGGGTGCCGTCCCTGACCCCTGAGTTTAGATCGGTTGTAGGCTCCTGTATTTCTGTTCATTCATATTGCACAAGTCTGTGAACTTTGGGAGAGTAGAGACTATGTTCTCTTGAGCACTTTTATGATGCTCTACCTAGCAAAGGACCTGACATATAGTAAACAAGGATAGTTATCGAATGAATGGTTCAACTGTGTTCAAGATGTGACTGGAAGGAAAATTTCAAAGGAGGAGGGAGACTGTCTCTGGCAAGAAGATTGATTTGACTCACTTTTACAGGTGTTTGAACCCCTCACCTACATTTGATTTAAAGGCTGAATTTGGGCTACCTTTGCTCTCACAGCTACATGGCAACCTGATTTTGGCTTGGGGAGACATAAGAGATGGGATCCAAACTGCTCAGACTACAATGGGCTCCATATTGTATATAAAATGTCTGACCCTGGTCATAGTCTCAGCCTGGCTCCCAGAGCGTCTATGTCAGTGCCTGGGCAGGCCTCTGTTGGAGAGATGGCACCCATCTGGATTGGAATTAAAAACCCCTGTATTTGACTTGCAAGGTGGCTCATTCAATGACAGAGCCAAAACAAATGAAAGATGGCATCAAGAGTTGGCTGTGGTCCTGGATCTAAGTTGGGACACTTAGGACCTTGCCAAGGGATTAGGATGGGGGTGAGCATGATATAATTATGATTAGATGATTGGATGGCATTTGTAAGACAAAAGATAGACCTGCCAGTACAGATCTCTGTACTGTTACATATGGGAACTGGTGCCAGGGACATGAGCCCCCTCCCTTCCTGACTTCCTACCTAGTCAGCAATTATGATCTGCCCTGCCTTCTCTGAGGGAACCTGGACATCAGCCACCTGCTGCAGGACACCACTTTGCAGCTGGGCAGGGAGTCACTGGCCCTCTTTCTACCAATCTTGAGCTGGTAAAGACAAGCTGCAGTGTGTGTATTATCAGGCAGTAACTGAGGATTGGGGCAGGTTTAAGAATTTAAGCTTAAATGGAATCTATATATAGTTTAAAAAACAAAAATATTTTAGGTGCCTTCTTATCTTAGCCATTTACAACCATTTTCACAGAAACTTGACTTTGTGACCAAGAGGGAATCAAGGGCCTGAGTTCTACCCCAGCCCTGCAGTGCTGGCCTGCAACTTCCAGTAAGTCCCCTTCTCCTCCTCCTGATCTTAGATATACTAGGGAGATAGGACAGATATCCTTTAATATCTCATCTCATTTTAATATTTTGTTATTATATCTTAACCCTGTGGCCTGGAGCCTGGCTGAGTACCTGGCACATGGTAGGCCCTTAAGAAGCATCTGTATTAAGTACTTTTTGCATATGTAGGCTAGATTTTTGGTGAGCTAATAGATTTAGATAGAAAATTGCCTTGATTGATTTCTTTGGATTGTCGATGGACAGGTCAACACAAGTATCATTGAGAAGCAGGAAGCACTCTGTAGATACTGAGCACAGTGCAAAGAAAAACCTATTAAATTGGCAACAGCAACAGTTACTGAAATCTCCTCTCCTGGCCCTCCTGCAAAACACAATACCTTCAAGCCACTCTTTCATCATACTAGCAATTGACAGTATCCTGTTCTCTAAATCTGGAACTCTGATTCATAAAAAAGAAAAACAACGGAGACATTGATTTTTCAGAAGCAGGACTCCAGTCTGCTATGAAGGGCAGGTGTTTGGCCTATTCAGTTTCCGTTATTCTAAGCCTGGCATGAGTCCCCCCACCCCACCCCCCACCAAATGCTCTGACAGTGAAGAGGTAAGCAGGAGAAAACGAATTGGTTCAGTTCTAAGTGTTAAGTGAAGCAATGGTGGGATCCATCTTCAGCACGGGGCATAAGGATAGAAGATGAGGTTGGCCCCAGAACATGAGGTTAAATGGGTCATCAAAAGCCGGTGTGACCCTCTGAGCTGCAGAGCCCAGATATATCCAGTGTGTTATAATGGAGACAGAAAAGATCTGCAAGAGACTATGTCAGTCACAGAGGTAGCATCAGGAGTTTGGAATTTTCTTCATTGTAACAGACTTGTACCTAAATGTGTGTACAAATCTGGGTGTAGTAGATATTTGTTGCATTTTCCTCTTAGCACCACTCTCCCTTACTGTGACAATAGGACCTTGATTTGGTTGAGAGGAATTAATTCTTTCCTCTATTTATCCCAAGGGCTCTGACAAAGAAGGCAACCCCAGGGTGGAGCACATGACTCAGACTAAACCAACTGGGAGGGGGGGGCACTTAACCTCCAGCCCACCCTCTGTAGTTTAGGGATGAACACTTAACCCAAGTCATGTCAGGGGGTATCAGTGAGTCTCAACCCAGGACTTTGGTCTGCTTTCTAAGGGAAGTGGGCTCTCCTAGACATGCTAATCGTGATATGTGAAGATTGAAACTACTGGAAGACCCTGTGTAGAGCCTGGACTTGGAGCCAACCCAGAGGCGGCTGAGTTGTGAGATGAACTCAGGGGATGTTGTGTATGTCCTGGATTGTTCCATATCCAGGGGTGTTTCAGTTATGTGAGCAAATAAATTCTCTCTTGCCTAAGCCAATGAGCATAAAGTTTTTGTAACTTTCAACTGAAAGATCTGACTGACTCACTGACCTTTAGCTGCTATTCAATTTTCTTTTCCCCATGAACCAAATTCCTCTAATGTATGGGCTGGAATTACATAAAAATGGAGCTATGAAAATGTGTTTGAGGGTGAACTGTGACAGGCACTCACTCTTAGGGGAAAGTCCTATCTCACCAGTTTTGCTCAAATTACTCTCACCTTTGGTTTTCTTGATAATATCTCTGATAAAGGTAAACACTGCCTTCTGACACTCTGCATTTCTATATCTACAGTGAGTGCCATTGAGTGACATCCTGCATGACATTTATAGAAATGTGTTTAATAGCTTTTCTTTTTTATTGGGACACAGGTAGAGAGGATTGAGATTCTTCACCTTTCCCAGGCTTGCTTTTAGGAGAGAGAGATATATATATCCTATATATGCAGACTGGTGCTCCCCATACCCATGTGGGAAGAGGGCGAGGCACCGGGAGCAATTTCCCACTCTGAGCAATATCTGTGTTGGGAGTGTCCTGATTCAGATGGTGATTTTAAAATCCATGCATTTGGAATCCCTGAGGTCACCGGATGAGGACACCCCTCCCCAAGCCTAATGTCAAAGACTCAGCCTTACTGTGATCAATGGTGGGATACGAATTGTTATGTTGGTGAAGGAGGAGTTGGCAGTGGTGTTGAGGGGGGGAATTGTGAAAAATCCTTCAATGTGGAAAGTGTTTGGAGTGGAGCCTTTTATGAATGTTTACTCCTGGATGCTGGGATTGGGTTGTGCCTGGTTTGGCTCCACTGTGCAGATGTGTACCATGAGGTCAGCAAATCATATAGTTCTATATAAGTCATACTGACTTCTGGGATCATAATGTTACCCAGGAACCAAAGGGAGTTGTGATCACAGGGTGGTTGGGTGTGGTGGTCTACTTCCTTGATACTTAAAGTGAAGTCTGAAGACCAGCAGCAGCACAGCATCATCTGTGAGCTTACTAGAAAAGCAGGATCTCACATCTCATGCCAGACTTACTATATCAGAATCCCCAGGTGATTTGTACGCACAGTGAAGTTTGAGAAATGCTGGTCTATGCCTACTGACTCCAGTACTTCTCTTGATTCAACATTTAATGAGCACCCACTGTGTTCTGGCATTGTGCTGAGTATTACAGATATAAAGATGAATAATCCCATCTTTTCTAAAGAGCTTTTCACTGTTTATGGCTTATTTACTTCTTACTTTTTCCTCCAGTATCTCCCCAACCCTCCACATTTTGGCTTTTGCTGTGTCTCTTCGCTGAAATTCTTTCTTTGAAGACCACAAATGACCTGTTCATTGTCAGATTCAGTTTGCTCCTCTCTGTAGCATTGAGCATCTCTGATCAACACGTACCAAATGCTGTCCTCTCCTGGTTTTGCTGACATTGTGTCATCTTTATCCTTCCTTTCCCTCTCCCTACACCCCTGCCTCATATACTGGCCTGTCTTCATCTTGCCCAGGGCTCTCTCCCAACTCAATCCTTACCGTCTCACCAGGTTATCTCATCCAGATCCAAGACAGGAATTGCTTTTATTATGAAGTCCTTGGCCCTCTAGGAACTCCACAACTGCTGATATTAAAAGGGCACCCTAAGCATCTCTTTCCTATAGATGTTTTTGCAAAGTTGTCAATTGATTCCAGTACGGAATTAGATTTGCCGAGTATCCGTGAAATGAGGGGAGTAGGTATTGGTGGGTATTTCTGCTGCAACAAATTATCCTTTGGTGCTGTAACATTATCACAAGCTTGGTGGCGTCAAACAAATTTATTATCTTACAGTTCTGTAGGTCAGAAAGTTAATGTGAGTCTCATGGGACTAAATAAAATCAAGGCATCTGATAGCCTGTGTTCTTTCCTGGAGGCTGTAGGGGAGAATCTGTGTCCTTGCCTTTTCCAGCTTTTAGAGGCTTCTTACATTCTTTGGCTCCTCCATCTTCAAGACTAGCAACAGGGAGCTAAGTACTTTTCATGCTGCCATCACTCTGGTTTTCTGCAGCCTGGAAAGGTTCCCTGTTTTTTAAGGACTCATGGGATTGGACTGGACTCACCTGCATAATCTAGGACCCTCTGACATCTCAAGGTTCTTACCTTTAATCACATCACAGAATCTCCTGTTACAGAGGTTAACATATTCACAGGTGCAGGGATTAGTACATGGACATATTTGGAGTTTATTATTTTGTCACTACAGTGTGACTGAGCAGAGTAGAGGTTCGAGGAAGGGAACTGGAAGGGTGATGTGTTCCTGGGGTGTCCAGGATGAATCCAAGATAAAATGAGTTAACAGGACATCTCAGTGCCAAAATCAGAAAGGTGAGGTGGGAGTGAAAAGGAGAGGTGGGAAGGGGCAGAGATGTGGGTGAGGAGATGGAGAGCCTGGGCCCAACTACTACTTACCCATGGCTCCTAAGTCTATGCTCAGTCAAATGCAGAACACCACTTCTTGCTCATCAGGTTCAATGCTAAACTCATTGTGTCCCTTGTGTCTTTTTTTTTTTTTTTTTTTTTTTAACGAGACGTAGAGTTTTATTAGGGGGTTACATACAGGGGAGAAAGTCCAGTGGCAGTATGCACCTTCCTACAGTTCAGTGGCCATGGGCGGCACAGTGTAACTGCATAGCCCAGTGGCAGCAGGCAGGGCAGGAAAACTGCAGCCACCTGCAAACATTATGCAGTTTGTCCCTTGTGTCTTTTATTCTTTTTGTTTTCCCTGTCTCTGTGAATGAGACCACCATTTCACTGTTATTCAAGGCAAAAATGTCAGTCATCCTGCTTTTCTCTTCCCTCATCCTCTCACCAGCGGGTCCTGGATCTCTATCAAGTTCTCTAAACTCATGTTTCTCAAATACAGCCTACTGCCCCAGACATGCACAGGCCTCCTACCCTCCACTGAACTGAGAGCAAAGCCTTGGGCCAGCCTTCTTGCTTCTGCGACTATCTGATTTCAGTCAATTTCCCATTCTGATGTCTGGTTATCTTCCACAAATCACCTTAGTCCAGCTTAAAGACTGCCCACTGCCTTCACGACCAAGTTCAAAGTTGGCATGATTTTTAAAGCCTACTTGGCAACCATCTCCTTATCTTGCCTTATTTTTGCCAAATTTCATCCTGTACTCTATACTCCAGCCTCACTGAATCTTCACTTTTCTTCAACCATGCCTTTTGCTCTTTCTAGCTTTAGCAGTGTTGCTCCCTTCACCTGACCCTCCTGATCCCACAGGACTCAGTTCAGCTACTCCCTCCCTTTGCTTCTTCCAGGTAAACTTGGTCATGCCTCCCTCCCCAGACTTCCATAGCTTTTTGCACAAATTGTGATTATAGCATCTAACATATTGCCTTGTACTTGTGCCTGCATCAATGTCCCCTTCCAGACTTGCTAGGCAATTTTGGGAGAGCCCTTCTTTGTCACCATGAAATTTCATTTATATATTTTGTTATGAACAAAGCTATTGGCACATATGATTATGTCCATCTCCCCACTAGGCCACAATATTCTTCAGAATGGTGAATAAATGAATGCTCTTTCTTCATTCATATCTGAGAGCTAAGAAATGAAGCCCCTACCTACCCACCCCAAGGAGAAAGAGACTTGTTCTACACTCCCAACCCTGAAGATCTATCTTATTGGTCATGGTTTTCTCCTCTGGATATCCCAAGGAAGGTGTGAATTTTAGTCTTAAGGAAAGCTGGAGGGTCAGCCTAGAGGCAGTGACCTTTGGGGCCTCTTTCTAACTTGGAGATCTTGTAGAGTTATGCTTCTAGGGAAAGCTAATATTGGTTTCCAGGTACTATTGCTCAGAAATAATTTGAGATGGATGCATGTGTCTTCTGCAGTTTTCTGTTTTGATACATTTAGGTTTGTATTGCCATTTGCTTATTTAGTCAATTAATATTGGCTCCTATGTGCCAAGCCCCACGCAAAGCCAAGTGGAGAGGAGAAGGGAGTCAGAAAGGCTTCTGTCCTCATGGAGTAAAGTAGTCAAAATTAGCACTGTGCCAGGTAACAAATAATACTATAGGTGCTCAGGAGAGCTTAGGTTCTATTCTGAAGGCAGCAAAGAGCAACAGAGGTTGAGGGAAGCTTTGGAATGAAGTGCCATGTCAGTAGGGCCCAGGAGTGGGGTATGCATTTTTACAGCTGGTGAGGGAGAGGGGAGGGGTGCTCCAGAAGGAAGAAATGATGGGAGGAAATACTCAGATGTGGGAAAGCAAGAGAGTGAGTGTTCAGAGAATCCCTACTTTCTTAGGAGATTTGGTGAAACCCCTGCACAACTAGCCTGGAAACTACCCAGATGTATCCATAGAGCGATAGCACAGGTTTGACAGTTTGCATGTTCTGTATCTTGAAGGACTCTTCCCAGGTGCATCCACTGAGGGAGACTCTCACCCAGACATGAGAACTTATGGTCCGATGCTTTCACTTTGTATGCTGTTCTGTCACCACAGCAACAGTGGCTTCTGCTTCTTTGGGCCTGGCTTCCCTGGAGGTAGCCCCACAGTGATGATACTCCAGGCTCCTGCTATAAAGAGAAACACTTGCTTAAGTTCAGCCTCTGTTCAGCTGAGGAGGCCCTTTTTCGGGAACTGGAAACTGCCCTGATTGCTAGGAGGAGTCAATTTTAGGAGAGGGGAAACTTCTCATGAAGATTCTGTATAGTAGATATATATAGGTCTTCTGATTACAGCCACTTCAGTGACAGTGAAGACTGTCCATGATCTGCATCTTCTCTTTGGAAGTCACATAATGCTTTCATCATTCATATAGATAGCACTACTTTTGTTCTGCTCCAAAAGCTGTGGTGCTGTCCCAGGGGGCATATCCTGGACAGAACTCATGCCTTCCAGTTAACCCACTGGCAAGGAGAGATGATGAGTGTTCTGAAGGTTTAAACCAAGGACCTGATTGGTGAAGAAACTACAGCCAAGGAACCAGGAGAAGACAGCAGGGAATGACAAACTTTCAGTACAGTGGGCTGGGCAATGCATACAATCTATTAGATAAAGTTAGATGGTCCTTTCCCTTGATAACCCTAGTCTTTTGTTCCACTAGAGAGTCACAGGCTAAGATTTCAGAGACTCATAGCATCTGAATGTTAGTCAAGACCTGGGAAAAGCTCTGGCCTCAAATTTCATTTTTTTCTTAAACCTCAGCCTTGCAATTTAAATGGAAAATATCATGTATTTCCTCACAGAAATAGTTACACTTTTGTCAGTTAAGTGATTAAATATGAATGTCTGTTTAGTGTCTCTATTTTGTGCCATCTCTCTAGCTTCTAGCCATCTGAATTTCAAAGGTTTGTAATTTTGTTGTTTTTAATGGGTATAAGGTTTAGGGTGCTAGTCCTTTCTGAGTAATTTTTGTTGAAGCGTAACTTACAAAAGTACAACAGGAAAAAGCATAAGAATATAGATGATCAATTTTTACAAAGTGAACACACTGATATATCCTCTACTAAGGTAAAGATATACATTACCAGCATTCTAGAAGCTTCTCTTATGCCCTTTTGTAGTCATTTATTGAATGTATGCATTCATTTCTGTAATATTAATAGAGGTGAAATTGCTGGGTTATAGGGCATGTGTATATTTAGCTTCAGTAGATACTGACAAACAGTTTTGCAAAGTGATTGTATCAATTTAGTTTTCCAACAGGAGTTTGTGAGAGTTCCAGTTCCTCTGCATCCTTGTCAACACTTGGTATTGTCAGTCCTTGTCATTTTAGCCATTCTGGTGGATACGTAGTAGTACCTCACTGTGATTTTAATTTTCAGTTTTCTACCCACCATTAATGGTGAACAACTTTCCATGTGTTTGTGGGCCACCTGGTTACTGGCCATCCTGTTCAAGTTTGTTGTTTACTTTTTCCTAGGTTGTCTGTCTTTAAAAAAAATTAATTTATAGCATGATGCCTCCAGCTTTGTTCTTTTTGCTTAGGATTGTCTTGGCTATAAGGGCTCGTTTTTGGTTCCACATGAAATTTAAAGTAGTTTTTTCTAGTTCTGTGAAGAAAGTCAGTGGTAGCTTGATGGGGATAGCATTGAATCTATAAATTACTTTGGGCAGTATGGCCATTTTCACAATATTGATTCTTCCTATCCATAAGCACGGAATGTTTTTCCGTTTGTTTGTGTCCTCTCTTATTTCCCTGAGCAGTGGTTTGTAGTTCTCCTTGAAGAGGTACTTCACATCCCTTGTAAGTTGTATTCCTAGGTATTTTATTCTCTTTGTAGCAATTGTGAATGGGAGTCACCTGATTTATGACAAAGATGTGACTATGATTTCTGTGGGGGAATTACTGTCTTTTCAATTAATATTTCTGGGCCAATTGAATATTTTCATGGGGAATAAAAGAATCTTGACCCCAATCACATTACTTATAAAAATCAACTCCAGATGAATCATGGACCTAAATATGAAATATTTAGTCCTCTAAATATTCTAAACCACTCATGATTTGGCTCTCTGTCTATTATTGGTGTATAGGAATGCTTGTAATTTTTGCACATTGATTTTGTGTACTGAGACTTTGCTGAAGTTGCTTATCAGCTTAGTGAGATTTTGGGCTGAGATGATGGGGTTTTCTAAATGTACAATCATGTCATCTGCAAACAGAGACAATTTGACTTCCTCTCTTCCTATTTGAATACCTTTATTTCTTTCTCTTGCCTGATTGCCCTGGCCAGAACTTCCAATACTATGTTGAACAGGAGTGGTAAGAGAGGGCATGCTTGTCTTGTGCCAGTTTTCAAAGGGAATGCTTCCAGTTTTGCCCATTCAGTATGATATTGGCTGTGGGTTTGTCATAACTAGCTCTTATTATTTTGAGATGCATTCCATCAATATCTAGTTTATTGAGAGTTTTTAGCATGAAGGGGTGTGGAATTTTATCGAAGGCCTTTTCTACATCTATTGAGATAATCATGTGGTTTTTGTCATTGGTTCTTTTTATGCGATGGATTACATTTATTGATTTGTGTATGTTGAACCAGTCTTGCATCCCAAGGATGAAGCCGACTTGATAGTGGTGGATAAGCTTTTTGATGTGCTGCTGGATTCGGTTTGGTAGTATTTTATTGAGGATTTTCGCATCAATGTTCATCAGGCATATTGGTTTGAAATTTTCCTTTTTTGTTGTGTCTCTGCCAGGTTTTGGTATCAGGATGATGCTGGCATCACATACATACACACAAGTTCTTGGTCAGATGTGCGTATTGGAAATATCTTCTCTCAAACGTATCAGTCTTTATCTTTATGGTTAGCACTTTTTGTATCTTGTTTAAGACGTACTTGCCTAGCTCAGGATTATAAATTTATTCTCCTGTGTTATCTCCTCTAGAAGATTTATTGTTTTACCTTTCATATTTAGGCCCATGATTCATTTGGAATTGATTTTTATAAGTAATGTGATTGGGGTCAAGATTCTTTTATTCCCCATTAAAATATTCAGTTGGCCCAGAAATATTAATTGAAAAGACAGTAATTCCCCCACAGAAATCATAGTCATATCTTTGTCATAAATCAGGTGACTAAATATGAACAAATCTGTTCCTAGACTCTCTGTTTAATGCCATTGCTTCATTTGTGTATACTGGCACCATTCTTTGCAGTCTTAAATATGTTAGCTTTATAAAAATCTTGCTATCTAGTAGTAAAAGTACCCTAACTTTATTGTCTTGGCTATTTCAGGCACTTTGTATTTTCATATAAATTTTAAATCCAGCCTGTCAATTTCCACAAAAATGCGTTTTAGTTCTACTTACATATTAAACTCATCCAAGACATTATTTTAAAGTCAATATTTACTTTGTTTTATCCATGTTTTTATTCTCTTGAATCTTCTTTATTCTTTTCCATTTTACCTGTTTCTATATAAGGTCATTTTCCTTTTGCTGGAGAACTTCTTCTGCTATTTATTTATTTTAGTGTGGGCCTCCTGATAACAAATATTCTCAATTTTTGCCTGTCTTAAATGTCTTTATTTTGTTTTATTTTTGAAGGTTATATTTTTTGGTTGTAGAATTCTAAATTAAGACTCATTTGCTTTCGTACTTCAAATATGTCATTTATAGTCTTCCCTTTTCCATAATTTCCATCAAAAGTAACATGTAAGTCTTATTAGGTCTTTTTTTTTTTTCTTCTGGTTGCATTTCTAGATTTTTTTTTTTTTGCCTGGGTTTATTGTGGGGTTTTAGTCCATTTGTCCTGCTATAATTCCATGCCTGAGACTGGGTAATTCAAAATAAAAATTAATTTTCTCTTAGTTCTGGAGTTGGGGAAGTCCAAGATCAAGGTGCCAGTACATTTGGTGCTGGTAAAGCCTGCTCTCTGCTTTGAAGATGATATCCTCTTGCTGCATCCACACGTGGCATAAGGGGGCAAAAAGGGATGAATCCTGGCTGTATCCCTGCATGACAGAAGAGATAAAAGAGCCAGATAGCTCTGCAGTCTCTTTTATAACGGCATTAATCCCATTCATGAGGACAAATCCCTTCCTACTTGATCACTTCCCAAAGGCCCCACCTCTTAATACTATCACATTGAGGATTAACTTTCCACATGAATTTTAGACAGACACAAAAATTCAAACCATAGCAAGTAGTTTTCCTATTTTCTGCATGCATGCTTTTACTTACATTTCATCTATTTGGGGCTTATGAAGATCCTTGAATCTCTATGTATTGGTATCTTTTGTCAGTTTTGGTCATTTCCTCTTCAAATATTGCTTCTGCCTCACTCTCTCTTCTTTTTCTTTTGGGATCTCAACTACATATATATTAAGTTTTTCTAACTTGTTCCATATACCTCATTACTTTCTTCTGTGTTTACCATTCATGTGGCTTTATGTTTCAAGTTATTTTTATTGTCTTGATATTTCCAGTTTATTAATATATACTTCTGCTGTGTCTAATCTACTGTTTAAATGTATACATTTAATTCTTAATTTCAGTCATTGTATTTGTCAGTTTCAAAAAAAGAAAAAAAATTACATTTGATTCATTTTATTGATTCTGATAATTCTCCATTTGATATCTATTTTCTTGTACATCTTAATATTATTTTAAATATTAAATTTAATTACTAATTATTAATTTAATTATTTAAAAATCTGAATCTAATAGTTTCAAAGTGTTCACCTGTAGGCTTGTTTCTTTGTCTTTTTTTCCTCTTGGGTTTTGAAAATTTCATCCTGACTCCTGTCATGCCTGGTTATATTTTATGGAATGCTGGAAAATGTATATGAGAAATTACAGAAGTTATGTTCGACATTATTTTCCTCCACAGAGGATTAAAATTTCTCTTCTGTGAAATAATTAAGTTAAGGGAAGGTCACCTTTACCTAATAGTGGCTAAAAATGTTTCAAAGTTTGGTTTCCTGTTTTAGAAGGCTCATTTATTCTCAATTGCCTTTAAACCTAAGGAAGAACATTTTAGAGGTCTTGAGTGAAAACATGCATTGCTTATCAGGGTATCTTCTCTTTGGTGGACCCTAAACTTTGACATAAACTAGCATCAGTACACAAAATAGCATTTGATCACGATCCCTCAGCTTCCATACTGAGTCCTCTGAGGACAGTTAATCAATCCCCATCCACAGGAAACACAGCTGGTAATGAACCTATTCATACACAAAGATATTATATCTTCACCTTCACTACCATAGAGTCTACCTCCATTCCCATTTCCGTGGAACCATCCTACCTTTCCCCACTCTCCCCCAAACCCCAGGTACCAGATACTCTCATCCTATTCCTTCTCCATTCTATGCCTATTCCTATCCTATACCCTATGCATAGCTGAGGAATCCCATTTAATTTAATTTCTCCCTGTGAGCATTATCAGCTTCAAGGATCGCACAGAGTTCTTCCTCCCAGATACACAGTGATTCAGGCCAGGCCTTGGAGACCTGCCATTCTGTATGTTTCTACACCATTGAGGGATGCATTTAGGACCATAGCAATAACTGTTGTTATCCACCCTCCTCCAAGAACTATTAGGACAAGTCCCATCATTTCCACTATTCCATACATCCCTGTTTAACTGGCAAAAATCAAATCATCCATGTGCATCCATAATCTCCTATAGTCTCATCCTTGAACTATTTTGTACATCTACTAATCAGACTCCACATCTCTCCTTCTACTCTGTGCCTGCTGAAACTCTCTCTGTGCAATTATACCCTCCCATATACTCACCTCTTTTCAGACATCCCTTGCATTTAGGGAACCAGACATTGTAGAATAGAGGTAAGCATTCCTGCTGTGTCATGCCTCAATTCCTGTCCCACATAATTTTTGAGAATATGTAACCATATAAAATAGCTTTTGTTTTACACTACTCAGTTGTGGGTGGTTTGTTACACAGTATTAGGTAAGCAAAACAGAGCCCATCCAGTCTCGGAAATATACATAAAAGGTTTATGCAAAGGACTCCCACATGTATGTATTAAGCCTAAACTTGTCTCCTGAGCTCCAGATTCAAAAACTCAGTTCCCTCCTTGACAGCTGCCTTTGAGTGTCTAATAGGCATCTCAAGGTAATATTGAATACTCTTGAATATCTGACTCCTAAACCTGCCCCTGTCTTATTCCCAGTCTTATTTTAGTGCATAGCACAAATATCCACTTGGTCTTTTATCCCCACATCCAGTCTATTTGCAAGGTCTGTAGAGTCTGTCTACCTGTCTTCATCTCCAGGATCACTTCCTGAATTCACGCACCTCTCATTTTGCACGTACATTTCTGCAAGAACCTGTAACTTGTCACTGTGCCTCAGAGCTCAACCTTTCTAGCTTCTCCTCCTCACTGCTCACCAAGTGATTATTCTAAGATGTAATTCTAGTAGGCTCACTGCTCAGTTAAAAGCACTTTGATGGTCCTTCAATACCTGATAAAATAAAACTCAAAGTCCTTGTAGTCACATGTAGGGAACTTCATAATCTGGATCCTTTATTATCTGACCCCAGACTCCCTCTTTCCCTCCTACATTGCTCTAGCTGCACAGAATCACCAGGTTCCCTGAAAACACTGTCCCCTTTCACACCACTGTGCTCTTGTTCATACTGTTCATTCGAACTGGCATTTCCTTCTCCCACTCCTCTTGCCACATACCTAGAAAACTCTACATCCTTCTAGACCCTGCTTTGGTGACATTTTTGTGTGTGTGTCACATGGTTTCTTACCTCTACAACTTCAGATAGCTGGAAGTTACTGGAGACTTAGCAACTAGAGAGAGAAATAATGAATCAGCTGTAATTGTTATATTCAATTTGTTTTGTTTCCTTCTGTTTTCCCCCATGCCCATTTACACACACACACACACACACACATACACACACACACATTTATAACTATAACTTACATGCAGTTTTGTACTTCGCTTCTTTCACTTAACACAGTATCAACAAAGCATTATTACAAGTGATTTAAGTGAGGTGATGCAAATGTTCTACATTGTCATTGTGATGGTGCTTATGTGACCATATACATTTGTTAAAATTGTATTGTGCACTTAACATCTGTGAATTTTTATGGATCATAACTTTTTCCTTAATAAAGTTGATACAAACTTTCAAGTATGCTAAAATCTATAGTTTAAAATGTTAACTAGTAACATGGAACCTGTTGTAGATTTTTGTGCTAACCCTGTTTCCTCTTTTGTGATCTCTCTGTGCACATTAGTTTTGTCTTTTTATGTGGAACTATTGGTTTGTGTGCCTACTTCTGCTACACTGTGAGTTCCTGTTTATTCATCTTTGTATTCCCCAAGGACATGACCAGGGCCTAACTCATAGTATATGCTCTGTAAATGTTCCATCCGTTCAATAAAAAACTAGTTATTGCAACAAATTTTAAACAATTATTAGCTCAATAATCATTAAAGAATCTGACATATGTTGCTGCTCACTTTTGTGAGTTTGGTGGGTGCCTGTTCCTTGCAGGTTCTGTTCCTGTCTTGGTGGGAATCTATAAGAATAATAAATTTTAGTTTACTTCGTAAAAACTTACATAACATCTGTTCTAAGGGCTTTATAAATATTAATTTAATCCTCAAAGCAGCCCTGGAGGATAGTTAATATTACTGTTATTCCCATTTGACAGAAGAGTGAATAAAGGAGGCACAGAGATGTTTAGAACTTGCCCCAGTTTGCACATTGAGTAAGTAGAGGAGCCAGGATTTGGAATGAGGCATTCCAGCTTCAAGGTCTAGGCTCTTCTCCACTCTACTTGGGCATAGGATGAACCCATGTTGTGAAGTTTGTCCTAGAGGAGTTCCTCTGGGGACACATATCTGTGCCTCTTCCTGGAAGTGCCTGCCATGGTCACCACCTGCTTTCTGCTTTCATGTACCTCATCCTCCTGCTTTCTGCTTTTATGGCATCGGCTGCCCTCACCCTCCCTGGTCTCTGGCCTCTAGCCCTCACTTCTGTGGCCCAGTTTTTTGAGACCTTGCCGCTTCCATGTGAAAATTGGGGTGTAAGTTTCAGGGTATTCTCTGGCTTGCCTCAACCTGCCTCTAAAGGTGACCCTAGTTGACATAGTCAACCTTCCACAGACTGGCTGTCTTCCTGAGTCTATTCCAGGTGCCTGGGGTCAGATGGTGTTGCTGACCATTGAAGGTCTGTGATCTCATTACCCACTGCTAAGCAGACCTGCCCTGGAGCGTGTAACAGCAGGAACCACCAGGCCAGATTGATGACAGGACTGCCTTCACGGTGACCCGGGCAGAAGAAAGGCATCACCCTCCTCCTCACCTACGACACCCCAGGAGAATACACACAACAAAGCTTACAGATCTCCAACTAGGGAGAGAGTGGGGATGCAAGATATGGCTGAGGCTGTTCACTTCGGCATCCTGTGGATGGGAGGAGGCTGTTAAGAGCACACTGGGAACAATCTGTCTAAGGGAGGATAATACAATGTTCATGTTCTTCTCTTAGCCAAAGATTTCACATTTATTAAAAATGATACCCAACCCTCTTTCTCTCATTGCAAGCATTAGCCACCTCCCCTGCCAGATTCAGAGTGTTTGTATGTTTGGGAATGAGTGGGTGTTGGGAGGAGGCTGGCAGCATGAATTCGACAATCTCCTGGTGTAATAATGGAGCAGGCGGATTCAATGACACCCAATTCAAATTAGTCACAAGGAAACGCATGATCATCAGTGTGCCAGCACTAGGGAATTCCTCCTATTTAGTGAAATAAAGTGTCACAAACAACAGCTAAGAGAGAATTGTGTGTTTCCACTTGTGGGAGTGCTGATTTTTAAATTTTTTTTCTGGAAAAGGATTATAGAAACATAAAACAAAAATATTTCGACTTGAAAAATACTTCCTAATTATATGTCATAAAATAATTAGGTCATGGCAAATTAGCACAAATGTTTACAGCAAAATTGCCATGTAAAACATTATCGGTAATATTATGCTAATTGCTGCAGAAGCAAAAGCTGATTATGTTTCGGCAGGATTAAAATTTGCCACGTCTGCATTTCTCTCCAGCATCACCAGTTTTCCATGAGAGCACCAAGCCTGTGATTTCAGTAGAAGCTTAACTGCTCGTCTTTGAGGCACCAAATCTGAAAAGTGATCTTCCTGAAGACCATGCTAAGGCAAGAACATCTGTATAAGGGAGAATTCCTGAAAGTGTTCTTACACTTCAGTGGAAACTCATCAATGCTCTGTACCCAGAATAGTCCCCTTTTGGAGGGGGCATGGATGGGGCATATGCATGATGTGCCCTGAGGAGCAGAGGAAACATGGGCTTGGGTTGTGAAGGATCTCAGAGAAGATCTCCTGGACTGGCCCAAATGTCTCAAACTTTAATGTGCACATAAATCTATTAAAATGCAGCTTCCGCTTCAACACATCTGGAGTGAGACCAGGTATTCTGCATTTTTAACAAACTCTGGTGTATGCTGGTGGATTTCTGGATTGCTGCTGGTCCATGGACCGCATGTTGAGTAGCAAGGCCCTGGAGGAAATCTTGTCCAAGGTTGCAAATTCAAATGTCTTGGGGACCAGGTAGGCAATGAAGAATGACAGAGATGGGAGTAAGACAATTTGGAATGGCAGAACCTGTGAGGAAATGGAGGACAAGCAAGTCCATTAAAGGTATCCAAAAGCATTGGAAGAAAGAGAGGAGAGAGAAAGAGAGGGAGGGAGCAGGCAGAGAAGGGAGGCTTTTTTCTGCAATGCTGCAGAAAAGCCTTTTAGCCTACAGGGATGGAGCCCTGGGTTAGACTTCATGTTGGGGGTCTGTGGTCCTGCTCTAGCCAGGCATCTGGGACCCTATGTATTGTCCTGTGTTCCATCACTTTAACCCTGCCTGAAGTCCCCGAGTCTTGTCCTCGGGGTCCAGAGGGCTTAAGTTTTTAGTTTATGAGGACTGTTGATACTTACATTGGGTTTATCATTTAGTGAGTCCCCACTCTGTGACATGGACTACACTCAGGTGTTCATAGGAATGAATTCATTTCATCCTTACAACAATAGTAGATCGTCTTACTATGCCCATTTTACAGATGAGGAAACTGAGACGTGGAAAGGGTAGGCAATTTGTTCAAAGTCTCATAGACAGAGCCAGGGCTGAAATCCTGTGTCTCTAACTCTAAATCATGCCTGTGTCACCATGAAAGTCTGCTTCCCCTTAATTCTCACCCATGAGACCTGCAAGTGCCACACTGCTGTGTCTGTCCTCCTTGTAGTCCCAGTGTGTGGTGCAGTGCCTGGTGCTAAATATTCGTTAACGTTGCATGAGTCTTATTTTATATTGGTTGCTTCCTTCTCCAAGAGTGACTCCCAACATCTTGCAAAAGGCAGGTCTTTGTGAGAAAAGATGTTTCGTTTCCCAAGATCAGTCCCCTCAACATATGCTGCTGTGTAGAGTTCCCAGAAGGGCGAGGGCTTGTGGAACGAGGCTCCTGCCCACCACCTCCTCTCATGTTTGCATTTTGAGCATAAGATTCACAAAGTACAGTCCAACTGCTTCACATTATTATCTTCTGCTCAGAATAATAACCCTCTCGATTACGTTATTCTTTTTTATTATTTATTGTGTGCCCTGGGGAATTTTCATTTTAACCAATACATTGGTTCAATTGCAAACTGGCAAAGAATGATTTGTAAGGAGATCAGTGTTGAGAGCTTATTAAAACATGTATTTAGGGGATGGTTTGGAAATAGGAAAAGGAAATCTCTCAGGAGAGGAGATATTTTCCGGAGTTGAGAAGAAATTATGGAATATGAGGGAGGGAAAAGAAGAGGACAGGGGAGGAATATTTAAGAAATAAAATTGATAGCAAAATAGGTACATGGAGGAAAAAAATCTAAAGTCATAGGTAGGAAAATAAACAAAATTCCTCAGAAATAAAATATAAATTTGACTTCATTTAAAAGAGAATGAAAAATGTCCCTCTCCATCTTGCAAGCTCTCAAATGAGTTTGAGCCCTCAGCTGGATTATTCAGATGTTTTCTCTGAAGAACTATTGAAATTCTTGGGAGGGGGCTTCATCCTTACTCTAGAAGTGCAGGGGTTAACCAAGAGCCTCCTGGACCCAGAGACGCCTGTGATGCCCCTCCCAGAGTGAGTGGTCTGGGCACGCGGACTGCTCTGGAGCCTGTCTGGACACCTCTGGAGGAAGAGCTGTGTTGTGTCGGCTTTGCAGAAACCACTCCTTTCCTCCTCCAGGGCCCTGTCAATGTCAGTAGTGCCTCCTGGAGTTGTGCCACATGGTGGCCCTGTCCCCCTTCCCAGGGATCCTCCTGAGCTGACAGGGCAGCTCCCTTGTCTGGGAGGCTTCCTGCTCCCCTCCTGTTTGCTGGGCATCCATTCCTGCGCCGTTGCTCCCCAGGCCTCTAATGGCCTCCATAGAGCATCTTTATTGTGCAGGCGTGATTTATGGGTACAGCCAGATGCAGCCAGGCCCAGAGTGCCTCTGCAGGGGCTTTCCCACCCCAGTGTGCTCAAGAGGAGGAGTTAAGGAAGGATGTTTTCACACAGGGAGCAGAAGAGCTTGTTACAAAAGGCTCCAAGCGTTTCGATTCTCGTCAGTGAATCCATATTCAGAGGCCCTGTGTCAGGCTGCTGGGGGACTGACAGCCGACCGCTGCCCAGCCTTTCAGAGGCAGTTAACAGCAGTCAAGCCTGAGACAACAAACAGCAATTTGTTTTCTTCAGACCTCTGTTTCTGAAATGAGGAAGGCTGAATTTCCTGAATTCTTGGGCTTCCATGGAGAAATTAATTCAGCAATGAAGTCTGGGAGTCTGAGATGCATATTTTTATTATGCCATTTTAAACAAGAAGGGTGCTGGGTGCCATCTCCTTGTTCTCTCTTGCGGGGGTGGGGGGGTGTTTTCAGCATTGCTTTCAGTGCCTCACATAACCACGTCCCCAACACATGTATACACATGTGCACACACAGTGACACCCACCCCTAAACACACTAGGGTCCTCTGCTGTTGTCTCCACTCACCTCACTCAGTCCAAGAGCAGCCTGGTCATCTTCACTATTGGGCAAGGTGGCCTTTCCTCCACCTTCCAAATGCCTGAGTTTGTGTGCCCAATCCTCACATTCCTTGCTTTTACATCCCTTGCCAGCACAGGAGCAAAAGTGAGCATGTGCATTATTAACTTTGTGGTAGGCAACATAATATTCACCCAAAGACATCCACATCTTAATCTCCAGAATCTGTGCATATGTTATCTTACATGGCAACAGGGACTTTGCAGCTGTGATTAAATTAGGGATCTTGAGATGGGGAGATTATCCTGGATTATCTGGGTAGGCTGAATGTCATCTCAAGGGTCATGATAAGAGGGAGGAAGGAGGGCCAGAGTGAGACCTGATATGACAACAGAAGTGGAGGCCAGAGCAATGCGGGGCCACAAGTCAAGGAATGCGGGTGCCTTGAGAAGGTGGAAAAGGCAGAAGGAAAACCCCCTGCCGACACCACGATTTTCATCCAGTGCCACCCAGTTCAGACTTCTGACCTCCAAAGGCACGATGTTTGTGGGAATTTGTTAGAACTGCAATAGGGAACTAGTACAACTTGGGGCAGGGCCAACATGACAGGCACAGGAAATCCTCCTTTTCTGTCTTTGAGCCAGCAGGACATTGCATCTGTATCAGCTCGCAGCATCTAGGCGGTGGTAGGGGCAGGCAGCAGGAATAGGTGGGGCTCAGTCATGTGTCATGAGGCTCTAAGAGCTGGGGAAGACTGGGTGTCGGGGTGTAGAACTGTGTCAGAAAGCTAGTGAAGTTTTAAATTTAAAACTTGCTGGATTCAGGGTTCAGGGCTAACCAATTACTAACAGCCCTGAACCCAGGGAGTAGGGAGGCGGCCTGTATAGGCTAATGGAGGAAGCATGGCCCAGGCAGGCAAGCTAGGGATGGGCAAATGGGAAAATGCAACACTTTCAGACCTTCATTTTTCTACTGCTATATAGTTTCCATGCCTGGCTGATGACCAGAATTATTTGGGGTACCTGATAAAAGTATAGATTTGAGGTCCCATCCTGAGGCACTTGAGGAACTCAATCACCAGCACGGTCTTCAGTAACTTTTGTTGCACCAGGTTTGGTATCTTGTACCCTCCTAGTCCCAGCCATGTGGATGGGTCCCTATGGCTGAGTCCCTGCCTCAAATTTTCATTCTTCCTGACAGTCATCCACTCCCACCCCAGCCACAGCACCCCATTGAATGACATTCTGACTTGACCAGGTGTGGGTCCACAGGCACCCAGTCTGCTCAGTTATCCATCCCAGGCCTTCCCAGCCTCAGCTGAATTCCCTTGTCAGGCAGCTGACCTGCTGAGGTCACAGCACAATGTCCAGTGGAGCTCAGAGGTATTGACAGCTCCTGCTTCTACAAATACATCATATTTCTACCCATGCTGGCTCAGAACCTTTTAATTCTTTCTGTTCCTTCCGCACCCTTTCCAACTGGACCCCAGAACTGGGGCAGCTGAACCATTTTTCCTCCAACAGTCAGGGACTGCTGAAATTCGTGCACCATTTTCTGTACTGACAAAGACTCCTGTATTCACTTCCATTTAAAATAAATATTTATTTATCTTTTGTAGGTCATATGCCTATTTTAGATCTTGCTTCTTTGAGTGCTGGGAAGCATGGCATAGGCGTTAAGACTTGAAATCCCTCCTGAATAGTTCTTCACTGTTTGACTTTGAGCAAGTTCTTCAGCATCTCTTGATCTCAGTGTCCCCATCTGTGCAATGGGGATAAAAGTAGTACCTTGCATATAGTGTTCTTGCCAAGATACAATGAGCTAATTTATTTAAAATCCTTAGAACAGCACCTGGCAAGCTGTAGGTGCTCAATAAGTGTTAGGTGTTATTATGATCGGTGCCAGCCTTTGAGAGATTTATTTGAGAAAAGGAAATTTTAAAAATTCCCCAAGTTTGATTGACTCCATCTTCTAAAACTCTCCTCTTGCCAGCTTCAACTCTCAGCAGACCTTCAAATACAGAGTGAAAAGAGTGATTTCAAACTCAGCTTATCTTTCTGGCCCTACATCCTTTTTTTATAGTTGAGCAAACAAATAGAAATAAGCTCAAAAGGCAGAGCAGAGAGTGAGAGAGGCCAAGGTTGCTCAAGCTGAGACAGCTGAGAGTCAGCTGAGGCTAGTCCACGTGAATCTAATCCTCACACCATCTGTTTGCTGATTTTCCCCTCTGCCCTCCTCTTTGAGGAGCAAGACATTCGGAGCAGACGGAATTGAGGGCCCTGCAGACAGGTGGTCCCAGCTCTTCATGCTGGAGTTTTCAATTATGATGCCAGTCAATGGGAGACAGTGGAGGGCGAAAATGAAAATGGAATATTTGGTTAGCGCTCTGACAAGCCATGAATCAAAACCAAGTGAAATTGCTCTGGGGTCTTGCAGCCTGTCAGCCTCCACCATCCATTCTGCTTGCCCCTCAGCAGTGTAATTCTGCACGCAGACAGTGACGTTCACAGGAAAGCAGACTCCAGCCCCGCATGACTGGGTCTTCCGCGGCCCGCCCTGCCGGGTGCATTGTCAGGCCAGGACAGACAATCTGCCTCCATGGGCCCGCCGGGAAGAGGAAGTGAAGAGGGCGGGAGGAGGGGCCGTCAGCAGGGTGGGCAGAGAGGTGTGTCTGACCCACATCACAGCGCCGCAATGCCTGCTCACCTCTCAGGGCCCTCTGTGGGCGCTCATCAGTTCCCTGCAGAGTGGCTAGTCATTCTTACTTGAGGAACCCTGGCGGAGGCTGGGAGCTGTGTCTGCTAGGGTCAAGGCCAAAGGCTGCCTCTGGTCAGTAGGAGAAAGGGGAAAGCTGCAAAGAAGAGTGTCTTCTCCATCCTCTTCTGCCTCTCTTCTCCCCCCACAGCCCTGACTGATTGAACGTCCATCAAGGAAGGAGCAGAGAGTGCTGGACAGGGAGCCCATAAATAATGAGTTTTGATGGAACACATGAGTGAAGGAATGCTTGGTAGAGAGGCCAGGCTGAATTCAATAAAGCAAAGCCCCACTCATTCAAGGGTCTGCCATCCAGGGTATGGAAAGCTGGCTTCTTTTGTCCTTTTTGTCACTCATGTTCATTGTGTAAGCATCTGTTGAGCGCGGTGAGGATTGCAACATGATTCCAGCTCTCAGGACCCCCATGGTCTGGGGCAGCTCAGACAGCAAATTGGAGTAAAGAAGTCAGTGGAGAGGCCAGCCTTGGATTCCAGGAGGTCCTGCAGAGAAAGCTAGTGTCAAGTAGTCCTCTGGATGGTCAGTACCTATTAGGGAGATGTCAGTCAGGGCTGCTGCTTACAGTTGTGCAGGTTGTTCACTGCCCAAGGAAAAGGCATGGGAGGACTAAGGTAGAGCTCACTTTCCACCCACTGAGCCGTATGTTCTGGCATGGTTGTGTCTGTCCAGAAGAACAGGAGACTTTGGATTCACACAGAGCATCAATGGGCCAAGGGTAGCCCTGCAGTCAGAGAGCAGAGAAGTCAGATAGTCAGCACTGGAGCACTGCAGCAGAGAAAGATCATGAGCTACCCAGAGCCTCTGTAGATGCAAAATAAGGCAGGATCAGGTCCAGTGATGCCAGAATGAGATCAACAGCAGCTGATGTTAAGTTGGAGAGACAGAGTAAAATCAGATTCCAAGGGGCCAATTAAGATTCAAACGGTGAATAGTGAATAGAAGGTGAGGAAAAGCCAAAAGTCTGTTTCAGGTTCTGGCCTATGATCAGTCATTCAGGAGAGTCCATTGCTGTGGCCATAAAGCCTGATGCCATTCACAAGTGCCTGCTTGGCTGCCACTATCTGTACTTGCGGCACCTGCCTCAGATGGGAATTGGGTGGGGTGCAGTAGTACAAGCCATGATCTGGTGGCTCAGATAATGCTGATGGTGCCTGGAGGTAAAACCAGGATCAATGGTTGAAAGTTTCTGGTAGGTAGACTTTAGCTCCAGATAGGCTACCTAGCTATGAAATCTGTGGCTTTGTTTGATGGTGACAGATGTGTCACTGGAGGTATTCAAGTCCCCATCAGGGAGCTCACATGGGGGATTCATTGTGCCTAGTGGAAGGTTGGGCTAGAAGTTTCTGATGTCCCCTTTCAGCTCTGCATCATCTGAGTCTGTGAAACACCAGCCAGCTGGCTTTCCTCCTTGTCAGAGAGGATTGATTGCAGAGGAAGTTGAAATTAATGACTAGCACAGGGTTTTAGGTTTTAGTTGTATTTATTTATCTTCCTCCTCCAGGCTCCCTCCCATTTCCCCAATTCCAAATTCATTCCATGAATATTTGAGAGCAAATTGCTCATCCAGGTGCTAGAAGGATCCATGTGGTTATTATGCGGACAGTTCCTGCTCATCTTCACCTAGGGCATTTTTTCAGTGCAACAGGACAAGTGGCCATCTTGGCAGTGGGAGACCCAGGACATGGGGAACTGGTCATGCTGGACCTGTAGGAGAGAGGAAGGGTCTCATGTAGGGCCTCTGCTGCTACTTCTTCCAGGCTACAGAGTGAGGGCAAAGTCCAGCACAGGCCCTATAAGCTGTGTCAGCAAATGGTATTGTAGTGGGATATTGCTGTATGTACAGCATCCATTTTCCCATCCTAAAGCTGTTCCTTGGTTTTCCTTTGGGGAACCATTTCTTTCCCCACTGCCAGGCCAGCACATGTCTTCTCCAGCACATGTCAAAGGCCTAGACAATTCATGTCCATGGCCACAGCTATTGGCTCAGTGTTGGGTATGTAACACCATCCAAGCCACTGAGGTGCAAATCTAGCATTTCACAGGAAATATGGGACAGTAGAAGCTTTATATTTACTAATGGGAATTGTTAAGACAGCAGAATATAAGCCTGAAGCTTCTAAAAGCCACTGCAGAGAAAAAGTGTGCATAAGAATGCAGCTAACACTGGGGAAAGCAAATTGAGGGATGGAAAGAGAGCGAAGCTCTGGACCAAGCTTCTCTTGAGGCTAGACTTATCTCTGGACTTTTTAGTTACATGAGCCAATAAAAGCCTTACCTTGACTTTTTTGTTGAACCAGCTTGAGTAGAGGTTCTATCCTTTTCACTTGAAAAAATCCTGGCTAGTTCAGGAATGTTCCTGGGGAAGCCCTACCTCTGAGGCCGCAGCAGAGCAAGAGTAGGGAGCAGAGCTGGGATCCCAGCTATTGGGTAGCCAAGGCCTTAGCTGGGGCACCTGGCTTCCTTGGATGACTTGTGCCTTGGCCTGAGTGGCAGCCCCACCCAGGCAGCTGTCCTGTTTTTCGTTCATCATTCTCCACTCCATGAAATGACACAGAATGATCTCTGCAATTGGGGCATTTGACTGGAGACCTAAAATGTGTTCTGCAGAGCAGTGGGCTCCAGAGATGATCTAGAGCCAAGGAGCCTGTATACACAGGAGCATGGGTGCTGGTGTGTCTACATACCCCTCCTGGAGATTCACGCTGTTGGAATGTCAAAGGTTCTGAGAAGTCTAATAGGAAATGAATCTGTTTAACTTGGCATATCTTTTATTTTTCAAATATTTTTCAAATATTTTACTTCCATTTTTCTACCATCACCAGAACACCCTTGGGGCAATGCTGACCTGGGTTTCCTCATTTTACACTTGGTAATGCTTCTCATCCTGGGATATTGGGCTGTAGATTATCTAGTGGCTGGAAAATTATTGTTATTTTTTTCCTTACAAAGCTTGGGTCCAGTTTGAGAGAAGCTGCGCTACCCCAGGGATTTGTCCTCAGAGACCTTTTTTCACAAGGTACCAAGCTATCTCCCAGGAAAAGCAAGAGAAAATGGAGGCACCTGATTTTGTTGTCAACATAAAAAACCAGGGCAATAGGGAGAGGTGGTTTTGACTGGATCCTACAGTCTCTTAAATATGACTGTTTCCCCACCATGGCACAGGGCCCTGAGAGCTGAAGCTTCAGTGACATGGGGGTGAGCAACTTTGAGCAAGGAGTGACTGTGTAGAGCCTTCACTGTGGACACTGGCCTTTGCTGAGAGTGACCCAACATCGGATTCCTCTGTTCTGGCATCAGCAGACACTGAGAGGCGATATCTATGAACAGCAGCACAAGCATTGGAGAACAAACAAGAGGAGAAGAGGATGGAGGAGGAGGAGGAGGGCATGTCTCAAGATGTCTAGAGTGCAGCACCCATGCATCACTCCAGGACTTCCTAGGGAGATTTGGAGAATGTTTGGTAGACATGGGAGGAGCTAGAATTGGGGAAAAGTGGTGGCGGCACTCCTGAGTGCAGAATTGTGAGGCTCACTTCCTACTCAGACTGGTGTGGCCTAAGAAACAGGGGTTCTGGCAGGTTGACACTTCCCCAAGGGAGCTTGATCCAAAAGGCTGCTGGTCCTTTCTCAAGATTCACTCTCCAGAAAAGGGACTCTGTCCCATAAGCAACACAATGGGACTCTGGGGCCACTTTTTCCAAGCAGCTCCAGCCCTGTCTTGCTGCCCTTGTGCCCTACTCACATCTCTGGCTCTGTCATCCCACCATCTGAAGTTCCATCCCAGCCTGGGAGCCTCTTCTTTGGGGTCAAGGCAGGCCCAGAAGTTCATCTATTATTCTCAGCATGTAGAACTGTGAATGGCTCATAAAATGGTGTTTGGAAGAGTGGGTGGAATGGAAAAGTAGCTTGTTTAGCTGTAGTTAAATGGGACAGCTAATTCTAAACCAGTTTGTGTCTGGCATTGAGCTCACACCCATTTTGATGACACATGGTGGGGACCAAACAGCCTGCTGCTTTATCCTTCAGGTGTCCTCTTCCAGGAGCTTCCATCCCTGCTCCTCACCTGGCTCACTCCTGCTTCTCCTTTAAGACTCATGTCAGGAATCACCTCCTCTTAGACCTTTCTTGGCTCCTGTGGTGGACACTGCCTGATGCCACTCAGATCCCCCCTTTATCAAAGGATGTGTGGCCCCAGCTGTGGGGTTTGTGGTCAGTAGTAGCACTCTGCTGTCAGCCCCCTCAGGAATTGCCTCATCTGCAAAAAGCCACCCTGCTCAAGCTCATGCCTGTTATTAGTATGGCTCAAGTCAATGATGGGTTGATACAACAGTAGAAAGACCTAAAACTGCATTGGGCTGTTTTAGCTTCAGAGGTCTCCATGTTGTTGCCCAAGACTTTTGTTGGGTCTGATCATGGATCAAATCCTCCCTCTGCCCAATCCTGCTTCTGTCCCCTTCCTTCTGCAGAGGTCAGTCCCAAAGACACTCTTTAATAAACCCTGCCTGCTGACCCCATGTCAGTCTGCTTTCTGAGGAGCCCAGCCTGGGAAACTCCTGGTCTGAGTGAGGTGCCCTTGACAGCCCTCATGTTTCCCTCTTACTCTGTACCCTCTGTCACTCCCTATACCATAAGCAGGTTGACTCAGGTGCTCTGCTTTCTCCGCATTCAAATGCCTGATGTCTAGCACAGCACCTGAGCATAGCAGGCACTCAGTAGGTGATGGCTGGGCATGTGAATGAGTATCGCAGACCCAGGGGCTGTCACTGTCCAGTGAGAGGGGTCAAGTGGTTTTTAAAGGCCCCTCAGCCTCCTTTCTTAGCTTTCTTTTCCTCTGTGAGGCAGTGATTTTGTTGGCAACAAGGTTGGGTCAGGGTACTGGCAGATCGTAGGGATCTGAGAAGGGTCAGAGTAGGAGTCTGACTTGAAGAAGCTGGAGGTTCTTTTAAAAGGGATGGCTAGGAGGCCGAGTGGGGCGGATCACCTGAGGTCAGGAGTTTGAGACCAGCTTGGCTAACATGGTGAAACCCCGTTTCCACTAAAAATACAAAATATTAGCCAGGCGTGGTGGCACACACTTGTAATCCCAGCTACTCAGGAGGCTGAGGCAGAAGAATCGCTTGAACTTGTGAGGCAGAGGTTGCAGTGGGCTGAGATCACACCATGGTACTCCAGCTTGGGCAACAAGAGCAAAACTCTGTCTAAAAAAAAAAAAAAAAAAAAAAGAAATGGCTTTGGCTTTCTGTGGTATCCTGTCCCAGCTCACCACAGCATGAGAGCAGATGTGCTTTGGTGCAGGGTCTGCACAGGGGAAGCGGGGTGGATGCATCCAATTCTGCCACATCCCAGTTCAAGCTCAGCAGTAGGTGGCAGGAAGGAGTGAGCCTGGCTCTGGCAGGGAGGTTCCCCACTTCTAGTTTCTTGGGTCTGGATCATAGAGTGCCATGTCCTGGGAAGCTGCCACAGGGCTCCACCTGGTTCAGCCTCCTCCTACCTCCAGCTCAGGGGCTCCCCTCAGTAGCTTCCCTTCCCTGGGAAGCTCATAAAAACATTTCGAGTGCCCTTCCCAGGGGCAGTGTTGTGGACATTGTGACTTCTCAAGCTCCTTCCTGTCTCAGGATCTGGATGTGCATTAATACATTTTAAAGTTAGGAACAATTGGATTTTTTTTTTTTTTTGCTTTACTACTTTGAAACAATCCACAGATAAGCAGTGAGGAATGATGGTGGGGATCAAATGTACATCATTGATAATGGTTTGCATGATGGGGCCCTTTCTTGCCACTTGGAACACTGAGGCTGGATAGCATCCTTCTGAAACATTGTACTAATCAAACGTGAAATGACAAAACTCGGCAATACTGCAATCCATTATATAATCCTTTATGCTTTTCCGTTTAGCTATAATTCATTAATATTTTCCTGGATATTTCTGAGCACATTTATCAAACAGGCATAAAGCAAGGTGCCTTATGTATGTGGATTAAACTTAAGAGCTAAAATATAATGATAATAAAAATAGAAATAATCATCATGATAATATCACCCCAGTTCTGTTACAAATGCTTTGCCCAAATTATCTGTTTAATCCTGACAACAACCCTGTTGTTGTTGTCAGGATCAGACAGCTGGTCTTTGGTTTCAACCAATCTGGTTTGAAATTTGGTTAACGTGATTATTTCACCAGGTGAAGAAACTGATGTTTGAAAAGTTAAGTTGCTTGTCCACAACTGGTAAGTGGTGGAGATGGAGTAAACCCTGGGCCTTTGACTGCAAGCCTGTGCTCTCCTGGCTGCCCTGACCACCATGGGTTAGGGTCCACAGAAAAGGGCTGAGGACTCATCCACCTATGAAGCTGCATGTGAGTGAGTTGCTGTGGGTGGTTTCAGCAGATGGGGTTGACCTCCAAACACCATGAAAGAGCATCCTAGAGCAGGCAATTGCTGTGTTTCAGGAGAATGGAAGCACTATGGTGTAGGGCCATTGTTTTCCAATTTAAAATTTTTTTATCAGTGAAATTCTTTATTTCTCTCAAATGACAAAAGAACCTTGGCTTGTAAAACAGGTAAGGTTTGATTGGAATGAATTGATTTTATAAGTTTAATGTATAATGTAAATAAAATTTAAATGTATAATATTCACTCATTGGTAACCAGATAGTAAGAAAAATGAGGCTGTTTAGATGAACACAGACTTTGAGATCAGTTTTTTTTTTGGGTAATATTGGCAGTCTCAGATCAGTCTCAGTATTCTATTTATGTCTGCATTTTGTTAGGCTGCATGATATTGAAAAAGTCCTGATTCACACAGCTAGATAGTTGTACATATTAATTCCTGAAAGCTTGTCTCATGAGCTCAGTATCCTCTTCCATTAAACTATTCCAGAGATTTGAAAGAGAAGTGGTAAGATATTTTTGTTCCAGAGTTGAGTTACTCTCAGTCTCTCAGAATGGCCTGCATCCCTTAACTGACAAGTGTACAAGCTGGAGGAAATTGATGAATGGGTTCTTTAGTTTAAAATCACAACTGTATGGTAGAAAACACTTTCCAAATTTATGTTGTAACATTATGAGATGTTCAACAATATCATTAAAAACTCTCATATATTCTAGTACCTGTCTCTGTCATACGGCCACTCAAAATTTCAAAATAGTCAAATTAATTTTCACTTTTCATTTATTTATTTGCTCATCTATTCATTTGAAAAAATTCCTTGAGCACCTTCTATACCAGGCACTGAGTTGGGCACCTTGGATGTAGCAATAAGCAGAACAAAGTCTCTGCCTTCCTGAAGCATACATCCAACTTTGGTAAGACGAATAAACAAAAAATCCTGGCACTTGCCGTGGTGTAATAATTTTGCCCCACTTCTGTTCCTATGCACAATTTTATACATGACAAGTGTAAATACATCAATGAGATAATGAGGAAACGTTATTTTAAAATCTACGTATTCATAAGATAATAAGGAAGCTTTATTTTGAAGTCTGCATGAGCTAACCTGTCAACATGGGTTACCCATATTTGATATAAAATACATCGACTTTACATATTGCTTTAATTTGTATATTTCTACATACATGATTAAAATATATTAAAAGAAAATTTGCATAAAATATTTGTGGAATCCTTAGATCATCTCTTCTGGACTCTAGGTTCCCGGGAAATACAAACAGTATAATGGGGTTGGGGGGAGCATTAAGATCAGACAGCTGGTCTTTGGTTTCCACCAATCTGGTTTGAAATTTGGCTCTGCCGTGGTAAAGTTGTATAATGCTGGGAGTGCGTCTAGGCCTTAGGGTCTTCACCTATAAGGCAGAGAGAATCCATTTCCCACACTGGCTGGATGCCTGAAACAACATGGCACTCAAGACTTGTTGAAGTCCTTTTCCTTCTCCAAACAGCACAGCCTGGATCAGCCTTGGGGATACCAGTCAACAAGGAGCAGGGCTCTGGCCGTAGGGAATGGCTTGTCAGGGCACCAGTCTCTAGGGACAGAGGTGAGGGACCAAGAGTCACTTGGAGGATGGACAAGTTGTGGAGACAGGGACTTGGACACACGAAGCAAACCAGGAACATGATTACCAGAAAGGAGCCCCCTTTGGACACTGGCACTTAAGCAATCTGTTTAAAACCAAGTGGTTCCAGGTGTGAAAAGAGAAGGACTTTAGGGGCAGGGAAGTGAGCAGTGCTGTGCATGGACAAAAGTTGATCTGTATCTTTTAGACTTTGATGAACAATTTCGTCTCAAAAATAGCTTCCTGGTAGAAACCCATCTCCAGTTTATCTTATCTGCTTGGGCTTGGGAGTAAGACATGATTGTCATAGATGCCGCAATGATGGCTGAAGCTGGCTCTTCCTGGTTGAGGAGATGTGATTATGTACATCGTTACCTAAGTCCATTTTTTGGTGATGGCACATTGGTATCTTAAAATCAGTCATGGTGGGAGCATTTACACCATGGAAATTGCCAAATGCAACAAATCAGGGCTTTTTCTTCAGAGCACCAGTTGTTAAACATTGCATGGTTTTGGAACTATCCTCTGTTGACTTCACCTTTTGGATGAAGATTACATGTGAAGTTTTCCATTTACAAACTACCCAAACTTAGGTGAGTTTACCCTTAGGCTATCCCTTATCCCCATCACTGACTTCCTTATTGTAGTTACCACCATGGAGCTAGAAATAATCCACAGATTCCGAAGGGGAGGGAAAACGGCACTGTGAAAAACCAGAAGACGCTCATGGGAGAGCTGTTCTGTCTGCTGGCTGGTCCCCTGATCATTTTCTCTTCACTTCACCAAGCAGCCTGAAATCCCAGTAATGTAAATAAAGGCAGAAGGAGGCAATCAACCATTTATCTTAGTAAGAATTTATTCCCTGGGGTTTGGGGGAAGAAATTTGATAAGTAATTTTAGAACATGCCCCACCGGGGTGGAAAGTGCTGGAGTTGAGGGTAGGCTTGAAGTAATTCCACTGCTAGGGAGTGACCTAAGGGTTCCAGGAACTAGGAGAAAGTACCAGAGGGCCAAAGACAAAACTACATATTCTTTTTTTTTTTTTTTTTTTGAGATGGAGTCTTGCTCTGTCGCCCAGGCTGGAGTGCAGTGGAGCGATCTCGGCTCATTGCAAGCTCTGCCTCCCGGGTTCACACCATTCTCCTGCCTCAGCCTCCAGAGTAGCTGGGACTACAGGCGCCCACCACCACGCTCGGCTGATTTTTTGTGTTTTTAGTAGAGATGGGGTTTCACCATGTTAGCCAGGATGGTCTTGATCTCCTGACTTCGTGCTCCGCCCGCCTCGGCCTCCCAAAGTGCTGGGATTACAGGCGTGAGCCACCGTGCCCGGCCCAAAACTACATGTTCTTAAATTTCCTCTAGGACTGGCCCAGCTCCCAGAGAAGAGATAGACTTTTTTTTTTTTTTTTTTTTTTTTTTTTTTTTTTAAATCCTTCTCTTTCCTTAGCTCATAGCCCTGGCCTATGGGGCTTATAGATTAGATAAGCATTATTGGAACTCATGCTTAGGACGTTTTGGGAAATATATTCTGAATATAAATCAGCATTCAGAGAACATAGAGTTAACAACTGTTTTTAGTTCTTCTCATTTAATCAGTGAAAATATTTTTAAAGTTTCACATAGAACAAGATGGGTTTACTCACCAACTCACATGACAGTTTCAGAAATGTCTTATTTTAATTTCTGATTCCTCCTCTGTGGGTAGAAGCTTTTAATCTGTTAGTATCCTCTGCACTCTGAGCATCCCTGTCAAATGGTTAATGATGTGAAAAAAGTACCTAAATGCACTAGGGTCTCTTGGCATTCAAATAAATACTTTCACGGAGAGTGAAGTTGCCCCACATGACCAGAGCCTGGCCCATGTGGAATCTCATGGAGATTTTGCAGAGAGAGCATGTCCATGGCTGTGGATGGGTCTCCAGATGCTTCCTGCTGTGGCTGGTAATATTTTGCCTTCATGTTCTGGTTATCTACTGCTGTGGAAAACCCTACCAAAAATTTAGTGGCTTAAAACAATAACTGTTTTTATTATATCTCATTTGGTGGGTCTGATAGGCAGGCAGGGCTTGGCTGGGTGACTCTCTGGCTCCCTGCAGCATGAGATGAGGTCATTCTGTGGTTCAGCTGTTGGATAGTTATTCTGAAGAGTCCAAGACCACTGACGTATCTGATGTCTTGGAAGGATGGATGAAAGCTGGGATCAGCTGAAACTACCTAAAGGAGCAATTATCTCTGGCTTCTTTACCATGGTGGTCTCAGAATTATTAAACTTATTACATGGCAGTTGACTTCCCCTGGAGTGAATGTTGCATGAGAACCAGGTAGAGGCTTAATGGCCTTTACTGACTTTATCTCGAAACTCAAGCAGCATCACTTTAATTTTATTCAGTCATTAACAGGTAGGTCATCAAGACAGCACAAATTCAAGGAGAGGGCAATTATACTCCATCTCCTGATGCAGCATGGCAGGGTCAAGAGCATGTGGGATGGGAGCTATTGGGGCCATCCTTGGGAAAAACAAGCTGCCGCATTGCATATCCTAAAATTGGTCATCTTTGCCTGTTGGCTGCCATATTATACCCTACCAAAAGCCTTGATTGACAGCATTTTCTGATGAGTTAACTAAGTGAGACTGAGCTTCAGTTTAAGGTCTGGATTAATTTCAACCTGATCTTCATCCTTACCACTACTCCATATCATGAAATCCAAATTCTGGTTTGCAGTAGCCCCATCATGTTGTCAATCATCTTGAGAGTTGTCATAAACATCCTAAAATATTACCATTAATTAAGTGATAAATATTTACCATTTATGCCTTTGAGGATTTCAACATTGTTACAGCTGCAATTAGACAAGCTATGACAGGGTATCAGTCTCAATTCTTAAAGAAAAAAATATGAAAATCACAGATGTGTAACCTAAATTCTTGAATAGATAGAACACAGAGGGATGATTTTTCAGGGGTTGGGGCAAGCATGTGGGCAGATTTCTCTAAATGCAACTGGTTAAATTTCTTAAATTGAATTTTTTATTTGGCTAAGAATTGACATTTTTTTTTCCATTTTGCTAAACGATTTCTGTGCAGACTGTTGCCATTTTATTGTTTCTCTCCCACACACAGAGATTAGGTTGTTCACGTTCGTGCTGATGAGCGTGAGCACCACTGTCGCTGGTTGACACTGCGCTGCTGTGTGCCCTGCTCCTGGGGGTGGTTAATAAATTGTATTTGATGATTTGATGACACAACCTTTAGATCTGAAATTGCAGTTGTACTGGACTGTCAGGAAAAGCTCCTTTTGTCATACGTCACCTGGATTTATCAGAAAACATATTACTCTTCGGGTTTTTGAAGTCTTTTTGGTGTATTTAAATAATTCCTTGAGCAAATGTTCTAGGAATCAATTGAATTGTTTCTATGGTCTTGATTAAGATTTTTCCTTTTTAAAGTTGACATAAAGGTGCTTGATATCTTAAAGATGACTAGACTGAATGCTTAAATATCTGGTGCATTTAGGTGATCATTTGTCTTTTTTTGGTAAACATAAATCTCTTGTAAATTTTCTTTAAAAGTCTGCCAAATACAGTACTTCTCTAAAAATACTTGCAGGTTTTCATAATTAAATGTGCAGCTAAAAAAGCATAAATTTGGTAGTATTCTGACATTTCTTTGTTCTTATTTCCCTCATGTCTACTCAACTTTTACAAACACCACTTGTTCAGAGGCAGGGTGGGTTTATGTAGGAATAACTTAGAAGGCTATTAGGGTGTCAGTTTCCTGATTGGTCTGTCAGATGGGGAGGATAAACTAGTAGAAGTTTTTTATTTTTTATTTTAATTTTTTTAGAGACAGGGTCTCTCTATATTGCCTAGGCTGGTCTTGAACTCCTGGGCTTAAACAGTCTTCCCACCTTGGCCTCTCAAAGTCGTAGGATTGCAGACATGAACCACCGCATCCAGCCTAGTAGAATATTTTTTAGGCCAGGCCAGTTATGAAACTGTAATTGGCACCAGGAGTGCACTGTGAAGTGAGAGCCCTGAGGGAATGAGACATTCAGGTCCAGGGGGAAGGAACAGAAGGGCCTCAAGCTCAAAGGAACACATTGCTTCTTAACGACCCTGGACCCAGGGCTTCCAAGGGAAACCTCTTTCAGCTTGCCTTGTCAGATAAGACTGTGGTTCTCTTAAACACCAACAGCCACATATCAGTATGAAGTTTGTTTCCTAACTCATGGATTCTTTGAATCTTTTAATCGAGCATTTCTCCCCCTTTTCTGGTGATGGGAGAGTGTTGGAAAGCTCAAATCCACAATTTTTGGCTCATCTCAGTACAGTGTACAGGACTTGTGTGTGTTGGATTCCAACCACATCTCATATCTTAAATTTCCGTTGCTGTGATTTCATTAATTATTTTGCTGCTGCTGCTGCTGCTGTGTGTGTGTGTGTGTGTGTGTGTGTATAAGCACCCTCCAAATGAGTCCAGGTATAAAGAAAAAAAGAAATCCTATGATCTTGTGAATGTTTATGTCTTTAATGCTGTTAAATAGGGAAGAAAAATGTAAGGGGCAGAATTAGGAAATGTAGGAACAGTAGAGTGAGCTCTAGGACAGAGGGAATAATTCCCAGGTAGGTGCAGAGCTGTAGAATGATGGAATTTCAGGCCTAGCAGGGCCAGGAGGCCAGGTGGTCAGCATGGTGGATATCCTAGGGGAGAGAGATTTACTATGCTGGGTGTTCACTGTGAAACTTGGTGGAAATAAATAATGCTATTCTCACTTTTTCTTATTTCTTTTTCCTTTTTAATAATACATAGGTAATCAGTCACTACTGCATAAATACTAGAAAATGCAGATAAGAAAAGGTAAAAAATACTATGATCCCATCACCTATTATTAGCACTTTGGGTAGAATCTTCTGTACTCTTTTGTTTTACTAATTGTTTTCTTCCTCAGATTCTGTATTACCTTCTGCTTTTGGTTTGCTTATATTTTCCCAGAATCTCCTTCCACCTCTTTATTTAATATTGACTTCACTATTTTTTATGTTTATTGCAATAAACACCCAAGAAATAAAAATGTAAACAGTATAAAAGGATATAAAATGAAAAAAGCTTTCTTCCCCACCTTCAATGCTAGTAACATTTCAAAGACTTTTTTAGTTCTTATTTCATAATGCTAATGTTTTTACATCTATTTCCTGATTTGTCAGTGCTAAGTGGTTTTTCAAGTGTATCTATTAATTGCCGTTATGAAAAATAATAAATTTCACTCACTTTTTTAAATGTAAGGGGTACAAATGCAGTTTTGTTACATGGATATACTGTATAGTGCTGAAGTCTGGGCTCGTAGTGTAACCATCACCCAAATAGTGTACATTGTACCCCTAAGGTAATTTTGCATCCCTTACTCTTCTTTCACCTCCTCACCATTTCGAGTCTCCAATGTCTATTATTCCATACGCTATGCCTATGTGTGCACATTTTTTAGCTCCCACTTATAAGAGAGAACATAAGGTATTTGACTTCCTGTTTCTGAGTTATTTCACTTTAGATAATGACCTCCAGTTCCATACGTGTTGCTGCAAAAGACCTAATTTCATTCTTTTTCATGGCTGAGTAGTATTCTATGGTATGTATCTACCACATCTGATCATGTGTTGATGGACATAGGTTGGCTCCATATCTTTGTATTGTGAATAGTGCTGTGATAAACATCTAAGTGCAGGTATATTTTTGATATAATAATTTCTTTTCCTTTGGGTATATACCCAGTAGTGGAATTGCTGGATAGAATGAAAATTATGTTTTTAGTTATTTGAGAATTCTCCATACTGTTTTCCATAGAGGTTGTACCAATTTCCATTCCCAATCAACAGGGTACAAGAATTCCCTTTTCTCTGTATCCTCACCAACATCTGTTATTTTTTGACATTTTAATAATGGCCATTGTGACTGATAGAAGATAATATCTCATTGTGGTTTTAATTTGCATTTCTCTGATGATTAGTGATGTAGTGATGTTGTGCATTTTTCATACGCTTGTTGACCATTTGTATGTCTTCTTTAAAAAATGTCTTTTCATGTTCTTTGCCCACTTTTTAATGGGATTATTTGTGTTTTGCTGTTGTTGTTGAATTGAGTACCTTGTAGATTCTGAATATTAGTTCCTTGTTGTATGCATAGTTTGCAAGTATTTTTCCCACTTTGTATGTTGTTTGTTCATGCTGTTGATTATTTCTTTTGCTTTTTAGTTTAATTAAATCCCATCTGTCTATTTTAGCTTTTGTTGTATTTGCTTCTGAGGTCTTCGTCATAAATTCTTTGCCTAGCAAAGTCCAGAAAAATTTTTCCTAGGTTTTCTTCTAGGATTCCTGCAGTTTCAAGTCTTACATTTAAGTGTTTAATCCATCTTGAGCTAATTTTTGTATATGATGAGACGTAAGGGGTCCAGTTCCATTCTTTTGCATATGGCAGTAAAAATTTCCTAGTTCCATTTATTGATTAGGTTGTCCCTTCCCCAGTGTATGTTTTGTTGACTTTGCAAAGATCAGTTGGCTTTAAGTGTGTGGTTTTATTTCTGGGTTCTCTATTCTTTTCCATTGATTTATGTGTCTATGTTAGTACTAGTGCCATGCTATTTTGGTTAGTGTAGCCTTGCAGTACAATTAAGTCAGGTAATGTGATGGCTCCCACTTTTTTCTTTTTGCTTAGAATTGCTTTGGTGATTCAGGATCTTTTTCAGATCTGTGTAAACTTCAGGATTGTTTTTCCTAATTCTGTGAAAAATGATGTTGGTATTTTAATGAGGATTACATTGACCTTGTAGATTGCTTTGGACTGTATGGTCAGTTTAATAATATTGATTCTTCTGATCCATGAGCATGGAATGCTTTTCCATTTGTTTGTGTTTTCTACAGTTTCTTTCATTTGTGTTTTGTAGTTTTCCTTGCAGAGATCTTTAAATTTCTTGGTTAAATACATTCCTAGGTATCTTTACAACAGCTATTGTAAATGGGATTGACTTCCTGATTTGGTCCTCAGCTTGATCATTATTGGCTTATAGAAATGTTACTAACTTTTGTACATTGATTTTGTAACCTGAAAATTTGCTGAATTTATTTATCAAATCTAGGAATATTTTGAAGGAGTTTTTAGGGTCTTCTAGGCATAAGATTATAACACCAATGAACAGAGATAATTTGACTTTCTCTTTTTAAATTTCTATTCCTTGCCTGATTGCTCTGGCTAGGACTTCCAGTACTATGTTGAATAGTAGGGGTGAACATGGGCATCCTGTCTTGTTCCACTTCTTAGGGTGAATGCTATCAACTTTTTCCTGTTTAGTATGATGTTGGCTGTGGGTTTGTCATATATGGATTTTATTATTTTGAGGTATGTTCCTTCTATGCCTAGGTTATTGAAGGTTGTTTTTTAAAATTATGAAGGGATGCTGAATTTTATTGAATTCTTTTGTTCTGCACCTGTTGAGATAATTATATGGTTTTGTTTTTAATTCTGTTTATGTGGTGAATCACATTTATTGATTTGTGTATGTTGGATCATCCTCATACTCCTGGAATAAAACCCACTTGATTGTGGTTTTTTTTTTTTTAAATTGATGTGTTGTTTGATTGGGTTTGCTAGTATTTTGTTAATAATTTTTGCATCTAAATTCATCAGGTATATTGATCTGCAGTTTTCTTTTCTTGTGTCCTTGTCTGACTTTGTTATCAAGGTGATACAGGATTTATAGAGTGTGTTAAAAGGATTCCCTTCTGCTCTATTTTTTGGAAGAGCTTCAGAAGGATTGGTACCAGCTCTTCTTTGTACATTTGGTAGAAGTAAGCTGTGAGTTCGTTTGGTCCAGGGCTTTTTTATTAGAAGATTTTTTATTACTGATTGAATCTCACTACTTGTTATTCGTCAGTTCAGCATTTCTCTTTCTTCCTGGTTCAATCTTGAGAGGTTGTGTATTTCCAGGAATATATCCATTTCCTCTAGGTGTTCTAGTTTCTGGGCTTATAGTTATTTATAGTAGTCTTTGATGATCTTTTGTATTTCTGTGGTATCAGCAGTAATGTCTCCTATTTCACTTCTGATTATGTTTGTTTGCATCATTTCTCTTCTTTTCTTGGTTAGTTCAGCTAGTGATCTCTCAATTTTGTTTATCTTCTCAAAGAATAAAATTTTCGTTTTGTTGATTCTTTGTATTGTTCTTTTGTTCTCAATTTCATTTAGTTCTTCTCTGATCTTTGTTTTTCTTTTGTTCTGCTAGCTTTGTGCTTGGTTTGTTTTTGTTTTTCTAGTTCTTGAGGTGCAACATCAGGTTGTTAATTGTGGTCTTTCTAGACTTTTGATGTAGGCATTTAATATTATAAACTTCCATTTTAGCACTGCTTTTGCTGTATCCCAGAGGTTTTGGTATGTTGTGTTTCCATTTTCATTCATTTCAAAAAAATTTTAAATTTTTGTCTTAATTTCATTGTTGACCCAAAGATTGCTCAGGAGTAAGTTGTTTAATTTCCGTGTATTTGTATAGTTTCAAGAGTTCCTCCTGGAATTTATTTCTAGTTTTATTCTGCTATAGTCTGAGAAGACAATTCATTTAATTTTCATTTTAAAAAATTATTGAGACTTGTTTTGTGGCCTAACATATGGTCTATATTGGAGAATGTGCCATGTGCTGATGAGAAGAATATATATTCTGCAGTTGTTGGGTAGAATGTTCTGTGAATGTCTGTTAGGGCCACTTGGTCTAAAGGCCAATTTATGTTCAATGTTTCTTTGCTGATTTTCTGTCTTGATGATCTGTTTAGTGCTGTAAGTAAGATGGTATTGAAGTCCTCTACTATTACTGTATTGCTGTCTATTCTTTCTTTAGATCTAGTAATATTTGTTTTATGAATCTAAGTGCTCTGGTGTTTGATGCTTATATGTAGAGATTGTTATGTATTTTTGTTGAATTGACCCCTTTATTATTACCTAATGGCTTTCTTTGTCTTTGTTTTTTACTGTCATTGATTAAAACTCTGTTTCGTTTTATATGAATATAGCTACTCTAGTTTCCTTGCATATTCTTTGCTTTTTTTTCTTTGTCTGTTTGTCTTTACGGTTTGGTGACATTCTGTCATATTGCCATTTGATATTTTTCTCTTCCTCCTTTCCATGGTTGCTTTATAAGATCTCTGAGTTTTATACTTTTGAGTGTTTTTATGATGGTATCAACTATTTGTTTCTATGTTTAGAACTGCTTTGAGCATTTCTTGTAAGTCAAGTCTGAAGGTGACAAATTTCCTCAGTGTTTGCTCATCTGGGAAAGGCTATATTTCCTTCCTTTATAAAGCTTATTCTAGAAGAATACAAAATTTGTAATTGACAGTTTTTCGTTTAATTTAAACATTTTGAAAATAGAATTCCAATATCTTCTGGCTTGTAAGATTTCTCCCAAGAAGTCTACTGTTAATCTGATGGAGTTTCCTTTATAGGTGACTAGATGCTTTTCTCTTGCTGATTTTATTGTTTTTTTTTTTTTTCTTAATGTTGATTTTGGAGAGTCTGATGACTATAAGTCATGGTGAGATCCTTCTTGCAGTGTATTTTCCTTGTGTTTGCTGAACTTCTTCCTGGATGTCTATATCTGTTGCTAGACTAGGGTTGTTTGCCTCAGTTATTTCCTTTAGTAGGTTTTGCAAATATTTTGCTTTTTCTTCTCCCTCAGGAATACCTATGGGTCATAAGTTTTGTCATTTTATGTAATCCCATATTTCTCAAAGGCTTTGTTCATTCTATTTCAATCTTTTTTTTCTTTATTTTCGTGTGACTGAATTAATTCAAAAGACCTATCTTCCAAGTTCTGAGATTCTTTCTTCTGCTTGGTATAGCCTATTGTTGAAGCTTTGAGTTGTATTTTGTAACTCCTTTTTTTTTATTTCCAGAAGTTCTGTTTGTTTGTTTTGTTTTGTTTTACAGACATATCTATCTCATTGATAAATTTCTCATTCTTATGCTGAATAGACGTTCTGATTTATTTGTATTGGTTACCAGGTTTCTCTTGTGTCTCACTGAACATTTTTAAAATCAGTATTTTGAATTTTTTTTATTGTGAGATTTCCAAGATTTCTTTTTGGTTAGGATTACTTGCTAGAAAACTACTGTGTGTGTGTGTGTGGTTTTTTTTTTTTTTTTTTGAGTGTGATAGCATGTTTTTTTTCATACTGCCAGTATTATTACACTGACTTCTTCACATCTGGGCTAACATTCACTTCTTGTTTATTAATTTAATTTCTTTGGGGTGGGACGTTTTATTGAGGATGTGTCTATGATGTATGTTGAGTAGGGTTGTTTGGCTTTGCTTCTGGGTACCTTCAGTGGTGTAGACACTGTATGATTTCCTTGGCTATAAATAACATTAATGTGGTAGCCTTCTCAAATTCCAATTGTAGTAGCAATGTATCAGGTGGGTGAGCAGGCTCAAAGACCCCTTAGAAGTGAGAGTGATGTGGGCAATGATGGAACAGAGGTAGCACAAAGCTTGTCTCTTTCTTGAGTGCTGTGCAGTTGTGTCAGCAGACGGACTGTGCAGGTTGAACTTTCAGCTAGTAGGTAGCACTTGCAGGTGAGAGCCAGCTGTGGAGATTGTAGTAGGGTTTATGCTTGACCTTTTTTACCCAGAAGAAGTGCTCAAGTGTCCCAGGCAATGTGCTGGGCTGTGGAACTCCCAGCGGTCCTGGTCCAATACTCTGGGGCAGAAAAGCCTACATGTGGGCCCCCCATCAGTGGGCACAAATGCAAGTCCCAATGGAGGTCAGAAGGCAGTTCTCAGGCTCCTGGAACAATGCTCCAGGGAGAAGAAGAGCAATTGATGCTATGCTAAATGGCTATCACTGGGAAAGCTGGGTGGCTTGGGCTCCATGGCCTAGTAGGTAGTAGTGGGATCCACCTCAGTATCATGCTCCTGACCTGGTGAGTATCCCTCCTGTGGCCTGTCACTGGCAGCAAGCTTGAGCAGCCAGCCAAGTCACAAGCAGTTTGTCTTCAGACTGAGAAACTCCTCAGGCCACAAAACTCCCTGCCCAGGACAAACCATGGCTCCCAGGCCAAACTCTTCCTGGTCTGGTCCTGCAAAGGGGTGGCACCCAACTCCTACACCAGCAGCTAGAGCCCAAATCATACTTGCTTCTCAATTCTGGCCATGAAGGCTCTTCCTCCTCTAGGAACAAGAGTGTAAATCGGATCTCCAAACCAGTGACTGCCTCCTGTGCTGGCTACAGGTTCCCCAACATCCCACTATGAGTTAGGATCAGGAATGGCCTCCTTCATTCATGGAGCACTTCCCACTACTGTTCCTTCTCATAGTCTCCTAACTGCTCCCCAAGTCAGATTCAGGGCTTAGTAGGGTCAAGGAACTCCCCTGTGGCCTGGATTATCTGGGGCTCCAGCAGTAATGTGAAATTTTGCTTGCTTTTTATCCCCTTCCAATTTACATTTTTTGTTTGTCCTAAGTTTAGTTCTATCTGCTACTTTTAAAAGTATCAGAGAATGATAACTCTCTAAACAATATAACTCTATCTTTATTACTTGATTTCTCTATTTAGACAGCATCTTGACTCTTGACTATATAACAAGGCAATTAATAACCCTTCTTTTTTTTCCGTCTCTTCTTCCCTTCAGTTCTCAACTTCTGTTGTATGTGCCATTATTTTTACATTTTTAGGTTTATGACATAGGCACAATTAAGCCTTACACATTTTGTTTAGATTTATTCCAAAATTCAAATATCCAAAATTTATGGAATTTTCTAGATAGCCAGTGAAGTAACCTGTAAATGGGAATTGTTTTATTTCCTCTTTTCCAGCCGGTAAACATTTTATTTTTTTCTTGACTCATTGCACTGGGTAGGACTTTTTGTACAATGTTGAGTAGAGGTGGTGAGACTGTATATCTTTGCTTTTTTCCCAAGTTAGAGAGAAAGCATTCAGTCTTTATGTAACATTAAGTCTGATGTTAACTTTATGCTTTTTATAGTTGTCTTTTATCAGGTTAAAGAAGTTATATATTTCTAGTTTGATGAGAGCTTTTAGCAGGAATGGATATCAGATTTTGCCAAATGCCTTTTTTCATTTATTGACATAAGAGATATTGCTCTGTAGTTTTTAGTTTCTTTTTTTTGGAATGTCTTTGTCCAGTTTCTGTACCTGAATGTTTATTACTTTGATCAATTCAGATATTTCTTAATATCCGTGTATTGCTTGTTCTCTACTCTTTCTATTTTCTTCTTCTGGAGCTCTTATCAGATGTATGTTAGACCCTTTGGTCTATTCTCCATATTCCTGTTTCTCTTTCATGTTTTCCATCTGCAGTAATTTGCTAGGGTTAACAAAACCACAGACGGTGTAGCTTAAACAACAGGATTTTATTTTCTTACTGTTCTGGAGACTAGAAGTTCAAGATCAAGGCATTGGCAGGTTTGGCTTCTTCTGTGGCTTCTTTCCATGGTTTACAAATGGCTATCTTCTTGCTGTGTCCTCACATGGTTACCTCTCAGTCTGTGTGTTGTCTGTGTCCTAATCTTCTTTCTTTTTAAAATTATACTTTAAGTTCTAGGGTACATGTGCCCAACGTGCAGGTTTGTTACATATGTATACATGTGCCATGTTGGTGTGCTGCACCCATTAACTCGTCATTTACATTAGGTATATCTCCTAATGCTATCCCTTCCCCCTTCCCCCACCCCACAACAGGCCCTGGTGTGTGATGTTCCCCTTCCTGTGTCCAAGTGTTCTCATTGTTCAATTCCCACCTATGAGTGAGAACATGCAGTGTTTAGTTTTTTGTTCTTGCGATAGTTTGCTGAGAATGATGGTTGTAACTCAAAATAATCTTCTCTTCTCATAAGGACACCAGTCATATTGGATTAGTGCCCACCCATATGACCTAATTTTACTTTAATTGACTTTTTAAAGACCCCACCTTCAAATACAGACACATTCTGTGGAACTAGTGTTAGGACTTCCACATATGAATTTGGACAGAGGGCACAATTCAGCCTGTAGCACCATTTCTTTATTTTTCAGTGCCTCATTATAGTTGGTTGTTTTTAAAAACATCTTTATTTAGATATAATTCTGTATTACCCTGTTCTTGCATTGCTGTAAAGAAATAGCTGTGACTGGATAATTTATCATTTAATTGGCTCACAGCTCCACAGGTTGTACAGGAGATATGATGCTGGCATCTGCTTGGCTTCTGGGGAGGTCTCAGGAAACTTACAATCATGGCAGAAGGTGAAGGAGAAGTAGGTGTCTCATATGTTGGGAGCAGGTGCAAGAGAGAGTGAGGGGGGAGGTGTCACACACTTTTAAGCGACCAGATCTCAAGGGAACTCAGTATCATGAGGAGAGTATCAAGGGGGATGGTGTTAAACCATTCATGAGAAATCCACCCCTATGATCCCATCACCCTCTACCAGGCCCCACCTCCGATGTTATGGATTACAACTCAACATGGGATTTGGTGGGGACACAGATCCAAACCATATCAAATTCACATACCATAAAATTAACCCATTTAAGGTATACAATCCAGTGGATTGTAGTATACTCACACAGTTGTGCAATTACCACCACAAACTAAAAAACAAAATGTTCCACCTATTAGCAGTCACTCTCCATTTTGCTCCCTTCCTAAATCCTAGGCAACCACTAATTTACTTTCTGTCTCTATAGATTTGCCTATTCTGATATTTTAATATAAATGGAATCAGACAGTATGTGGTTTTTCTATCTGACTTCTTCAGTTAGCATAATGTTTTCAAGGTTCATCCAAAGTGCATGTATCAGCACGTTGTTCTTTTTAATTGCTAAATACTACATCATTACATGAATATGTCACATGATGTGTATCCATTTATCAGTTGCTAAACATGTGGGTTGCTTCACCTTACAGTTAATATGAATAACACTATTACCATTGTACACACACTTTTGTGTGGGCATATGTTTTCATTTCCCTTGGGCAAATACCTAGGAGTGAAATTGCTGAATCATATGGCAAGTCTATGTTTGACAATTTGCAAAACTGCCTAACTGTTTTCTCAAGTGCTGTGCCATTTTGCATTCCCACCTAAAATGCCTAAAGGTTTTGATTTGTATATATCCTCCCCAACATTTATTAGTATGTGACTTTTTTTACTCTAGCCATTTTAATGGATATGAAGTTGTGTCTCATTGTAGTTTTGATTTGCATTTTTTGATGACTAATAATGTGAAGCATCTTTTTATGTGCTTGTTGGTAATGTGTTTTTTCTTTATTCTATTAATGTGACATTTTATATTGATTGATTTTCATAAGTTGACCCAACCTTGCATTCCTAGGATAATTTCCACTTGTTTATGGTGTGTAATCCTTTGTATATATGGCTAGATTCAGCTTGCTGAGGGTTTCTTGCTTGTATATTTCTAAAGGATATTGTTCTGTAGTTTTCTTTATGAGATTTGTTTGTCTGGTTTTGGTATCAGGGTAGTATTGGTCTCGTAGAATGAGCTGAGAATTGTGCCCTATTCTTTTGTTTGCTGGAAGCATTTGTGAAGAATTGGTACTAATTTTTCATTAAGTGTTTGGTTAAATTTATCTTTGAAGCCATCTGGGGCTGGGCTTTCCTTGTGGCTGGCTTTTAAATTATTAATTCATTCTTTTTACGTGTTATAGGTCTATTCAGATTATCTATTTCTTATTAGGTCAGTTTTAGTAGTTTATGCCTTTTTAGTAATTTGTCAATTTCATCTAAGTTATCTAATATGTTAGAATAGAGTTGTTCATAGCAATATCATGTAATTTTTTTTTATTTCTGTGTGGTTGGTTGTCATTTCCTCTCTTTCATTCTTGATTTGAGTAATTGAGTCTATTCTCATTTTTCTTGGTCTAGCTTCGTCTAGCTAAAGGTTTGTCAATATTGTTGATTGTTTCTAAGAACTAACTTTTGGTTTCATTGATTTTCTCTATTTTTTCTATTCTCGATTTTATTAATTTCTACTCTAAATTCTTTCCTAATGATATGGTTTGGATATTTGTCCCTTCAAATCTCATGTTGAAATGTAATCCCAGTGTTTGGGAGTGTGGACTGGTGGAAGGTGTTTGGAGCATGGGTGTAGATTCTTCATAAATGGCTTAGTGTCATCCCCTTAGTGATGAGCGAGTTCACATGAGATCTGGTTGTTTAAAAATGTATGACACCTTCCCTGCCTTTCTTGCTACCACTCTTGCCATGTGATGCACCTGTTCATCTTCACCTTCTGCTATGATTGTAAGTTTCCTGAGACTCTAACAAGAAGCTGAGCAGATATTTTTGCCTGTTTGTACAGCCTGCAGAACTGTGAGCCAATTAAAACTCTTTTCTTTATAAATTATCCAGCCTGGGCATTCCTTTATGGCAATGCAAGAATGGGCTAACACAATCTGTTTGCTTTGTGTTTAATTTACTTCTCCCCTTGTGGTTTCTTATAGTGGAGTTTAGGTTATTGATTTCATATCTTCCATCTTTTTTAATATAGGCATTTACAATTATAAATTTCCTTGTGCACATTACTTTAACAGAATCTTCAAAGTTTTGGTATGGTTTTTTTATTTGCTTTAATTCATCTCAAGGTATTTTATAATTTCCCTTGTGATTTCTTCACTCACTTCTTGGTTATTTAGGACTGTGTTGTTTGATTTCCACATATTTGTGTTTAAAACAAATTTCTTTATGTAATTTTTTAAAAATTTCATTGTATTATGAAGAACACACTTTGCATGGTTTCAGTTCTTTTAAATTTATCAAAACTTGTTTTATGGTCTAATGCATGGGTGCTCCATGTGTACTTGAGAAGAATGTCTATTCTGCTCTTACTAGGTGGAATGTTCTATTAATGTCTGTTAGGTCTAGTTGATGTATAGCATTTTTCAAGTCTTCTATTTATTTGTTGATCTTCTGCCTACTTGTTCAATCCATTATTGAAAGCCTGTCATTGAAGTCTCCAACTGCTATTCTTGAAATGTTTGTTTGTCTTTTCAATTCTGTCAGTTTTTGCTTCACGTATTTGGAGCTCTGTTGTTAGTTGATATTTGATTCTTTTTAGATAGTGCATTATTTTTTCTGCTTTTTTTTACATTTTAATCATTTTAATAATATTCATGTCATTTCTATCTTATAGTTTTATATCCGATGCTCTTGACCATCAAATCCTTTCATTGTGTCTGCTGATCTCATGAAGCAAAAAAATCTTTTTCACATATTTTGTGAGTTTTCATTGTGAGCTCATGTTTAAATAATTTTATCTGTAGGAAACATATACAGCCTAGGTTAAAGGTATGTCTTTACAAATTGATTTTTATTTTGCATCTGTCAGATGCTCCAAGAATATCACCATCCTGGAATTGTTTTTTATGTATATTTGTAATGTAGGAAGGTCCTGCAGAAAGCTTAAATTTCATACCTATAACTGTGTAAACATAGGCCCATGAGACACCTTTTTTTCCCACTGAGAGGCTAGACGAGAACAAGCAAACTTCCTTTTGTTTTCTCTAAGCTTTTGTTTTGATGTTTTCTAGACTATCCTTTTACAGAACGTGAACCCTTTCTAGAAACCTGGCTTTTATATAGAAGTCTCAGTTCTATTCCTCATCATAAGCAGGATCAAGACCTTGTTTCATTTCCCTATGAGGTCATTAAAACTAATATCCCTGAGTTACTGAGACCATGAAACTCCCCTAGGGCTGCTACAGGATTAGTTCAGGCCCTTTGGTTTTTCCTTTTCTCCTTGTTTTTGAAATCTGGGAATTTATTTTCTTGGGCCATGTCTATGCATGTAATAGGATGGTTCTAATACGTTAGCTGGCATTTGTAAAGAGTTTTCAAGTTTCCTACTTCAGACTATTGTCAGAAATAAAAATCAAGTCACTTTCTCTCCTTTTTTTTTTGGAGAATAAGGTTGCTTTAATAAAAATAAATTTAATTCAGAATGAAATAGAAAATCACCTAATCACTACACTAATAATCACTGCAGGCAAGATCCATTGATGAATATCTACTGAGGAATATCTATTTGGAGCCACAGCGACCCACTGAAACATCCTTTGCTGATGTGTGTTAGACATTCCACATTCTAGTCATTAATTTCTCCCTCTATTAAGCCCTCACTGCAAAACTTAGGACTCCTGTGAGGGGGCCCAGCCCTCACCTCTTCTTTCATTGATAGAAAAACAGAGTACTCTCTCTCATCATCAAAAAGAAACTGAATCTGATTACAGATACAGTGAAAGCTATATTCTTATTCCTATCATAACAATATTCATGTCCAGCTCTCACTATAAACCAACATTCTTCTCTCACCTGTGAGCAACTGATAGCAACGGCAGAAGTTGCTCTCTTGGTGGGCATGGAGGTGAGCCTCATGATCCAGGTAGTCCAGGTCCCATGGAAAACAGTCCAGAACTCTTCCCTAGGAAGCTGAATATGACCACTGCCGACAAGCTGACAAGCATGCTACTTGTATGTATCTGAAGAGACACTGAGGATCAGTTCCCTCAAATGACCATTGGTTGCAGAGAGTTCCAGATGTAAGGTTTAATCTATCTTGCTGAGGCGAATACCCATTGTGGACAGGGCCACCAATCACAGACACTGGACCAAGTCAGTGATATTTTTGAATGTTACCGGGATCTGGTTAGAACTATAGTTTCCTACACAGCAGGTGAAGCAAAAGGTCCACTGAAAGACCTCATCCCAGAGTGTTCTTCTACACAGCTGAAATGGTTTTCTCAATAAGATCAAAGGTTACAGAAATAACATTTGATCCAGCAATCCAATTACTGGGTATCTACCCAAAGGAATATAAATCACTCTTTTATAAAGATACATGCATGCATATGTTCACTGCAGCACTATTCACAATAGCAAAGACATGGTGTCAACCCAAATGCCCATCAATTATAGACTGGATAAAGAAAATGTTGTACATATACACCATGGAATACTACATGGTCATAAAAAAGAACAGGATCCTGTCCTTTGCAAGGACGTGGATGGAGCTGGAAGCCATTATCCTCAGCAAACTAACACTGGAACAGAAAACCAAACACCGCATGTTCTGACTTATAAGTTGGAGCTGAACAATGAGAACACATGAACACAGGGAGGGGAACAAGACACACTGAGGCCTGTTATGGGGTGCAGGGGAGGGAGAGCATCAGGATAAATAGCTAACGCATGTAGGGCTGAATACCTAAGTGATGGGTTGCTAGGTGCAGCAAACCACCATGGCACATATTTACCTATGTAACAAATCTGCACATATATCCCAGAACTTAAAATTAAATTAAATTACATTAAACTTAAAAAGATCAATAGTTACTACAATTCCTTAAGGGGATCCTCAGTTTCTCAGTAAGATCACTGGTTTGTACATCTCCCTTGGGAAGACCAGTTATGAACAATAGAGCTCATTAGCAAGTACGATGTTAATTGTTAGAACGAGAAGATACCTTTTCTGGAGTTAAATATGTTCCTTCTATTCCTTATTTCTAACAATTTATTTATTTATTTATTTATTTTTGGCCATTAAAGTTTGTTGAATTTTCTGAAATGACCATATGGCTTTTCTCTCCTCTACTTTCTTACCAAACACACATTCCTGGACTTCATCTTGGTCATAATGCAATTATATTTTGTGCATTTCTATAAGAGTGTTATTAATATATTATTTGGATACTTTTTGCATCTGAGTTTGTGAGTGGCATCAGTCAAAGATTTTTTTCTCAGACTGTCCATTGGGATTTACTATCAACCTCTCACTAACCTCATGAGATGAGTTGTAAAAACTTTTTCTTTCAAAAAATTCTCTATTAAGAAGAAATCAGTCCTGCCAGAAGTTTGTCAATTTTATTAGCCTTTTAAAAAAGCAGTTTTTGAGTTTATCAAAATTATCTATTGCATTTTTCTTTTATATTTTATTAATATTTGCTCATGTGTTAAGATTATAATGGAGCTGAAAAATTCCTATTGCCCGGTATTTACTATACCATACTTTTTGTCATTATTTTAAACTGTATTCTTTCTATATATTTATAACATATATATATATATATATATAAAGTTAACCATAAAACAGCCTCAGGCAGGTCCCTCAGGAGGTTTTTCATTTCTTTTTCATGCTTTGAATATCTTTTTTCATAAAATATTAAAAAATATGTTTCTATTCTGTCTCTCTCATTTCATAGGAAATCACAGCTCCATGCATGTTATTGTCCCTGAAGACCTTCCAGTGGGACAAGATGTGGAGGTAGAAAGCAGTGATATTGATGATTCTGACCCTTTGTAGGCCTAAGGTAATGTGTGTGTTTGTGTCTTCATTTCTCAGAAAAAAAATTTAAGGGTAAAAAAGAAATTAAAAATAGAAAAATGCTTATAGAATGAGGATATAAATAAAGAAAATCTTTTTGTGCAGTTGTACAATGTGTTTGTGTTTTAAGCTAAGTGTTATTATAAGATAATCAAAAAGTTAAAACTTTTTTAAGGGTTTAGAAGGTAAAAATGTTATAGCAAGCAAAATTTAATTGATTATTGGAGAAAGAAAATTCTAAAAGTAAATTTAATGTAGGTTAAGTGTAGTGTTTATGAAGTCTAGAGTAGTGTATGGTAATGTCCTAAACCTTCACATTCACTCACCACTGACTCACTGACTCACCCAGAGCAACTTTGAGTCTTGAAAGTTCTATTCACGGTAAGTGCCCTATACAGGTGCACTATTATCTTTTATACTGTTTATACTGTGCCTTTTTTATGTTTAGAAATGTTCAGATACACAAATACCATTTCTGTTACAATTGCCTACAGTATTCAGTATAGTAATATGCTGTACAGGTTTGTGGCCTAGGAGCAACATGCTATCCCATACAACTTAGGTGTGTAGCAGGCTATACCATCTAGGTTTGTGTAAATACACTCTATGATGTTCACACAATGAATAAAATGATGTAGCAATGCATTTATCAGAACATATCCCTGTCATTAAGCAATGCATGACTGTGTATATAAAAAGAATCATAAACTATGACCAAGCAGGATTTATCCTGGGAAGGCATGACTGGTTCAACATCCGAAAATAAATTAATGTAATATATTACATCAAATCATAAAAAACAAAAATCACACAATCCTCTCATTACATGCAGAAAAAGCATTTGACAAATTCTAACACCATTTTATGATTAAACTTTATGATTGAAAAAAAACAACACTCAACTAGAAATAGAAGGGAGCTTCCTCTGCCTAATAAATGGTATCTACAAAAACCCCACAGCTAACATCATATTTAATGGTGAAAGACTTAATGCTTTCTCCCTAAGACCAGGAACAAGACAAGAAAAGTTCACTCTCATCATTTTTTTTGAGACAGGGTTTCACGCCTATCGCCCAGGCTGGAGTGCAATAGTGTGATCTGTGTTCACTGCATTCTCTGCTGACTGCAGTCTCTGCTGACTGCAATCTCCACCTCCCAGGCTCAAGTGTCTCTCCCACATCAGACTCCTGAGTATCTGGGACTACAGGCACATGCCACCGTGCCTGGATAAATTTTGTGTTTTTGGTAGAGACAGGGTTTCACCATGTTTCCCAGGCTCGTCTCGAGCTCCTGAGCTCAAGGGATCCACCCACCTTGTCCTCCCAAAATGCTGGGATACAGGTATAAGCCACCATGCCCAGCCTTATCACTTCTATTTAACATTGTACAGGATATTCTAGCCAGGACAATTAGGCAAAAATAAATAAATAAATAAATAAATAAATAAAATTAAAATGATCCATATTAGACGGAAGTAAAACTGTCTCTATTCAAACTATAGAAACTCTTAAGGAATCCACAAAAACAAACAAACAAACAAACAGAAAAACCCAAAAAACTCTATTAGAACAAATAAACAAGTTCTTTCTTCCTGAAGTATATGCTTCTCTCAAGTGTCTGTTGGTAGTAAACCATTTTCATTAGTACTTGCTCAAAGTGCCTGAATTTCACCTTTGTGCTTGAAAGAGAATTCTACTGGGTATAATGATACTTAGTTGATACTAAACTAATTTTCTCCTAGCGTGTCATTCTCTTGCAGGTAATCTATCTTTTCTGTCTGGCTGCTTTTACGATCTTGTCTTTGTCTTTGTTCTGAAAGTATACTAAATTTTTCTAGATATCTGTTACTTCATCCTGTTGCAAGTTGTTGGACTTCCTGCATCTGAGGATTGGTGTCTTTCATCAATTTGGGGAAAGTCTCAACCATTCATTATTCAAATAATGCTTTTTCCTTCATTAACTTTTTAAGCTCTATCATATATTACAATTAGACACGTTGGAATTTTTCACTCATTAGCCTGTATCTTTTAACCTTTTATATTTTCCTTATCTTTGGGCCATATTTTCAGAAATAACTTTTGTGTGTTGCCTAGTTCATAGTGACCTTTTAAACTATATTTAACTTTCAACTTAATATTTATATAGCTCTAATTTCAATTGTAGTCTTTATTTCTAGAAGTTCTATTTGGTATTATTTCAAATCAAACATATTGATTTTTTGTTTCTTCATAATGCTTTGAATATCTTATTTTTTCCATAAAATATTAAAAATATATTTCTATTCTGTCTCTGGTAATTTTAATATCTGCTATCTTGGCAGGTATTATTCTGCAATTTGTTTTTTCTGCATATTTTGTTTCATTTTGCTTTTGCTCCTGGAAGCATTCTTCCTCTTGTGCTTTGTATATTTTGATTGCAAATGCACAAATGTTCTTCAGCCATGCATTTAAATGCTTTTTAAAAAATATATAAAATCTTACAGTTTAAATATGAAGTGCCAGGAGCTTTTCTTTACCTATTTAGTTTTAAATAAGTATAGAAACAGTTGTCCAGTCATCCCACTATCTTAAACTTCTTATGTCATTTTGTTTCATGTATGTCTTTTGTTAAATAGCATTATTTGCATTTTTCACTTAACATATTTGAGATGCCTTAATAGGCTAGGTTAGCCTTGACAGATTTAATGTATATTTGACATATTCTGTTATTTTTGTACTTCCTTGTTTTTCTTTGGCTAAATTTTGCAGTAGTGCTTCAGACTTTCTTCGTCTTTTTGGGAATGTATTTTGGAAGTTCACACATTTTTTATTCTACTGACATTTAATTTAATAATGCACGTTTCTCTAAATATATTTACTCTCTGTATAAGGGAAGAAATGTATTCTATTTATCTATGCTACTTCCCTGTCCTCCATTATTCCTCAGGTTTTTTTGTTTATTTGTTTTTGTTTTTTGAGGCAGAGTCTCACTCTGTCACTTAGTTCAGTGGCATGATTATAGCTCACTCCAGCCCTAAATTCTTGTACACCTCATGTTTTTATTGACTAATCTGGCCTTTTAGATTTACTTTTATTTAATTGTATATATTATATATTTTCTCTTTTAAGAATTAGATGTTAAATTCACGTTAACTTTTGTAATTACATTATCTTTGTTTAGACATGTATTCTAAGTTTTACTGGATTTATCTACTCATCGCCATTTAATACTTTTTATAGTGGTTGCTATGGACCACTGTCTGGATTGACTCCTTCAGATCTGAGGCGTTCCTTCCTTCAGCTGCTAAGGGATTTGCCTACTGACAACTCACAGCTGAGTCCCTCCCCAGGCATTTCCCTCACCCACAGGTGCACTCTTTTCTCAGGAATAGCCTGTGATATAGGGGTATGAAGTCTTGGTCCTCTTGCCACAATTAAGGCATCTGTGAAAATCATCTTGGCTTCAAAGTTTTACATAGGATTGGCTAGACCCTCTGTTGCAACTATGTCTCAGTTCAGTTGTTTCCTCTATTCATGCCTTTTTCCTTGATTTCCTTACCAACATTGTTTCCAAGAGCACCTTCCAATAAACCAACCTGCATGCAAATCTCCATCTCAGAACTACAGTATCAGGCTTATCCCTAGGGTGTTCAGGGTCCTGAGCAAATACTGTCAATATAACACTTTGCCTAAAATCTGTATCACAAACTTCATGGGCCCATCTGAGGTGTAGTGAGTTGTTTAGTTGAAGATTGAGACTAATGAGTAAAGAAAAGGTACTCATGTCTTTGTTCATTGTCCAGTCAATGTCTGTGAAGACTATGTAGTGTCTAGGCACTCTTCGTGCCTATTCAGGTCAAGGAACTATCTCTTCTGGTTTTTATTAGTGCTCTCTTTATTGTCAGATGCACAGTGCCTGACTAATTTTATACCTCTCACCAGGAGAAAAAGTTGTGGTTATGTTGTTAGACACAAAGCTACACCTCTTCTAAACTTGTTTGTATTGAAACAACATAGATTTTCTTGACTCTGAAGTTCTCTAATACCCTTGTTTAATGCTAGTTACATTGTTACTTATGACACTGCATTACCAAAGCTGCCTGTACACACAGGTTTCTAAGGACTCTCAAAGGCTGTTACTGTGCTTTTTTTTTGTTGCCCACAAATGAAAGTCCTTCTCAGAGAGGGAAGGAAAATGTGCATGATAATTCATTTTTCTGGTCATGTTAAATTTATACCTTGAAATTTTATAGCATAAATGTAAAATGACACATCTTCCAACTATGTCTTCTTGGGAACTCTTTAAGCTATAATCATTGCATTCTTGAATGCATTCTCTTGCACCCTTGCTGCAAGCAGGAAGGCTAGGTGAGGGGCCTGCAGGCAGGGCAAGAAGAGTGGTCTCATTCATCCGAAGAATGTCTGTCCCTCCTGCACAGTTTCAGACTGATCCAGGAGAGCACAATGTTACATCTATTGGTGACAAGAGAGGACATCAGTTGAAAGGACACTTTGGCATTGTAGAAAAATGGACTCAAAAGCCCTCCGAAGAGCTTCATCACCCCCAGAGGACTGCCTGACACATGGTACAGGACCTGTAGAGGGGGTGGCGCCACCACCCTCGTGGTGAGCCACAGGGTAAAGGACTACTGCCTTCCTCTCACTTCTCTCTGGTGCTGAAGATCAGAGGCAGCAGGCAGTCTGAATATGGTTAAGTGAGCGCCAATCCACAGTGCCCCATGTAGCCCAAACCCAAGGGCCAGTGGTGGACCAAGAGACTTGAACTCATTTTGTGTCCAATGTGAGTGAGAGTCACCCAAAATCAGTATGTCAGCACTATTTTGGTGGTTCAATTTCATGCCTTCCGATGAAAGAAATATTGCTCTGGCCAGTGGAAGTGATCTGTTCACCAGGTCACTCTCCTAGAACCAGGTCCTGGCCCCAGGGCCCCAGGACAACATCATAGGCACCAGTGCCAGGGGCACTTTGCATGCAGTTCCAGGAAGACCTTCTCTGGGTAAGCTCTGAGGCTGCCCTCAAGTGATTCAGCAGGGTAGGGCTTCCTTCTGCTGCTTCATGGCTCACCCTCAGTTCTAGACTCTATTTCTATGAGCTTAGAGGATCCGGAGATGAGGAATTCTGCTGAAGGTTTTGCCTAACTTCACTTTCCAGGGAGTCTTTTCCATAATTTGTATTGGAACAAAAACTAGTGCCTGATTCATCCATCTGGTTCTATTTTTGATTAAAATTATGAAATTTCCTCGAAGATCTTCCCTATTTTCTTTGGAGATTTTTGTTTCTTACAGTTTTTCCCTTTCTTTTGACCATTCCAATGGGAATTTGGAAAGAAGGGAAGCAAATTCATGTGCTTAAATGATAATTTATTATTGTTACTTCTTGTTTTATTTAGGAACCCATTCTATTCACATCTCCTCCCATCTTTGAGGGGTTCCGTGGGGTTTGCCATTTTGACCTAGGCACCAGACTGTTCTTCAGACTTCAACAGAAAATCTGCAGGGATAGATGCTCATTCTCTGTGCTGTCTCCACATAAATATGAATGTCATCTCATAGTGGGGGTTCCCAGCCTGTTATCTGTGGTTCTCTGAGTTTTAGGGGTACATCCCTAAGCTGGTCACCACAATGGAAACTTCTGCACACTCAGAACTCCAAGGTTGGTCTGGATCTCACTCCTAAAATTGCTGAGGATCTTTCTTTGAATATAGTTCGTTTCAATGAACTTCTTTTCTCCACACAATTCAGGGACATCTTTAACAACCTTTCAATGCCTTTTACTCTCAGAGGTCTGACAACCCCTGTGGGGTTAAATTGCCTGTTGAATGTGAGGTACTCTCACTGTAGAAAATATGCCTGGGTCTCAGACCTTTGACAGCCTCCATATAATTCACCCTAAGCCCTCCCTCTGCCTTGGGGGACTGTGTTTTTTTCTGGTGAAGGGTCTGCCTAAAGTTTCTGGGCCTCCCTCAAGAGGCAGTGTCAGTCCAATCAGACTCTTCCTCTCTTAGCCCTTCCTGGAACACAGAGCCACCAGCCCTCTGCAGAGCAGTGCAGTGGAGGGCCCAGTTATGCCTTTGAGCCACTGTCACTGCTCCTGGCTCATGGTTGTGCCTGATTCTCACATTCTGACATCATTTCCACTCTCTCTTTGAAGTTCTTGACACTTAAAAGAATTGCCCACCCTTTTAATCATTAGTACACTATATAAGCATCTTGATTAAAAATTGAATGAAACCTGCATTAATTTTTCTGCTGGGCCTGCCAACTGGGACCAGGCAGGATAAAGGGATTTTCTAATGCTGGCCTGACTCTGAGGCAAGGGTGAATCAGCCAGAGATGCAGACATAACATCACGGGCAACCAGTAGTCACCTGTGGCTCAGGTTGCATGATTCCTACTGTGCAGCCCTGCAAGCAGAGCCCTTTTCTAATGTACAGGCATTGACCCTGGAGGAGCTACTCCAAGACTGTCCCTCTTTGCAAAGGAACTTATTTAGTAGAGCATCTCCAGGCTTTTGAGTCTATGTAGTTCTCTGCTGAACACTTCCTATGCTGTTCAAGAGTTTAGGAAAGGCCCAACTTTTTCAAGTTGAGAACCTTGCTACGGATACCCAAGTATAAGTGATTTGGGTGTCTATCTTCTCTGATCTTGTGTTTCTTCCTCAGAGGTAAAGGAGAAGAACTCAATAGATATCTATACTCCTCTCCCCTGTCTTTTTCTCACTCATTTCCTTCTGCGCTTTGTCTGTGTAGCCATTTTGAACAGTCCCAAACATCTTGGGAATTCCCAGGAGGTGCTTTCATTCTTTCCTTAAGTGTTATAACCACTGTCCTTACATTTTCTACTTACAAACATAAATGTTTGTTGCAGAGAATTAGAAAATACAACAACAACAACAAAAAGAATGAAAAATCACCCTAATCTCACTGTTCAAAGAGACAGTAATTACTGTGAATGTTTTAATGCATTTCCTTCTAGTTGCTTTTCCATGTTTATATTTATTTTTTACCTATGTAATATTACTATACAAACTATTTTGTATCTTGTGATTTTCACTTGACAATATGCCCTGGACATTTTTCTCATGTTACTAAATATTTCTCTGTAACTCCTTTTAAAATAAGTATATCATATGCCATTTAATAGCCGTAACATAAATTGGTTTTCTAATTTCTGGCTGTTTAATATTAAGGTTTTCATCTTCTTCTCCCTCTCCCTCCTCCTTTTTCTCTTTCTTCTTCTTTCTCTTGTTTGGTTTTAGTATTATAAACAGCACTGGGAGAGAGTAAGCCCCATTTTTGCACAAATCCTTGATTCCATTATTAGCATAAATTCTTAGAAGTAGAAATCCTTCATCCTAGTGTGTGTTAGGCTATTCCTGCATTGCTATAAAGACATACCTGAGGCTGGGTAATTTACAAAGAGAAGAAGTTTAATTGGCCCACGGTTCTGCAGGTTGTACAACAGGCATGGCACTGGCATCTGCTTGGCTTATGGGGAGGCCTCGAAGAGCTTTTACTCAAGGTGAGAGTCAAAATGGGAGCAGGCATCCCATATAGCAGAATGGGAGCATGAGTGAGGGAAGTGCTAAACACTGAAACAACCAGATCTGAGAACTCGCTCCCTGTCCTGAGGCCAGCACCAAGCTATGAGGGATCCGCCCCCATGACCCAAACATCTCCCACCAGGCCCCAACTCCAACACTGGGGATTACAATTAGATTTGGCAGGGACCTATATTCAAACTATATCATCATGCATGAAACTTCTATGTTTTTTAAAAACACCATATTGTCTTTCAGGGAGGCTAGATTAATTTATATCTCTGCCTGTAGTATGTAAGTGTTCATTGTGCCAATGTTAGATTATTAACTCTTATCCTTGTGTGTGTGTATAACATGTATACACACAATATATGTTTTATATCTATATATGCACATATATATAATTTTCTAGAAAACTATTCAGAAATGTATTGCTTCAATTTGTATTTTTTTGATAATAGAACATTTTTCAGGTGGATATTTCTCATCTTTTGCATCATGCATATTTATATTCTTTATTTTTGCTATTCTTATTCATTTTTTACTTACCAGATGATTTGGAAGAGCTTCTATATATTCATGATGTTACTCCTTTGTTCATTTCTATGGTTTGCTTTATAGATTTTCTTGACATGCCAAATTCTAATTTTGATAGCATTAAGTTCATTCCTAAATTTATTCAACAAAAAATAATTTAGATCCTATTATATGTCAGGCATTGTTCTAGGCAATAAAGCAGTGGCAAAAGAGACAATGACCTCCCTCATTGGGGTTTAATTTTTAGTGAAGAGTGGTGGGATCACACAATCAACAAATAAAGTGTGTAAAATGTCAGATAATGACAAACACTAGGAAGCCAGGTGAAGCAGCACAAGAGAGAAGAGACAGCCTGACTGCTTGACTGCGGCAGCCAAGGGCAGATGGCACCTTCTGAGCAGAGACTTGTGTGAAGGGGAGTGAGCTCTGAGACCCTCTGGAGGAACAGCAACTGCGAAAGCCTGCAGTAGGAAGGCACTTGGCATGTGGAAGGGCTGTAAGGAACCCAGTGTGGCAGGAGCAAAGTGAAGAGGTGGAGAGCTGGGAGGCCTGGCCAGCATGCTGAAGGCTGCTCTCTCCTGTTCGGGAGAGCCCTTTGGCTAATTTTCAGGGATTTTGATAGTCAGTTGTTAAACATAGCCATGATCAAAAGTTAAATTATCTAAACTTAAAATGAAGTACATTGTATCAAAAGTGAAGGCAGAAAATACTCAAATTTCCTCACTTCTTAATTGTTTTATTACAATTGACTATTAGCTCTGCTCTGGAGGTTAACTGCATCTATTTTATCTGCATGGTGGAAACAGTGTACAACCATGAGCTACAGTGTGTACCTCCACTATTCTGAGCTCAGTGACAACATGTTGGTAGCTTGGAATCAGCCATGGTGAAAATATCTACACCATAGTAATCAGCAAATTCTATAAATTCAGGGCTTTTAAAAATTCTTAGGTCGATTGTCTAGACTTCAAATATAGAGAAAATGTTAATGTAGATTAAGCTTAAAAATGTGCTGTGTCTGTAGCATTTACATTATGAAGAGCACAAAAAATTGAGGAAATAATCTCCCAGTATTTACAAATTATTATCCAATCCAGCAAAACGTTGTTTGCACCACTGATGAGCAAGTGAAGTTCTAGCATATGTTTTCATTGTTTCACTTTCTTCTTACGAATTAATATAAAGAAGTATGTCAAGCAACATTCATTTTGGAATTATACTCACTCATCAATCGTAGCCATAGGTTTGCTAAGGATACACAAGTCTGGCAAAAAACAGTGAAAGCATTCTGTGAGAATTAATTGACTATATGGAATTTACAATGAACAATACTGTAGAGTTTACTGCCATTTGCAAATTGTGTGCAACATATCCTTTATATCAGTGAAATGTATAATAAATGCACATATGTGTATATGGGCATACATTTTTTTCACAACTGGTTGTTGAACCAGCACAGCACTAAAGCCAAGACCAGAACATACTGGGCTTTTGGAGACCAAGCAAGGATTTCAGCTATTTATTCTAAGTGTGATTGGAGGCTATTAGTGGTTTTTGAGTAGAGGAAGAAAATGACCAGTTATTAGTTTATAAGAATCATTTTGCTGCCATATAAAAATGTATTAAAAGAGGTCAGAAGGGAAGCAGGAAGACCAGTGAGAAGGCTCTTACGGTGACCTAGGCAAGAATAACAGTGCTTGGGTAAGGGTGGTGGCAGAAAAGTGATGAAAAGTGGCTGTATTCAAGATACAGATTGTAATAAGTCCACAGGCTTTCCTGATTAATTAAATACAGGGTTTGGGAAAAAGAAAGAAATCAAACTGTCTCCGTCGGGCTTTTGATGTGAGCAACTATGAGGATGGCAATGGTGCCTGAGACTGGGGACGTAGGAGAGGAATTTGGATGGGAATATTAAGAATATGATTTTGAATGTGTGACATTTGTGATGCTGTAGGGACTTCCAAGGGGGAGGTCAAACAGGCAAATGGGCAGGAGAATCTGCAGTTCCAGGAGAGATAGGTGCTAGAAATGAACATTTCGTGTTCAAAAGCGCAGCAAAGCGTATTTAAAGCCGTGAAAAGAAATAAGATCATCAAGAGATGAGTATAACAGACAGGAAAGAGTTTCAAGATGACGTACTAGAGCACCCAACTCCTAGAAACTGCAGATGTGAAGGGGGCACAGAGGAGAACCAAGAATGTGGAGTGGTCTTCATGCCCTTACGTAAACTGTCTTTGATGTCTGCTTTTCCCAACTATCTCTGCACCAGTAATAAATTATTTTAATTCCTATAGGTTTATGATAGATTTTAATATCAGGTAAAGTAAGCCGCTGACATTAGTTTTGTGATAATTTTCCTAGCTATTCTCTTGTGTTTATTTTCCTTGTATATGGTTTCAGACAGTGGTGTTTGTGTTAAAACAATTTGATGGTTAAATTTTAAATCATTTATTATTTAATTGATACCTTTATGATATTAAGTCTTACTTTCTAAGAAAATGTTATTTCTCTCAATTTATTTAAATATGCTTTTATGTGCCTTTGTAAAGTTTTAAGGTCTTCTTTATAAAGGCCCTAAATAATTTTTGATAAGTTTATTCTTACACATTTATTTTATTCTATTATAAATTGAATACTTTCTCCCCATTGTTTTTCTAGCCAGTTATTGCCAGTATATAAGAAAGTTATTCATTTTTATATACTCAGTTTTTGTCCAACTTACTGAATGCTCTTATTCATTATGAAGGATCTTTAAATCATTGGAGCTCAACAGAATGATAATGATAATAATTCAAATAATAGTGGTTTGATATTATTTTCAAATATTTACATCTTTTACCTTCAGAGTTGAGATAATTAACCAGGCTGAGAGCATATACCCTTATATTTTCCCTGAGTTTAATGGGGGAAAGCTGCTCTAATTTCAATGCTAACTATGCCATTAGCTAGTTTTATTGAGATTAGTGGTTCTCAAACTTTGGCGTTTATGAGAATTAATTGTATTTTTGTTAACAATACAGAATCTGAGAATTCATGTTTCAGGTGCAGAGGTTAGGATGAGGCTCATGTCTCTACATTTTTAGCAAGCAGCTTAAGCCCTGCCTAAGAGATACACTCATTTTCATGTTAAAATAACATTCTCCTATGCCCAGTTAAGTTTTATAAAACACTTTTTAAAATCCTCCATCAAGTGTGAATTTTATTCTCTAATGAAATAATATGATAGATTCTAATCTTGAAATAAATTCAGTTGAATTACTAAAATGTACTTTCAATTTTACTTAAAATTGCTTTTACCTCTATATTAAAAAGGGAACTTGGTTTATACTTTATTTTCAAAGTTACTTTTGTCAGGATGTGTTTTTTGAAAGCAGGTACTTGTTCTAGCTTTTAAAAAATGGATCAGAAAACCTCCATACATATACTAATGATTTCGTATATATTATATATTGACTTATGTGAATACATATAGAAATTTTCTGTCTCTTAAAAGTTTGAATTCCTTTTGCCTATAAAACTCTCTGGGTTTGATGCTGTCATTGAAGGTATTCAATTCTTTGAAAATATTTCCAACTTACCACCCCACTCCTCCTGGCTAGGTTATCAATTTAGGTCTTTTTTTAAATTTTATTTTATTATTATTATACTTTAAGTTTTAGGGTACATGTGCACAACGTGCAGGTTTGTTACATATGTATACATGTGCCATGTTTGTGTGCTGCACCCATTAACTCATCATTTAGCATTATGTATATCTCCTAATGTTATCCAATTTAGGTCTTCTTCAATCTTGAGTCAGGTTGGATGATTTATATTCTTCTAGAAAATTATTTTCTAAAATTCCAGCCTTTTGAAAACTGATATTTAAAAAATTTCTATTTTTGATTATGCACCTTTCTCACTCTTAATTTTATGTATTTCCTGATTAGCTATTTTATTTACTAGGCATATAATCTGCTTTTAGATTTATTTTTTATCAGTTCTACAGATTTTATTTTATAATTTGGTAACTTATGCTTAACTTTACTAGTTTTTCATTTTTCATTATATTTATTAATGATTTCTTGATTTAATTATTTAGTTAAAACTAGGGGATTCAGTTGTTTTCATTCATTTGTGTTTAATGCTGAAAGCATTTGAGATTCATTAGATTTTCCTTGATATTTGTTTTAGATGCATCCAATATGTATTAACCTGGAGTCTTCTTATTATTACTGTTGTTTTCAAAATTATATGCAAATGAAAATGTTATTTCTTCTTTGATCTAAGAATTATTTAGGAGAGTGGATTTTAAAATCTTTCAAAGTGTTTGGAACATTCAATATAAATTATGAAATTAAGTTTAAGTATATTCACTGTGGCTTGTACAGTTTTTATCTCGTCTTTTTTTGTGGACTTAGAAATGATATATGATGAGTATATTGTAGGTGTAGCATGGGCCATTGAAAAGAATTGTGTAATCTTTGCTCTTAGAGTACAGATTTCAAATTATATAGAAATGTACACATATGCATAAATACATATGCATAAAATATATTAATATTCCCTTGTAATATATTATTTATATCATCAATATGCTTGATTTGCAGCTTATTTAATATGTCTAGTATTTACAAAGGTATGTTCAAACTTCCCACCACTGTTGTGCTTTTGTAAATTTATTCTTCTACAAGTTATTTGTAATAGTTTCCACCTTACATATCTTGATGCAATATTTTTCAGTACACAATGATGGATGACTATTATCTTTCCACTGCAAATTATCATTTATTAATACTAAATTCAAATCTTTCTTCATAGCAGTTGATTTAAATTTTTATCCTAACGTTAAATTCATATGTTTCAGTGCTTTTTTGGCCTTGATTTCTAGTTTTCCAACTATTAATATTGCAATACACATTTAAGATTTACATTTGCTTACATATATTTGCCTGTTTTTCTGCTTTTCAACCTTTTGTATCACTTGTTTCAGGATGACACTAAAAAATATTATTTATTTATTTATTTAACAGAGTTCTAGTGTCCTTTCCTCATAATAGGAAATTTTATCTATTTATATTTGGTCCTATAATGCTTTAATTTTTCTCATTCTTTGTAATGCTCTTGGTTAGCTAGGCTTAGGTTTTTTGTTTATTTTTACTTTGCTTTAGATTTTTTACTACAAGGGCAAAGATGTCTTTACTTTTATCTTGTCCTGAGGTTGGAAAAGTGTTTACTCAATTCTTCATTTGGTAGTTAACATTAAGTTTTTCTATGTACTCTTCAATCTATTTTTAAGGATAAAATATTATCTTTTGAATATATATATAAAATCTGGGGTTTTAAAATAATGGAATTGTTATTTGATATGTTAGAATTATCTTTTCTAACATATCAAAAACCATTTGTAATAATGGTTTTTTGAAATTGGTATTTAGTTTTGTATATATTCTCAATTATTTAGATTTTTCTCTATTATAATTCATTTCAGGACTAGCCATCAGTCCACTCATATATTGATTTTATAATTATTGGACTCTTAATTTGCTTCTTCCTTTAGCTGATAAAAGTATAGCTTCCACTAAATCTTTCAGGATTGGTACTTGCATAACTAGAATAACTTTCTTTTGCTTTTACACTTGAAAGACAAATTTGTTATGTATAACATTATTGGATTGGAAACATCTTTTCATCAAAACTCTAGATATTATTAATTTTTTTTTTATTTTGGGGTCGCCAAATTGTGTGGATTACAAAGGGGATATTGAGACTGGTGATATGATTTGGCTGTGTCTCCATTCAAATCTCAACTTGAATTGTATCTCCCAGAATTCCCATGTGTTGTGGGAGGGACCTAGGGAGAGGTAGTTGAATCATGGGGGCCAGTTTTTCCCATGCTATTCTCATGACAGTGAATAAGTCTCATGAGATCTGATGGGTTCATTAGGGGTTTCCACTTTTGCTTCCTCATTTTCTCTTGCTGCCACCATGTAAGAAGTGCTTTTTGCCTCCCGCCATGATTCTGAGGCCTCCTCAGCCATGTGGAACTGTAAGTCCAATTAAACTGTATTTCTTCCCAGTCTTGGATGTGTCTTTATCAGCAGTATGAAAACAAAAGAATACAGTAAATTGACACCAGTAGAGTGGGGCACTGCTGAAGAGATACCCAAAAATGTGGAAGCGACTTAGGAACTAGGTAACAGGCTGAGGTTGGAACAGTTTGGAGGGCTCAGAAGAAGAGAGGAAAATGTAGGAAAGTTTGGAACTTCCTAGAGACTTGTTGAATGGCCTTGCCCCAAATGCTGATAGTGATATGGACAATAAGATCCAGGCTGAGGTGGTCTCAGATGGAGATGAGTAACTTGTTGGGAAGTGGAGCAAAGGTGACTCTTGTTATACTTTAGTAAAGAGAATGGTGGCATTTTACCCCTGCCCTAGAGATTTGTGGAATTTTGAACTTGAGAGAGATGATTTAGAGTATCTGGTGGAAGAAATTTCTAACCAGCAAAGCATTCAAGATGTGACTTGGGTACTGTTAAAGGCATTCAGTTTTATAAGGGAAGCAGAGCATAAAAGTTCAGAAAATTTGCAGCCTGACAATGTAATAGAAAAGAAAAACCCATTTTCTGGGGAGAAATCAAGCTGGCTGCAGAAATTTGCATAAGTAGCAAGGACCCTAATGTTAATCTCCAAGACCAGGGGGAATATGTCTCCAGGCCATGTCAGAGATCTTCACAGCAGCCCCTCCCATCACAGGCCTGGAGACCCAGGAAGAAAAAGTGGTTTCTTGGGCTGGGCCCAAATTCCCCATGCTGTGTGCAGCCTAGGGACTTGGTGACCTGTGTCCCTGCTGCTCCAGCCATGGCTGAAAGGGGCCAACATAGAACTTGGGCTGTGGCTTCAGAGGGTGGAAGCCCCAAGCCTTGGCAGCTTCCACGTGGGATTAGGAGAGGTAGGAGAGCTTTAACAATGCAATGCAGGGAGGATTACTCCAGGAGCTCTTCATTATGCCACCTCTGAGCCTTGGGGAGGGATGGTCTTTGTGTCTTGGCCTCAAGAAATAGTTTGCTCTTTCTATTTCTGAGCCAGAAATAATTTTTGGCTTCTGCTTAATAATAATAACAATGAAACTCATAATAATAATAAATTAGAACAGTTTAACTGTACCAGAAACTGTAATTGGCTTTGATCCTGTGTTGAATCTCAATTCTATTTAACAGATACTTTGAAGCTATTAAGGTGGTCAAATGATTAACTTCTTAAGGGATCAGAGGTAGGGCTGGTGAATTAATGACTTAAAATATATAAGAAGAAGTAACATTTGCATAACACTATGCTGTGATACATATTAACTTGTTTACATCCTCACAACAACCCACTAAAGTAGACCAGAAGCTATTGCTAGAGTCAGATTAGAATTATCCAGGCCCGGGGGACAGATGGCTGAATAGGAACAGCTCTGGCCTACAGCTCCCAGCGTGAGCGATGTAGTAGATGGGTAATTTCTGCATTTCTAACTGAGGAACACAGCTCCTTACCAGCAACGGAACAAAGCTGGACAGAGAATGACTTTGACGAGTTGAGAGAAGAAGGCTTCAGACAATCAAACTTCTCTGAGCTAAAGGAGGAAGTTCAAACCCATCCCAAAGAAGTTAAAAATCTTGAAAAAAGATTAGACGAATGGCTAACTAGAATAACCAATGCAGAGAAGTCCTTAAAGGACCTGATGGAGCTGAAAACCATGGCACAAGAACTATATGATGAATGCACAAGCTTCAGTAGCCGATTCGATCAACTGGAAGAATGGGTATCAGTGATTGAAGATCAAATGAATGAAATGAAATGAGAAGAGAAGTTTAGAGAAAAAAAAATTAAAAGAAATGAACAAAGCCTCCAAGAAATATGGGACTATGTGAAAAGACCAAATCTACGTCTGATTGGTGTACCTGAAAGTGACGGGGAGAATGGAACCAAGTTGGAAAACATTCTGCAGGATATTATCCAGGATAACTTCCCCAACCTAGCAAGGGAAGCCAACAAGAGAAAGCAGGAAAGATCTAAAATTGACACCCTAACATCACAATTGAAAGAACTAGAGAAGCAAGAGCAAACAAATTCAAAAGCTAGCAGAAGGCAATAAATAACTAAGATCAGAGCAGAACTGAAGGAGATAGAGACACAAAAAACCCTTCAAAAAATCAGTGAATCCAGGAGCTGGTTTTTTGAAAAGATCAACAAAATTCATAGACCGCTAGCAAGACTAATAAAGAAGAAAAGAGAGAAGAATCAAATAGATGCAATAAAAAATGATAAAGGGGATATCACCACCAATCCTACAGAAACACAAACTACCATCCGAGAGTACTATAAACACCTCTGTGCAAATAAACTAGAAAATCAGGAAGAAATGGATAAATTCCTCGACACATACACCCTCCCAAGACTAAACCAAGAAGAAGTTGAATCTCTTAATAGACCAATAACAGGAGCTGAAATTGAGGCAATAATTAATAGTTTATCAACCAAAAAAAGTCCAGGACCAGATAGGGTCACAGCCAAATTCTACCAGAGGTACAAGGAGAAGCTGGTACCATTCCTTCTTAAACTATTCCAATCAACAGAAAAAGAGGGAATCCTCCCTAACCCATTTTATGACATCAGCATCATCCTGATACCAAAGTGTGGCAGAGACACAACAAAAAAAGAGAATTTTAGACCAATATCCCTGATGAACATGGATGCAAAAATCCTCAATAAAATACTCGCAAACTGAATCCAGCAGCACATCAAAAAGCTTATCCACCATGATCAAGTGGGCTTCATCCCTGGGATGCAAGGCTGGTTCAACATACACAAATCAATAAAAGTAATCCAGCATATAAACAGAACCAAAGACAAAAACCACATGATTATCTCAATAGATGCAGAAAAGGACTTCAACAAAATTCAACAGCCCTTCATTAAAAACTCTCAATAAATTAGGTATTGATGGGATGTATCTAAAAATAATAAGACCTATTTATGACAAACCCACAGCTAATATCATACTGAATGGGCAAAAACTGGAAGCATTCTCTTTGAAAACTGGCACAAGACAGGGATGCCCTCTCTCACCACTCCTATTCAACATAGTGTTGGAAGTTCTGGCCAGGGCAATCAGGCAGGAGAAAGAAATAAAGGGTATTCAATTAGGAAAAGAGGAAGTCAAATTGTCCCTGTTTGCAGATGACATGATTGTATATCTAGAAAACCCCATCGTCTCAGCCCAAAATCTCTTTAAGCTGATAAGCAACTTCATCAAAGTCTCAGCATACAAAATCAATGTGCAAAAATCACAATCATTCTTATACACCAATAACAGACAAACAGACAAATCATGAGTGAACTCCCATTCACAATTGCTTCAAAGAGAATAAAATACTTAGAAATCCAACTTACAAGGGATATGAAGGACCTCTTCAAGGAGAGCTACAAACCACTGCTCAATGAAATAAAAGAGGACACAAACAAATGGAAGAACATTCCATGCTCATGGGTAGGAAGAATAAATATTGGGAAAATGGCCATACTGCCCAAGGTAATTTATAGATTCAATGCCATCCCCATCAAGCTACCAATGACTTTCTTCACAGAATGGGAAAAAACTACTTCAAAGTTCATATGGAACCAAAAAAGAGCCTGCATTGCCAAGACAATCCTAAGCCAAAAGAACAAAGCTGGAGGCATCATGCTACCTGACTTTAAACTGTACTACAAGGCTACAGTAACCAATACAGCACGGTACTGGTACCAAAACAGAGATATAGACCAATGGAACAGAACAGAGCCCTCACAAATAATACTACACATCTACAACTATCTGATCTTTGACAAACCTGACAAAAACAAGCAATGGGGAAAGGATTCCCTATTTAACAAATGGTGCTGGGAAAACTGTCTAGCCATATGTAGAAAGCTGAAACTGGATCCCTTCCTTACACCTTATACAAAAATTTATTCAAGATGGATTAAAGACTTAAATGTTAGACCTAAAACCATAAAAACCCTAGAAGAAAACCTAGGCAATACCATTCATGACATAGGCATGGGCAAGGACTTCATGTCTAAAACACCAAAAGCAATGGCAACAAAAGCCAAAATTGACAAATGGGATCTAATTAAACTAAAGAGCTTCTGCACAGCAAAAGAAACTACCATCAGAGTGCACAGGCAACCTACAGAATGGGAGAAAATTTTCTCAATCTACTCATCTGACAAAGGGCTAATATCCAGAATCTACAAAGAACTCAAACAAATTTACAAGAAACAAACAAACAACCCCATCAAAAAGTGGGCGAAGGATATGAACAGACACTTCTCAAAAGAAGACATTTATGCAGCCAAAAGACACGTGAAAAAATGCTCACCATCACTGGCAATCAGAGAAATGTAAATCAAAACCACAATGAGATACCATCTCACACCAGTTAGAATGGCAGTCATTAAAAAGTCAGGAAACAACAGGTGCTGGAGAGGATGTGGATAAATAGGAACACTTGGGACTGTAAACTAGTTTAACCATTGTGGAAGACAGGGTGGCGATTCCTCAGGGATCAAGAACTAGAAATACCATTTGACCCAGCCATCCCATTATTGGGTATATACCAAAAGGATTATAAATCATGCTACTATAAAGACACATGCACACGTATGTTTACTGTGGCACTATTCACAATAGCAAAGACTTGGAACCAACCCAAATGTCCATCAATGATAGACTGGATTAAGAAAATGTGGCACATATACACCATGGAATACTATGCAGCCATAAAAAATGATGAGTTCATGTCCTTTGTAGGGACATGGATGAAGCTGCAAACCATCATTCTCAGCAAACTATCGCAAGGACAAAAAACCAAACACCGCATGTTCTCACTCACAGGTGGGAATTGAACAATGAGAACACTTGGACACAAGAAGGGGAACATCACACACTGGGGCCTGTTATGGGGTGGGGGGTGGGGGAGAGATGGCATTAGGAGATATACCTAATGTAAATGACGAGTTAATGGGTGCAGTACACCAACATGGCACCTGTATACATATGAAACAAACCTGCATGTTGTGCACATGTACCCTAGAACTTAAAGTATAATAAAAAAATTAAAAAAAAAGAAAAAAGAAACAAAAGAATTATCCAGGCCATAGGACAGAATGGTAACACCCATAGGTTTTTGGACTTTAGCTTAGGTCTGAGTCTCAGCTCTGCCCTGTTACAGCTGTGAAACTCACTATGAAGTGCCACTGTTTAATCCTCAACAAAATGAGGATGACAGCGGAATTACCATCAGGCTGGAATGAGATAGTGCCTAACATGGGATAAGACTCAGTGAATAATACTGTTATTACCAGTGGCTTGTCCCAGGTCACAAAATAGCAAATGGTGGAAGTGGAATTTGAATATGAGCCTTTTGATTCCAAGTTTATTAGCTAACACACCTAATCAGAATTTGTAATTTCTCACTTACATAAATCTTAATTCATTCATCAAATATTTATTGATGACCACTACACCGGCCAGGTTCTGAGGTATAAGGGATGAAGTAAACACAGATTTGTTCTCAAAAAAAGGTTGACATCTAGTGAGAGACAGAGAAAGAGACACCAGAATGCATTGTAGCCCCACAGGATCTGTGACTGAGGCCTGCCTGGGATACAGTGGATACACTGGGTATACTGAGATAGTCAATGAATTATAGCTCTTGGTTCAGGTACAGACATTGTGAAGCCAGAACTAGGCTTTGAGGGTTGTGTAGGTATCAGAAGGGTTGAGAAGAAAGGATGGTAGATGGGGGTGGGAGAGGCTTTTCTGGCAGTAGTGGTAATATGGGATAGATGTGTGGCTGGCATATAGTATAGGTGTTTTAGGGGACACAGAGGGAGGGAGGGCATGGAAAGTGTGAGGCCAGAGGAGTGGGTGGATATCAAGTCATGAAGAATCTCCTATGTCCTGCTGGAAGCCCTTGTCCTGCTGCAAGGTTTGCATTTTGCTCTATAGACAATGGAGAACCATTGAATAGATTTTAACAGAGCAGTGTCATCATCAGATTATAACTTTAATGGGCTTTAGGAGAGACCAATATGAAAGAGGAATCACAGGGTGAGGAACCAGGCTAGGAAAAAGAGCAAGGGCCCAGATTCCAAGCAGGGTATGCTGAATCTCAAGAGCTGGGACTATAAGCCTCTGCCCTGGGATGCACCCTCATGGTGAGGCAGGAGCATGAGGGGGAAAGAGGCTGTGAGAGCAGTAGACTGAATTAAGGGCTGGGGGTTCAGGAAATCACAAATGGGAGAATGCTCAGCAATCTTAAAATCCAGGGCTGGGCCACAGAGCAGCCTGTAGGAGTGGAGTGTGAGCAAAAGAGGTGATAATCAAGGAGAAGGAACCTTGAGGCTAGAGGTTTTATGAGCAGGGACATTTAGGTCCACAGTGAGGTAAACTTGAAGTGAAAATTCAAAATGGAATTCAGATGCCAATATTTTAATATTTGAATAACCTTCAGGTCAGTAGACAGCACAAGGAGAAGTTAAAAGTCTCCCATATCACCTCTGGATCCAAGGAGAGCTGGGGTGTAGGAGAACGAGCTGCCTCCCCTTGAGAAAACCTCCAAAAACAGTATTCTTGCAAGACACTGGAGGTGAAAGCAGAGACCCAGATTTTAAATGAGTCAGAAAATGAATAGAGTGACTGTGAAGAGGTTAAGGCTATAGGAAAATTTGTTTATAATAAACTGGGGGTTCTGGAGGACACCCCAGGAGAACTAAAGGGAAGTCAGTAGTTAAAGCAGGATAAAAAGACATGTTCCTATTTTTTTTCCCATGGCCCTTGGCCTAATTTAATGCTGTTGCATTTGGCTGACTTCACTCTCTTTTGTGAAACTCTTTTCTATTTTTGTCTTCCTAGCGTGACTCTCTCCTGGTTTATTGTCTGTCTCTCAGGCTGAGACTTATTTATTTTCATCCACTAGATTTTTATTGAAAAACTTCTTTGTGCTTCCTGGCCCCTTCTTCACTCCTCTCTCGTTAAAAACAAGTTCTCTGACTCTTTTCATGTTTCACTCCACTGACTCACTCTTGGGCACTGTAAATGTTCTCATGGCTTCCATTCCTACCCATGTATGTGAATTCTATGTCAAGCTCAGAACTCTCTCTGAGATCTGGATTACATCTCACCAACATCTCCACCTGGATGTCCGAAGCCCCCGCATCCTCCAGAGTGCCACATTCCCCCACACTGCCCATCAAGGCTGCTTCTCCTCAGATGTCCTCTCTCCATGAATAGCTCCCCACCCAGTCGCCCTAAAGCACAAGAAAGATATAAATTCCAAGAGGTCAAGAATTTTTATCTCTTGTTTACTGATATACCCACAGGACCTAGAAAAATAATGCTTAGCACAGGATAGGTGCTCAAAAAACATTTATTGAATGAATGAATGAATCAATCAATCCTTGGTGCCCCCTCTCATAACTGCTTACATCCAATCAAACAGTTTCTCTTGATTCTTCTCTGAAACCCATTCCCCCTTCTTGAGCACTTCAGCCTTTCATAATTCACACTGTATAATTTTCCTACAGCAGTGTCCACCTTCCTGGAACTCCTGCCAGGTGGCTTTTCTGCAGTCTACATTCCACGCTGCCACCAGGGGAATTTTAATAATTAACTGTTGGTTCTCAAAACATTTAGGATTGCAGGGCACCTGGAAATAAATACTTTACTCTCTGCAGAACAGCATAAAATATTATTCTCCTTAATAATACCACACAACCATTTTGTAGGACTTTATGGCATTTCCCACAGAGGGTTCTGCAGAATAGAAGCTCCTGAAAGTGCTCTGAAAAAGAAGTTTCCATGATCAAATGTGTCTAGAAAAGTGGAACACCCAATCCCTATCTTGAGGAATCATACCACACATGCGAGTGTCATAGGAGTTGATCATTTCGAAAGTACAAATTTTAAAATTTAACTTTTTGAAATCGAGCATTTTCCCCCAATTTTTGAAAAACAGAACATTTCTGGGTAATTCCAACAAATGGCTAACAGGATTATCATTCTGTGAAAATTATCTTGGAAACAGAGAACTACACTATTTTAAAGTGGGTCTTGCCTTTATCAAAAACACATTTTTAGAAACCACATTTTGGCAGAATAAACGTAATAAACATGAGCCCAATGATCAAATCTACTGTCAAGATGAGGCTGGCAGGCTGCACAAAGCTGATGTTGGATGATACCTGGCCTCTTTAGTTTCAACTAGTGATCAGTGGTTGAGAGGTGCTGCCAGCTCCAAAGTTTAAGGAAATGTGATGGAAAAAGAATTTCAACTTTTAAAAAAATTGCACCCATTAGCTTAATCTTTTGGAAAGAAATAGATGATTATTTTATGTGTGTGGTGGACTTCTTGATCTAGCTGAAAAACCACAAATCATCAGCTGCATATTGAGAGAACAAGTGCACCGAAATACAGATGAGACTATACCCCTGACATGCAGAAAATACACACCATGACTTGCTCTTTGGTTGTTCCCCATGTCCAGAGGACTCAGATGTGCTGGAGTCTGTCACCATGAATCTGTAACTGGCCCTTTGTGTTCCCGTTTGACAGCTTTGCTGACTCAGCCACCTTGCCACAGCTCCCTGTCCCTCAGATGCCACTGTTTGCCCAGTGCTGGAAGTCAGAATAGCAAATGAAACTCTCCTGTTAGATGCTAATGGGTTGATAGTTTTGGGGTCTCAAGTGAGATCCTTCCACATTCCACACAGTCAGCAGGTTGACTGTGTGTTCAATTTACACTAAAATTAATGTGCTTTTTTTCCCCCAGGCTGTGGGGAAGATATTTTAAGAAGGACAATTCTAAATTTCTCAAATTGCATATCTTATGCCAGTGGTTCTAGGACTGGTGGCTCCAAATCCTTGAACCTAAGTGATGTAAAGATGAGAGACTAAGAATTATTTCCTAGTTTCAAAAGGTCAAATGATCAACCATACACTAATACATTAAAAAGCCACTTCTGGGTCATCCATTAAGACCATCACTATGTTCACACGTTTGATTTGATATCCCCAGTGCTGCAAATGAATAGCAATGATAGATAAACAATTAAAAGCAAAAAGGATACCAACAGGCTCAAACACAAGATAAACATGTCTGCATACCTCAAATAAGACAGAAAGGCAGGGAAATGAGCAAAGCTGAAGGCATGTGTCTGCTCCTCTCTGTGTCTGGCAGAAAGTCCAGAAGTAAGCCATCTGTTGGATAATGGAACTAAGGGGCTCCGTGCAACATGAGAGGCCAGAAAAAGCCTAATGTTTGATGCTAGGGCCTGGGAAAGGACATCCTAGCTCATGAAAAACCCTAAGGAAAAAAACCCCAATGATCCATGGCCTGCCACAGTGACGGCCCCAGCAACCTGTGAACCTGGGGGGGCAAGGACTCAAGACATAGACTCAGCCTATGGCAAGACGTGGATTAAGCCTTCCACAGCCTTGTGACTGGATCAGTTCTATAACTGACATCATTCTAGGCAGGGACTCTGAGCTGCCAGTGTAAGGCAAGAATTTCTAGACTGGGGACCCTCCAATGGGAGTACTGAACAGAGGCAGCCATACAATTGCTGGACAGAGTCAGTGAGTACTGAGAATGGAGAGAAAAAAAAAAACAGGTGTAGCAACCCATTTAGACCCTCTTAAAGTGAGCCTAAAATCCCAAATTCTAAACATCTTGAAGAAATCTAAAGCCAAGAAAGACCAATAATATCTATCAGAATAAATATTTACTCAAGCCAAAATGCATTTAAGAGTGAAAGAAAGATTTGAAAAGCAGGTTTAAAATCTGAGATAATTAAATAACTAATTTCAGTTAAAAATAAAAATTAGGAAGCAAAGTCAGTGAAATGAAACAAGAACAGATACATACAATAAAAATCAGATCAACAAATATTAGAAATAAAAATTATAGTCACTGAAATAAAAACCCAATGAATTATATAAATTCTAAACTAGATATATTTGAAGAGAAATTGTGTAAATTAGAAGATGACACTGAGGAATGTGTCCAGAATTTAGAACAGAAGGGGAAAGAGGTATAATGAATTTTAGGAGAGAAGTTAAGAAAATATGGAGAACAGTTTAAGGCAATCCAACAAATATTCATAGGGACTTCAAGAGAAAATAGAAGTCATAGCAGAGAAACTGTTGTTAAAGAGAAAATAGCTAAGACTCCTTCAGGCATTACTAGAGAACAAAGACAGAGCTTGAAATAAGCAATCAGATTGACAGCAGACTTCTCCTCAGCAACAATAGATGCTAGAATAAAATAAAATAATGCATTTGAAGTGTTGAAGTGACAAACTGTATACCTATGCACACTTCATTTTAGAGGAGGCAAAAAAAGACATTTTAAAATATCAAAAAAGAAAAGATAATTTTTCAATCACTTGACTCTAAAAGTAAAAAAACAAACAAATATAAACAAAAATCTTGGGAGATACTCAATATAAGGAAGGACAGTGAATCAAGAAGGAAGGCATGGAATAAAAGAAACAAAGGAGAGCACAGAAACTAATCAGCTCTACAGATAAAGAGAGTCAACTAATTATAATAGAAAACTATATGGAGGGGTCAAATAAAGTAAACACTAAAATTTTTTTTAAATTAGGGTAGCTAGAAAGATTAAATAATTTTGTTTTATTCAAATATAATTAATTATAAATTATGAATGTTAAATATTTTGTGTAATTCCATTTTTATATTTGTTATTTTAAAATAATTTTATAATAATATCATTTCTTGCATGTAAGAACCTTACAGTAGTGTTTGTCCACTTACCCTCTCCTGATCTTTGTGTCATAATTGTTATATATTTAATTCTGCATATGTTGTAAACCTTAGAATGCATTGTTATTCCCTCTGCTTGACAGTCTATTATCTTCTTAGTATAATTTTTTTTTTTTTTTGAGACACAGTCTTGCTCTGTTACCCTGGCTGGTAACAGTGGCATGATCTCAGCTCACTACAACCTCTGCCTCTTGGGTTCAAGCAATTCTTTCACCCAGCCTCCCAAGCAGCTGGGATTACAGGTGTCCAACACCATGCCCAGCTAATTTTTGCATTTTTAGTAGAGATGGGTTTCACCATGTTGGCCAGGCTGATCTCAAACTGCTGACCTCATGTAATCTGCCTGCCTCGGCCTCCCAAAATGCTGGGATTACAGGCTTGAGCCACCCCGCACTGCAGTAGAATTTTTAAAATAAGAAAAAAGTCTTTTAGATTTACCCACTGTATTAGTTTCCTGTGGCTGACATAAATTCTCACAAACTTGGTGGCATACAGCAAATTAAATTTATTCTCTTACAGTTCTGGGGTCCAGAAGCCTGAAATCAACGTGTCAGGTGGATCAGGCTTTCTCTGGAGGCTCCAGAAGAATGCACTCCAAGCCTCTCTTCTGGCTCCTGGTGGCTGCCAGCACTCCTTGACTCTTCTTGGCCTGTAGCACAGCTCTCCAATCCCTGCCTCTGTCTTTGCATCATCTTCTTCTCTGTGTGTTTGCTTCTGTTCCTCTTCTGTCTTACTTTCCCCTGCCTCACACTTATAAGGACAATTGTGATTGGATTTAGGGCCCACCCAGATAATCCAGGATGATGTCATCTCAAGATCCTTAACTTAATTATATCACAAAGACCCTTTTTTCCAAATAAGCTAACATTCCCAGGTTCTGGGAACTGGGACATGCCCGTATCTTTCTGGGGGCTACCATTTCCCCCACTGCCTTTACATCTTTACCATTTTGCTGCTCTTCCTTCCTTCGTGTGGATCCAGATTTCCATCTACTGTCATTTCCTTCTTCCCGAGGGACTTCCTTTAACATTTCTGATAGTGCAGCTCTGCTCGTGATGATTTTTTCAGCTTCTGAATGTCTGAAAAAGTCTTTTTTTGCCTTGGTTTTGAAAGGTATTTTTTTCTAGGTGTGTAATTCCAGGTTGACAGGTATTTTTGCTTTTGATACTTTTAGGATGTTGCTTTGTTGTCACTTGGCTTACATTGTTTCAAACTAGAAATCTGCTGTTATTCGTATCATTGCTCTCTGTGTGTGCTGTCTTTTTTCTCCAGCCATTTTTAAGGTTGTTCTCTTTATCACTGGTTTTATATGATTTGATTACAGTTTGCCTTGGTGTTACTTTCTTCATTTCTTGTGCTCAGGCTTCATTGACTGCTTTGGATCTGTGAATCTAGACAATTTTGAGAAACAAGAAAATGGAAATATTTGCCTTACCAGGAGTCAAGGTTTATTGACAACACAGTGTGGTTTTGTTTCAGGAATAGACAAATAACAAACGGAACAGAATTATTGACTAATTTTTATAAATGTTCCATGTGCTCTTTAGAAGGTGTATTCTCCATTATCAGGATGTGTTGTTTAAGACATATACCCTAAAGAGTTACCTTGTTAATTAGATTGGTAGACTTTTTATATTCTTTTATACCTTTTGTGCACTTGGCTTACCTTGTACTAAGAGTACTGTATTAAAATCTTCTGTTAAAAGTGTAGGCCAGGTGCTGTGGCTCACGCCTGTAATCCCAGCACTTTGGAAAGCTGAGATGGGCAGATCACTAGAGGCCAGGAGTTCAAGACCAGCCTGGCCAACATGGTGAAACCCTGTCTCTACTAAAAATACAAAAATTAGCCAGGCATGGTGGTGCACGCCTGTAATCCCAGCTACTTGGGAGGCTGAGGCAGGAGAATTGCTTGAACCTGAGAGGCAGAGATTAATATAAAGGTAACTACTGGAATAAAAATATAAACCTCTTACCAGAAGATATTTTAAGCCCAGTGAACAGAGATTATGTTGCACTCCAGCCTGGGCAACAGAGTGAGACTTTGTCTCAAAAAAAAATTGTATTTCTATTTCTCTTGTCATTTATGTTTTATAAAGGTAATTGTTGTGTTATTTCATGCACATTGTAGAATGCGGCTTTTCATTTGTATAGTGGTCTTTTTGTTTTGTATAATGCTTTTTGGATTGAATTCTACTTAGCTGATAGTGCAATCTCTATTCCTATTTTCGTATTGTTTCCATTTTTTTGGCAAATATTTGTCCATCCCTTTATTTTTTAGCTTTTTTGAATCACTGTGTTTTAGGTGTATCTCTTTTATAGAGCTGAATTTTGCTTTATGAGCCTATTTGAAAACTCTTTTTCTTTTAATAGAGAAGTTAAACTCATTCACATTGACTGATAGAACTATTATGTTTGTTCTCAATTCAGTAATATTATATTAGGATTACTGTGTATACTATGTTATATTTTTATCATACTCATTGTTTTTCTTGCTGTATTTGGTATATTCTTTTGGCCTTTTACAATTTTTTCTGGTATTTATAGAGGTTTATATTTTTATTCCAGTAGTTACCTTTATATTAATACTTTGTATGACTCTAAATCCTCTTTTCCTTACCTAACCTTTCATTATCTGGCATATCAATTTTAAATGGAATCCTTTAACTCCCATCTATTAACTACATGACAGTTAATGAATAAAAATATCTAGCCCTGAAATAAACTTATTCAGTAAATAGTACAGTTGTATAACCATTTAAAACTAAAATTATTTCCTCAATTCATGCCGTAAATATAAAAAAGCAAAATGCTGCCCATTTTAGAAGAAATATATAAATTAACCTTATGACATTGAGAATAATTATTTTCAACAAGACACAGAAAGTGCAAAAAATATATATTATTAAATCTTACCATATTAAAATTAAAATTAAAATATGTATCAATGAAAAACATCAAAGCATAGTGAAAGTCAAGCAACAAAATGGAAGAAGATAAAAGTAATAAAGTGTAGCTGTTTAAGAATTAGTATCGGAAATAGATAGAGAATACCACCTTAAATGTCTTCTTTTGAGAAGTGTATGTTCATATTCTTTGCTCACTTTTTGATGGGGTTGTTTATTTTTTTTCTTGTAAATTTGTTTAAGTTCTGTGTCATTTCTGGATATGAGACCTTTGTCAGATGGGTAGATTGCAAAATTTTTCTCCCATTCTGTAGGTTGCCTGTTCATTCTGATGACAGTTTCTTTTGCTGTGCAGAAGCTCTTTAATTTAATTAGATCCCATTTGTCAATTTTGACTTTTGTTGCAATTGCTTTCAGCATTTTGGTCATGAAATATTTGCCTATGCCTATGTCCTGAATGGTATTGCCTAGGTTTTCCTCTAGAGTTTTATGGTTTGGGGTATTTATTTATTTATTTATTTATTTATTTTACTTTAAGTTTTAGGGTATATGTGCACAACGTGCAGGTTAGTTACATATGTATACATGTGCCATGTTGGTGTGCTGCATCCATTAACTTGTCATTTAACGTTAGGTATATCTCCTAATGCTATCCCTCCCCGCTCCCCCCACCCCACAGCAGGCCCCGGTGTGTGATGTTAGCCTTCCTGTGTCCATGTGTTCTCACTGTTCAATTCTCACCTATGAGTGAGAACATGTGGTGTTTGGTTTTCTGTCCTTGCGATAGTTTGCTGAGAATGATGGTTTCCACCTTCAACCATGTCCTTACAAAGGACATGAACTCGTCATTTTTTATGGCTGCATAGTATTCCATGGTGTATAGGTGCCACATTTTCTTAATCCAGTCTATCATTGATGGACATTTGGGTTGGTTCCAAGTCTTTGCTATTGTGAATAGTGCCGCAATAAACATACGTGTGCATGTGTCTTTATAGCTAGCCATATGTAGAAAGCTGAAACTGGATCCCTTCCTTACACCTTATACAAAAATTAATTCAAGATGGATTAAAGACTTAAATGTTAGACCTAAAACCATAAAAACCCTAGAAGAAAACCTAGGCAATACCATTCAGGACATAGGCATGGGCAAGGACTTCATGTCTAAAACACCAAAAGCAATGGCAACAAAAGCCAAAATTGACAAATGGGATCTAATTAAACTAAAGAGCTTCTGCACAGCAAAAGAAACTACCATCAGGGTTTGGGGCTTTTCATTTAAGATTTTAATCCATTTATGTGGCCAACAAACATATGAAAAAAACCTCAACATCACTGATCATTAGAGAAATGGAAATCAAAACCACAATGAGATACCATTTCACGCCAGTCAGAATGGCAATTATTAAAAAGTCAAGAAACAATAGATGCTCCAAGGCTGTGGAGAAATAGGAATGCCTTTATGCTGTTGGTGGAAATGTAGTTAGTTCAACCATCGTGGAAGACAGTGTGACAATTCCTCAAGGATCTAGAACCAGAAATACCATCTAACCCAGCAATCCCATTACTGGGTATATACCCAAAGGAATATAAGTCATTCTACTATAAAGACACATGCACAGTCTTTGTATGGTTATTGCAGCACTCTTTACAATAGCAAAGACATGGAACCAACCCAAATGCCCATCAATGACAGACTGGATAAAGAAAATGCAGTACATATATACCAAGAAATACTATCCAGCCATAAAAAGGAATGAGATCATATCCTTTGCAGGGACATGAATGAAGCTGGAAGCCATTATCCTCAGCAAAGTAACACAGGAACAGAAAACCAAACAATACATATTCTCATTCATACGTGGCAGTTGAACAATGAGAACACATGGACACAGGGAGGAGAACATCACATACTGGGGCCAGTTGGGGGGTCAGAAGCCAGGGGAGGGAAAGAATTAGGACAAATAGCTAATGCATGTGGGGCTTAAAACCTAGATGATGGGTTGATAGGTGCAGTAAGTCACCATGGCACATGTATACCTATATAACAAACCTGCATGTATCCTGCACTTGTATATATATAATATATACATACCTGCTTGTATATATATAATATATACCTGCTTGTATATATATAATATATACATATATATACTATATACATACCTGTTATATATATACCTATATAACAAACCTGCACTTGTATCCTGGAACTTAAAGTAAAAATTTTAAAAAGACTGGGCACAGTGGTTCATGTCTGTAATCCCAGCACTTTGGGAGGCTGAGGACGGTAGATCACTTGAGGTCAGGAGTTCGAGATCAGCCTGGCCAACATGGTGAAGCCCCGTCTCTACTAAAAATACGAAAAGAATTAGCTGGGTCTGGTGGCAGGTGCCTGTAATCCCAGCTACTTGGGAGGCTGAGGAAGGAAAATAGCTTGAACCTGGGAGGTGGAGGTTGCAGTGAGCCGAGATCATTCCACTGCACTCCAGCCTGGGCGACAGAGCAAGACTCTGTCTCAAAAAAAAAAAGTAAAGAAAAAGAGAAAGCCAAATTAATAAGAAAAAAATAGGAAACTTGGTAAACTTTTGATTGGGCAAATTATAGAAAAGATACTCAAATAGTCAATAAATGGAATGATACTCAGCCTCACTAAATATCAGAAATATGCAAATTAAAACCCTAATGAGATTCCATTTCACATGCTTCAGATTGACAATATTAAATCTGACAAAACCAATATTAAGAAAATGTGTAGAAAAACTATCAAAATTGTTGGTAAGAACAATTTGGCAATAGCTAGTAAAATGTATGTTCAGTAATTCCTTTCTTGTACCAGAAAACATATATACACATATATATGTATACGTGTATACATGCATATATATACACTTATATATATGCATATATATACACTTATATATATGCATATATATACATACATATCCATGTATATATGTATATATCCATGTATGTATATATACATATATGTATATATACACATATATATGGATATGTATATATGTATATACACATATATATGGATATGTATATATGTATATATACATATATGTGTATATACGTATATATACATATATGTGTATATATACATATATGTGTATATACGTATATATACATATATGTGTATATATACATATATGTGTGTATATATGTATATATACATATGTGTGTATATATGTATATATACATATGTGTGTATATATGTATATATACATATGTGTGTATATATGTATATATACATATGTGTGTATATATGTATATATACATATGTGTGTATATATGTATATATACATATGTGTGTATATATGTATATATACATATATGTGTGTATATATGTATATATACATATATGTGTGTATACACATAAATGTGTATATATGTTTTCTGGTATGTGTATATATATGTTTTCTGATATATATGTGTATATATACATGTATATGTGCATTTATGTGTGTGTATGTATATATGTTCCTAGCAACATTTTTGTAATGAAGAAAAATGGAAACAAATTTAAAGCTAATCAACAGGATAATGGAGAAATAATTTGTGATGTTATTATACAATGGAATACTCTATAATAGATTAGTAAGATAAATCTATACATGTGAACATGAATAAGTCTCAAAAATATAATTTTGAATGATAAATGCAACCGGCAGTTTAATATATACAGTAAAAACAATTCCTATATAAGTTAAAAGGCTGCAAATAACATTAGCTTATTTGTACTTATGGCACACAAATATTTAGTATTAAAACACTGATAGGAATGAAAAACCCCAAATTCATGGTGCTGGTTAATTCTGGAAAGGTGAGAAAGGAAAAGAATTGTGGAGGAGTCCATTGTGTCTTTAAGATTATTTGTAATGCTTTTTTTCATTTGAAAAAGATCTGAAGCAAATATTTCAAAATAGTAAGATTTGATGAAGCTGGTGCTGGACATTCGGTGTTCATCATATTATTACCTATGTTTTTCTGTTTTTGTTTTGTTGAGATGGAGTCTCACTCTTGTCGCCCAGGCTGGAGTGCAGTGGCACGATCTCGGCTCACTGCAACCTCCACCTCCTGGGTTTAAGAGATTCTCTTGCCTCAGTCTCCCAAGTAGCTGGAACTACAGGCACCCACCACCACGCCTGGCTAATTTTTGTATTTTTAGTATAGACAGGGTTTCACCACGTTGGCCAGGCTGGTCTCAAACTCCTGATCTCCGGTGATCTGCCCGCCTCAGCCTCCCAAAGTGCTGGAATTACAGGAGCAAGTCATCGCGCCTGGCCGTTTTTCTTTATGTTTAAAATATGTTAGAATTTTAACAAAGATGATTGCCCTGAGCATCTGGACCTAAAATCAAGAAAAATTAGCTGTAAGAATAGGCTACATGGCCTAAGAGGTTCCATTTCATGTCTTGGGCTGGATTATATCAACTCAAAGTATAATGCTTGGTATAAACCATGCTGCTTTGGATCAAGTAGCTTGGTTGCATACCCTGGCTTGTAACTTAACCACCTCTTCTTTGGTCAGATGCCACCATGGGGTTTGTTGTTGTGATTAAATTAGTGAATGTTCTTAAGTGCTTACCACTGTACCTCAGCAATGGTAAGTATGCTTCGCAGGTAACAGGAACACCAACCTCATTGTTTCCTTGTAAATAAAATAATGGAAGCAACTGGTCTGTAATGTCAAAGTTCATAATCCTGGGCTTTCTGTGAGCATCTGTGTTTCCAGTTCCACTCCGGGATCCCATAGCCAGCACAGAGGTCACCTCTTTAACTTCTGACCTGTGCAAACAGCACAGATAGGGCTCTTATGGTTTCTGGCTTCTGGTTGGGTTTTATTAATGGGGAGCACTGGCAGGAAGTCAGTGGGATTGAGGTAATAGTTTTTCCATCTCCCTCTCTGTGAGGTTCCCTGGGCTGGCTGTGTCCAGTGATCGAAAGTCGCTGTTCCTCTTAAGGTGACTTGGTCTATACAGTCCTCTCTCCCTCAGCTTCCTTTGGTAAACTTTATCTCCCCTGATTTATAGGGTGGCAATGGCTCCATTGGTGCCAGCCCCAGGTTTCGCATGGTCTCTTGTGGTTCTCCTACACCTGCTCAGACCTTTGTAACTAGTCCTTGAAGCATTCTCTTTTCGCATGTGCTGTCTGTCTCCTGCTAGCTCTCTGATACAGCTGCGTAAGTGTCCATCTTATTCCTGGCACAATGTAGGGGCTTCAGCATTGGTGGAATGGCAGAGAGAAATTTGCTAATTCCCAAGGGAGAAACTGTTATTATTATTATTATTATTATTATTATTATTATTATACTGTAAGTTCTAGGGTACATGTGCACAACGTGCAGGTTTGTTACATATGTATACATGTGCCATATTGGTGTCCTGCACCCATTAACTTGTCATTTACATTAGGTATATCTCCTAATGCTATCCCTCCCTCCTCCCCCCACCCCACAACAGGCCCCAGTGTGTGATGTTCCCCTTCCTGTGTCCAAGTGTTCTCATTGTTCAGTTTCCACCTATGAGTGAGAACATGTGGTGTTTGGTTTTCTGTCCTTGTGATAGTTTGCTGAGAATGATGGTTTCCAGTTTCATCCACGTCCCCACAAAGGACATGAACTCATCCTTTTTTATGGCTGCATAGTATTCCATGGTGTATATGTACCACATTTTCTTAATCCAGTCTATCATCAGTGGACATTTGGGTTGGTTCCAAGTCTCTGCTATTGTGAATAGTGCCACAATAAACATACACGTGCATGTGTCTTTATAGGAGCATGATTTATAATCCTTTGGGTATATACCCAGTAATGGGATGGCTGGGTCAAATGGCATTTCTAGTTCTAGATCCTTGAGGGATCACCACACTGTCTTCCACAATGGTTGAACTAGTTTACAGTCCCACCAACAGTGTAAAAGCGTTCCTATTTCTCCACATCCTCTCCAGCACCTGTTGTTTCCTGACTTTTTTTTAAAATTTTTTTATTATATTTTAAGTTTTAGGGTACATGTGCACAACATTCAGGTTAGTTACATATGTATACATGTGCCATGTTGGTGTGCTGCACCCATTAATTCATCATTTAACATTAGGTATATCTCCTAATGCTATCCCTCCCCCCTGACTTTTTAATGATCGCCATTCTAACTGGTGTGAGATGGTATACACCAATAACAGATAAACAGAGAGCCAAATCATGAGTGAACTCCCATTCACAATTGCGTCAAAAAGAATAAAATACCTAGGAATCCAACTTATAAGGGATGTGAAGGACCTCTTCAAGGAGAACCACAAACCACTGCTCAAGGAAATAAAAGAGGACACAAACGGAAGAAGATTCCATGTTTATGGATAGGAAGAATCAATATCGTGAAAATGGCCATACTGCCCAAGGTAATTTATAGATTCAATGCCATCCCCATCAAGCTACCAGTGACTTTCTTCACAGAATTGGAAAAAACTACTTTGAAGTTCATATGGAACCAAAAAAGAGCCCGCATTGCCAAGACAATCTTAAGCCAAAAGAACAAGGCTGGAGGCATCACACTACCTGACTTCAAACTATACTACAAGGCTACAGTAACCAATACAGCATGGTACTGGTACCAAAACAGAGATATAGACCAATGGAACAGAACAGAGCCCTCAGAAATAATACCACACATCTACAACTATCTGATCTTTGACAAACCTGACAAAAACAAGAAAGGGGGAAAGGATTCCCTATTTAATAAATGGTGCTGGGAAAACTGGCTAGTGATATGTAGAAAGCTGAAACTGGATTCCTTTGTTACACCTTATACAAAAATTAATTCAAGATGGATTAAAGACTTAAATGTTAGACCTAAAACCATAAAAACCCTAGAAGAAAACCTAGGCAATACCATTCAGGACATAGGCATGGGCAAGGACTTCATGTCTAAAACACCAAAAGCAGTGGCAACAAAAGCGAAAATTGACAAATGAGATCTAATTAAACTAAAGAGCTTCTGCACTGCAATAGAAACTACCATCAGAGTGAACAGGCAACCTACAGAATGGGAGAAAATTTTTGCAATCTACTCATCTGACAAGGGGCTAATATCCAGAATCTACAAAGAACTCGAACAAATTTTACAAGAAAAAAACAAACAAGCCCATCAAAAAGTGGGTGAAGAATATGTACAGACACTTCTCAAAAGAAGACATTTATGCAGCCAACAGACACATGAAAAAATGCTCATCATCACTGGCCATCAGAAAAATGCAAATCAAAACCCAAGGGAGAAACTTAATCCTGGAGAATTAAGAGAACAATCTGGTAGTATCTAGTAAATGTATATATCCAGTAATTCCTTTCTCATGTCAGAAAACGAACACACAGAAGACAGAAATGTTTTCAGAAGTCAAAAGACTAAACTCAAGTAACAAGTCAGATCTTTTCTCCAACCCTCTTCTTGCTAACTGTTCATCTGGAGACCCCTAGAAAGTTTTGCCCTAATGCTTGTGTCTTTCCTCCTTCCCTGGTCCCCCAGTAACTATCTATTATCTGTCTAGGGTCAACCATGCTTCCATTTCCACGGATTTTAAAAGAAAGTGGCCCTTAATATTTTGGTATTCATATTTTTCTACCCTTTGCCCTTTCAGCCCATCATACAGTGCTCTCTAAATGCACTTATTGGTGGTGCTCTGGGGCTGTGGGGGTTTACAGAAATCTCTAGGAAGATCCTCATGAAAATCAAACAGTCTGCCTTTCTTTAGCTAGTTTGTTCATTTGTTCAAGAGGATTTCTGTAAACAGTGCTTCCTTCAAGCAGGGTCCACCTGCCTTCCCTATCCTTACTTTCTTGGGAGGTGCCTGCAGTGCCCTCAAGGGAGCTCAACCCAGAGAAGAGAGCTCACAGATGAGATCTGAGACCCTTTAAAGATGTGGCATCTAAGGGAAGACGATTTCCTCGAACAAGCAGGAAACACACACGCGGTAGTCCCAGAGAGAGACACCAGAACAGAGAGCTCTCCCCTGTGATGAGGGCATTCAGGGATGAAGCAAGGGGGAAGCAGATCTGGATGCACTGGGCTTGCTGTGTGTCACCCAGGCCCAGGCTAGCAGCCTGATGGGAGAGCCTGGTCAGCACTTTGCCCCAAAGGGAAAGAGCTTGGCATAGATCCCACAGTAGGATAGTGGTCAGGCTGGGCAGGGACACCGAAATAATAATGACACAGGCTGAGTTTCTGGGTAAGACATTTCTCTCTTGTCCTATTCTCTGATTTGAGTCTCCATCTTTGGAGCTCTGTGCCACTGATAACCTGATGTTAAGACAGAGACCTGATATCCTCTCTTCTACTGTTAAATCCTCTGTTCTTTTCTCCAGAGCAGACTCTCCGTCTCCAAACTTCCTCATTCCAGACTTGTCTTTGTCAGCCTTACACTGATCCCAGGATCTTATCACACTAGGTGTTCAGGGTCTTCTTTTGCATTAACCTGGTGCAGCACATAGGTGGATGGTAGCAGCTCTGGGCTTTGTCCTAGGAGTCTTAACAAAGCACCTGAATAAAGACACCTCAAGGCCAGCTGCATGTCACAGGGCTGCTCCTGATGATTGCCCTAAATCCTCCACCTTCTGTGAAATCAATTATTGCCAACAGGCTCTGGACAGGATGGCCCAGCAGCCATCCTCATGGAGTAGTTAGAGACCTATTCCAGCATGTACATCTGACTGTGCCATCACTGCCCTTCACATACATACTTCACAGCATCTACACCTGAAGTGACTGCGGTTTTCACTCGGAATAAAGCCTAGGCTCTTCAACAAGGCTTGCAAGGCTGTTCAGCACCTGGGACTATTCACCTCAGCTTCGGCCCTCACACTGAGCCCCCAATGTCTTGGACGCTATCAAACTAACCTTGGTATTGAGGATGCAAAAGATTTGGATCCTGTATCCATGTTGTTCCTGCTGTCTGGACTGCTCCTGCCTGCACTGCCTACTTCATACCTCTCACTTCCACTCCTCCTTCAGGGCACAGCTAGCGCAGAGCTGAGAGGTCATCTTGCTCAACACACTCTCTCTAGAGATGAGAAAACTGAGGCGCAAATCCCAGGTCAGTTCTCCTGACTTTGCAATCAGACAGCAGACCTCAGTATCCAACGCTGCACTGCATCTGTAAGGAAGCTCTGGTTTCCAGTTCTGGCTTCTCTTTCAGACCTGTCACATCACCTGTGAAAGACATTTTGAGGCTTTCTGTACTTCCCTGGCTGGTGTTCTCCCACTGACCAGGGCACTTGGTGGGAAAGGTTGTCCATGCACTTTAGGGTTTTTTTTTAAATTTTTCTTTTCAAAAAAGTTTTCTTCTATCAATATTTGATGAGGGTAATTTCAAAGACTTGTTTAGTATGATCTGCACATAAGGAGCCCTTCCGAGTATTTATCACGCTTGGGGTATAATTACATTCAAATCCTGAGACACTGTTGCTAGGTTACTGTTGCTCGAGGTTCCTCCAACCTCCATGCTTGAAGTGCTCCCCCCACCTTGTAGCATTAGGAGCAGGGGACCCGCAGTTTGGGGCTTATGATTCCCCTTAATAAAGACAATATTCTGGAGTCTCTTCTATTGGAGAAAGAGAGGGGGAGAGAGAGACAGAGAGAAAGCGAGTGCTAGCAGGGGCATTTTGCACCCCTCCTCAGGTAGGGCTGGAGCTGTGAATCACATCATGTGGTTCCTGCAAGTGAGATTAAAGAGACAAGAGACGCGGAGGGGACAAAAGGAGGGAGTTGCTGTCGTGTGAGACTCCCCAGGAGAAATCATCTCTGAGCCTTCCCTTCCGCCATGCATTCTCCCTGAGAACTGAACATGCATCCTGCCTTCTCCAAGGGCCCCAGGAGGAGTTCCATGCTGACAGTAGGAGGCTGCCCTTGCCCAAGGACAGGCAGCATATGAGGGGAAAGTACCTGCTTTCCAGGCTGAGCAGCACTGGACCCTTAATCTAAGGTGAAAAATCGGGATGAAGAGGCCCAGGCCAGCCCCTCTCCTCATGATGCTCCTCCACGTTAAAGCCACTTCTATTAACCAAAGTGTCCGAGGCTCTCCGGTGGATCATATCTGCACTTTAAGCTGGGTTGGGGATGGCTGGTCTTGAACTTGCACTGTTTTCCCCAATGCCTCTGAGAGGCAGGAGCAGGGACAGAAGGCCCCTTGTTCAGGCCTCTTATCTCCAGAGGTCTCAAGTGTAAACTTTTTGTTGTTATTTTCGGTGAGGCTGAGTGTACAATCAATGCCTTCCTTCTTTCCTTCCTTCCTTCCTCCCTCTGTTCCTCCCTTCCTTCCTTCCTTCTTTCCTTCCTTCTGTCCTTTCTTCTTTCTTTCTCCACCATTAAACAAGTCAACTTGTTAAATGCACACCTTTAAAATATAACATATATTTATAATTCTGTTTTGGCATTAAATTTTTATTTCAACCAACTAGGTCCTTTAAGGAGAGGAAGTGGGCATGCCCCTAACTACCTCTAAAGCCTGGTTTAATTTCTCCCTGCATGCGCTCAGCACCTTGCAGTAGATTGCTAACCCTTGGATGCTGCTTTGTGGCTGCACATTGATTAATGGCTAGTCAGGGCCGAACTCACACATTTGTGTTTAATGCACTACTGAGTCAGCACCGCTGGCCTTGGGGAAGAAAAAAAAGGAAATAAAACCTGGGCAGATGGGTTTGGGATGGAGTTTAACATTGGATTTGCATTTTCTGACTCTGCCGCCCAATCTATTTTCCATTGGGCTTTAGAAATGTGCTAGATTGTATTGTGTTTCCTATTGCAAATTTTAAATAAGGTGGATGAGACAGTAGGTATCACTATCCACAATCCCTTGGGTATAGATGCAAATACACTTTTAAACCTCAGAGCAATTTCCCCAGTCATCATGGAACAATAATTGCTATTAAGAAGAATATATACCCATGTACACATACACAATGTTTGTAGCTCATGAGTGGGGAATATCAATTATTGTCAATGTTTAATGCAAAAAATAATTAAAGGCTTACATTTGTTTCAGATATTCACAAACAGCTTTGCTATTAATATTTATCTTCAAAACCACAAGCAAGATCTGGAGATAATTCTTTGAGACACCAGCTGGGCAAAACATATTTTGTTTCAATATTAAAAGTTTGTAAACCAGCCTGGCATGATGGCTCATTCCTGTAATCTCAGCACTTTGGGAGGCCCAGGCAGGCAAATTGCTTGAGCCCAGGAGTTTGAGACCAGCCTGGGCAACATAGTGACACCTCATCTCTACAAAAATTACAAACATTAGCTTGGCATGGTGGCGCATGCCTGTAGTCACAGACACTCGGAGGGGCTGAGGCGGGAGGATTCCTTGAGCTCAGGAGGTGGTGGTTGCAGTGAGCCAAGATAATCCCACCTGGGTGACAGAGCAGGACTTTGCTTAATAAAAATAAAAAAAGTTTGTAAGCCTTCATAGCAGGAGACACTGCAGAGGGTGGATGTTCCTAGTCGAGAAGGTTAGTTAAGCTGCTGAAGGCTTTTTCTGTACAAAATGGCCAAGGATTCCTGGATTCTTCTAAATTGCTTTGGAAAGCAGGAAGAGGAGGCAACCTTAGTTAATTGTGGGAGTCTTTGTTCTAAAGAATAACATATTTGAAGTTTTTCAAATGCGGGTGTTCACCCACGAACTCACCGGCAAGGAGAAGAGCCAATTTTGGTTTTACTGGCTGCAGGCTTTGTCTCTGTTCCTGCCCAGGAGATCTTCCCAGTCTTGTGAAAGAGGGTAAGGCAAATACAGAAATAACATCTGTAACTACCAGGGAAACAGAACCCAAACCAGCAAGTGTAATTGAGGGAGTTTGCTATGGGAGAATAGTTATAGCAGGTTTGGAATAACTGAACACAAGGGACCATGAGGCAACCCAGAGATTAACAAGAGAAACCATTGCCCCTCAAAGCTGGTCAGGCAACAGGCAGAGACAGTGACTGGAGCCCAGGAGCTGGGTCTACCTGGCGGAGCCAAGGTGGGCACAGACCTTGCCAGTGATGTCTCTCCCCAAAGCAGAGAGGGGGAAGAAATTCCCTGGATTCTCTTCTCTTCCTTCCTACCAAGCTCTCATCCATGCCTCCTACTGGCTGGCCCTAACCAGAAATTGGTGGGCACATGTCGCTGGGAAATGCAATTTGTTGTGTCAGGCCTCGGAGCCACAGAGCAGAGGAGTGGGAGGCAAGGAGTGGATATACAGGTAAAGTCGCAAATGAGTTGTATACTAACTCAGGAGGCTGCACATGGTGCCAGGTCAGGAGAGGGGGATAAAATAATCAGAGGAGGGAGTGGATGCTTTCCACTGGGGAAGCCAAAGAAGGCTTTCTGGAAAAGGCACCACCTAAGATGGGTCTTGAAAGATTTAGCAGGTCCCATCAACAAGGTTAGGGTTGGGAAATAGAAAGACACTGTTAACACACATCTGTAATTGAAGGTAACATCCAAGATGGCAGGAGAGATTGTTTTCAGATGGTAGGACATGGAATCAGGTTCGGGGTATGAGACTAGAAAGGGATGGCTTTCCCTGAAGGCAAGACAGAGAAAAGGGCTGTCACAGATAGGTTGCTCAGGAAGCAGACTCAGATAGATATTGCCATGCAATACATTTATGAGGGAGTGCTCTCTGGATCGTTCCACATAAGGACAATGGAAGCCATCCAGAGTAGACAGTGTCGAGTTGGGCTGTGATGCAGTCATGACAAGCGCCTCAGCCAACCCCATGGGGAGCTTTGGTGCTGTGATGACCCTTCAGAATTGTCCTGAATTGGGATAAGGGAGCTGGACCTTTATACAGTTGCATCAACTGGTCACTGGGTAGAGGCTGCCCCAGGAAGAGGCATGACCCTGAGAGAGTCAGCTCTCTCTCTTTGGTCAAGGAAGATTTCTAGTGAGGGCTGGCAACCCCAAAAGCACTTTCATCAGCTGGGAATGAAGTTTTTCTGTCCCAATTTGAGCAACACACCAGTGTCTGTTATAAGAGGTCAAGAGAAAGGAAGAAAAATAATGTCATCGAGTACCTACTATGCACCTGGCAGTATGCTTTACTTCACATATATTCCTTTACTTCCAGGCTACACCCTGCAAGATCATGATCATTAGCTGCACTTTACAGGAGAGGAAGCTGAGGCTCAGAGAAGGTAAGTAGTTTGCTCAATGTCCTCAATCAGTAAGTAATGGGGTCAGGACTTGAACCCATATCAGTCTGCCCTTATGACAATAGGAGTAGTCTGAGCTCTCCCATGGGGAGCCTCCAGTCTCTTTAAATAAGGAAATGAGGATATGATCAAGTAAGAGAGGTCAGTGATTAGATGGCAGAGGGTTTGTAGAAAGCTGAAAATATCTGAAATATAAATGCTGAGCTAAATGTGGTATGTAGAGAACAAATGGTCTGATTGCCAAGTAACAGAGAGGGCCTCAGAGAGGTTAGATTGCAGTGATATTTTCTGGCACATCCTGGACTTTTCTATTTTTTTTTTTCTTTGGCTGCCCAGCAAACTGCCCTCCTACTTATGTTGAAGACTTTCCCATCCTATGAGCCCAGGTGGGAGAAGCTGAAAATGGCAGAAGGTCACTTTTCCAGCTGCCCTGTGCCTGGTGAGCCTGTGATACAGACCCCATTGCTCATATATCCACCCAGTTTGGTGCCATAAGTGGTAGGTAAGGGGGAGCCACAAGGAAGCTGCTCTGGCAGCATGGTGCTGGTGGCCTGGCCTGTTGCCCTGTGCTGGGGAGGGGAGGGATACTGGCAGCATCTCTGGTTTGGGGAAGGTAAGGGGCCCCAGAGGTCTGTTTGGCAGGGCAATTTTGACCAAAATTGGAACATTGCTTTTAGCTGGGTAGCCTCAAGTCTGGCTCTACAGCCCTTCTACCAATTCATGTACTAATCAACACCCTTAAAAAATCATTATCTGGGAACAATTTCATACTTATAAAATATTGCAAAAATAGTACAAAGAATTCCCATAAACCTTTCACCTTAGATTTCCAAAATGTTAACATTTTACCACGCTTGCTTTATCATTCTCTCTCTTTTGCTTATCTATCTACCTGTCCACTTTACTTTAGTAGTAATTGTTTCAGATAAGATTCATCAATGGATGTTAAAATAATGACTGAAAGAAAGATGAGAAATAAGATATTTACATAGCCTCCAAACACATTCCTTCAATTGTACGGGGGAAAGAGGAACTTTACAGTGAAGAAACCTGGTAGGCACCACCTGAACTCAGTGATCAAACTTAGTATCCCGAGTAAGGGAACAAATCAACACCAGATGCCTCTTGACAGAATGCACTGAGCTGAACACACCGTCACTTCCTGGAATTCCCGCAAAAATGCACAACCCTGAATTTACTCATAGGGAAACATCAGAAGAAGCCAAACTGAGCTTCAGTCTACAGAGTAACTGGTTTGTTTTCCTCAACATCATTTTAATAATTTTTATTAAGTTTTTTTAAGGTGGTAGGCCACCCAAGTGTTTTGCAACCTGCATAGCACCGAACCAATGTAAGGGCATTCTTAAAGTTTTGGTGATGATGAGGGCCATGCTGATGAGGAAACTACCTAAATGGGCACTATTCCAGGAACTGGACTATCATGTTTCAAGGGAACCCCAGGAGCAGCAGGTGGACTGAGAGGGAACAGAGGAGAACAAGGAATGTTGGAGAGACAAGGGCCCTGAATATGGTGTTCAGCATCTAGATCACAATTAATAACTTTGTGTCTCAGTTTTCTACCCTCGTTTGTGCTCCACGGCTGCAAAATTATGGAACATTGATTCCTTCCTCTAGTGAATCAATGTGGATGTTGTATGGCAAAGATGAAGGCAGAGAGCTCATGCTTTCTGTGTGCCCCACCCTGAACACTATACTACTATGAGCCAGTGTGTTGCATTGGTTAAGTGCTCAGGCTCCAGAATCAGTTTCTTCATCTGTAAAATGCGGATAATGATAATGCATGGTTCATAGGCATGATGTGAGGAGTAAATGGGATATTGAGTATAAGGTGCTTAGCACCATGCCTGGTCCACCATGAACACTGAATAAGTGTTGGCATTGAGTGTGACTAGAAGGGTTAATGCTTGTACTTTGCATGCCAACGTTCTCCTCTGGTGTGAAGTACAGGGAAATTAAGAGTAGCAAAGGGAGTTTGGACTTAAGATCAAATACTCATTTCACAGACAAGGAAGCTGAGGGCTGGGGGAGATGTCTGGTCTCCCCTAGGTCAGCACATGGTGCACCTCCAACGTTCCCCCTCCCTTTTGCCAGGGTCCTCTGTCACCTCCGCTTGTGCTAACCTTGGTGCTTGGAGAGGTGGGCAGGGAGCTCATAACTCCATAATTGTCTTGTGGATTTTATGGGGCCATATAACGGTATGCTGTGCAAACTTTTATGAGTATTTATTTTACAATGTCTATCGAAACCATTAACACTTTCATTAGCTAGATTCAGGGGCCGAGAGAAGCTTGGCTTCCCCGTTAAGATCAATTTTGTCTGTAATTTTAAATAAAAGTTTACAAAAACATTGCATCTTCGTCCCAAGGAAAGAAGATGTTCTTAGTGTCTTGCAGTCCTAGGTGGAATCAGGAATCTACGATCAACTATTTATCGTTTTCAATTCTGTGCTGGACGGAAGGAGACAAATGGAGATTACTAGGCCAATCAGTCTATAATATTTATTACTTCTCCTTCAAACTTGAATTCTTCCCACAAAGCTGATCTCCAAGTGACCTCGTGGTTTCTGAGACTGCACTTTCATTTTGGATTCCATAATTTCTGGTAGGTAGGAACTTAAGCACAGCATACAAAAAAAGATCAAAATATAATTTCTAATTCTTTTTAAAAATGTATCTGTACATTATGGGAGACTATACCTGATAAAATGAGGATACAGTTTTTAATATACTTCCAGTATATGTACTTCAAAGTCTCACAATTGTTTATCAGAATTTCTAAAAAGTAGTGAGCTCAAGTTGTTGAGAGAATTATTGTGCTTAGAGGAAGTGATGATTAGGGAGAAATGATTAGGTAGATAAGCCAGTACCTGGAAGTTTGTCTCCAGCTGGGTAAGATGAAGACATGAATGGTTTTTCTCAGCACCGAGGCATGTTATGGAGCTTGCCTGGTTAAAACAGATGCACTTTTTGCACCTCTACTGTTGCCCCAATGATGTGCAAAAAATTGTCCCAAGCGCTGTAAAGAATTATGCAAAAATGAATTGAATACTACTTGTCTGAGATACAAGTTGTTTTGTTTATTCTTTTTTCTTTGTGAATTTTGGCTGCAGTGAGTGGAGTTTATCTTCCTTCTCAGTTCATTGCCCATTTATTATCATTGGGCCAAGCCAATGATGGGCATGCCAAGCTCTTCTCTTCTTCTATTTATTTTTTCTTTTATCTCCCATACCACTTCCCCATTTTCCTCCTCCCCATAGGAAACTGCATTATTGCCTTTGATGTCTATCTTTTTGCCTGTCTATGTATTTACAAAATGTTTACTGTTTGCTGCATGTATTTTTAATGTATGTAAATGATATTGTGTTATAAAAATCTCATTCCTTTTCTTACTCTTCTCACTAAACAATATGTTGTTAAGATTCACTCATATTGCTATGCTTAAATCTAATCTGTTGCTTCTAATTGCTGCACAATGTTCCATTCAGATTTGATTTGTGTAAAATGGTAGGGTACCTGGAGGAAGAGGTCTATCTGAACTTTAGGAAAATAATTATTCTGATTCCAGGGAGAACAGATTGGAGTCAGTGGGAGAGAGGGCAGCTAGGAAGAAATTTTAATAATCCAAATGGGAGGTAACCTGGGCTTACTACTGGGGAAGAAAAAGAGAGGATGTGTGTTTGAGCTATTTAGAGGTCAACTTGATATATGTTGACTACATATTTGGTAGAAGGAATGAGGAGGAGCAAGGAGTCAAAGGTAATACTAGCATTTTGAGCCTGAGGATGGGTAGTTTCAAGTGCCAGTGATTGAGGGTAGAAGCACAATAGAAGGGTGGATCAGGTTGGGGAGAGGAGGAGGGAAAAGAAGATGGCATTAAATCTAAGCATTCACTATTCATTCATTCATTCAGTCAGTCAGTCAACATTCATTGAGCACCTATTTTATGCCTAACATTCAACTAGCCCACCAGGTAACAAGGCAGGGTGGGATGTTCAGAGTTCTCTAAACTCATTGAGTGGAGAAGATAGACAGACAACAATCACAAAATAAAAACATCATCACAAGTTGTAATAAGAGCCCTGGGAAGACAAAAGGCTCAAGATTTAGGTAGAAAGTCAGGAGAATATTTTCTGGGACATGTGATTTTAGCTAAAACCTAGATGAGTAGGAGTTGCCTGGGTGAAGAGTGAGGGGTAGGGGGTCATACAGAGGAACAGCATGAGCAATGTCCTGGAAGCAGGAAGGAACTTGGCATATTGGAGGTGTTGAAAGAAGGCCAGTGTGGCTGAAGTCCAGATGGGCTGGATCCTGCAGAAGCTTGTGGGCCATGTTAAGCCTTTTGAACCACCCTCTAAGAGCAATGGGAAGTATTAAGAAGTGTTAATCAAGGGCTCACCATGCTCAGCTGAGCAGCTCAAAGCACTGCTGTGTGAAGAGGGGATTTTAGAGGCAGTGTGGAAGTGTGGGAAGAACTTTTATTGGGGGGTGGGGGGTGGGGTTGAAAGAAGCCCTGAAGGTGGTAAATAGCTTGGTGTGTTGGGGGAGCTGAAAGAGGCAAGTGTTGGCTGAAGTATGGAGAATGAGGGGAAAGAATGAGCAAACTAGAAACAGAATTTAGACCAGGTCAGGACTTGAAGGCCAACCTGCAGAGTTTGGATCCTATTCTAAAAGGAAACCATTAGGCAGCTTCAGGCAGGAAGTGACCTCATGTGACATGGGGGTTGGGCATCAAAATCTCATTTAGGCTGCTGTGTAGAGCACAGATTGGAGAGTAGGTAGAGAAATTCTCAAGAACAGTGGCAGTTTTTCAGATGAGGGGTAAAGGTATCTTGGATTAGGGGTGGAAGAAGAGATGGGGTGAAGATTGATTTGAGAGGTTCTGAGGTCGAGTTGATGGGGTTTGATGATGGATTGGATGGGGGGTTGCAGCGGGCTCTGTGTCAAGGGTGGCAGGTGGAGCTTGAGCTGCCTGTCAGATATGCAAATATAGGTGTCCAGGATCACTCGGATATGACATTCTGACATATAGGAGATGGCTTGGAGGCAGAAAGATCAATTTCAGAATCACTTGTGCTGTGGGAAAACTGGAAACCATTAGAATAGGTGAATCATCAAGGAAAATTGTATACAGACATAAATTGGAAAATGCCTATTTGGAAGATAAATTTTTATTGGAGATTTTAAATTTTGTTATTCATTTTGAGACATTAAAAATGCAGTTGCAAGCAAAGAAAAAATGTAATCTCATATTCTTATCATTATAAATATATTTGGTCAAATCTGCTAAGTTGAAAAAAAAGAAATAAAATATTACAACCCCCACCCCCATCCCACCTGCTGGCAACCACTCTCATGAGTTCAGGGTGGCAGGATACTTTTTTGATATACTGATTCATCTTTGCTTTCTGTTTTTCCTTCCCTCATTCAGGCAGGTTGCAAACTCTGCGCTTATGTGCCTCAAGAGACAGGGCTCTGGATGTACGAGGTCAAGGCTGTCTGAAGAATATGAATATAGTAGAGATAAGGAGGATTTTCCAGTGATTGAAGAGAGACTTCCTAGTCAAGGTCTGTGGTTTTGGAGCAGAGCAGCAGGGTCGTGTTCCCTGTCTCTGGCAGTACTCTGAACATTGGCAGGACCTCAGAGTGGTGGCCCAAGGTGCCTAGGGTGCCAGCCTTGCCAAAGCTTCCCTTCAATCAGCTTGGTGAGGAAGGAGAAGGGGCTGAGGCAGTGGGATTCTCAGTGGTAATCCAGGGCGAACCAATGTTCCATAATAATATTAAAGGGACCTCCCTATGTCTGAGCCCTGTGTCCTACCTTAGGACCATGGCAGAACTCCTTGTGGGGAGAGGGAAGAAAAATCCCTATGAATCACTCAGGCTGAATTTCTCACCAACCCAGCAAGATGGAAGCTCAGAGTCGAAATCAAGTTGATTAATAAAACATTTTAAAAGAAAATATTTCTTAAACACTTAAGTCTATGGATAGAAATTTACACCAAATATACGTAACGGAAAGAGACCATGACAAAGACTAAATTGGAAGAGCTAAATGTGGAGGACAAGAACCAGAACCTCCTAGGGAAGAGACAGCTCAAAAGGAGGAAGTGGTCAACTCTGTCATATGGAGCAGAAAGTTCTGAAAGGGAAGGCCTGAGAGGTGGACAGTGATTGACCCTGTAGGGACACCTTCCCCTAAAGGATGGGAAGACTGAGAGGATAGAAGGTGTAGGGCAAGTGGCTAAGAAGAGAATGGGAAGGGCAACTGATGTAGGCTCCATTCAAGAAGCTTGTTAGTGAAGAGAAGTTTTTAAAAATATGTTTGTTTTGTTTAGGGCTAGGAGAGATGAAATTTCTGTCCTGGCATATAGGGAGAAGTAGGAGAGTCTGATTAAGAAAGATAGAGTGGATAACTCATGGAGGGAGGTGCCTGAGCTATGGCAGCCAGGATGCACTGAAGAGGGGCTGGTCCTATAAGGAAACAGGCGCACCTTTCAGAGCTTGCAGGAGGGAGGACTGCAAGGCTCCATGTAGAGGAACCCTTGAAGTCCAGGGGAGGGTACTGAGGGAGCACATGGTGGATGACCTTGATCTTCTTTACAAAGTATGTAGAGAAGTCAGTGTCTACCCATAAAGGACTTGGGAATAATAGAAATGTCTTAGGGTCAACATAGAGAAGAATGCAATAAAGAATCATCAAAATCAAATAAAAGTACAACAACAATATTGTTACCATTATGATTGTATCCTATATGGTAGGCACTGTTCTGTGCCTACTACTTAATAATTTATATAGTTTACTTCCTAGATATTATTGTCTTCACTTTATTCATAAGGAAATTGAGGCTTAAAGAAGTTAGATAATATAACCTCATTAAATAATGAAACCTTTTGTTGTTATAGAACAAGGAATTCATTCGCAGAGCCAGAGTTTTAACTAGAGTCTACTGGACACCAAAGTCTGTCTTAATCCTTCGCCATACCAGAGAAACATAGCAGTTGTCTTGGTTCATTTTATGCTGCTTTACAGTACACCACAGACTGGGTAAGTTATAAAGGACAGAGATTTATTTCTTACATTTCTGGAGTCTGAGAAGTCCTTGATCAGGGTGCTGGCATCTAGCGAGGGCCTCCTTGTGCATCATCCCATGGCAGAAGCGGAAAGGACAAGAGAGCATGAGAAAGCAAGAGGGGCCAAGCTCACTTTAAAACAAACACACTCATGCAATAAGGAAGCCAATCCCTCCATAATGACATTTCCATTCATGAGGACCGAGCCCTTGTAACCTAATCACTTATTAAAGGTCTTTCCTCTCAACACTGTTAGGTTTGGGATTAAGTTCCAACACATGATCTTTGGGGACACATTCAAACCATGGCCCTGAGGGAGGTTGAAGTGAATGAGCTGTGTTACAGGATGTTTTCCAGCAGCGTGAGGTCAGAAGAACTGCTGGATACTAGGTGAACTGGTTTTGGAATTCCCAGACATTCTGATCGCAAGACATCTGTATGAGGTGGTGGGTTATGATGGATGTGGGACCTCTGACCAGACTATTCAACGAGAGACCTGATAGTCTGGCAAAACAAAGAGCATGAAGGAGTGAAAGAACTGGAGACCAAGGTGAAGTTGGATTCCAGGGTTCATCTGCGCATAGGTGGAATCTAAAGCCACAAGGTTGATGAGCTCTCTGAGAGAGAGGTTAGAGTGTGAGGATGAAAGAGCCTAGGACCAAGTCTGGAGGAAATCCAACATTAAGTAGTCAATTTTAAAAGGAGAAACTTGTAAAGGATCCAGAGAAGAGATTGCTGAAAAGTCTATGAGTGAGGCAGTGGTATGTCACTAAAGCAAAAGGAAGAGAGTGAGTATCAAGAAGCAGGCATGTCCAGCAGGGCCAGTGTAACTGACAGGGGCGGTGAGTTGGGACTGAAACATGCCATTTGAATTTGGAGGCCTCCAGTGACCCAAGCAACAGTTGTTCCAGTGGAGTGATGGGATCTGAAGCCAGCCTGGAGTAGGTTGGGGAGTGAGAGGGGTGAGTAACTGTAAAGAGGAAATAGGGAGGGACTTTTTCAGAAAGTTTGGTTTAAAGGGCAATAGGAGGAGGGGTATTCAAGGTTGTAAAAGGTCTATTTTATTATTATTATTATTATAATACCTTAGGTTTTTATGGTACATGTGCGCAATGTGCAGGTTAGTTACATATGTATACATGTGCCATGCTGGTGCGCTGCACCCACTAACTCATCATCTAGCATTAGGTATATCTCCCAATGCTATCCCTCCCCGCTCCCCCCACCCCGCAACAGTCCCCAAAGTGTGATGTTCCCCTTCCTGTGTCCATGTGTTCTCATTGTTCAATTCCCACCTATGAGTGAGAATATGTGGTGTTTGGTTTTTTGTTCTTGCGATAGTTTACTGAGAATGATGATTTCCAATTTCATCCATGTCCCTACAAAGGACGTGAACTCATCATTTTTTATGGCTGCATAGTATTCCATGGTGTATATGTGCCACATTTTCTTAATCCAGTCTATCATTGTTGGACATTTGGGTTGGTTCCAAGTCTTTGCTATTGTGAATAATGCCGCAATAAACATACGTGTGCATGTGTCTTTATAGCAGCATGATTTATAGTCCTTTGGGTATATACCCAGTAATGGGATGGCTGGGTCGAATGGAATTTCTAGTTCAAGATCCCTGAGGAATCGCCACAATGACTTCCACAAGGGTTGAACTAGTTTACAGTCCCACCAACAGTGTAAAAGTGTTCCTATTTCTCCACATCCTCTCCAGCACCTGTTGTTTCCTGACCGTAAAAGGTCTATTTTTAAATGGAAAAGACTTATGGGTATTTACATACCATTGAGGGAAATCCATTTGAGAGGAAACTAGAGAAAGAAGAGATCATGGACAAAGTGCTTCCCAAGAAGGCAGGAGAAGATGGATCTTAAGCCATGTGGACAAACTAGCCTTGTTTGGTGGGAGAGAGAAAAGGCCAGGGAACAGGAGGGAGGTGGGTGGGCTTGTGTGCTTGGTGGTGGGAAGGCAAGATAATTCTGTGAAATGGACTTAGTGTTCCCTGTGAAATAGGAGCAGGGTTGTAAGCCAAGAGTGAGGAAAGAGGTGGGAGAATTAGAGGTTTGAGGAAGCCAGCTCAAGAATAAAGTGTGTAGTAGAGCTGATGAGATGAAGGTGGCATGCTTGCTGGACAGTGTTGAGAGCCCATCTGAGAATAGTTACAATAAATACATGGTGAAATTGATCTGCCCTGTTGTGGCACTTTCTCAATAAAACTGAGCAGCTCATGCCCTATCTCAGAGCAAGAGGAGAGTTAGATTCATTGAGTTGGATTTTTGCCAGATGAGTGTGACAAAAAGATTGCCAGAATTTAGAGTTCTGAAAAAAGTGTTATGGAGTGGTGGACCATGAGATCTAAGTTTGAAAAGGATGGGAATGAGGAAAGAAACTAGCTGATAGAGTGGCAGAGAGTGGAAGGAATTAATTGATTGGTGGTTCCAGTGAGAAGATACCTGGAGAAAGAGTGAGACCTATGCATAAAATGAATCATAATGACAAGGCTTAGGTGGTCTGGGGACTAAATGACCAATGTGGAATAGAGAAAAAGGGGGCGAGGAAGCTAGAGTGTTGGATGGTCATCCATGTAGACCCTGAGGTCTTGTGATTCAGAGGCCAAGGTTGTATATGAGTGAGGATGGCAGGGAGGCAACAGCGCTGAGGAGGGGAAGAGGGCACTACAGCCAATAGCCCTGGGCAGAGACTGTAAGCCCAGCCAGAAAGAATTGAGAGCATGCTTATGCCTGATATGCCACAACATGAAATTTCTTTTTTGACTGAAGATGTTGTCCCCTTTAAGTTGCAAAGGTCCTGAGAAGGAGTAATACATTAAGCTTTGTGAATCATTTACTCTTTGGTATAAATTAGCTTCTCAATCGTTTACAGAGAATACTTTTTGGCCAGGAGAATTAAAAAGGCATATGGAGTGAGAGGAAATGGCTAAGCCTAGAAAATGTCATCACAGTCATCTTAGGAACCAAGGCAGGGCAATTGGCTCAGTGAACCAAGCAAATTGTAATCAGGCAGGTGGAGTCCCATTGGCTCACAACAGCGCTTGTGAGCAGACAGGGGGCACCATTAGATGGGACCAAGGCTTTCCAGTTCTTTGGCTGGACTAGTGTGAAAGAAATCTGGGCAGAGATCAGGATCCCAAACAACTCAGAGGGACTTCAATCTGCCCCACTAAAGACCATTTCTAGGCTGCTGACTGCTGATCCAGTGGCTGTAAACATTCCAACAGGGAAGGGAGAAGTATAGAGGCTAGGTTATTATAGGTCTCCCTCATTATGAGAAGCAGAACACATTCATACATTTTGGAAAGCAGATCATGTCAAACTTTTATGTCCATCTATTCATCCATCCAAAACTAAACATTGATTGATTAATTTCTACATGCAGGTCTTTTGATGAGGAGTATACAAACATGAATGTGACACGATCCCATCCTTCAGTGAGCTCATCATCTGGGCAAGGGAGAGAGAGATAAGTTGGACAAATAATTAAAATGCTGTTTGATAAATTCCATAATAGTGGATTGTACAAAATAGCTGTGGAATATAGCATAAGTAACTAGCTTTGTGTACAATTCTTGTTCCAATTAGGATATGGAGAGACTAAAACAATAGTCACAAATGTCCAAAAAAAAAAAAAAAAGAAAAAAAAAACAGTGGCCATTTGAGCGGGAAGTAGGTGTAGTGTGCTCTTCAAAATTATTAAAAATAAAGAAGGCTTCAAAGGTCCTAGTATCTGAACAATCATACTGATGTTAGTACGAAAGAGATATGTTTTGCTGAAGTTTTGAGATGAAAAATATTCCAAATGAGTAGGCAGAAATATTTTGTGAGTTAGAGAACCTATAGAATGAAGAGAATCTCAGCAAAATAATATAACAGTGATTATACTTTTTGGCCAGGAGACCTAAAAAGTTTCTGCTTGGGAACTTGTCAAAGTGTCCTTGAGGCTAGTTGGAAGGGGATCCCAGAGATGTCCCTGTACTCTCTATCTTTAGGACATGGAGCCTGAGATCTTAACAGGACCTGTGTCTCTGAAAACTTCCCCACTTGCCTCCTTTCTCCTTCATTTATCTAAGACCATGGTTTGCGGCTTGACATCATAGCAAGCACAAGGGTATGAGGTCCACATCTGTAATAACTAAAGTAATTCCTGTGTCTTCCTCCAACAATAGTTTCAAAATTATTTTTATAACAATATAACTCTCACTTATTCATATTTGGATATTTTTTTTTCCAGTGGCAGAGAAGGGGGTGGATTTACAGTTTTGGAAGGAAACTTTGCGTGGCCTGCCACTCACTATTTTATTTCTGCCACATCTTTCCTACCACAAGGAGCCATTGCTGTTGAGCTGGCAATTGTCAAGGACTACACAGGAAAGGTTCAGTCTGGGATTGCGTGGGTTTTGTGTTGCCTGTTCTCCAGGTTTAAATAGCTGGATATCTCCGTGATAGTGCTCATAATGCAGTCAGTCATGATTCTTCTATACAAAGAAATCTTTTTAAAGAATAACAATGTGCATTAATTAACTTTATCCTCTTGGAGGTGAATAAGTTCAAGGTTGCAATGGAGTCTAGAAGAAAATAGAACAGTGAGGCACAGATTGGTGCCTTCGAATGTGAATGTGAGCTGTGACTAATTACTACTTGACCTAAGATTTTCCTCTCATCCTTCAGGAATCCTTTTAACAGTCTTCCTAGCTCGTGCCTGTCCTGAACCTCTGGCCCACATTCCTTCTGGGTTGGCTTTTGCCTGGGGTCTCTGCTCCTTCTTCTCTCTTCAAGTCCTTTAAAAGACAATTGACTTTTTGTTTCCTTTCCTTTTGTGGTCAGAGCACAAAGAAAATGAAAAGCTCCTGTGGTTCGCAGTCTGGTTCCCTTCCAATCAGGTCGTGGTTACCTGAAGGCTGAGTCCCCGGCAGAGGAAGTTTCTGCTCTCTGCCTCATGCCCAGCTCCCTCTACTCCCCTGGCCTGCCTTTTCTGATGAATAGACTCCTCAGATACACTAAAGATTCAGCCCCAGAGCCTGCAGTGTGCAGTATTGTGCAGACTTCTTCTGACAGCCCTTTTCTTAAAGAAGCCAAACTCTTTTGGCCCTTCCAAAATTTAGAATATAGATTAAATATGCCAGAGCATGTGTTAAGCAGAGCTGTATAGTAGTTTTCCTATATCCAAGTTACTAATTTTCTGGGACTGCCAACGTTTCCATTTTAGGCTTGTAAGATTAGAAAGAATAATTTGAAAATATGTCAAAATTTTACATTTTCTTTACATTTTACATTTTCTCATAGGCCCATGAGTGCAGATTATCTAGGAGTAGATTTTTTTGGTTCCTGGGCCATTTTTCTTTTCTTCCCATGGATTGTCACCCCTTGCCCATTAGCTGGAGGGTAAAGAGTGTGTAAGACAAACTCACAGCATCTGCATTATTTTAGTAAAGGACTAAAATTGAAGTGAATGGAAGATGGTAGGAATACAAAACCTGTACTAAAATGAAGAGTTACTTAAGGTTACATTGCATGAAAGAAGCTTTGATGGCTGATAAGTGGTGTTGGGAAAGAAGAGTTGGGTAGTGCTTCATTAGTGCTGTCCATGGAAGAAGATGTGGCCCCTCTGGAAAGGATGACCTCCGTACCCTGTGCTTGGTCTTCTCTTAGACCCTCGTTCATCAGTGCTTTCCCCGTAACACACATGCTCACACCCCTTCATACATACAAGACATACCCTCACCTCCACTCACCCCCACTCACACACACAGATGCAGACACAAGCACACACGCTCAAACTTCTCACATCCACTCACACTCATTTACAAAGATGCACACTCATACACACTCACACACACTTATACACATAGGCATATACAACACTTTCTGTAAAGTGTGATCTGAGGACAGGGTATTTTTCCTTAGCAGAATGAAGTGTAGAGGAGATCTGACTGATAATGAGATGATTTGGCTAATTGTGTGATTTTAGGCAGGCCCTTCCTCTCATTGAGGCCTCAGTTTCCCCACCTGGGCAATTAGGGCTGTGAACCACATAATGCTAAGTGTGTTTCTAGTCCCAGAGGAACAGGAAGAGAATCTTTTTTCATCAAGGTGCTCTCCCAACACTCCTGCACTGAGGAACCCAGAGGAAATGCTGAAAAGACTAATGAGTGAATGGATAGATGAATCTGTTTCAGCCTTCCTGGTTAATGATTTTGTAACCTGCTAAGTTGGTCTGGTATCTTCAGACCTATTATTCAGGGTGACTTCTTGTCAGCTTTTTCCAGTCTTCCAGATGATTCCCCTGGGCATAGTGCCCATCCCTCCTTCTTTCACCCCCGAGTGGCAGTAAGCTGTGCTGGAGACCAGGCCCACACTCAGGGCTGTTTGGAGGTGGTGGTGAGGTTGCCACTCTGGCTGCAAACAACAGAAAAGTAAGTCACCTTGGGGCACGGAACTTAAAAGGGAGAGGCATCAGTGACTGCTGCTCGGCCTTCTAAATGCCCAGGATGCACAGGGTCGCTCCCCTTTCACAGTACTTTGCCATAGGCAATGTGCATTCCGCATGTTCACAGCTATTAATTACTTCATTTGGTTCGGATAGAGCTCTGAAAAGAAGACAGTTCAAATATTATTATTGTGATTTTTGATAAAAGGTTAAGTGATTTGCCTTTTGGTTACAGCTAATGAGGATTGGAGGTGAGGCTGCCATGGATGTTTTTGATTGACAGACCAGAGTCTTTCCTGAAGCTTTTTATCATCTCTTAAGACTATGGATGCCTGAGACTCATCCCCAGTGGTTATGGGGCTTGTGGTCGCAGGGTGGGGAATGAATGGGAATCCAGCTTGTTAGCTGAATCCCCAGGAAACTGTATCTTGTCCAGAGGACAGGACATGCTTGGTGTGGCCAGGAAGCTGTCAGATGTGGGAAGAACATTGGGTTTCTAATGCTGAGGTCTGGCTTGGAATTCTACTTGACACTGGACTCACCATCTAACACTCACCCTCTTCATTTGATCATGAGGAAAATGAAGCCTACCTTGCCTGGGATAGCCCCCCTTGTAAACACACACACATGCACACACACACACACACACACACACACACACACACACACACACACACACACATGTGCCCAAGTATTAGCTCAGGAAGGTAATGTTTGAGAAAACCCTCATTATGCATGTGAAGGATTGCATTAGTTAACTTCTGTCGTGGTAACAAACAGCCTCAATGGCTCATAACCATTAAGCACTTATTTCTTATTCACATTCATGAGAGCTGCAGGTTAGTGAAGCTTTGTTGGACTCTGTTGGGCTGGACGGAACTGGGGTCTTTGTCCAGAAGAAAGGAGTAGCTACTCTCTGAGACATGCTGTTCTTACGGTAGAGGGTAGGAACAAAAAGGACAGAGCCAAATCACACAAGTATATTTTGAACTGCTGCTCAGACATGACTTATAGCACATCCACACTCTCATTTTATTGCCAAAACAAATTCCTTGTCTAACCCTAAAATCAACAGGGTGGGAAAGTTTATACTTCACCTGCAGGGAAACATGGACTGGGTGGAGAGGCAGTGAATAATTGTCAATACTCAATACAGTTTATCAGAGGGGTGTTATTATACTACCCGTGGTTATAGATCTCATAAGCTTCTACTCCAGGGGCTAAATCAAACTCTCCATTGTCTGATTGGGTGATTGTCTTTTAGTCTGAGTGGTTTCAATCCCACTCTGGCACTTTTCTGGCTGTTTCTGTCTCAGTGTTTCTTGCAGACCCTTCTTCTCTTCTGTCTTCTGCTCCAGCAATGCACATGTCTCAGAAGAAAGGCTCTCACCTTCAGGGTCCATGCAATATAAATGTAAACGAGGAGAGGTAGCCATAAATCTCAGCAGCTTTTGTGAGTTCTTGGCACGCCTATCATTCAGTTTGGCATGGACAAACATACTCGTGCTTCTCTTTGGCAAGAAGGACGCCTGCAAGGTGAGAGAACACAAAGAGAAGAAAAGGGACCAGCATTCAGAACCCCCATGGAGGAACCCAGTGTAGTTCAGGGAGGCAAGAAACTTGAAAATATTTCAGTGAGAGGAAGACGAATATTGTCAGATGAATTCTCCTGCCCACCATTCTGGGCCACAGTCTCCCAAGATGAGGAGGGGACCCCATGGCTGGGACCCACAGCACCTGTGGTTACTGAGGGACGCCTCAGCTGGCGTACATTAAAAGAATGGTTAGGAATCAAGTATCAGAGGGCTCAGAATCCTGTAACCAGCCTCACCTTTGTGTGATGGTGTGATCTCTTCAGCAGACTTCATCATCATTGGACATGTTATCACTGAACAAACTTTTATCCATACCTAATATCATTGTTTCATGAGCACATATTAAGTGCCTCTTGGGGGCTGCATCCATCTCTAAGGCTATGAAGATGAACAAGCCCTGACCTGAAGGGCTCACATTCTGAAGCTCCAGACAGAGTCATGATCCATAGCTTATATCCCAGCAGAGGCCCAATCAGAGACATATGCACATCATCCAGGGGTGACTCAGACAAGAAGTTCTCTTCTCCAGCTTCCTTGTTCCTATTTCCATAATGATAATAATAACTAGCATATTCAGAGGACTTTAGTCTCTTTATTTCATTTTCTCCTTATAAGTAACCCTTACCCCAGCATACCTGACAGTGTAGCAGCATGACAGAGAGACAGTCCTGGAATTCTAATCCTGACCCAGCCACTTATTAGCTGTGTGACCCTATGTGAGTTATTTAACATCTCTGAGCCTCATTTCATCAACTGTAGAATTGGAATAATAAAACCTTATTTTCAGAGGTATTGTGAGAGTTAGAGCCAAAATGTACGTGTTGCCTAACACAGTCACTGGCACAGTTTTTGCATAGTGTCTACTTTCAGAATGTTATGTTTTCTAAATTTGATCACTTCCCACCAATCTCACTGTAACATCCTTTGCTAGTTACATGAATTCTAGCTGCTGCAACAAACAAACCTCTTGACTTCAATGGTGTAACACAAGAGAAGCTCATTTTCCCCTCATATTAGAGTGTATGCAGGTGTTCACAATTGGCAGGAAGCCTTCTCCATGGGGGCTTCAGGGACCCAGGCCACTTCCATCTCCTAATTCTTCAGAGTTCACTGCTCCCAGCAGACAGGCAAAGAGAAGGCAGAGATGACATGATGCTTATTAACCACCTTGCCCCAGAACTGAAATGCAATACTTTTATGTGTATTTCATTGCCCAAAAAGTCAATGTCCACATGTAATGGCAAAGGAGACTGGGAAATGCAGTCTCCTTGTGAGTCAAGGGAGAAGGTTTAGGTGGTGGTCTCTGCCACACACCATTTCTCACTCAGAACACCGCAAATGGTCTCCTTGCACTCACTGTCACTCCAGGATAGGTTATCTCCACATAGTAGCCAGAGGAATCTTTTACAAGTGTGTATTGTGTTATATTATGCTCCTGTGCAAAACCCTTTAAATCTTCTTCCACACCCATGATACAATCTAGACTCTTCGCCATGGCCAGCAAGGACTTGCAAGATCTGTCCCCTGCCTATCTTTGATCTTATCTACTATACTCTGCCTTTCACTCACTTTACTCTAGCCCTACAGATCTTCTTCCTGTCCTCTAGAACATGCTGGACTTATTACCAACTCAGGGACTTTGCCCTTGCTGTCGCCTTAGCCTGTGACAAACTTCCCATCTTGCATTCCTTTGATTCTTTGCTAAATAAAATATTGCCTTTCTAAAAAGGCCTTGTTTGACCACTTAACTACTTCTCATCATTTAAAAATTTGTATTAGGACACATTACAAACAAAAAGTTATAAAGAATATTAAAGTGAAGATCTCTACCACCATTCAGCTTTATCAAGGCTTAAAATGAGGATCTTTATAATTCAGTTTTGACTATGGTCCAAAATCAATATGATGAGTGCCAAGTAGTTTCATATTCCAAAGCAGGGTGATAGCATTAACTGGTCATCCACCACCAGCTTATAGAATGGCTGAGGCTGAAGAAGTCTGAAGAGAGAATTTCTTTGTAAAGAATGGCTGGGGTAGTGGCATGTCTTCTCCTGTCTGTGGAAGAAAGAGAGGAGTGTTTCCTCTTAACTTAAGAGACGGTTGCATTATAGGACCCCTCAGCCTGTCCTGTGTCTCTGGAGCTAAGGCAATTGGAACTGTGAAGCTGAACAGAAAACCTGGCTGGAGCTTGCAGCCTGGCAGCAGAGCTGAAGACTGTCTAGGGGAGGGAGAGCTTCTTCAGAGTGAGCTGCATGTCAAGTGATCGGGGAAGGGTGCACATTCTCCCCATCAGATTTTGGTGTGAGGAAGGGAGCCAATGTGGGCCCTACTCAAGAGGGCTACTGTGCAAGCTCCTGTTTCCTGTCAATGACGTGGCTGGGATAGAGGCTTTCCGTACAGCTTTTCCATTGCTTTCTCTTCCATTGGAGTCTAACTTCCTACTGGGTAGTTGGTGCTAGAAACTGGCCTCTCAAACAACTCCCTGTACAGTCTGAAACTTAGATGATTTAGAACTTGAATCTAAATTGTTCATTATTCAGATGAGGCTGCTGTCAGGCTCACACCATGAAAGGTAGAGTAGTAGAGGGGAAGGCTCCCTCCCCTAGAGAACAGCCCTCCATGTGTCTACAGCTGGTCCCCTGACTTGCCTTTGCAGGCTGCTCAAAGAATGGGTGACCTGTGCACTCACTGGCCCTTCTGCTCATGTACTGCACCTTGGTGGTAGAGCATATCGTTGTTTAGCACATAATATACATTTCCTTTCCCCTTCCCTCCCCAGCCCCTGCCACCATTGCCAAGTGGCTAGCTTTGACCAGCAGAATGTAAGTAGACATTTCAGTGTGCTAGTTCTAAGTAGAGGCTTTTAGATGGATTGCCAGTCTGTTTGTTTTGCCTTAAGAACATCTCATTCTGGTTAGGAAGGTGCTTCTTCAGACCGAGTCTTAGAATGGAAAGATGTGGGGTAGCCACGGCATATGACCACAGCCATTAACATACAACATGAGAAAGGTATGAATAGTTATTATTGTAAGCCACTGAGATTTTAAGATTGTGTTTCACAACCTTATTATGCCAAAAGGTAACTGATTCTAGCCTGCTTCAAGTGACTTCTGCTAATGTTCACCTGAACCTTTTGCATAACCTGTGGTGACTGAGATGAGGGCATAAGGAACGGGGAAACACACAACCCAATGGCCAGCACAAGGAAGCACATGACATTTGAAGATTTTCCATAAATACTTTTTATCAGATTGAAGAAGTTCTCCTGTTTTAGAACTTTGCTGAGAGTCTTTATCATGAATAGGAAAAAGAATAAATAAACTGAGGTACACCCACACAATAGAATACTACTCAGCAACAGAAAAGAATAAACTACTAATACATACAAAAACATGGATGAATCTCAAAAACATATTGAGCAAAAGAAGATAGGCACAAGTGACTACTTACAATATGATCTCATGTTTAAGAATAAGCAAAACTAATCTACAGTCATAGAAATTGAATAATGGTTGACTCTGGGTAAGAAATGACTAGAAAGGGTCATGAAGGAACTTTCTAGAGTGATGGAAATGCCATCTATTTTATTATGGGTGTTGGCTAAATGGTTGTATACATGTGTCTAATTTTGTTGATGAATTATGATTTGTGTGTATGTTTGCAATTTTATTATGATGTGCCTAGGCTTGGCTTTCTTTGTAGTTAATTCTACCTGTGATTCATAGAATTTTTGCATCTAAAGCTTGATGTTTGAGAGACAGTTTGTTTGAAAACTCTTCATCATTATGACCTAAAATACTTTCTTCTATTCAATTTTCTTTACTCCTTTGAAACCACAATTATATGTATGTTAATATGGAGGCGGCCATGGGGGACTCCCTCAGCCTACACTACCTTAGTGCCCTTTTCAGCTATACTCTTCCTGTGCCTTTGGGGAGCCCACATACCTTTAGGTCTCCATCCCAGGGCTGAAAGGTCTTGTTCTCAAGTCAACAAAATTCTACCTGTCAAAATTTGTTTCAGGATAAAGACTCAAAAAATGACCATTCATTATCCTTCTTGTCCCATGGGGAAGTTGCATTGTCATAATAAGTCCTCATACCCCAAAGGCATCATGACCCAGAGAGGTGCAGATGCATCGGCAGACTTTTAGACACCATAATCTCCGAAAAGGAACCATTGGGTAGAAAACATTGTAGTTCCTGGTCCTTTGGGAAGCCATTTTGCCTTCCTCCTTTGAAATACAGTCTCATTTCAGTTAATAAAAATAGTATTTGTACATAATTTTATAATGTTAAAGGTTATTTCCCATAGATTTTAAATAATTCAAAGTTTAGATGGCATATAAATAAATATTCCTCTTTTATAGAGATGGAAGGTGAGGGCCTGAATGCCTCCTGGTGTGCTAGGTGCCTTACAGACATCACCACACTGGCTTATCAGGAGATGCATGTTCGGTAGCGCTTCCCCAGCCTGCTCACAGCTACCCAGCCACTTGATTGAGTGCTGGGTTCTCCCTTGGGTCTAACGCAAAATTCACAACTTGCGATCACACCACAGTTCCTTAGAGTCTCAGAGTTGGTGAATGATTATAACCAAGGCTGACAGTAAGGTTACTCTAACCTAAATATAATTTTCCTCCTTTCCCCCTCTTTTTACCTTTATTAAGAAAATAACAGTGTAATAATAGAGAAAAGAAAGGCAAGGAGAAAAAAGAAAAAAATAAATAAGTAAATTTATATATAATCCAATTATCCTAAATCGACTGCTTTGATTTTCCTGTCTCCTTCTATTCCTTATCCACATGCCTTCATATTTTATGTTCCTTTGATGTACCCCAGATATCCTGGATTTCTTCTCCTGATGTTACACCATGGGCATTTCTCCATGTTGTTGTATGATCCTTGATGTTTCCATGCTCTGTGGCTGTAGGCTGTTCTGCTGCGAATCACAAGCTTCCTCTGTTCTCTCACCCTGCTCAGCCTCCCCACAGACTCCCACAGCTGGACATCAGACTTCAAGATGAAGGCACTGTGTCCCTCTGTGTGTTTAGAAGGGAGCACATTTCTGAGAAGTCTCTTTTCCTAAAACCCCAAACTGGAACATCAAATAAGAACAAATATGTCTACAATGATTTTTACTAGGGTGGCTCATCAACAGGTGAGTCTATGCAAATATCTGCTTATAACTGCTATATTGAAGTCCAGGAGGAAATGGAAGGTAACGACTCTCTAATGCCTTCATTTGCCCAGACATTCAGCAGGAATGGCAATTTCACTTAGGGGAAAATTTCAGCAGGAATCAATTTTTCTAAATCAAATTCAAGGGTCACTGATTGTTAAGGCAACCATGGGTACGCTAATGATGCTATTCATAGTTTGGTTAATACGTATGCATAATAAGAGAAAATTATTTACAGAGATGATGAATTTAATATTGGGAGTGAAGCAGATTTACAGCCTGGAAAATGTAATTGCTTTTTGATATCAATTAAAGGACTGTTTCAAAAATCAATAAGAGTTTTAAAGAATAGCGTGAGCTTGAATGAATGATAAGTAACTTGAAAGCAATTTGAAAATCTTACAGTGAACAATTCTCCTGAGCCCCATGAAGGGCTTTATGGGCCTTTGAGGAATAGGGTAAGATTTTTAAAAGTTTCATTGATTCAAAATGAAAGCAAAGTTTGCACACACCACTGAACTGCCACTTCTGTTGTTACATAAAGCCATGTTGGACATGGAGCTCTGGAAGTGATGAATCAGAGGGAACTGGAGAGCTTGGGAGTAGGTGCCTTGTAAGCTGGAGCCAGGCAAAGAGCTGCTGAGGAGAACAAGGCCTGATTAGGGGGATGAGGGGAAGGTAGGCAGCCCCTCAGTTCTGGAGCTGAGCATTGGAAGACACGGCATCCAAGAGATATCAAAGCATCAAAGGCATACAATTTTGTCACTTCACTGACATCCATTGTGCATCTACCAGATGGAGGCTCCTTGATAGGCTCTGCAGAGACAGGGATGAGCAAAACAGGGCCTTGTCCTTGAGGGGGTTGTGGGTTGGAGGAGAAGGCAGATGTACAGACAGCAACAGGATGATGAAACAAGTGTTCCAATTTATGGAGAACTTATTAATATTACTACTGCAGAACAGGCAATGCACCAAGCACTTAGCATGCACTGTTCAGTCCTCATAAGAAGCCAATTATCTCCATTTTACAGATTTTAAAAACGGAGACAAAAAGAAGTTAAACAATCTGCCCAGGGTTACTTGAATAGTAAGTGCAAGAACTGGAAATCAAACTCAAGCATTTTGTTTTTGTTGAAGGAGGTAACACTGTGGGATTTAAGCCATGAACCTTTGTTTTGTGATGCCAAAGTCATGGCCACAAGACCAAGGAGAGGCCCATAAAGGTGAATGCCCAATGCTGTAGGGTTGCCCAGGAGAAAGAGAATCACTTTGCCTGGAGGAGGTAGGGGAAGGCTCAGCTAGCCAAATTTCCCAGAGGCAATGGCATTTGACCAACTTTTCAAAAATGAGTGGGCATGGGATTGGCAAAGAACATAAGGAGGAATATTTTACAAGGATAGAATTATAGCACATGCAAGGAGGCAAACATGAGCCATGGGATGGCAGAAAATATTCTCTCTGAGTCATCTCAAACAATTGGTGTTCTCTCTGTTTTTAATATTCCCCCTTGACATTTGCCTGTGACAATGTCCATTGACAAGTGATTCCTGACTACCATCTGAAGGTTCCTGATTCCCATGGAGCACTGGGTCAGGAATTTGAAGACTAGGGTAGGGGTTCTGCTGTCACTCCCTAGGTGGGTAACAATGGGCAAGTTATTCAACCTTGCTGAATCTTGATTTCCCTATTTGTAAAATGAATATGTAATATCTCATTTCTAAGATTTTGTGTGAGGTTTAATACCAAATATGAGTCCAAGATGTCTGGGATGGGGCCCAGAACAGAATAAGGGCATGTATTTTATATATATTAATATCTATGTCTATATATATGAAACAACATAACATGCTATCAACTGAGATAGAGAATCATAAGATCCTACAGACTTGGAATGAGGGGACCCCTAAGAGCTGATGATTTGGTTCAGGCTCTGGATGGTGCCTGATTCTCGGTTGAGCATGCTTTCTAGCACACCATATTCTAGTATGTAGCATCACTCCGGGTACCAATAAAAATTTTGAAATAATAATAAGATAAACATAAATCCTGATTAGGTACTTGGGCATGAAATAAGTCTGCCAACAATTAAATCCTGGGTCCATTATCAGCTACCTGTGAGAGCTTTTATAACTTAGTAAACTTCACTGTGCCTTTGTTTCTTCCACTTTAAAAGTGGGTGAAGGACATGAACAGACACTTCTCAAAAGAAGACATTTATGCAGCCAAAAAACACATGAAAAAATGCTCACCATCACTGGCCATCAGAGAAATGCAAATCAAAACCACAATGAGATACCATCTCACACCAGTTAGAATGGCAATCATTAAAAAGTCAGGAAACAACAGGTGCTGGAGAGGATGTGGAGAAATAGGAACACTTTTACACTGTTGGTGGGACTGTAAACTATTTCAACCATTGTGGAAGTCAGTGTGGCGATTCCTCAGGCATCTAGAACTAGAAATACCATTTGACCCAGCCATCCCATTACTGGATATATACCCAAAGGACTATAAATCATGCTGCTATAAAGACACATGCACACGTATGTTTATTGCGGCACTATTCACAATAGCAAAGACTTGGAACCAACTCAAATGTCCAACAATGATAGACTGGATTAAGAAAATGTGGCACATATACACCATGGAATACTATGCAGCCATAAAAAATGATGAGTTCATGTCCTTTGTAGGGACAAGGATGAAATTGGAAATCATCATTCTCAGTAAACTATCGCAAGAACAAAAAACCAAACACCGCATATTCTCACTCATAGGTGGGAATTGAACAATGAGAACAGATGGACACAGGAAGGGGAACATCACACTCTGGGGACTGTTGTGGGTTAGGGGGAGAGGGGAGGCATAGCTTTAGGAGATACACCTAATGCTAAATGACGAGTTAATGGGTGCAGCACATCAGCATGGCACATGTATACATATGTAACTAACCTGCACATTGTGCACATGTACCCTAAAACTTAAAGTATAATAATAATAAAATAAAAAATAAAATAAAATAATAATAATAATTATACCTACCTCATCATATTCTTGGGAGGATTAAATGAGAGAATGAGTATACATGTTTTAGGACAATACTTGCTCCATATAAGGTGTTCAAAATGTGTCCATAATAATTAATATCAAAACACTGCTAAGTTGCAACAAATGGTTTACTTCTTCCAATGGGTTCTCATCACAACCAGTGCAGCCCTATCAGTACAGTTACAAAGTATTTCGGCACTGGCCTAGAGGCTTCAGCTAAAAGGTTCAATCTAGATTCTGTTTTCCACAGGGGCTTGCAGAAAAGGACGCCCATTGATCCTAAACAAATTTAGATAAATTCTATTGGTTTACAAATTGATCTTCTGTGAGTGTTGGCTTGTCTTCTACTGTAATGTTGCCAAGAAGAAATCAGCATCATATTGGGATGGAGGAGGAACAGGAGGATCGATTCTAAAATCATTGTAAAGAAAACCCAAGAAGCAAGCTATGCCACAGAGAGCCTAGCTCATCTGAGAGAGCTGGTATAACAAAGGGCTAAGTGAATGGATTCTGGAGGCACCTTGGGCAAATCACCTTGCTTTGTTCTGCCTCAGATACCTCATTCATGAAATGGGGATAATTATAATATCTAATTCACAGGTTTGTTGTAAAGGTTAAATACATGTACATATGAAGTGTTTAAAAGCTAAGAAATGCTGAATACTCATCAGATATTACTGGTAACACACAGATCAAGTGCAGTAAGCCTAAAAGGAGCTCCATAAAGGTAGGGATAGGGAAGGAGAGGATGGAAATTCTCCCTTCTTCACCTTTGATTTCTCCCACCCTTCTAATGACATCACTTGCATAAGTTCAGTTTCTAGCAGAAAGCACTTAGTAAGGACTAGCTATGGGCCTGGCAGTGTGCAAGATTCTGTAGGGAACCCACAAGGAGGAGCAAGATATAAGTACCAGGCACCATTCCCACCTCCAAGGAGCTTTCTATCTGAAATTAGGACACTTCTAAGCAGTGTGTGAGTATCTGGTTGTAGGCACTTGGTATTGCTTTTGCTTAGGCAAAGACAGAGCAAGAGCTGGGTACATACTCTGCTTTAAGCAAGAATCCAAGATGGGGTGAGGACATTCCAGGCAAGAGAACATCAGAAGCAAAGCCAGAGAGCCTAGTGCGAGAAGTTAGGGGGCTATGAGGAAACCAATCTTGCTGCAAGATAGTTCATCTTAAGGGGCTGCTGCAGATAATGCTGTTAGCTGGGCAATGAAATGTGGCCATGCTGATTGTTAAAGTACTGAAATCTGCTCCACATGCTGTCAACAACCTGGGACAATTGCTTCCCCTGACCCCCTGCCCCGAGAAGTTTCCAAAACCTAGAGCTAAAGATTAATGCTTAGCACCACAGGGGGCCTTGAGGGCCAGTATTCTTCAGCACTATGGCCACTGTCCATTTTGATTGGTCAGTGGAAAATCATCCCAATTGTCCATTCACGGAGGGCCTTGAGGGCCAGGCTGGAGAGATTTTTGCTTTGTTCTCAAGACTCTGAAGACCAACTGACAGTCTGCTGTCCATAAAATTCCCTTTGTCATGGAAAGACACAGCCAGGTAATGATCCCTGCTGCACGGCATTTGCCCCATCCAGCCTCAGTGACAGGCACCTGCTCTCACCCACAGGTTTTCCCATGGGATCAGCTGTGCCATTGATGTCCACACTGAGGCCCCCAGACCAACATAGGACCACAGGGCTGCTCAACTCTCCTTTCCCTAATCCCAATTTTGCACTGTAATCGTTAAACAGTCACCTGTCCCATTTTTAAAGGAAGAATATTGGTGGTCACTTTGCATCTGCCTCTGCCTTTTGCTTTCCCTGTGCAAATAATTGGTTGGTGAGGTTAATTCTTTCTCACAAACTTTTCTTGTGTGTGCTTATCTTTCCCAAACTCAGGCCAGCCCTTCTCTGTGGACCAGGGAGACCCCTCCAAACCTCTTAATCAGTCAGCACAGCCCCCATGGCTAAATCCCCTCCCGGCATCTGCCACTTGATCTTGTCTCCTAAGGTCCCTCCTTGGGCAGAAGGAGGAAGGGGCTAATAGGGAGAGAGTATAGATGCTGGCTAGTCCTAAGTTGACACACCTGTTGATGATATGAATGGCCCTCAAAACATGCTAATGCACTAGAGAATGGTTTGGACCAACCTGGAAACTTCCTCAGGGACAAATTGGAAACTGATTTCTGATACTTTTAACTTGAAAGAGGGAAAATACTCCTTATTCTTAAAAAAAAAATTGGTAAGTTCCAGTAATTTTAGCAAGGAGGTTGCTTATATTGGACATTTTGATTGATTCAGAAACATAATTATTTTAATTCAGAAATACACAAAGTTACCTTGTTTAAAACAATCATATTCCTATCTTGGGCTTAAACCAATTATAGGATTCTTTGTTCCGTTCTTTGTAGGTGGTTATTGAGCAAAATCTGGATCTCCCAACTGCTTGATTTGCTTCTTTTTCAGACTCAAGGCACAGAAACAGTGCTATTTCTTTTCTCTCCAGCACTTCAGGGCCAAGGAGTTTGAAGAAGTCCAAGGTAGAGCTTTCTGGAAAATCCTCTGGAGAGGATGATCAGAAACCTTCTCCCACATAAACAAAGAACCCAGGAAGAAGCTAAAAATGGGCCATGAGATTGTCTTTATTCATCAAGCCTGAAGTTTTTTGACTCTATCTTTCTTTTCCCGTGGCCACTGTTACCTCTCCAGACCAGACCCCACCACCTGAATTCTGCCTGAGCCTCGACAGATATGTTCAACTGCTCTCCCATGCTGGCTGTTGTTACCCCAACCCACTTAAAACTCCTTGAGGTCTTAGAAGCTCTCTCCCACCAAGGTGCCCAAAGAAGTGTTTCACAGGTTCTCAGTGACAATTGTTTATTGAAATTTACACTGATGAGATGTGGTCCCTATTAAGGGAATTCAATCCAAGGAGATTGGCTCTATACTTTGAACCACTGTGGCCAAATAAATAGATGACTGTCTGTTTGCTGCAATTATATTGCTGTGGTCTTTGTATAAATAGATTACCGAGAATAGGACTCCACACATCTATCACCTTGGAAAGCTGATTTGTATAATCTGGACTGGTGGCAAGGAAACGTAACTGTCTGCTCAAGGGAGAGCCTGCCTGGGGCAGAGGAAGAGAGGCTGAGTAGCATCCCAGTTAAGTGCTCAAGCCCTGAGGTCAGGCTGCCTGCATTTGAATCCTGAATCTGCCACCAATTTTCTAAATGGCATGGCAATGTTCTTAAACTTTCCTTTGTGTCATAGTAAGCAACCAAAAAATGGTGCTGAGGATAGAGAACTCCAAAAATAGAAATTATTGGTGGAAGGTTCCCTTGCAGTGGATATTGGGGATTCAACCTGTTACTATCCAGAAACTAGTTTTTCTGTTACTTTTGTGAAACCACTCAAGATCTCTGTTTAACAAGCCTCCCAAAGATCTTTTTCAATGTGTTTATATGTCTTGGGGATTACGCACATGTGGGTTTCAGCAGAACTCTTTTTGCAGAGGTCTGGTGGTGTAGAAAAGGGCTGTAGACTAGGAGCTGGGAGACAGACATGTCTATGTTGAGACCTGCCTCTGGAGCACTGGCCACCCTCTCCAAGCTGCTGCAGTTCTCTGAGATCCAACTGTCTCCCCGGTTACATAATCACCACAATTAAAATATCAAAGTTTATATCAACCCCAAAAGTTACCTCCTGCTCCTTTGTAATCTTTGCCTCCATCCACCCTTATTCCTAGGCAACCACTGATCTGTTTTATGTCAATACAGATCATTTTGCATTCTGTCTAATTTCATATACATTGGATCATACTTTTTGTACTCTTTTATCTGGATACTTTCACTTAACATAATTATTTTCACATGTATTCATGTTGTTGTGTGCAACAACAGTTTATTAGTTTTCATTGCTGAATAGTATTCCATTGTGTGGATATACCACATTTGTTTAGCCACTCATCTGTGAATAGATATTTGGGTTGTTTCCAGTTACTTCGTTATTTCAAATAAAGCTGCTTTGAACATTTATATATAAGTCTCTGTGTTTTCATTGCATAAATACCTAAGGGTGGAATGGTGTGGTCCTATGGTAGGTATATATTTAATTTTTGAAGAAACTACCAAACTGTTTTATTCTTACTAGCAGAATATGACAGTTCCAGTTCCTCCACATCCTCTCCAACACTGCTGTGGCCAGTCTTTAAATTTTAGACTTTTTAATGATATCTAGTGGTACTTCTTTGTGGTTTTATCTCACATTTTCCTGATGACTAATAATGTAGAGTATCTTTTCAAGTGCTTGTTGGCCATTTGGATATCTTCTTTTATAAGTGACTGTTAACATTTATTTTGCCCATTGGTTTGTCTTATTCTTAAGTTACAAGAATTCTTTGTCTAACCTGGATTCAAGTTCTTTGTCTGATGTTTGTGTTGTGAATCTTTTCTTCTAGTTTGTGGTATGCCTTTTGTTTCCTTAATGATGTCTTTCAAAGAGCAGAACATTTGATTTTGATGAAGTCTGATTTATCGTTTTTTCTTTTATGGTTTTTTTTTGTGTTCTATCTAAGATATCCTTGCAAACCTCAAGATCACAAAGATATTCTCCTATGTTTTCTTCCAGAAATTTTATACTTTTGAGTTTTACATTTAGGTCTACGATTCATTTTGAGTTAATTGTTTTGTTTGGTGTGAGGGAAAGATTAATGCTCATTACTTTTTACCACACAGCTATCTGGACATCATTTTTGAAAACACTCTCTTTTCCCTATTGAATTGCCTTAGCATCTTTGTCAGAAATCAGCTGATCGAATACGTGCAGTATATTTCTGAGCTCTCTATTCTGTTCCTTTGTTCTATATGTCTATCTTTTTACCAATATCACACTGTCTTGATTACTGAAACCAGGTGAAGTTCTCCAATGCTGTCCTTGTTAAAATTTGCTTTCCAAGAACTCTGCATTTTTATAAACTTTCAGAATTTATATAGAATTTAGAATTTTTATATACATTTTAGCTTGTCAACTTCCATAAAAATGCTTACTGAAATTTTGATTGAGACTGTGTTGAATATAGAGAAAACTGCCATCTAATAATATTCCAACCTATAAGAGTAAAATAATATATTTTTCCATTTATTTAGATCTCTCTTAATTTCTCTTAGCAAAGTTTTATAATTTCAGTATAGAGGTCTTAAACCTCTTTTTTAGAGTTATTCCTACATATACTATATTTTTAGTGCTGTTCTAAAAGGATTTTTTAAAATTTCACTTTCTATTTGGTTGCTATTGGTGTATGGGAATAAACTGATTTTTTTCATATTAATCTTATAATTGATGCCCTTGCTGAATTCATTTATTAATTCTAATAATCACTTTTGTAATTTCCCTGAGATTTTCCACATGGACAATTTCATCATCTACAAATAGGGGAGGTTTTGCATCTTTCTCCATTTCTAGTCTGTATTTGTATTTTTTTCTTGCTATAATACCATAACTAGAATCTATAGAAAAATGCTAAATAGATGTGGTAACAGTGGGCATTCTTGGCATTTTCCTGATCTTAGGGGGTAAAGCATTCAGTTTCTTACCATTAAGTATGATGTTAGCTATTTTTTTGTTTTGTTTTGCATTGTTTTTAGATATAGAAGCCTGGGTTGAAAAAGTTCTATTTTTAACGTCGTGAATGATTGTTTAGTTTTGTCATATACTTTTTCTGCATCTATTGAAATAATTATATATATATTTTTTACTTTTGTATTTTGTTAGCATGGTAAATTATGTTGATTTTCACATATTAAACCAACTTTGCATCCTTGGAATAAGCCTTACTTAATTATGGTACATTGTCCTTTATATATATTGTTAAATTCAACTCACTGTTATTTTGTTAAAGATTTTTACATCTATAGTCATGAGGAATATTGGTCTGCAATTTTCTTACCTTTGCTATGTCTTCGTTAGGTTTTGGTATTGAAAATATTCAGAAAATGAATTAGACATTGATCCTTCTGTCTCTATTTTTAAAAACTTATGTGACATTAGTGCTATGTTTTTCTTGACTGTTTGATAGGAATAACCAGAAAAACTATTTATTTACTACTGCTGCTATAACAAATTACCACAAACTTAGTGGTTTAAAATAACACAAGTTTATTATCTTACAGTTCTGAAGGCCCAAACTCTGAAGTAGGTCTCATTGGGTTAAAGTCAAGGCATCAGCTGGGCTGAATTTCCTCAGATTCTGAGGGAAAATCTGTTTTCTTGCCTTTCTCAGCTTCTAGAGGCTGCCTACCTTCTTGGGCTCATGGCGCCTTCCATTTTCAAAGTCAGCAGTGGCCAGGTGAACCTCTCTCTCAGGTGCCCTCACTCTGACACTCACCCTTCTGCTTCCCTCTTTCACATTAAGGATGCTTGTGATTACATGGGGCCCACCTGGCTAATCCTGAATAATCTCCCCATTTTAAAGCCAGCTGATAAGCAATGTTAACTCCTTCCACTGTGTTAATTCCCTTTTGCCATAACATAGTCACGAATTCCCGGGATAACATGTAGACATCTTTGGAAAGCCATTATTCTGCCTCCCACATCATCTCCCTGGAGTTTTCTTTGAGAGGTAAATTTAATTTTTTAAAAAAATAATAGATAAAGCACTGTTAGTTTTTGAGTTTGTTCTTATGTCAATATTGGTGAATTGTATTTTTCCAAAAAAAAAAAAAGAACCCTCCATTTCACCTAAACTGTCAAATTTTTTGGCCTAAAGTTATCCATAGTAGATTCTAATTATTCTTTTAATGTATGTAGGATTGGTGGTAATAAACACTTTTTTCCCTAGTATTAGTGATATGTGTTCTTTCTTTTTTGCTTAGTCTATTTAGCTAGAGTTTATCGATTTTGTTGAACTTTCCAATAGCCAGAGCTAGAAAATTAGGTAAACTAATTTTCTATACTTTTTGCCTGCATTTTATTTCATTGATTTCTGCTCAGAGCTCTATTATCCCTATCCTTCTACTTACTTTGGGTTTACCTTGCTCTTCCTATTCTAGTGTCTTAAGTTGAAAGTTTTATGTAATTGATTTTAGGTCTTTCTTTACAAGTACAGCTTTCCTGCGCATGACAAATTTTGATGTGTTGTAACTGTTGTTTTTTAAAAAGGTATTTTATCCATTGGATATTGTGGCTCTCCTGCCTCCTTAAGATAATTCTTTAAAAACTGGAATATGAAAAATGAGGATATTTCTGTACCCCAAAGTATTTTTGGAGTGAAATTATTCCCTGGAACATAAAAAACACTAAAAACCAACCAACCAACCAAATAAAAAACACTAGCTCCAGACCTGAGACCTTAGTTCACTGGCTATTTCCTTGCCCTTAATATCTTTTTTAAAAGAAATAATTTTATAATTGCCTCAAGTACATTTCAGGTATTGACCCCACAGTTGGAAATACACATCTTGAATAATCTGTTATGATTCTTGTAGCTATTGAGAATTATAAGAATTAGCTTTACTGATGTGTCTTGTATGCATCTGTCTCCAGCTGAGCTGGGACTGACTTTTTTTTTTCTGACACCTATTTGGGCTACTTCACAGTGCTAAATAGGATGTATATGGGCTCCTAGAGTATGTATGTGGTGGGTGAGAATAATGCAAAGTAGGACTTTAGGGAGCAGAATTTTCTGAGTTATAAAGTAGAGAAAAGCATGTGGGGCCAGAAGTCAGTATCTGGGCTTAATCACAGCTCTGTCATGAGCCTGTCCTGCAAAGAGCATGTGCTGTGTAGTCTTCAAGGCAGAGTGTAGTTAAAATGTGTGGGGTGACTATTGTCTGGCATGGCTGTCTGCTTTAATCTTGCCACCTCTCAGCCCCCATTTCTCCAGCAGATCTTGTCCTGCTGGGCTGGTTTCTGGGTACATGACATGTGCAGCTGCACTGGGCTCTGTACTCAAAAAGGCTTGCACTTGGTTTCATGCTCTGCTGTCACAGTCTTGAAATTCTTAATAACTTTGGAGCAAGGAGCCCCACATTTTCATTTTGCACAGGGCTCCACAAGTTCTATAACTGATATATTTATCTGGAAAGTCCCCTGAAGACAATGTAGCAATTTGGCAAGTTAAAGAGTATGGCGAGGCTTGGGAGGCAAGGCTCATACATGGACAAAGATGAAACTGAGGGCAACTTGGGATGATGTGTCACGTTTCCAAGTCTTAAACAACTTCCAGCAGCACCTCTCCCGCCCCCACCTCCTTGTAAGCATAATAGAATTTTTGGAAGGCTAAATCATACTTTTCCCGGATATTTCTCACCATACACCTGCCCCAACAACTCCCCCGGTGCTCGTTCACATCCAGCAACCCAAGAATCAACAGCACCCATATGGTGCATCCTCTATAAATGAAAGCTCTTTTAATTAGTGACGGGACACCTCAAATAATTTCAGCAGATGCTTCCATTTCATGAAAACAGGCACATGTCTTTGCAATTGGGCAATATTGTTCTAATTATATCATAGCCTACAGCCCAACTTAGACAGTTTTTCTGAGGGAGGGTACGTGGGTTGGGGAGATCTATTTTATTCTCTCTCCCACCCACACACTATGATATCTCTTTTCAATATTTAATGTTCGTTAACTGCTTTGTGTTTTGTTGTTGTTGTTGTTTGTTTTTATTTCCAAGTGCTTTATACAATCAGGAAAGGAAAAATGGAAAGGACATAATTATTTGGCACCAGAATAGATGAGGAGAGGAGTCTCTAGGATTTTCCTTCTTTTTATAATTTTCTTAAAAAGAGCGAGTCTACTTCTTCAAGGAGGCTGCAGAGCAGACTGGGTAACATTCTTTTTTACTCTGCCCGATATCCTGAGATTCTGTAACAGAGATGACAGGACCACTTGCTATAATTAAAGCTCCCCTAGGACGGCTGAAAGATGAGTGTGGTCTTTGAACAGACCAGGTTTATATCCAGAGGCATCAGCATGGTTCTGTGTAGTTCTTGGCGCACGGCGTGAGAGGGACCTGGAAGGCTCTCCATGCTTGGGAAGGTGGGTTGTCTGGATCCACAAGATGCTGGTGTGGTTGTTTACTAAATATTTCCAGCTTGTCTTTTACCTTCTGGTCACATCGTTGGACCATGCCTCTGTTCTTTTTTGAGGTTCTATGGGGCTGTGTGATTTACATTGGCCAGTGAAATATGAGCAGGCATAAACTGTGCCCCTTCCAAGTAGAGTATTTTAAGATCCAGGCTTCCTTCCCACACAGTGATGATCATGAAAGCACCTGTCCAAAAGAAGCCTCTATTACTCTGTGTTCTTGCATATCTAATCTTAGCAGAAATCTTGTAGGAGCTTACGACATTTTTGTTGTGTTACGCCACTGAGATTTTGAAATTTTTGCTGGTGCAGCACAACCTAGTCTATCTTGACTGATCCACTAGTGACCAGAGCTAGCCCAGCTTCACTCTCTGGGAAGTTCCCACAGGGCCACTCTGAGCTGGAGCATCCACAATATCAAAACGAACCAGAGAACACCTATTGCTATACATCTTAGAAGTATTTCTCTCTTGTTCTGGAAGAAGGAATAGCTAGCCATAAGACTCTCAGAATATTTTAGGCAAGAAAGAGCAGCTAAACTCTGGAGCAGAGAGGCACAGATAGGACGACTCATGTAAAGTTGAGGAACAGGCTGAATGAAGCTATGTCTGATGCTACCTCAGGAGAACCCAAGGTCTCCAGGCAGTCCTAGCAGCCTTATCCTCCCTGGTAACCAAAGCAGGCCTTGTCCTTTGCAGTTTGTTCTTGTCCTCTGCAGCACTCAGGCCAGGCTGTGGTCGGGTGCCCCAAGGACAGCTGGAGGATGCACCCAGATGTCCCCATCTGGCACAGTGTTATCAGGGGTGCCCTAGCTTGTTTCCCTCCCTCTTGGTTGTGTAAGTCTGTGGTTTCTTGGTGAATACTCTGCCAATATGGTAGACTCACTTGCTTTTTTAATCATCCTCTGATGACTCCCAGGTTCAAAGGCAAGATCAAGGTGATACTTTCTCATTTCTGCCTCAACTTACTTGAGTTGTCTCTGGGAACTACCATTAACAAAGCCTTATAGAAAATGTGATCTGGGCTTCAAACAACCACTTGAACAAGAGTGTTTTGAGCATTGCTCCATTTGTAAGATGAGAAGCCTCATGAGGATTTATAATACTCCTTAAGTGCCTCAATTTTGTTTAACCAAGGTAGGACATAAACAAAAAGGAAAGCAAATAAGAGAGGAAGAAAGCTTTGTATTTCAAACCACTTCTACCACACACTTCAATCTGCTTTATTACCAAGATAGTAAAAGTAATGGGGTTAAATTTAGATAAAAGCAAGGAGACATGGTAACTTTCAAGTGGCATATAATGTATTTTAAACAGTTTCTCTGGGTAAATACTCTAGACTGAGCCTTGGTCCAGCCCTGTAGGCTTCTCCTTCTGCCCACGGACAGTGGAATGCTCAGAGGATGGGTCTGCAGCAGTGTCAGCACCAAGTGTCACCCACCAGCAATTGATCTGTGTCTTCTCCACACTGACTTAGGTGTACTGACAGATTGTTGTAAAATAGAGCCCAGAAGCCTCCTTCAGTCCTCCCCCAAGGCAGGGGGCTGGATGAGATGACATTTCAAGGGGTCTTCCAGCCTGAATGAATAATTCATAATTAGGATAAAAAATAGGGAACTAGGCCAGGCACGGTGGCTCACGACTGTAATCCCAGCACTTCGGGAGGCCGAGGTGGGTGGATCACCTGAGGTAAGGAGTTCAAGACCAGCCTGGCCAACATGGTGAAACCCTGTCTCTACTAAAAATACAAAAATTAGCCAGGTGCGGTGGCGGGTGCCTATAATCCCAGGTACTCGGGAGGCTGACGTAAGGGAATCGCTTGAGCCCAGGAGGCAGAGGTTGCAGTGAGTGGAGATAGTGCCACTGTACTCCAGCCTGGGCGACAGAGAGAGACTTTGTCTCAAAGAAAAAAAAAAAAAAAGGGGGAGAAGAATTTGAACTTCTTTGTGTTTCCTGTCTGAGGTGGCACTGTAAGAAGATAAGTTGGTTCAATACCCAAGTTATTAAAAATATTTAGGGTATGTACAATATGGACACACATAATTGCTAATGGGATTTCAGGGCATCATCATCATATGCTAACTTTATGCTGAGTCTCTGCCATTGGGAGCTCACTGTCTGGTAGGAGAGACAGACAAGTATATTTCAAAACCGTAATCAGGGCTATGTTAGAGACCTATACAACTGCTGTCAGAGAGCTGATGAGGCAAGGGGTTCTGACTCCTCGGATGAGTGGATCCCAATCTGGGCATTGAAGGAAATGGGACTTAAGTGACAAGGGTGTGAGAGAGTGGCACTCCTGGTACTGCAAGTGCTTTCCCCGGAAGGATGTGACTCAGGAAGACACATAGTGGAGGGGAAGCTGGAAAGGATCAGGGTCAGGTTGAGAAGACTGAATCAGCCAGTGGGGCAATGTAGATTTCATCCTGAAGTGATGGAATCTGGGGAATTATTTTAAGCATGGAAAGGCATGAGCAGATCAGCAATATCCCTCAGCTTTGGGTGGGGAATGGCTGGAGAACAGTGACATTGTATGAGACACTCCTTTAAGAAGCTCCTGTTCTAGACCAGATAAGAGATGAGCAGTCCTGAGGCTGCAAGGCAGGAACAGTATCAGAATCTCCAGGAGGAAGGATGAACACATCCTTTGCCTTTGCCCTTTTTCAGGGAGGAAGCATGCCTACATGGCAAGCCTGCTGGTGTCTAGCCTGGAAATGCTTCCCCAAAACACATGTATCTCTGGGTTTGTTGGGAGTTACCTCAGCAACAACTAAGCTGGTGGGACTTTAAATGCCCATGGTCCACTTACTGCACAGTGGCTTACCCTTGGCTGAGGAGCACCTCCTAGCTGCCAAGATGCTGTGGCTCTCCCCACTGTCCTTACCACAGTGTCTCTCAGCAGTGGCTCTCGTGTGGCTCTGAAGCTCTGGACTTCACTTCTGTGTCACAGTTCCCACTCTGAGACCTGGGAGTTCACCCTGTCCAGACCCAGTCTATCTTGTTGGCTACCCAGAGTTGTCTTCGTCTATTTGTGCTGTTATAAAGGAATACCTGAGGCTGGGTAACTTACAAAAAGGTTTATTTGGCTCATGATTCTGCAGCCTGTGCATGAAGCATGGAGCCAACATCTGCTTCTGGTGAGGCCTCAGGCTGCTTCCACTCATGGTGGAAAGAAAGGGGAACTGGCCTGTGCGGAGATCACATGGCAAGAGAAGATGCAAGGTGAGGATGGGGGAGATGCCAGGCTCTTTATAATACCAGATCTCAGGGGAACTTTCTTGGGAGCTAATAGAACAAGAATTCACTCAGTAACACCCTATCCCAGGGAAGGCACTAATCTATTCATGAGCGATCTACCCCCATGACCCAAACACATCCCACTAAGCCCCACTCCCAACATTGGGAATCAAATTTCAGCATGAGACTTGGAGGGCAAACAAACCAAACTATAGCGCAGAGGAAGCAGCAAAGGCTAGAGCTGAACGAACAAGTCCCAAGGCTGGGATACTGGGTCCCCATCCAGGCATGCAACGGTTCTCCCTTTCTCTGGGCCTCGGTTTTCATTTCTGTGAGATAGAAAGCTCAGTCTAATGATCTCTTAAGGTTCTTTTAGTACAACGATTCTCAGACTAGAGGCTGCGTCAAAATCTTCTTGGGCTTGTTAAAACACCGACAGCTGGGTCCCACTACCAGAGATTCTGATTTAGTAGGTCTTAGCTGGGGCCTGAGAATTTGCAGCTCTAACAAGTTCCCAGGTGATGCTGATTCTGCTTGTTGAGGATCAAACTTTGAAAACCATGTTTTCCACCTTGCATTCTTTGACAGAGCAGTTTTTAGTCATGCCATCTGGGTGGCTCAGCCCTTTAAAACAGAGAAAGCAGAGGAATTGTCCTATTTCGACTGGTAAACGCAGGATCCAGGTTGACTCTCATACATGGGTGCTATGCAGGGTTCTCCCGACTCCTGTGCCTGGAAATCCTCTAAAGGCAGTGGGCATGGCTGGGAGAAGTTGAGAAGTCAGAGTGAAGTCAGCAAACATGCAAGCCCCGAACCAACCTGCAGAGCTGTGTGGTCATTTTACTTTTGCATACTCATCCATTCCCTATTTCATGTCCTCTCTTGATATGTGGAAAAATCAATGTCCACAAGGTATTAGAAAAACCATCGGATTGCCCTTACCTGCCACCAGGTGACACCTGATATTGATTTAGCTTATGAAAAGGATTCACAGATTTGCTGAAGCCTGGAAAAATCAAATGTTATGAGCCTCATGATCCCATCCTCCTTCTCTGCTCTCAGCTAACACCAGAAGAGGTAATTGGGAAATAATAGACCAAAGAAGCTCTTTTGGTGTGCACACAAGGAGAACAAAATACAGGAGAATCATTTCTTTGGGAGAGAAGGGATTTTAGTATCATTAGTTTTTATTTAGGGCAATTTTCCCTTTAAGTGCAACAGTCTCTAGACATGACCATTATAGAACAACAATTTTAACACAACCAGTAAATCAAAGAAAAATTACTGCAGAGGGAAGCTTTTTACAGATATTCCGATGGTTATGTACTAGGCAGGTGACTTAGAGCTGGGAAAAACTGGCATCTTCCAGGGAGACTACGCTGGGGTCGCCTAGCCCCTTGGAGAAAACAGTCCCTCTCTTTTAAGTAGAGGGAGTACTAGTAGTAAGACAAATATTTACTCGCTTGTAACTTCAGGCAGTTCCAACGTCTCTGAGCCTTGATTTATACTAATAAATAATAAACTTATTTGGTAGGATTGTTGTGCAAACTGAGATAATGAAAAGTAGCTAATGCCTGCCACATAGCTGAACAAGTGTTAGGTGTTGCTATCATTATTTTTATGGCATTAGAATTAATAGTGAAAGAAACAGAAGCTATAGCAGGAGGGCAGAGTTTCCATTTATTGAATGCCATGGTACCATAGTGATATGTGACCTCCATATGGTTTCATCTTTCTGAACACACAGGGAGACCACATGTCCCAGCTTCTCTTGTAGTTAGTTTAGAATCATATGACAAAATTCTGACCATGGGGATGTAGATGGAACTGATGTTATGAGCTGGCTCCAGGCTGGTATTTACAAACATTAAAAAAAAAAAAAAACCCTTCAAACCTTTCTTTCCTGACTGCACTGATCCTGGAGATCACATATTCCATGTGTCTTGGCTACCAGAAGGAAAGGGGCAATATGACCTGCAATACAGTTTATGTGAGTGATAAATGAACCTTTTCAGACTAAGACCATGAGGCTTAGGAATTTATTTGTTATTGCAGCATTGTCTTACTATACTGAAAAACCCAAGTGTCTACCATGTGTTAAATAGTAAATAAGACACATGAATAAATAACATGACCTCATTTAATCTTCACAAAAACATTGCAAGTTTGCTGGTCCCCCTCACCTGTTGGTTCTCTACCTTGACTCCAGACATGATTTGTGTTGGTATATACTATACTATCTAGAGCTACTTTAGTGGAAAAAGCAGGATTTTGAAAACTGGCTGCTGTTTTGCTTAAAAGTTCTTTTTCTTGTTAGCAGAGGTCAGATGTGCCTTCATTTAGCCATTAAGGATTACACGTTTTTAATCACAATGATGCAATGGAATCTCAGTTGATAACTTGTGATTGTTATATTTTATTTCTAGATTGTTCCTTTTATCATTTTGGGCAACCATTCTTTACTCTTATAAATTATTTTGTGAAGTATAATATCTTGAGTAAAATTAATATCCCTACATTAGCATTCTTTTGTTTAAAATTTGATTAAATGTTATTGGACATTCTTTCACTAATTCCCTCTATAAAATAGTATTCCCAGTCACTCTCTAGTCTCCATGTCTTGCTTTGATGTCATATATATATATATATATATGTGTGTTTATTTATTCATTGTTTATCTATTTTCCTTCACCACTTCTAGTGGTGTATGTATGCGCCAAGCAAACAGAAACATCATCTATTTTTTGTTTTTCTGTTTATGGATTTGTCCCAGTGTGTCCCATACTGTGCCATGTATGTAGGAGGCACTAAATAGACATGTGTTGATTATCACTGGTAAATCATTTTCTGTCCCTTCATTTTCAATCTTTATGCTTTGTTTTGTTTCAGGTATGGCTCTTGGTGACCTTGATGTATTTAGATGCTATTTTAATTAATTTATATTGTGATTACTGATTTGGATTAATTTATACCATATTTTTTGTTTAATTGAGGTATCTATAGATTCACATACAGCTTTAAGAAATAATACAGAGAGATCTATGCCTAGTTTTCCTGGATGGTAATATTTTGCAAAACTATAGTGTAGTAGTATCTAGATATCAACATTGATACAATCCACTAGCCTTACTCAGTTATCTTGGTTTTACTTATACTTGTGTGTATGAATTAAGTTCTATATAATTTTATCACCTGTGTAGGTTTGTGTATCCACTATCATAATCAGGATACTAAACAATTCCAATACCATAAGAATCCCTTTTGTAGCCACTCTTTTATAACCACACACAATTCTATCTCTTACTCTGCCACTCTACAACCCCTATTCTGTTCTCCACTTCTAAAATTTTATCATTTCAAAAATGTTACATATACCGAATCATACAGTATGTGATTTGGGGATTGGCTCTTTTAAAAGTAGTATTTACATAACATAAAATTAACTACTTAAAGGTGCGGAGTTGGGTGACATTAATAATTTAAAGTGTGCAACCATCACTTCTACTAGGTCCAAAATATTTTTATTACACAAAAGGAAACCTGTACCTATTAAGCAGTCACTCCTCATTGCCCTCTCCTCATGGCCCCTGGCAATCATTAATCTGCTTTCTCTGCGGATTTACCTATTCTGGATATTTCATATAAATGGTATCATATAATATGTGACCTTTTATATCTGGCTTTTTTTTTACTTAGCATAATGTTTTCAAGGTTTATGCATGTTGTAGCATGTATCAGTAGTTCATTCCTTTTAATGATTAAATCATATTTCCATTGCATGGATATAACAAATTTTCATTTACTCATTTATCAGTTGATGGACATTTGAGATACTTCCACTTTTTTTATTGTGCATAATGCTGCTGTGAACATTCATGTATAGGTTTTTGATGGAACATCTGTTTTCAATTCTTTGGGGTATATATCTAGGAATGGAATTGCTGGCTTATATGGTAATTTTGATACTTTTTGAGGAAGGAGCACTTGTTATTTTCCGTTTTTTGATTACATCCGTTTTAGTGGATATGAGGTGATATTTTATTGTGGTTTTTATTTCCATTCCCCTAATGACTAATAATGTTCAGCATCTTTTCATGTGCTTTTTGTCCATTTGTATATCTTCTCTGGAGAAACATCTATTCAAGTCCTTTGTCCATTTTTTGAATGAGTTGTCTTTTGATTGGTAAATTGTAAGAGTTCTTGACATATTCTAGATACTAGTAACTTATTAGATACATGATTTGAGGATATTGTCTCCCATTCTGTAGCTTTTTTCACTTTCTTTTTTTAAAAATTTTATTATTATTATACTTTCAGTTTTAGGGTACACGCACACAATGTGCAGGTTTGTTACATATGTATACATGTGCCATGTCGGTGTGCTGCACCCATTAACTCGTCATTTAGCATTAGGTGTATCTCCTAATGCTATCCCTCCCCCCTCCCCCACCCCACAACAGTCCCCGGAGTGTGATGTTCCCCTTCCTGTGTCCATGTGTTCTTATTGTTCAATTCCCACCTATGAGTAAGAACATGCGGTGTTTGGTTTTTTTGTCCTTGCGATAGTTTGCTGAGAATGATGGTTTCCAGTTTCATCCATGTCCCTACAAAGGACATGAACTCATCATTTTTTATGGCTGCATAGTATTCCATGGTGTATATGTGTCACATTTTCTTAATCCAGTCTGTCGTTGTTGGACATTTGGGTTGGTTCCAAGTCTTTGCTATTGTGAATAGTGCCAGAATAAACATACGTGTGCATGTGTCTTTATAGTAGCATGATTTATAATCTTTTGGGTATATACCCAGTAATGGGATGGCTGGGTGAAATGGTATTTCTAGTTCTAGATGCCTGAGGAATCACCACACTGACTTCCACAATGGTTGAACTAGTTTACAGTCCCACCAACAGTGTAAAAGTGTTCCTATTTCTCCACATCCTCTCCAGCACCTGTTGTTTCCTGACTTTTAAAAAGTCAGGTTTTTTCACTGTCTTGATAGTGTCTCTTGAAGCACAAAATTTTTAATTTGGGTGAACTTCAATTTATCTATTTTTTATCTTTTGTTACTTGTGCTTTTGGTGTCATATCTAAGAATCCATTGCCAAGTCCAAAGTTGTGAAGATTTACCCCTATGTTTTCTTCTAAGTGTTTCATATTTTTAGCTCTTACATTTAGGTCTTTGACTCATCTTAATTTTTGTATATGGCATGGGTAGAGGTCTAACTTCATTCTTTTGCAAGTGGGTATCCAGTTATTCCAGAACCATTTGTTGAAGAGACTATTCTTTCCCCATTGAATTACCTTGGTACCCTTGTCAAAAAATGAATTGATCATAGACGCATGACTTTATTTCTGGACTCTCAATTCTATTCCGTTAATCTTTATTTTCTATCCTTATGCCAGTACCACCCTGTTTTGATTACTTGTAGCTTTGTAATAAACTTTGAGATCTGGAAATGCAAGTCCTCCAACTTTGTTTTTCTTTTTCAAGATTGTCTTGGCTATTAAAGTTCCCATACAATTTTATATTAATATTAGGATCGACATTTTCATTTCTGCAAAAAAAACCATGGGATTTTGATATGGCTTGCATTGAACCTGTGGATTGCTTTGGGGAGTACTGCCATCTTAGCAATATGAAGTCTTCCAATCCATGAACAGATGTCATTTCATTTATTAGGTCTTCTTTAATTTCTTTCAGAATGTTTTGTAGTTTTTCAGTATTCAAGTCTTGCATCTTCTTGGTTAACTTCATTCCTAAATATTTTATTATTTTTGATGATATTGTAAATATAATTGTTTTTTAAATTTCATTTTCAGATTGTTGCAAGTATATAGAAATACAATAAATTTTTTGTGTGTTGATCTTGTATCCTATATATCTTTGGTGAATTTGTTTATGGCTTTATGTGGATTCTTTAAGATTTTGTACATATAAGATAATGTTATCTCTGAACAGGGATGATGTTATCTCTTCATTTCCAATTTGGGTGCCTTTTATTCCTTTTCCTTGACTAACTGTCCAGGCTAGAACTTGCAGTACAATGTTGAATAGAATCGGCAAAAGCAGCCATCTTTGTTTCGTTTCTTATCTCCTGGGGAAGCTTTTAGTCTTCACTGTTGAGAATTATTTTAGCTGTGGGTTTTTCATAAATACCCTTTAGCAGGTTGAAGACATTCACTTCTCTTCCTAGTCTGTTGACTTTTTATTACAAAAGGGTTTTGGATTTTGTCAAATGCTTTTTCTGTATAAAATTGAGATTATCATGTGCTTTTTTGTCTTCATTCGATTAATATGGTATATTACATTGATTGATTATTTGCTATGTTGCCTAGTGTAATATCGCTTGATATAGTGTTCATAGTGGTTACTCTGGCATTATAGTATACATATGTGATTTATAAGAGTCTACTGTATATCAGTTTCCTGTTGCTGCTATAACAAATTATCACAAATTTAGTGGCTTAAAACAACATAAATTTATTCTGTGATAGCTCTGGAGGTCAGAGGTCTAAAATCAAGGTATTGGCAGGGCTGCATTCCTTCTGGAGGCTTCAGGAAAGAATTCATTTCCTTTTCTCACTTGTCAAGGCTTTGCACGTTCCTCTGCCTGTGGTCCCTCTCTTCATCTTCAAAGCCAGAAGAGTGGAATCTTCTCTCCTTTCTGATCTCTTCTTCCATTCTTCTATCTCCTTTTTCTGATTCTGATCCTCCTCTCTCCCTCTTATAAGGACCCTGGTGTTTACATTGAGCCCTTGCATAATCCAGGATAATCTCCCCATTTCAAGACCCTTAACTCAATCACATCTACACAGCCTGTTTTATCATGTAAGATAACTTACTCACAGGTTCTGGGGACTAGGACATGGGCATCTTTTGGCCACTGTTCAGCCTACTAAACTGGTGTCAACATTTTGCCATCTCCACTGAAGTGTGGAAACTTTCACTTCTATTTAGATCTCTTTACCTTCTCCACTTTTAGATATCATTGTCTCAGATGTCAGATAGTGTTATAATTTTTGTTTCAGTCGTCAAATATGGTGTATAAAACACATGAGGAAAAGGGTAGTTAGCTGTGTGTACCCATACATACATCTACTTTTGTCATTGTTCCTTCCTCCTTCCTGAAACTACATTATTTTTCCATTTTCTTTCTGTTCGAAGTATTTTCTTTAGCCAGTCTTTAAGGATTTATCTGCAAATAATGAATTCTTTCAGTTTTTCCGTGTCTGAGAATGTTTTCATTTTCCCTTCATTCCTGAAGAATAGTTGCACAGGATACAGAATTTGTGTTTTTACAATTATTTTCTTTCAGTATTAAAAAAATATTGTGTCACATCTTTCTGGCCTCCATGGTTTCAGATGAGAAACCATCATTTCAATGGGTATTCCCATACAGGTAACTCATTGTCTGGCTATTTTCAAGATGTTTTCTTTATCTTTAGTTTTCAGAAGCTTAATTGTGATGTGCCTTGGCATGGATTTATTTGGGTTTATTTTCAGGGGTGTTCACTTAGACCCTTAGTTCTATACATTTGTGTCTTTTACCAGATTTGGGAAGTTTTCAGCCATTATTTCTTCAAATACTCTTTCTGCCCTACTCTTTCTCCTCTACATCTGGAATGGCAGTCACCTGTTTAGGTTTAGAAAGCAGGTCTTGGACTACTTTGTAGGCTGTAGTTTCAAAAGCAGATTAATTTTCAATGTCTTTATGGTATTATTTTGGTTTTCTTAGTTTGTCTCCTACCACTGGGGTTCCCACTGATGCTTGCTGATAAGGCCTTAGTGGGGTAGAAAGAGCTTCCTCAGGTGGGGCCACCAGGTATCCCTCAATAAGAGAGGAGTGTGGTAGAATCCCCTGACATCCCTTGCCCCACTTCACATCATCACACATACCCCCAGGTTGTCTTGGGTGGGAGATGGGATTCTAGGGCTGGGGGGAGAAAGAAGCTTCTGGAACCAGGCTGCTTGCTGGAGCTGGGTCCCTTGCCTCTTGGCCTAGGGTCTCTGGGCAGGAGAGGAGAGTCTTAACACATAGGGACAAAGGGGTTTCCCAAATCAGGCCACCTGCTGTAACTGCATCTCTCCTGCTAGCTTCACCTGCCAGCCCCTATACTTCTTGGTGGAAAAGGTGACCCTCAAGCCTGGGAGTCCGAGCCGGGGGTAAGAGTGCCTCCCCTGGCTGCTTATTTCTGGCAGGGCTCCTAATGAATTCCCCTTGCCAGTGGTGTTGGGTATGCCTCATGTTGTTAGGACTCCCGTTGGATCCAGAGGAAGAATGAGCCTTCTGTTGCCAGATTGGTGGCTGGAAAATACGAGGTTGTGGTAGCTTTCTTCTCTTGGGTGTAGGAATGCAAGACACTACCTCTTTGTTATTGGTCTAGTCTTAAAGTCCCAAACCAGTTCATCTTTCTCTTACCACTTTCCAGAGGTCTTCAGTTGTCTCTTGCTCTGTTTCCAGGGTGTATAGCTGTGCTTAGCAGGAATAAGGAGAGAAAACAAGGCCTATGTCATCTTGTCCAACTAGAGTGACATTTTTTTTTTGATGATTTATCTTCATTGACTTTACTCTCTCCTATTGGAATGCTTATTAAATGGGTTTTGGATTTTGTTTTCTTACTTCACTTTTGAAAATGTTTACTCTTATGTTTTCCATCTCTGTCTTTTTGCTACAGAGGATTTTCTTATCTTCTCTTTCACTACTTTAGTTTTTATATATGTTTATTCCATTTTTTTGCCCAGCTATTTATCACTTCAATTTTCAGATTTCAAATTTTTAATCATGTTCCCCCCACCACCCCATGATTGTTCCTTCTTCTCTAATGAAGCCAAGAATTCAAATAAGAAGTACAATTTTAAAATTGCTTTCTTCTTCTTGTTTATATTTCTTTAATTTAATGTTGTTTTGGTTCATTTTGTCCTTCTACTTTCATGCTGTTGATTTTTCTTAAAGGTCTGGAGACTCTCGCTGACTTTCCACATTTGTGAGTGAAGGGCACAGCTGTTTGGTATGGGTAGTGCATGAGGAACCCTTTCCTATTGTGGGTAAGGCATGGCAGGATGCCTGATGCTGAGCTTGACAGACAAGCAGGCTCATCTCATGATTTCCACCCCTGGCTGAATACAGTGGACTTGACCCTTGTTGGAGTGGCACTGTTGCCAGGTCTTATTGCAGTTCATCTGCTGAGGAGGTTGGTCGAATTCCCAGTCTCTTCTCTCCACTTTTCTCAACATCCACACTGTGAGCTTCAGGGTGTCAGCTAGGTTTGGATGCTTCAGCCAGCTTCCTTGGACCTCAGGGAAGTATGGTGCCACCCAGCCCAGGGGATAACACCCCAGTGAACGCTGGTGGGGTACTCTCCCTGAGGGTTGTGCAAGCTGCTGATCCACTTGGTGTGCAAAGAAAATCTTGGAACTTGTATCTACCTGAATGTTAGCTAAAATATGAAAGATATCAAAGCTTACTAATTTTAATATATGGATTGTCATTCCTGAGGTAAGAGGTAAGAGTTCCATAATCCACTTGTTTGCTTGTTTGATTGTCTTGTGATGAATTGCAGTTATATCTTCTTGGTTAAAGGGATTTATGGATAATACATTTCATTAAAAGAATCTAATCCTTGCAAAATGGTTAAGTAATTAAAATTTCTGGCATAGAAAATGTGAATCAAGGATAACTGAAAATGCCGACACTGGTAAACAACTAGAGAATAGCAAAGCTGATACTTCTAACCTTTATTCACCCCATTATGTGATGCAAATATTGATGATTTCATAAGATCCGATGAGAATTTGGCCCCATAAAGTTCAAAACGATCATGAAGACTATTTATTTTGAAGATAAATTTTCACTCATGATCATTAATGATTAATCTTACCCAAATATAAATTGTGTTGAGATATTTACTAATGAGAATAGCAATATGTATATTGCTATATATAAAAATATGTATATATTTATAAATACATTTACATAAATTGTAGTTGTGTGCTTCATTTTTTAAAAAACATAATGAGTACCTGATTCAAAAAAATGTAAAAACCACTGCTGTAGACAGTCCTCCAACTAATGATCCTGATTATCATCCCACAGCCAAACTCAAGCTGACAGACCCTCTGGGGCTCCCCTGGGAGGAACTGCACTTACTGCTGCTAGAGCCTTCTCCCTTGTGGGTTTTGAGTGGCGAGAATCCAGTCACATCTGTATTCTATTGTCCATAAATTTTTTATCACTTCTGTTCCATCGATGATACTCTTCCTTATGTTTAAGTGCTGGCACGAATTTATTCTTTGTTGCCAAATGTTACTGACACTTTTGTGGGGTCCTGAGGGGAGAGAGGGCAATGCATATGCATAGGTCACCATCCCAAATCTAAAGCCAAAAGATTGCCATTGAACTTGCAGAACAACAAACTTCCTACTGACTAAAGTTTCCTTTGTAAACAATATTTTAAAAAAATTTTCTGTTGGTATTTAGTTAAACAAAAATCAAAACAAGCAAACACAACCTGACTCAGGGGCCAGGGACATGCAAGCTTGGATTTAGTAAGGCACTAAGAACTCCTGGAGCCCAGATATGGCTTAGTCATGTTGTCCAAGGGTAAGGTGAGGCTGGTGAAGGGGAGGGCAAGTTGTTATCATCACTGGGGGGGAGTGGATGCTATTTAAAGGAAAAAAGGGAAAGGCTATTTTTTTTCCAACCAGGAAAATCTCTCCCACCAGTGTGTGGCTAACACCAGAATTAGAACCAAGCATCCTCTACCCACTCCTACCACAGCCATAATAAGAGTCACCTTCTGGTGCCCTTGCCTGCTACAATCCTTGGATGCTCCTGTGTTTGCTTTTAATGAGGGAGGCTGTTTCTTTACAAGGCCCTCCTATTGCTTTGGCTTTATGATACACACACTCCCTCCTAAATATGTCATGTAGCACATTCAAAATGAAAACGAATTTAAATTAATTGGGTTTGAGATTCCTTTTCAGAGAATTTCATGAGGGCTTTTGAAATAACAGAAGTGTCACAAACACAGGTTGGAATGCAGACATCGGGTACAAAGAGTATGCTAGAGGAAGACACAGTTGTCAAAAAGGTATTTTTCCCCCTGCAGTGACAGGTGGCTCTGACAGCTCTGGTTTGTCAGCAGGCAGACACATGAGGATGAGGGGATCATGAGGATGAGGGGATCAGAAATGAAAGATGCCAGTGGAAATAATTCCTTCCGTGGCTGTGAAGTGATCATGACATTGCTGTATCATAACATAGCTCTGAAGACAGGATCAAAATGAAATCTCTCAACCTGCAGAAGAAATTTCTACCTGATAATGTCCTCCCTCCAGCCCTTTCTATATCTGCTGGTGTCCTCTGAGAGTGAGTGGGAAGGGAAAAGACTGAGGAGATGACCAGCTCAGGTCCATGAATTTCTAGAGGAGGCTGCTTCAGACAGGGTGTGATTTTCAGTCTTGTCTGTGTCTCTGAGAATATGGTCCCAGGGAGGCTGGAGTATCTAACAGGGGTGTAGTAGGTTGTAGTCTCCAGGCCCCGGCACCAGAAAGAGACCTACCTTTCAAATCAAGAGGTGCTGACGCAATATGACAGTCCATTTTTCCTAGGCCCTTCCTCGCCTTCTAAGGGTTGCTGATTGTAGGAAGGGTATTCATTTTCTTAGAAAAGATGGTCTTCAAAAAATGCTCTCTCCTCAAGGCTTCTGGAAATAGCTGAAGAGAGGGTCTCTGCCTTGTGAGCATCAGGCCCATGTGAGGGTAAGGTTACCATAAGGGAAGGAGAGGGATTACAAGCAAGTTTATAGACTGAATGTTGAAGCCACCAGCCTCTTCTCACTTTCAGGTCTCAGAACCTCAGCAGCTAGATGTTACCTTCCAGGAAGGAGATCAGAAGAATCTTGTCTGGGCAATCTGACCAGACTAGGAGGACAAATTGAAGGATAATGAAATTGAGGATTTCCAAAGAAACAGATCACAGCACTCCATACGTGACATCCATGATGGGGAAGCCTAGCCATCAGACTTTTAGTTTCCTAATTTAAAACATAAGCAGGCAACCAAGAATCACCAGAAAGTCAAAGATGCTCTGTAACTGAAAACATAGAGACTAAAACAAGTGGGGAAATAAGGTAAATTGGAGGGAATAAAGAAAATGCAAGAATAAGAAAACTTAAAAGCTGTCATCAGTATTATCTGATAGCTAGTAAAATACATTATCTTAATGAAACAAAAGAATAGGAGACTATAAAAATTAGCATTCAGAAAGCAAAAACTGTAATCTTGAAAATGAAAAATATGATGACAAAAGTGAAAAACTTGATAGAAGAATTGGAAGATAAAGGTGAAGATATCACCCAGAAAGTAGTACAAAAAGAAAGCAATATAATGTTGAAGATAAATAAAAGAATATTTTAACAATGTCTCAGAGATCCAAAATCTAAATAATAGAAATTCCCAAGAGAGAGAACAGAGAAAATGGAAGGAAGGCATTCGTTAGTGAAGAAATTAAGGAAACTTGCCTGAATTAAAAGGCATCTTTCCTGAAAAAAATGACCAATTGAGTGCTCAGCAAAAAATAGAGCCACATTATCATCATTAAAATCTTTATCATCTTGTGGGCCTTAAGACCCTCCCCAAAGAGGGTCCTGCCCTACACTCTGGGGGAGGGAATGCTGATATCATGAAGCTCTTGCAAAAACTCAAGAGAACTGGGTTTGGAGAACTTCTGGACGGCTGTGGATGTGGAGGCTCCTGGAGGGTGGCATTCCCAGGGAGGGCATGAAAGCTCTATATCCATTCCCCCATGCCTCACCCTATACATCTCTTTATCTGCATTCTTTGCAATATCCTTTATAATAAACAACTAAAAGAAAAAATCATTAACGTCATCATCTATAAAAGTGAATAAATACATGTAATTGTTTAGAGCTATTGGAAAATAAGCAGAGCAGAACTATAATTCTCGAGAAAAGGAAACTCAACAGGAGATGGTCTCAGGTTCACCTTACTTTCTGTCTGGGGACACTTTCCCTACCTTGATACAGAAAGTTAGATCCCAGGTGGACTATTATTTCACTCAGCTAGGGAGGCAGATAGCTGACTTAGAAGCTGCTGAATATCTGGGAGGGATGGCTCTGTGTGCATAGAGAAAGGACCTGTAGTGGCCAGCAGGGAGCAGGTGCTGCAGGGTGAAAGCTGGACAGGGGTATCAGAGGTCTTACAGTGTTCAGAGACCTTAGAGTTTGGATCTAGTCAGGGTGAAGAGTCCTTGCTGAATCCCTGGAATATTCAAATGACAACCCCACAAAAAAGCCCACATCTTAGGTATAAAATCCACATACATTATAAGAAAAAAATGATAGACAATAACATAAACAAAAAATCCTTAATGAAATATTAGCAAACTGAATCCAGCACTATATACAAACAGTAAAACAATTGACCAAGTAAGATTTATCCCAAGAATGCAGAATTGAAACCAACACCTTGTAGAAATATCTGCACTTCCGTGTTCATCCCAGCATTACTCGAAATAGATATGGGAGCAATCTAAATATCCATTGATGGATAAATGAATGAAGAAAATAGGTATATACATCTAATGGAATATTATTTAGCCTTTAAGAAGAAGGGAATCCCGCCATTTGCGATAACATGGATGAAACAAGAGGACATTATACTAAGTGAAATAAGCCACACACACACAGACAGATAATACATGACACCACTTACCCAATGGTCCCAAGTTCACCTGGTTTTCTGTCTGGCTTTCCCTACTATGGTGCAGAGAGGTGGATCCTAGGCAGATCATTATATCACTCAGCTAAGGAGGCAGATAGCTGACTTAGAGGCTGCTGAATATCTTGGAGGGGTGGCTCCAAATTTATAGAAGCAGATTGTAGAATGGTGGTTGCCAGGGGCTAGAGAGAGGAGGAAATGGAAAGGTATTAGTTAAAAGGTACAAAGCTTCAGTCATACATGATGAATAAGTCCTAGAGAACTACTGCATATATGGCATAGTGCCTGTTTTAAATAATGCTGTATTACATACTTAAAAATTCGCTAAGAGCGTACATCCATGTTAAGTGTTCTCAACACAAAATCATCATAATAATAATTAATGAAGAGGGCACGAGGAAACTTTTGAAGGGGCTAGATATGTTAACAGCATAGATTATGGTGATGATTTCACAGGTATGAACTTATCTCCAAACTTGCAAGTTGTACACATTAAATATGGACAGCTTTTTGTATGTTGGTTATGCCTTAATAAAGTGGAATTTTTAAAAAAGAATAGAAATAGCAAAAACTTGGAACCAACCCAAATTTCCATCAATGATAGACTGGATTAAGAAAATGTGGCACATATACACCATGGAATACTATGCAGCCATGAAAAAGGATGAGTTCATGTCCTTTGTAGGGACATGGATGAAGCTGGAAACCATCATTCTGAGCAAACTATTGCAAGGACAGAGAACCAAACACCACATGTTCTCACTCACAGGTGGGAATTGAACAATGAGAACACTTGGACACAGGATGGGGAACATCACACACCAGGGCCTGTCGTGGGGTGGGGGGAGGGGCAAGGGATAGCATTAGGAGATATACCTAATGTAAATGACAAGTTAATGGGTGCCGCACACCAACGTGGCACATATATACATATGTAATAAACCTGCACGTTGTGCACATGTACCCTAGAACTTAAAGTATAATTTAAAAAATACTAAAAATAAAGGGAAAATGTGGCTATTTCAAGAGATACTGAAAAAGGTTTGACAAAATTCAGTAAGTATTCATGGTAAAAAAAAAAAAAAAACTCTTAGAAACCAGGAATAGGAGGAAATAGCCTCAATCTGATGAAAAGTATCTACCAAAACAAACAAACAAAAAATCCTATAGCTAACATTGTACTTGATGATGAAGTTTTTAAGACTTTCCCCCTAAGATTGGTATTGAGGCAAGAATATTCTCTCACCCCTTGAATGCAACATTGTATGTGAAGTTCTAGCCATTATCATAAGGCAAGATATAGAAGCAAAGCCACAAAGATTATGAACAAAGAAGTAAAACTCACATTTATAGACAATGTAATTGTTTACATAAACAATTATGTAAGCTAAGGAGGCAGATAGCTGACTAATAACAATAACAATTAATAATAATTATTTAGGAATTTATATACCAAAACATTCTATAGAATCTGATTTATGAACTTGACACACTACAGAATATAAAGTCAATACACAAAATGCAAATGATATCTATGTAATAGGAACAAACAACTGGAAAATCAAATCACAACATAGAACATACAGTATAATTCAAACTTCAAGGCATGATAGCTAGATAGATAATAGATAATAAATAGATGTTAGATCATAGATTAGATAGATAGATAAATGGTATTAGAGGATAGAGGAGAAAGACCACAGAAAGACATATGAACTTTTCCTCCACGAATAGGACAATATCTGTTTCATCCTAGTTTTTGCCATGGTAATAAATGACATTTCTATCTACCTGGTTGTTCATGCCAGAAACCTGGAAGTCATTCCCAACCTTACCTCTCTCTCAAGCATCTCATCCAAACAATCACCAAGTTCTGTTAATTCTTCCTCCAAAGACAGCTTTAATCTGTCTACTTCTCTCCCTCTGAGTTGCAATCACCCTAGTCCAAGCTATTACAATTTCTCACTGGGAACGCCTCCTAAATCTTTTCCTCAGGCCCAACACATTTTCCACAGAGCAATCATAGTGATTAAAAAAAATAAATAAACTGGACAATGCCTCCTTTGCTTAACACCCTTCGAAGGCTTCCAACTGCCTCAAAAGCTGCTGGAGATATACGAGGCAATGAGAAAGGGGAGGGAAATCCCCCAGCTTTTTCCTTCCCCTTCCCTCCAATATCCTGTCCATCCTCCCACTGGCTGAACCTGCCAGAGGCCAGTGGACAAGGGCCCGTGGAAAATACAACCTGCAGTAATCAGCCTTCCCCATTCCTCACTACCCCAAGATACAAAATATCAGTGTAGGCAAGGAATGGATCTGAAGACAAACAGGCCCAGGGTCTCTTTAGCTTCAGAGGTCAAAGGAGGACTCTTAGGAGGAGGCTTCAAACTGAGCCCTGAGGCAGGCGTGCTGGCTCATGCCTATAATCCCAGCACTTTGGGAAGCCAAGGCGGGCGGATCACAAGGTCAGGAGTTAGAGACTAGCTTGGCCAATATGGTGAAACCCTGTCTCTACTAAAAATACAAAAATTAGCCGGGTGTGATGGTGGACGCCTGTAGTCCCAGCTACTCTGGAGGCTGAGGCAGGAGAATTGCTTGAACTGGGAGGTGGAGGTTACAGTGAGCCGAGATCATGCCACTGCACTCCAGAACAGAGTGAGACTCCGTCTCAATAAAAAACAAAACAAAACAAAACAAAAAAAACCTGAGTCCTGAAGGATGAGAAAGAACAGCTACATGAAGAACAGGGAGTGAAGACTCTGGGTAGAGAGAAGTGCATGGACAAGCACACATAGGCAAGAAGCAGGAACTGTGCTGTGTGGCTGGAGTGCGGTGAGGGAAGCCAGAGAGAAGGGCAGGGGCTGATGACGCAAGGCCTCACAGGCTGTGGTGTGGAGTCTGGACTTGATTGTAAGTGGCACAGTCTGATAAACACCCATGTGGGGAAGATTCTTCCTGGCTGCCATGTGGAGAGTGGTTGGGCCCCGAGTCAGGTGAGGAAACAGGGAGATCCTGGGGAAGCTGCTGCAGCCGTCCAGGCCTTGAGCTGCAGTGGAGACAAGGAGAACTGGGAGGAGCCCAGGTGTATATCCTTTCCCTCTTGGCATGATGAGGTTGGGAGGGGTCCAACTCTCCCAGGGCATCCGTTTAGTCTGAGGACAACACCCTCCTGGACCATGTTCTTGATTGATGAGGATCTTTCCTCCATTCTGAGCATTGCCGAGCTGGAGCTGAGGCAGCCTGTGGCCCTAAAACCTTCACTGATGTATTTGCTCCTTGCTCAGACTTCCTCATAATCTGGGCCTCTTCCTCCAGAAATTGGGACTCACCAAGGGCCAGAGGCCACTCTTCCTGGTTGTATATAGTCAGTGGACTTAGAGGAGGGATAGAGTACACAATGAGGGCTGGGCTTCTCCCAACCTGGCCCTTCATTCATTCATTTCCTTAAATCCTCCCACAAACCACCTGTTTTCTAAACCACTTCTCTCTGAGAATCTGAATAGAGGTAAGGGGCTCCCTTCCAGCCCAACTCTCTCCATGCATGTGTAATTTGCATAGCAAGGGCAAGGTTAGTGACAACAATCCTTCTACATCTTGTGTCTGTGGGTGGAGTGCAGTCTTGACAACTCAGCTTCCAGCAGAAAGCCTTTCACCATCCACTCAGCCCTCACAGCCCCCAAAAGATCAGGAACAATCTACTCAGCAGGTCCACTGACCCATTTCTTGGGTTGGTTCCACATCTGCCCTGTCTCTGGCTCCAGGCTCCTTCTGTGCGTCTGCGGAGTCTCCATTGGGTTTTAAGGATAGTGATTTCTATAGTCAGGAAGATGCTACAAGCCCGTCACAGAGGACTTGGGGCAGAACTGGCTTTTTGCAAATGAGGAATCAAGCCAATTTGGAGCTAACGGATGGCTTAAGTCTGATAACCATGTCAACCCAGTTGCATACTATGGGCATTTCTGGGAATGTTTTTTGTACCCATCCCTGTTTGAAGTACTACGGAGAATAGAAATTAATCTTGAGAAAGGGTTCCACTTTTACACTTTACTTAGCAGAACAAACCTTTTTATTCATTCATGAAACAGCAGGGTATTTCTAGTTTAGAAAGACATTTGGCTCCCCCATACCCTGTGAAATCTCACCTCTTAGTGGCTGTAAGAGCAGCACAAATTCAAAGGAGCACCAGGGATTGCCATGATGCAGGCTATCTTAGACTGACGAATAGAGAGAGCTAAAAATTAGAATACTACTCGAATCTGATCTAATTTCCCCATATGATTCTCCTTACAGCATTCTCATTAAATGGCAATCCACACACCCTCAGCTCTCTCAACTGCATCATCAGGTGTGCAGTCTGCCAGGGTTACTCATTCTGTGGTTGGGCAGCTCTGTCAGAAAGTTCTTTCTTATATTGAGCAAAAACCTGCCTCCCTGTAGTGTGATTGTTCTGTCTTCCCGACTGACTTGGGACAAATCATCGCCTCTTTGGCATGGAGTCCCGAAGGGAAGACTGCTCTCATGTGCCTTCTGAATGTTTTCTGGGCTCAGCCATTTATTTCCTCCAATTCTCTCTCCTAAGGCTTGATTTTGGTTCCCTCATTGTTCCTGAGGCTTCCTATGGACACCTCCCTGTGATGGCGTCAGAGCCCAGAAGCAAACACAGCCCTCCAGGTGGGGGATGGGTTCTCACCTGAGTTTACTGGAGTCACCAATCCCTCCCTAGGGCACTCTGCTTCGGTTACTCAACCCTACCTGTACCTCACTTTCCTGATCCACAAAGGGGAATAAAATAGTACCTACCTCTTAGCTTTGCTTGAGGGCTAAAGCAAATAATCCACATAAAGTACACTGACTAAATGTGGTTCATCGATTTAGCCTAGGTCCCCTCTGGAGCCTGGAGTAGACTGGCAGGCAGAAAATTTTTGTGAGAAGATAAGGCAGAAAATAAAAATTGGAGCAAGGAGACTCACATACAGGTCCTGAGAGGACTGAAGCAGGAAGGAGGGGAGGCCAATACATGGGACTGTCTTGAGTTGGTCACCACTGTTGGCAACTGGGGCTCAGTCCTGCTGGAATTGTCCACCTGAGGCATGAAGAGGGGAGCATTTATCAACGTCCATTGGCCAAGGATGGCCTTCTTGCGTGTTAACGTTCTCATACCTTCTGACAGCATGCAGAAATGCCAACAGGTCCCTAATTACCCCACACAAAGCAAGAGAGAAAAAGTGCAGCTGAAGCAAGGTGCCATCAGGTTAGAAAAGGTGGTTGTCCCAATAAACGCTGGAGCAAAAGGGCTACAAAGATGTGAAGGAGGTTATAAGAGGTGTCTGATATATCATGCTCAATAAATCCTTGTTATTTTTCTTCTTATTATTATCATTATCATCATCAAAATGTATGCAAGCCCAAGGTCATATTCACTCTTTGCCAGACACATGCTGATCCTGGTCAGACTGTTGCCACAGTGCCATGTTTCCCCCAATAACTTCAGAGACACAGATAGTGAGCTGTGATTTCTAAAGTACCAACTTCTTACAAATTGCACACTCAGCAAAGCATTCTGATCTGCCTTTCCTGTGGATTTCTTCATGACACTACGGTATCTTGTGCTTACTGACTGAATCTGAATTTCTTAGTCTACAAAATGGGTAGCTAGGCATGATGGGAGGGTATAATACAACCTCTTTCCAGGCTGAAGAAAAGTGCTTTTCCAAGGGACCTGCACTGGAAAAACTGTGTGCTGGTCTGCCTCAAAAGCTAATGGGGCACCCTCCATTTGCCAGTGGTCCCCAGACACACAGAAGTGGTCTTTGATGGTCTCTTTGGAGCACAGAGAGAATGAATGATAGACATCAGGTCTACAGCTGCATAGGTGGACCCCAAGAGAGAGTAATACTATCAGGAAGGGTGTTGGGCACACTGACCGCTGGCTGACACACCCTGGGGGAGGCTATACTCTCCTCAATGCCAGGTGTGAAATATGGGAATGAGTGAGAGGACAGACAGTGCTCTCTCCTCCCTACTTCAAGTCTCCATGGCCAAAGCCTGGCCCATAATAGGGAAGGTGAAATCCGAATTTGCAATCTAGACCAAATTGACCAGAGATCCTAGGATTTCCCAAGATATACTTGACAGGTGAGAAGGGGAGACTTGACAAAGCACAACCGAAGGTAAAGATTGGGGGAAAACCCCTTCCTGCGTATGCCCTGTAGAGTTCAGACAGTTTCATCACCTTGTGGAGCTGAAGGCCAGAGGGTCACCGGGGCGGGACCAGTTCATAGCACGCTTCCATCTCAGGCTTACTCTCCTACAAAGAATCCATGGGGTGGGAAGGTTTGGGGCAGCCTTCCTGCCCAAATCAGAACATTATGCCCAAATCAGAACGTTATGCTTAATTGTCCTCATTATTTCTCTGGAAGTGGTGCTGAATAAGAATCAGATGGAGTGCTGTCTTCTACTTTTCTGTAATTTCACCCAGGAAGGCGACTGACCAGGGTGGGGTGATTACCCCTGGCCTTCCCATCTGTGCTGGAGACGAAGCCTGGCACTCAGCCAGGGGTACTCCGATCTGTGCTCCAGGCAAAGGAGCTCCTGACAAGCAACTGACACTTCCACTGCTCTCATGCCAGCAAGAGGCACAACTTTAATTAAACGGGGTTGCTTAAAACTGCAATAGAAGAGCTGGGGGCTTAGACAGCCTCTCCTTCTATGACATCACCCTGCTTGTGTGCCTTCTTTCTCCCTTCCTTGGGACTAATCTTCCCTTGGCAGCTGCCTTTCTCTGACTTCAGACCACTGAGATTTCTTTAACTTCTGCCTTCAAAGCCCTTTGCAAAAATAAACTCTGAGGCTGGAGCTGGTGGGGGGTATAGAGAGAAAAGAGCTTCCTTTCTGTGGGTCACCTCTTTCGGAAGAGTGAATTCTTTTGGGACCTTCTCCTGAACAACCCTTCCCCCTGTCTGATTGTGCATGCTTAATAAGAGTAGAACACGTGAACACCCATCTGAGCATTGTATGTTGCCTAAGAGAGATCCAATTTGATCATGTCCTATAAGTGTAGATACAATCTATGGGGAAAATAAGCCATATGTCTCAGTAACTACACTGCTGAGATGGCCACAGGGGATTAGACAGTCCCTCAAGGGTAGAGTTGAGGGGCAAGCCTGGTTTCTTGGGACCTGGGGACTTTAGTTCCAGGTTGCTTTCTCAGCACAATGCTAGTAGAAGAAAGGGACAGGGTGCTGGAAAGAAGACATGGCTACATTTCCATACAGGTTTTGCCAAGTTCCAGTTGGCTCACCTCCCAGGTATCATGGCCAGGTACTCCTGTATTGCTATTCGCTGCCCACTAGAATGAAGGCTAGAGCTGTATTTATTTCAGTATTTTGTTGTTTTAAAAGGGAGTTTCTTTTGCTTGGAGGTGGGTTTGCTTTTTCCCTTTAAGTAGGATATTGTAATTCTGCTCTGGCTTCTTGAAGTTGATCTTTTGCAGGCTGCCATATTTAAAGGAGGGTGAAAGAGAAACCGAATAAATAATCTCACAGTGCTTGATAGCCAGGTGTCAGAGATGGATAGGAGAAGATAAGGGCCTCTTCCTGGTGACTTATTCTTGGTATGAAATTTATCAGGGCAGGGAGGAAAGCCTCAGAGAGAATGTTTAATCAGAGGAAGCAGTGAATGATGGGCAGAGTCATCACGTCCACCCTCCGCAGTGCAATCCTAAGGAATAGGAAACTGCGCCTTTGTCTGCCCCTCTTAGCAGTTTTTAATTTTTAAATGCATTAAAATTCTTTTTAAATAAGTGAAGAGTTCTGAAGGTGTTTTTTTTTTTTTTTTTTTTTTTTAATAACTCTGACTTGACTAAAAGTTGGATTGAGAACGTCATTTTTTTTTTTCTGGAAATTTTCCCCAGCCTTTGAAGTACTCTGAACTATATTCTCCCTTCAGAGAGAAAATGGTTGTTTTGAAAGTTGCCTTTTAAGCAGCAATGCTGTTTTTTCTCTGCTGAGAGCTGCTCTTGTGCACTTCAAAAGCAGAGCATGTCAGCCTTCTCCACCCTGTTTCTCCCCTTTGAAGTAAGTGTGGGAGCAGCCGCTCTCTTAATCACACTCTTTCGAATTTCCATGGCACTTTATAGTGTTCAAAGCTCTTTCACAGCCATTATCTTATTTGATCCTTACTACAACCCTCAAGGTATGCAGGGCAGCTATCTTTATCCCCATTTCGCAGATTAGAAACCTCAGACTCAGAGAGGTGGAGATATGCCCCAAGGTGACAGGACCCCCAAGCTAGAGGACACGAGAGCAATTCTGAGCCTTCTATGGCTACTGTGGAGCTCTAGCAAATTGTGCCTCCTTGCTCAACTGGCATTTGGGAGACCAGGAATTGAGAAGTTGGGGTAATTGGCATTCCGTCCAGTGTACAATATCTATGTGTTCTCTGGACCACTCTGCACGTAGTTCTGGAGAATGAGCTAGGAATAGACCCACAAGATGACTTCCTGTGCTACAATGAGCAAAATAAAGTTTGAAATAAATGTGAGCATTGACAGATCTTGTCCCCTGCTCTCATGTCCAAAATCTAAGTAGCGGTGGTTTCTTCTCCCCAACCTCAGGACTTAGCCCATACCGGGTCATGGGAGCAGGACCATCAGATGCTCTGTCTCATAGGTGCCCTGGCCAGTTGCCTTCCTGGGTGAAATTACAGCTTCCAGGCTCACAGGCCGCTGGTCCAGCTAGTTTAGGTGATATCATCTTTTTTTTTTTTCCTTTTTTGAGACAGGATCTTACTCTTTTGCCCAGGCTGGAGTGCAGTGGTGTGATCTTGGCTCACTGCAACCTCTGCCTCCTGGCTGAAGTGATTCTTGTGCCTCAGCCTCCCCAGTAGTTGGGACCACAGGCACGCACTACCACTCCTGGCTAATTTTTTGTATTTTTGGTGGAGATGGGTTTTCACCTTGTTGCCCAGGCTGGTCTTGAACTCCCAAGCTCAAGCGATCTGCTTCCCTCAGCCTCCCAAAGTGCTGTGATTACAGGCATGAGCCACGGTGCCTGGCTGGTGATACCATCTTTCAGTGACTGAATTTCAGCCCATTTTGAATCAATACATTATTTTTGTTCATAGCTTAATCCCTATGTCTAAGGCAAAATTTAACTCAGAATTCAGGCTTCTACGACAAGCTGTCATCTTTTCTACCTGTACATCTAGTAACTGAAACTTATGGAAATTTCTTTCAATGAAGACACTTCATGCTCAATACGCTTAATTTATTGATTATATCAACTGATTCATCCAACAAACACCTTAGACATGGTAGCTGCCCTGAGACTTTGGCAGAGAAATGAATGAGCCCAATGTGAAAAGACACAAAGATGCCCCAGGGTGGGGCAGTGGGAGTGCCAATATGCAAATGAGCCCAGGTGCTGAGATCATCTCAGTCCAGGACTGACACAGAGAAGGCTTTCCGGGGGAAGGAAATGTCTGATTTGGTTCCCAAAATGTGAATAGTTGTAGGCCATGCTCAGATGGCATGGGGAGGGAGCAGCGAAAGAGAGGACATACTTAGAGGAAGAAGCAGAATGAAGAAATGTCAGTAGGTAGGAAGAGGGTTCACTGGGGGCTAAAAGTATCTCAGTATGACTAGACCACAGAGTTTGGGAAGAAGAAGGGAGAGGTAATAGATGAGGCCAGCATGTGAGGGCTTAATCATAAAGGAACAAATTAAAAATCTTGGACTTTTTCCCGAAGGCAATGTGCAGCCTTTAATAAGGGTTTTTAAGCAGGAGAATGTCATGCTCAGATTTGCATTTTAGAAAGATCATTCTAGTTGCAGTCTAGAGAATCCAGCACAAATAGACAGAGACCCAGCCTTTCCCACAGGTCTGCTCAAGACATGAGCAATTTGAGGGAGACAGTTGGAACATGCTAGTTCCCCATTTTCCTGGATCCCCTAAGCTCTGTCCTCTTATTTAGCAAGGTCATCAGAAACCAAAATGTCTGGCCTGGGCTGTTTTAGTTCCCCACAGACATGCCATTGCCAAGCTAGAATTTGATATTTCATTTACATAAGAACCATTCACCCAGAAAAATGCTCTGTGTTTTTGTCAAATTAAGATTAAAGACATTGTTTATCAAGTACCCAATATCTTTTCTTTGAGGCGTCTCTCGGAATGAAACTTCTTTTTATTCAGCACCAAGAAAAATGTTCACCATGGTTCTCCTGTATGTAAAATGCGGGTTGCTCGGCTACCTTTCCGGGCTGTTGGGAAGGTCAACTGCATATGTAAAGATCGTTGGATCCTCTTAGGCACTAAATAAATATTGCTTACTTCTGATCAATATATAACCTTTAAGTGTAGGAAGTATGGGCTTGGAACCAGGTACATAAGAGCTCAAATCCTAGCTGCACTACTTTCTACAGCTGGGACCATGGGCAAGGTATTTAATTGCTATGACCTCTACTTTCTTTTCCTTGAACCATGGAAACTAACAATTTCCCCACCAAGCTACTCAGAGAAATAAATGAAATAACACATGGAAAGTTTTTGGCACATAGTAGGCACTAAGTAAATGTTGATGCCTTCTTCCTTCTGCAAACAAAAACTTGTAGGCTTCATTTCTTCAAAGTGTGAGGACTGTATACATCTGTTTATTTCTCTTTTCTTTTTCATTATTAAGAAAAGCAAAGGTAATTTTCATTATTAAGAAAAGCAAAGGGCTTAACTACAGGCTGCAGCCAGCATCTATTCTTGTGCTCTTTTTTTCAGATTTCTATTTGTTTTCATTTTGCATCATTCTACTCTGTATGTTTTTATGTTTTATAAGCACCTCAAACACTCTTTTGAAGCTGGCAGACTATAACTCCATAACTAAGTACATTTATTTGGTTTTTAACACCATGCTAGTGAGGTCTAGCTCCAGGATTTGATCTTTCCATGAATGACTGAACTTTGCCCTGGTCTTTGACTATGAGCTTAAAATTCAGCCTTAGCCATAAATGTAATAGTGGGGCTGGGAGAAATGGTGAATGATCCCCTAGAGAAATAGACATTCTTCTTGTAACATTTACTACTGTTGGGTAGTAGTTCTTTGGAGCATTGTGTTTTGTAGATAACGGTGTACATTAGCTCAGCAAAATGAGAGTATATGATTACTGAAATGCGAATGTTCTGGGATAATGCTGGCTTTAGCTTGATTGAGGCTCATACAATGTCACCAGGACTTGACTGTCTGTCTTAGCTCTGCTGTCTTTCATGTGTTGACTTTATACTTAGATTCAAGTTACAGCAATACTAGTAGTAGCTCTAGTCTACCAGTTTTCAGGATCAGACTTGAGATTCTTTCTTCCACTGTTCCATAATTTGTAGGAAGCTTCCATGCATTTCACTCACTTTGATTTAATTTTGTTATATTGCTTCTTTATACCTTCCTCATTGTGACCAGTGTGGTACGAGGTTCCGATTAGCTTAAGCCATTTAAGTCTCACCTCTTGAGCTGGGAATGGGTCATTGTACCTCAATGGCATGACTGAAAATGAGGAAAGGGTCGTTTCAAAAAACAGCAATGGTATTGTTTTTTCCAGAAGAAGGTGAATGGATGCTGTGTGGCAAAATAAATAAATACAACAATGCTGGGGCCATGTCAGGATCAGTTATTTACCCATGGTATCTCACCTCCAAGAGCACTCTCTCATACTTTGCTCTGTGACAGTAGGGCTGAGACTCTACAAACTGTGTTTCCTAGGCTCCCTTGTGAGCTGGCTTCCCATTAAGTTCTTCCAATGGGAGGCATTAGAGGAAGACTGGAGAAGAGGAAAGGGAAAATGAGGAATTTATTTCAATTTTCCAGTTTCCTTCATCTTCCCTTCAATAGAAGCAGAAGATTGGCTCCAGCCTTCAGCTTCTCTTGGCCCTTCTGGCACCATCCTCATCTGAGCCATTGCCTCAGTTCTTCACCCTCATTGTTTCTAGACATGTTGCTAGAGTTAGATTACACATGTTCCAGAGGACAGGTACAAAGTCTGTCCCAGAGGGAAATAGTTTATACTCCAAAAAAATGGTAAGACTTTGCTAATATATGTAAGCAGAGGCCTGGAAAATAGTCCAGGAATGATTTATAAGGTGACAGAACAAGAGGATTTTCTACAATAGTGAATGAGGCTGAATTTATCTATATGGTTGCTTGGTTAGTTGACTGAAACCTAAACTCAGTGATGTTGAGATGCTCAAACTTCCCTGGCATATTATAGAGAAAAGAATCAAAATGCTTAGCAATATAAGAATGTTGAGGTAGATTTATCTTGTACAACTTTCACATTACTCAGCCCCACTAAATCCACTGAAAGAGTCCAGATTGCAATCCCTTAATTAAGGTATTGAGAAGAGCATCAGTGAGGGAGCACCAGGATTCTTGCACAGCTCTTCAGCAGCCATCTGTGGGCTGGGAGCTACTGCCACTGAGAAGGTTTCCTGATTTTGGTAAGTTTGATGGAATTCGGAAGTAGCAGAAGCCATATGCCAACACCGAACTTCCAGAGACAAGGTGGACGTAATTACCACAATGAGCAGCAACAATGAAATGGTCATCAAAAATTGGTTTTAGCCTGCAGAAATCTTTGGCAGTGGCTGGATAATCACAGTGTCCCTAGGAATGAAATAGATGGACAACATATTAAGATGTTACTTAATTTATATAACAAGACAAACTAGAGTCTGGTGGTGAGAAAACTGGATAAGAATGCCAAAATGGAGAATCCTGCTCTCCCACCCAGTTTTAAGGTCTAAGACAGTTCACAGGCCCAGAGCCTTTGGTTGGAGCAAAGATTGATTCTCTTGAGAATGTCCTTGCAACATTACCTCCATGCATTTCTTTGCAACTTTTCTGAAGAAATCTGAAGCTATTTACTAAGATAATTCCACACAGGAGAATAAATATACCCAGAACTTGCAGAAATTATTAGACACTGGCTCTGACTTAATGTTAATCCTTAAAGACTCAAAATGCCATAGTAGTCTGCTGGCAGAGTGAAGGCTTATGGAGGTTTGGTAATAAATTAGACCCAGGCCAGGTGCGGTGGCTTATGCCTATAATCCCAGCACTTTGGGAGGCCAAGATGGGAGGATTGCTTGAGCTCAGGAGGTCAAGACCAGCCTGGGCAACATAGCAAGACTCTGTCTTTACTAAAATAAAAAATAATAGCTTGGCCCATGCCTGTAGTCCCAGCTACTTGGGGGGCCGAGATGGAAGAGTTGCTTGAGACCACGACATTGGGGCTGCAGTGACCTATGATCGTGCCACTGCACTCTAGTCTGGGTGACAGAGTGAGACTCTGTCTCAAAAAATAAAATAAAGTAAAATAATAAATAAATTAGGCCCCAAACTGTATCATAGTAATACCAGTGGGTCTACAGATCCTCACTGTATTTATTTTCCAAGCTCCTTAATGTGTAATTAGAATAGACCTGCTCAGCAACTATAGAGTCCTCACATTGGCTCCGTGATCTAGGAAATAAAGACTTTTATGATAGAAAGGCCAAGCATAAGCCTCTGTAACTTGCCCTAACTAATTGGATAGTAATTCCAAAGCAAAATCATATCTCAAGGGAAACTACAGAGACTAAAGATGTGAAAGATGCTGGGGTGGTGATTCTGCCCATATCCCTCTTAATTTGGTCTGCTCTATTTGTGCAGAAGATGAATGGATCTTGGAAAATTGTAAACTTAATGAAATATTATAAAATGTAAACTACAATAAAATATTATAAACTTAATCAGGTGCTAACATCAATCATAGCTGCTGTTCTAGATGTGGAATCTCTCCTGGAACAAATCAACACAACCCCTGGAAATTGTTATGTAACTATTTGTATAGCAAATGCTTTTTAGCACTATATCAGTTTACAAGGACCACAAGAAGTTGTTCTCTTTCACCTAGAAGGGGCCACAGTACACTTTCAGTGTTTCCCTCAGGCTATTCCAGCTCTCCTGCCCATTGCAGAAATATTTATCATCTTGACATTCCGCAGAATCTCACACTGGTCACTGCTGGTCCAAAAAGTACAAAGTACTTTAGGTGTGTTAGTAAGATACATCCATGCATCCAGGCACAGGGGCTCACGCCTGTAATCCCAACACTTTGGGACACCAAGGCAGGAGGATTACTTAAGGTCAGGAGTTGGAGACCAGCCTGGCCAACATGAGGAAACCCCATCTCTACTAAAAATACAAAAATAAGCCTGGCATGGCGGCATGAACCTGCAATCACAGCTACTCGGAGGCTGAGGCAGGAGAATCGCTTGAACCCAGTGGATAGGGGGAAGTTGCAGTAAGCTGAGATCATGCCACTGCACTCCAGCCTTGGCAAAAGAGTGAGACTCCACCTCAAAAAAAAAAACAAAAACAAAAACAAAAATCCTTAAAAAACCAAAACACCAGTGTCCAAGGATTGGAGATAAATCATATAAAAATTCAGGAACTTACTACATCAGTGACATGTCTAGGGCTTCTGTAATCTAGATCATATGAGATATGCCCTTCAATGTGAAAGACAAGTTCCTACACCTTGCACCATCTACCACTAAGAGGAAGAAACATTTGAGGAGCTTCCTTAGATTTCAAAGGTAATATATACCACATTTGGGTATAATGTTCAGATCCATTTATCAAGCAAACTAAAAAGTTTAAGGGAATCCTAGAGAAAGAAGAGGCTCTGTAGAAGTTCAGGCTTCAGGGAAAGCTGCTCTGCCACTTAATCTTATGACTTGGCAGATCCAACATCACAGAAAGTTTCTGAAGGTTTATGTGTCCTCTGCAAGAATCACAGAGAAAATCTCATCTCTCTTCTACAGATAATTATTCTCCTTTTGAGAAATAGCTTCTTGCTTGCTATTTAACCTTAGTAGTGCCTGAATATCTGCCCATGAACTCCAGGTGACGTGTGATCTAAGCTGCTCATCGTGAATTGAGTATTATTAGACCATTCATGTCACAAGGTTAGGCACGTATAGAGGCAATCCATTGTCAAGTGAAAATATAGATGATCAAGCTCAAGCAGGTCTTACAGGACCAAGTAAGTTGTATTTGCAGGTGATATAGATTCATCATGGAAAATTCCCTATAAATAATTAAGCATTAATTCCCTCCAAAGAAAACCACATTGGGGCCTAGTTTTCAGATAGTTTTGCAAGATATTCTGGCACCCACAGCAAGTAGACTGTTATGGTACAGCCTGGGTAGTTTATATTGCTGTTTTGCTAAATATTCTGAGACTTATCTTCATAATAGCCCTTCTTGTTTGGAAGTAGGCAGTCCATGCCCCTTCATTTTTTCTCTTCACCATCCTTCACAGGCTCTGACTTATATTGCACAGTGGTAAGATGGTTGCTGCCCTTCCAGACATCATTCATAGTCAGTGCAGGAAGAAATGATAAAGGAAATGCCAGCTGGCTTTCCCATTAATCAATAAAACAGGCTTTCAGAAAACTTCTGCTTAAGTCTCATTGGTCATAGATGTGTAGTCTGACCATTTTTGCTGTAGCAAAGGATGAAAAAGTATTTAACTCTTCATCTTCCATAGTGAAGAGTAGCAAGGGATAAGGAGGTTGGAGATGGCTATTGCGCCCACCAACCAGCAGTGTCTGCCGCAAGCATAACTAGTGGTTAACTGGTCTTAGCAGACCAGAAACTACTTTGTGGGACTCCTCCTTGGAATGTTACACTACTTTCAGACAGTAGATGCTGCCCATCTTTTTCTTCTCTAGCAGACAAATGCAAATTCAAATCATTTAAAAACTATCAGGAGAGATCTAGGACACAGGTTTCTTTATGTCATTGGTAATTTTGTGAGAAAGAATTACATTACTTGCAGTCTGATACTTGCATTAAAATCTTTGGGAGAGAGTTAAATAATCTTTGGGAGAGAGTTGTACAACCTCAATAATGAGGTTGTACAACTTGGGCCAGGTTTGATTTCTGTCTGTGGTATAAACAGTTGATGACAAGATTAATACATGCTTCCAGATCTTAGGTAATTTTTACTTGCATTTCAAATTAAGAGAAATAAACCTCACAGAAAATTTTAGATTAAAGTGCCTAGGCTTGAAGTTTATCTTAAACAAATTTGGCATCAACTTCCAATGATCTGATGGATCTAAAATTTAGGGGAGACAGGGATTACCTTATTTAGGTCATGAGATACAGTTGAGAGGACATACCTGCCCAATTATCTGGGGGTAAAGTGTTTTGCAAGCACCAGATCCTTAACCATGGGCAGGTTTAAGGAAATCCTAGAACCAGAATTGATTACAAAAGTCTTCTTTTGCTTCATGCAGTTAATGAGATGTCATGCCATCATTGGGAGAATTCTGTATTCTATTTGGCATGGAGTGGGTGTCCTATTGCCACAGATCTAGGAACTACACTTCACTCAGACATCCCACATGGCCACTGTTTTGGAAGTCTTGACATAAGCCACATTTTCTATGTATAACAGAGCACAAATCATAAATTTCCAATGTGCTGAATTTAAATTATCTGAACATATGCATGTAACCTGCACCCAGATCAAGAAGCATAACATTACAAGTATCCCAGAAACCATGCTCTTTGGGATCCCCCCTCCTCCTATCAATAGGCCCCCTCCAAGGTGACCACCATCTTGACTTTTAACAGCATGGATGTGATTCTCTTGCTTCTGGAATTTATATAAATGGAATCACAAAGCATGTAACCCTTTGTGCCTATCTTCTTTCACTCAGCATTACGATGATGGGATTCAGCCTTGTCAATTCATGTGGTTGTAGTTCATTCATTCTCACTGATGTACAATATCCCATTGTATGAATACACCACTGTTACTTTATTCACTCTTCTGTTAATGGTCATTTGGGTAGTTTCAAATTTCAGGCTATCATGTACAGTGTTGCTGTGAATAGTCTTGTAGGTGATTTTTGATGAATTTGTGAACATATTTCTGTCGGAGGAAACTGATGTGTCTTGAAGTGTGTGTCTGTTCAGCTTCAGTAGATGTAAGCCACTTCTTTCTCAGAATCAAGTTACTGTTGGCCCTGGGTCCAAAGGCCAGGCCTTCCTCTGAAAGGGGTAGGATCGCTGGCATTTGCAGAGGGAAGAAAGAGCTTCTGATAAAAAGTATTTGAGTTAATGACATCTTCTCACAAGCTCCTCTTAAGATTTCATGTTTCTGATTTTCCTAGATATTTATTGGTTTTAGATGTTTCCTGAAAATTATCATGTAATCAGTCTCTTGACCATTCATATTTGTGACAGTCACATGCCTACCATGTGCTGGGCACTGCTAGGTGCTTAACCTATTTCACTCCATTAAACTTCATGCAAGCCTCTGAGGAAGGTTTGTTTCTTTTATAGTTAGTAAAACCCATGATCAGAAAAGGGAGCTGTACAGCAAGCACTGAGACCCAAGCCAGTCTGCTTCTCTTTTCATCATCCAATTTTGCTTTCTGGCTTATCTTGATACCTGGCTTTAACAAATTTGGAATTTACTAAAAATGGAAAGATGCATTGCATAATTCTTCTCCCATCCTCCTATTCTCTGTCACTAGAGACAGTGTGAGAAGGCCTGGTGACACTGTTGGTAGAAAGTTAAAGCTTTGAAACTATTTGAAAATCTACAAAGTGGCATCAGGGAGGAATACGAGGAGGCTCTGAAAGCTCACAGTGTGGATCAAGTTTTACTGAAGAAGTGAGACCATGCTTGTGCTGTTCCCTGTACCAGGTCCTGGATCAGGGCATTGTCCTAAGTACACAGGGGATGGGCTGCTCTACCAATCCATCCATTTGTTCAATAAATGCTTTGAATGACTTTCACGAAGCATGGTGCTAGGCCCTCAGGGGACAGAGATGTGAACAATATGGTCACTTCCCTGGAAGAGCTCATCATGTATTGGAGAAGGCAGGTGGTTAAGCAAATAATTGCACAAGAAATGCTAAGGTACTCTAACAGAAATATGGGATGATTGGAGCACAAAGAAGTGGCCAGCTCTCCTGGGGAGAGGGGCTGAAAATGTGATTAAGAGGGATATAAAGAGGATGAGTTTAAAAAATAAATAGTTGGTGGCATGGAAGCCAGGTGTGAAGGCAAGAATGAGACTAGGTTGTAGACAGGGAGCAGACAGAAAGGCAGCAGGGGACATTGCAGAGCTTTAGCAGATTCCTGGAGAGGGTTCTGACCTGGTACCAGTCAGCATTACCTCTAGAAAGTAATGGTAGCCCTGGTAAGAGTCTGTGTGGTAAGATGGGCATTTTGTCATGATGGGGGAAGAACTGCTGGTCACCCTAAAGGACCTCTGGAAACTTACAACACTGTTAGTCATGGACAGCCACGTGGGACTTTTCCAACACTCTTTTGGGCTTGGATATGGAGCCTTATGAGAGTTTGTCATCCAGAGTATAGTGATCCCTGGAGACCAGTTCTTCCTGTGCTGTCTGAGGAGATGCACGTTGTCGGCGAAGTGAGCTTTCACACTTTCAGGGAGGAAATGTGCTACTATTCATGAACTCAAGAGGGGTTCAGTCCTCCCAAGAGAGGTTGCTGCTGATAAATCACTAAAACCACTTTCCTGAGTGAAGCTGTTCTCTTGTCAAGTGTGCTAAGGGAATGCTGTGGCTTGAATATGTCCCCCAAAGTTTATGTGTTAAAAACTTGATCCCCAATGTGGCAGTGTTGGGAGATGAAGCCTATTGGGTGTTTGGGTCATAAGGACACCCCATGAGTCATGGGGAGCACTGCCATCATAAATGGATTAATGCTATTATCACAGGAGTGGGGTCCTTACAAAAGGAAGACTTTGACCCTCTCTTATCCTTCCACGTCCTGCCATGGGAGGCACAGAAAGAAGGCTCTTGCCAGATGCTGGTACCTTGATCTTAGACTTCCAACCTCAAGCACCATGTGCCATTACATTTCTGTTTGTTATAAATTACCCAGTCTGTGGTATTCTTTTATGGCAGCACAAAATGGGCTAAGACAAAGGGTTCATCCAGGGGTGTGTTAATTCCATCCAAAGGGGTTAGAGAACGGTATCTTTCCTGACGAAGATCCCCCAGCACAGAGAAAGTCCCCACAGCAAAAGAGAAAGTCCACATCTCTGCATGGTTGGTTTCCCATTCTCAATCTTCTGCAATGCCTGAGAAATCTGCTCTGTAAGTGAAGGTAGGAGAATCTGGGAGATTAATGAAGAGAGTCTCAGAGGATTTCCTTCCAGACAGAGCCAGGACCAGTGGTCCATGGGTCCCCATGTCCTGGATCTCAGAGATTCAAATTTCCCCTATAAACGAATGATGTGCTTATTGCCAAGCAACCTTGTTCTCCACTGTTCTCTATCACAGGGTAGGTGGGAAGAGGTCTGCTCAGAAAAAAAGGGGGCTGTGTGGTCTTGGGCTAGGTGAAGTGGTTGAGGCTCTCCTACATGGACACCCATTTCTTCCTCTTCAGCTAGTTACAGACCCTGACTCTTTTCATGACTGGACAGGTGTTTCAAGCTGAACAAATAACATATGCTACCCTGGGAATCTTCACATTGTGGGGAAAGGAGGAGGAAAGTTTGGCGTGCGTCATATGAGAACCTCTCCTGGTTCCTGCTGCTTCCTAGATGCATAGAACATCCCTGTCCCCAAGAGTCCAATTTCCAAGAACAGTTTTTCATTTCTCAATTATTTGAGCTACCTCAAGATAATTCTGACTAATTATACACACAGACTCCCTGCCTCTACCAGGTTTGGTTTTGTTTTCCACTCCATCCCCATGCTTGAGTGAATCAGAATTGGTTTCTGTTGTTGCAGCAGAATTTTGGCCGATATAGCAATTGGTTCCAGAGCCATAGGCAGCAGGCCCTCAGGATATGTGGAATTGGTCATGGCACAAATGGAATGCATAAGTACACAGAGAAGGAGCAGCGAATCTAGTCACCTGTTGTACTCACTTGTGATGACACGAACTCAATAAGGGGCCACTGCTGGGGCCCAGCAGCTGCTGGAGAGAGACACGGGGAGGATGGGTCCTTCTGAAAGTATCTGATAGCTTTATGTAAATAACCTAAGCTGGGCTCAAACATCAAAATTCTCTCCTTAAAGAATCTCTCATTGCTTGTGGCTGTTCAGCTGATAATTCTTAGAAAAATTCAGGGATTGAGCCTGCTGGTTTATGAATGGCAACACTAGTCAATTTATAACCTTATCAGCCACCAGTGTGGTTGGGTGAGGCTCATGATACTGGGATGGGGATATCTGTGAGCACTGAAGGACTAGAGGACCCTGCCTCTCCAAACCTTTGGCAATACTCCCCATGCCCCTCGCTTGCCTACAGAAGTGGCACTGACTCTCTGCCTCCATCTCATTGTTGTTCTTTGAATAAACAAGATTTGGACTTAACATGGCCTGGAGGGAGAAATGAATAATCAGGGTACAGAAGCAAAAGTTATGCCTGGAGAAAATTGCAGGTCCTTCGTCTGGGAAATCTTGTGGGGCATAAATTTTGAGAGTGCTTAAATAATGGGGGATGGAATATAATCATAAATGAGGCAGAATCTATTGTTATAGGTCTACCCATCAGAAAGTGTACCTGCTGTGTGCCTGCTTGGACAATTGGCTGGATTCCAACAATTTGATTCTTCCATTAATGAAAATCTCTACTGAAGACTGACCCACGCTGGGTGAAACAAAAGGCCAGAAATCTCTTCAGAGATGTGGAGAAGGGAATTCAAAGACCTACCCTGTTGCCTTGAGGAATAGATGATAAGGGAAATGCCAAAATCTTCTAAAAATGCTCTACTAATAGTCCCTGCTGGGCCAAGAATACTGTGGATAAGACGTCATTATAAAATGGGCCCTGCTTGTCCCTGGGGATGGAATCATCTTAGGATGACAGATTTACCAGGCATAGCTAGAAGCAAAGCCGTTTTGGCTCTCATAATAGTCAGTTTTGTAAGCATGGTAGTCAAGACTCACTTAATGGTCTTACCTGTAACAATCACCAGCTGTAATTAATCAATCACGTGCCCTGCAGAGACTATGACCACCTCAGCATTTGTATCACTCAGGCTAGGTTATGCTGCAGTAACAGATACTGCAGATGCTCCAGTAATCTCAGTGGCTTAAAATAACAAATATTCAAATCTTGCTCATTCAACACTATCTTTGACTGAGGGTCAGCCAGGGAGGAGCTAGTGGGAGTGGCTGTGATCATCACCGTCATTCAGGGCCCAGGTTGATGAGGTAGCCAAAGGGAGATCTGGAGGGACTCATAAAATCAACTAAATACTCAACCTCAAGGGAGGGACACTGGTGATTTCTCATCAGTTAGAGCTAGTCACATATTCCTACTCAACAAATAGGAGGCCAGGAAATGCAGTCCTACTGTGTGCTTAAATGTGGAGAACTGAAAATATATGGGAAACAAAACTAATTCCTGACTACCACATTATCATCCTGAATATCACATAGCACCTACACCTCCATGAAATTCCCTGTGGCTTTAAAATAAATAAATCATTATGTAAAAAGACACCTGCACTCCTATGTTTATTGCAGCACTGTTTACAATAGCAAAGTCATGGAACCAACATATGTGTCCAGCAATGGTTGATTGGATAGAGAAAATGTGATGTATCAATTTATCCAATCAACTGTTGGAAATAAATGTGATACACACACACACACACACACACACACAGGCCATGGAATATTACACAGCCATAAGAAAGAATAAAATCATGTCCTTTGCAGCAACATGGGTGGAGTTGGAGGCCATTATCCTAAGTAAACTAACACAGAAACAGAAAACCAAATACCACATTTCTCACTCATAAGTGGGAGCTAAATATTGAGTACATACGGACATAAATATGAACAGAATAGACTCTGGGGACTCCAAAAGTGGGGAGAGTGGGAGGGAGTTAGGGTTGAATATTACCTGTTGGGTACAACGTTCAATATTTGGGTGATGGTTTCACTAGAAGCCCAATCTTCACCAGTACACATGCAGTCCTCATGTAACAAAGAAGTACATTTACTCCCTTAATAAAATTTTAAAAGAATAAATAAATAAGTAAATAAATAAATAAATAAATAAATAACAATGGGAAGATTCAGAGTCTGGCTTTCAGGTGGCTCCAATAGCCTATGTCAGTACCACCAAGAAGCGAATGCTGGGAGTTATGTCCCCAGTTAGAGATGGCCTGAAACGCCACAGGGGAAGGGAAATCTTCCTAACAGGCCAATTTTACCTGGAAGGACAGATGAGCTGAGGTGAGGATCTGCATGAATTCTGAGCCGTGACTGCCAGATTGAACGCATGGTTAGAATCTGGGAAGGAGCAAGACGAGAAACTTGTGACATAGGGATGGATGAACACTACCTGGGTCCAGAGCCTGGAAATACCTACACTCCTAGGAAATTGATCCAGAAGGCCCTGGATTGTGCCCTCCATAATCTAGCAGAAGCATAGCGGGCAGGAGTGGCTTGTTGAAGAGTCCATCTTGACACCAGCTAGGAAATGACATCCTGCAAGAGGTGGGCATTATCCCACAAAGTGTTTCATATGCTGTGCATCTCTTAGATTCCAAACATACAGGTCTAGGAATCAAAAGGATGGCACTCCTTATAATCCCCTAGTTTTGCTTCTTATCCTCATGATTCAAAGTGCCCTCTCTCCCTCTCTTTTTCTCTCTCTCTGTACACACACACACACGTATACTTACATATATATATACACACACACACGTGTATACTTACATATGTATGTATACATATACACATCATTCCATGGGTTTTAACAAATGCATGGTCATTTATCCACCCCGTGACCATGATGCAGAATATTTCCGCCATCTTGAATTTCCCCATGCTGCCCCTTTGCTCTACTAGATGTTTTCTTGTTCAAAGGAGGGATATTTCCACCAGAAAACATAATAATGGTTCTTTGGCTGACCTAGGCCTGTGATGGTGATCCCTTTTGTGCTCATGCTGTGGTCAGTCTGAATAAGTGCTACATTTACAAGGCCTGTCATCCAGCAAGAAGCCAAACACCTAAGAAATAATGAAGGCAGTTCATCTGTAGTTCTCTTCTCTGAGGGACTGGTGGGAAGGGTGTGGTAATGGACAAAAATACGGGAATAGGCTCTGTGTGTCTGAGATGAGAATGGAGAAAGGAAAAAGGAACTGACTATGTTCCCAGAGACAGCTGTGGGCAGGAAAGGCTGGAACTCAGAGCTGAGGCTTATCTTCCTTTGAGAAGATGGCAGAGCCTCAGGCAGGAAGGGGAGTCTACAGGCTGCTAGCTCAGGACCCACTCTGCTCACTGTGGTAAGACAAAGGGCCTGGCCTCCTCTACAGCTATTGAATCTGTGAAATCTGTCACTATCAGTGTCTCAAGGGCATTGCCTTCCCTGAGCTATATCCAAAGTGGAGCTGCTGGAGCCCACAGACCCTCCCAAAACTCTACATCACTTCAGCACCCTCACAGCCCATCATGCCATTGTGTGGTATGCAGGGATGGGAGCAGAGAAATATCAAAATGTGTTGGGTCCCAAGACCATTGATTAGCCTCTAGTTTGCCAGCCTTAGGCCACCACTGGTTCATTATCCAAATAATGAATAGAGAGCTTCATTCCAGTGGCATCTGAAAATACAGAAATGACAGAGGAGAGATGCTTAATGCTGGAATAGGTGGAATTAAGGCTTCTGTGGGCAGCTCTGTGTGTGAGTGTGGGCATGTATGTTTATGTATAGACTGAGGGTTGTTAGGAAGAAGGAAAAGGAGGAACAGGGGGAATTGAGATGATGGTGCAAAAGCAGTTGTCTCACCCTACCCTCTGCAAGGAAAAAAAAAGGCCTCAAGCCCTGAGAGAGGCAGAGCTCTCTTGTTGGCTGATTCTGAAAGCAGGACATAAATCCCTGATTAATGATTTGGTAATAGTAGTTTACAGATACCTGCCTTTCTGTCATCAGAGCACACCCATATTCTACCAAGGTCTGGATACTGGCAGCAAAAGAATAGAAATTGCCTCCTCCTCTGGACACATCTCCTCAACAAAAGCTTTCGTGGATAGAGATGATTCTCATTTGTGTCCGTCTTCATTTCTTCATTCATTAATTCATCCCTCAATCTGACACACCCCTCCTCAGTACCAGAACCTCACTACACGGAGATGATGTGGGTAGGCCTTGCCTTCCAGAATCACAGTTTCTTCGGGTTGTTGTAGCAGGATCCAGCCCTGAGAAGAGACTGACGGGAATAAGGACTCATGTCCTGGCAAGGACTCACAGCCTATCATGGGGGAAATGAAGTTCTTGTCTCTTGGTGGTTGGGTTGGGATTAACCCAGAGCCAGGCAGCTGGCGAAGGGCAGCCTTAACACCAGTGCTGAGAACTCAGGCTTTAAGCTTCCTGCCCAGGGGATTAGAGACCCTTGAGAAAAGACCAGAGATTTCTAAATCTGTGGCTCAACCCCTCATGGGCAAGTGCTGAGTTGCTTGCTCTTGGCCGTGAGGTTAGTGTCCCCTGAGCCTGCTAAGGACACTGACATAACTTAGCATAGCTTTTGGCATGAAGGTTCCCTTGGTGACACTCAGACTGCCGTCAGGCCATGCGCATACCCCAAAGCTGCTCCGGCACCCCAGGGAGAACAGCCTGGCACAGTGAACTGGAGCCTGGGACAGCCTGCTGGAAGGTCATGACATTGTGGAGGGCACTGTCAGCCAGCTCCTGTGTGGCACTTGCTCAGGGTGAGAAACAGAAACGGCTGGTCCAGGTCAATTGGAGATTGATTTACTTGACATATCCATGTTATATGTCTATTGGATTTCCACAGATGGCTGATCTTCAGTTGATATCACACTACATGGAAGGAGAGTGATGAGATCAGCTGCCTGCTCAGATACTGGCTCTTGCAGCCCTCCCCTGTAGCTGGACTATTTAACCCTTGCATGCAGGCACAGCCCTGCCAGGTTCAGGGACCGTGTCCAGCTCCAGGCAGGAGCTCTGTAAGGAGCTTGGGGTCTGTGACATGTTGGTTCAGGTTCCATCAGTCTCACTGTGGGTTCCATCTCAAGTGTCCTGAATTACAGAACCAAGGTGCTTACCCTTTTCTGGGATCAGCCCTCTGCCTTGATCTTCATTTGACCCTGTGGAAACTTGCTTCATTCACTTTGGTAAAACCTCATCTTTGGGTTCCAGCTCCTCCTGATCTGTGGCAGGGCCTGGTTGACCTCAAGCCTCCCAGATATTTGCCCTTCCCCTGAGTCTGTGTTGTGGTCCTTTCAAATTTTGTCTTGTTCTCAGTCTTTGTCATCTCTTCCCTTCTGATCTCCACCTGCCAGTTCCGTCCCATCCCTGGACCCAGCCACTGATGCCCTCTCAATGCTATGCACACCTGCCCGGGTCCTTTGCTGCTTCGGATTTGAATCCTGTGCCATAACTTCATAGTAAATGTCTTCCCAGACTATATCTTGGGTTGTTGTAACCACTGGACATGTGCTTATCTTCCCTACCCTTATGCCCTAGGCTCTCAACTGCTAGTGGGTGGGTTCAGTGCTACCTCTTTGCCTTTTCCTGTTGTCCTACCTGCCAGGATAAATTGGCAAGATCTCCTCCTACCCACTGCTGCCTGCACTGACCCCGTGATCTGCTGTGCTTGGACTGTGCCTTGCGTCTGTCTCCTCTGAAGTATAAGGGTATCCCTCTGGACAGTCACCTGGATGCTGACTTTGTAAAGGCCAGTTGGGTATAGGAGGCCACTTGCCTCTCTGGAGGTCTCATGAGGAACTCTGTTTTATGCTAAGAGACCTAAGCATGTGCTCCAGGGTTGTAAAGGGTATTTTGATGATGTCCCCCAGAAGGGTACAGGGCAGCCAGTAAAAAGGGCTACAGCGATGAGCTTTAGAAAGCTGTTCCTATTTTGTAATTGGTTACCTCATGCCATTATCTAAGTCCATTTGTGTTGCTATAAAGGAATACTGTAGACTGGGTGATTTATAAAGAAAAGAGGTTTATTTGGCTTTCAGTTCTACAGGCTATATAAAAAGCATGGCACAAGCATCTGCTTCTGGTGAGGGCTTCAGGCTGCTTCTACTTATAATGGAGTGTGAAGTGGAGACAGTGTGTGCAGAGATCACATGATGAGAGAGGAAATGAGAGAGAGCGAGCGAGAGAGAGAGTGAGAGCATGAGCAGGGAGGTCCCAGGCTCTTTTTTAACAACCGACTTTCATGGAAACGAGTAAAGCAAAAACTCACTCATTACCATTAGCACGGCATCAAGCCAGTCATGAGGGACTCATCTTTATGATCCAAACACCTCCCATTAACTCCACATGCAAAACTAGAGCTCAAATTTCAACATGAGATTTGGAGAGGACAAACAAAAGCAAACTATAGCAGCCATGTTACAAACATTTATGGACCACCTACTCTATTAAAAACAAACAGGACAATCCTGATGGTATGAGGGGTTGTGATGGTACCCTGAGTATCAAGTAAAGTCTTTTCCAGCCTTATGGCTTGGTTGTAGCCATAAGAGGTATGTTCAGGATTCTGTTTGGGCAGAATGCAAAAGAGAAATTTGGACCACCGAGAGCAACCCAGAGGAGGTGGCAGTGGCTATTAGTGAGATCCAAAGGGAAGGGAAGCAGCACCTTGGCAGTGAGAATCTGAGCTGACTGGTTCTACTATTTCTCCTCACTTGGACACCCACCCTCCTTAGTAGGTTGGTAGTGGTGGAGTAGTTACAAGCATAGGCTTTGGATGCAGATGGATCTGAGTTACAGACCTGTCTCCATCACTTACTAGGTTTATGACTTGGGTAAATTAGTTAAATATCTCTATTCCTTAGTTTTCTCACTTGCAAAATAAAATCTGTAATACTTCTATCAAAGGATTATTACAGCAACCTAATAATTGAGATAATATATGCAAAACAGAACAGTGCTTAGAACATAGTAAATTCTGAGTAAATGGTATCTATTAAATTTAACCTACTTCCAAACATGGGTGATTGGGCTTTGTTTTTATTCTGGAAGGAAACTATTCCCTCTTGCTATCCTGCTTGGTCAATCTTCAGTTGCCTAATGCTTGGACACGTACTTTTCCCTAGGGCCTTAGGACTGGTCAATCTTTGGATCCTGGCCAACCCACCAAATAGTAGATCAGTTAGATTGCATAAGGCCTTCTCCCTCATCCACTGGTCCCCAGCTCTGAAAGATGCTGCAAACCAAGCCATTCACACAAAGCATGTAAAACCCCTCCTTTTATACTTTCTATCCCTTGAAGATGTCTTGATAATGCATTTAAACCTACCATAGCAGTCATGTGATCCAAAGGGCTTTGTAAACTTACTGTTAAGAAAACAAATAATTTTAAGTGAGTGTTTTGTGTCAAGATGGAGTGGGGAGATACAATAAAATACAGTTTCAGTAAGACAGTGGTAAGATCAAGCTGACACCTATCTTCCTCCCCATTCTCAACCAAAAGTTCAACTTTACATCTCCAGCTTCATTTTCTCCATACTTCCAGTTTGGGTCTTATGCAATCTAACCCACTCAATGCTAATTATATGTGCATGTGAACTATTGTTTTTGCACTCTCTCTTCTTTTATCCAAATTAAGCATTTAATTGCCTAATAAAAATGTTTGTAAGATAATCAAATGGAGGGAGATCAGTGCAAGGCCAGGGAGGGCTAGAGGAGGGACTCAGAACCCAACAAGTGTGATGTACAATAAGCTGTTGATGAGCCCCACTCACCACCATCGGCGATCAGTGTGTCCACCAGCAGAACTCAGGCTAAAGTTCCACCTGCCAGCATCAGTCACACTCAACACAAGCTTAGCTCAGAATTCTTCCAGACTGAATAATTAGGTGTCAGCTGGGGATCACTCTCCTTCCTTTTTTTCTTTTTTCTTCACATCTTCTTCCTTCCCCTTGTAGAAATAAACTGAAGAGAAGGTATTCATGTTATGTCCCATTGTTTTCTCATGCTTCACATTCATTCACCAGACAATTTTTGTCAGGTACATTCTCTGTTCCAAGATATTGGGTATGTCAAGGTGAGTAGCTTGGAGCTTACGGGTACGTAACTTTTGACCCTGCTGGCATAGGGAAGAACAGTGATAACGTGCGCTCAAGAAATACCTTCAGTTGATTCACTTAATGTCCCTATTCTTTGACCTGGAGAGAAATGATAACCATTTCTCAGATGGTAATGAAAAAGGCAGTGCACCTGTCAAGCTGGTCTACTGTCTTGTGGGGTGGATCTTTATGATGCGCCAGAACTTGTGCTGGAGAGTTCCATGCTGCTACTCTCCTGTCTCCTTTCTGTCCTTTCTTGGACCTTTCCTCTCATCCAAAGACACAGTAATTCAGCATGTGTTTATCAAGAACCAGCTCTGTGTGGTACATGAGGGCTGGCACTGGGTATACAAGACAAATGGACAGTATCGACCCTTGGAGACTCATCGTCTGGTCAGGAGATGGACATGTGAGAAAGGCCATCCGACCCCACCCCGGCCGAATGTTGGAGGTGCTTCCTGCCTTCTGGATTTTCTCCATCCTTCACAGCAGTGTCTGTGAGTGACTAATGGTGTGGTCTTTTACTTTTCTAACACCGTCTGTCTTATCATAGCACCTTAGATAACACAGAAAGAATGTTAGTCTTGAGTTTTAATTTCTTTTTTTTTTTTTTGGAGATGGAGTCTCGCCCTGTCTGGAGTGCAGTGATGTGATCTTGGCTCATTACAACCTCTGCCTCCTGGGTTCAAGTGATTCTCCTGCCTCAGCCTCCTGAGTAGCTGGGATTATAGGCACGCACCACCACACGCGGCTAATTTTTTGTATCTTTAGTAGAGATGAGGTTTCACCATATTGGCCAGGCTGGTCTCGAACTTCTGACCTCGTGATCAGCCCGCCTTGGCCTCCCAAAGTGCTGGGATTTCATGCGTGAACCACCATGCCTGGCCAAGTTTTAATTTTGCAAAGTATCTCACTAACCTATGTGATATAATACAAAGCAAATATTTGATCTTTGTCCCCATTTCTTGGCACAAAGCTCCTAACCTTGGAATCTTTGGAGTGATCAGAGTGTCTTTCGTATGCTGATGAAATGACTGCTGGCTGGGAGCCCCTAGATAGCTGTAGGCATAATAAGAGGATTGGAACTTTCAGCCCCACCTCCCTGACCTCCAGGGAGGGAACAGGGGCTGGAGAATGAGTCAATCACTAATGGCCAATGATTTAATCAACCCTTAATGTAACCTCCATTCAAGCCATAGACAATGGGGTTTGAAGAGCCTCAGGGTTGGTGAGCAACATATCAAGGTGCTGAGAGGGTGGTGTGCCTGGAGAGAGGGCATGAAAATGCTATGCCTCCTTCAATACCTTGCCCCATGCATCTCTTCCATTTGACTATTTCTCTGAGTTGTAACGTTTATAATAAACCACAATAGTAAATAAAGTGCCTTCCTGAATTCTGTGAGCTATTTTAGAAAATTATTGAGCCTGCACAGGGGGTTGTGGGATGCTCCTTCCCCATTTATAGCCAGAAGTACACATGGTAACCTAAGACTTAAGACTGACATCTGAAGTAGGGAAAGTCTTGTGGGACTGAGCCCTTACCTATGGGGTCAGTGTTAACTCTAAGTAGAGAGCATCGTAATTGAATTGAATTGTAGGACACTCAGTTGGTGTCCAGAGAGTTGGATAATTGGTTGGTGTGATAACCCCACCCTTGACATGTAGTGTCAGAAGAGTTGTGAGAAAAAAACAGTTCAATCTTGTAGCCAGTTTCTTTTGTAGCAAAAATGACTGACAGGAGAGGAAAAGGCTCTGCCTGGTAGGTTTTGTGCTGGGTTGAGAAGGAGGAACATGGTTCTGGAATTGGGAGAGAGCTGTCACTCAGGACAAGAGTGGTCCTGCTGTAGGATATCGCTGGTGAGAGGGTCTCCCCCGTGTCTCACTCATCAGCCCCCAGGCCAGACTGTCTTGCTCTAGGATACCTCCTCCCCTGCTGGCTCCATGGGCACTGCTCCACTCAGAGCCTGGACTGTCCTTAAAGATCTCCAACTCACTTCCTGAGTGATTCCCCTCTTTCCTTTGCCCTTCAGAAGTCACCTAAGGACCCTGGCAATACTCAGTTTCCAAGCAAAACTGGGAGAGGAAATCTGGTGCTCTTCCTTTCCCACAGATCCACAGCTGTTCCTGCTCAGTGGGTGGAGAGTGAGCCAGGCCTTCCACTTAAGGAGAAGAGAGAATTTAGGTGCCATTGATTTCTGCTAGCAGGAGGACAGGATGTCTACATCCCATTGAAGGACATGCCCAGATCCTTCCTGGCCACGTGGTGAGCAAAAATCTGTCACTGAAGTCTGCTGCCTTGGCAATCTATAGACTGCAAGTTCATGGAGAAACCAAGAGCCAGGAAACTGGAGTTAGAAAGCAGTGTGACGGCAGGCAGACTTGGAGAGTCTGGCTCTGTGAAGAACTCAGAGGCAGAATGGTCCAGCAATGTGACAAAGTCTCAGTACATCACCTCAGGGCAGAAGAGGACCCTGCAAGTCTCCACAGGGGCGTGAAGAATATCATGGAAACTCCATGGTTCCTCCTTGACAACATTCAGAAGGTTTTCCACTTTCTTGGAAGAGTCCCTTCCCTGCAAGCTGCCACTGCATGTTGGGGACATTTGGTTCCACATTCCCCTAGCTTTGCTGAAGGGTGTTAGCTTTGTCACTGTGGTAACTGGCCAAGCCAATGATCTTACTTCACAGACTCCTAAAGCTGTAGAGATAAACAGGACCTGTAACAAAGTTCTTTCTTATATTGACAGAATTTTTGCCTCCCTAGAACTTCTACCCATTAGTCTGTATTCTGAAGTTCCAGAGAATCAGGATTCTTTTTTATGTGACAGCCTTCCAAGTATTTGAAGGTATTCAAGAGACACAACATCTCATCGTAGTCAGGCAAATCACCGCTTGTTTCTCCAGTAATTGTTTCTAAGTCCCTCTTAACCCTCCTATTTTCATTAGATGTTTATGACTTGCTACTCGAAGTGTGGTCCACGGACCTACAGTTTTAGCATCACCTGGAAGCTTGCTAGAAATGCGGAATCTCAGGCTATGTCCTGGTTCTCCTGAATTAGAATCTGCATTTTAATAGGATCCATAGGTGATTTATACACACATTAAAGCTGGAGAAGTGTTGTTTTATAGCATCTTCATAGCAATTCTCACACACACATGCACATATGTTTACATGTAACCTCTATGCCAAACAATAGAATGATTAATTAAATTATGACATATCCAGGCTATGAGATATTATGCATTATGCATAGAAAATATTTAGAAATGACATAGACAGCTGGGGAAGCACTCATAATAAACCAAATGCTAGTTAGCTGATAACTAGCTTTTAAAGAGAGCCCTGACTACACCCTGGGCTTTGTTCAAAGCATAATAGTGATTGCCTCCTTGAATCATCACAATAACCCCACAAAGTAGATAGCAATGGTATTCTCATTTTAAAAGTGGTAAAAGAGGCCTGGACAGGGTGGGTAACTTGCTCATGATCACACAGCAAGAGCCCAGGCAGAATAATTCCAGAGCTTATGTGCCTAACCACTGCTACAGTCAAATGATAAAACCACAATTACAGAATTGTGTATGTGCTATGACTGAAACTATGAGGATATATATTGAACATTCTCTTGTGCTGTCATATTATGTCATTGTAATAAAAATAATAAAAACCAGCATGCCCAAACTGAATAAGCTTTATCCAGCCCCAACAGTATTTCTATCATCTGTTACATTTTCTTTCAATTTAAATAATGTTTACAATATAAAAATAATATACACTTATGGTAAAAAAATTTCATATACATGAAAGGAAATAAAATGAAAAGTAAAGAACTCCCTCCCCAGTACTCCTCCTCTGCTTTGAGATAACCATGTTAGCAGTTTCTTGTATATCTCTCAAAAAATGTGTTCTGCATTTAAAATAATGAACATGCACATGCACGCACACACACACAGATACATACATAATATTATACACACACTTTCTACTCTTAGCTTAGATACATCTGTTAAAGCAGCTTTGTGATTGGTTCCTGTTTTATTTATGATAAATTGGAACACCCAGATCTTTCTCACATGAAGTGTTATTAAGTTTTCGTCTCTCCATCTTGAACAGTTTTTTTTCTCATCTAAATGTAGTATATTTTATGTCTTCTTATTGAGTTTCATGTAGCTGGCTGTGTTCTAGTATTCCAGTGAATTAAATCTTTTTATTATTTTTTTTTTACTTTTGATTCTTAAGCATAGAAGCTCTTTCCTTCACAGTTCTAATAAGCGTGCCCTGATTTTTCATGCCTAGAGGGAATAACTGCAGGGAGGGGAACAGAGTGGTTTATGAGGATCACTATAATAGTGAAGAAAAAGAAAAAAACATATTAGCAATGGCTGTCTCCAGATGGCGGGACTTTTATTTTTAAGTTTTGCTTTTGACTATTTTCCAAATGGGTTAATTTCATCATTTAAAAAAGAAATGAAAGCTGTAGTTTTGGACAGTAGATATTGTTTCTGCCTGTTCACTACCTTCCTGGAAGATTTCATACCTCCATTCCCTTTGCTGCAAGACTGTAGCATCTCTCAGTGGAGTAGTCAGTGCGTACACATCTAATCCACTGATACTGGGTTTGGGCCAGGTGACTTGCTCTGGCCAATAGGATGTTAGCCAGGGTGATATGAACAGAGGTCTGAACTTGTTGGTGCAGTTTGGCTTGGTGACTTATGCTTCTGCTGCACACCACCTACCTTGGGAAGAGCAAGCTCTGGGTAGCCACTGGTCCTGGAATTGAGAGCCCTAGGAGAAGATTTGAAGCTGGCCCTCAGCCTGAGGAATAAAGCCCCATCCCCCCATCAACCCACAGAATGCTGAATGAGAAAAATCATGTAACTTGGGAAGTTTGATTTTGTTTTTGTACAGCATCATTAGAGTAATAGTTGACTAGAATGGGGAGTCAACTACCCCTAAGCCTACTGGTATGTCGTAAGCAGTTGCCACCTCTTGCAGGTGTTGCAGCTCCCCTCTTCTTGCTTTGAGCCCCCATCACCAGCCATGCCAGCTGTGCCTAATCATGCTGCCCTTAGGTCACCTACCTCCTACCATCACTTGCACAGCAGTTCATGAGGTGGAAGCCATTCTTCCTGGCTGGTCCTAATATTCTTTTCTTCAAAAGTTCCTGTACTGTGGAACAAGAAGGGCTCTGGCATTCACCTAATTAAGAAGTGCTATCGATTGAATCATGTGCCCTCCAAAATTCATTTGTTGATGTCCTAACCAGCCCCACGTGTTTCTCAGAATGTGATCATATTTGGAAATAGAGGCATTGCAGATGTAATTATCTAGGAAGAGGTCTTAGTGGAGTAGGTGGGACCCTAATCCAATATGACTGGTATCATTCTATGAAAGTGGAAATTTGGATACAGGGACACACACACTGGGAGAACACCACGTGAAAGTGAAAGCAGAGATTAGGGTGATGTTTCTACAAGCCAAGGAAAGCCAAAGATTGCCAGGAAGCCTCTAGAAGCTAGAGGAGAGACAGAATATACTCTTTCTTGGCCTCACAAAAAAGCAACCCTGCCAACACCTTGCCTTCAGACTTCCAGCCTTCAGAACTGGGAGACAATAAATTTCTGTTGTTTAAGCCACCTAGTTTTGGCACTTTGTTACAGCAGCCCCAGGAAACTAATGCAGGTGTCCACCAAACAGCACAGCTATCCTCTCTGTTCCTTTCAGTGCCCTTGGAAGAACAATTCTGTCACTACAACTCCCTCCCTCCAGAAGCTGGACCCACTTCTGTTGACATTGAGTGAACAAGTGACATATTCCTTTCTTCTCCTTCTCCTTCAGAATGAGTCCTTTCCTCACAGAGAATATTGTATCCACCCCACCTTATACCTGCCATTCAAGGAGCTCAAGCCTGGGGTCTGGGGTCTATTCCCACAAATCCCATCATTGTGCTTCTGGTGGCTGACTTTCTGCAGTAGGAATCCTAAGTACCTCTCTGCAGGTCCCATGTAGATATGTTGATGGCCCTGTCAACAAAGACTGAGCTACATACTACGCTGCCTTCCACATTGCCATAAGCCTATAACCCTACTCATTAGAAGTGACTGATCACTCAGGAGCTGGGCTGCCCTCCAACCCACATCATTGAATCTAACCACATGGATAATCATAAAAAGACTAACCATGTGAAAACACCCTGATAGTGTGAAACACAGATATCTGTGGGGGTACCCTTAATTTGGTGGGCTAGTAATTTTATCAAAATGTGAAGGAAAGTTCAAATTAGAATATTAGAAAGCTATAGCTGAGGATTTAGAGATTGTCAAGCTCATACCTCCATTTTACTGATAAGGAACCTGAGGCGCAAGGGAGGAAATGACTTGGCCAAAGTGAGTTCTTGGCAAAGCCAAGACCAGAATACAAGTGTTCCACTTCGGTTTTCATAAGATCACATTAACAAGGTCTTTTTTTGGAATTTATTATGGCTTTAATTAATCACTGCTTTATTTTCTAATTGTTCCCTGATCATTGGTTTAGTAATCTATTTCATTTTTTATTATATAAGCAAATATTTTCTGTTTTTTAATTATAGAAGCAAACATGCATATTATTATACAATTTTACATTGTACAGTAGAGACCACTGTGGAAAATGTTACCCTAGTTTTCCCACTTCAGCCCAAACACAGAAGTTCCTCTCCGCTGTAACCACTTATAACGCCTCTTGTCTTTGGCATTTCTGATGGGTACCATTAAATAATATGCTCATCTTCTTTTATGTTCAAACTTCAGACAGCATTAATTCTAGTTTTCTAAATGATTATCTTTTTAAATAACATAATCAAACTTCTGTTTTTTTAACATTTTAGACATTATCTACTCCCCACAATATATGGGGAAGAAATAAACATTTGTCTCTCCCTTGCACCTTTTGTGTGGTCGAAGTTTGTAACATTTATTTTTATTCGGTAACTATAGTTTAGTTATTTTAGCCATAACTTACCCATAAGTTAATTCCAAAAAAATAGCATTTTAAATATTATGACTATGTAAATATTATTCATTGCAGGCTGGGTGCAGTGGCTCACGCCAGCACTTTGGGAGATCAAGGCAGGTGGATTGCTTGAACCCAAGAGTTTGAGACCAGCCTGAGCAACATGAAGAAATCCTGTCTCTACAAAAAATACAAAAAAATTAGCTGGGTTTGGTGGTGCTTGCCTGCAGTCCCAGCTACTCAGGAGGCTGAGATGAGAGTATTGTTTGAGCCTGGGAGGTCAAGTCTGCACTGAGCCGTGATGGCACCACTGCACTCCAGCCTGGGTGATAGAGACCCTGCCTCAAAACAAACAAACAAAAAAACTCATTGTACTTCCCAAGCCTCTGTTTTTTTTTTTTTTTCCTTCAAAAATACACATTCTCCTTTGTTACTAAGGAAGACTGCTTAGAAAGTAAAGCCAAATAGTTTGCACTTTTCTCCCACCCCTCTCAGCTCATTCCTTCCAGCTCATGGCCATGCCTCATTTTTAATTTGTTTTTAATGACAGGACCATGTTTCTTTTGGGCAGCTTTTCATTTTTCCTAAACATCTGGAGATTCTTTTCACATTTGACTAATAGAAGACCTTTATGTGTTCTCTTTATACTATAGATTGAATAAATTTCCTCTTATTTCTTCAAAAACGTTCATTCTTTCTTTGTGGAAGTCCTCTATCCTCCTGTTTTTATGGGACTATGCCCTATAAATGCTGCACAGCAGTTACCTCATTGTGAAAGTCCATGTTTTCTTCTTTCTTTTATTTCCTTTTTGGCTATCTGGGAATATATTCTTGAGCATTTCTGTTTCAGAAAATGTACATCAATGGAATTTAACCTTTCTAAATTGTCATTTCACCCTCATGTTTGATTGATCATTTAGACTGGCACAGAATTCTTGGTTCAAATAATTTGTCCCTCAGAATTTTGAAAGCATTCCACCTTTGTCTTCTAGAATTTGTTGTTGGACCTGGGAAATCTGCATCCATTTGATTTTTCTTCTTTTGAGGTAAACTTGTTTTCTTCTCTCTAGGAAGTTGTAGGATCTTTTATTCTTTGGAGTTCAGAACTTTTGATATCACTCACATAAGGAAATAGCCAAGTAGACAACACTGAGATATCATTCTCACTGATCAGGTGAGTTGAGTCTGATAATATATTTTGTTGGACAGGGAGAAAGACACTGAATTCTCCTCACTCTTGGTGGGAATAAAAATATATACAAACTCAATGGATGCAGATTTAACAACACATATAAAAATGAGCAGTATGTATACACTTTAACCAGCATTTTTGACATTTAGGAATATATTATCTTGAAATACTAATCTAGACGTACAAAGATATTTATACAAGGAGAATCATTGTAGTATTGTTTGTATAACATCAATTATTTTTAAGCCAGATATTCATTATGAGTGGTCTTATTAAAACATTACAAATCTACGATTTGTCAAAAGCTTTTATGCATTAATCTCTGTTGGCATTTGGTGGGACCTTTCAGTCAAGAGTCGCTTTCTTTAGCTCCAGAGTGTTTTCTTCTAACATTTCCTTGAAAATTTGCCACTAGCCATTTTCTTTTTTCAGTTTACTCCTTTTAAATCTCTTCTATAAGGGTGTTGAAGCTGCTGTATCTGTCTGACAGCTCCTTAACTTCCTTTTTTTTTTTTTTTGAGACAGAGTCTCGCTCTGTCGCCCAAGCTGGAGTGCAGTGGCACAATCTCGGCTCACTGCAAGCTCCGCCTCCCGGGTTCACGCCATTCTCCTGCCTCAGTCTCGCGAGTAACTTTCAATAATACTTTTAATTTTGCTCTATGTTTTGAGACATTATCATAACTTTATCTGCCAGAGAACCAACTTTGTCTTCAGCTGGGCTCTTATTATTCAGGATGCAATTTATTTTTTTTATTTTTCCCGTCACATTTGATTACTAAAAACACATTTTGCTTTCTGATTGCAGTCTTTAAATTGTCCAGTTTTCTACGGATGCAATTTTCTTTTAAATTACTGTTTTTGTATACTAATAAGAGTTAATTTTAGGTGCACAATATTCTGAACTTTGCTGTTTTTCTTCTCTCATTGTATCTTCGCAACTGTTACATGTCAGTACCCGTAGAGGTACTTCAATTCTTCTTAATAGCTACATTGTATTTCACTCTCTATTTTACATACGTGTAATTTTTTGACAAGTCCACTAATGATAGATTTCTGGCTTTTAAACAGTAATTGATGTGGCCGGGCATGGTGGCTCACGTCTGTAATCCCAGCACTTTGGGAGGCTGAGGCCGGCGGATCACAAGGTCAAGAGATCGAGACCATCTTGGCCATCATGGTGAAACCCCATCTCTATGAAAAACACAAAACAAATTAACTGGCTGTGGTGGTGCGCGCCTGTAGTCCCAGCTACTCAGGAGGCTGAGGCAGGAGAATCACTTGAACCCAGGAGGCAGAGGTTGCAATGAGCCCAGATTGCGCCACTGCACTCCAGCCTAGCAACAGAGCGAGACTAGGTCTCTAAAAAAAAAAAAGTAATTGATGTTATACAAACAGTACTACAATGACTCTCCTTGTATAAATATCTTTGTACATATAGATTAGTATTTCAAGAGAATATATTCCTAGATGTCAAAAGAGCTAAAAGAGCTGGTCAAAGTGTGTACGTATTGCTCATTTTGATATGTATTGTCAAGTCCCCATCCATTGAGTTTGTACGTATTTATGTTCTCACAAGGACTGAAGATCATTCTTTCTCCCTCCCAACAAAGTATATTATCAGACTTGACCCATCTGATCAGTGAAAATGGTATCTCAGTGTAGTCTACTTTGCATTTTTCTTATTATGAGTAATATTTCTATATTCTGATCAAATTTCTATATTCTGAAAAGTCTTTTGCAATTTCATTTCTGTTAACTATCTAGTTAAACCTGGACCACCTTTCTATTAAGTTATTGATATCTTCAAGGTTTTATAGGAATTCTTTATGTGTTAAAGAAATTAGTCTTTTGTTGTCATATGGGCTAAAAGCATTTATTTTGACACTACTTATGAAATTTTATCATCCTAAATTTTCAATAAATTTGTGAAATTTAGAATAGCTTTAGTTTTAAAGAAAAATGGTGAAGACAGTACAGAGTTCCCATATACCCCACGCCAGTTTCTCCTATTATCAACATTAGTATGGTTAAATTGTAACAGTCCATGAACCAATATTTGTGCATTATTATTAACTAAAATCCATTCTTTATTCTGATTCCCTTAGTTTTTACCAAATGTCTTTTTCTGTTCTAGGATCTTGTCACATTACACCTAGTCATCATGTTTCCTTAGACTCTGCTTGCCTATGACAGTTTCTCAGACTTTCCGTATTTTTGATGACTTTGACAATTTAAGTAATAATGATCAGGTATTTTGTAGAATGTCCTTTAGTTGGGGTGTGTCTGATGCTTTTCTCATGATTGGACTGGGAGGAAGATCAGAGGTAAAGTGTCATTTTCATCAAGTCATGTAAAGTAAACACATTATAACCATGACTTATCACTGTTGGTGTTAACCCTGATGACCTGGGTGAGGGAGTCAGGCCTCCACCATAAAGCTCCTCCCTTTTCCCCCCTTTCCATATTTGACTCTGAAAGGATGTCACTATGTGCGACCCACACCTAAGGAGTTGGGACTTACACTTCACTTCCTTTAAGCAGAGTATCTTCTTGAATTGCTGGGAATTTTGCATGGCTGATTTGTCTGTTCTCTTCTCCTCCCCCATTTATGTACTGATGTATTTGCTTGTTTATTCAATGATTTATTTATGTCAGTGTGAACTCCTGAATATTTATTTTGTACTTTGGCTTATAATCTAATACCACTTTATTTTGTTGCTCAAATTGTTCCAGCTTTGGCCACTGACAATTCTTTCAGTTGGTTCCTTTGTCCCTTTGTCATATCCTCATCATTATGGGTTTTTTGTTCTTTAAACATTTCTTTATGGCATTGAACGATGCTCCAAGCTCATTTTGTATATTTCTTGCTCCAGCCCTAGAATCAGCTATTTCTCCAAACAAATAAAAATACAAATGAAATAAAATAAAGAGCCCTGTTCTTTTTACTGGAGCATGGTATGAAAACCAAAGCTGGAGTTTTTGGTATGCTCATTGCTATTGAAATGGCATCACTTCTAGGCCTTCTCAACTGACAGAGCAGGGAATAGATATGTGTATGCTAACCAATGAATATATACATGTCTATAAATATTCCTATATTTAACATTTGAATGTATATTAAGCTAGACATGAACTCATATTGACGTTTTCAACTATAATTCAGTACCACATGAATTGTTTTATCCTCCTTCCATGCTCATCTGCAAAATCCTACACTAACAGTGAGAAATCTGTGTCCTACCATCTGCCATCCATTTACCTAATTGTTCAATTCCAGTATATATGTACAGTGCTTTCAGAATTATTGACCTGTACCTTCATGGGAAGCAACTTTACCAACTACGGTACAGTGCTTAAGGTCAAGTCCTTTTGTTTTCAGTCTTATAGATTCTATTCATTTCCAAAGGTTAGATCAGCACCTTTTGTCCTGTCTCCTTCAGTGTGGTTGTTCCATGCATTTGTAATATAGTTTATTCTTTTGTCACATTCTAATTTTCACCCTGGGATCCTTAACCTCTTAAATGATCTTTTACAATTTGCATACATTAAGATTTACTCTTTGTGATGTAAAGTTCTATGGGTTTTGACAAATTTATAATGTCATGTAGCCACTATGACAGTATCATACAGAATAATGTCACCATTCTAAAAATCCCTGTTTCACTTGTTCAACTCTCTCTCCCTGACCTAAACCCCTAGCAGTCACCGATCTATTTACCATTTCTATAATTTTGTTCTTGCAAAATGTCGTATAAATGGAATAACACAGTATTGTAGCCTTTTCAGACTGGCTTCTTTTACTTAGCAATATACATTTAAAATTAATTCATGTTTTAGTGTAGCTTGATGGTTCATTCCTCTTTATTATTAAGTGGTATTCCATTGTATGGATGTGCCACAGTTTGTTTATCCATTCACTTATCAAAGGACACCTTGGTTGCTTCTATTTTGGAGTAATTATTAATAAAATGGCTATAAATATTCACATGCAGGTTTTGTGTACATATTAATAAGTTTTCAAAACAGTTAGGTAAATACCTAGAAGTGTGATTGTTGGATCATATAATACAAGTATGTTTGGCTTTGTAAGAAACTGCCAAACTGTTTTCCAAAGTGGTTGTACTATTTTACATTTCCACCAGCAATAAAGGAGAGCTTCTGCTCCTCCACATCCTTATCAATATCCTCTGTGTAGCTTTTTGAAACTGTGTAATCTATTATTGTTAATTATAGTCATCCTATAGTGGTATAGAACACTAGAACTTATTATTCTTGTCTACCTGTAATTTTGTATACTTTAACAAATTTCTCTAATGACAAATGATGATTACCATCTTCTCAATTGCTTATTTGCCATCTGTATATCTTTTGGGTAAAGTGTCTGTTCAGATCTTTGGCCCATTTTAAAATTAGGTTGATTTTTTTATTGTTAAATTTTAAGAGTTCTTTGTACAACTTGGATACTTGCCTTTTATCAGGTATGTGTTTGCAAATATGTTCTCCCAGTCTGTAACTTGTCTCTTCATTCTTTTGACAGTAGTTTCAGCAGATCAGAATTTTTAATGTTAATGAAGTCCAATATATCAAATTTTTTATGGATCATGCTTTCCATGTTGTATTTAAAAATTCATCACGCAGTCCAAGGTCATGTAGATTTTATCATGTATTATCTTTTGTAAGCTTTATAGTTGCTGAATGTTTTGATACATTTTACTGGAAGTTCCAGCCAGGGAAATAAGGTAAAAAAGAAAAAGGATGAAAGAAAGAGAAAAAGAAAAAGAGAAAGAGAGGAAGAACAAAAAGAAATCAAGAAAAAGAGGAAAGACATCTAGATTGGAAAAGAAGAAATAAAACTGTCTTAATTTGCACATATATGAGTGTCTATGTAGAAATTTCAAAGGATGTAAAAAATGGCTACTAGAATTAATAAGTAAATTTAGCAAGGTCAATATAAAATAAATTATATTTCTGTATGTTAGAGATGAACACTTGAAAATATAAATTTAAAAACTCCACTTACGAAAGCATTATAAATACAAAGTACTAACAAAATATAGTCTAAGATTTGTAAGCTGTAGTTATAAAACATTAATGAAGGGTAAAAAATAAGCCCTAAATAAATGAAGTGATGTATCTATAAATCTATAAATTCATTGCAACCCATTGAAAATGCCAGCAGGCCTTTGTAGAAGTCAGAAAGCTGATTCTAAAATCTATATGGAAAGGTAAAGGACTTAGAACAGTTAAACATTTTTCTTTAGAGAACATAATATTCCTTATGAAATGAGGAATATTTATTCCTCATTACAAGACTTACCATAAGGCAACAATAATTAAGACAATATAATATGTGTAAAAGGTTAGATATACTAATAAATAGAACAGAATAGAGATAGCAAAGTAGATTCAAATATTTATTCAGTTGACTTTGTACAAAAGTGCCAATGTAGTTCAATGGATAAAGAACAGTCTTTTCAGCAAATATTGATGGCACAGTTGGATACACAAACACACACACCCACACACACACATACACACACACAAATGAACCTGAAACTATACCTTGCATCATATATGAAAAAAATTCAAAATAGATTAAAAACCTAAATATACAGCACAAAACTATAAAACTTATCAAAGAAAATAATAAAAGGAAATGTTTGCACCTTAAATTAGGCAAAGATTTACTAGAACATGAAAGCATAAAGTATAAAATAAAAATTTTAAAAACTGAAATTGATTTAATCAAAATTTAAAATTTAGGCTCTTTGAATGTTAACAAAATAAAAAGAGAAGCTATAGACTGGAAGTAAATGTCTGCAAGAAAAAAAGTCTGGTAAAATACATCACTCCAGAATACACAAAGAACTCTGTTTTGCAGAAACTTTTTAGTTTGGGCCCACCATGGTGGCTCACACTTGAAATCCCAACACTTTGGGAGGCTAAAGTGGGAGGATTGTTTGAGGTCAGGGGTTTTAGACCAGCCTGGGCAAAATAGCAAGACCCCTTCTATACAAAAATTTTTTTAAAAAATAGCTGAGCATGGTGGCATGCACCTGTAGTCCTAGCTACTTGAGAGGCTGAGGCAGGAGGATTGCTTGAGCCCAGGAGTTCAAGGCTGAAGTGAGCTATGATTGTACCACTGCACTTCAGCTTGGGCAACAGAGTAAGGCCCTGTCTCCAAAAAAAAAAAAAAAAAACCCAAACAAACAAACAAACAAACAAAACAGAAGAGAAAAGTTAAAAGTTAAAGAAACTTTTTAGGTTGATGTAATCCCACTTGTTTATTTTTTGCTTTTGTTGCCTATGCTTTTGGTGAGCTATCCAAAAAAGTTCTTGCCAAAGCCAATATCAAATAGCTTTTTCCCCTGTTTTTTTCCTATTTTTGCCAGCAGTTTTATGGGTTCAGGTCTTAGGTTTAGGCGTTTACTCCATTTTCAGCTGACTTTTATGTATGATGTAAGATAAGGGTCCAGTGTTATTCTTTTGAATGTGGATATCCAGTTTTTACAACACTATTTATTAAGAGACTATCCTTTATTGTGTCTTTTTGGTGGCCTTGTTGAAAATTCATTGACTGTGCAGATGGCTCCTGACTTATAATGTTTCAACCTACAATTCTTTGACTTTATAATGGTACCCATCCAACCATTTTGTTTTTCACTTTCAGTACAGTATGCAAAACGTCACACTGGATATTCAATACTTCATTACAAAATAGGGTTTATGTTAGATGACTTTGCCCAACTGCAGGTTAATCTAAGTGTTCTGAGCATGCTTAAGATTGGTTAGGCTGAATTATGATGTTTGGTAGGTTAGGTGTATTAAATGCATTTTCGACTTACAATATTTTAAAACTTACAGTGGGTTTATTGTTACACAACACCATTGTAAGTCAGGGAACATCTGTATATGCTTGGGTTTACTTATGGGCTCTCTATTCTGTTCTATTGGTCTATATATGTCAGTATTATACTATTTTAGTTACTATTGTTTTATAATATAATTTGAAATTGGGAAGTGTGATGCCTCTGGCTTTGTTTTTCCTTCCCAAGATTATTTTGGCTACTGAGGGTCTTTTGTGATTACACAGAAAATTGTTTTTCTATTTCTGTGAAAAATTCCATTGGGGTTTTGATAGGGATTGTGTTGAATGTGTATACTGCTTTAGTTATTGTAAACATTTTAATAATATTTATTCTTCTAATCTGTGAACATGTGGTATCTTTCCATTTATTTGTATCTTCCTCAATTTCTTTCATCAACATTTTATAGTTTACAGTGTAGAGATCTTTCACTTCCTTGGCTAAACTTATTCCTATTTTATTATTTCTGATGCCATTGTAATGGGATTGTTTTCTTGATTTCTTTTCTAGATAGATCATTATTAGTGTACAGAAATGTAACTGATTATTATATGTTAATATTTTATCCTGCAGCTCTACTGAGTTTATTAGTTCCAATAGTGTTTTAGTGGAATCTACATCTAGAGTTGTGTCATCTGCAAACAGGGATGATTTTACTTCTTCCTTTCTGATTTGAATGTCTTTTAATTTTTTTCTTGTCTGATTGCTCTTGCTAGTACTTCTAGTACTGTGTTAAATAGAAGTGGTAAGAGTAGGCACCCTTGTCTTATGTCAGATCTTACAGGAAAAGCTTTCAGTTTTTCCCACATAATAAGTTAATATCAAAAATGTATTTAAAAACTCCCATAACTCAATAGGAAAAAGACAAGTAATCTGGTAAAAAAAAAAAAATGAGTAAAGGATTTGAATAGACATTTCTCCAAAGAAAAAAATAAAATATCCAAAAGTTACGTGAAAAAAAGGTGCCCAATGTCACTAATCATCAGGGAAATGCAAACCAAATCCATAATGAGGTATCACCTCAGACCTGTTAGAATGGCTGTTTTTAAAAAGACAAGAGGAGACTGATTTGAGTAATAATAAAACTCTGCTCTCCTGCACAGCTGGCTCTGCATGAATTACTCTTTCTCTATTGCAATTCCCCTGTCTTGATGGATTGGCTCTGTCTAGGCAGCAGGCAAGGTGAACCTTTTGGGTGGGTACAAATTCAGGGCTTGTCCAGGATTGCCCTTGTGGCTACCTGCCTGTGCTTCAGTGACCCCCCTCCATTGATGGATCCAGAAGCCAGCCCAAGTGGTTGCCTAGTTCTCTTGGACTGGGGGCTGATTCTGGTACTCTCTCTACTGGTGGGGCACTGCCAGCCCAATGTGCATGGATTAAATTGCAATAGAGAAATAGTCCTGGGGACACATCCCTTAACTCTAGCCCTATCACAGGGTATCTGTCTGTAGCCCCATGGTTGGGTGTCTAGATTGGTGAGCATCCTAGGCTCTGCCAATGCATCCTTCCTTCTCCCTACTGGTTCTGTAGTCCTATGGTGGGGTGTCTGTAGCCCCATTGCAGGGCGTCTGTAGCTCCACCATGGGGTGTCTGTGTCTGTAGCCTCATTGCAGAGTGTTTGTTCAGCTCTTGGGTCTCAGTTTGCTCCTTCTAACTAGTAGGAAGAGTCCCGGTTTAGGAGACTTCTCCTCAATCAGGAAGATTTTGAGGAGGTTTCTCAGATGGAGAATAGTCATCCAATTAAGAAACTGACAAATGAAAAACTTTACAAGTGCTGAATCTTCTGTCTGTCTGTCTGTGTATTTATATGTGTTGTATGTTTATATATAAAAGAGCTCTGATTAGTTGGCTTAGAAAAATAAGCACTTAAATCAAATATTTTGTCAGAAAAATAGAAACTTTAATGCCTTTTTGTTCGCGTGACTTTAGTAATCTTTTGAAAATAAAGACAGTTTTAAAGATTATTGGTAAAATCAAATGCCTTGAAAATGTAGACATTTTGTCTAAATTAAGGTCAGATATCAGATTTGCAAAATGCTTTAAGGTCAAACTGTTTCTTTGACTTCTGAAAATTGTTCGATTTACCTACTTTGGAGCATTAGATTATAGGTAAGGGCTGGGGACATATGGAGAGCCATGCCCGCTAGCTATGCTAAAAGCAGTCAGACCTTATCTTAATTTCTGTCTGATGTCCTAGGCTCCACCCCAGTACATAATTAAAATCTCTTTCTTATCAAATTTTTACTAAAAATAAAAGTTGCTAAGAGTTAACATTGTTACATGTAGTTGAGACCACTGGAGAAACAGTTTTACATACAAGGTGTGTAGGGAGTGTGTTTTTGGTAAAAGATTATAAGAAGGCATGGGAATATGGCTTTTGTTAAAGGGAATGTAATTTTGTCTAGTTCAGAGGGTTTTAATGACTGTCTTAACCTAAAAGAGCAATGGAACAAAACTGAAGGTTTAAGCAAAGTGAAAAGGGTTTGTAAAGGGTTGATCTTGTAAAAATTCTGTGGGTATAAGCAAGTTGGCTAAGATTTAAAAGAAATTATTTAGCTTTTTTCCTTAGGTTAAAACATTAAAGTCATACTGATGTGAAGCCAGAATCTGGGCCCATGTGTCCAAATAACAGGGTTTTCTTAGAAAACTGATCTGCTGTTTGATGGAATATTGTAAAGGGTTCTGAAAAGTTTATGAAAATCTTACCTTATGGTCAAACTAATAAAAACTGGGTAGAGACATAAAATTTTATTTAAAAAACTAGCTTTAACATTAAAGATGCACTAATGCAAGTATAAAATTTATTTTTCCCTTTTGAAGATGATTTTTATGTAATGTTAAAATATAATGAAAGGGTTTTGTTTTCTCCTTTGGGTAAATGGCAAAGAAAAAAAAGGAGGAGAGGGAGAAGAGACAGATTCAGTTGGCCTCATGCTATCTTCATTGGGTCTTGTTTGAAAGCTAAGTCTCCTCTATCAGAGTAAAAGTTTTTCTTTTTTAAAATTTTTTTTGGAGTTATCATTTTGGCCAAATAAATGACTTGTGGTGACCTGGGATTCTATTTTGTGATATCCAGTGTTTTAAACCTTTGATATTTGACAAATTTTCCAAAATCAAATTATAAATTCTGTCTCTTTCTTACCTAATATTTTAGATATTAGGTCCTCTAAAGTTCAAAGATGACATTTGGCTTATTTGGTACAAAAATCATACAGGAAGCACTGTTAAATATGAAATGATGTCTGGCTTTCTTTGGTCTATATTTTATTTTGTCTATATTTCTTTTGTCTATATGTTATTGGTATATGTTGTATATGTATATATGTATATGTTCTGAAATTATGTAAAACTCCTATAATTCTAATATAGTTTAGCATATATTCTCAGTGCTTTTTCTGCAATGTGACACTGACCATTTTCCTAGCAAGAGGTAGAGTCTATTTCTGTACCTTTTGAAATATTGACTGTTAAATATGATCCAGCCTCGTGACATACTTGGACCAATAGATTAGATGATTTGCAATTTCTAAAGATGCCCTCAAGAAAGCTTGCAGCTTCCATTCACAATCTCTTAAAACCCAACTGTCTTGTAAATTTGTTGGAGTTCATTGTAGATTCTGGATATTAGCCCTTTGTCAGATGAGTAGGTTGCAAAAATTTTCTCCCATTTTGTAGGTTGCCTGTTCACTCTGATGGTAGTTTCCTTTGCTGTGCAGAAGCTCTTTAGTTTAATTAGATCCCATTTGTCAATTTTGGCTTTTGTTGCCATTGCTTTTGGTGTTTTAGACATGAAGTCCTTGCCCATGCCTATGTCCTGAATGGTATTGCCTAGGTTTTCTTCTAGGGTTTTTATGGTTTTAGGTCTAACATTTAAGTCTTTAATCCATCTTGAATTGATTTTTGTATAAGGTGTAAGGAAAGGATCCAGTTTCAGCTTTCTCCATATGGCTAGCCAGTTTTCCCAGCACCATTTATTAAATAGGGAATCCTTTCCCCATTTCTTGTTTTTGTCAGGTTTGTCAAAGATCAGATAGTTGTAGATATGTGGCATTATTTCTGACGGCTCTGTTCTGTTCCATTGATCTGTATCTCTGTTTTGGTACCAGTACCATGCTGTTTTGGTTACTGTAGCCTTGTAGTATAGTTTGAAGTCAGGTAACGTGATGCCTCCAGCTTTGTTCTTTTGACTTAGGATTGACTTGGTGATACAGGCTCTTTTTTGGTTCCATATGAACTTTAAAGTAGTTTTCACAACCCCATCAAAAAGTGGGCGAAGGACATGAACAGACACTTCTCAAAAGAAGACATTTATGCAGCCAAAAAACACATGAAAAAATGCTCACCATCACTGGCCATCAGAGAAATGCAAATCAAAACCACAATGAGATACCATCTCACACTAGTTAGAATGGCAATCATTAAAAAGTCAGGAAACAACAGGTGCTGGAGAGGATGTGGAGAAATAGGAACACTTTTACACTGTTGGTGGGACTGTAAACTAGTTCAACCCTTGTGGAAGTCAGTGTGGCGATTCCTCAGGGATCTAGAACTAGAAATTCCATTTGACCCAGCCATCCCATTACTGGGTATATACCCAAAGGACTATAAATCATGCTGCTATAAAGACACATGCACACGTATGTTTATTGCAGCATTATTCACAATAGCAAAGACTTGGAACCAACCCAAATGTCCAACAATGATAGACTGGATTAAGAAAATGTGGCACATATACACCATGGAATACTATGCAGCCATAAAAAATGATGAGTTCATGTCCTTTGTAGGGACATGGATGAAATTGGAAATCATCATTCTCAGTAAACTATCGCAAGAACAAAAAACCAAACACCGCATATTCTCACTCATAGGTGGGAATTGAACAATGAGAACACATGGACACAGGAAGGGGAACATCACACTTCGGGGACTGTTGTGGGGTGGGGGGAGGGGGGAGGGATAGCATTGGGAGATATACCTAATGCTAGATGACGAGTTGGTGGGTGCAGCGCACCAGCATGGCACATGTATACATATGTAACTTACCTGCACGTTGCGCACATGTACCATAGAGCCTAAAGTATAATAATAATAATAATAATAATAATAATTTTTAAAAAAAGCACAAAAAAAAAAAAACCCAACTGTCCTGTGTGGAAGTCTGAGCTAACCATGTGGACAGGTTTCATGCAGAATCAAGGTGATATATCCAAATCCCTGCTCAAATCTCATGCTGAAATGTAATCCCCCGTGTCAGAGGTGGGGCCTGGTGGAAGGTGTTTGGGTCATGGGGGAGGATCCCTCATGTACTGGTGCTGTCTTCCAGACAGTGAGTGAGTTCTTGCAACATCTGGTTGTTTAAGTGTGTAGCACCTCCCTCTGACCCCCACCCACTGTCTTTTGCTCCTTCTTCTACCCTATGATGTGTCTGTTCCCCTTCACCTTGTGCCATGATTGTAAGTTATGTGAGGCCTCACCAGAAGCAAATGCCAGTGCCATGCTTTCTCCACACCCTGCAAAACCATGCCAATTAATCCTTTTCTCTTTATACTATTTTTTTTAAAAAAAGACAAGAGATAGCAAGTATTAGCAACGGTGTGGAGAAAAGGTAAACATGGTATACTGCTAGTGGGAATGTAGAATGGTATAGCCAGTATGGAAAGCAATATGGAGGTTTCTGAAGAAATTAGAGAACAGAATTACCATATGACCCAGCAACCTCTCATCTAAGTGTATATCCAAAGGAAATGAAATCACCGCCTTGTAAAGATAGTAAAGATATCTATGCTCCATGGTTCTTGTAGCATTGTTCACAATAGTCAAGATATGAAAATGCCCTAAATGTCCATCAGTTGATGAATGGATAAAGACATTGTAGTGTATATTTATGGATATTTTCTAACTTTAAAAAAGGAGATCCTGCCATTGCTGCAACAGCTTCGATGACCGAAAGGACATTATGATAAGTGAAATAAGCCAGACACAAGAAGAAAAATACTGCATGATCTCACTTACATGTGGAAACTAACAAAACAAACAAACAAAACAAAAACAAAACTTGAATACATAGAAATAGAGGTAAGAAAGATGGTTACCAGAGGTCGGGGGTGGGAAAATGGGGCAATGGAGGTCAAAGGGCACAAAGTTTCAGTTACGTATTATAAATAACCCCAGTGATCCAAAGTATAGCCTGAGTACTGTAGTTAATAATATTGTATCCTGGAAATTTGATAAGAGAGTAGGTTTTATATATTTTTACCTACCAAAAAGTGGAAGCTATGTGAGATGATAGATATGTCAATTTGCTTGGCTGTCAGAATCATTTCACTGTGTGTATGTATATCAAAACATCATGCTGTATACCTTAAATATATACAACTTTTTAAAAAAAGTTCAGGAATTTCCAGGGTGCTATTGATCTACACTTGAGCTGTCTCCTTATGATAGCCACAAGGATATGTAATTTTGAAAACTGAAAAAAAAAAGAACTCTCAAAACTCAATAATGAGAAGAAACACAGCCCAATTAAAAAATGGGAAAAAGAATTGAACAGATGCTTCACCAAGAAGACACACAAAATGGTAAGTAAGCACATGAAAAGATGCTTGACATCATTAATCAATATGAAAATGCAAATTAAAACCACAGTGAAATACCACTGCATACCTATTAGAATGACTGAAATTTTTAAAAACCAGAAAAACGAAAAATCCATATCAAGTACAAGAATGTGAAGTAATTGACAATGTTCATAGATTGCTACTAGGGAAGAAAAATCGTACAACCACTTAGGAAAGCAGTTTGTCCACTTTTTTATAAAGTTAAACATGAACTTCTTACATTGCCCAAGAATTTACTCCAAACTAATTACTTAAAAGAAATGAAAACATATGTTCACACAAAGAACTGTACAGAGAAAACCTGAACAGAGATGTTTGTAGCATATTTATTCAAAATAGTAAAAAACTAGAAATAATCCAATCATGATCCAATCCAATCATGCCATCAACAAGTGAATGCATGGTGGAGGAATTGTTTTATATGCATACAATAGAATGCTACTTAGGAATAAAAACCAAATAAACTAATGACACATACATTACATGGATTAATTTCAAAGACACTGTGCTAAGCACAAGAATCCAGACACAAATGGCTGTGTTCTTTGTGAGTTCATTTATATGACATTCTGGAAAAGGCAAAATTACAGAGACAAAAGTCTGATTATTGGTTTCCAGGAGCTGAGGATGGAGGAAATAATTTTTTGACAAAGGAACACATAGAACTTTGTGCAGTGTTTAAAAAGTATTCTACATTGATTCTGGTAGTGGTCATATGACTGTAGTATTTGTATACCTTCACAGGAATGTATATCTCAAAACGGTGAACTTCACGCAAATTTTATGTTAAGAGGTAATTCTCCATAGATTTTTCTGCATGACTTATGGGCCACACAATGATTGCCCTTTGTTCTGGATGATTTTCTCAAGAATGTTTTCATTATGCCCTGGTGGACAGAGATAGTGTCACCCTCTGGAGCAAATTGCAGGCCTAATTATTAATACTATCCAGTATAATAAAGATAAAGTCTCTTTCTGGAGCAAAGGGAGGACTAACTGTTGAGTAAATTCAGGGGTCCTCTTCTGTAATGCAGCACACTGTGGCAGGTGTCGTCTGGCTCTCATCATGTTACCCTATGGGATTTGAGGCTCAGGGAACTGGCCCCCAAATAATGACACTTTAGTTACTGCTATTGGTGTGAGTAGTAAATTGTCCTTCTTCTCTGACTAGGAGTCTCGTGTCTTCTACCAGCACTCATGAAATGGTGGCAAGGTGACTAGTTAGCTTACAAGTAGAGTAAAATCTACGACTCTCCACAGTTTTGACACTTTTAGCAGTGAAGACGGATGCTGACAGAGCTGTGACTTTCTGGAAGAGGAAGGATGAGGACCTAGTGAACTGACTAATGGGATTTAGGGAAAGCAAACATATTGACCAAAGTGTATGTTCAACCAGGCATAAATTGTCCTCCATTTTGTTTTGAGTTAATGAGAAGGAATTGCGGATGTGGTTGCAGGTCAAGTACTGGGAAATAGATTCAAAGAAAACTGCCTAAAAACGGACTTGGATATTACAACTCTCCTCTCCTGTGGGTATTTCCTCACCACTCTGGTGGTCAGCTTCAAATTCACCCCACTGTAATAAGTAATACGAATATTATTTCTGGGAACAGGGAGCCAAAAGATCGACCTCTATCAAATGATATTTGCAAAAACACACACCTATACTTAGCATGAAAAGAAAGAAAAATTGTGACCACTATGTGCAGAAACCAGCAAGACTGATAAACCGTTGGCTGATCGACCTGGGAGATGAAGGGGGCATGGGATGCATAATGTTTGTTAAGGAAGAGTGGGAATAGCAGGTCATATTATGGTTCCAACTCTCATGCAGTCTGTCAGGCCCTCTATAGATTCATTTGTGGATGACAGTAACAGGGTCAGAGCTTTTTGCTATAGGTACCGGCTAAAATAAGGAAATTGTCCTCAAAACAAACTCCTTTTGGGAACCATAAATGATACATTGACTAGTATTCAGAGTCTTACTGCCCTGAATTGGGTTTACAATAATGATCAAAGTGATCCACTGCAGAATGAGAAACTGTCCTAAAGAAATTGTGATAAATGTTTGCTGTCAACCCTGCCACCTTGGAAAATTCCCCTATTCCTTATGTGGAAATTGAATGGGAATTTAGGAGGTGTTATCTTGGTAATGGGAAATGATGCTACAGATTAATGTGGGCTCCTCGAGGGTCACCACTGTGTAAGCTAAGTCCAAGCCAGCCGTAGGGTGCAAACCCTGCTCTCCAAACAAAGCTTCTTGGGACTATGTGGGTACATTCATGATACTCAAGTACACCACCACCCCCCACCTTTTTTTTCCCCATTTTTAAGTAGCCTAGGCTTTAATTTTTAAGGAGGTTGAATATGGCTTATTACTTGTCCTAGTTTCCTATTGTTACAATAACAAGCTGTCACAACTTAGTGACTTAAAACAACACAAATATATTCTCTTATGGTTCTGGAGGTCAGAAGTCTAAACATATTTTCATTGGGCCATTGGAGTTCGTAGGGCTGGTTCCTTCTGAGGCTTTGCATGGAAAATCCATTTTCTTGCCTATTTCTAATGGTCACCTGTATCCTTTGGTTCCTGACTCCTTCCTCCATCCTCAAATTGCATCATTCCAGTTATGGCCTCCATCATCACATTGACTTCCCCTCTGACTTCTCCTGCATTCTTCTAAGGTACACCCCTTTGGAAAAGCATCCATTAGCTTGCACTTGTCAAAAGTGAACACCTGATCCATGACATGCTTGTTACTCTCTACACATTTTGTGGTGGGTCAGCTCAGACTCAGTGACTAACAAGTTGGAAAGTGTTCAACAAGTCTCACTTATCGAATGGAAATAGTATATTCAAGGACTCAGCCAAGTTGGCCCCAAGAGCTTCTTGGATTTAGATTAAAAAATTGGCAGCTGTCCCTTTGGGAGAAACTTTACATCTTATTTCACCACTTTGGAAAATATTTGAAAGTGCCTACTAAAGCAGCGCATGTATATGTCCTATGATCCGGCAATATTACTTATAGGTATGTAGTAATAGAAGTGCATGCATGCACAAAAATGTGTATATGTCCTATGATCCGGCAATATTACTTATAAGTATGTAGTAATGAAGTGCATGCATGCACAAAAACATGTACACCGAAGAGCACATGTCAGAGTATTCATAGTACAGTTATTCATAATAATAGAAAACTGAAAACAGTCCCAATGTACAATAATGGAGTAAATAAACAAATTATGATATGACCATACAAATAAATATTATACAGCTGTCAAAATGAATGAATTACTATTATAAGAACATGAATTTCACAAATATGATTTGAGCAGAACAAATCAAGCACAGAATAATATATACTATACTACTCCACTTGTATAAGGTTCAAAAGAATGCAAAACAGTTTGGGGGCATAGTCAGTGGGAGGATGCTTAATGCCAGTGAATTTTTTGTTTCCTGATTTGGGTGATAGTTACATGAGTGAATTTGCTTGAGTTTACCAAGGTGTTGAATTTATCAAGCTGTTGACTCAAATTTTGACATTGTTTCCTTTATAGTTTAATTAAAATGACAATTAATCAGGACCATTGATAGTAAAATGCTGAAAAGGCTAGCATGAATACACAAATAAGAAAACTATCCAGTAATCATAGTTATTAATACAGAAGCAAGAATTTCATGTAAAATTGTAATATATCAGATCCACTAGTAAATTAAAAACAGAATATGCCAAGATAAAGTAGAGTTTACTTTATGAATTCAATTCTGGTTTAATATATTATCTTCTCTCTAAATGCTAAAACTCATTTGAAAAAATACAATATCCATTCTAAATAAAAATTACTAGTAAAACAAAGATAGAAATGCCCTTATTTCAATATGTGTATAATAGCAGCAACCAAAATTATATCTCATTGTGAAACAATGAGGAAATTTTCATTTAAGTAAGAAAAAAGATAACTATGTTTGCCAATACTATTACTGAATATTTTTATGCAAGTTCTAGACTATGTGATAAGGCAGGAAAATTAGATTTAAAAATTGATGACTTAGAATTAATACTCTCTTTTATTATAGACTGTAATATTATATGCGTAAATAAAAAAAGAACCAAAATAATAAAATCCCTTAAATAACTATTTAACAAAAATAATGCTTAATATGTTGGGCAGTTATTAAAATATATTTTAAAACAATTAGAAATTATAATAAAAAAGAATAGATCCCTGACTACAGCAATATATAAACTATATAAAATTTTAGCAAGAAATATACAGCATATGTATGAAAAGTACAAAATTTTGCTGAGGACTATAAGAGACTACTTGAAGAAATGGACAGAAATGCCATATTTGTAAATAAGAAGATATATCTGGTAAATATGTCCATTCTCTTCATATCAATTTAATACTTACAGCTGTATCAGTAAACATATTGACGTTTTGGAATTTTACAAAATTATCCCATGATTTACCTGGAAAATGTACAGATGAAAATAGCTATGAGAATTATAAAAGTGGATAAAGATAGATGACTCACATTATTCATTAAAATGTGCACTGAGGCTGTGTTAATTAAGATAGCGCTGTCCTGGAATAAAAGTTGACAGACTAATGAAGTATTTCGGATATCCACAAACAGATATATACATATCTGTTTATATATGTGTAACAGATATATATATATGTGTATATATATATGTGTGTGTATATATGTGTGTATATATGTGTATATATATCTGTATATATATGTGTGTGTGTATATATATATATATATATATATATGCAGCAAATGAAGTAATTGAGGAAGGGGTAGATTATCTTCATCCTTCCCAAGCATAGACAGCCATTATATTGTGTTCACTACAGATATTTTGGTTGTGTTTATTCTTATAAAATGTGTATTGTCATATTATATACCCATCCTTCTCTTCTTTTGCCCATTCAAACCTATGATCTTTAAATAAGTGGGTCTCATAGAAGTAAAAGGTAGAACAGAGGATACTAGAGGCTGGAAAGAGTAGGGGGAAGGAAGGGAAGAGGAGAGATTTGTTAAAGGACACAAAATTACAGCTAGATAGGAAGAGTAAATTGTAGCATTCTATAGTACTGTAGGATGACTACAGTTAACAATAATGTATTATATAGTTTCAAATAGATAAAAGGAGGACATCCATGGTTCCCAACACAGATAAGTGATAAATGTTTGAGATGATATGGGAATTATCTTGATCTGATCATTGTATATTACATGCATCAAAACATCACTATATACATATTCATAATATGTACAATTATTGTCTATTATAAATTAAAATAAAATTTAAAAATCTATGCAGGTGGTTACATGAAAATCTAGTAGCCCATTTTCTGGAACACATAGGACTTCATGATGTTCATCCACCACATTTTGGCTATTGACTTTCCCAGCAATGTTCACCCAGATTGCTTCAATTCCTTCCCATCAGACAACTTCTGGCAGAGTTTTGTGACATCAGTCATTTGGGACAGGAGGTTTAAATTCTCTTAGTATGGCAGCCTTCTCTTTAATTTTTTTGTTATGGTGTAGGACTTGTACCTTCTCTTGGGCATGAATTTCATGCTTTCCAGTGTGAGACCATTGTTCTTGGCAGAGATGTCTCCTTCACTGTCTGATGGTCAAACCATATATGGTCGGAACTCCCTTGCCGTGTGCCGGTGCCTACTGACTGTGGCATCTCTCTTGTCTCTGTGGCTGGACTCTGTGTCTTGTTTTTTGTCAGCATCCCCACACCCATCTTCACACACTGGGAAGCAAGGTGTATTTTAAAAAATAATATGTGTTTTAGGATCGGTTCAGTCAGGATTGGAATAACAGCTCTGCCACACACTATTTGGACAGCCTTTGCCAACCCATGCAGCCTTTCTAAGCCTCAGTTTTTACATTTGTGAAATGCTAGTAATAATACCTAGTACATTAGGGCATGATGAGGCTTAAATTATATAGCAAATGGAAAGTCGACTTGCTATTCTTTGAATACACCAGGTGATAGTTCCAGCAGCTTCTGATTGAAAGACTCTTCCATCATGGCTCACTCCCTTTACTTCAAATATTTGCTCATATCCCACATTTTCAATGAGTTCTGTCCTGATCATCTTAATTTAATTCAAAACAACTCTTTCCCCACTCTCCAACTTTTCTTCTTTCTCTGTACTTTTCACCTTCAAAGGTACTAGATAATTTATGAATTACGTTTAGTGCTAGTTATTGGTGCTCCTTGCTAAATCCTATGGTGGACCTAGATCTGTGTTTTGTTTAGTGACGAATCCCAAATACCTGAAAATAGTGCCTGTTTCCAGGTGGCTTAGAGTCTCTAATAAGTAAATATTAGAGACTCTAATATTTACTTAGCTGTGCCAAGATCAGAATAGTCCCAGGAACCTCCTTAAGATGTTTTCACATTTCCAGAGTGGCTGTGGACAAACAGGCTAGTGGACAAACAGCAAGAATATTTCCTATTTGGTCATGGGGCCTGAGAAGATCAGAGTCTTTGGAGAAAGTGAGTACCAGTCTGAGGTCTGGGTGATGTCGGGGCCTCTTGGCAAGGGTCCTTACCCCCAGTTTTACCAAGGAGGCAGCAGTCAGGCCAGAGTTACCTCTGCACAAACTAGAAACTTAATAAAGGTCTATTGGCTAGATTTATAGAAGGCATACGTTTTTTAACTTTGAACAATCATTGTTAACTTAGGGCCAATCATGCTTTAAGTGCTAGGTGCTCCAAGACCAAATAGGCAATATTTTTTTGCTGTTTGTCCACTGGCCTCACAGCTTGGAAAAGAGCTCAACTCTTATCTAAAATTCAACCTGGCAGCTGATCTTTCTGGTAGCTGAAAATAAAAGTGAAGTGCACAGTGAAAAAGGCTGCTCAGGAGTCCACATGAGCAAAAGAGGAGCACAAACCCCATTTTTTCAGGCCAGTGAAATGATGTTGCACCCTCTCCCTGTGTTGGAAGAAGCCTGGTATACCTGGGGGTCACTGGCGACTTAGAGGTCAGCTCTGCTAGGAACCCCACTGGTAAAGAGAGGCTCCACATGGTGAGACTCGGTGGCGGTGTCAGTGGAACAGTCCCCTGAGGGCTGATGGTTCCAAAACAATGTGGAGTGTATTTGTGGAAGGCCAGAGGTCTGGAGCCCCACTGACTCATCCCCACATTTCTCTTCTCTCTTGTTTTCCTCCTTCTCCATTGCCTTTGACTCCTCTCTTCCTCTCTCTGCTATGATTCCTCTGCTCTAGATCAGTGGTCATCATACTTTTGTGAGCCTAAGAACCACCTGAAAGGCTTATAAAAACACAGATTGTGGGTCCTCTCCCTGAGTTCCTGATCCAGTGCATCTGGGCTGGGGCATGGGAAGTTGCATTTCTAAGCTCTCAGGTGAAGCTGCTGCTGCTGTGGCTGGCCAGAGACCCACACATTGAGAAGCGCTGACCTATTGCTTGATCATCTTCCCTATCCCTCAACCTCTCATGGCATTTCTCTGTCTCCTTCTCTCCCTCGTTGTCTTTGTCATTGTCCTCTCCATTCCTCCTTCAGATGCTCTCAGGTCACTGATCTCTTTTTCTAACATGAAATCAGGAGAAGGCTAGAGAAAGAAACCCCGAGTCCCTGCATCCCAGGCTGAAATTCTTTTCTCTCCCATGCTCTTTGGAAGCACTTTGTGCTAAGAAGTCTCCCTGCCAGTTACTGTCATGCCCTTATAGACAAGGTGGGAACTAAAGCCCAGGTCCTTCCACATGACAAGGCTGTGCCTCTGTTCCTCTCTCCCACAGAGAATGCCTGGGAATCTTCAAAGACCATAGCAGGGTGGGGGGAGATGATAGAAAGTGAATCCATTAAGAGGCGTAAAAGCTGACAGTTTCAAAAATAATGATCTCGGTTTCCTCTTATTTAAAACTACCCAGCTGCCCTGCTGCTTTCATTGCTGCTGCAACTGACACTCAGCTATGTTTGGAATTAAAAATACATAAGTGTTTTCTGAAAAAGCTGCTAATTTGAAGGTCATTAGCAGCCAAAAACATATTTCTTTTATTTATAAAAAGTCACGTAATAATATTTACCCTCTTCTCTGAGCTCCTACATGCTTACTCCCTCCAGCTAAGCGGCCTGCCTCCTTGGCCCCCAGCCACGTGCCCTCCCATTGGCCATCACTTTCCTGCACCTGCCCTCTCCCTGACACCTGCTTGGCGGCCTGCAGTACCCAGAGGAGCCTGTGACTCTCAGTGGACTAGGATGGATGTAAATGGCCATTAGAGTTGGTAAAATGGCCCTGTCTTCCAAGGAGAGGGCACTTCCGGCAGTTAAGCGCTGATGGGTTCAGAGGCACTTGCCTTTGTAATGAGGATATTTGGGATAATTTCCCCTGCGGGCTGCAGCTTGTGTCCTCGCTCTCTTTGGTCTGTGTCAGAGCAGCCTGGCAGGCATGTCTCCTCTGGGGCCTGACCCGCCTTGCCCCTTCCTGGCTGTGCAGCTGTGATGGCCACCAGTCAGTGCTAACACTTGGCACTCTGTCCCTGCATGCCTCGGGGGAGGCTGCCACACCTCGCTCGGTACTGCGGGCCCAGGTGAATTTGAGGCTGTCAACTGCTGCACCCAGGACTCTTCCTTCATATGTGCACTGCACTGTACTTGCTTTCTCGACTCTCTGTTTCCCAGTGGCCCCCTCAGCTGGTCCTCCTGCCCCCAACTCCCTCTGCTCAACTGTTTATTTTATGAAGAAAATTACTGGAACCCCAGTCTATCAGCAGCTTTCTTAGAAAATCCTACTTGCAAAAGGAAGAGGGGGGTGGGGATAAATGCTTGGAGGGGAAAGGCAATGAGGCTGGGGGGTTGTGGTTGCCATAGAAATGTAGAAGTGGGACTGACAGCTGAAAAGAATTTCCCAGAGCAAAGGAGGAGGGAGTGAGAGGGGAGTGAGGGGCGGTGAGCATGCATGAGGGGCAGCTGTCCAATGGGAAGTTACATCAAATACATTTAGAGGAAGGGGGATGAGGAGACAGGGCCTGGCCCAGGGTTGCAGATTCTGCCACAGGGAACACGACTGAGATAAGAATGCAATCGTGAGTCCTAGGATCAGAGAAGCAGCTGCCTGGGTCTACAGAAGTGCACCAGTGCACATGGGATTCATCCAAAACCCCCTCCACCTGCGCACCAGAAGCAGAATCACCAACCCCATGGTCTGAATGAGGTGGAACCCTGCATTGTGAGGTGACCTTGGCTTCTCTTCTGAAAACACGTTGTGCAACAAAAGGAAAGATAGTGTGTGCTCTGGCTTCAGTTAGCTTCTTTTATCTGAGATTTATTTCTTCATTATAAAAAAGTCATTTTGGGCTTACTTAACCAATTTCGTCTTGCTGGTCTTATTTCTTCTAATTACATGTGTGCGGCAGCTGATTATGCTTGCTTCTCATCATGGGCTGGAAAAGGAATGACTTCCCCATCACGTGTGGAGTGCAGTAAATCTCTCCCCAGCGCTCAGGGAAACTCTGGGGGCTCAGAGGCCATAGAGGTGGGCTGGTAGCCTGGGGGCCAGGGTGGGGACCAGGCAGAGTCTGGTCAAGGCACTTCCTTCAAAGCCAGCAACATGGGCCCTGGTGTGGGGGAGAAGGGGGTGATGGCAGCTTGGGGCCAAGCTTCTCAATCCAGCCTCTCCTAGGGGCAAACCTGGTGCTGCCTGCATGTGGTGAACAGCTAGGTGTTGTCTGGAAACGGCCTCCTTGCCTCCTTTCGGATCCCTAATCCAGAAGGCCCAAACCCTCACAAACCAGCTCCACAGCCCTCCCTTGGGATTCCCGCTGCTAGCACTTCTCATGTTGTTTTTAATTTCCCGGTTAACTCCCCTTTTAAACTGTGAGCTCCCTTAGAGTAAAGGTGTGCCTGGCATTTATAGGGATCTAGTAAAGACTTATGAATGAATGGATGAACAAATATACAAATAAATAATTTACAAATACACAAATACGTAATGTTTCCTCTTGGAGACTCTCCTCCAGCCTTTCACTATGGCCACCCTCTCCTGAGTCACCTACTTATAAGTTTCTACTTTTCCCATTGACTCTCCAGAGAAGGTCTCACCATTTGCCAAGAAATCAGAGTCCACAGTTACGGTTCCTTTTCCTGATGCTTTAGTCCAGGAACACTGGCTTTTTAACACTGATCACGAACCATCTGCTTTTCACCAGTCATGTTATATTCTGGGAGGCTTGCTTTGTTTATACCTTTCTGTGGTGGTTAGCCATGTTACAGTACACTAAGATTCTCCTGAAACCAGCTTTCCAGAATGACTGCAAGGCCTATTGGTAAGGACTGCCTAATGAGGCTGATTAGATAGTCCCGGGGATCAGGATTTAGTTGGTGAGGCTTTTACAAATATTTTAGGTTCCTGAAGTCTGCCCCAAGCTCTCTGACTCCAGCCACTGCCCCTCCAGTCCACCTTAGGCAGGTCATGTCCAGGTTGGCCCAATTACAGAGCAGGAGGTCTTAATCACTAAGTTACACAAGGATTCAGTAAACTATGGTACATATACCACCGCAACCCTCCACCTGTTTTTATTAATAAAGCTTTATGGGAGCACAGCCACACCCATCAATTTAAATATTGTCAATGACTGCTTTCACGGGACAATAGCAGAGACCAAATTGGCAAAAGAGACCATATGGTCCACAAAGCCTAATATAATAACTACCTGACCTTCAGTGGAAACATTTTGCCATCTCCTGGGTTAGATCTATTGCACTGGAGTCTGGAAGAGATGCTCAGTTTTCTTGCACTCTGGCTAGCCATGAGTTTCAGAACCATAAACAGTTAACTAAATCTCAGCAGCATATGACAGTTTGCAAATAAGACCAAAGGAATGATGTTCACTCAAATGAAATCAGCTGTACAGTAATGCCCCCTGGGCCAGACAAGTTAATGCTTGGCAAACTGCCCTCTCTGTGAAATATCTCAGCAGGAGCTGAGCCCCATGGTGGGAAAAAACAATAAAAAAATTGTTAATTGTTAAATTGGATGTCAGAGAGAATATCTTTCAAAATTGCAGTAGGCACTTTGCGTTTGGAAAATACCGGACTGTGAGTAAGGCTAGAGGTCACCAATAGGCAGAGGAGCTCTCCCCTTCCTGGGCAAAATAGATGAAAGGCTTGGTGCCATCTGCTCTATTCTACAGGGAGACCCACCACCAGGTGCCCTGCCCAGCTGCTGTATTTTCATTTAGAGCGAGCACAAATGAAATCACATGAGCAGGGTTATGGCCACGGAGTCCTAGAGAGTTGTAATACACATGGCCCAACCTTGAGCCTGAGGTGAAGTAACTTCAAGAAGAATCAATGTAATCAATGAGCATGCTTGGTCTTTTGCTTTCCTCAGTTGGAAGTGACTGATGGCAAAGGTGCCTGGATTCAATTATTAGTTCATTTATTCAGCAGATTTACTGTATGAAGACAGTGCCCCAGGCCTGCAGATTCAGCCACGAATAAGACACGCTCCTTTGCTTGACAGAGCTCCCAGGCATAAAGATGCATGAACAGACCGTGATAATACAGAGGGCTGAACACTGTGATGGTGAGAAGCACAGAGAATGGAGTGGGCAAAGAGGAGAAGCAGCTAACCCAAGTGGGAGAAATCTGGGATCCTTCAAGTAGAGCTGAGGCTTGAAGCAGAGCCAGGAAGCAGCCAGGTGAGAGGAGGTGGGACAGGGCAGGGGTTGAGCAGTGGCCACCAGGGACTGTGACAGACTTGATGGGTGCCAGAGGGGTGGTGTTGGGAAATGGGGACAGAGGTGATAAGGATTCATAGGTTTCCACATTTCAATTTTTCAGTTCCCTCCACAATATTTTACCATATCCACACATCAGTTGTACTATCTTTTAGTTACCATTATTTCCCTAAAACCAAGAACCAGTTTTACTTTCATAAACTTATTTTTAAAGGAACATTATAGTTAGCATGAAATAATGTATATGTTTTTGTGCTACCTATATTTTTCTCCAGTGTACATTAACATAAATGTATAAAGGATGTGGATACATGTGTCCTGAAACCCTCTCACCCACTGATGGTGCACTCAGCACACTTTTGGAAATCCAATAGATTGACCCTGAGGATGACATTTCAGTCACAAGAAAATCTCTGAACAGTTATTTAACTGAAGAAATCTCTTCATATGGACTAATAGGCCCAGAAATTGGGCTTTAATCAGAAGAGGATATTTGACTTAGTAGCAGGGATGAAAAGCCATGGGCCTGTGTGAATGAGCAAGCAACGTGCCTACATGACATATTGAAGTTCCAGAATCTAGCCAGTGGTCCAATATGGCAAGCAGCCTGGGAATCCACCTAGGAGCAAGGCAAAGCTCAGCTCCAATCTCTGCAAACATGCAAGGCAAAGGGGAGAAATGATTACGATGACAGTTACACGTAACCATGAAGTTCACAAAACCCCCAAATCCATGGAGGTTAAGGATTGACCTTTATCAGAAGATGAGACGACTTTTTACAACAAACCTCAGGGACCCATTCATTTTCTATTTTTATATCATGTTTCCAAATTGCTAGAAGGAAAATAAACTGATACTAGCCACCATTTACTGAGTACTCCCAACAACCAGGACCTAAACTATGTGATTTATGTGTGGCCCCTCATTTCACCCTTGCAAAACGTTGTGGGTTGCATATTACTCCCATTTTATAGACACAAAGCCTCAGAGGGTACATATGTTGCCTGCACTGTGTGGCAGGACTGAGGTCGCCAGTAGGAATTTCCAGAAGGCGTCTATCTCAGATGGGGATATGGCTTGGTAACTCAGAGAACACACTTCAGGCAAATAGGCTCAGTTCCAATCCTTGCTTTTCAGTGTGATCTAGAACAAGCTACTTGAACTTCTCTGAACCTCATTAGTTAATTCACTTTCAAAATGGGTATAATAACAGTTGTATAAGTAATTATACAATGATACAAGCAACTGGCTTGTAGTAAGCACTCAAAAAAATGGCAATTGCTATTACCATTTATATTATTTAATTTATGATTATTATTTTTGAGAACTTCTCAAGTGGCCATAATGTCAGCCCCCAACCCAGGAGCACCTCCTCTAATTAGCTGGTAGAAAGATTCCCTTCACATTCTAAGAAGAATGTAAGATCCACTAAGAAGAGAAGACTCCCTTTACTTTCAGGGAAGAAAATGCTGATTAGGGCTCTTGTACCAAGTTTGGGTATAAGGGTGACAGCTGGAAATGTCTACATTTATAAATGTAAGGTATAAGTGTCACCTTATACCCAAACTTGGTACAGGAGCCCTAATCAGCATTTTCTTCTCTGAAAACATCTTGGCTGTGGTCAGAGATCCCTGAGGTGTCTGTGATCACACAGAAGTCCAGTTGGCATGCCATACTCCACTGGCATTTAGGGTTAGGTGCTTGTGTGCTCAGCCTCCTGGGTCCAGACCTTTCCTAGTGTATGCTGGAGGAGGAAGGCAATTGCTCCAGCATGGGGGTAAGGGAGATCTCCAAGAGTCAACACAGAGCCACAACAATCTAGCAAAAGGAGGACTAGCTGCTCAGAACTGGAAGCAGTTCATTCTAGCCATACAGTTTAGACATGGGACAATTTCTGCAGCCTTCATTTCCTGGAGAGGTGGGCATGACCAGAAACTGGTATTGGGTAGCCGCTGAGGGCTTCTGAGCAGGAGAAGAGCCTGTGATGTTTTCATCTTCCTTTCTCACGAGATCCTCTCATTGCCCACTCTCCCATTTCACTAGAAATGGGTGTGCTTGCCTGATGACTCTCACATTGCCATGGCAAGGCCTGTGAGTTCAATCATGGCTCTTCATCACAAGAGGTTGTGGGAACTAAGTGATTAGACTGTGAAGAAACTGGAAGGTGAGGTTGAGCTCTGCCAGGAACTCATGCCATGCTTCCTTTATTCATCCTCCAAACCAAATTGGAATTGCTTCACTTTAAGCCATACCATCCCTCCAACTGAACTCCCTACCTTCTTGGGGTCTGACCCTCTCAATTATCCTCTTTCTCTTTTTCTCTCTCTGTGGAATCTTTTTCATTAGCTTTTAAATGTGTTCAAGTCTTTCCCATTAAAAAATAACAAAATAACAACCGTCGAAAAGAGCCTCCAGCTACATCCTTACTTTTCTTCTCCTCTTCAAAGTCACTCTTTTTGAAAGATTGTGATGTTCTCTCTTTCCTCAACTCAGCTAGCATCTTCTACCAACACCTCTCTGCTGAAACTGCTCTTACCATGGTCACCCAGGCCTTCCTGTGGCTAAACACATGGGCAGTTTTTAATCCTTACCTAATACTCCCTTTTTGGCAACACTGGGAATCAGGACCACCATTCCCTCCCTGAGATATTTCCCATTGGCTCCATGGACACTGCACATTCCTGATTTTTCTCTCTCTCTGTAGCAACTCTGTCCAGACTCCTCTGTGAGCCTTCCTTTGCCTGGACATTTGTTAAATATGGTTGTTTCTCAGGGTCCCATGTGGGCTCACTTCTCTCTCCACTCACATTCTCATGCAGTAAACTCCTCTACTCCTGTGACTTTAATTACCATCTAGACAAAGGATGGCTCCCAAATCTATTTCATCAGCCCAAATCTCTTTGCTGAATTATGCAGCCCTATATCCAATGGCTCATAGGCAACTCGAATTCGTATTGTCCCCCTCTCCCACAATTTCTTCCTCCTTTTGTATTCTCTATGTCAGTGAATGGTATCAACATCCACCCATTTTCCCAAATCAGAAACTTGGAGTGTCATCCTCAACTCTTCCCTCCCTCACCCCTGAAAGCCAATCCCCCTTTCCCTTCTGCTGCTCTTGCCTCCTTTTTATTTCTTGAATCAATTCACTTTTCTCCATCCCCACTGCTACTTCTACGCCTTCACCCAGGCTGCCATCACCTGCTGAGATTATTACACCAGCCTTTAACTAGTCTCTCTGAATCAACTTTTGCCATTCGGTTTTCTATTTTGTGGCCAGAATGATTTGTATAAAATATAACTCCCTTGCTTCAACCTACTTTCCACAGCTTACACGCAAAGTAATACCTGGATTCCTTATCATGCTCTAGCCCCTGCTACCCCTCCAGCTGCTCAGAGGGAGCACTGTATTCTCCAGCCTCTCCAGCAGTGTGTGAGCCCGCAAACATGTCATGTACTCTCTGGCTTCTGAACTTTGGCCCTTGCTGTTCCTTCTACCTACAATTTGAGTTCCACCACTAACACCACCCCTCAACTTGATAACTCCTTCCATTCTTCAGGTTCCAATTTAGCAGACCACCCTGGGGTTGCCTTCTTTAACTGCCTGGGACAATGGTAGTGCCTGCCTCTATGCTCCCATAGCCCTCTTCATTTTCCCATTGGAGTTATTTAAACGAGTTATTTACAACATTGAGTTCTGCTATAAAAATTGTAGTTGAAATTTACTTGTCATTGTATTCTGTCAGAAAGCCATTTTCAGAGTATAGCAGTTGCTCATGTACATGCAAATATGAATTTAAATAAGACCAGAAGAGAAAACCAAAGTTTTCTTGGGGTAAAGAGAACTTCTCTCATTTAAGAGTATTTCTCAGTTGCTTAGAAGTAGCTCATTTGCCCATAATTTTGTTTTGTTTTCTTATTTCAACATTTTTTTTCTTCTGGTGAAAGGCAGGCCACAGGAATTCTTAGAGTAATAGTGGCTTTAGAAAGGACAAACAACTCTTGGAAGAAAGCCTTAGAGTAGAGGTAGTTGTACAAAACACCAGTGAAGTTTCACTGGCCAGAGAAGTGCTGCCCATCCTCTCTGCTCAGCCAGACATCTTCCAGCAGGACACAGCACTGGTTCTGCTCTCAGAGGGTTAGGCCATCCTTCGCCTCTGCTCTTCAATGCCCTTCAAATTTGCTGCCATTGTACCAGGGACAACATCAAATTCATTCCTGCATCTCAAGGCCTTTGCACAATGACTGACACTCAGTGGGAGGCTGCCTCACCCCAGGCTTGGGCTCTGGGGAAAACTGTGACATTATTTTAAAGATTCAAACAGGGTTTAAAAGGAGTGTTTTAAACTTCACAAAACTAAAATTAGAATAGGCTACGATTGATAGCAGTTAGAGTAATTGAGAAAGATTCCAACTAAATACCCAGGGATTAATTTATTTTAAAGCATGCTCTTTAAGGTCATGGACTTTTGTGGGTGAAATAATGACATGTTAAACTTTCTCAATTCAAACTTATTTTAATCACCACACATTTATTGAGCATCTTCCATGTGTCAGACAGTGTGCTGAGTGCTGGGTACATAGGTGAGTAGGATGTGTCCTATGGCCACTTACATTTGGAGAATTACCACAAGGTTCTGCTAGGATACTATGTGCTAAGTCATGACTCACAGTGGCATGAGAACCCCTCAAGGACCAGTGATAACAAAGCCAGCCCAGGAGGGATGCAGGAGGGAGAGCTCTCCTTTTTCCCCAGTGAGTGATGGAGGCCCATCCATCCCATCCACTCTTAATCAGGTCTGCAGAACACATCCTCCCACCCCCTACCAGGGCTTGCCCTCTCTGAGAGGGACTGATAATTTGTTCTCAGACCTCTGTATAACTGTTCTCATTTGGAAATGGCTGGTCTCAAGAGACTCCCTGGTGGTGAACATAGTTGCCATTGGACCTCAGTCAACTCGAGTGACCTTCCAGTGTGATCCAGACATACCCTTCCTCTTTTGGCCACATTTCTGTGACCTTGGGGATTCCCCTCTACTATGCGCCTGCCTGCTGTCTCAATGATATCTTGGACAATACAAAACCTCTCGCTACTTTCAGAAATGGCTCTATGACTTCTACACGGACTGCAAGTCTCAGCCAATGCAGAACTCGGGCTGATAGGAATCTTAAGGCCTCTTTTAGCACTGAGTGTCCTTGGAGTGCTCTGGATGGTGCCTGTTTGTGGCTGATCCCTGTCATGGCTGTGCCTTCCCCCTTGCTTCACTGACAGTGACCTCACCATGCCCTCAGCCAGTTGGTGCCAGAGCCACTAATATTTCTGAAAAGAAGATGAAATTCCCAGGCTCTCCGAAAAGGCCTTCTTAGGACATGAGGGAACTGTTAGAAACTTTCATTTTAACTGATACTTTGTAGATGCTCTTCTTCCTGCTCTATGTCTCAGTCTTCCTGCCCTCCAATATTCCTAAAGTCCTATTCCTCAACCCTCACTGGTTTCTCTGCTCTCTTCATAAGTGCATGGTCAAGGAAAACTTTACGTTCTCATTTAATTTCAATTATCCCAGGTGGCCTCGGCAAGAATCCAGTGACCTGGCTCCACACGTAACGTGGTAGAAAGGAGACATATGGAGAGGTGGAAGGCAGGAAGAAGCACATAATTTCAGTAGTGTATGAATGTATTTGGACACATGTATATGTGTATACAATATAGGTGTATAAAGTATAGGTGATACAATAAACATATAATCTGTAGATTTATCTACCTCTCTACCAGTCATTCATGTCTTTGAGTGCTGGAAGGGGCAGGGAGAGGGTATGGAAAGGTGGGGCATAATCTCCAAGGATTCTCCACAAATCACCTCCATTTCCATTACCCTTGACCCGGGAGCATTAATTAAACATCTCCCACCTGCCCCCATGTGACCTCCGCCCACCTGACTCCCAGTGGCTGCAGGTGTGCTGGCTGAGCAGTCCCCTTTCTGTGAGCCACACCCTGGGCTGCACAGCATGGCTGCAGGTTCCGTCTCTTTAGCCTGGCTCTCAGGGCTATGGGCCACTGACCATTGTGCAAAGTGTGTTTTTAAGTAAGGGTCCAAATTGGATTTAGTCTTCTGCGAGATGATGAGGCAGCATATGTAGCTGAAATTTAGAGCACTGGGGTCTCACTGACAGAATTCTCCCCACAGAGCTTCTTTGAAGGTGTTAGTAAAGCCCCCTGGAGCTAAATATGCCAGTGGAAGAGACACAAAATGCGAACCAGCCTCTCTCATCACTTCATGCCAAAAGTGTGAGGGTTCGTTCCCTTCTTTCTGGGTATCTCAAGAAACTCGATCACTATTATTTCCTGAAGTAGGAGCTTTATGTCTATTATCACATTCTCAGGAAGGTAGGCTGGGGTAATACAGTGGTTCTCAAAGCATGGTCCCTGGACCAGCAGCATCAGCAGCACCTGGAAACTTGTGAGAAGTGCATGTTCTCCAGTTCCACTCTAGACCTGCTGAATCAGGAGCCCAAAGGTGGGGCCTGTGATCTTTGTTTTAACAATACCTCTAGGTGATACCAATGCACACTCAAGTGTGAGACCCACTGGGGTAAGTGGTTAAGAGCAAAGAGTCAGGTTGCCTGAATCAAAATCCTGACTCCACCCTTGTGTGATCTGGGAAGGTCCTTTGTCTCTCAGTTTCCCCATCCAAAATTGGGAACAATAAATTACCTGCTACTATTTCACAAGATTATGGTGAGGAAGAGATTTCATGCATGTAAGGCAGTTAGATAAGTGTCTGGCATAGAGAACCTACTCAGGAATGTTAGATACTCTTCATCCAAGGTAGGTATTATTTTCCTATTACACAGATGAGGAAACTGAGGCTCAGAGAGGTTCATGACTGGCCCAGTGCTGCAGAGGTAATGTGTGAGGTCTCACTCACTAGTGACACATCTCCTTCCCTTCATGCTTCATGTGTTCCTGTAGTTTATCTGGGGTGTAGGGGTGGAGCCTTGTGCAGGGCATCTGTGGGGGTTGGGGTGTCCAGATCTTGGTCGTGCCCACCTCACTGAAAACTGTGCCTCGAGGCACCCTGGCCTTGGCTCTGCTGACCCCTCATGCTTTCCTCTTGTGCACTTTGGATTCTCGCTCTCTCCATTCTGGGATCTATGGTGAAACCAAGTCAAAGGGTTTAACAGGACTTTCACCTTGACCCTGCTTTGTCCACAACCAGAAGATGAGTTGGTATCGGTGGAGGCGGCAGTGAGAATTCGGGGTTAAAGAGTCTGCCAGAGGAATTTAGTGACAGATGAAAATTCATTCCTGTGGAAAATTGAGAGTAGATTAGCCAAATTGCCTAGACTTGTATGATACTCATGGATCGGGGTCTTTGGGGTAATTAGTAAATTGTGCATGGAATTGGTAAGCAATTAATAAAGGGAAATTTTCTCTTCTACCTGCGTGGTTGGATTGGGATCCTTTGCAGCCTCAGGCAAACTTACTGAGAGGAGTTCTGTCCATCCACTTCCATTCTCCAGGGGTTCAGCCATGGATGGTGATTTAAGATGAGCTCCACTGAATTAATGCTGTACCCCCAGGCTTGTGGGCCACTTTGAAGGGGTTAATTGTTCGGGGAATCTTGGCCGGTGATTTTAGAAGGTAAGAACCACCCCATATCAAAGTTAACAATGACTAGGGGAAAAGGCTATTATCAGTGTAAACATGTATTAAATGAGCTACTTGGCAACCATAACACCTTTCACTGCCTCATATCTCTTCACTCCCAACTGCATGTTCAAAGATAAACCACAAGCAAGCAGTCTACATTTACAAAATTGGCCTGGATGTGGACTTCTCAAATGCAGTGTGTAAACTAAAATCAGGGTTGATAGTGTATTCATGGTGATTGTTTATGTTTATTTGCCAGCGACTTCTTAAGCCTCATTTATTCAGTTTTTCCTTTGGGTCGCATCAGTGCCAGAGAGTTTAATATATTCTGCTTCTTGGCATTCATGGGGTCAAGGATGTGTTCCCTCCCTCCCACATTAGAAAGAAGGACAGTTGTTAAGGATTCTCCTGAAATCTGGGGACAACCCTCTGGGGTCCAGGGATACACACTCTGACACCATTTTATGTAAACCCAGACATGCTTCTGCTCTTTTTAATTAGACAGATAAAATTAGCAAGGAGATTAAGGTAAAAGGAGAAATTAAAAATAATTAAATGTTAGGTGGAATTTACAAAAGTGAATTGAACAATGAGGTACAATAAGGAATGTAAAGAGAAACACAGACACATTTGAAACATTCCTCGGATGCCACACGGCTTAAGCCAGTCCATAGGTAAAGCAAGAATTCTCCCTTGTCACTTCTTGAATTGCAGATTCCAGTGATGTGAAAGAACATTCTCCAGAAACACTTTCCTTCTCCTTTTCTTCAGATGTTATCAGGAATAATTAATCAGTCAGTATCATTCCAGGATGGCCCACACTGCATCCAATTCAAACCACTCACCTGTTTCCTGTCTGAATTTGCAAACTTTTTTTTTTCCTTTCATTTTATTTTTCTCCCTCTCCTCTCTTCCCATTGAGCCAATAGGCCGATTGGGCCAACCAGAAAGCCAGACCAACACCACATTCCAGCCCCTTTGGATTTCCTAGGGACAAAGACTTTCCAGTTCTTCTTTCTTGTTTGCATCTGTTACGAACAAGCACAGTCATTTTATAACACAGACATACATATGTGTGCTTTTGCACACGGAAACAGGATTTTCTTCTTTTTTTTCCCCAATTTGTGGTTTCTTTTTCCTTTTTGCAGAAAATGCAAACAAAAGAAAAACGCGGTTTTCAATTGAAGGTACATCTCTTCTTCAATATGAAGACATTAATTGAATTGGTTGGATCCCCATGCAGTGGTCAGTAAAGTCCTTTGGCAACTGACAGAACAACATCTGGAGACTCAGGAGCTGGGTTTTGTTTGAAGAAACTTCCCTATAGGAGTCATGAGCAAAGGGAAACAAGTGTGGGAGAAGGGAGGGGACTCTCAGGGAGGAGTACAAAAGGAGAAAAGAAAAGAATGTCATTGGTGAGGAAGAAAATGGAACACTGCTTCTGTTTCTTCCCTCTACCTCCTTCCCTTTCTTCCTGTGGATGGGCAACTCCAGCCCACTGAGGGTGGGAGCTGGGTTTACTCTTGTTCTCCTGATGCATATTGTTTTGTCTTCACTTCTGTTGAACATCACCTTTTTATATTTTTATTATTATATATTTGGTTTCCCACGGCATCTCAAACATGCTTCTGTCACTGAGAAATGAAGGTTGCCTACTAGCAACAGGTCTGGTTGATTCTTCACTGATGGAAATGCATTCCTCAGCTGAGAAGCCAATCTCTCCAGTACATTCCACAGTGGTCAACCTCTGGTCCCCCTTGACCCTGGTCCTTTTCCCTCCTCTCCTTCCCCAAGAAACAAGAGTTCTCATGCCATTGCCGTTGGTGACTGACTCATCTGGACCCTCATAGAATGAATGCTGTTCAGGATCTTCTTCTGATGGCCTGCCAAGGTGATGCCTATTCTCAGGAGGTCTCTAGGAGGAAAGAGCCAGAAAAGAAGTCACTTTAGTGTTAGGTCAGCTTTTCACAGATCAAAACTCATCACTAAAGCCATGCGCCTGGGAAGTAGCCATGCTACAAAAATCCAACTAGCTTAAGTTTACTCAAGTTTTTGGCAAACTTCCAATTAGAGATTTTCCTGCTCATTTTCACTTTCTCCCTCTTCTCTAATGCTTCCTCCAGCTTAGGCAATCCTGGGAGTGCTGCGCCTTATTCCCGGGGTGTGTTCCTTATGTGTGGGCTCTAAGGCAGCCCCTTCATTGTCTCCTAACCCTCAGATGGACTGGAATTTTCCTCTGCTATTTTTTAACACTCCAAGTGCACACTATACAGGGCTTCAGTTATTCTATGGAGTTTTCTGCCTAAATTAGTGATCACCCACTGAGACTGAAAAGATGTGGGGCTCACCTGGTCTTCTGATGTTTTCCCGAGTTTCCATTTTCTACCTCCATTTGAATTTTAATGTATGCATTTTTAAGAAGAGTGGTCTCAAAATAACTAAAATATCTGCCCAATCAGGAACCCAAGGAATATGTCCAGGATAGAGCATTGAATTGGATTAATAAGAACAAGTTCATGGCTTATAGTTGACCTGTGCTAGACCCATGCATTCTTCCTCAGTTAATAATAATACATAACACTGCTTGAATGCATCCCACGTGCCATACACTATCTCATTTAAACCTTTGTGAAAGCATTTCATAAAAATAGAGAAACCAGTGCAAACTCAATAATGATAAAAATTTAACAGTAACAATTTTTTTGCATGCATGCTATGGGTAGATAATGGATCAAGTGCTTTGCATGTGCCATTCCATTAACCTCCCATCACAAACTAATGAGATGGGCATTATTATTTATAATAATTTATAAATTATTTATAAACAAGGAAGTAGGGCTCAGAGAAATTAAGTAATGTGCTCAAGGTCACACAATAGATAAGCAGCGGTGGAGCTGGTGTTCAAATACAAGACAAGTTGGTTCTCAGCACCCCTGCAGGGATGCTGGCAGAACTCTTCTAAGGTCCTGACTGTATTTCCTCTAAAGCCCCCTGAACCCAGCACAGCTGATTGCTTTGTACACTGCACATCACACCCTGGTGAACGCTTGGCTGGATCTCTGTCCACAATGCCTTGGCTCTCCCGCCCCATGCCCTTTTCAGCTGGTAGTCAGTCTCCCAAGGGATGCTGCTGGTTGAGATGCTCAAAGTGTTCGTGTCTTTTTGGCAAATACTTTAGGGAAGCATGCTTGAATTTTGAATTCACAGATTGTCCCACAATCTATTTTATTAAGTTGCTCATTTTCTTTTTCCATCTTTTACCTCTCAAGAAACAAATCAAATTGCTCTAATAGTGTGTGGACATGTTTTACTTTGAATGAAATCCTTTAATTTATAGTTTCACTTTCCTTTTGATCTTCCCCTTATCTTTTTCATTGATTATTCTCAGACTAAGAGAATTCTTTTAGATCCTGGGGGATTATGTGACAATGCCCCCCATACGCAGGCAAATCACAGTGGGAAAATGGGAGTAGCCAGTCTTCATAAACACCCATTTCTATCCCTGAACTCAGTCCCTCTGATTATCTAGGGGCATCAATTTTCACTCTAAAAGATGAGGAAGCTGGTTTTCCACTGTTAAGTGCTTCTTTTCTATTGATTTATTTTTGCTGTCTATTTGACAGTCATTCTTCATGAAAGGAACCATCTTTTTTGGCACCACGAGGAAATGAATCTAGTTTTTAAGAAATGTATTCTGATGTTCAGTGGATCCAAAGCTAGACACACATTCAAACCATCTCCCTGGAAAAAGTGGTGGCTTCATCATTTCTGAAAAAAAAATAGACCTCAGAGAAGTAGAGCTGGACTCCAGGAATACTGACAGGAAAACTGTTAGAATGTCAGGAAGCTGTCACTGGGGGCTCAGCTACTAGTGGTGGATCACCACCGCTCTTTCCTGGGACTCAGCAACCGGTTTGCCCCAGCTGCAAGGAGGGAATCCCAGCACATTGCACTGTGCCCATTGTATAACAGGTGATCAATACGTGTTCGCAGATTGATAGATGAATGAATCTTCTACCATAGGAAATGTGTATTACAGGCTGCCAGATCCCACAATATGTGCTATCGGTACATGTTGTAGCCCATGGAGCCCATGAATTCCCCCCAGTGTGTGTGTATGTGTGTGTGTTTGAAGGGTAGAGTTAATTTCCTAGGTAGGATTATCTGAGCTTCTGTGAGTGTAGAGGGTGAAATTTTACCCTTACCAACCTTAATCCAGTGGTTCCCAAACTTTGCTGCACATTAGAATCACCTGAGGAGTTTTTAAAAACCCTGATGCTCAGATCTCACCACAACTAATCAGAAGGTATGGGAGTGAGAACCAGGCATCAATATTTTTTAAAGGCCCTCAGGTGATTCCAGTGTGCAGCAAAGCCTGGGAACCACTGAGGCCCTGGGGTGGACAGGTAGCAGAATATTGAACTGGCAGCCAGAAAAGCAGGCTTGTGTCCCAGCTTTGCCGCTTGTGAGGACCAATGTCATATAATTTCAGAATCTGCTGAACGGAATGGGTGGAACTAGATAAATATTTCCCAGACTACAGTTCTATAAAACCCTGCCCTCAAAAATATGGTTCTATGGTATTTAATAATTTTAAATGGGTTCCTTCATTTCAGGATTTCTCATGGCCTTTATAATGCTAATATGAGCAGTGAATCTCCAAGAGGGTGATAAAGTGCACAATATTTCCCAAATTTATTTGACTGCGGGATCTTTTTTCCAAGGAGAACCTATTAACATTTCCCACAACTGGTGCTTCTCAGAACATTCTTGGGGGAAATTCTGGACCACATGGATCTTTAAAACTCTTTCTGGCTCTCACCTTATTTGAATAATTTTATTTTGTGTATTCCTCCAAACTCCTGAGGGAGCCACAGACTGGTAAATAATTGTGGGGGATGGAAATGCATGCTTGTTGACAACTGCTATCTAAGTATAAGGACAAGCTCACCACACATCTCAGACTGTTGCTGAATCAGTGCAATGCTTTTCCTGCTATGTTATTTAAAGTACTGGCTGGCTGTGTTCTTTCCATCTGGATGCTCTCTTTGATTAGTTGAGTTTAAAAACTTAAATGGGGAAGAGACTCTGGGTGATTAGGCAAATGACATATGGCTATAACTTTGAAGAACTCTCATTTGGGGCCCAGAGTGGATCTCCACCTCCCCATCCCACTCTCACATCCGCCTTCATCTTTCCAAAGTGCTCCCCATCCAGGCCTGGTCCATACAGAGACGGAGCTCCAGGGATGAGGCCAGAAATAGGACTCACATCATCTGCAATAGCAGGGAAGGAGCACTGACCCCTAGGTGTGGTCTGGACAGAGAGATTCTTATCACTTACTCTGATGTCATCTGGGTGACCAGCTGGAGGGAGGTGAAGCCAGCAGTGAGGAAGCTGTCCCTGTACTGGACCATTTTGATGGCGCTGAGCCAGTCATCCACGGTGGTAAAGGCCGTGAAGTCTGGGATGGAGCGGTCGAGCAGGGGCTGGGAAGGCCTGGTGAGACAGAGAGGGGCAGGTGACCACACATTGCAGAGATGCATGGACAGTGCCCCAGTCTGGCCTGACAGCTGGCTTCATGGAAGGCAGCATCCCTGATGGAATGAGGATTATAGTGGAGCCCTGGGCTGAACCTTTCTTCCTCATGGAATCCTAAATCAGCATGACTTCCATATCCAGGTGGCCAGTGTCTCTGCCTCTGGGCACTGTTACAGGTCAGTTAACCCAGACAGACAGGTTGACATAGCGTTCAGTCTGAAGGGAACAGAAGGCTCCCAACTCCTTTGTAAACCAAAATTTAGGAGCCTCACCATTCAAAGATGTAGTCCTTTTAAAAACATGCATATTTTACCACAGCCTCCCCAGATATATTGGTAACATTTTTTTCCTAGTTTCATCCTTAGCTATTTGAAAAAAAAAATGGAGCAATGAGACCCATTGCCGACCTTCTCTGGCACATTTTCGAAGCAGACACTCAGGTATCCAAACCAGAAATCCAGGTGCTATCTTGACATCTCCCTCACCCTCAATATCCATGTCCAATCCTTCACCAAGTCATAAAGATTTTGTCTCTCAAATCCCCAAAACTCATTTACTTTTTTCCACAACGATTATACTGATTTAAGACACTCTTTTCTCTATCATGATCATTGCAATGTTCTCCTACCTGTCTTTCTTCATGCATGTTGCTCCCCTCAACATAAGGCCCACACTGCAACTAGATACTCTTTAAAAAACTCGAACATGATCATGGTCAGAGGCTGCTGGCTATGCCCCGACCATGAAACCAGCCATATTTAGGGATCACCGTTTCACTAGACTCACACGGCGGTGATGGTTGCCACAGTCTTGAGACTTGCCGGATTCCGGATCATCTTATCTAGGGTGTTGACAATCTCCGCAAAGCGGGGCCTGCTGTTCCGGTCCTTCTGCCAACAGTCCAGCATGAGCTGGTGTAGAGCAGCTGGACAGTCCATGGGTGGGGGCAGCCGGTAGTCCTGCTCGATGGCATTGATGACCTGCAGTGACATACAGGGAACAGGTGTGATTGAGTGACTGCCACCAGCCAGTCACTCACAAATTATCCCCTTTATATGGAGCCTCCCTGATCCAGGCTGGCTCAGATGCCCTTGCTCTGTGCTCGCACACCTTCCGCTGTAATGAATTTTCTGTGCACTTGGTTTATCCCCCTAGACGTTGGGCTCCTAGAAAGCAGGGGCCGCATCGTAGTACGTCTTTATGTCCCCAGCTCCTGGTGCAGGGCCTGACACACATGGACCTCTGTAAATGTTTGTTGAAGAATAAGCCAGTGAACAGCTTGAGCATCTCCGCTCTTTAAGAATACATAGGGCCCAATTCTGCCTTACTGGAAGCTGGTGGTACCAGGGGTGATGAAACAATGACACATGGGAAACCCAGTGAACCCACTATTTATAAAGGATGTCCTCAAAACTTGTGGTGGACTCATTCTTTCATTTGGAAGAGAAGAGAAAGGGAGGAAAGGGATTAGCATTGATGGCGCACTTACTCCATGCTGGAGATCCTCTAGATGCCTCCTCTGCATTATTTGCCATATTCCTCATGAGGCAGCAACATGAATGGGCTTGTTTAAACAAATTGGTTCAAATCAATGACAACAGTCAAAATAACAGGGTGGTCCAAAATGAATACCGTCAATCAGATTTTGGTAATTTTCACAAACGCCAGAGAGTAATTTTATAAAGATTTTAGGAACGTTAAGTACATTGTCTGTTTATCAGATCTTTGTGTTTTTTCATCCAGTACATCTTAACTTCAAATGCATTTAAACCAATTATGCCTACTCTGTGCTTTTTACGTTAAAAAAATAATTGTAAGTGACGCAAGTGCTAAACATATGAATTTATTATGGTACACCCATAATGCAACAGAAGGCCTAAAATACAACGTAGGCCTTAAACTGATACTACAAAAATCTATCTATTGAAATGGAAATATGCTCATATTGTAATAGGTAAAAGAGCTGGCTGCATAACTTCAGGTATAGTATAATCTTGCTTTGTAAAAAACAAAATAAAAACCAACTATTATAGACATGCATAGAAAAGACCTTGGAAGGATATACAGCATGGTGTTAATAGCAATTGCCTCTGGATAGGCAGAAACCTGAATATTTTTCATGTTTTTCTCTTTGCTTGTTTGATTTTTTATTTTCTATAATAATCCTGCATTGATTTTATATTAAAATAAACAGTTAAAGCATTTTAAACAACAAAGGAAATAATCTGGAGTTCAGGGTGTTTTTGGTGTTTTTGCCTCTACTTAAAAAATAATGAGATTCATTTCAACTGATTATTCTTTCTTTTTTATATACTTTATAAATTGGTCAAAAAGAGTATTTTCAGTTAGTTTAGTTTTTACAATTTCTATGCATAGTATGTAGGACATGAGATAGGACATGAGATAAAATGATAACCAAGTCATTGGAGATAATCAAAGTGTATTAGTTCTTCCATTCAGTAGGGTGAAAATCAAGCACACAAACCATATCAATTTTATCACTATATTTAAAAATCCAGTGACTGGGAATACTCACTTTTGAACACTGTGTTGCACTGACAATCTTTTTTCTCCTCTAAACTGTTGTTAATCAAATTCCCTGCTATCCTCTGAGGACAACCATTTTAACCCCATTTCCCCATGAGAAAATGGAGGCATGAGCAGTGAAATAATTTGCCCAGGGGCATGCATCTAGCAAAAGATAGGGCTGGGAATAAATCACAGCAGTGCTTGATTTTAAGTTTTGAATACTTCAAAAGCCATATTTCTTAGGCCTCTGTTGGACTGCCATAGTAATCTCAGCCTGGAGAACAGCCCCTGGAGGTGTCAGGTATCTTCTTGGCATGCAACAAGGGCATGGGGCTAAACTAAGTAATCCAGGAGAATGAGCAGTTGTGCATCATTCCTATCAGCCTGGCTCACAAACCCTGCACCCTTTTCCAGTTCCTTCCAAGTAACTAGATTGAGGGTCCCAGTCACAGAATCTCCAAGTGGGATTACCCATTGAATGGCCCCTAGAGCTCCTTCTGGGTTGCATAAGGGCAAGTTAGGTAGGGCCAGCAGGAGGAGCTAGAGTCCAAATTCAACCTCTCATGATGCCAGGGGTCCCCAAAGTCTTCCAGTGCAGGGCAGTTAATGTTCCTGGTGGTCCCCTAAACTAATGACATCTCTGCTCAGATCATTAGATGCTAGAGCCCCAGATACTAATTTTCCTCACTGACAAGACAGCTCTACCACTTGTCCTGGAACAAGAAGGAGCACTGGAGTCAGGGCCTTTCTGTGAGAGCACAGCTCCATGATGTGACCAGCTGACCCAACCTCTTTTGGCAAGGGATCAAGAGAATGGGGACCCATGCACATGCTGAGTCTTCTGCCTGTGAGCTCTAGACTGAATGTAACTCAATTCTGTTTCCCTTGTTGTCTCCACTGCATGGCATCATGGCATCTCATTGGCTTTTTTTTTTTTTTTTTTTTGAGATGGTGTCTCGCTCTGTTACCCATGCTGGAGTGCAGTGGCACAATCTCGGATCACTGCAATCTCCACCTCCTGGGTTCAAGCGATTCTCCTGCCTCAGCCTCCCGAGTAGCTGGGACTACAGGCATGCACCACCATGCCTTGCAAACTTTTGTATTTTTAGTAGAGACAGGGTTTCACCACTTTGGCCAGGATGGTCTCGATCTCTTGACCCCGTGATCCGCCTGCCTTGGCCTCCCAAAGTGCTGGGATTACAGGCACAGGCTGCTTTTTTTTTGAAGACTGTTCTGGTATTTGTTTTTGTATTTGCTCTTTGTTTGGTGTGTTTACTTTCTTTTTAAGAGGACATCAAAAAGCCACTGATTTCTCCTTTCTGGGCAGGTCAGCTAGGAGCACAGGTCCATTTGGCTGTGTTGGTGATAGTACTACATAGTGCATAGACCTTGGAAGGCTGGTTTCAAGTCCAAGTTCCATTTCTTATTACCTATAGAACCTTGGGAGAGTCACCTGACTTCCTGAAACTTCACAGATGAGATTGTTACAAAGATTAAACGACACCGAAGTGATGCGTGTTGAGCACAGCGCAGATGAGTAGCAGGATGAATCCTCATCACACAGAAGATGTCATTACGGCTGTGTCTATTTTACTAGATGTCTTCCCAGCAAAGAAGGGAGTTACTACTGCTCATTTTGGAGGTCCAGGAAGATAGTATTTGAAAAGCACCAAGGACTTTTCTCACTTTCCAGGGTAGAGCATAGCTGTGGGAACCCCCTACCATGTTTGTTTTTAGAAAATGGGACTTTACTCCATTTGTTACTTCTTGTAAATAATTTTGTTGTTATTACTTGAGCTGATAATCTGGGAGCATTAATGCTTCTTGCACATAGGGAAAAAAGTGTCCTTTACCCTTCAGCCCAAAGAAAAAAATACTGAAGTCATTCATTGGTATATGAGTAGCATTTATCCACTCTTTGATTGAAGTACAATGCCTTTGGAGATTTTTATTCTCTTGTTTAGGATATGTGTGTTTTCTAAATTTCTGAGCACATAAAATTTATAGTCAAATTACAATATCATTATATCAAAAAATAACTTCGGTCTTCTAATGGGACTTTGAGATCATTCTCTGTCACACTTGCCTCACTAGCAGGCATGGGGAACAGGGAGGAGGAGGGAGAAACACCTTGATTCTGGCCATATGATGATGGCTGTAAATGACAGTGACCAGGTTTGAATTGTATGGAAACATATGGCCTAAGGTTGGAGGCACAGTGTATCCTACTGTGCAGAGTTGAAAACAGAAGTGAATTCTGGGCTCCTTTCATTGATCCATAAGAGGATGAGATAAGTGGCTATTGAGAAGATTGAAGATTAGAATGAAATCAGATGGCATTTCCAGAGAGAAGTAAGAGTAAAGCTCTGGGGGTAAGGAGACCAGTCTAGGCAACTGCTACCCAGAGATCTCTGCTGTCTCATTTTGAAAGTTCAGCAACAACTCTTTTGGCCATTGCAAAGGCCAGTGTAAGCAAATGTCCTGGGATCTAATTAAAGGGGCAGGGAGGGGGTGTGGTGAGGGGTTGCCTTTATTCACCTGTACTGAGAAATGGTAGGTACACAGGTTCTGTAGGGATCAGGTGCAGGTAGTCTGACCCCAGGTGCTCTCCAGGACTGGGTGAAGTGACTAGAACTCCTCTGGGAAGTGGGCAGAGCCCCTCCTGTTGCCCTTATATTTTCAGGGCCTGCTCCCGGCTGCTCCCAGACATGTATTTCCCATTAGTGAGTCAGGCTGTGGGTAGTGCCTACCCAACCTTGCACTGGGGAGAGGGAAGTGGAGGAACTCAGAGCAGTGGAGAAACCAGGGCAGAGCGGGTTAAGTCAAGCTCTGATGTTTCAATAAGACTGCAGCTCCTCTCCACAGACACTGCCACTCTCATTATCTCTGTCAATCAGATCCAAGCAGCAGAACTTCCAAGTTGCTCTCTCTGGCTGACAAACTCTCTGTACATGTTCAAAGACCTTCCTGGGCTCTGGAAGCCTAATTACCGGCACTCCGACTTGCCTCTGCAATTCTCTTCCTTAAAATCTTTCAATTGTCATCTGTAAAATCCTTTACCGCCACCACCTTGGTGGTTTCTGATGAGTGAGGCTTCAGCCCGGCAGCTGGGAGCCCCTCCTGGCTCTCTCCCAGGCCAGGTTGTAAGAAGCTTTCTGAATGGGCATGAAGTCACCTCTTGCCTCCCACGAGGAGCAAAATTGCACTTGAGACAATGCTTAGGGGCTTTATTTTGAAAGAGCACACAAAATTAGAATAAACTGCTACTCTGCAGATGTTCTTATTCCCTCTGAGACCCATCTCAAACATCAAATATTCAGGAAGTCTTCCCTTACCTCCTCCACTCAAATGTTCTCAAAGCCCCATGTTTATGCCACCGGACTGTAAAACCCTCTAGAATCAGCAAGCACAGTGCTTAGTCACAACTAGCATACACTGATTGTGTGTTAAATGAATAATTCGGGAATTCTGGAAGTCTAATATCAGAAATTTTATTTGTTTTCAGCATTGACAGAAAATATCTTGAATGTGAAATCTTGCTTCTCAGACAGTGTTGTAATTCATTCTGTAAGTGCCAAATTGTTCTTAATCAGATTAAGGTCTTGGGCAGGATAAGATAGGTCTGATTTTTCTTTTCTTTTCTTTCTTTTTTTTTTCTTGAGACAGGGTCCCACTCTGTCACCCAGGCTGGAATGCAGTGGCGCGATCTTGGCTCACTGCAACCTCCGCCTCCAAGGCTTAAGCAATCTTCATGCCTCAGCCTCCCGAGTAGCTGGGATTACAGGCATGCGCCACCACGCCTGGCTAATTTGTATTTTTAGCAGAGACAAAGTTTTACCACATTGACCATGCTGGTCTCAAAGTCCTGGCCTCAAGCAATCCACCTGCCTCCACCTTCCAAGGTGCTGGGACTACAAGCGCAAGCCACTGCACCCTGCTGGGTCTGCTTTTTCTACCAACATGTTATACTTATTTAGCAGCTGGTATAGACAGAACCAGGGTGCAGCTGATTTCATAAAAGCAGGCTTTGCACTAGCTCCACCGCTTACTGATTTGACATGCTTCAGGAGCAGAGGCAAGGTGTTGCTAATCCCAGATAATAGAGGACCTAGACACCAGCCATAGTTGACTTCAGGACCTGGTTAATGGTGCAGCCATTTCACCCACTCCAGGCTGGAGCCACTCTGCCCATGGCAACAGGGAGTACTGTTGTAGAAGTAACCCAGCTCCTCTTTCCACAGTCTCTCTGGGAAATTGCCACCTTTCTCAATCTTCTGAGCAGCTGCCATGGCACTAAACCTTTCACAGGATAGAAGGCTTGCTGACTCCATAGCTTACAAGTTCCTCAGTGTCTGCCCTAGCACAGAGGGGGTTACAGTGTGGCTGGCAGCCAGTGGACTCAGATCTGAACTGGGGACCATTCTTTCTCTTTTAGCTGTAAGTTGGGAAAGATAAAAACTGCCCCCTCCCAAAGTGATGGGAAGGGCAAGCAGAGAACATAGGTATGCAGATTTGCAAATTGTAATCCTCTCAGCTCCAAGGGGAGGGTATGTATTCAAAACACAAAACAGGCCTGGTCCCTGGAGAGGGTGAGAGGCAGTGTTGAAATTCAGGCAGGACTTTTCATTGGAGACTTATCAAAGCAAATCATCTGAAAAAGGCTTCCTCACCTTTTAGTAAGCATGGAGCAAAGGTTCTCATGTGGAACATTCCAAAAAGCCTCTATTTAAAGCATGTTAGATGACCCTTCTCTTCCTTTCTCACCCTTTTGCCTTGAGGGCATCCTGGGGGAGTGTTGACCTCCCCACAGAGAGGGACCCTGTCCTGTGGCCCATCTGAAGCTGACCAGCTTTGGAAAGCTTTCCACGTCTTCCTTCACTGATAGGTGATATGGGATCATAGAAGAGTGAAGTCTCAGGGAAGAAGGGCCCTTTCCAATTCCTCTCTTTAAAGCTAAGAGGTACAAGTCCCACACAGAAACTGCGACTGGCTCAATGGAGCATAGCCGTCAGAGGCAGAGCAGGATGGGAACTCAGGCCCTGGCCCTCAGTCCAGTGCCTCCTTCCCCTCTGTCGTGCATGGGGAAGGAAAACACAGAACCTGAATGCTTAGAAGCTGGGTAGACTTTACTGCTTAATTTGGGGCTGATCTATTCATGGTCCTCAGCCATTTGGAAACAGCCCGTTGTCTCTCGGGTTGGAGTCTGTGGCCTTGGCACCTCTACAGGCTTTGTGGTTATAGGGACTTTCACACCTCCATGCTGGGCTCTTTGATTAGTTCCAACATCCATGCTAAGGGTGTCCCTGTATCCCCTGCCCTGAACACTGCAGGTTCAGGTTATGAGGCCGTGAGCTGAAAACAGGAGGAATTGGTATGCTACTGCCTTTGGGATCCCTTCAATGGGGGTTTGTGGTGACCAAGTGCTGCTGACACTCACATCTTGGTTGGACATATCCCAATAGGGTCTCTCTCCAAATGACATGACTTCCCACATGACGATCCCATAGCTCCAAACGTCGCTGGCTGAAGTGAACTTGCGGTAGGCGATGGCCTCTGGAGCTGTCCATCTCACGGGGATCTTCCCTCCCTGAAAGAAGGAGAAAGCGTGGTCAGCCCAATAATCAGGTTTCTGATCGAAGGCAGGCAATAAAAAACTTGGCATGCACATTCTTCCAAACTGTCACTCCCGTATCTTGTGAATTATGACAGACAGGCTATTCTTGCTTCATGCACAAGCTATGTTGCTGTGCCTAGTTAGAGAAGCTCAAGGTGACCAGCATGCCTGTGCTAGCCTCTAGCCTTATGTGAATACACCACATGTGCCCTGGTTCCCTATATGTTGATTCCAATGTTGCTGCAGGGGAGGTGGGTGGTAGGAGAGAGTGTATCTGTCATAAAGTCACTGGAACTACCTGAGATTGGCTACATGAGAAACAAGTTATGGTTTTCTTTGTTCCCTGGCAATGTAAAAGCTAACACATTTGGGTCAGAAGGAATTGCAATGGTACAAAAGGAAAGGAGAGTGATCAGGCATACCTCCTGGAGAGCCCTGACACTACAGGGTCATGCTATGCTGCCCTCTGCCCCATTTTCGTTGCATTCCACCTCTGGGCGGGCAGGTTTCCCTAACTCTGTAGCATGCAGATAGCCCTGGGCTTCATGAGGGTTGAATGGTCCCAGTGCTGTGGTCTTTCTACATGCTGGCTGTCCTGCCAGCCCTTCAGTGGAGGTCAAGATTCCAGAGTCTGGAGATGCCCTTTTCTATAGGGCCACCCTTAGGCTTGTTTCTCCTTCTTGCCTCCAATCTCACACTGGAAGTTTCTAAACTGGCTCTCTGCTTGGCCCTCAGCTTGTCTGCCAGACCTTGGCCAGTTTTGTTTACATAAGGGATTCACATCTATCCATTCATTCATCCATCCCATCAACAAATAGGCAATAAGCACCACTTTGTGCCAGGTCCAGCTGAGAAGCTGGTGTCCCAGAAATGAGCCAGTGTCCCTGCCCTCAAGCTGAACAGGACAGTGGGGAGACAAACAAGAAAACAGAAACTTAAAATATATTGTTAAAAACATTGAAAAGTGAGGGAAGGTGAAGATGAGAGTGGGTACAAGGTGTTCTGAAAACCAGAGGAGACTCCCCAACACAGGGAAGGGTCAGGGAAGGCAGGCAGGAGCTGTTAGAGAAGCAGTTTCTGGTGGTGGTTAAGAACTCCTGGAGCCTTTGTCTGGGTGTGGATACCAGTACTATCTCTTTCTACCTGTGTGGCGGGGGCAAGTAACCTACCTCTCTGTGCCTCAGTTTCTCATCAGCACCTACACAGCCCAGTGTTAACTATTATTTTCACTATGCTCAGCCCTAGAGAACAAGTAGAAGTTAACCAGGCAAAGTGACTGGAGGAGGGAAGTCCAGTCAGAGAGCAGCTTTCTCAACGGCCAGGGATAAGAGAGAGGCTGGGACATACAAGCAATCCACAATGGCTGAAGCACGGAGTTCCTGAAGGAGAAGTAATGGGAGGTGAGCATAGAGCAGACAGCTGGCATGGCCTGTGCTGTCCAGCATCAGTGCCAATTACAGCTGTTAAACAGGGTGCTCGCCAAGGCTGTCCTCCAAAGCTTATCACTCCCTATAGCAAATATGACCCCCCTTTTCAGTTTTTCATGCCAAATGCCAGGATTTCACCCCATCGTGCTTTTTTCCATGCTTAGGCTCTGTCTCACTCCATACTACATGGAACATGAAGCCGCTGGCTGCAGCAGTAACAGCACAAAGCAGGGATGGCAGCTCCCTCACTCCCCTCCTCATTTACTTCATGCCTCCACTGAAAGAGGATATTTTTATACTGCCCATTCTTACAATCTGCTCAAGTCACCAAAGATACATGGTTGACGTTAGCAAAAATACTGTAAAAATGTAAAAATGGTTAACCCGAGCTAGGCAAAAAAAAAAAAAGGAGCAAACAGCAAAGTGTATTTTTATCTGGTTTCCTATCTGGAGCCTGGGAGGAATAAAGGCAACCAGGCTGGACCTCCCCAGGCACACATCCCACTTTCTGCAAAGAAGACAGTCCTGATTTCCCCTGAGGATGGTGGCAGGCTTTTGTGGTGGGGGAGATGTCCTCAGCTCAAATGCCAGCTACACGACAAATGCCTGGAGGGCATGCTCAGGCTGTGGCTGCAGCCAGACTCTCTATTCTCATCATCCCCCAGAACATGAATGAATTTGCTGGTTTTATCAGCATGTTCCCCACAGCTGGGAAGAGAGGTGGAGAATTCACCCAGTGAAGCAGCAGCTACCAAACACCTGGAGGTCAATGTCTGATAGTGCAGAGACCCCAAGTTGTGTGTTGCCATTAGGGGAGGTGCTGTTGTCACACCTCGAGATGGCCTGGGCTCCCCCGGAAAAGAGGGGCTTTAGTTCTCTCAAAATACCTGGGTTAAGTGAGGTAGGAGAGAGTTGGAGTTTAATTAGTATACTGTGTGTGTGTGGTGCGTGTGTGTGAGAGAGAGAGAGACAGAGACAGAGAACCAGATTGTGTGTGAGAATGTATCAATCTGTGTGCAAGAGTGGGAGACAGAAAACTTGGCAGCGTAGGTCTCTGAGCAAAAGAGAGTTAGGGCTTGCTTATCTTTTGTGTGTGTTTGTGTCAGAGAGAGGAGGGGAGATGACAGTGTGGCTCTTCTGAATTTCAAAGAGGTGATTTGGGAGTCTGAGAGTGTCCTCCTCTGCCAAGTCTGGAGCAAACCCCAGGGGCTGTCAGTGACAGCTGTGGAGCCGCTCCCTCTTGCCTGGAAAGTGGCAGTGCCTGGCCCACGGCAAGGAGCCTCCAGCCCTCCTGCCACCTTGCACTGTTGGGCCTCACTGAACACTGAGCTTGGGCTGTCACCGCCGCCCCCCTCCATCCCAGCAGGTGGCTGAGCCTTCGAGAAGAGCCCCTGGACAGGCAGGTGACAGCTTGTCAAGGCAGGCTCTCCTGCTCAGCTGAAGAGAAGGGGGACACTGACCTGGGAGGCAGAACAAAAGGAAATGCAAAGTCAGGGGAGCATAAGAGTGGGCACTTTGTTTCCTAGGAATTTTAAACCTTCCTTCTATCTTTTCAAACATCATTGTCAATGTTGCCTTCTGGTGCTCAGAGGTAATCATGGTGATGATTATTGATATAATCAATATCAATATCAATTATTGACATAATTAATATTATCAAGTGATGATTATAACTTGTCTTCAATTATGTGAAAGGAAATCTATTAATTTAGAGGATGGTGACCAGCCCTGTGGAGGGAAGCAGAAGAAAAGGAAGTGGAACCCTGCTGCAGCAGGCAGGGTTCTGCCAGCCAGGCGGTCCTGCTGCTGCTACATAAGGAGCTTGGACCAGACACCAGGGCCAACACAGCCATGTGACTTTAAAGTGCCCTAAGAGCCCCCAGCTCCCCAGTGCAGGCATGAGGAAGGGGCATAGAGGAGTGCTTGCTCCATTGGGTGGTGAGGAACATCAGGGAAAAATTCTCAGGGCAGTGAAGAATGCATGGGGCTCACTGGTAAGGAATCTGCATTCATACGGACACAGAAGTGCTGACACTGGGCTTGGGGAGAGCACTGTCCCTGTCAGGGGTTTCTACAACGTACCAGATGACTTGCTTCCCCGAGGGATGCTAAGGGCATGGGTCTGCTTTCTGCAGGGACTGGGTTTCCCTAGAGCTGCCGCAGGGGTCACTGTTGGAGCATGGGGGAGGGAGAAGAGAAGAAGAGGAAGAGGGAGCTCACTGTCATTAGGGGTCTGAGTTCCCTTCAAGACTTCATACACACCTTCCACACAGAGCTTTGCATTGAATGGTTGTGTTGCCAAGAATTCTTCAAATGTTTGAAAACCACTGCTTCAGAGTAATTATGTCTTAACTCAGGTATAAGATAAACTTAAGATTTTGTGTGTGTGTGTGTGTGTGTGTGTGTGTGTAGAATTTGGTGAACTACGAGAAGATATCTGGCAGTGAATTAATCCTAACCCTGCCATCCTCAAGGTCATCTGCTGACCCACATCCACACCTGCCAGCAGGTGTGATGCCAACAGGTAGAATCTCTTGGTGTAGAGGCACTTTAGTCCCTCAGCTTCAGACAGTCTGCAGCAAGCATCTACGTAGCACCCATTCTGTCCTCAGTACCCTGCTGGGGACATGGTAATGATGAGCCTCAGCCCTACTCTCAATGGGCAATGGATGTCCCTAACACCATCCAGCCAGCACACTGTCTTGCCACAGTGAGGTTACAGAAGTACAACACATAGCTTTGGTTCTAGAGCCCACCCAAGTATGAAGTTTTCCAGGCCAAGGTCCAGGCATATGACTGATTCCTTTTGCTAATTACTTATTGTTGAGAAGCCCGGAGGGTAGCACTTCTATGTGTCTGGGCATTGCTACAGCACTTTTCTCCACCATCTTGTGTGAGACGAAATCTCAATGGGATTATGGCAGAAATCCAGCCACTCATGAATACTGAGTATTGTGTTCATGGACTTGTTCACCAAATATTTCTGTTGTGCAGCATGAGAGAATCCCCTTGAAGTCTGGAAGTGATAGGTTCATGGCTGAGTGTATCATGAAATGGCTCTGAATTTCATAATGCCCGCTATTCCTAAAGGTTTATAATATATAAAGTATATTGAGGTTGTTGTGAAAGTCCAACATGATAGATATTTAAACCAAACAATATATTCTTATTATCATTAAACTATAAATTATTGAATATTGTGTATTGAGTTATATCCCCGCAAAAGACATGTTGAAGTCCTAACCTGTGATACCTGTGAATGTGATCTTATTTGGAAACAGGGCCTTTGCAAATATAATCAAGTTAAGATGACATCATACTGGATTAGGATGAGCCCTAAATTTCATGCTGGCATCCTTACAAGAAGGCCGAATGAAAATATAGCAACACACCAGGGAGAACACCATGTGAAGATGGAGGCAGAGATTGGGGTGATGCATCTACAAACCAAGTTATATCAAGAATTGATGGCAACTAGGAGAGAGGCATAGAATAAATCCTCCCTAGAGCCTTCAAGGGGAGAATGACCCTGCCAACACCTTGATCTCAGACTTTCAGCCTCCAGAACTGTGACAGAATAAATTTGTTTAAAGCTGTTTAGTTTGTGATACTTTGTTATAGAAGCCATGAGAAACTAATACATTGAGTATATACAATTTTATCAGATACTAGTTTAACAATACCATTGTTAAGTTCCTAGGTGGTAGAACCATCATGGGCTACTATTGGGGGGCAAGAGGACTTGGGAGTGAGTGATAGTTCCAACACTTTATATCAAAGCCCCTCGATTAACCACAGGGCCCCTCTAACATTTCATCAGTGCTGTTGATCAGACCTCGGCCACAGTTCATACCTTGAAGTACTGCCCTTTGTCACCCTGCCTGAGGGAGAATTCTATCCTCACTCTACCATCAGTGTCCCCAGACTCAGACGGCCACTCCAGGCCTAGGTAAATGCACAACACCAGCTGAAAGCTAGGCCAATACACATTTTCTTGGATTACTCAGAAGGCCTAGCCCAGTGGTTCTCAAGCTTGGTTACCTACTAGAATCACCTGGGGAAAGTTTGTTTGTTTGCTTGTTTTTAAAGCTATGAATATTCTAATTTATTCAAATTTCTCAGAGTGGTGCCCAAGCATTGGTAGGTTTTTGGTGATGCTTCAGGTGATTTGAATGTCAGGCCATTAGTCACAGCTACTGGCTGGAGCAGTGGTTCTCAAATTTGAATGTGTATCAGAATCTACTGGAGGGCTCATAAAACTGGTTCTAACCCAGACTTTAAAATTTACTAGTTCTGGGGTAGGGCCTGAGAATTTGCATTCCTAACAAATTCCCAGTGTGGTTCTCACACTTTGAGAACTGCTGGCATAGATCAATCCGACATAAGTCATGGATTGCTTTAGGAACTGTCTTAAATACAAACTCTGATAATTGCTAGTGCCTGGTTTAAGAAGGATTCTGAGGCTTCATGACTGGGCTCAACAAGGGGTTGTGACTAATGACTACATGTAAGAATCACCTGAAGCACATTCAAATCATCAATGCTCAGGCACCACTCCCAGAGACTCTAAATTGGAATACTCAAGGCACTAACAAAAAATAAAACTTTCCCCAGGTGACTCCAATGAGCAACCAAGCTTGAGAACCACTGGGCTAGACCTTCCAGGTATGGAGAGAAGAGGGGTATTTGTGTTGACGAGCAATGTCTTCCTTGGGTGAGGAAGTAGGCAGCTGTTTGTATGGCAAGTGATATAGTTTGGCTGTGTTACTACCCAAATCTCATCTTGAATTGTAGTTCCCCTAATCCCCACTTATTGTGTGAAGGACCCAGTGGGAGGTAATTTAATCATGAGGGTGATTATCCTCATGCTGTTCTCATGATAGTGAGTGAGTTCTCACAAGATCTGATGGTTCTATAAGGGGCTTTTCCCCCTTTTGCTCAGCACTTCTCCTTCCTGCCACCATGTGAAGAAGGACAAGTTTGCTTCCCCTTCCACCATGATTGTAAGTTTCCTGAGGCCTCCCCAGCCATGCTGAACTGTGAGTCAATTAAATCTCTTTCCTTTATAAATTACCCTGTCTCAGGTGTGTCTTTATTAGCAGTGTGAGAACAGACTAATACAGTAAATTGGTACCAGTAGAATGAGGTGCTGCTATAAGGATACACAAAAATGTGGAAGTGACTTTGGAACTGGGTAACAGGCAGAGGTTGGAACAGTTTAGAGGACTCAAGAGAAGATATAAAAATGTTGGCAAGTTTGGAACTTCCTAGAGACTTGTTGAATGGTTTTGACCAAAATGCTGATAGTGATATGGACAGCGAAGTCCAGGCTAAGGTGGTCTCAGATGGAGATGGAGAACTTGTTGGGAACTAGAGCAAAGTTGACTTTTGCTGTGCTTTAGCAAGGAGACTGGCAGCTTTTTGCCCCTGCCCTAGAGGTCTGTGGAACTTTGAACTTGAGAGAGATTATTTGGGGAATCTGGCAGAAGAAATTTCTAAGCAGCAAAGTATTCGAGAGGAAGAGAACATAAGAGTTTGGAAAATTTGCAGCCTGATGATGAGATAGGAAAGAAAAATCCATCTTCTGGGGAGAAATTTAAGTGGCTGTAGAAATTTTCATAACTAATAAGGAGCTGAGTCTCCAGGGCATGTCAGAGACCTTCACCACAGTCCCTCCCATCACAGACCTGGAGGCCTAGGAGGGAAAAATGGTTTCCTGGGCCAGGTCCAGGTTCCCCCTACTGTGTGGAGCCTTGGAACTGCAGAACTGTATCTCAGCTGCTCCAGCTATGGCCAAAAGGGGTCAAGGTACAGCTCAGGCCATTGCTTCAGAGGGTGCAAGTCCCAAGCCTTGACAGCTTCCACATGATGTTGGTCCTGCGAGTGTGCGGAAGACAAGAATTCAGGTTTGGGGATCTCTGCCCAGATTTCAGAGGATGTATGGAAATGCCTGGATGTCCAGGCAGAAGTTTGCTGCAAGGGTAGAGCTCTCATGGAGAACCTCTGCTAGGGCAGTGTGGAAGGGAAACGTTAGGTTGGAGGACCCACACAGAGTCCCCACTGGGGCACTGCCTGGTGGAGCTGTGAGAAGAGGGCCATCATCCTCCAGACCCTAGAATGGTAGATCTGCCAACAGCTTGCACTGTACACCTGGAAGAGCTGCAGACACTCAAGGCCAGCCTGTGGAAGTAGCCAGGAGGGGAGCTGTACCCTGCAAAGCTTCAGAGACAGACTTGCCCAAGGCTGTGGGAGCCCACCTCTTGTATCAGTATGACCTGGATGTGAGACATGGAATCAAAGGATATCATTTTGGAACTTTAAGGTTTAATAACTGCCCACTGGATTTTGGATTTGCATGGGGCCTGTAGCCCCTTTGTTTGGCCCATTTCTTCCCTTTGGAATGGGTGTATTTACCCAATGCCTGTACCCCCATTGTAACTAGGAAGTAACTAATTTGCTTTTGATTTTACAGGCTCATAGGTGGAAGAGACCTGCCTTGTCACAGATGAGACTTTAGACTTGGATTTTGGGGTTAATGCTGGAACGAGTTAAGATTTTGGGGGACTGCCAGAATGGCATGACTATGTTTTGAAATGTGAGGACATGAGATTTGGGAGGAGTCAGAAGTGGAATGGTATGATTTGGCTATATCCCACCCAAATCTCACCTTGAATTGTAGTTCCCATGATCCCTATGTGTTGTAATAGAGACCTAGTGGGAGGTAATTTAATCATGGAGGCAGTTACCCTTCTGTTCTACTGTACTAGTGAGTGAGTTCTCACAAGATCTGATTATTTTATAAGGAGTTTTCCCCCCTTTTGCTTGGCACTTCTTGCTGCTGCCATGTGAAGAAAGACATGTTTGCTTCCCCTTCCAGCATGATTGTAAGTTTCCTGAAGCCTCTCCAGCCATGCTGAACTGTGAGTCAATGAAACCTCTTTCTTTATAAATTACCCAGTCTTCAGTATGTCTTTATTAGCAGCATGAAAACAGACTAATACAGCAAATATTTTTCAACATTGTATTAAGCCTCAAAAGATCTTAAAATGATGAAAAAGGAAAAAAGCAGCAAATTGACCTCATTAATGTTTCTGTCAAGTATATCTGTGGTCCAAAGGAAATGGAGGGCAAATTGAGAAAAAGTTTACATTGTATGTCAAGAGTCACCCTGGAGTTGGCAGGTTGGACACTCTGCCTTGGAGCAGTGACCCTCCTGACTGTGTGGTTGACCAGCCTGGGTACAGCACCTGCTTGTGAGTGAGGGTCTGTGCAATCCATTGTAGACAAGTTCACACACAGATGGGCCTGCCCTCAGGGGGTATCCATGTGGCACACCCCTGCTCCTGTTCCACAGTCACTGTCTACTGCACTGCTCTAAAGTGAGCTGCAAGTGTTTCTATGTCAAATTAGAAAGGTATTTTAGAATAAATGTCTCAACTTAAAAGCACTCTGAAAGTACACTGACCCATTTTCCTCAATCTAATGAGTAAAGTGATATTTTTCCAGATAAGACTCATATCAGCTAAGAAGGAAAAGAAGTTTTTGCCTAAAAGGTTATCTTGCTCTGAGTGTCACCAGCTTCTAACAGCTAGTGGAAATGGCTTCTGGCTGCTGAATTGCAACTGAGTCTATATAATAAAGAGGCTGTTCCCAGTTCCCCAGGATGCCAGGAATTTGCATGAAAACAGTCTCTCATCTTCTGAAAGAGTTCATCTGGCCCTGCTGCTTATTTCTTTCCAGAAGCCACAATCTTGATGGTGACACTGTAATTTATTACCGTGCTAAGGATTATGATGCAACATACAGAGAATGAAAACTTGAGGTGGGAAGCAGGCTGCAGGAACAGGTAAGCTTTTGGAGAAGATGGTCTCGTTTGTCATGCAAATGGCACACATAACAGAGAAAAGGGCTGGGAGAAAAGACAACCCAAAAAGACACACAGCATTAGCTGCTGACAAAATTGTTTCTAAATAGAATGTTTTTCAAAGCTTTTCTTGAAGCATTAGCTGCTCCTCCAAAATGAATGGCAGAATGTATTTCGTACTAGTAATAAAATATGTGATTTGAATAACTACAAATGGAAAGATTTACAATCGGGTGGGGTCCTTGCTGCCTCTCCCCTGAGCTTTGTGAGCGCTGAAACCCTTCTGTGCAATGCTGCGAAAGGTAATTGCAGCCCAAACATAATTTTCCAGCAGCTACAGAAAGGCTTATTTGGACATAAATTAACTAAAAATATGTGGATGATAGTGTGTATTTCATGTGTGAAGAACAGAAAGGCCACTTGGTGACATTTCCCAACTGGAAAAAAAATCTTCAACCAAACAGACGTCATTTTTCTGTACTATACTGACTGGGCAAACAGCTGTCTTTTACTATCCACACTCAAAACAGCCTCTGATGGCCAGGATATAGGCATTATTATTTCTTTTTATTATCCGGTGCTTCTTGAGTTTACAATTAAAAAGAAAGGATGGAGAGACAAGGGCTAAATAATTAACTAGATGCCTTCATTCATTTGACAAGCAGGCCCCTCTCTGAGCCAGGCCAGGGACAATAAAGGGCAAAGAAACAGCATCCCTTCTGCCCTGAGGAGGACACTGTCCAGGGAATCCCGCAGTGGTAGTCAGGTCTTTAGTGGTGCAGCTCCTACGTTCATTGCCTCGCTATTCATGACAGCAAAGACATGGAATCAACATTAGGTGCTCATCAATGGTGGGTTGAATAAAGAAAATGTGGTACATGTACACCATGGAATACTATGCAGCCATAGAAAAGAATGAAATCATGTCCTTCGCGGTAACATGAATGGAGCTGGAGGCCAGAATCCTAAATGAATTAGTGCAGGAGCAGAAAACCAAATATCACACGTTCTCACTTATAAATGGGAGCTAAACATGGAGCACACATAGACATAAACATGGGAACAACAGACACTGCAGATTACTAGAGGTAAGAGGGAGGGAGGGAGGCATGGGTTGAAAAACTACTTATTGGGTTCTATGTTTACTACTTGGGTCCAATACACCCATGTAACAATCCTACACATGTACCTCGTGTATCTAAAGTAAAAGCCAAAATTATTTTTAAAATTTAAATTAAATTACCCTAATTTAGATCTTGCTAATAAAAATAAAAAATAATGGTGCAGGTGTGTTCTCTCCTTGTGTAGTCCCTGAAGCCTGGGTCCTGCTGTCAGTGTTCCTGAAGTGAGTGCTCTGGAGAAAGAGCAATTGGACTAACCCCAAAGGGCTTCAGCTTCTCTAGACACTTTGCTCTCCCAGATGGTGGGCTACCGATAATGTACAGAGAGAGCCAGCATCCCATCAGGAATGTAGTAAGCAGGGCTGCACTTGCCCTGCTGCTGAAACAATAATGCCCTCCTCCAAGGCAGGTGGGGAGGGGACAGTGGGCCTCCAGGCCCTCTGGGTGACAGGCTGGCATGGAGGACCATGGAACAGGGGGCAAGAAGGGTTCAGGAGGAGGCTCAGAGGCCACCCCACTATCTCCCCTTCTGTTTCCAGGCCACGTCCAGTGTTTCATCCATTGCTTCTCTGACAATGGCAGGAACTGTACTTTTTCCCAGAGCCTCTCTATACCCATGCTTCACTGCTGCCCACCTTCAGCCCCAGGCTCATCCTAAGAGACCACAGCTTCCTCTTTGTCAGCCAGTCTGTTTGCCACACCAGTGACCCCTGGGCCTTTCCCCATGTCTCCATGGCTTCCATCCATCAGTAGGCCATGATGCCATTCCACCTTTCCCATGTGTCTCCCCAACAACCCTTGGTCACCCAAACTCTTCTCCCATTCTGTCCCTGCCCTGTGCATAGAGGCTACATGGGCTTCCTGCTGCTCTGAGGTGAAGCTGCACTTGCTATGGCAATACAGCTGGCAAGTCCTCTTGACATTGAGTGGCTACTGGTGGGGCTGCTGATTCCAGTGGATGCTCTGTTTTTGGAGAAGGATGGGGCTCTCAGATGGAGACTGGCCCCTGCTTAGCCATCTTGGAGACCTCTGTACAACTCTGTGGGAAGGCTGTGGGGTGTTTTCTATTGTCCTTATCATGGCCTTCAATTATTTTTTCTCCTCTTCATGTGGGGTAAGCAGCTGACAGACTGTCTATGGCAACCCGTTTTAAGAGACACACTAGGTATATTCCTTCTTGTCATTTCAATGTTTGAATGCCTTACCAGTGTCCACTGGCCATGCTTCTAGTCTCTCTTCCTGCCCCCGCCCTCCAACAGCTATTTAAAAATAATCAGTCACATTAAATAGCTTAAGCTCTTCTGGCCTCCTGAACTGCACTTCCTTCTTGGCATGGTTTCTCCCTCAAACAATCCCAGCAGTTACAACTAAGTCACTTAACCACTCTGTCTTACCGTCTCCACCTGCCAGTAGGGATAATAATACTTAATTATCTCAGAGGGGCGTATGAGGAGCTGTTAGCTAATGCTGGCAGAGTGTGCCAGTGCCGACGGAGCTGCTCCACCTGCCTCCCTGCATGAGCCCTGCTCTCTGGGCTGTCTGTCCTCCTCTGGTGGTGGTGAGGGATGGCCAAGGAGGGGCAGAGTCTGCTTCAAAGGCTGTACTGGGGGGCCAGCTCCTTCCTTTGTATCTTCTACACTGGGGATCTAAACCAAGTATTCTGAGTCTCTTTTTACAGGCACTGGGAACTGGATGGGAGAGGAGGGTGGCCAGGGGTCCACACCTGGTAAAAAGTGGGGGGGTGCTCTTGAAACCTCCCATTCCAGATCCCATGCTGCCTTTTCCTCATATTGAATGACAGGAAAGAAGGAAGGAAGATACATGGAGAAGTGTGTCCTTGCATATGGAGGGCAGATAAAAATCTCCCAAAGGAAAAACAAAAGGATTGGCTTGTGTTTTACTTTCCCAGAGCATGGAGTCCCTAACTCAGCCAAGGGTCCCACCCCACCCACGCTGTCACCCCTCAGACTGCCCGACTCACAGTGAGCTCTGGGATATAAAAGAGCATTTCAGTTTACTACATCTTTGAGGGTTGAGAAACGTTGGTTGAGAGATAAGAATATCAAGAATATTAAAGTGCCTCAGAGTAAAATGGGAAAAAACACTGATGCTTTGTTTTTTAAATAAAGTATGAATAAGCACATTTACACTGGGACTAAGACGGATGACACTCTGTGTGAGGAAGAGGTTATGAAAATGGGCAAATCTCGTAAGCTATGCAAGAGTATAAATTGGCAAAAGGCTTTGGGGAATAAACAGCTACCAAAATTTAAAATATACAAGTTCTTAACATCACATGAAGGACAGACGAACATCACGTGCCTGCAGAAACAATACCCTAAGAAGGGCACACTGTCACTTAGGCAAAACATAAATAACCCGAATCTAACCATGAAGGGACAACAGACAAACTCAAAATGAGGAAGAGTCTATTACACAATATTTGAAAGGTATCCTTTAAAAATTTAAAAAGTGTTGTGAAAATTTCCCTGATTAAAAGATATTAAATGAATATGATAACTAAATGCAGTCTCAGAAGCTAGACTGGATCCTGTACTAGAGCGAAAAAAAGACTAAAAAAGATACTTTTTGGGTCAATTGACAAAATTAGAATATAGATAGTAGACTAGATAAAAGTATTTTATCCATGTTTAATTACTAAAGTTGATAACTATACTATAGTTATGTAAGAGAATATCCATCCCTATTCTTAGGAAATATGGAAATACACACGAAGAGTCTAAGAATAAAGAGCGACAATGTATGTAATGTATCTTCCAAGAGTTCAGAAAAAATATTTTACAGAGAGAGAAAGAGAGAAAGGAAGAGAGCAAATAATAAAGAAATGGGGTCAAATGATAACAGTAGGTAAAGAATCTGAGCAAATGTTATACGGGTGTTGTCTGTATTATTCTTATTCTGGGAATTTTCTTTAAGTTTGACATTTTTTAAAAAAAAATAATGTGCAAATTCTTTGATCTAGAAATTTATCTTCTTGAAATTTATTTTATAGAAATATCCATACGAGTGCACAGATATGTCTATATAAGAATTTTCACTGAAATGTTGTTTGAAATAACACAACATCAGAAGCCACCTAGATGACAATTTAAAAAGAGCTTGTCTCCAAAGGCATGAAGTGAGGTGCTGAAGGGGAAAGGTAATATTCAGGATAAGTCATTAAGTAACAAAGCAAGCAGCCTATGAGTAGATCATTATGTATGGTATGAGACCATTTTTTGAGACTAAAATGTATACACAAAAAATACACATATGCATACACACACACAGTAAAGAGGAGAAGAAAGCACAACAAACTACGAATGATAGTAATTTCTGGGAATTGGGAAGGGGGAGTCAGTTTCACTTTTTACTTTAAACACATTTTTATTTTTTAATGTTATGAAGCATTTTGTTTGTTTATTTTTAAATTGCAGATTTTATTTTAGATGGTTTTATTTTAGGGGTACATGTGTAAGATTCACTTTTTACTTTAAACACATTTTTATTTTTTAATGTTTTGAAGCATTTCATTTGTTTTTAAATTTCAGATTTTATTTTAGATTATTTTATTTTAGGTATACATGTGTAAGATTATTACATGGGTATATTGGACCCAAATAGTGAACATCGTACCGAACAGAGGATTTTTTAACCCACGCCACCCCAGTCCCCCACACTTCAGTAGTCTGCAGTGTCTATTATTCTCATCTTTGTGTTCATGTGTGCTCAATGTTTTGCTCCCACTTAGAAGTGAGAACATGTGGTATTTGGTTTTCTTTTCCTGCATTAATTCACTTAGGACTATGTCCTCCAGCTCCATCTATGTTGCTGCAAAGGACATGATTTCTTTTTTTTTTTTTTTAATGACTGTGTTAAGAAAATGATGCATTGTTTTTTAAATAAAGCCATAATAACATTTAAAAAATACGGCATTCTAGAGATTTCTTTCTTCAGATAGGCCAATAACTTTCCAAGTTGGACCAATAAGCCCCCTTCTCCTGCATGTTCTGGGATTATTCCTCCCCCAGGTGTAGGGGAAGAAAGTAGAAGGTTTTGAAGGCCAAAAGTAGGTGAATGGGGCTGGTTATCACAGCCGTGCAGAGGCACAGGGAAAGAGTCGAATTCAGGGTTGGAAGAGCAGAAACTGAAAGGTCTCTTCTTCCTACTGTGAAGGACCCAGCTGCCTGGGGGCAGCCATATTGCTCCCTGAGTACCTGGGCTCCTGCCCCACTCTACACTGACCATTCTTCTTGATATCTCAGATCTCCAGGGGCATGTCTGTCACTCATTCGTTAATTTCTTAATTCATTCCACAAACTGTTACTGAGCAGCACATGAAAGTTCAGAGGTACTGTAATAAAAGAGGAAGCCAGGCCAGCTGCTGGGACAGAAGAGTGCCGCGGTAGGGCAGGGACATGAGGAGCGTGGCGAAGGCTTTGAAGAGCCACTGAGCAGGATGTGGGAGGAAACTGCCATGAGACAGGGCACAGGTTGTAAGAGCAGCATGCAAGCCACAGTGCAGGCTGGACCACGGGCCAAGCTGCCCACAGCTGTCCCCAATCCTCATTCTTGAGGCCTCTGATGCTGTTGGCCTGCCTAGGCCCGCACTACAGAAACCTCACTTGGGGGTAAGCTGGGGCTCCCCAGCTAGATTTAGGCTTTAGCAAATGCTGCTTGCATCTTACCTGTTCGTTCCCCACTGACTAATCTCTTTATTGTTTGATCTACTTTAAGATTTACTTTCCATTTTCCCATTTCTTCGAAAACCAGCCCTTGGAATTGCTCCCACATTCCCAGACCTAACTTTCACCCAGCCTGGTGGGTCTAGAACCCTGGTCTTTCCTTCCCTGCCTGCCCTGCTTGGGCCTATGGTTTATGGTATGGCTGTCCCAAGGGCAGCTGGGCTTGTCAGAGTGGGAGGCAGAGTCACCTCAGTTTCCCCTCCTCCAACCTGGGACTGGACCCTTTCCCTGTGGCTCTTGGTGGCCACTGTCATCATCCCCACTCACCAGAGGTGTGGCCTTCCTAAACTTGCCACAGCCTGAAAGCTCTGCCAAATACTGTGGGGCTTCAGTTCTAGAGTTTTATGGAATCTTGAGAGTCATAGCAGTACCTTCAGCTGAAGCCCCCAAACTCCTCTTTTTAGAGGATTCCAAATTCATTTTATGGGAGGCTAATGAACTGCGAGCCCCGCAAACAATTTCCATTTTCTCTAATGCCATGGTCTCCCAAGGTTAGAGAACTTACTCATTTTCATAGCATCACAGGAACTCAGATGGCTCAGAAGAGAATCCTTAACCACAAGTCAGGAGAAGCCCAGGGAAGGGCCTAAGCTCTGTGACATCTGTCAGCGGCAAGCAAAAGCCTTCCCATTGGGCCTTGTTGACCCTGGAGGTTTTGCATCCTACAGGAATATTTCAGTATCTCCCAAGGATTGGGAGATACATCTTTTGGATTGGGCCTTGCATCTTTCTGGGCCCTTCCGGGCTGTATTTTACTGCCTGTGGCAAAGGGTGGGTGAAATGAGGACAGGTGGGGGTGGGGGCAGGGCATCCTAGCTCTGCAGCAGAGTAGGCGTGAAGACAGAAACAGAAATTAAACAGCCAGCACATCAGTGGAGCAGAGAGGAGCTTGTCTGCTTCCCCCCTCAATGTGCTCTCCCCTCCCCTCAATTAAATCCCAGACAGATATAAATCAAAGGTGCAGGCAGAGTAGAGAGTGATGAAATAACCTAGGTCTGAAAGGCCTTAGCCTAGAACAGGGAGCAGCGGCCTGGAAACACATGAGAATTTTAATGTTCTTGGCCAAAGGTCATTCCAAAGCTTCTCAGGTAAAAATCAAAGAGAATGTAATGTTCAAAATGTCATTAGGTTGAGTTTCTAAGCAGAACAAAGGAATGTTTGATTGGATTATGGAACTACCATCCAAAATATCTTCTTTTCAATGACAAGTGCTGACTGGTATATGGCGGCTGGAGCTGAAGAACATTATTTTGCCATTGTGATAATAAAGACTAGTTCAGATAAGACTCATCAATGGATGCTGAAATTGGGAGGCAGTGAGGTGAATTTTTATGAGGAGCAGGATATTTGCATGGCCTAACATTATTTTCCTGTAGATTGCTAATTAGTTACAAGAGAAAAATATGTAATATATACTGTACATAACTATACATGGGAGAAATTGGACAAAACCTTGACCAGGTGATCAAAAGTAATAACACCAATGAGGAACACATGGACATCAGGTGTTTCAAGATATAATAGCCTAGGAAGGATACAACATCATTTATGTAGAATTATAGCCAAGAATGTAGAATCTGAATCTAATTATGAGAAATATCAGAAAATACCCAAAATGAGGAATGTCTTATTAATGAAAAAAGGTGACTTGTATTCTTAAACAAGTCAATGTCATAAAAGGTAAAGAAAATCAGTGGAAATACAGTCATGCATTGCTTAACGATGGAGATACATTCTGAGAAACATGTTGTTAGATGATTTCGTTGTTGTGCAAATATCTTAGAGTGTATGTACTCTAACCTAAATGGGATAGCTCACTACACACCTAGGCTACAAACCTGTATAGCATGGTACTATATGGAATACCATTGGCAATTGTAACACAATAATATTTGTGCATCTGAATGTATCTAAACACAGAAAAGGTATAGCAAAAATACAGTAATATAATATGGGATCAGCATTGTATATGTGTTTTGTCGCTGACCAAAACATCATTATATGGCACACAACTATATTTTAGATTAAAGGAGATTAAAGAGACATGACAACTAAATGCAATACTTGATCCTAGACTGAAGGTTCCAGAGGGCATTTATTTTGGTAGGGATTGGTTTTAACAATGTTAATATTTTGATCCATGGTGTAGACTTATTCATCAAACAATTTTTTGAAATTTTATTCAAATAAAAAGTTTTTAAAAATCCTCTTGTTAATTGATCAGGTATCTAAAAGAGTTATCTGACCAAACAATGACATTTCTTTTTGAAGTTGTTTTTATAGAGAAGTCAATGAGGAGTGTGCCAAGACAACTCTATCATGGCTTCAAATATGGATAATAAATAAAATGAAATATGGACAATCTCCTAGCTTTGGAACTTCTAAAATACAATAAAGTGTCTCTCAATCTTCTTTAAAAGCCAGTGTTGGACATGGTTTGTAAACTCTCTTCTAAGCTTAGAAAAAGTATGATTGGGGACAGGAATGTTGACCATATTAAACAACCCATTATCATCAGGTTTGATGGCCTATACTTTTCAAATACTGAACTCATGTTGGCAAAACTTGTCTGAAAGAAAACCTTGGTAAAAGCATAATATCTAAAATAGGTAAGAGAGGAGCTGCTGTGGTTGAAGCAAGGTGGTGGTCTGGAGCCCTGCAAGATTTCCCCAATACCCAGCAGTGCCCTGGCCCATTCCTATAAAACTCTAGGATGTGGAGAGAAGAGGACTGGCCACATCTCACATGTGGACAGACTCATATACAATGGGTGAACCTACATTTTTCCTTTCCTTTGATTCAAGTATATGTTCTAATGTAATTGTCTTAATTTTGATGTCAAATGGTCTCACATGATTAGGCTTACTGGTGTTTCAACTATTTCTTATGCCTAAGTGAAGTACATGATTTCTGAATGTGATTGACTGGACTGTAATTTCCTAATACAGGCATTTCTGCTATAATTTCATATACATATTTTACTAAAACCTCATACTCTGCAAAATTGCACAATAAAATAACAGAGCCTATGGGGAGAAAATGCATTTGGAGGAGACCATTCAACCTCTAACAAAAAACACAGCAATCTTAATAAAAATAGCAGCACAGGTAAATTATAATTTGCACTTGTACCCAGTGTATTGGTTCATTGATCCTTTGCAAGCTTAAACTCTGAATTTTTGTGCTTCCTCTTGGAGACATAGGTCCAGGAGGGCATTCACATCTCACAGAGATCAGTTTCATCCAAATTAAAAATCCAATCCAATGTGTAGACTCTTTTGTCATAAAATTAAAATTTAACACAAAGGAAAATGTGTTCCATTTCCTCATGTTTACTCCCTGTTTTATCAGAAAACAGAGTGAAAAACACAGTGGCTCTGGAAACCATGAAGCCGGCCACTATTTGCATGAAAGAAAGGCCCTCTGTCAGTGTTCAACTTGTTTCTTAAGGTCTTCTCATTGTGCTAAGGCTTTCTCTTTAATTGGAAGAAAGCGTGCCCCTATTTGCTTCAAAATATAAATATCCTAGAAAAGATCATATGAGAACCGCGGGACTTCCACATGATACTGGCATCACTCTCCCATTTACCAATCACATATTGAGTTTGCATTGGACAAACAGGCATGGAACAGAACAGGCTGGATCCCCATTCCCATTTTATGAGGCATCTCAGAGGAGATGAGAGCAAATGGACATTTTTTCAAGCATCCACTAGGCATCAACTGTTCTGCTGGGCACTGTACATATTTATTATGATCCAATCTTCATGCTTCTACTAAAATGTAAGTTCTTATCCCCATATTAGAGAACTGAGGCTCATGAAGTAAATACCTCACTTAGGTTACTACAATAATATGTTAGGAGCAGAGTCAGGGTTTAAATTTTGATCTTAAATTTTTGGCTATCCAAGCTTGTGCTCTTTGCATCACATTGGTGAAATTTTATATTAGGATCCCACCACTTGCATTATTAGCTGAAAAGAAATAGTTCTGCTCATTGCTATTAATAATTGTATTTAGAATGTCATGTATTCTTGAAATAATTTCCCCCCTAAATCAAGTAAAAGTATTTTACTAAGATCTAGAATCATTTACTAGTGATTCTAATTCATCAGCTTTTGTAATATTTTTTATTTTGTTACATTTTTAGGACATTAGGGGTTTACTAAAAGAATTTCAAAACAATATGTCTCCTTTCATCATTACAGTAGTCATGTGATGTAGATGAGGCATAATATAGTATCCCCTCTGACAGATAATGGAATGAAGCCTCAGAGAGGTATAGTAGCTGACTCCAAGTTAACAACTGGTAGAACCAGAACTAAAATCATGTTTTCTGGATCAAAATTCAGCCTCAACTGCTGAGGGGACCACCATTCAGAATTATCTCCTGTTAAGTCCTGTGCATTAGATTGTCTGTCATTAGAGCTACTGGGACTTATTATGCTAAATGATTGGAAATGTGATAAAAACATTGAAAAATAGAATAAGGAAAGAATGAGTTCACTGTGTTTATTATTGAAGATAATGATTACTAGTACGGTAATGGATACCAAAAGCCAAAACAAATAACAACAAAAATGAATAATGAGGTTTAAGTGATGGTGCCTAATTTAGTTACTAAAATAATTTTCTAGTACAGAGAACTAGTATAGAATAGTAATGTAAATAATCATTATTTTTGGATAACAGAACCATAGCCTATGCAATGGGAAGAAAATTGGGAAGAACACATGATATCTTAAAGTGATACTAAAATATTTTCCACCCACTCCCCATCCCCTTCTTGGCCAAACTTTTGCTCTTCTAATTTCTCAGGGTAGAATAACCAGCTACAAAGCCATTTCATATCATTTTATTGGGGATGTCAATTTAGAAGCACATAAACTTAATTGCTTAGCTCTTTGGTTTTCTGTTATCTTCCATAATCCCTGGAATGGGCCAAATTCCTTTCCAAAGGAAAAGGTTTTCAAAATGACAGGGCTAAAGTGAGAGACCCATGACCACTCCTGACTAAGTCATGGGCCAGAAAGCCCTGGATTTTGCGCCCAAAACATGCACCTCTAAGAGACAGTAAGAAAATCTATGAAGACAAGGCAGGTATTCTTGTCCTCTCTGGCTTGGAGTAGCAAGTTGTGAGTACGCTGGGGTCAGCCTCAGGCACAAGTGGGCTATGAGTTCACATTTTATAGATAACACTCAGACAATTAATGAATAAAATACCAGCCTTGCCCTTGTCACCTGGGTCCTCTCCTCTTCTCTCCTCTTTGCCCACTGCTTGGCTCCTTGGCCACAGGGAATAAAGGAAGGAAGACTTGACAGGTCACTTTGAAGAAGTCATTGCTGACCAGGAAAAAAAAAAGGCCTCCAACAAAGGAAAGAGCCTGCCATGAGGAAAGGCGAGCAGCTTGCACTCACAAGCAGAATCCATGGCTTTGAGCTTTTTCTCTATGCCCTTTTTTCTTTTTATCAAACGCCCAGATGGCATGTATTCTCTAAGTGAGCAATATTAGAAGTCGACATGGATCTTTACACTGAGAACCTTCCTTTCCTGTTTCTTACTCTCTAGCTTTCTCACAGAGAAAGAGCTTACTTGAATGCTTTTGTGGGAGGATTAAAATAAAATCTTCATTTCTGAAATCATTCCTGCGTATTCCCCCTGCAGCTAGAATGCCTGCGGGGTGAGCATCTGCAGAGCAGCCTTTGATTGGCCATCCCCCTGGTCTTTCCCTTCCTCACTCAGCTGCTCTCTTTCCCCCTTGCTTTGACTTGGACTCACTCTCTCTTTTCCCTAGACATATGTAGCCTATACTGGATGAGAGTTTCTTGACTACCTTCAGATTGTTGAATTCAGCTTTCCCATAGGAAGTGTAATGTGATTAGCCTTGATAGTGCTGGTTTTGACCTACCAGGGTCTTTAGAAAAAAAACTCTTGCCTGTGTGCTCTTGGAGAGCTGAATTGAAGGGCCAAGTTTCCCTTACCTGGATAAACATTTTGCCTATACAGATGTGCTAGATCCAGAGGCCTTCTTTGTGAGGGAATTCTGCTCTGTGTAGGGCCCATAAGTCAAACCCTACAACATTCTGGAGCCCTATTAGTCTGGGTGCATGGGACAAGATTCCCACCTTCCTTATCAATTTCTGTAACAATACACAGGACTCTTACAGAACTGGACAGAGATTTGCAGATTCCTACCATATCAAGGCTGGTCAGGGCTTTAGAAACTGGAGCAGTCCCTGTTATTTAACATCTTGTGGTCACAGCTCTTGGAAGGCAATGCTTCTGCAAAGTTACATTGCCAACTCAGTGAACATAACAACCAAGGGTTACAGAGATTTTTTGTTTGTTTTTTACATTTTTCTAAAATCTCACGCTGCAAGTCTGAAATCAAGGTGTTCGTAGGGCCATTCTCTCTCTGAAACCTCCAGGGGAGAATCCTGACTTGCTCCTTCTAGTTTCTGGTGTTTGCCAGCAAACCTTGACATTCCTTGGCATCACCCAACCTCTGCCTCTGCCATCACATGGGCATCTTCTCCTTGTGTGTCTCTGTCTAATCCCCCTTCTTTAATGACTCCAGTGATTGGACTTAGACTTAATCCTAATGCATTATGACCTCATTCTTAACTTGATTACATCTGCAAAAACCCTATTTCCAAATAAGGTTACATTCACAGGTGCCAGAGGTAAGGACTCCAATGTATATTTTGGGAGGGATACAATTCAACTGATCCCAGGGCCCTTCCAGAGCTAACACACCTTTCACACTCTCTTCCAAACACTAGCCAAGTAGGCCTCCTGTTCACCATCCAGTAAGCACATCAAGTACTTTCTAGCCTCCTCTGTTCTGATGAGGCTTACGTCTACCTCCGCTTCTGTTTCTTTCAGTATCTCTTGGGCCTTTTCTACAGGAGAGCAACTCTTCCCCTACCTGTGCTTGAGCTCAGGCTCCTCCAACTCCCTCCTTTCCTCCACACTCTGTCCTTGCTGAGCAAGCAGAGTCTGTGTCCAGCTCTGGGATCATTCCCTTGAGGGAGGCACTGGCCATGCTCTTCCCCTAATTAACCCCTTTTCGTCCTTGGGCTTCAACACAGGTGTTCCTTCTTCAGGGTCTTGTGATACACGCTTGAAATATGCTTCTCCACCATAGCACCTAACAATTGCAATTATATAATTACTTGCATAATTAGTTGTTTAATGTCTGTCTTTTTTGCTAGGAAGGAAACTTGAGGAGCTCAGGAACTACCTGTTTTGTTAACTGCAGTGTTATGCACATATTAGCTGCTTTAGAAATATGTATTGGCTAGGAGAACAGCCAGTAGAGGCACTGCATGGGCCTGCACCCAGGTGGCTGGCCCCTCCCACATGATGACAGGCATATTGAGGAAGAGGGCTTTGCATATCACACCCCTGTGGGGCCCAGAATGGAGAGACGTGTTTTCTGAGAACCTGACCCACTCCTTGTTCCAGTCCCTGGGTACAGGCTGGCTCAGGCTCTGAAATTCCATACTGATCCCACCCATGCTAATAATATACAGGCCTCACTAAGAATAATTATGCTGAGTCTTTTTCAAAAGGGAATTTCAGTCAGGGCCTGATATCCCTAACTGAGCATTGGTAACAAAGTGTCCCAGGGAGAGATATCAGAGCAAGGAGGAGCCAAATCTGCCTGAAGAAGGATTATTTGAGTGTTGGAATAAGGGATAGAGTGGCATTTGAATTATTTTACTCTCAGCTTAATTAATGTTAGAGCAGAATTTCCAGGGGACCAGGACTCAGTTTTATCCTGGCTTCAATTAAAGGGTTTCTCTGTCTTGTCTTTGCTTGTCTTCATCCCTCTCCACTTTCCTACCCACCCAAGAGAGAGCCCTGCTACCCGAGCTCAATGATTGAAAGATGAGTAAGAAATCATAATTTGAAAACTGCCTCATGAGGCAGGCCATGAATCAGAAGAGAAGAAAAGTATGATTTAAATGTAAATACTGCCAGGAACTATGGGGAGAAGTAAAGCTGGAGCTGGGGTCACTGGACAGAAAGCCAGTAAACCTTGCCCATTCTGACAGATGAAGGTCATAGCCTTAGCCAAAATCTATCAGGCAGACGGATCGACCTGACTGAGAAGCAATTTCTTACAGTGGTGCAGCAAAGTGCAGACAGAAGGGGCTTTTTCCTGAAAATCTTGCAGAAAGGATTATCTTCAAGATAATTTTCTGCTTTCTTTGCACCTTTTGTGATGTATTAAGTGCATTATTTAAAAAATCTGAAACAGAGTACTGTTGCAGTCAAACTCACTGCTCAGTGGTAATGAGAGAAAAAAGTCCAGCTATTACCTGGTGCCTACTGGGAATGTTTGTGTCTGTACTTGTATGTTTCTGGGTAGTCCTGGGTGGTTGTGTGTAGTTCTGTGTGTACATCCCTCTGAATTTCACTGTGTATCTGTAACTATGCTTTGTGTAACAATGTGTGCATAACTACACTACACACATCTCTCTCTCTCTCCCCCTCCGTGTGTGTGTGTGTGTGTGTGTGTATGGTACTGATGGGAGTTATTCATTGCAGGCTTTAGGGGAAGTTCACAAAGTCTTTTTGTCCTCATCACAGAGTTCCCCTAACCCTAACCATTTTCTACCCATGAGGACTCTGCATAGCACTGCTGGTCCCTGGTGGAGTGGCAATGTCTGGGCGGTGTGGACAGGGTGATGCCTACCCTCAGCACTGCCGTCAGTGCCCTGCTGCTACCAGGGACAGTGGTGGCAGGTCTGCTACTCATCCTGGCTGTGTCAAAGCCAAGAATGTCTCAGGCTGTTTGTGGCACCCACTTCTCCTGTGCAGGTCAGGTCTAGGGCCTTGCAGGAAGAAGGGAATGGCCCCTAAGGCTAAGGTTTTGGCATCCTCTTGACCTTTTCTCTTATGGATCCCCTCTTTGAAAGACACCCTAGCAAGTTCCCTGCAGAGAAAAGACCTTTTCATTCCAGACACAGGTGACCCCCATCAGGCACACCGAACTGCCTTCTTTCCTTGAACAGTGATTTACTTAGAAAAGATGGGGTTTTGCAACCAAAGTGATGCAAGAAAGTCCTCTTTGTTGAGATTCACCCCAGTTAACTGGGCATCTGGTTCACTGATAGGTGCATAACAATGGAAATGACTGAGGTGTTAATTTGCATATTTTTGTTGCAGTGGTGTAGAAAAATCTCAAGACTGAGGGTGATTTTTTTTCCCCCCCTGAGACAGAGTGTCACTCTGTGGCCCAGGTTGGAGTGCAGTGGCATGATCTCGGCTCACTGCAACCTCTGTCTCCTGGGTTCAAGCAATTCTCATGTCTCAGCCTCTCAAGTAGCTGGGATTACAGGCAAGTGCCAGTACGCCTGGCTAATTTTTGTATTTTTAGTAGAGATGAGGTTTCATCATGTTGGCCAGTCTGGTTTCAAACTCCTTACCTCAAGAGATCTGCCCACTTTGGCCTCCAAAAGTGCTGGTATTACAGGAATGAGCCACCATGCTCGGCTCAAGACTGAGGGTAATTTTTATCCACCTGTCTCCAACTCCTTCATACCAATCCTCAGGATCTCCAGGGCTGATTTGACAGGTTTTTGCTTTTTCTTTTCCACAAAAGAGTTGATGGATGAGGGGAGGGGTTCAGACTCTGGGAAATGGGTTGTTATGGGGGCAGACGTGGCAGGATCAGAATGAGGGTCCCAGGACCTAGAGGCAGATGCCGGTGTGGAGCTTTGTGCTGGTGGCACCTACTGGCCCTGTGCCCTCGCTGTCTCCTCAGTCTCAGACAACGTGATGGCTGGGTGGGCATCTGGGAAGTTGAGTCACAGCACAGGTGTTGCCACCCTGTGAAAAGATGCTGGAGCCCAAGTGTGGCCTGGGGCCTTCATGCTTCCCTGGGCTTGGAGAAGGAGAAGTTCTAAGATGACCGAAAATATACTTTCTTTTCCAGCCTGACAGGATGGGGATTTGGTGTCAGATTTACTTGGATTTTTGAGAAATACGGTAATTGACATTTCTTACAATGCAAGTTTGTGAAATAAAATTTATGCTCCCTGAAACGGTTTCAATGAAGAGATTTTTCAAGTGTGCTCCAGGACTAGCAGGATCAGCATCATCTGGGAACTCGCGTGACATGCAGATTCCTAGGCCCCACCTCAGATCCATGAATCAGAAACTCTTGGGTGGGGCCCAGCAGTCTGTGTCTTTACAAGCCCTCCAGGAAACTCTGGTCCCCAGGGAAGCATGAGAACCACAGGTTTCAATGGACACAGTCATTTTAGTTTCTTTTCCCCTGTTCTCTCTTGACAGGGTTTCCTCAGAATTTTCCCATGGTGATCCTGCCACGAAGTCCTCAATTTTCCTTTGCGAATATCAGCTTTTCTGGGTTTCTGGTGGCTGTCTGCCTTATTGTTTTCTGTTATAGAGTGACTGGAAAGTGAGAAAGTTATAGGATCCTTTTCGCTAGTTAGCTTTAAAATGTACATCTGGGTCGGGCGTGGTGGCTTATGCCTGTAATCCCAGCACCTTGGGAGGCCAAGGCAGGCAGATTACCTGAGGTCGGGAGTTCGAGACCAGCCTGACCAACATGGAGAAACCCTGTCTCTACTAAAAATACAAAATTAGCTGGGTGTGGTGGCGCATGCCTGTAATCCCAGCTACTCAGGAGGCTGAGGCAGGAGAATCACTTGAACCCAGGAGGTGGAGGTTGCGGTGAGCCAAGATTGCACCATTGCACTCCAGCCTGGGCAACAAGAGTAAAACTCCGTCTAAAAAAAAAAAAAAAAAAAAAAAAAGAAAAGAAAACTGTACATCTGACATCTCTTGCCATGGGATAGGGATTCTGAGAGATGGGGAAGCACTTATGGTAGCATCCACAACACTCATATAAGCTGTGACCAGGACAGGACTTGTCCTAGCATGTTTACCAGTTTATCAGATGGGTTTTTACGAATCTCACAAAATCATACAAACCCCATTTTATAGGTGAAGAGACCTAGGCCCAAGTTCATAAAGCATAGTGTGATCCAAACCCTGCATTCCTCGTACCATGCCAAAGAACTATTTCAGCACACCCTGCTGGGAAAGAAAGTTCTAGAAATGGTCTTTTTGCCCCTTTCTCAGGCGACATTGCTGAACACAGAGATCAATTGGGCACTACAATATCATGAATGAAGGCCAAATTTTGTGAAAGGAAAGGCCCTACAGATTTCAGCATGGAAGCGATTGTGACTGAAATGCATGCTCTCTCCCGGAAGTATAGCGAGGATGGAGGCTGCAGCTGAGACAATAATTCATGGGAATAATGGATAATGGGTGTGTGTGGGGTTGGTGGTGGTGAGATGAGGGTGCTGCCTACACCATGACCTGGGATGACTGAAATTCATCACAGAACAAAGACCGCTGGAGCGCACATGAGTGACAGGCCTGGCTTCCTCCAGCAGGTTCAGGATGGGCCATGGCACCAGGTGCTTACAGAGATTACCCTTGTAGGAAGGCTGTCTCTTTTCCCATGAGGGGAGGCTGGACCCTTCATGCCTGGTGCCCTAGAGCAGTACTGGAAATGAGTCTGATGCAGATGGGGCAGATTCTAGAGGAAATGGAACAGCTGAGCTGTCCCCAAATGGATCCAAGCCGTTAATGTGGGAAAGAGGGGCAGCAACCACCAGGGCAGCATGTGAGGAAGAGCTGACAAAGGGACAACAATCCAGGAAGGACAAGAGCACAGCTGGCAAATGGCCTGAGAGGAGGGGGCAGATGGCCAAGGAATGGCTCTGTTTGTGGTTCCCAGAAGGAAACAGCAGCAGGGCAGAGAACATCAGCTGACATGAGAAGAGAGAAAGTAAGAAGGAGGAGGAACTGGTGGGCTTGGAAGAAAGGGAATCTCAGAAGTGGCAGAAACACAGAGTGTGAGAGGAACTGGGAGTTTGAGACAAGAGGAAGGAGCTGCAAGAGGAGTCAAAGGGGAAGGGGCTGAGGGAGATCAGAGGCGCCTTGAAGACTTAATGCAATTCATGATAAAACAGGGAGGCCTGCAGAGAGCACGGCTGTGCAGAAGGCTCGAGCAAAGCTGGAGGCTTCTTAGAGAGACAGCCTGGGGGCTCTGAAGGATGGGAAAGTTGACACTACTTTAGCAGAAGGAACTTGACTGAATACTAAGAAGGGAAAATTATGCTCACAAAGGGACTGGATGGGCCTCTTCCTACTGATCAGAAGAGAAAGAAAGCCATGCTGAAATAGAGCTTTTGATTTAACCAGCATAAAGCTGCTATCCAGAGATTTATGGGATCCTGTTGGGGCTCTGCCCACCAATGTCAGCTGATAAAAGGTAAAGATCAAATTTGTGAGTGTGTACGTGAGCTCCAAATGCAATAAGTTAATCAAAGATGTGACACATTTCCTGGTATGTGTATGCCCTCTTTTCTCTTGGTAACATTAGACAGAACCAGTAATAATGAGAAGGTGACCTGTGAGGTCAAACATCAAGAACTAGTCTATAACAGAAGCACGGGAATGTTTATTTGAACACACATCACGGCATTCAGAAATATACCTGCCAAAAACAAAGTTGTGTAAACCATGCAAGTGTTCAGAGTCCAGCCTAGCTCATTTGTCTTTTTCTCTTAAAGAGCAGGAATTTTAGTAGCAGTTCAGAACTATTCCTTAGTTTAGTGGATTTATTCCAATCATAAGAAAGCACAAAGGAGAAAATTCTATCTGTTCATTATTTCAGGAGCTTGTTGGGAAGGAAATGCTCCTGGGGCTAGAAATAGCAATCTAAAATAGAGAAGGAACACCTGGGGGAAAGTAAGGTGGAGAATTAAGTCAGAGTGAGAGATGAAGTTTGAGGACCTGGTAGGAAAAACTAGAAAACTTTAATAGCTATTAACGAGGTCTTCACTTATAAAGTAAAACCAGATGTATTAGAAGATGGTGATGTTAAAAAGATCTTGAAAGAACTGCATAAAATAGGGGAATTAAGATGGAGTAGAGAGGTCTTAAGTACTGTCTTATAGAACTGCTGATTAGGGAGATAAGCTGAATGTTCCACTTTTGGTGTCAAGTATGTTTCTAACAAATGGACTCTAGCAAACAACAAAAGAAGAAAAACACAAGAGAAGGAAAAAGAAAATAAAGGAAAAATGAACTGAAGTTTCTGGAAACTGAACAGCACAAGGTTTTATCTTCTGTGGTTTTTCCCTAAGGGCAGCCATAGTCTGCTCAGTGGCTCAAACCCCAATAGAAAACCCCACTGTCTTTCTGACTGGAGGAACCAAGGGAAGGAATTCAGCACAATCAGGGCTGCTGGAGAGTTGAGGGAGAATCCCTAGAAACAAGATAACAAGGGAAAGGTAATACCAAATTCTGTGTATAAAGTCTTCCCAATTTTCTAGCTGACCCCCAAAACACGCACATATAAGACAGATTGAAAACCATAAAGAGCTGTTGCCCACTGCAAACATGACAGTTTACAGATTGAGTCTAACCAAGTTAATTTCCTGCTAAACCAAAAATACCAACACTCTGGTTCAGTGTAGCAGAATCCAATCACCACATCATAACGTTCATGTTTATAATCCCAAACTTCTAGATGTATAAAGAGCCAGGGAAATGTTTCCCATTTTCATGGGAAAAAACAAACAAGACACTAATCCCAGGACCATCCAGATGTTAACATTATCAAAGATTTTAAAGCTGCTATGGTAGCTATGGTCAACGAGGTAAAGAAAAATATGCTTATGAATGATAAAAAGATAAAATATCAGCTGAGATTCTGAAACTATAAAAAAGGATTAATTAGAAAATGTAGCTCTAAAACACACAATTATTAGAAAAAAGTCACCGGAAGGGCTCAGAAACAAAACAAAGATGGCGAATGATAAAATCAATGAGTTTGAAGGTAGACCTGAAAAAGAGAAGAAAAAATCAGGGAAAATAATGAACAGAGCCTCAGGAACCTGTGGAACATTTTCAAAAGTTGTCCCTCTAGATAACTGCAGCCCTCCCAGAAGGAGGAAAAAAAGAACAAAAATGATATTTGAAGAATATGGCTGAAAACTTTGCAAATATACTGAAAGACAGAAATTTACAGATCTTATAAAGCATAGAGAACCTCAAACAGGATAAATTTGGGGAAAAAAGTATGCTCAGGCATATCATAGTCAAGGTAAAAACTAAAGACAATGAGAAAATCTTGAAAGCAGCCAGAGAAATATGGCACAGTATGTACATGAATATGAATATATATGTGTGTATGCATACTTATATATATGTAGGAGAACAATGATTCAATTAACTGTGGGATTTCTCATCAGAAGCCATGGCAACTACAAGACAATGAAACAAAAATGTTAAACTGATGAAAGAAAAACCAAACTATAAACCAGAAGTGTATATCCAGCAAAAATGTATTTCAGTAATAAATGCAAAATATAGACATTTCTCTGTAAAGGAAAACTGACAAATGCATTGCCAGAGACCTGCACTACAAAAAATGTTAAAGGTAGTTCTTCAGACTGAAGGAATGATGCCAGAGGGAAACCTGGATCTTCAGGAATAAAGGAAGAACAAGAGAAATGATAACTATTTTGAGGCAATGTAAAAACATTTTCCTCTTGATTTCTTTAAAATACACATGGCTGTTTAAAGCAAAAATTGTAATATTGTCTTTGGGACTATAAATGTATGTAGATGGAACATATATAACAATGATAACATAAAGAGCAGTGGGAGTGGATGGTTAAATGGATCTATATGATATGATCATGTGGTCTCTACGTTTTATGTAAAGTGGTACATATGAACTCTAAGTAGACTAGGAAAGATTAAGATGTATATATTATATATGCATATATTATGTATTATTATGTTAGTTCTAGAGTAACTATGAAAAAAGTAAATGCAAAGAAGTAAAGCTGAAAATCAAGAATAAGTAAAAGTTAAGTGTCTGCCCATCTCTGCATGTACATGGGGTGGAGAGGGATGCAATACCACCGTGTCGCGTCTCTGTGCCTCACCCAAGGGCCAGTAGAGCCAGTGGCAAAGATGATGGCTGATTTGGACTCTACAGAGAATCCTTTGCTGGGCCTTTGAGAGGAAAAGAGGGAAAAGTAAAGCCAGAGAAACAGGCTTTCTGGAACATCACAAATGACCAAAGTTGAGCAGGGAGTCTGGCACACTGTGGGGCCAGAGAGGGAATCACAGTGTTCTGAGCATTGGACTCAGAGTCTGGAGAACGAGACTGAAGGGCCAAGCTGCCGCTGCAATATCACGCTGTGTGGCTTGAGTAACTCACTTGACCACTCTGGGCCGTGGATTCCTCATCCAAAAGTGAGGAGGTTGGGTTTATGGCAAATTCTTATTTATTAATTGACTGTCAGGAGGAAAGGGACAATTGGACAGCTACTGTTCCTACCTTATGTACATCTGTATTGTCAAACTGGGCTCCTTCATGTCCAGAACCAGGCTCTTTTCCCATTCTATCCTTTCCCAAATGAAGTACATTTGCACCCACTGTTTTGTTTCTGTTTGTATACCAACGATGACTCCTAAATGTGCATCTTCATTTGGACTTCTCCTCTATGCACCAAACCCACATATTCAGCTCCCTATTCAGCAGCTCTACTGTGATATCCTATAGACACATAAAAGTCAAAATGTTTAAACAAGTGTCTCTCAGAATTTTGTAAGTATCAAAATCATATGGAAAATTTTAGTAACAATGAAAAGGTCCAGGCTATTCTACTTCAATGAGCCTGTGCCTCTGTGCTCTGTATGAACTCTCCAGGTAAATCTGATACTCAACAACATTTGAGAATTTGAGAATAACTATTCTGAACCAAACCCACAATCGATTCCCAACTCTTCTACTCCTTCAACCAATTTCTCTCCAGCATCCTCACTCTCAGAGAATGGAGCCGTCACCCATCCAGAGGCACAGGCTGGATACTTGGAGTCATCCTCCGCCATCTGTCACTTTCACCTGTAAGTGCCATCTGCGTCAAGTCCTTCTGCATCACCCCACTAGACCTTCTGGGATTCATTTGCTGCATCCCAGACCCATTGCCCTGTAGCCTCCTGATGCATCTTCCTGTCTCTACTAGTGCCTCTCCCACCCATCCTCCATGCTGCAGTCAAGGTAAATTTAAAAATATATATATTTTATTTTGAGACAACTTCAAATATCTATAAAAGTTGCAAGAATACTACAATGAATGCCTGTACACTCTTCCCTTAGGCACCCTATTCCAGCCCAACAATTGTCCCAGAGATGTCCTGTTAAGGATCACATGGTATACCCAGTGTCATGCCCCTCAATCTGGAGCAGTTTCTCTGTCTCCCTGACTTTCACGACCCTAATATTTTTTGAAGCGCATAGGCCACACATTTAATAGAATGTACGTCAATTTTAGGTAGTCTGATGTTTTCTCATGATGAGACCCAAGTTATAAATTTTGAACAGAGTATTGCAAGTATTATGTTCTTTTCATTGCATCCTCTAAGTTGCACAGAATATCTACCTGTCCTGTTATTGCTGATGTTGACTTTAATCACTTGATTCAGATGGCATTTGCCAAACTTCTCTGGAAAGTTACTTTCTCCCTCTTTGTAATAAATAAATATTTTGGGGGGAGAAACTTTGAAGATACGTAAAATTCTGTTTCTCTCCTGATGTTCACCTTAAGTTTAAGCATCCATTGATGTTTCTTATCTGAATTAGCTATTAATCTGATGGTTGCCAAATAGTGAGTTTCTAACATCATCATTCTTTCCTCTACAGGGAAGAGCTTTCTCTTATTTCTATTTGTTCATTTATATGCATATTAGTGTGGACTCAATAGCCCCCATCTTATTCAGTAGATTATAACTTGTTACTATTATTATATATTGTGAGGCTCAAATTATCCAGATTTGGACATTTGGAGGCCCTTCAAGCTGGATGTTGTTTTTGTTGTATGTTCCCATTATTCTTTGGGTACTTTCTCATTTTCTGGCACAAAAAAAAAGATGTGTTGGTCTCATCTCACATTTTCCCTGTCCAGGCCTTGGAAGGGGCCATGTCTCTAATGAGTCCTGGTTGCTTTTAGGGGAGTATATGGAATCCAAGATCTGAGAGCCAGCTGTACTCCTTGCTATGTAGATGTTACTGCTTCAAAGCCACTCTTAGCCTATATTTATTTCTCCATTTCTGTATATTTAAAACCACCACTTCACACTAATACCTCCAATTTTGATTCCACAGCATACAATTCATTCTAGCTTTTATGCTTTCCATATTTATACCTCTGTTCCCACAGTTCCCATTATTTTAAATTTATTTTTAAATCTCCCTGTATATAGCTTATTTCTCAATCTTGCTGAGCCAGCAGCCCATTCACACATGGGTCCTGATCTCTGCTAGGGCTTGCCTCCCTTGTTTGGAACATCTACCCTGGTTGAGTCTGCTTAATGGCTTTTTGGTGAAAGAAAACAGGAAGAAATCCAAGAAAGTTATTTCTAAAGAAGGCAAGGAAAGATATTGGAAGGAAAAGGCTAAGGAAAAGCCAGGCTATTTTTCTAAAATTCAAATCCATCACTTTCGGGCCACACGTGTACATCTCTCTGTGTGCACAACACACACACACACACACACACACACACACACAAGACACAAGTCATGAAAGGTTTCCCATTGCTGTAAGGCTGCAACTCCTATCACAAGGGTTTGGGGAAGATCCTACATGATGGACTGCTACAGGCCTCCTTGGACTTCCTCCCTAATTCTCCAAATGCCCTAAACAGGGGTCCCTTCTCAGTTCTACTCCATCTTCCCTCTTGCCACAGGGCCTTTGTATATGCTGCCTCTCTGCCTCCATAGTCCAACCTGCCACATTTAGTTGGGGCAGAATGCTATAGATTGAATGTTTATGTGTCCCCAGATTCATATGTTTAAGTCCTAATAATCCCCAGTTGGGTGATATTTGAAGGTGGAGCCTCTGGGAGGTGACTGCAGTTAGTTTATGTCATGAAGTTGGAGCCCCCAAGATGGGATTGATGTCCTTTCAAAAGAGGAAGAGGCAAGATCTCTCTTTCTGTGCACATGCCAACAAAAGGCATCTGAGGACATAACCAGGAATAGAGCCCTCAATAAGAATCCAACCATGCTAGTTAGCACCTTGATCTCGGACTCCCAAGCCTACAGATGAAAAGAAATAAATGACTGCTGTTTAAACCATCCAGTGTGTGGTAGTTTGCTATGGGAGCCCAGGCTGACTAAAACAGTGACTATTCTTTAAGTCTCTGCTATAGCACCATCTCTTCCTCTGGAAGCCCTCCTAGACACAGTTAGGCCATTCTGTTATTTATTGTTTTATTAACGCTCTCGCAAAACATAGCGGTCCTTATTTCAACTGGTAATTATGCACTCATTTGGGCATGTGTTTGATTAATGTCCCCAGTCCTCACTTAACTGAGAGCAGTAACAATGTCTCCTTTTGATCATGATTATGTCCCCCCAGCTTGTGGCCTAATGTTGACACATAGTAGATACTCAATAAATATTTGTCACTTGAACAAATTGTATTTTTAGAAAAAAATATTTGCTTAATAATCAAACATAATTTTTTCTATTGTTAATAAAAGGCAAAGTGTGGAGAAATGATAGTAAAATATAGTGAGACAGGTGGCCATATCAGTGTGTAGAATCCTGAGAACTCTTAGGCCTAGAAACATATAAGCTCTATCATCTACAAAGACTCTTACAAAATCACAGCAAGTAATCCAAATAATGTGTACAGAAAAATAATGTGGGAAATTTTTACCAAAGAAACTTTTAATGTCATGTATATGTAAATTGTATATTTGGTTCACATCATTATTTAGGTAACTTAGGATCATTGAAATGTTAATCTTCCCAAAGATAGAGTAGAATTTCAGTCAAAATCCACATGTGAGTATACATGTATATGTGCATGTTTTGAAACTGGACAGGAAGATTTTAAATTGCACTTGAAAGAAAAGAGAACAGTCAAGGAAGCTTTTTTTTTTCTTAAAAGAAGGATAATGAAGGATAACTTGCTTTACCCATACAGTAAGACGCTTCTTTTTTGACATGGGGCTTCCCTCTTGTTGCCCAGGCTGGAGTGCAATGGCACAATCTTGGCTCTCTGCAACCTCTGCCTCCCAGGTTCAAGCAATTCTCCTGCCTCAGCCTCCCAAGTAGCTGGGATTACAGGCATGAGTCACCATACCTAGCTAATTTTTTGGATTTAGTACAGGCGGGGTGTCATCACATTGGTCAGGCTGGTCTTGAACTCATGACCTCAGGTGATCCACCCACTTCGGCCTCCCAAAGTGCTGGGATTACAGGCGTAAGCCACCATGCCCAGCTTACAGTAAGACTTTTAATAAAATTACTATAAACAGAATACAGACAGGAAAACTTTTGCTAACATTATTATAATCAGGACAACACGATTGAACATAAGAATAAATAGATTAAAAGAGCAGAATTGAGAATCAAAACATAGTTTCATATAATGAACTTAATATGTCAAGGATGACATATGATTCAATAAAAAATGAATAATATATTTAATAAGTAGTGCTGGCATAATTGTTCACCTGAACAAAACAGTGTGAGAATCTACTTCCCAATACATAGTCAAAAATGAATTCCAGAATATTCCTGGTGTCTATCAACAAGTGAATGGACAAATAAACCATGGAATATTACTCAGCAATAAAAGGAACAAACTCCTGCTTCACACACAACATGAACGGTTCTCTTAAATATAATGCAAGTGAAAGCAACCAGATGCAAAAAAGCATATGCTGTATGATTCCACTTATATGAAGTTATAAAACCAATTGATGGTCAAAAAAAATTAGAATAGTGGTTGCCTCTGGTTATGGATGGGGGTGAGGATGCAATGGGGAGGGATGAGGTTAGGGGGCTTCCTGGTTTGATGGCAATGTTCTGTATCTTGATGAAAGTTTGGGTTACACAGTTGTATGCATTTTTAAAAACTCTGTGAACGTACACTTGAGACTTGTGAATTTTACTCTGTGCACATTTTACCTTAAAAAAGAACCATAAACAAATACGTTAGAGACATCTATGCTAAAGTGGCTAGGGGTGATATGTAATGATGTCTGCAAGTCACTTGGAAATACATCAAAACAATAGACGGTGTGATGGATGGGCAGAGGGATGGATAGATGGATAGTTACATGATAAAGCAAATGTACCAAGATATTAATTCTAGAATCTAGGTGGTAGGCATATGACTGTTCTCTGCCAAATTCTATCAAGTTCTCTGTGTGCTTGAAATTTTTCAAAATAAAATGGTGGGAAAAATAAATACATTTCACAGTTACTAAATATTCAAATATAAAACAAACCCCCTTCCCAATAAAATAGCCCAGGAAACCAGGAAATGTTTTATAGCCTTGGCGTGAACATAACTTTTAAAATAAACCAGATAACCCAAGAAGACATAGCTATTACATGAATGTTAACCACTTTATAAGCCAGAGGGTATCATAAACAGTATAAAGGAATAACAGATGGGGGAAAAGATAAATTGTATCACACATAGCAGGCAAAGGAGTAATGTCTGTAATATAAACAGACTTTCTATGAGTTTCTCAGAAATCAACAAACAACCCGATAGAAAAATAGATAAGGACACGTACAAACAATAGAAAACACAAATCCCTGCACCATGTGAAAAGATATCAATATCACTAGCAGTCAGTTGAAAATGTAAATTAAAACAAAATGATGGTACTTATACACAATGGAGTACTATTCAGCCATAAAAAAGAATGAGATCCTGTCATTTGCAACAACACGGATGCAATTGAAGGTCATTATGCTAAGTGAAATAAGCCAGGTACAGAAAGATAAACATCATATGTTCTCACTTATTTGTGGGATCTAAAAATTAAAACAATTGAACTCATGGAGATAGACAGTAGAAGGATGGTTACCAGAGGTTGGGAAGGGTGGTGGTAGGGGGTATGGTTAAATACCAAAAAAAAAAAAAAAAAAAAAAAAGAAGAAAAAAATGAATAAAACCTAGCATTTGATAGCAAAACAGGGTAACTATAGTCAATAATAATTCAATTATACATTTTAAACTGAAAGAGGCTGGGCATGGTGGCTCATGCCTATAATCCCAGCACTTTGAGAGGCTGAGGCGGGCAAATCACTTGAGGCCAGGAGTTCGAGACCAGCCTGGCCAACATGGCAAAACCCCTTCTCTACTAAAAAAAAAAAAAAAAAAAAAAAAAAAAATTAGCAGGGCATGGTGGCACACATCTGTAGTCCCAGCTACTTGGGAGGCTGAGGCAGGAGAATCGCTTGAACCCAGGAGGCGGAAGCTGCAATGAGCTGAGATCGCACCACTGCCCTCCAGCCTGTGTGACAGAGTAAAGACTCTGTCTCAAAAAAATGAATAAATAGGCCAGATGCAGTGGCTCATGCCTGTAATTCCAGCACTTTGGGAGGCCAAGGTGGCCAGATCAGCTGAGGTCAAGAGTTCGAGACCAGCCTGGCCAACATGGCGAAAACCCATCTCTACTAAAAATACAAAAAAGTTAGCTAGGCATGGTGGTGGGTGCCTGTAATCCCAGCTACTTGGGAGGCTGAGGCAGGAGAATCACTTGAACTCTGGAGGCAGAGGTTGCAGTGAGCCAAGATCATGCCATTGCACTCCAGCCTGGATGACAAGAGTGAAACTCCGTCTCAAAAAATAAAAAATAAATAAAAAACTTAATTAGTTAAGATAACTAAAAGGGTATAATTGGATTGTATGTAACACAAAGGATATATACTTGGGAGAATGAATACCCCATTTTCCATGATGTGATTATCATGCATTGCATGCCCGTATCAAAACATCTCATATACCCTATAAATATATACACTTGCTCTGTACCTACAAAAACTAAAAATAAAAAAATTAAAATTAAAAATTAAAAAAATGTAGACATATGTGAAATTTAAAAATGAGGCATCATTTTTCATTGTTGAAGCAGCAACCCTTTGTGTGGGTTGATCACCTCCAGGCCTGGTGAGGATGCTGAAGCCTGGCGCCATACACTCCTAGTAGAGTGTGAATGTTTGCTAACTTTCAGAAAAGTAATCTTGGCAGCAATGATGCCCAAAAGACACCCCAGATCACAGAGGAATAGGCATAATATGACCCAAATTTTGTAGAATAAAAATTTTCAAATTTTTGACCAAAAAGAAAAATGTCAAAGAAGGCACACCTAATTGTTGAAAATTAATGCGTCAGGGCAGGTGTAGGTAAACTGTGGTCTGAAAGCTAAACCTGGCTGGTCCCTTTTTTGATAGTTCATGAGCTAAGAATGATATTTATAACTTTTTAAGGGGCTAGTTACATTCTAAATGGTCATATAGTTATCTACATGGTATCTTTCATTTTGCCTCTTAGCTGGCAAAGCCTAAAATATTTACTAGATGGCCCTTTGAGAAAAAGTTCACCAATCCCTGCCTCAGGGGAATTTTAGTTTATTTTTTATTCTTTTTTTTTTAATTTTACTTTAAGTTCTGGGATACATGCACAGAATATGCAGGTTTGTTATATAGGTATATGTGTGCCCTGGTGGTTTGCTGCACCCATCAACCCATCATCTAGGTTTTAAGCCCTGAATGCATTAGGAATTTGTCCTAATGCTCTCCCTCCCCTTGCCTCTCATCTGCCGACAAACCCCAGTGTGTGATGTTCCTCTCCCTGTGTCCATGTGTTCTCATTGTTCGACTCCCACTTATGAGTGAGAACACGTAGTGTTTGGTTTTCCATTCCTGTGTTAGTTTGCTAAGAATGATGGTTTCCAGCTTCATGCACGTCCCTGCAAAGGACATGAACTCATTCTTTTCTATGGCTGCATAGTATTCCATGGTGTATATGTGCCACATTTTCTTTATCCAGTCTGTCATTGATGGGCATTTGCGTTGGTTCCAAGTCTTTCCTATTGTGACTAGTGCTGCAAAAAACATACATGTGCATGTGTCTTTATAGTAAAATGATTTATAATCCTTTGGGTATATACCCAGTAAAGGACTGCTGGGTCAAATGGTATTTCTGGTTCTAGATCTGTGAGGAATCGCCACACTGTCTTCCACAATTGCTGAACTAATTTACACTCCCAGCAACAGTGTAAAAGCATTCCTATTTCTCCACGGCCCCACCAGCATCTGTTGTTTCCTGACTTTTTAATGATTGCCATTCTAATTGGCGTTTCCTTTTACTTCTTTGTATTGTTTTGATTTTTGTGATAATCATGCATTACTTTTGCAGGTTTAAAGAGGATAGACAGACAGGTTAGTAGGTAGATCAGTCACTTTGGGTGCTGTTGAAATGGATGTAAGGAGACAAAAGGAAAGCAGGGACACCAGTTAGGAAGCCAATGTAACAATCCAGGTGAAAGGGAATGGTGCTTTGGAATAGGGTGGGGGCAGTAGAGATGGAAAGAGGGATAGATTTTTTGGTACCCTATGGGGGCCGCTGAGGGATTGAAAATAAATGGACACAGAAAGAAATCAAAGATCATTCCTAGGTTTCATTCTTTAGTTAAGTGGTGCCAACTACTGAGATGGAGGGACTAGGGAGAGGATATTGGAGAGTAAATCCTGAGCTCTATTTTGGGCTTGTTAAAGTTCTAAATGAAATTGTGTGAACTAGGCAGTGGGATATAGATGATTAGAGTTGCTCAGAATGTAGAGGGGGAGGCTGAGCAGGAAATACAAGTTTAAGAGTACTCATTGTGTTGACGGTACTTAGAGCTATTTGGAAGCAATATAGAGAGAAGAGAGAAGGGGATCAAGAGTCTACCTGGTGACACAGTGCCCAACCCAGCTGCAGAATGAAGGCCTCATGCATGCCTGGGGTCTGCTCTCTGCTGACAGATGCCTCTGGTGACAGTGTCTACCTGCTTGGATTCCCTCAAATCATCTGTTCCAAAATTTCCTCTTCCCAAGGAACACTATAGCTTCATAATAGACACTGACCCTTCCTCACAGTCCAAGCCCAAATGCTTGCTTTCTTGCTTGAACAACCAGCCTTCTCCTGGCTGGATGGTGCTCCTGGCATCTTGGTCTTTCAGTGGAGAGCTCAGTTCAGGTCCCATTCCCTCCCAGTGTGCCCTGCCACAGTTCCCAGCCATGTAGAGTCCCCTTTCACTCATGCCATGCTTCTACTTGAGAATGCCAAGAAGGACTCACCAAAGAGCTGGTGTAGGTGGGATCTGAGGTGTCATCCTGGAGGTAGCGGGAGAGGCCAAAGTCAGACACCTTGCACACCAGGTTACTGTTGACCAGAATGTTCCTAGCAGCCAGGTCCCGATGCACATAATTCATCTCAGCCAGGTACTTCATGCCAGCAGCGATGCCCCTGAGCATACCCACAAGCTGGATCACGGTGAACTGCCCGTCATTTTGCTGTAATAAGACATAGAGGGCATTGGGATCAAGACGGGCTTCAGTGGTTAAGCAGAGGGAGAGATGCTGTGGCCCTGCTGCTTGTCAGCTTCCGTCTGCTCCAGGCCAAGCCACTCATTGTGCCCTCCTCCCTTCCCCACTCCCATCCCCCATCCCTCTCCTTGAATGCTTTGTTCTCTTCTCCTTGCCAAGCCCTGTCAGTTTTGTCTCCAAATTACATCTCAAACCCATTCACTTCTTTCCATCTCCACTGCCGCCAGTCCAACCAAGTCACCATCATCCATTACCTATAACAGCCTACTTGCCCGCCCCCCAATCCATTCTCTCCAGCCAGAGCCATCTTTTTAAGACATAAATCAGGCCATGTCAGTCTCTGTCTTAAAAATATCTAATAGCCTCCCATTGCATTAAGGAAAATCTCCAAACTCCTTAGCACGGTCCATGAGACCGCCTGGGATCAGCTACTGCCTTACCTTAGGCCACCATACCCATCACTAATGTACTAAAGCCACAGTGACTGGTACCCTTTCTTCTTTTCCAAGACAAACTCTTCCTGCCTTAGGGCCCTTAACATGTGCTATTCCCTCCGTTTTCCCTCCAACAATCGACATCTACTTGCCCTTCAGTTATCCGCTTAAATATCACTTTCTTAGAGAGGACATCCCTTTAACTACCCCCCCATCCCTCAGATATGATTAGCACTTTCTCATGACAATGTTTAGTGCATGCTCTTAGTCTTCTTCTCAGCACATATCACAAGTTTTAATCGTGTGTGTGTGTCTTTCTGTCTGTCTGTCTCTGCTGCTTGATTTTACACTCTTCGAGGACAAGAACTCTGTCTTTTTTGGTCACCGTAGTATTATCAGTGCTGTAAACTTTAAGGTAGATAGAAAATCTCAATAAACATAAGTTGAATGAATGATGAATACATCTTTTCCTCTTTCCAAAATCAAGCATGTAAAGCACCTTCTCTGGGTAATCCCAGGGCTTTCAGCCTTTAGACTGGTATAACCACACCTACCTCATAGGGACAGTGGGTCAGGAGAACCTCATGCACAGTGTCTGGCACAGGGAACTCTCCTAGTGAATGGGAGCTGTTGCTGCTCCTCTTCATGGCAACCTGCAGTGCTGTCCTCTCTCCCATCATTTGTGGGCTCAGAGTTTCTTGGGTGGATGCCCTCCCTCTGGTTAGACAACAGACTCTTCAGTGAATAAAACAGTGTCTTCCTCCTATTTCCCCAAGGCTCCTGGGTCTTGACTTTGCACACACCAGTTAAATCAGTAGACCCTAGGCTATACTGTCAAGAACATATTTTCCCATCTAGTTCAGCCCCAAATGCTCCCCAAAGGGCTGAGAATTATGTTCTATAAGTAGAGCACAGCCTAGTCATTAGAATGCTTTGACTGGAGGAGAGGTGGAAGCAGGACACCTGGGGTCTAGTTTATGTTTACTGCTAAACACAGGCACTCAGCAAGGCAACCACGACCTGCATCCCAGAGTCCTTATGTGAAATGCAGAAAGCATAGACAATGAGAGGAGCTCCCATCATTGAGCATCTACTGTATGCGAGATGTTACACAATGCACTAACATGCATATGCTCCTGCAAAAGCATTTTCTATGCAAAAATAAGCAAGGAAAAATAAAAGACCTGTTATAAAAATACTCTACTTAGGAGCAACAACAACAACAATCAAAAAGTCTAACAATGATTGCATGAATTGTTGGAAACTCTGTTCCTCATGCAAGATTGCAAGCCTGGATCCATGTTCTGGGGGTTATGCTCCTTGATCAATTGAAGGAATAGAGCAAATTGACTTCCTCCCCTCCTGAAGATGTCTGCCAGTAGAAGGGCCCCCAAACATATTGTGTTTGACACACTCCAAGTTCCAGGCTATTTCTAACTCTAACTTTAACCACCTTCAAACCTGCCCAGGAGACTGAATGTATGCTTTCTCCATAATAGATTCTTTCAAGCAACTCAAAAAGAAAGTATAGAGCTACTTTTTGGAAACTCTGACTGGTTTTCAGCATGTTGCCCATCTGTGAGAGCTGGATGTGCAGTGAGTGATGCAGATCTTCCTTCTCACTAATACACTTCAATCAACACCTTCTCAAGAAGTTAGCCAGGCTGTTGCTAGCACCAAGCGTTTTCTCCAAGTAGGTCTCTGGGGATTTGCCTCTTCAGAAAGTTGTCATGCAATTTTTATATATTACAGAGGTGTATCTCAGCCACAAGTCACATGGATTGTATTTTTTCAATTCAGTCTATTATTTCCTCTCTGTAAGTGTAGGCAACAGTGTCTACACATACAGAATGTCTCCCTAAAAAAGATGGCATTTGGGGAGAGCCCTGGGGTGGCTTAAACAACTTTAAGGACAGTAATGTTGAAAGTGCATGCAGCAATGTGTCTACATTTTTGCTTTAAGTCATTTAAGTCTTCTTAGAACTTCTTTATTATCTGATTTGTTTTAAAATTTAGAATATAAATTTTATAGTTTCTGGAGTCAAAAAAGACCAAGAAATGATTAAAGGTCCAGGCTTTGGAGCCAGCAGACCTGATTTGGATCCAGGCTCTGAAGCTTAGTGGTTGTGTGGGCTTGGGCAAGTTATTTAACCTCCAGAGCAGGTTAAATAACCTTATTTCCACATCTATAAAATAAGAACATAGTGTCATAGGGTTCTGGTGAGACTAAATGAAATAACACATATGAAAGGCCCTAGCTCAGTGCCTTGTGTACCCTAAGGTGGTAGCAATGATCCCTGCTAACATCAGCAGAGCCTAAGTAATGGCTCACAAGTCAGTTCCCCTGTACCTCAGATAAGTGTGGTGAGAGAGACTGAGGACACCTGGGACCAGAACTCTGGGTTTTCATGGCTTCCTGGGTGTGTGTGGGAAACATCCTGGGATCATTGTCCTTGGGGAGCCCACTACTCCGCACATGCTGAGCTCAGCAGGTAACAGATAGGCATCTGTAATTGTAGTAGATGGTTGGGACCTAATGATGCAGGCCTAAACTTTGGATCAATTAGTCACAAATGTTGGTAGCATCCATCACTTGACTTTTGAATGGCACATAATACTTACAGAATATGTTTAGATCCTTAAAACTGGTCCTGTGTAGTAGGCAAGACAGGCAATATTATATTGTTTTCACAGACAAGATAGAGGAGGTCCAGAAAATGTATGTGATCAGCCTTAAATCACGGTGTGGGTTTGAGTTATAACAGTAATCAAAGTTCAGAATGGTAAATCACTTCTCCACTGACAGACCATCTCTGATCAACTGGTAATGGTGGCCTCAAATGCTGTGTGGAGAAAAAGGCTGTGCATAAGCTTTGCAGGGAGAAGAACCATGATGGATTAGTCACGCTACTCTTATCTGGGTCTTCTAACTCCTGTCCTGTGCTTTTGCCATTGGAATATGCTGACTCTGCAATGAGCAATACATTTTCTTTAGAATCTTCAAGAGAACCACATATGAAGATAGGTAGGGTCATGTCTGCTGAATTCGTAACCTTGGTGAAATTTAAAGACAAAAACATATTGAGATTTTTCTGCCATGTTTAACTGTTACATGCTCAGTTGATTGGTATAATTCTCCAAAAAGAACTTCCAGAGATATGAACAGCAGCATTCAAAGATGAACAAGACAAAAAAAAAAAAAAAAAAAAACTAACTTATTTCTTGGTGACTTTGGGAAAGAACCTGGCTCCATGCTGAACACATAGTAAAAACATAGTACAGAGAAGAAATACAGGTCTAGGTGAGGTGATTTAAACTTTCCTCCCTTCATGAAGTGCTTTCTGCTGAAATTGCTTTTCTGCAAATGCACCGAAGCCACTTGCTGGCCCTTATATTAGACAGGAAGGATTTAGGTATTTCAACTTTCATTGACGAATCCACTTCAGGAAATGAAACTCTTATTTGATTTGTTTGAAGAAAATGAATCATAGATTTTTTTTCTAACTGAAAGGGACCTTTCAAGCTCATCTAGCTCAATGCCTTTAGTTTATAAATTGGAAAATTGAGTTAACAGATTTGCTCCAGGACACAGGGTGACTCACAGCAGAAGCCAAAGCAGAACCTTGGTCTCAGGACTTCCAATCTGGTGTTCTCTTCCTGATTTCTGGGTTGCTATCTTCTAGCTGCAGCCCATGAATGAGCTTCTCTGATGAGAAATGTCCCCATTTGACATTACTCAGTGACTTTCAAGAGTCTTCCAGTTATGATTATCTGTGAAAGAACCAGCAGCAACCACAAAGCCAAGCTTTAGGCAAGAAGGCCTTATGGAGCATGTCAAGAACCATGTTAACTAAACCACGGGATATACTGGCCACAGCTTCAGGAATTGTTTCTAATATTAGGGAAGAGCCACCAGGTTGAATCCATTGAATTTGAGTGTCAAGAAGGAGAAATTTAATTATGGATTTGTATGCTATATAATCCATGGCACAATAATTTTTAGAAAATTGATAATAATGAACCATCTACTGAATGTGTGGTTGACGCATAATGGTATCTCTCAGATGCTGATTCAGGGCTAGAACTGTAGCCACTCTCCAAAGACGCTATGACCAGTGGGAAAGGAGAAGTTGGAGGGGAGGAAACAGTTCCAGAAATTGAAGACTAATCCTTTTCCTTTCTTCTCTGAGTAGTGATCCTAAAATTATCCTACTTCCCAGAAGATGGACCCTGTAGAACTGAACTGATGACCTATTTTTCGATTTTATCAAGCAGCAGATACATCAATTAATGTTGCTATGCTCCAGGGTTTGGTAGTAAGGCTGAAATTAGATTTATAGATTACCTGCCTCCGTGCAGTGTGAGGAGTCAGAGACGCTTCATTTCCCCCTCTCCTCCTGGCACTGCCTGCTCCCACCACGCCTTTCTTACCATGCCTGCTCCTCTGTTTTCCTGTGCTCCTCTCTTGCCCCCAGGTTTTCTTCCCCTGCAAGCTCAGCTCATCAACATGAGAAATGCTGGTGTCCAACACGCCTCCATGACCTGGGCCCCAAATGAAAACAGGCCCTAGGAAGAGCAGCAGTGTGGGGTTTTGATTTTCTGCAGGCTCCTGAGAATGAATCTCCCTGTTCCCCTGCACACTCCAGCGGGGGAGTGTGATCACAGTCCCCAAATCAAGCAGTGACTCTCTCTGAAGTCCAATCAGGTGACTGGTAGGAAATAAATGACTCCCAAAAGGGTCTTGACAGTGGTTCCAGAAAACGCTTTTCCTTCTCACATTGCCTTTTATTCAAGTTTGTTCAACATTGTTTATTCAACTCAACTTCATTCAACTTTGTTTATTAACTGTCTTCATGAGATCTCTGATCATAAATGAATGTCCCCAGGAAAGCATAGACAATGATTGCACTGACATGAGAGGTGTGGCAGCAAGGACAGTGAGAGATAATGTACACACAGGATGACTAGAGCTCTCATGCCACTCCCTAGCATTTTTGTTTGAGAAATAATTTTTTAGTCAACTAGAATTTACCAGGTGTGCACTGTGTTAGGTATTGGAGTTTCCAAATACAAAGCATAACCCCATACCCTCAAGGAGGCTGTCCTAGGGAAAGTACATGGGCTCAGTAATCTACATCAGTTGTTCTCCACCCCTGCACCCCTAGAAAAACAAAAGCCACTACTGCCTAGTGACCCAGACTGGGCAAAAAGCATGTTCCTGTTGTACAAAGGTAGCTTCAGTAGTGTGCTTCTAGACAAGTCCCCCAGCTACCCTTCCACACTACAGCCCCTAAGCTCTGTTTCTGAGTGCTGGAGCTACCATGCAGCAGCTGATAAATTACCAAATAGGTCCACGCTTACTTTGGCCTTCATATACACTGTTTCGCTGTTCCATCAGCCTACCTACCTGCTTCTCGCTTGTCTGGCAAATTCCTCATTCTCAAATCTCAGATAAATTCTTCCTCCTCTTTGAAGCCTTCCCTAGATTCTCCAGGAAGATTTGAGAACTTCTTCAATTACTACATCTGTACTTAACTTATGGGGAAAAAAAAGTATAAGATAGGAAATGATTGCTAGAAGCTTTGGGTACTAGCAGGAGTAGGGACTACATTGATGGCAGGTTATACTCTCTAAGATGAACACAACAAGATCTCCCATATATCATGTGTAAGAAGACATTGAGTTGATGTCCCTTCATCAAAATGTGGGGCCTGTTTTCTCCTCTTGTATGTGGGCCTGTCACTATGTTGGAAGTGATACTATGTGGCTTCCTAGGCTGGGTCACAAAAGTAATACAGATTCCCCGTTCTTCTCTTGGGATGCTTTTTCTTGAGACCCAGCTTGCTCTAAGGAAGTCCAAGCAGGCTACCTAGAAAGATGGCAGCTGACACTCAGCATTGACCACCTAATATATGAATGAAGGAGGCTTCAGACAATTGTAAGCCTCAGCCCTTGAGCTACTGCAACTGACTCCACATGGATCAGAGGTGTCCCTCCCAAACCTTGCCCAAATTGCAGATTCATGAGCAAAATAAATTGTTGTTGTGCTAAGCCACTGAGGTCTTGGGGGTGATTTGTTATGTAGCATTAGAGCAAGGTTTCCTTTATCTCTATAGGCACAGCATCCAGAATAGGGCCTGGCCAGAGCAGTGATCCCAGCAATGTTTCAATGACTGACCCTTTAATCTGCAGCCACAGCTATTGTTTGGTTGCTTTGGTAATGTGTGTAGCCAGCTACTGGCTATCACCCTGAAGTCGTTGTTCAGAAGGCTCTGCCCATTCTTTGTTGCTGCCCACTGGACCCTCTGCTCTCAGCTTCTGCTTCCTGGCTGAAGCTATCAGCTTCCACTCTCCAGACATCAGCATCATGGCCATTCTCATTCACCCTTCCTCTAGGTGCTCAGTGATATCCTACAGAAATGGAAACGGTTTCATTGTGGGCCTGGCTCTACTCTGGGCATATTCTGACAAGGATCTTTTATAGGTCTCCCAGCCAAAGGCCTTCAGCAACTCCCCACTTCTGCTGCAAGTTGGTTGGGAATCTTCACCAACCACAGAAATACCCGTGGATGCTTGGGACGCAGTCTTCCCTTCCCCACTCAGAAGTGCCTCCTCAGAGGGCAGGTGGCCCAGACATCAGAAAATGGCAACCTGTTTTACTTCTGAACCTGTAAATGCAGAGAGCAGTCTGGGAGGGTGGCTGTGCTGGTGAAAGGCAGAGACGGCCACGGATGTCTGCATGAATCACACAGCGCTATGCAGCAGCCAAAAGTCTCTTCAATCTCTGTGATTCATGCAGATGCCAATGGCCATTCTTCGCCCCTCTCTATTCATTTTAGTCATCCAACAAGCATTTGTCAACGCCCTACTCCATGCCATCCTCCTCCTGAGGATCCCACAAGCCCTGTTTTGTTCTCTTCTTTTAGCAACAAATCTCTGCTAACATCTCCATCGCCCATTCACACTGGATCAGGCGATTCCTGAATGGTAGGTTGTGCTCATGGAACCCCTCTCCCCAGCCATCATTCGCCTGCATCCAAGTATGTCATCAAACCCCTGAGTTGCTCTTACCCTGAGGAAAGAATCCAATGCACCGTTCTCCATGAACTCTGTGATGATCATGACAGGCCGACTCTTGGTGACCACACCCTCCAGGCGAATGATGTTGGGATGGTCGAACTGGCCCATGATGCTCGCCTCACTCAGAAAGTCCCGACGCTGCTTCTCTGAGTACCCTGCCTTCAGGGTCTTGATGGCCACGTAGATTTCCCTCTTGCCTGGCAGTTTCAAACGCCCCTTGTACACTTCTCCAAACTCCCCTGTAACAGCAAAAATGCCATTAATATCCTCTTCCTTCTCAGTCTGTGGACCCAAGAGGGAAGTCATCTAATGGAGAACAGTGGTGCTCCAAGTGGAATTGTGATTAAAGTGGCGGAAATTAAAACAGTCTTCTCTCATTGTAACTATATTGTTTTGGCTGTAAGCAGTTCATGGCAAACACGAAAGGATTACTAAAGTACATTCCTTACCTTGGTACTTAGAAATAGTTTGGGTAACTAAAGTAGAATTTCAGAATATATGTGAGTTTGTTTCTCTCCACACTTAATTTTTCCATTGTGTGCCAGCTGAATAATTGAAATGAAATGGTCAGTTTCACTTTGGCAGGATCATGATTCATTTTTAGCGGATACTGGTGCAAGAACATTCAGGGGATAGGAGACATGTTCAGGTACTTTGGCCCTCTGAATAAGATCTATACTGTTTATGTTCCTACACTGCTGGGAGAGTATTTGTGTTTATTGGGTGCCCCAGAAAACAGACACTGAGGAGTTAGGAAGGGAAGAGGTTCACTTGTGAAAGACAAAAGTGAGAGGAAGCAGGATTGGGCGGAGACAGCCCAAGATCACCATGCAGACCTGATGAAATCCCAGCTAACCCAAAAGGGAGAGCCAGAGCAGAGTTCCCATTGCAGAAGCAGCCCAGCCCTCACATCCCTGCCATGCTCAGTCACTGGCTGGGGGCTGCTGGGAAGAGCTGGGCCTCTGCAGGACAGCCGGCCGACCCTGAAGGTGCTGCAGCTGGAGGCTGTCAGCTAACTGCACTTTTGGCAGCTGAATAGCAAGTTATTTCTCCAAACAGGCACGAGCTGCACACCTCCATGCATGCCACAGCGTTGAAACATTTTCACAGTAAAGTCACCAAGAGTAGAAACAATTATGGTGACACTATTTCATAGCTGCCTAAAAAAAAAAATCTGTTGAATCCTGTTTAACATGCTTTCAAAAGTTATTTTATAATTTAACTTGGCTTGGTTACTTCCAATTCTTTCATGTGAAGCAGTTAAGTGTCTACTTGTAAGTGCAGCAGGAGAAACATGGCTTTCTGCTGGGAAAACTTTCTCTCTCTCCACTTCTGGAAGAAAATGATGGAGCAAACTGAGCAATCAGATAAATTACTTGCCATATTAGAAAGACAAGTTAACATTGCTCCTGTGATTCATTTGGGAGTTCCTTTTGTTTTCTTGCTGCAAAAAAGATTGGAAGGAACCTGTGTGAAAGGACTGTTATGCAAAACTGCTCCAGAGTCAACAGAACTTGATAGAACCTGGGGCTGGATGGAGTAGAGGCTGGTTAAGCACCATTAGGAAGATTTCAACATGGACCTAATACTCAGATAAATATCATTTACAACACTATGTGTTTTGGGGGGCTGTTCTTTTTCCTTCCTTCCATCCTTCCTCCCTTTTTCTCCCTCCCTCCCTCCCTCCCTTCCTTCCTTCCACTCCTCTTTTTTGTTGTTTTTTTTTTTTGAGACAGGGTCTCACTATGTTGCTCATGCTATACTCGAGCTCCTGGGCTAAGCGATCATCTTGCCTCAGCCTCCTGAATAGATGGGACCACAGGTGTGCACCACTGCACCTGGCTGCAACACTGGTTTTCACATTGAATCATATACTCTTTTGGTGAACTGCTGGAGGTCAGACCAAGTCTCATTCATGTTTGTAGCTTGCACATCCACTCCACTGTGGTGCTTGGCACATAGCAGACATGCCAGTAAAAGCTGTTGTATCATATTTATTATTATATGTTTGGCTTTTGCCTTGCTCACTCTTGGGTTACAAACTGCTGAAGATTCTTATCTCTGCTTTATCCAGAAATAGAAGTACCACTATTTGAATTTGTATGTTAAAAATATATTTACTGCAGCATCATCTTCTATAGATGAACACTACAATAGCTTATCTTATTTAGTAATTAAAATGAGTAAAATTTAAAGAAAAGTACTAGACAATACAGACCTGTCACATATGTGTGTGTATATATGTATGTGTGTATATATGTGGATGTATGTATATATGTGTCTAGATATATGTATGCATGTATATATGTAGCATATATGTATGCATCTAGATACATAGCATATATATGCTATATATATATATATAAAACTATGAGCTGAATGAACACAAATTACATATTTGATAAGTATACTAATGGAAGAATATTGGTTAGTATTTCTTCCTTGTTGCCATAATAATGGGCTCTATTTTCTTTTAGAAAAAAGCCAGAGTTGATAGTTGAGGGTAAAGGTGTGTTAATATTTCTTTGTGGAGGAGACAGTACACAAATATGTATTTATTAACCACCTACTATGTGCCAGGAACTGTGCTAGGCACTTCGTGTGACTTATTCAATCTTCACAACACTCCTGTGAGGTAGGTATTACTATGGCCATTTAAATAATAAGGAAACTGAGGCACAAGGAAAACATGTCCCAATCACACACCTGGGAGTTACGGCCAGGGTTGTGGTCCATACCCATCTTTTCCTGCCATACTGCCTCTAGATAGCTATGTTTCAGTTAGCAGGGCCATGGAGAATAAAGCTACATAGATATGAAGTTATAGTTCAGGGACCATCATGCCCCAAATGTGCAGGTCCAAACAAGTCATATATAGTGACTGTCATAGCAACTCAATATCCAGGTGAGAACAAAAGAAGTGATACTGTTTAACAGGCAGATGTCTTTCATGTAAGCCTCCTGCCTGGGAGGTGGGTGGCATCAGAATATTTGGAAATCAGTGTATTTATCAGTTTCTACCTATCAGTGTGTGGAGTTTGGAAAAGTGCTCCAAGTGAATCTGATGTCCCCCACAACACACAAAAAGACTCCAGTTGAGAACTTCTGTTCTACCTCAGTGGTTCTCAAAGTTGGCTGCCCACTGGAATCACCTGAAGAGACTTACAGAGTCCAGAGGCCTGGGCCTCACTTCAGAGATTCTGATGAATTGGTCTGGATACAGCCTGCACATTGACATATTTAAAAGCTGCCCAAAGGATTGGTTACATAATTTGCAGAGCATGGTGCAAAGTAAAAGTGCAGGACTCCTTGTTCAAAAATTATTGAGAATTTCAATACTGTAACAGCAGAGCATTAAACTAAGTGCAGGTCCTTCTGAACATTGGGCCCTGTGAAAATGCACCAGTCGCAGGTCCATGAAGCCAGGCCTGGCTGCCCAGTGATACTGACATGCCGCTCAGGCTGAAAACCATAGGCTTAAACCATCCAAGCACTTTTCAAATGAATTAGTGAACTGCCAAAAGCCATGGCGTACCTGAAATTTCTCTCTGTACTTCTGAATACTTTTGAAAGCAAAGCACACATATAGGGTGCCTCATACAGCACAGGGCCTGGCACATAATATGGATTTTATAGATGTGAGAGGAGAGAAAGAAGAAAAGAAGGAAGGAAGAAATCAATGAAGATGTATAGGACAGTATGACTCAAACTACTTTCCTAATTGGGAAATGTTATTTAATTTTTAATCTTTATGACTGGTCTTCAAGTCTAAAAACTCATCATACGGTTTTTAAAAATTATAAAATATAAACATGCCTTCTTTGGATAGGGCATGGTGGACTTTGTGGTTGGTTACCTTCGTGGTCATGGTGTCACTGCTCTCAGAAATCTGCTCTGCAGTGACTTAAAGAATGGAAATTCTGTAAAAAGAACTCCTTTCCTGTCTGGCAAAGAAATGTCTTCATATTCTCGAAGCCAGGAGGTTTTCAAAGCACCAACTGCAAAGGATGTCACTTAATATCTAATCCTCACTAGGAGATTATGTTCGCCCCTGTAATTAAGTAGGCCCCTGAGTACAGTTGGGAGGAAAATCGGTAGTGAGTTGAGGAAGAAGTTCCATGTCTACACACAAACCACACCTGAGACACTGGATGTTGGCGGCCCTTCATTTCTCCAGAACTTAGCTTTCTCCTTGTTATACAATAAAAAGAAGTGACCAACTGTCTTGCCTTACTAACAGGGTGTTGAGAGAAGTCTAGGAGAAAGTGCTTTGTAAACTACAAACTGTTTGAAACACTTGTGGGTGGTTATTTATTTATTATTCTATTTTTTTTTTTGAGACAGAGTCTTGCTATGTCGCCCAGGCTGGATTGCAGTGGCGTGATCTCGACTCACTGCAATCTCGGCCTTCTGGGTTCAAGCAATTCTCCTGCCTCAGCCTCCCAAGTAGCTGGGATTACTGGCGCCCACCACCACGCCCAGCTAGTTTTTGTATTTTTAGTAGAGACGGTAGTTCACTATGTTGGCCAGGCTGGTCTTGAACTCCTGACCTCGTGATCTGCCCACCTCGGGCTCCCAAAATGCTGGGATTACAGGCGTGAACCATCACTCCTGGCCTTTATTTTTTTTTTTTTTTAAGATAGTCTCGCTCTGTTGCCCAGGCTGGAGTACAGTGATGTGATCTCGGCTCACTGCCACCTCCACTTCCCATGTTCAAGAGATTCTCCTGCCTCCGCCTCCCAAGTAGCTGGGATTACAGGCTTGTGCCACCACTCTTTTTTTTTTTTTTCTTTTATTATTATTATTATTATTATTATACTTTAGGTTTTATGGTACATGTGCGCAATGTGTGGGTGCCACCACTCTTGTCTAATTTTTTTATTTTTAGTAGAGACAGGGTTTCTCCATGTTGGCCAGGCTGGTCTCGAACTCCTGACCTTAGGTGATCTGCCTGCCTCAGCCTCCCAAAGTGCTGGGATTACAGGCATGAGCCACCACTCCAGGCCTGTTTTAAAAAGACAAAACAGAAGTAGGTAGTTGGGAGGGGGAGTGCAGAGTGGGGGGGGGGGTGGTCTCACTGGAAGAGAAAAGAGAGGAAAAGTAGGTTTCTGCAGCCTTTTGAGACTTATGGTGACTGATCTAAGACACATCAGAGCTTTTTGCCAGGGGACATGGTGAAATTTCCCTGCCAGGTGCCTGAGCATGGAGGGTGTCTTCAGGTAAGCCTAGGATGCTAAAGTCTGGGTTTCTGGCCCTTGAGCACACCACAACCTACAGCCTTATAGAGAGGTAGGAGTCGATGGGCGTATTGCTATTATTAATAACGAACAGGAAATCAAGACCCTGTGTCACTTATAATCTAAGAAATTGCTGTCGCCTGTGATCTTTGACTTCAGTTTAATATAGTATCTACAAGGAACTATTTTTGCTTTTTGATAATTTTCCTGTAATTAGGGCCAGGACTTGATGTCTGTGGTACTTCGATTCGCTATCGTCTGAACTCTAAAGAGCTTCGTTTTACATGAGCTCCAAATCATGGCTATAACGTTTTCATTTTTAAGAAAAATTCATAATACCTAGAAAATATTTCCAGCAATTCAAGAATTAACGTTATATTTAAGACAGATGCTTAAAGGAAACGACTGTGCTGGGGAGTGGTTGTGGTTGATTCTTTTCACACAGATTCTTTACTGACAGTAAATGTGGCCAGCCTAATTTTGGTCCCACTGGACTTTGATTGGTACACATCTTTGCGTCTGACATTGAGTCCTCTCCTATAGCCAAACATCTATTTGGTTAGGACCCAGATCCAGCTGTAGGTCAGTCTAGTGGCCAATGTGCTCAGCAGTGGTTCTCGAACTGTGGTCCTTGACCAGTAGCATCAGTATCACCTAGGAACTTGTTAGAAAATGCACTTTCCCAAAACCCACCTAGACCCACAGCATCAGAAGCTCAGTAGTTGGGGCCTGTGACCTGGGTTTTAGCAGCCTCCAGGTGATTCTAATGCCTGCTTCATCTGTTTGAGAACCTGGCCCTCAAGGCTGTCAGCTGAGGGTAATTTAACCAATTCCTATGCATTTCCTCCCAGATAGCTGCTGAAATTATTCCCTACAAGTTTCAGCTCCTTGCCAATTCCTCTTTCCTACCTTTCTTGACAAAATGAGGAAGAGAGAAAAAATGGTTCAGCAGCATTAAATGCCTCAACTATTGTATGTAAAATCAGAAGAAAAGAATTCTCAATTTTTGAAAACGAAACATTCACCTGCCAGCAGGTATTTCAAGCAGTAGCTTCTGGTTATGCACAGCTCAAATCTACACACAATTGCACTTTTTTTAAAAAAGCAGCATTTTGAAGTCAAAAACTGCCTTGGGGGGAAAAAATGGAAAGCAGAGCTTCTAGTTACTAATTCAAGCTTACACCAGAAATGGAATTTTTAAAGAATACATTTAAACTAGGTTTTAAAGCATGATTTCAAGCAAGTTTTAACACACTAGCCTGTGCAAGATAAATGAGTTATGGCTAAACCAGGGAGAGCAGAACCATGGTACACACTCCACCACTTCCTGACCCCGCACAGAGGATAGACATTATTAGTTGATCACAACCATCTTCACCCTTTCATTACAGTTCCTCAGACACTCATTACCAGGCCACTGAGTTGGCACATGAGATGGAACCTGCTTGACAGCCATGGTATTCACAATACCAAATATCCAGAGAGTGAGGGAAAATGGTTTTCTCTTTTCTTGTAGCTTTTTATAGTTGTTAGACAACTGCATACCTATATATCACATATGTGTGTATATATCTTCACACACACACACATCTATATTTTATACGTAATTAGCTTATTTTCATAAGCAAGCACTTATAATTAAAGATGCTAAATATCTCAGTACTGGTTGTCCTTCTTAACGCTGATAACTGATTACACTTAGAAGAAGAAAACCAGAAGACAGGACCAGCGTATTCTATGAGGACCATGGGGCATGTGGGACAGTCTTTGTAGCATCACAACAGAGTAATAATGAATTCTAGGATGGTATCATAATTCCCAACAAAGAGGCTTGAGTATTCCAAACTGCTAGACAGAAGCAATGGGTATTCCAAAATGCCATCAGAAGCAATGCCTCCGTATACTGAGCCACTCTTTTCCACAGCAACAAGAGTGGCAGCTGGCCACTCTGTAACTATATGCAACAGCCCTAGGGTTACATTCATGTGAGGGTTACATTCTCCAGACCTAGATCAGCTCTAGCTGGGTTTAAATTCTAGCTCTATCATAAACTTAACTGGCAGCACAGCCTTCGGCAAGCTATCCTCTGAATGTTGATTTCCTTACCAGTCACAAGAAAATATACATGCATACACATACATATGCTCTAACTCACAGAGCAATAAGAGAGTTAAATGAGACAATGCTTGTGAAAGATGTAGAGTATTGTTAGACACACAGTGAGTGTTCAAGAGATGCTAGCTACTTTGACTGTGTTCCTGGAGACATGTCTATGATTTCTTCTCCTAGAAATGCTTCTTGCCGTAACTTCTATTCAATGTGGAGCTACCCTCATGCTGCCCATCTGCACTCTGAATGACCCCAGGACTGTCAAACTTGCAAGTGACCTTTCTGCCAAATCATCCCCAAGGAAACCCGGGCCTTTGTTGGCCTCACAGATGACTCCATCCCCATCCACACATATCACACATTCCCTTATCCCAACTATTCTCACACAGCCCTTTCACTGCAAGCTTCCTTCTTCCAGATGATCATCCATTCCTGGAAATGTTGAATCACTAGCTGCTAGAGTCAGAGGAGACATATTTATTAATGAAAATACAAATGGCATGTCTTCTTGTGCCAACAACTTCTGGTGACACCTTTACCTACGTAGTCATACACTGACAGTCATGCTTAGGCTGTTGCATACAGTTATACAGGTTTCACACTGCACAACCCAGGAGTGCCATTCAAGCTGTAGAGCCCTGACTCATGTTCTGGGTGAGTCTACTGATCAAACTGACCAGAATTAACCAATGCATTGGAGTTGACCTATGAGATGATGCCTATTAGTCAGACTCATGGTAACAATTAACTGATATTCTCTGAAGATACCAAGGTAACCTGCTGCCCTCTGTAAAGATACTTCAATTACTCTCATTGTCTAAAGTGAGAAGAGGAAGGGTCAGCTTTCCTTCACTCCACTGGGCCACTTTCAGAGCATCAAATGACTCATGATCTCATGCCACCTCTCCAGTCTCTCTTCATTTTCCCAAACACTACCTAGTTCTCCAGATTTTTAACTCTGCCATGTTCTACCTCCAAGGACCTACTTTCATTCACCATATACAACAAATATTTAATTGAGCACTTAAGTGCCATGCACTAGGCCAGGTACCAGACCAACAAAACACATACATTCCCTTGCTCCCATAGAACTTTGAGCCTTGTGAGGAAAGATGAACATTAAACAAATAACTACTTAATAATTAATGATTTATTATTGTCTTCTTGGGTGGCATCGCATCTGGCTCACAATTGTTATATTTTTATTTCTTTGATCAACATTTGCAACAACTTTAGGAGAAACTTTGGCAGTTGATGCAACTTTTCAGCTTCACAGTTTCTTAATTTTCCTCCATGGGTCTTCATTCACATGCACAACTGCCACTCCCCACACCCTGGGTGTCAGGCAGCCTTACTCTCCCTTAACCTGATGCCCCTCATTTCTGATCACAGCCTCCATGCTACCACTCCCCATCAACTCCAGGCACCAAGCCCACTAGTCACTCCATTCATCACATTCATTTGGGTATACCCCAGTTTGGATAAGTTTAGTCACTTAAATGCAGCCTTGATCCTAGCATCAACCATCTCAAAGCCTCTCCGTACCATCTAAACAAAACCCCATAACTCGTCTTCACACCTCCAAGGTTTTACCCATTCTTTCCCATCCCCCTCTTCCAGTCCAATCCAAGCACAGCATTTATAGGATTCAGCTTGCTAGAACCTTGGTCCTTTCACCCACCCTGCTATGAAACCTATTTTCTATGGGATAAAATTCATACAGCAGCCTTTGGATCTCTAGATCTTTGCCTGATTCTCCAGATTTAGTGTTCAATACTTACCCACAGGCAATCCCTCTCCAGCAACTTTCTTTCCCCTTGTTCTCAGGATGTGACACACAATGTCAGTCCATCCAAAGCCTTCACAACCTCAGGGGCCACTTTGTTCCCTCTTCCCTGAGTCCTCTCCTGCCATCAAGCCTTCTCTCCCATCTCCAGGGCTACACATTCTCTGGGCCCTCATCTGAGCTCTCAGTCACTGCCTTCCTCTCACTGAGTGGCATTGAATGTCTGTGCTTTAGATAATAACCCCTGCATGGCAGGACTTGTTAGGCATTGAGTATATTTTTCCAGCATCACCCCCAGTCACGTGCACAGAAACAATGTTTAATGAATAAAGATCTTTCTGAACTCTAAACTTAATCCCTCCTGCAACAAACATAGCCTTCTCCTCTGGTTCTATATTTAGCAGGTGCAGGATAGTTCTTCTGCAATCTCTTTGAAATAACTTTACATAGTCTGGAGGGTGGGGGTGTGCTTATAAGTGTTCAACTACCAGCTCTCCAGGAAGGAAGGAAGAAAGGAAGGAAGGGAGGGAGGGACAGAGGGAGGGAGGAAGGAAGGGGTTCATGATTTGTAGCATTTGCCAATTCCCATAGTGTAAATACTCCCACTATGATTGATGTCAAGAAGAAAGAAAGGAAGAGAGAGAGAGAAAGTGAAAGAAATAAAGAGAAAGAAAGAAAGAGAAAGAGAAAACAAAAGAAAAGAAAATGAAAAGAAAAGAGAAAAGAAAAGAAAGAACAAATAGAGGGCAGGCTCAGGATTTGTAGCACGTGCCTGTTCCCATGGTGTAAATACTTCTACTATGGCTGATGTCAAGCTACCAACATGGTGTCGCTAAACATGGGGCTAGAAACAGATGTGCATAATTGGCTCTTGCAAGCTACTGCAGGCTGTCCAGCATAGCATGTCCACTGCTGGAAGGTCATGTTCATTATCCTTCTTAAATCATTTAGTTTTCCTCTTCTGTCACTATCTCATTCTCTCATACACCTCATAAAAACTTACTTTTTCTACTAGTGTTTATCCTTGAAGGCTCAGGCCAAAGGTCATTCTTTGCAGAGCCTTCCTGATATGCCCAGCCCCTCCCAGAACAGCAAGCTGGATGCTGCTCTGTGCTGGCCCCTCACTTTGCATAATACATGCCTGTGTGGATGGTGTGGAATAATTAACTGTTACTGGCCTGATTTTTTCCCACCAAATCTGTCAGACCTCTGAGTCTGTTTATTTGCCTCTGGAACTCCACATCTAGCATACAAGAAGTATTCAGTAAAAGCCTGAGGGAAGAAGAGGAGGGAGAGAGGAAGGAGGGAGGGAGAGAGAAAAAAATAACGGAAGAATAAAGGACTTCTGGTTCTTCTTTTCATGTTTCGTTGCCATTTTGCAACCCAGGTTTTCCCCTGCTTCAAGTATTTCAAGTGGCTAAGAGAAACATTGCCAGTTACACGGCATAAATCTTACCTTAACAAATTCCTTACTTTTCAAACAATTTGACCTTCACACCAGCTCTTTTAGCACTGAAGAGTCAGCCTTAGTGGGGCAGGGTATGAGGGAAATGAGAGTGATGACAGAGGAGAAAAGGACCTGGAGAAAAATTGGTTCCCTGCAGGAGTGTCTTCTGTTAAAATTGCATGAAGTTATGCATAGCAAGTTAACATCCACAAGGATTCGCTCTGGGATATTCTGAATTACAAGGAGGTGGGTCTCTGCTAGAGAGTGGTAACTGGGTAGAGTAACTGGGCAGAGGTCTTTATGCCATGTTACTGGGCATCATAGAAACTACTAAATGCATCATTTCTCCCCAGTACCACGTAAGTCATGGAGAGGACTGAACCTTCTCTGAGCAGAATGCACAAACATGGCAGCACTGGCAAAAGCTACACACAAATGGAGGTGAAGGATGCGGCAGAACTATCAATTGTCCTTTTACGGGCATCCAGCAGCTGGTGAACTCACCCCAAATTGTAACTATCCAGTAGGGTCATAAAGTGAGAAAGCGCTTTACTCCTCCTCTGACAAAAGCACGCAGGGATGGGGCTGATGTGTGCTCTCTGGGATGAAATACAGTCCAGAACACATCGCTCTAAGCACATGACATAAATAACAACATTAAAGTCACTAGCACCATTACCACAAGCCATAACAACAATTAATAACGCGAGCAAACAGAGTACAGGACTGAAAGCCCGCCTCCCCAACACTCTTTGATGTTTACTGGAGAAATCTGAGCCCTTAAGATTTATCCAATTTATCTGGTACCCAGCCTTCCAAGGCATGATCCTTAAATATGTCAGCATCTAAAGGGGAAGAGAAAATTGTCTGCACAGAAGTGAAAGTCGTGGTTCAGCAACATTCTTAATGTAAAAGTCAATGGGAAATATGCATAAACTCAAGTGGATCTGAGTCTGGTGACCCAGCTGAAACTCCTGAGGGGTTGGTGGGAGCAGGTGGTGTGTCATTTCCTAGCACCCACCACACTTATGCTGAAAGAAGTGTGAGGACAAAGCTATTCAAGAGGGAAACCAGAGCAGGAAGATGGCGGCCTAATGGGGGCAGACTCTCAAATGTGACTTCCAATTTCACAGATGGCTTTTTGACCCCTGAGTGCATTAAGAGAGCAGTAAACAGAAAGACGGTGACATTCCCCCTAAAGATAATATATGAAGTAGCTGTAAGACTTTGACTAAACATATTTTATTGAGTTAAAATATTATTGAGAGAGGCAATTCCATGGCTTTCTCAATAATGATATGAATAAAGCACTTCTAGATCTAGGAACCTAAAAAAATGACAGCATATTAGCGAAGAGAGCTTGGACAATGGCTAACAAGAATTGAAGAGGAAGAAAAGATGAAGAATGTTGTAGAAGAAAATAAAACAAAATTTAACATATCTTTTAAAAAGGTTCATAAGATGCAGGAATGAGATTTCTTTTAGTGATTTTTGAGATGTTTTATCTCATTTACATTAATAAGGCTAGGTCTATTACCAAATTGACTCAACTACTAACCCATTAAAGGAAGATGAAAATTCTAGATCAGTCTTAGGTATGATTTCCTGAGAGCATCTCAGGCAGTGAGTTTTACACTGGGCTGGGTTTCTATTCCAGTGCAGGAAGTTGGATGAGGGCACACACATTTCTTGAGAGTGAAATTTGTCTTGTATTGTTACCAGCTATACCATAGATTTTTTGTAAAACAAACAAAAAAAAGAAGGCTACAGGTTGACTTTCTTCTGGAAACAGTGGTCTGTCTTCTACTCATCATGGTCTGTCTTCAAATTCATGTACATAGGAAATGGAGAACTTACAGTATGGCAAGATATTTTGACTTTAAGCCATTGAGATATCATTGTTAGTAAGTGGAATACTAAAAATGTAGATTTCTTTCAAAGCCTTCTGAACTAAGTAACTTATCTGCATTTGGTGGTCCATTTCCAGAGTTATTTCTGAATCTATAAAACTGCAGCTGACTTTTCTGCAACAGCAGACAAGCTTGGCCACCACGGTCAAGGTCCCCAAAGATCCCAAGTGATGTTTTCTCTCTGTCCTAGATACACATGCAGATAGTTCAGACTCATCTACTGAGGAGAAAGAAGATAGAAGCTCTCCTCCTAATGGGGCTTTTCATACTGAAAGAGACCATCTAGGGTGGCAGAAAGAAGATGTTTGGACACCAGGAGAACAGAAACAAGACAGGGAAGAGCCATACCTGCTCCGATGACCTCTTCAATTTTCACAAAAGATACATCAATCTCCTTGGCAAACTCCCGGACAGCTTCGTTGGGATCCTCATAAGTGAAGGGGTCAATGTAGATCTTCATCCCTGGGGAGCCTTGTTGGAGGAGATAAGCAGGGTTAACATCCCAAAGAGGACACGGCTGTCATTCAGCACTGCTGATGTCCCCAGCACTAAGGGCATTCCTGGGAGGAGCTCTCCTACACACCAGGCTGCAACTTTTCTCTGCCTCTCCTCCTCTTGCTGGGCCTCCCCATCTCCCTTCCTTCTGGGTCATTCTAGACTGATTCTCTGTCCTCTACTTCTCCTCCATATTTTCTTCTTTTTTTTGAGCTCTTGATGAAATGTGGAGCAAATTACTTATAAGTGACAGATCGGGACCAGTTCCCACACCAGGCGCTCACAGAAGGCAAGGAAGCTGATTGATGCCAACCAAATGCATTAGCCGAAAAGTGGTGGTAAAATGGTAGGGTAGATATCAATATTTATCAACTTGACAACTTTCCTGAGTGGAGGCCACTGTTAAGGTTATAACTGACGGCTGTGGTGCAGGGCTGTAAGAGGGATGAGGATGGATATTTTTACAAAGAGAGAAATTGCTGTTAGAAAAATCTGGAGATGGAAGTGCCAAGACGGTACACCAGAAGAGAATATGTGAAGAGAAAAGCTTAGAAAATACTAATAGAGAAAAGAGCAAAGTCTACATAGAAAAAATGAGGTGGTATGAAAGAAAAATGGTGATTGACTCTTCATGCCTTCGGACACACTGAAGTATGAAAAACAAATAAAATGGTGAATGAGAAATACATAAGGGAATATAGACCTTGTCACTGATATATACAGTGGCAAGATAAATAGGTGTGCATGGGGACAAAGTAGAGAATTGTCACTGCAGAAAAAATACATTCAAAAAGTAGAGGAGAGGGAACAAAAAAAGGAAATGGAACCCAAGAAACAAATGCATTCATTCACAATGTAATTTTTCAACACGTTTGATATGTCATTAAGCAAAGTACAGGAATTGTTTACATGGTGGTGGGTGGTGGAAAGGCTGGGGCTTTGAAGGTCAAATGATAAGGTCTGGTATCACAGCCTTGGGAGGAGTAGGGGCTTTCTCTGCCAGGTAGTGCTGTCTCATTCAAGAAACAGTCAGGTCAGCAGGGGCAGGCAGGCCTAAAAAAGCCACACTGCTCCAGGTGCAGTGACTGGGGCCCAAGGCTGAGGTTAGGCCTCAGGTTTCATGAGCTCCATTTTAGCACCTCCCCCCTCTTCATGTTCCCCACCCCTCGCCACTACAGCTTGTTCCCTGGTGAGCCCCAGCTCTAGTTTTGACATTTTCCATCCAAAAAACTTCTGATGGCTCTATAGCTCCCCTAAACTGGTGTTGCTTGGTCACCAATTCAGGCAAGGACTGGAAATACTAGAGTGTAATCCAAAGGAAGACAGAAGATACAGCAAACCATTGAGGGGAATTTTTTTTTTTTTTTTTTTTGAGACAGTCTTGCTCTGTTGCCCAGGCTGGAGTGCAGTGGTGTGATCTCGGCTCACTGCAACCTTCACCTCCCGGGTTCAAGCAATTCTTCTGCCTCAGCCTCCTGAGTAGCTGGGATTATAGGCATGCACCACCACGCCTAGCTATTTTTTGTATTTCCAGTACAAATGGGGTTTCACCATCTTGGCCAGGCTGATCTTGAACTCCTGACCTCATGATCCACATCCCCCCCCCACCCCTTGGCCTCCCAAAGTGCTGGGATTACAGGTGCGAGTCACCACGCCTGGCCTGAGGGGATTAATTTTTAAGATAAGGAGGGCCAGGTGTCCTGCCCAGAAGAACAGTTTTTTTCTGAAAGATGAGTTATTCCCAGTCACTTGTTTTAGGGTTGTTCACACCATTCTAGAAGTCTCCTTGAAAGCTTTGGGAGGACACTGACTTGGGAATGTATAGACTGAAATTTGGACAAAGCAAATTGAGAGATCCTCACCTTTATGTAGAATATTCTAGTCCCCAGGATGGATATGAGGGATGTGTGTGTGTAGGAAAAGACTTCTGCTTTAATAACAGTGGACAAAGAGAAAAACGGAGATGCGGGTGCCAGTCCTTTTTGATTTGTTATAAAGAACAAGTGAAGAGTAAGAACAGCCAAACCAGATTGGAAGCATATAGAGAACCCAGGTCAGCATCTCCAGGCCACCCTGTCTTACCTTGGGTTCCCCCAGAAGCAGCCCTAGAGGCAAGATTTTTGAAAGTAAGTGGCTTATCTGTGTGGTGATCCCAAGAAGTACCTGAGATGAGAAGGGAAGTAAGATAGGGAAAGGAAGGCAGCCTATAAGAGGTGCATTCTCAAGCCACTGACCACTGTGGGTCATTGAGCAGGCCTAATTCCCCTGAGATTCACATCTAAGCAATGTCTAGGTTAGCACATGCTTCAGAGTTGTCCCACTCTGGGGTCAAGGGAGCTGTGATATTTCCACACAACTGGTCAGAGGCTGCTTGGTCTGTTGTACGGGTGGGTGGGGAAGGCTCCAGGGCCAGGGAAAGCAGTCAGGCAAAGAAACACTGATGCCGCAGGTGGAAGCCAGCTGATGTGCGACTGGCAGCAACAGATGCATTCAGAATGCAAAAGGGACAGCAGGTCAGTGTTAACAAGCTGTGACTTCTCCCAAATTCTGTGCTGTGGTGAGAGGAGGTAAACAGCCCAGATGCTGGGACCCACAGGTGAGGTCAGGGCCCCCAAACTTTTTACCAGCCCTGTGTAATGTAACAAGTCGGCACACACCTCTTAGCATGGTTTTCTCCTCTGCCAATGAGGGCGGTAACATCTTCCTCCCAAAGTGGCTGTGAGATTAAAGAACATATTGCTGACGACATACCTAGCACAGTGCCTGATGTACAGTGATGACTCACTGACTGATAGACTTGTTATATCATCAGTAAATTGTTCTAGGAAGTGTTTGGGGAGGTAGGAAGAGGAAGCAAGCGGAGGGTGGGCAGTGGGGGTTGTAAGCCGCTTAGGGTTATATTAGTTACTTCAAAAATAACTACCTTGTTATTTTAGATCAAAGGCTTTTGAATGATGTATGCTAAGCTGTCCTACAGGAACTCTTCCATGGAAATTAATTAAACAATCTAGAATATGCGGTAATGAATGGTTTGCAAGTAAAGACATACATAAGGATGAATGGGAAAGGATTCTGAGTTAATGAGTTTTACAGATATTGGCCCCAATCAGTTCAAGGAAGGAGCTATTCCCAGAAGGGAAAGGGCTCATCTCTTAATGGTGCCAGGATTCTTTTGGGCCAGTAATGTGCAAATAAGTGCACATAAATGGAACAAAATCTGCACTGTGAAGATGGGTGCACTTTACTGATGAAGAGAGGTGTGCTGCTTTGCTAGCTTGTAGAATTAAGAAGTATGTGTGTGCGTGTGTGTGCACACATATATGTGATGTCACAGCTGCTGTTCTGGGTCCATGGGCATTGGTGTCACTGAGGCCTTTCCCCAGAAGCCAAGAAGGCTGCCTGGAGTAGTGATGCAACATCAATTTAGAACATCTTAATGGCTGCATCTATGCAACAATTAGACTCAGTACTCATTTCCCCTGAAATGGAGGAAAGCATTGTCACATTGAAGAAGGGAAACTGAAAAAGTGAATCATTGGTCTAACAAATGGCTCAAACTCAATGACTTTCCCCTAAGGTCTGATAGGGTGGGCTGAGAAGGTGGCCTTGGTGTTGCTCCTCTGTGAGGGGCGGCAGTCTGTGTTCTAAATCAGGAGAGTAACTTGGTTGAGCATGCTCAACCAAGCACGTAAGGGCTCCCCCTGCATCCGCCTCATCTCAGAATGACACATCTTCCTAGACCTCCCTCCTGCAGTATAGCTAGCCTTTCCAAATCTTAGAAGATGATGAGGGGAAAAAAAAGCCTTCAGCTAGGCAGAACAGGTCATTTGTCTTTTGGCTCATTTTGTGTTTCTGCATAAATCCTACATCAGCCTGTTCCTGTTCCCACTTGCCAGTGAGCAGTTTTTAATTATCAGGAAAATGGTGTTTAGTGCAATGAATCATCAGACAGTGAACAAGGAATTCAAGTCAGCTACAGAGTCAGGCACAGCCAAACGTTTGGAGACAGGGCTCAGAAAACGTTCTCAGATTTGTGAGTGTTGGGGAAATATTATTAGTGGCAGTAATAATAACATCAGATGTAATATATCCCTATAATGTAAAGCATTTTATAGTAATCCGTACAATGTTTTATATTATCATTATTGCTAATATAAATATTAACATATTTATATTTTATAGTTTCCAATTATTTTCATCATAGGTTACATACCTTTGGCACAAAAATGTTATGTATGGATTTAAACTGCTGATAATTAGTACCTCAAAAGAGAGAAAAATCTTTAATTTTATGTTCTTTTAATTTATTAATTTTGATTAAAGATCTACTTTACAGTCATGTGTGTTCTTTGACCTCAAAATTCACTTATGCTACAGTTGAGATTAACTACAGCCTTAAAGGACCATAGTCTCAGGAGAATTATGAAATCTTAAACATGAACCAAGCCTTTAAATATATTAGGTTTGGGGAGAAATGATTTAGCCACTGTCCAGAACCTTGTTGCATGGAATGGAGTAGTTCTTGAAGCAGAAGAAACTTCTGAGCATTGTCAGAGACCCTGCATCAGTAGATCAGGATGCTCTCAAAAGTGAAAAGGCTGGGACATGCCTCTGGGGATGTCGCAGACATGTAGAGTGTATCTGAAAAGTCGGGGAGACCCCTTACAGGTGCCAGGGTCTCAGGGAAGAGCAGAAGAGGGCTGGAAAGGGCCATTTTAAACAGTAGGTGATAGTTGGGGATTGAAAGCTGGAGGGAGAGGAGTGAATGCTTCTATCCAGGCCTCCTGTGCATTCAGGAAGTACAAAATCAGTACCGTGGACACCTTAGTGGAGATCACGAATACCCACATGGCTCCAGGGGTGCCAGCACAAACCTGGCACTTCCCAGCTGGTGGAGGATGCCTAGAATTCCACAGTATGGTTTCAGAGGTAGTGCATTAGGCTGTATTTAGTCATTAATATTTTTGTGTCCCAGCAGGTTTGAACAGACCAATGAGAAAGTGTGGCTTTTTGTTCTTCATTCTGGATTCAAGGCAGACGATGTCATTTTTGTGACTCCTCTAAAATTGGTCCAGATATTTAAGCACAAGGGGTTTTATGTGTTTGGAGATCTTTACATACAGGGACTTCATCCAATCTTCCACCTCAGTATGTTGATCAACCCTTTTCCTCAACACTAATCAGGACTCCAAACCAGCACTGTGCTAAGAAGTGTGGAAGCTATCAGCAAAACAAAGTTCACAAGTTTCTTTAGGCAATTAAGATATGAAATAACTGGAGAACAGTGCTGGATAGTTTTGGATCAGGAGCCTACATCTGGAAATGGGTTGCAAGTGCTGCAGAGACCAGAAAAGGCAGAGGCTATGGGTGCCAGTCTTCAGGGTCAGAATCCTGAAAACATCAGAACTTGGCTTGAGCCTGAAAGGACAAGTGCCCATCATATTACACTGGAAAAAGAGGAGCCTGGAGTGTCGTGAGCCGCAGCTAACAGAGGCCTGGCAGTGCATGAGTGGGGAGAGTGATACCAGCTTGAATGTGGAGGGAATCAGTGATAGTCAGAAGCATGGGAAGGCCTTGGTTACCAAATAGAAGCATTAGGATTGATGTCATGGGACACACAGAGCTGACAATGGTTCCATCAGCAGGGGACGGATGTACTGAAAGTGGGGCATTGGGGGGCTCATTTTGCTGGTAAGCTGCAGCATTTGCATGTAGTGCTGTGGGGAAGGGGCTGGAGGTTGGAAAAATAGCTATGAGGTTGTTATGTAATACTAATTCAGGTGTAAGATAACAGTTTTCAACTGGAGTGCTGCAACAAGAACAGCAGAAGAGACAAGACAAATTTCAAAGGAAGAAGTGGTTGCAGTTGATGAGCAGTCAGACATGGGGAATTAGGGAGGGACAAGATGAATCCAAGTCAATGCCAAGACTTCTAGAATCACATGGCACTATTAACCAGGTGAAGGGCTTTTGGAAAGAAATCCTATTGAAAAAGGTGCTGGCACATGTGTTTCTAGACTTTGGATGTACAAATGAAATATGCAGGTGCTTAGAAGCTGGTCAGAAAACTCGGACTGAAAACAGAGTCAGAAAAGTGGAGCTGGAGTTGTGGGTTTGGGAGGCACATGGGTGGTAGCTGAAAGGCTGAAGACTGGGCAGTTTCTTGGAGTAAACCAACTAGTGAAGGCTGAAGAGCACTAGAAATAGTTTGCCCCACCGACCTCTGAGGGCTAAGACCAGGACAACGGGTGGTTGTCTTTTTCCATGAGAGCAGGGGTCGTGGGTGCCCAGCCAGTGCTTGAGGAAGAACCCAGGACAGGAACCTCAGGGCAGACAACGCAGGCTGGAAAAGCAGTGGGTGGGAGGAGGACCTTCCTGACACTTTGTGTTTGGGGGTTTTACCACATTTTTGGGATCTGCCCCAAAAACCAGTTATTGCTGAACATCTATCTCCCAAAGAAGGAAAGTAGACCATAGCTGCTTCCTCTTGAAGAAAGTGTTTCAGAAAAAAAGTTTAACATCTCTCTGCTTTGTGGGTATCAACGATGGGGACAGGCTGGTCCTTCCCAGCAAGGCCCACTGATTCTGGGTCACTGAGGACCTGTTGGGAAGCCAAGGGCAGGAGCTGATGATCTCAGGACCAAAAGAGTTAACATGGTTTCTTGAGTCTCTGGCTTACAGCCAGCAGCAGACACATGGGTGAATCTAGCTCATAAAATTTATTTGACATTTAATAAGCCCCCACTGTAAACTCAGCCGCCTTTTGTACCAAGGAGACTTTCCTCCTCTCCCAATAAGACTTCACTTACTCTTCTCAGTGACTAATGCTCTGGTTACCCTCCAGAAGAGGGAGCCAAAATTGCCAGTCTGTCTCCCTCCTCCAGGGACACACCTGACCTGCACTTTGGTTCCTGAGGTGATTTCTTCTGGGCTGGATGCTGTGTCTCTTGCAGTTCTGAAATACAGGCACCACCCAGAATCCAGAAACTGGGTGTGGAATCTTGGAACTAGACATGCTTCCGGGTGTAATTTTGTCCAATATCCTGTCTAAAGCAGAAATCTCTCTAGCATCCTTTACTGACAGCTATCTAGTCTCTGCTTGAATAGGAACAGAGAACTCACACCTCCCTGCAAGGCAGACTGTCTCTTTGCTGGACAGCTCTAGTGAGGAAGCAGTGCACTTACAATGAATAAATCTGGCCTACTTTGATATTTCACTTGATGGTGCCATTTAATCTCATGAAGCCAACAACATCTTTCTTTTGCCATAATGGCATTATGCTGGATGATGACTTCCAGGTCCCTGCCTGGGTGTCCGCAGCACTGAACACTGGCATTTCCAAGTCTCTTTGGTAGCAGATCAGAACTTGCCACTGCTCCACAAGCAAGCTGCTCTCTTTTGGACAGCTACTTTGCAGACAATGTCCTTCTCGAAATGGGATCCTAGAACTAACATCACTCTAGATGTGTTCTTACCACACAGAAGACACTGTTTATATATCGCCTTTTCTGATCTGAACCCTTATCGAGACCACAGAGTCAGACACATCTGAGTTTTAAACCTTGTTTTGCAAATCACTAATTCCAAGACTGAACAGGTTACTTGTTCTCTCTGAGGCTTTGTTTCTTCATATGCAAAATGTACCTCATGGGGCTGTTAGGGGGATGAAACTAGTTAATTTATGTAAAGTGTTTAACAGAGTAAGTGTGCAATACTGGTGGTTATTAGTAGTATTATACTGCATCAATAACATTGCTTGGATTTTTGTCAGCTATATATCACTGATATTAAGAATGTGGTCAACTAACTCATTTTTTTCACACAAATAAACAGCAAGTTAGGTCTCCTATTTGCACTGCTTTATTTTTGTTTTAACCTAAACACTAGATTCCAGATTTATCCTGCTAACATTTTGTCTTGCAGATTTCAAATTAGCATTCAAAGCTGTTGGATAGTTCTGAATTTTGATTCATCTTCTATGGTGTTAGTTATGCTTTCCAAATGTTACCTACACACTCAATAAGCTTCTCTATGCTTGCACCTGAGTCATGAATTTAAAAAACAATCAAACAAACAAGAGATTGAATAGGACAAGGACTAAAATAACACCAGGGACTTCCTTCCTGGCTGACAGAGTCACTAACCTATTTTCGTTTGGTAGGAAGACAAGCTCAGTATCCACTTAAAAATGCTTTCCCTTAGGAGACCATAAAATATTTTTTTCAAAATAAAAATTCACTCCATCTGCAAGTCCTCTTGAATTTACTAAAGGTAAAACCCTGGTAAATTAGATGAGGCCCTCATATTTTTTTCTTAACGAATCTTTGGGGGTTCCCAATGATCACTGAATTCAAGTGTAAATGCCCAGAACTCATCTGCTTAATCATCTCTCCAAGTGTTTGGCAAGGATCAAGTTCAGACTCCTGTTCTGTAATCTCTGTGCTCTGTCCTCTTACCCTGTGTGAAAACTAGGGTGTTTGCCAATCTAAAGTCTTTGGGCACATACCCCATTTGTTTGTGCTTTTCCCAAAGTTCACCAACAGTAGTGCTGTAATGTTATCTGCAGTTGCCTACACACGGATGTGAGTCTGTCACGGCCGCTTTCTGAAAGCTCTTGACCCTAAACCCCTTAACAAGCTCTCATCTTCCACTCTCCCTACCCCCACACATTCCAGCCAACTCAGAAATCAGGGAGGTGTCAACCTCTACAAAGTATGTAGTAACCTAATCTTTGTAAATACCTTTTAGAGTCTATGTTTCCCAAATGTAGAATCAACTGGAACTTTTTTCAAGATAGATTCTCAAACTTATACTTGCCCACCTAGATCATCGAGGTGGTCACCTGGACTGCCTAAATCATATCCAGGCAATTGTTAGTCAGCCAGCACCTACTGAGAACGGGCCCACAAAAACCATGAGAACAAACTGTTTCTCTGCCTCTTCCAGGACTCTGAAAGCCACATCCCCACCCTCCCACACTTGAACATGCACGATAGGCTCAGATGAAGAGCATCCGGCACCACACCTAGCACATCTTCTCTTCCAACCTGCTTTCCAGCTAGCCTCTTTCCACCCAAATCCAAATTCTCTATATTCCTATTCACTGTGCTCCAGGCTCTGAGGAAGAACATTAAACCAATGTCCTAGAAGCCACATTATGTTATCAGATTTACTAGATCTGCCATGTCTCAACTAGCTAGAGAAGGTATTCTGTTTGCAAACATTTCTGTCATTTCTTCTTCAGGCTTTGCACCAGTTTGAAAGGAAGGTCTGGGAGGGGAGGGGCTGCCAGCCTCTCTGTAGTGTCCTGTGCCTTGCCTGCAGGCAAGAGAGGCAGGGGCTCTCTCAGGCATTAATGAACAAGCTGGGGAGCTGCTGGTTTTCTGTTACTCCCTGGTCAGGAAGATCTCAGAGCTCCAAATTGCTGTCTGCATCCCCCAGAAGTTCATGCCTGTGGATGGTCCAGGTATAGTTATGTGCACACATTTGGATCAGACATTATCAATCTTTCTGCCTCCTGCAGTGGGATTCAGAGTGGGGAGCCACAAAACACCAACTTAGACAGCTGGGATTAGTCCTGGAGCTGCTCCTCATGATCAGGCTGTGGAAAGAGCATGGGCTCTGCAGCCAGGCTTAGAAGGTGTGTAGTCTGCCTCTGCTACTTAGTCATGTGCCCTAGATAAGTCACTTAACCTTCTTAGATTTGTTCCTTTCTCTTAGAGTGGTTGTGAAGATTCAATGAGTTTAAGAGAGCTGCTAGAACAAAACTCCCAATGCAGGGAATTCCCTAACCCATTACTTCTACCCCTACCCCCTCTTTGGCCAGGCCCTCCCTCCATCAGAGCCTTCAGTTTCCCCTTCTGTTATATGTATGCTGAGCCATCTGCCAGCTCTACACTCCTTTGACCATGATTCTCCAACAGTAATAGCTTTAGTCAGGGAGATGGATATTCACAGGAGTAAACGCACAAATGCAATTCAATGCATGAGACTGAGTTTAGAGAACTTGGGTGCAAAGAGGAGCCAGGTGCCCAGGGTTGGATCAAAAGAGAATAGTTATGAATAGAGGGAAATGACAAGATTTATAAAAGGCAAACCAAATTAAAAAGAGGACAGACTTCCAAGGAAGCCAAGGGAGTGAACCCAGACCCACAAAAAACCCTGCATCCATCCTGAGTCCCAGGAATGGCGACTATGTAGCTGGCCAACGATGTTCCTTCAGCTGTCCACTCTTGTTCCAGCAAGGCCACTATTACTGCAGACTGAGGATTGGTTTTTCTATGGATCTCAGGAACCAGTAAAATCTTCCTCTGTTGGCCTGAGAGGTAACAGAGTCCCCCAAAAGGTGGCTGTGAGCATTTTGGAAGCATGCTTTTGTGCACATGGGCACCATGTGATGGCCTGGCATAGCTACTCCTCGAGAGCAGGAGAACAGCCAGATCTCAGGTTGCAGTAGCTGAAAGGGCACAAAGTTTCACCCCACTCAATGTTTGGAGAACCTCTATACCCCAGCCAAGGAGTGAAGCCAAGGGTTGGCTTGCACGCTTTTGGAAAGGGAGCTCTCACCTAAGTCATCCTAAGGCATCTTTGGATATCTCTCGACTTCGAAGTGAGATTCCTCCTTTTGAACCTAATTTTTTATCCTTATGGTCCTGGCTCCACTTTCAGGCTGACATGACCACCTCCAAATGTTTCATCCACAGCATTCACAGGATGCCAGATCTGAAATGGACCTTACAGTGGCTCATGATGAAAAAGAGCCAGCCCTGAGCAAGAGTCAGGGAGGCAATGTCAGGATCCTGAGGCTGAGGCAGGGAAGCAGGGAGACGAAGGTCGCCCTTGAGGAAATACTGAGGTACCCTGGTGGGTGCACCATCACTTGAGAATCACAGGTACAAGCAAAGTCCCTGTTTTCCAGCTGGGGAAGGTAAGGCCCTGCCTGGAAGGGCTAATGCACAGGCCAACATAAATAGAAGCATCCTGTAGATTATGCAGCAAGACACACAGTCAGACCATAGGAAAGGAAAGAGAACAGAGCAGGGTTGATCCCTCTGAAATCAGTGACAATGGAGTAATAGGGTGGCCCAGGGAGAGAAAGAAAGAGGAATAAACAGGACTCTGAATAGAGCAGGAGCTGTGCCTGTGGCCTAGAGGGCCCCCCATTTGGGCTGCTGATGGTAGGGGCTCCCTGGGGCACCGTGGGAAAGCAGCAGTGCTCAAGCCAGTGCAGAACCCACAACTCCCTCCAGCAATAAGTGCCCTGGGCAGCAGCCCAGCTGCCAGGGGCTTGGGCCTCTGCGAACCCTTGGCAGGGTCTTGATCTTAGATTCAAAGCCACATCTATGAAGTGCCCTTTGTACAGCCTGAGTCGGCACTGGCTGCATTAGAACACAAGCTCCTTCATGGTGCAGCTGCTGCTATGAACATCCTGGCATCACTTTCCCGCATTGGGTAACCTTAGAGAAGAAGCAGTCTGGTCCGTGAGAACTTTGGCCTGGGAGTCCATGTTCACCCCCAGAAGAACCCCCCTGTGGAGGCAGGCTTGGTGTGTAGGTACCTGGGAGGTCTGTTTTCCATGCTTATTGCTGAGAAAACAGGAAGCACTGGCCTTACATTGCAACAAGGGGGTTGAGGTGAGATGAGGCTCACAGAAGAAGCCTTGAGGTTGAGGTGAGATGAGGCTCACAGAAGAAGCCTCGACAGAGCATAGCACACACTGCTGGGACAGATTTCTGAGGGCATCTGTTGAATTCAAAAGGAATTATTTAGAAACAGAATGTGTCTGCTGTAAGGATCTGAGAATTCTGCTTTCTGGAGGCAGGCAGGTGGCCCAACTGACCTAGAGAGACCTTTCTCAGATCCCGCAATGTTGTCATTATACAGATGAGAAAATGAGTGTGGCAGAGAACTTTATGTTGCACCTTGGTGAAAAGAAATTTTAGTTATAAAAATATTATAAATATAGGTTTATAAAAGAGAGAGGAGAATAAGGAGTGAGAAAAACTTTTAAAGGTACTGCTTAAAGGAAAACACTTGGGAGATATCCCAGCACTTTGGCCTCTTGGGCTCTGCTATCTTTTTAATTCCCTACATTCATGTCCTATGGCTTATCTGTGAATTTGGTTAACAAATTCCCCAGCCGCTCAATTGGATAAGATAAGGCAGAAGATGTTAACAGAGAACCCTCCATCTTTTCCCACTGAGTCTGATTTGAGGATTCATTGACTTGCTAAACCCAATCTTTTCCCTGCATTTTGTGTCCTATATGGGCTTATCAGTGCAGACAATAATCTACCCACCAGGCATCCAATGAGTACCCACAACAGGTAGACGGCAGATGGGAGGGTAGCCTGTTGCCCCTGGGGACCTGCAGAAAGGTGGCCAAGGCACTGGGGGCTGACAGACAACTTGCCACTGGGACCAGCCAGTCTGGCTATAAAGAGAGCTCTGAGCACTAGCCCACTTGACTCAGTGGCCTGTGGGGGTCAGACACTGGGTATCTGCTTTCTACTTACCTCGGCCTGTGCTGTAATGCTGGAGCTTATCGCTGTACACAGCCTCTTTGCTATAAGCCCGTTTCCTGCGGATAAAAAGAGGGGCTCTCTCAGCCACAGGGCACACCCACCAGTCTGTTCCAGGTACCTCCATCTAGGCCCCAGGCCAGATGGGGGCTCACCCGGGGCATCTCCCAGGATTAGGGACTGGGCAACTCTCACTTCAGCCCTCCTGCTGCAGTTAGAGCTCTGGTTGACCACCACTCACTCCTGTGGGCAGATGGGTCTGCTTTCCAGCCAAGGTCTTGCAGAAGCCTGGAGGGACTGTGGGACCCCATTCAGAGAGCAGTGCTGATGGGGGCAGAGGCGAAGAGGATGTCCATCAGCACTTAAGCTACATTGCAGAACTGCTTGGGAGGGAGCCAACTACAGGGCTTTGCATGACAGAATCTGGGCTAAGCACTGAAGGCAGTAGCAGCAGTATTAAAAAATCACAAGGCTTTCAGGGCCAGCTCTTCTGCAGAACTCAGAGTTTCCCTTTCCTCCTCATCTTCTCTCCTGCCAGCCTGCCTCCCTCTTGCTGGCTGCTGAGAGCCTGAGCTCTCTAACTGGAGGATGGGTTGTGCACAGGCTGGATGCTCCAGTGAGTCAAATGCAATTTTGTAACTGTCACTCCGAAAAGCCATTGTGTGTAAGGGGGGGCTAAAAGTCTTCATTAAAATGAGGTTTGAGGATGGATGCTGTTTACTTATAGCTTTGCCCAGCTCTCATATGATTTTTTTTCCCAGCTAAATAAATATCTAAAGAATTCTAGGCTGCTCTTGGATTGAGATGGAGTGATGATTGTGGTCATGAATGGTCACACCCTATCTGATTCACACAGCCTGGGAAAGGGCACATGGAGAGGGGCTTCCTGGGTCCAAGGAGAGCAAGTGAGAGTGAAGGACCTACCTGCTACAGACGATAGAGATGGCCACCAAGGACACAACGAACACGACCCCGGCCGCTGCCGAGCCAGCAATCAGGGGCAGCTGCTCCCTCAGCTCTGACTTGTAATCATCTAGGTGAGAAAGAGGCATTAGAATCCTCCCCATGTGCCTTTTGCATACAGCTGATACTCAGCGCACAATACCAAAAACATGATCTAAATATACATATATGTAGAGGTCAGTTTCTATATGTCAGAGTTGTAAGTCTAACCAAAACAAAGAGCAATTTTTAAGTTATAAATAAACAAAAACAACCAAAAACAAAGGACAATGAAAACAAAACAGCTGTGACAGAATCTGGGAACTACAGCTGATGACATTCCTGGAGCAGAGATGACTCCCAATCTATACTCCCTCAATTGGAAGGTCTTTCAAAGAACTGTCAGCCATGTTAAGGACATTCCAATGAAGGGGACTTATCTAAATGAAAACCACTGCTGAAATATCTTCTAAAGCATGAAGTTATGAAATGGCACAGAGTCAACAGATTCATTGAGCAGATATTTAAAGAATATCCGCAGTCAGCCAGCACTACCTCCAGGCACTGTGGAGGATAAAGAAATGCCTGAGAAATGAATGGCCCAGCACTCTGAGTTCCCCCTCAAGAAGAAAATGATCAAGGCTTCTGCCAAATGTTAGAACCATGCTGAATTATGCAGTGGAATGGGAAGCCTAAGGGTCACAGAGGCAGACAGAGCTCATCTAAACCCTGGTGTTACCATGTGTAAGCTTTGTGATACTGCACACACAATTTAGCCTTTCTGACCCTCAGACTTCCTGTCTGTTGAAAAAAATCAAATCTTATGAAGCACATTTCACCCTGTCTGCTCTATCATAGGTGTCCTAAATACCAAATCTCTTTTCTTTAATCTATACAAATAATTTGGGCCAGCTGGCTAGTATTGGTATTGTCCTGGTTATGCTTTCACTGGTGTTAAAGAACTATTACCTAATGTTCAGGACCTAGGCATATAGAAGTCAAGCTATTTATGTTCTATTACAATTAGAGTTGCCAGCTATAGGAAATATGAATGCAGGACTGCCAATCACATTTGAATTTCTGATAAATAATGAAAAAGGTTTTAGTATAAGTATGCCTCAAATATTGCTTGGGAGATACTTATACTAAAACATAATTTTTGTTTGTCTGAAATTCAAATTTAACTGTTCATCTTATTTTTTATCTAGCAACCCTAATGACAATACTTTTTTTTTTGTTTTTTTTTTTTGAGACAGCCTTGCTCTGTCACTCAGGCTGGAGTGCAGTGGCATACTCTTGGCTCACTGTAACCTCCGCCTCCCGAGTTCAAGCAATTCTAATGTCTCAGCCTCCCCAGTAGCTGGGATTACAGGCACATGCCACCACACCCAGCTACTTTTTGTATTTTTATTAGAGATGGGGTTTTACTATGTTGGCCAGGCTGGTCTTGAACTCCTAACCTCAAGTGATCCACCTGTCTCGGCCTCCCAACGTGCTGGGATTAGAGGTGTGAGCCACCATGCCCACCTGACAATACTTCTTAAAGTGAGGTTCCCCATGAGCTACCAGAATTACCTGAGCCCGACTGTTAAACATGACTATTTCCAGACCCCTCCTCAGACTTACTGAATCAGAACCTCTGGGTGAAGAGCAGGGTATCTGCATATTTAACAAACAGTCCAAGTGATTCTAATGTGCCCCAATGTTTGAGAACTGTCCTTCAACCATGTTGGAGGAGAAAGATTTCTAAGAATAAGGATATTGGTTCTTGAAGCCTCCCACTCTCTAGAATTTTAAAGACGAAAGTCGATTTTAAAGACTGAAGGTAAATTTTCAGTTGCCCTCGCTGAGAGCTTTCTGTAATATATGTATTTAAAACATAAAGTTGGCGATAGAAAAATACACACGGAACCCCAATGAAGCATCCTTAACAATGTCTTTATAAATTAAAAACTTCATAATGTAATATGAAACTTGAATGATTTTTTAAAAATTAGGCAGCTATGTCAAAAATCAGAACAGTGTAGCTAAGAGCAGCCCAGGGCCATAGTGGGTCTGCCCTATGTGGAGGTTACCAGCCCAAAGTGTGGTCATTGACTCTGGGTGGGATTCCACAGGTCCTCCCTGCCCCAATGACCCTATCATCGATCAACCTTCTGACTACTTCGCTCTGCAGACAGGCCTGCTGCCCCAGTGAACATAATCAGTATCCATGTGTGAACCCCAGTCATAAGATAAATACTCCCAAATTTGGCCACTTACCAGAACTCTCTTACAACCAGCCCCTCTTGGGTTTGCAAAACTTAACTGCCAAATGTAAAAGAAATAGCCTTCTTGGGAGAAATTTGTTACTTCTTGATTTGTCTAGCAGAATTGTCAAGAGACCAGCACTCAGAGCATTTTGAGTTTTGGGCTTTTAATCCTGTGTACCTCCTGATGCCAGAGTGCCTATAAATCTAGATAGTAAGTGAGGTGCAAAGTGGGGGACAGAGCCCTTAAGGAAAAAGAAGACAGTCTGTGTTCTTTTCATACCAGTAGCATTATCAACCTGAATTAACTGGCTCACCTCTCTACCCCATCTCACCATCCTCAAAATATGAGAGAAAGTTCACCTCACATAAACTCAAAATAGATTGCAAACTCCAGTCCTACAGGGGCCAGACGGTTCACATCAAAGTATCCAGGTTAGAGATATTGGAAGTGGTGGGTACCGTATGGAGACAGCTGCCTCTCAGCTTTAAGGCAAGGTCCTTACTCCAGAGTGCCCACAAGCATTGGCTTCTCTTACAATTTTTTCACAAGAACATCAACATCCTGATTTGTATAAGAAACCACCTGATTTTAAAAGTTTCCAATTAATTTCAAAATTGTTAAAAAATACAATGTGCATCAAGATAAAATCTCAAGCCCTATCAAACACCCAGATTGAGAGCATCGGCCTAAAATAAAATGCTACATAATGACAGACTGTTTTATGGATAATTTAATTAATGAAGGAAAAATGGAAAGCTTTCAATTTGGGGAGTCAGGAATAGACTGACATTTGGAAAACTATCAGGAAACAGCTCATAAGTGAATAATAAATATAGATATATAGGTAGGTAGGCAGATACACAAATAAGTACATAAACTATGGTAAATGGCTAGCTAAGAGAGAGAAAGTGGTAGGCACAGTCAGACAGATCACTTGAGCACAATGCTGAGGCTACTGGGAAATCAGATTTTTCAGAACTATTGCTGGGGGTGGTCTCAGAGGACTGGGGCAGATAGTGATAATAGGGAACTAATAAAACCCAAAGGTAGAAGTATATTTATGGTGATAGACTTTCTGGCCTTGAGGACACCTTGGCTATTCTCGCTGGAGACATCTGAGCAGGACGTACTGGGGGTCACATGTGAAGTTGCTTCAAATTTCTGAGATTCCAGGTACATGAGACTGCCACATCCCACATTTTGTCTCTCCATTTCCTCCCTGAAGACCTCGGCTCATGAAACTAGGCCATGAGCTCAGCTTTCAGACCATAAGCACGGAGGAGTGAAGTGGGCGTGAGGGTGAAACAGCAGAGGCATCTGGACCTGGATACAGAGGCAAGAGGGCACACTGGCTCCATGAGACAGGTATGAGTCTCATTGCTGAAATGCAAGATCACACATGGCAAGAGACCCTTCAGAGGCAAATCCAACCAGATGTTGGGAGAGAAATGAGCCAGACTTCAGGAAAATCTACATGGCCCTACTGGGAGGCAAACCATTTGAAGGGAATTCCACTGGAATCCAGTTGGAGATCGGCATTTTGGCTAGTGCAGCATCTTTGGGGCTACTTTTTCTCCCACACTGCCTGCCCTGTGATTACGCCACTGCTCCCCCGAACCTTACCATCAGTCAGAGTCTGGAAGCACATCTTGCCACTGAACTTGCCGTAGCCAGCAACAGTGCGGGCGCGCACCTGTACCACATATACCATGCCAGGCCGCAGCCCATCAATCCTTGCTGTGTTGGTCTGACTCCTGGCCATGGAGGAGTTGAACTCATTGTGTTCCTAAAATAAAGCAAGGGAAAGGGTCACTATCCCATTCCTGAAGGCTATACCCCCAGCCCACTCCACCCTGGAGTACTCAGGCCCCATCAGTTCTTGGTCCTGCATATCTGCTAGAAGTTGTCATCAGCTCCAGGCCATCCCTCTGGATGGGGACAAGAAGAATGGTCTGGGCCAAGGGAATGTAGGGTCAGGTCTGGACTATGAGGTGGCCACACTCTGAAAAAAGAGGCCCAGGGAAATGACTGAGTGCTCAGGGACTGGCAAGGAAGCTTATAGTCATTCTCTAGTCCTCCTCCCCCAGGGTTCGGAGGTGAAATAACATAGCACATCCAGCTTTGCAAAATCCCCTCAAGTCTCTGACCTCAGCAGAAGCAAACTAGGCAACATCTATCTGCCCCCTGCCTGCCTCTCTTTGTCTTGCTTCTGCTGAGTTGTCTTGTTTTCTCTCCTGACTCAGATCTCCCTAGATACTCCCCAAAGTGCCTGTTCTACATCACTCCCCTTCAGTTCCTTCAAGTGCTCAGGCAAAAGGCTTTGTGTCCACTCTGCTGAAGAGGTAGAGGCCATTCTGGACTGCCCTCCACACCTACTTCTGCCCTCACCTTGCCATGTGTCTGGGCATGCATCCCCCAGCTACTTTCCGCCAGCATTCAGAGCGGGCATGTACCTTCTCCCTGCAGAGCAGGCCCTGTGTCCTCATCCCCCCACCTACTCCAGATCAGCCCCATTCTCCTGTCTGTCACTCTCTCCAGCACTTTCTGTGCTGACCTCTACAGTCCCTGTCATCTGCACACTTGGGTCCTCTGATGTGCAGAGAGTTGCTTCTGTTTTCCAGAAACATGACTCTTTTGCCCATCATGAGTGCCCTTAAAAGGTGGCTTTTTCTCCTTGCTACTTATCTTATTAAACACATGATTTGTGCCTGGACTTTTGCAGCCTCCTGTCTTTCTTGATGCTCCCCATCCACCCCACCCAACGCCACACTTCTTTTCTTAAAAACTATCATCATACAAAGGCAAAACTCTTAAATATAGATTCACAGGTCCTTCATAATGAAGTCAATTCCAATCTCTCACATTCCCCTAAATCCGGGGACCACATCTTGGCCAGCAGACATTTGCTTAGGCTCTTTGTCTAAAATGCCTCTCTCCAGGGCTCCTCTACTCCCTCCAGATTGCTTAAGCCTGTGTTTCCCAAGGCCTCCTCTCTTGGAAGGCTTCTCTCACCAGTCTGGGCTGTGGACTCTCTACACACTGTCATTCCGAATCACACCTTACCCCAGCACCTTCTTGTATATCAGCATGGCCTCTAATCATTTTCACATGAGCATATCTTTTCTTTGCAAAGATTCTGGGTTATCTGCAAGTATGCATGAACAGAAGCTTGAAGCCTGGGCCTGTCTTTGTCTGCACCATGAATCCTAGAAAAAAATGGGGACTTTAGTGAAAATGAAGAGCTTGGATCACTAGGAGGGAGTGATCCAAGTCCCTGTGTCCCCTGTGCAGATCTGGGGTACAGAGATGAGTTCTAGGCACAATGGTTCAAGAAGCATGCTTTACAAATTGTAAACTGTATTCTCAGTAAAATGACAGAAGAAATAGAGTTGAGCTAGGATACAGTACAGTGATAAGAAATTCCCATATAAAGAATATATTTTCTATAAATATATGTAAAGAATACAGTACAGTGATAAGAAATTCCCATTGTTTAAAATATATAAAAGCCTACTTTGCAAAGTCAAAGATGATCTGATGTGTATTTACTCATTCCTTCTTTTGGCCAGCCAGTTACATTTATGACACACTACTATGTCTGGGTGCTATACATGGGCTGCAGGTACAAAGGCATGGTCCCTTTCCTCTGGGGATGTAATATCTGTGGGAGGACTGGTAAATAAACAGAAGATGACAGCAGTGTTGATTGAGTGCGTTGGCAGAGAGCAGTTCAGGGGATTGTGAGGGCACAGCAGGTGACCATCCAGCCCAGACTTCAGAGGAGATGCAGAGTGACTGAGGGAAAGGGTGACCTGAGTTGAGTCACAAAAGATGAAATAAATTAGCCACATGGATGAATGTGGAGAGTGAGAACAGAATTAAACATGCAAAAGCAAGGCCTAGAGCAGTTCAGGAGACTGCAAGTAATTGGCATATCTGAAGTGTGCGTGGCATAGAAATGCCCATAAATGATTCAGAAGCAGTTGTGAGGGACCACAGGTCCCAGGTCAGCTCAAACACACAGTTGAAAGTTACAAAGAGGCCCATTCTCACTCTAATGAAGGGGATGTCTACTGGGCCCTGGGAGAGACTGCCTGCAGAGGAGCTGCCCACCCACTATTTGATCTATTTAAACACAAGGGGATCCTCCCCACCCCCACTCAAGGATTCAGAGGAAAGGCTGTCCGCTATAGAAGCGATGTCATCCAGAACTTTGATCATTTCTATTTTGACACAGTGGAGATCTGAGATCTGAAACTGTGAAAATCACCAAGTCACCTTGCAAATAAGAATAAAATCCCATTGCTACAAAATCCAAGCAGCTGCCTGAATTCTCTGGTTTTCATAGAATCTGCTGAAATCAGGCACTGGTTGATAAATGTGAAGCAGTGACTGGATAGCTGTTATTGAAAAACTGTTTTAATACATCATTGGTATTTGGATTGTGAGGACAGAACATTACTCCATAATCACTTTATAGTCCAAACATTCTTGAAGAAGTTCAGTGATTAAAATGAATATTAGTTCTTGTTCCCCACAAAATCATTAATCAATTTCAGGCAAATCAGTAAGAGCCATGAACAAAGTTGCTTTTTTTATTATTATTATTGGTTGCTTATGACTGATTATAAGTATGTGGGAGACAGAGGATGCAGGATGGAGAATGCAGCTGTTGAGGGCAGAAACCATGTTTCCCTCATTTCTCCTTCCCCACCCCAACACGCAGCACAGTGCTTGTACCACCTGGGCGCTCAACAACTCAATGCCAAATGAATAAATAAACAGTACACTTCGGTCCAGTTATTTGAACCAATTGATTGAGCACAAGATATTGCCAAGGTCTGAAAGAGTCTCTATGAGAAAACGATCCTAAAATTTGAAAGGTAGGAATTATCAAGGCCTAAACCAGCCAGTCCTAGCCTATACAGTTATTATGAAGAGCGAGTAACCATAAACGTTTAATCATTAAGACAGCTGAGAGCAGATGTAGATGCTCCTCCCATGGTTTGTCTACAAGCACTGACACCAGGAGTGAAAAGTGCTACACAACAGTAAACAAGAGAGAATGATGAATGGAAGCATATTAAAATGGGGAAGGAGATGAACATGGGAAAGGCTCCGGGAGTGTCATCAGCTCGATGACATCTGAGCTCTCTATTAATGAGCTGGTGGAGGAAGAAAAAGCCTCATCAATTCTATTCATAGAATGAAACTGAAAGGGGTCCTAAGCGTAAACCAAGGGTTATGTGGAGCAGGCGACCCATGGAAGGTTTTCAGGGGTTACAAAACTGCCCTCATGGACCAGCTACCTGTTTTGATAAAGTTCCACTGGAACCCAGCCACGCCCATCGATTTGCATATTGCCTATGGCTACTTTCCTGCTACAAAGGCAGAGTCGACTATAGCAGTTGGGGCAAAAACCATATGGCCCATAAGCCTAAATTAATTACTTTCTGGTTCTTTACAGGAAAAGCTTGCTGACTCCTGGTTTAGATGAGGGGCTGGGACTTCTTGGGGGAAGAGGAGATGGCACAAGATGAAGAAATAATGGGGTTTGCTTCTTTGGACCAAATCCAAGACAACTACTGAGCTGAATTCTATTTGTGTTTACATCTTCTGAAGACCAGGATTCCAAGGCCACATGGAGCAGGTAGGCAGATCATTCTGTTTGCAAGTATTTGGATTTATTATTAACATACAATCTCTTATTTTGGGAGCCACACTAATTTTGAGATCCTCAGCATCAGAGGTGGTTGCATCCACTCTCCTATCAAGCTCAGAAGTTTCCACCACTGAAGTATCATAAAAATGTGTAAAGTTCTGGTTCTGTGACTCCCTAGCGATGACCTGTGTTGTTATGGGTAAGTCATTTAACGTTTCTGTGACATAGCTCCATCATCTATAAATTGGTTATATATATTTTCAAGTATACACTTTTTTTCCTTTAAGGATCAGAGCTAATATATCTGTGTATATCTGGCACATAATAGATACTCAACATACGATGAATTATCGTCGTTTCAAAAGGCCCTCATGGGCTAACATCCTTTTCTTTGGTCATCTTAGGAATAGTCAAAGCAATGTAATGGACTTTATAGTCAAGCACTTCGTAAGTGAAGGAGCATTCCACAGTAATATACCAAATGGTAACCAATATTTGGGCAAAGAACCTTCTCTGTTTCCAGGGAAAGCATTCTCTCCTCTGGAGTGGGGACAATAATATGCTTCACTGAGGTGTGGAAGCTGCTGCAGGCATTGGGCTGCTGTGTATGTGTGTCTGTTAATAATTAGTACAAATTACTAAGAAGCAGGGAGGTAGCCTGAATGGGAGAATAAGCTGCTTTTACAGCATAAAAAGTTGAGGTTAATTACAGTTTTCAAGGGAAAGCTGTAAAGGGAAAGGTAGTAGAGGAGCTTGGGCTGGTTTGGGAGAAAGGAGCCAAGGCATACAGGCATGAGCCTCGTGGCTTCAGTGCTCGGCCTGTCATTAAGCCCTTGACCCCTGCCCTGGCTACCCACTGAAATGACTGCTCTGGGCACGGCAGATGAAGAGGAGGAGTATATGGTCTCTAACATATTCTTTCCCTTCCCAGCACCACCACCTGCTGCAGGGCAAAGGACCCAGGCTCGCTTCCCAGCTGTGGGACTCTGGACAAGGTTTTTGTTTTATTAACTTCGTTTTCCTTTTAAAAACTTCTTTACCCGTAGCAATGATACTAACATTTACCACACTGGCGTGTGAGGAAGAAAATAGATAATGTTTATAAAACCCCTGGCACACAATAGGTACACACTGGGAAGAAATTATTATTGTTTTTCTGAGATGAGGTGTTATTTCAATAGAGCTACAAGCTTATATGTGTGGGAAGGGGGACTGGGTGGACCCTTGTTAGGCCAACTCTGATGACAAAATGAGACCATGTGGCCAGTTAGTCTAAACACATTGTTCCAAAATATGTTAAAAAGTCAACATTTACTTCATTGACTGACAAAAAATATCTAGCAAGTAAGAGCCCTAAATCCAAAATGGATCAGATATAACAGATGCTTATGAATTCAGCTGGTTTAAATTATTTCCAATTCACTGAAGTATCTGAAAAAAACTCAATATTCTCTAAGTAGAATAGAATGCCGCTTAATCCTCCACCTTGCTTGCAAGTTCAGCTCTAATGGCTGAAGGGCATACCTCCTTACAGACTGGGATTGGTGATCCATCTAGACCTCTGCTTTCAGGGAGGTAAACTGCTACCATTCTATAAATGTAAGACTGTGACCTAGAGTGGTTAAGTAATTGGACCACAGCTCCATGGCTGGTTAGCTGCACAGGGCACTGGAAACGAGGGCTTCTACTTCCAGTACAGTCATGTCCCACCATTCAGCATGGCCTCCCTGTTGCAGGACTGTAGGTCTCTGTTTCTGATCCTCTCCTTATTTCCATTGACCCACTGCAAGACCTCACCCAGGCTCAGGACTTTCTTATCATCTATGTACTGACAACTCCCAGATGGATATCTTCACCCAGTCCCCTCCCTTGAACTCCAGGTGTGAATCTCTTGCTGCCTATCCCACATCTCTGCTTGGCCATTTTACAAGCATTTTAGACACTGAACTGAACTTCCATTCCTTTCCTCACATCAGATATGCTCTACCCACAGTGATCACCTTCTCAGTCAGTGCCGGCTACATTGTTCTAGTGGTTCAGGCTAAAACCTTCCCATGCCCGAAATTCAACTTGCTGGAAATCCTATTGGCTCTGCCTTTAGCTGATCTGGAAATCAACTACATTTCAACAGCCTTCTGCTTTTAACCTGATTACACTATCATCCTTGTTAATAATTGTAGATCTACTAGGCTCTGTTTTCAGTGGAACAGCTTAAATGATCCATCCAAAATGTAAGTTAGATCTTGTCCCTCCTCCGCTCCTCAACCTGCTATAGCTCCATATCTCACTCAATGGAAAAGCTCCAGTCTTTTTTTTTTTTTTTTTTTTTTTGACAGAGTCTTGCTCTGTCACCCACACTAGAGTGCAATGGTGTGATCTAGGCTCACTGCAACCTCCACCTCCTGGGTTCAAGTGATTCTCCAGCCTCAGCCTCCTGAGTAGCCTGCCACCACTCCTGGCTAATTTTTTGTATTTTTATTAGAGATAGGGTTTCATTATGTTGGTCAGGCTGGTCTTGAATTCCTGAGTGCAACTGATCTGCCTGCCTCGGCCTCCCTAAGTGCTAGGATTGCAGGTGTGAGCCACCGCACCCGGCCCAACATGATGACCTCCTCTGGTAACCTCTCTCTTCTGTCTATTACTTCCCCATTTGCTTGCATCACTCCAGTCATGCTGGTTTCCTTACTGCTTGTTGAATCACCAGTCATGATCATGCCTCAGGACTTTTGCATAGGCTGTTGCCCTTTCCTCCTCTAGATAACTGCTTCACAACCATCTTACTTTCTTCAGGTTTACTCAGATCTTATCTTCTCCAAGAGGCCTATCTCTAGCCTTCTATTTAATTTTGCAACCTGCTCTTCCCCAATCCTGACCCTCCTGATCCCATTTACCTTGCTATTTTTCTTCTTTTTTCCTCTATGCTGTTGATTTTCTAACACACTATATGATTTTCTTATTTGTTATGTTCACTGTTTATTGTCTGTTTCCCTCTGTTGGAAAGTAAGCTCCTCAAAGGCAGGAATCTTTGTCTGCTTGATCACTAATATATCCTAGAATAGTGCCTGTCAAATAGTTGACAATACTTACTGAACAAATAAGTGAATGAATAGTGTGGTTTTGCAAATAATGTGTTGGGTTAAAACAGAAGGCACTGTATTTTCCTAAGATTTTTGCAAATGCTACATTTTGCCCTGGTAAGTGGGAGGCCAGGGACCAGCTCCACCAGGCACCATTTCCCTTTTCTTGGCAGCACATGCCCCACTGTCATCCTCAGGAGCAGATGCTAAAGAGTAGTCAAGGAAAATAATATATAAATTTATATTTCTGTTAATTTTTATCTCATCCTTTTGAATATTCACTTTACATGTTTTTTATCCTCCACAAATATATTAGTGCAGTAGTACATGCATATAATTTATAAATAAATTTATTTTGGAGGTACACAAACACTTTGAAAAACACTGATCTACCAAACCACACACTCCTCTGAAGGTTTGGGAACCCCTGGCAGTTTTGTGGCATCTGCATTAGTATATCAAACACATGACTGGAAGAATGGGACTGGTCCTTCCCAGCCAGTGAAGTATCCAGATTGCAGGATGGTAGACTGGAAGTTTCTCTCCTTAGCTGGCACAGAAAGTGCCTGGGCTTTGAACAAGGCTTTTGTCAGGGCAGACCTGGAGAACTCTCCCAGGGACCTTCTGGCCTCTGTCACCAGAATCCTCTCCACCTCAGCAGCCTATCTACTTTGTGCCTTCAGCTAGCAATCATCCATGGAACAGTGGCTGGGCTTGGGTCTTGCAAGCTTGTAGGTAGAGCTGGCTCACCTTCTCATAGTACCGGATCTCATAGTCCAGGATGATGCCATTGGGCTGCTCTGGCTGTGGCCATGACAAGGTGATGCTCCTCATAGTGGCACTGACTTGGTGCATGATGGGAACGGTGGAGGGGGCTGTGGAGAGAGAAAGAAACAGGGTAGCTGAACAGACACTCAATTATAGGGGAAGGGCCATCTTTCAGAGGTAAGTAGGGAGAAAAATGGCATTCGGTTTGGACTCTGCTCCTTCTTTATCATCAGCTGAGCTGGATCTGCAGAACTTCCTGTGGGTTTTGTAGAATCAATGGAGTTTGGATAACAGAGGACAGAGAAGGTAGAAGGTAGAATTTAGGAAAGGAAAGCATGTGTGCACAGGAGCTGGAATGGACATGGGACTTTCAGAGGCAGCAAGGCTTGACCAAAACAAGAGATAGTTGGAGGAATCAAAGGAAAAGACAGGAGGAAAGGAGGAACACCGTAATGTTTTTGAGAAGAAGGTGTTGAAGGAACCTCAGTCTTGCAGTTGTGGGCTGAGCTATTGCAGAGATGAGAACCTGGGGCAAGAGATGATAATGAGAGAGTAGAATCAGTTGGTATAGAATTACTGTACAACAGAAAGGAGCATTCTAGCAAACACCTATTCCTGATACTGCAAGTTAGATTTTATTATACTTTAAAAGGAAGAGAGGAGGTATCTCTCAAAAAGACATGAACACAGACCAACAACAGAGGTATGGTCAGAGTTTTCCAAATGAGGGAATTTCCAATAAGGAGTTCACAAGTATAAATGAAGAAATGATAAACAAATCAAACATTTGGGAACAAGATAATTCCAAAATCTGTAAAGTTGATTCAGAAATCTCTGTTTGGAAATAATATTATTTGTTTCCCAATTCAACATTTTTCACATGGTGTAAGTAAAATGAAAACAGTCTGGAAATAATAAATGAGGGCTGTCTTTCTAGAGGAAGAAGCGGGTCATGGATGAAGCTTCAATCTGTGCTCTGCTCAGGGGCTGTTCTGTTTAGTCCTGGCACTTCTGCAGTGATGAAGGTCTTTTCCTCACTCGAACTTCACTTTACAATGGTTTCTCTGGGGACCGTGGCTGAGTGACATTTACTATCCTCAATTCAAGTTAACAGATTGCCCTCAAAGACCTGGAATTACACAGCACAACTACGGGGTCACAAGGGGGCTGCTGCTTTCTCCACTACTCAATGGAACCTCAGTGAGTGCCTACTACATGCAGCCCCTCGGGGAGAGGATGCAGAACACTTGTTCTGAAGATGCTTCTAGTCCAGGAAAGCCATAAAGAGTTAGAAGTGTGATAAGGACTCAGAGTCAGAGTGTCCTCTGGGACCTTGAAGGCAGGTATGCCCTGTTCCCATTAGAGACCTTGTGGTGGCTGCGAAATGCACCTCTCAGAGTTCCTACTCCTTAAAGAGTAATTAACTAACAGCCCCAGTTCCTGCACTCTGCAGTCCACCACCATATTCGCACAGAGGCCCTGATTCCCACAGGCTGCTCCCAGCCAATGAATGAGAGCAGCAGGGATGCCATGGCAGACCCATTCCTGCGATATATGGGACTACTCTGATGGGCAACTTCCACTCAGAGACTCCCCAGTGGCCTTTCCAACACTACCTTATAACCCACACAGCAGGCTAAAGCTCTTCCTACCCTACCCAATCCTCCTTCCTTCCCTCTCTCCTTTACAGAGATCAGACCTTTCTTATGGTCCGATGGCTTCCCCAGCCTCCTCTGGCTCCCATCTCATTTCCCCAGTAAATCTTTCATACATCTAATCCCATCTTTGTGTCTGCTTCATGGAGGGTCTGAATTAATGCAGTTTTGACTCCCCCTACAACTTCCCTGTCGGGAATTTGCTGCCAAGCTCCTGCTGTACCCCCAGAGAGGGGAGACTTCTCGCCTCCAGGAGTTGCTGTTCTATACTTGGGTAAGTCTCACCAATTTACATATCTTCTGATCTTTATTTGAAAGTTATCTTCTTCCCACTGTTTTCCATTCTGCCAACTGAAGTAAGAAAGGATGTTCCCCCTCCCACAAAATGTCTTGTCAAATATCTAAGGAAACTAGTTAGATCTTCTTTGAGCTATTCCTGCTGAAAAAAAAAAAGTCAAATATTTCTCCCATGACCATTACATGACACCCAAGATGGCTCTTTTCCAAATGAGACCATGTTCCCTAAATTCTCTTTAGGCTTGGGGCTTGGAGGTGAATCCAATTCTCTTTCCACTATTTGAGCAGCAGAGATTAGAATAAAACTAATATCTATCATGATCTGTGTATTATATATCTATTAATATGACCGTTAGCCTTTGGATCAAAAACATGTCCCTGCTGTTCAGTCCTGAAATGGCAGTTATATATAACCTTTAGGTTTCCTCATGGTATGCTCCTCATCTTTTGTCTGTAGAGTTGGCTTTTGGCTTTGACTATGAGAATGTACATGTATCTCAACCTTTATGGTGTTAAATTTGGCCTATTCGTTTAGTAAGTGGAAATAATTTTTTATCTTGATTGAGCCATCAAGCGTATTTTCTCTTGCCTGCAACTTAGTAGTATCTATAATCCAGGTTAATTAATTAGTTAAACATATTTATTGAGCATCTGTCAAGTACCAGCCACTTTTTAGGTTCTAGAGGCACCACAGTGAACAAAATAAAATTTCTAGCCCTCATAGAGCTTACTTTCTAATGGGGGAATTCAGCAGAGACTAGAGCTAATAAACAAATCATAAGCTGTGTTAAAATATATTAAGTACAATGAAAAAAATGGAAAGGGGAAAGGGACACAGGATGCCAGAGGTGAGAGGTGTGTGGTCAGGGAAGGCTGCCTGAGAAGCAGATACAGGAGCACAGGGTTGAAGGAGGGAAGGGAGGGAGCTGAGTGGATATCTGGAGCAGCCAGGACAAAGGGGCTGATCTGGGGGTGTCAGGGAGTCAGTGGGACCCAGAACAGAGGAGTCCACAGGGGGCAGGACCCTGAGGGACACTGGAAGGAGTTTGGCTTCTACCCTGAGCAAGCTGGGGAGCCATAGGAGGACTGTCAACAAGGCCCAGTGATGTAATCTGACTTATATGATACTATTATCACTCTGCTGTGTTCCAAATAGAATGCAGGGGCCATGTAAAAGCAGGAAACTGATCACAGCACTGCTGTAGTAATATAGCTGGGAAACAATGGCTGCTAAGACCTGGCCTGAGCAGCACAGTGGGCAGATTCTGAATCTATTTAGAATATTTCCACGAATATGGAATGTGGAAGAAACAGAAGAGTCAAGTGACTACAAGGGTTTTAGCCTAAACATCTGGAGGAATGGGGCTGCCATCAACTGAGAATAGGAAGACATTTCTAGAAGCAGTTTGAGAGGAGAGCCCAGGTGCTCCACTTCAGACCTGTTAGATTTGAGATGTCCAAAGTGTCCCAGAGCAGATGCTGAGTACCAGACAGGTGCATAAGGTCCATGTTGGAGACCAATTTGGAGTCACCAATATTTCACAGATATTGAAATCAGAGGAACTTGCAGAGATCACCAAGAGAATCAATAAATAGAAAAAATTCAAGATTCAGAAGATGAGGAGAAAACACTAAAGAGGCCTGAGAAGGAAAGGCCAATGAAGCAGAAGAAAAACCAGGGGAGTGCGATCGCCTAGAAACCAAGTGGAAATAAGGTGCTCCCAGGAGGACAGAATACGTTAAATGCTATTGCTAAGTCAGGTAAAATGAAACTAAGAACTGAGTCCTGGACTTAGCAACAAGGCTTGATGGTTAAATATGTGAATGGCCTGTGATCGTCTTTCCCAACACCTTGCAATCACGGGACAGAGTCATGGGGGAGGATAAAGACAGTTCAGGGAAGGTGACTCAGTTTTCTGGAATCAGTCCAGATCATTTGAGGATCCCAGTGGGTCCACAAAGACAGGGTGAACAAATAGCTCCTGACAGCTCTTTCCTTCCACTGCACGCCGTGACTCTCAGGCTGCCCTTGCAGACCTCTGTGGAGGCACAATTTACATGTTGTGAATCACATCAGTTTCATACAGGACTTCAGAGTCCCTCTGTCTTGAGAGCTGAAACATCATGTATTTAAAAATGGAAAGATCAATGCTAACGGCCTGAGAATTTTGCTGGGCTTGGTTCTTCTCCTTGTCTCTACCCTCTGGAAAGCCATCATTAAAAACTCAAGATATTTGCCAAACACTGTGCCAATCCTGTTCTAAGCACTGGGGACAGAAGAACAAGTAAGAAAGTCACAGCCCTGCACTTCTGGTCCTTGGAGTCTAGTTGGGGTCAGATGGTAAAGAGGCAATCGCAGGGCAGAGTGATCCAGAGGCAATTGACAGTGAAATTCATGAAGAGAAACGCTCCTGTCACTATACATGGTGTGGATCCCCCAGCAGTCAGTGGCACTCGGGTCTGGGAGGAGCTGCCAGAGGGTGATGGCCATCCCTGCCTGTATTTCTCAGATTCATGGCAATGACATGAGGGTTACAGGCCCTGGGAAGACTGTGTATTATCACACAGGTCATTCTAAATGGTTTACATTTTATTATGACGGGTTTTAGCACATGGGAGAAAGCAAGAAAGCATTTCTTATCCTCCCTGAAAATCACGGGCAGCTTATGTTCAGTGCTCTGCCATCAACAATCACCTGCAGTGATGAATTTGGTTTTTCCCTCTCCAAGGGCAAATGTCACCTCTTGATCTGTTGTTTTATGTGCTATGAAACTTTCAGACAAAACAGAAAATAATAAGAATGAGCTCTGGTATTCACTCAAACACCAACTTCTCCTAGCAAAACTAAAGCTAAAGATTAAAGAGGGATGAGAAGATTAATTCAAACAAGTATCCCCTTTTGCCCCCATATACAATGGTTTTCACAGTAAGTCCTGGCTAGTTGTCTTTTCTCCATATTCCTCAGATGAAGGGATAGTTTGATTGAACACCTGAAAGTGTCTCTTTTTGGCAAACACACATTAAGCCTTTGAATAAATTAAACATTCTACTGAGAGAAAGAAATGAAAATAAAGAGTTCACAAGATTATTCAAATTTAGCAAAGAAACAAATATGGACCCTTCTTCAGAAAAGGTAAGGAGAAAGACTTAGTTTGGGGTTACTCGGAAAGAAGTTGATGAAGGTTCAAGAAAGATGTGTGAGGTCTAGAGGTGGTGCCCAGTAAATCCAAATGGAATCAAAGGTGCCCTGCACCCTTTCTTAGCAAATGAAGAGGCTGACCCAACAGAGTACAGGCACCCAAATAGGAGAGCGGAGAGCAAAGAGCAAAGAAGAGTGTCGTCAGACTCCAAGGAAAAATCAACTAGGGTTCAAACAGAATCAGAATGAGAGTGTCGAAGAAGAGAGTTATAGCCAATAATAAAAGGACTTGTAAATGTGTCAGAAGCGGAAAGAGAATTAAAACATCACTGGTCAAGGAGCTCCAGGATGGAGAAAAAAACAAAGGCAGGTTGAGTGAGTGAGTCCTTTGTCTCTGTTTTTGCCACCAAAGACTTTGGGGAAAACTTACTCTCAAATTACTTTTAAAGCAGACAGATCCAAGATAGTATATCACATACAGCAGAGGAAGAGCACAGAATGTTCTTGCCTGAACTGACAAAGGAGATGTGAATAAATTACAGGGACAGGATGGCCCTAGCTGCAAGTTGTGAAAGAGCTCACAGATGATGTGGAACAAATGTTGGCCCAAACTAGTCACTGACCACTGGCCACTGCCAGTAGTATCGAAGATGCAGCCTGGCAGACCAGCAGACAGCCCTCCATTTGTACAAATGGCCCCAAAGGGAACTGTGAAATCCCAGGAGACTTAGGCTGGGTCTGAGATGGTGGCATGACTCTATCTCAAAAGTTAATAACCCAGACTCTGGACCCTAGAGTTCTGATGTGCAGGAGTTTTACTGTCATATCACAGGTTCACGTGGACCAAGCATTTTATGTTTACGACATTCCTTGGCACTTTAATTTAGTTACCGACTCAGTTATGTTCAAAGGTTTCTTCTCACTCATTTTGTTTTCCTTATTTGATAGGGGCATCCTCCTCCAACAATTAAGCATCTCAGATTCCAAAAATACAAGATTTACTTGATGCTTTTTTTCTAGGACACTTACTAAGTTTTAATACATAACAATGCTTATTAAAAATACTTCACAATCTTTTAGTTGATTTTTGTGCCAAAATACTTCTTTCAACAGTTTTAACCATAATCAGTTTTGGGACCTAACAAATGATATAACAGTTTACTGTGTTAAAATTAATGCACATACACTCAGACTTCAGTTGATCTATTGGAGTAAAATGTTTAAAGAGGTTATAAAATTATGAAACTCAGATTTCAGAGTTCAGCAAATCTTATCTAAAAGGGAAAACAGTGTTGTGTGTGGGGGTGGAAATTGTGACAGGGACAGCCTTGTTTGAGGCCATCTCTCGCCAGCTCTAGGAAGATGCAGGTCACAGCTGAGCTGCCTCTGCCTTAGCTTGGGCAAATGCTCTAGCAACTCTTCTAGGAGACAAATGCTGTTTCCAGTGAGAGGTAGTTTCACATCTAAAATTCCCAAGGAGACCCATACAAAGAGGAGGCCATCTGCCTCCCCCACACAATAACTCATGAGTGGGCAGGGTAGAGTAGTTTTCCTTGGCCTTTCCATACAGTGTGTGTGTTGGGGGGTGTCCTCCCAGTGACCCCCCAGAGTGATGCTGCTGCCCCAGCCCGCACAGTGTGAACCTAAGGCTTGGTAACCACTTTTACCCTCATGGGGCATTGCTTTGCCTGGGAGAAATGCTCCTCAGTCGAGGAATATTTGGGTTGAAGAATAATGCCTCTATAAACGTTCATACACAAGTTGAAGAATAATGCTTCCATAAACATTCATACACAAGTTGCTGTGTGGACATATGTTTGCATTTCTCTTGGGAATCAACCTAGGATTGGAACTGCTGGATCATATGGTAATACAAACCTCTTCTATTCTCTCTAGAACAGCATTTCCCAGCCAAATCATCCTTGGACTAACTACCTGTGATCTATAGCACAGACCATAGCTGTGAAGAAAACGGGTAAGGTAAGGAATAGTAAGGAGCCTAGGGCCCAGCCCAGAGCAGCAGGAGTTAGCAGAAATAAAGAAGGGCTGTTGTCAGGGCCCTCCAGTTGCTGCAGAGAGACGTGTGTGCCTATTCTGGCTCTGCCATTTTCTTATTATGTGATCTTGGGATAAGGTTAACCCAAGGCTTTGTCTTCTTTGGGCCTCAAGTTCTTCAACTGTAAAACAGGAATATTAATTCTTATGTTATTAATTTCCCAAATGTTTTGAAGATGTTCTCTGTGTGGTGTCTTGCTCCTTTCGACCAGATCCCACCTGCCAGGCTGGGGACTTGGCAACCACCCCAAACTATCCTTCTGGATCCACTGCTGTTCACATATGCAAATCAATTGCTGGGCATCATTCCCCAAGGTAAATGTAAAAAGTGGGATCCAGAGACAGCCTCAGGTATTTATCTGATAAATATCTTTGAGGGGATATATAAATATGTCGACTAAGCCATGGTGGATGTGATAGATACAAATGGGCTTGGAGAAAGGGAAAGCTAGCAAAGAGCTGGGTTCCCCAGAGGCTGGAGTGATAAATGCTCCAGAAGAGAGCTGGTTTCCCTTGAATATTTTGAGATAACTTGAAGCAACCTAGAAAGTAAGTGACAGGGTATCTTGTCCTAAGGATAAGGAGACCTAGTGACTCTGGACAGTGAACAAGCATAGCCTTCCCATCTAATGGTGTGGCTCAGGCCCAGGAGCCCCTGATGCTCCCATGGCCCTGCCACTGCCTCTCCACAGGTGTCGTCACCTGTATCTCATTGTGCCTCATGTACTTACTGTCCTAACTCTCTTGTCCACCTCTAACTTCTTCACTTCAAACTACTCTGTAGCCATATTAATCTTTCTAAACTCAATTTTACCTTTGTTACTCCAATGCTCAAAACCTTCAATGGCTCCCCACCAGAAAAAGCCCTAATTCCATTCCCTATGGGCACCTCTTTTCCTGACCCTGCTGGCCTTTGAAGGCACAGAGGGAGCCTCACACTGCCCCACACTGCTTATCCTTTCCTGACCACACCCACCAGAATGCCCTTTCCTGCCTCCCAACCCAAAGCCCCTTTGGGGTGTGATCTCCATTTTGGGACACAGTGCACTGTGATCTACCTTCCGAGGTGCTCACCTCTGCTCTCCATCAGTGCAATAAAGTCTTTAGGGAAGGACCATGTTTTTAGCCTCTTCACACTGTGCTAGCACATAATAAATGTTCAACAAAAATTTACTCTTATTGCAATGATTGCAGGCTCTTCTCTAAAGACCTCAGAGGTAAAAGGAGTCAGAAAATCCCTTAGTTCTAACAAACATGAATATTGGCCTTTGAAGGAGCATGAGGTGGAAAAGGGAGCCAGGGTTGTGACTCAGCAGCCTGCACCTCACAAAAACATAGAATAGGCCTGAATATGGTAGTCCCAAGGGATTAGAGACAGAAGTTCTTCTCTGTGGTGTAAATGAAGAAACCTAGCAGGTTGGGTCCCTCCCCATCTCACTGGGATTGTTCAGCTGTAACATTACCCTAATATTGGTAGTTTTCTATTTTTTAAAGCTATGAAATCCTTTCTTCAAACAAAGTTCTCCCTGAAGCATAAAGTGTGAAACAGAACAATTCAGAGGTGCTCTGGGTGAATCAGAGCTGCTAGGGCCTTGAAGCCAGTCCATTTTCTATCTCCCCAACCCAGACTCTGAAAGGTTTATAGAGGGACCCAAACAATGCTGAGCAGTCTCCAGAAGTCCCCTTGAGGGACTTCTGTGAGATCCTAGAAGCTATGAGTGATGGGGTTGTGAATGAAGGATTGAGATGGCTGGTCATCTTTTTTTTTAATATATGAAACACTTCCCATATCAAAAAACCAAAGTTTGTATTTAAATGTCACCTAAAGACTTCCGGCCCACTAGTACTCATGACCAAAGAAGAACAATTTGCAACACAGATGAACTGTGTTTCCTCTGACATTTCTATTCTAGGAGGTAACTTTGCTGAAAAGGTCCTGCTTAGATAGCTGGTTCTCCCACTGTAGATGAAAACTCATTTCATTGCACAAATATGCTTGAATTTTACATTAGAAGACCTGACTCATTAAATATTTTTGGTGCAGTAACACTTCTGGTCAAAGTAGATTAAACAAATAAGCAATTAATTCGGAGACTGGGTATAAGTACAAAAGCAGAAATAATTATTCTTCTCATTGTTTTCCTCTATTGTGGACATTGGTTTCTTGTTTGCTTTTACTCTGGGCTTTGCCTTGAGATGTCTCTGACATTCCCTTCCTATCTTCCTCTTTACCCTGGGAGTCACCTGGGGACAGAGGACTTCCTTGGGTGTGTAGCTCTGTTCTGTGCTGTTGTAGAATCCTGGCTGAATTTGAGATGTGAATGGGATAAAAAGTGAGGGCTTCAGGCCTGGCCTTCAGTCTCACACCCCAAGGCAGGGAGCCACAGGCTCCTCCTTCACTGGTCCATCCACTAAGGGTTTCGGTTCCATGCCAAAGGAGAATGTGGGGGGTGACAGGTGGGGGTTGAGGGTTGGTGGCTGATCTGGGAATGTGGGTTTATAGCAGAGGCCCTCACTTCTGATGTTACCTTTGATGTGTATGTGTTTGGGGGTGGGGTGGCATTCTTTATTGGGATCACACGTCTGATCCTGTAAGTTCTCAAAATGTAGTCCCAGATCAGCCTCACCTGGGAACTGGTAAGACAGGTAGAATCTAGAGAAACATCCTAGACTCAGTGAATCAGAAACTCTGGGTGTGGGCCCAGCAATCTGTGTTTTAACAAGTCTTTTACAGGAGTCTGGCACATTCTCAAGTTTGAGAACTGCTTGTCTAGAAACCTAGAAATCAGAATGTCAAAGTTTGACAGGGCATCTGAGGCCATTCAGTTTTGGTCAACTCTTATAATTTATAGATTAGAGCAATGAAGATAAGAGAGGGGAAAATGACTTCCCCAAGTCCCCAGAGGTTAGTGCAGAACCAGAAACAGCTAGGCCTCCTTTCCCTGAGACCAGTGTAGGGCTTCCTCCCCACAACTCATGCACTCTGCATTTCTAGAGCCTTGAGGAGGCCAGGCATGGGGGTGGGGACATTGAGTTACATCAGCATCACTAATGGATGGGCACTGCCTTCTGCAACCCCTCGTGCCCTCAGGGAGATCAGGGGTCCCCACCTATGGTGGAAGTGTGCAGAGCCCTGTGCCTGGAGGAGGAGGCAGGCTGCAGTGTGTTCCTGGTGGCACTTCTGCCTCCTGGGTCACTGCAACCTGGCATTTTTCCACAGCTCCTCCTCCCTGCTGGGGGAATCAAAAGGTGCCTTAGAAGGTGCCATTTATGTGAAAACTATAGCAAACCTGCATTCTGTGACCCTGCAACCATGGGAGGCTGCGGAGGTGTCTGTGGAGCAGGATACTCTTCAGGCAGGCATCTAAGCACGTGACGGCTGCTGAGGACACAACCATTGGTATTCACATGTCAACTGGGGCATGTCACTGGCCTCTGCCTCTCCTCAGGCCTGCCAGCCCTTCCCAGGTGTAGGACAAGAGCAGAGCACTGGCAGCTTTGGTCTTTTTAATGATTGATCATGAACGGCGTTCACTCCAAACACTAGCAGTGGAGAGGCCACAGGAGATACCCCACCACAAGTTGTGTGCCCCTGTTACACCTGGCTCTCACCCCCACACATTCAGCCAAACCCCTAATGCAGCTGGAGGACCCACCACCACCACCCTAAGGCTGACATCACTGCCACCAACGCTGGGCAGAGGAGCTGCACCTGCAGTCACTGTGACCATCCTCCTCCAGGCCTGGAGGTCTGAGTCTTCTGGCCTGAAGGTCCAGAGCCCCTCCTCCTCAGAGCGGCCCACCAGGCTGCACAGGCAGGCTTCCATCCTGCCATGCCCACTCTTTAGCCCCTTTCTGGACATCACCAGCCCCACGGAGTTGTGGGCCTCTTCTTGATTCTGACTTTCCCATTGACTACTGAGCCCACCCCCACCCTGGGCCCTCCACTTACAAATCAGGAAACTCCCCTGTACCCACCTCCTTCCCTCAGAGCCTTCACTCCATGCCTGCATTAAGGAAGAGCAACTGTCCCTTGAGGACACCTTTGCCTTGCAGCCCTCTCACCTGGTGACAGTTTATGATTTTGCATCCAGCACACCTCAGGGTCAGGAAGTGGAGGTGTGTCATCCTTGCTCCCAACTGTCTCTTTCACACCATCACTTGCCATCTCCTGCACACTTTGCAAAAATGCCACTTGGCTAGACCACCACTCTCCAGGTCTTGGGACCACCATATGCTCCCTCCCACCGTCACGCCCCCATTCACTGGAGTCATGAGCTTCTGTCTGTCTTCCTCTCTACTCTGAGCCTTGCCCTCCTGTGTGTGACTTCAATGTCCACTTAAAAAATATAATCTCAGTTCCCTGGCCTCTACAACTCTTCCACGCCTGCCAATTCCCATGGCATACTTAGACTGCTTTGCCTAAAGTCACTCGATTTTCAAAATCACAAGTCTAAATATTCTGCTTCCTCACCACAACCTCAGATGAGCCCACTGAAACTCTTTTTGGCCTCATCTGGCACTCTTGGCCTTTACTTCTACCCAATGCATCTGTCGTCTCCTTTATTCATATCCATTATTATCCATCTTAGGCTCCATCTTTGCAATAACATAATTCATAATACTCCTCAAACCCTTAGGCAAACGTTGCTTGTATCTTTTCAGAGCATATGACTGTCAAAACTCAACCAGAGGTATATTTGTGATCTGTTTCTTGTAGGGCCTGCTGCCCTGGAGCCATATACTGCTGAGAAAGCCACATAAGAGGAAAAAGAGGTGGCTTTCTAAACATGTGATCACCAACTTCAAATGAGCTCTCAATACTTTCCAGAAATATTGAATTTACCTGGGTAGTTCCATTTCCCATTCTCTTCAATAGCACTGCCAAGCCTTTTCCATTCTCCTCAAACCTTCAACCCCAATACTTCCCTCTTCACTCTCAGCAACCAATCTTATTTCCAACCTTCCAGAGAAAATAGAAGCCTGAATATCCAACTGCATAAGTAATATCCTGATTTGAGTACTCAAACTCTCCACAAATTATGCATGTGCAGAACCGAACCTGTCTTCTGTTGATGCAGTCCCTGAATACTTCTGGGAGCCCCTGGGGATGTCTCCTCTGTACTCGCAAACTATACTTTCATTCTCCTGCTTTGCTTTCTTTGTTCTCCATGTCAGCTGCCTTCGAGACCCCTCAAGGAACACTGCTTATTAAGCCAGATGGCCAGGCCCCTCCCTGAGGACCTGCAGTCCTGTGGGAACATGGTTTTCAGTGCTTCCTCAGGCAGCACCAGGCTCAATGCCACTCTGAGAGCCCTGCCTCCATGGTTACTGGTGGTACCTCATCACACAGTCTCAAGGCTGCCTGTCTGTGCCTCCAACTTCATAGCATGCCTCACACAAAGCCACTTTCCTTGCCCTCTCAATCCTCTATCCCAGGCACTCATTCCCATCCAGGTCATCAGATGATGAAACAGATGGTAGCAGGACCTCACTGTCCTTCTAGGGACCCAGTCTCCTGCACACCCACCTCCTAGCAAGCTTCCCTCCCTACACGCAAGCCCCTTCCTGCAAACAAAGACCAGCCCACTGGTTTAGGAGGCAGCACCAGCATGTGACATGGTGTAAGTTCAGCCAGGACAGCTTATAGCAGAGGACACATTGCTGAGGGGCAGGGTTTACTGGGAGGAGAAAGACATGGCCTTTTCCCTTGGGAGCCCTCAGTCTGCCAAGAGAAATAGAGCCTAAGCACATAAACAACTAATGCACATCCAAGAAATCACGGTATTGTCCCTTTAACAAGTACAATTCAGAGAAGGGCAACATACATCACCGTTTCTACAGGGTAGATGCACTCTTAGGGTGCATGACTGGGCTCTTGTTCCCCCAAGCTCTTCTGAATGGTGAAAGCATTTGCTCTTCTGTCAAAAAAGAAAAAAAAAAAGGAAAGGAAAGAAGCACGCACGCTTTAAAATCCTAGGGCTCAATTCTACAGCTAAGGTTTTCCTGCAGTTTGGCTATCAGAAGGAAACTGATCCCGAGGCCTGAGGGATTGGCAAAGAGTTTACCTTGCACTGAAAAATATTTGTGGTCCAGCGTTGCCTTTATTTACCCAGAACATTCAATGTGCCTTTTTCCTCCATCTTTCATATCCGCTCAGAGAAGATGTTAATTTTCTGAAATTAAACACTTAGCTTGATTACTGTTTTGTTAATTGCTGCATTCAGAAACCCCTGGTGCTCCTGCCTGTTTAACATGGATGGTACTGTGAAAATGATAGGCGCAGGGCTGGCATGCAGGGGGACAGACAACAGTGCTGGGATGCCATCCCAACCACCCTCCCTGCAATTGCTCAAGCAGCTGGGACCCTGCCAGTGGGGGAGGCAGGACAGGCCAGGTCACAGAAGAGCAGCTCCCACAGAACATGGTTATGGTTTGGGGGTGCAGTGCACACAGGAAGCCTCAGGTCTTACCAACATCTGGGAGAATGTAAGGGGTAACTGCAATCACAGCTCCCCACCCAAAGATGCCTGATAAAGGAAAGATCACAGAGATAGCTAAAGCTGCACCATTTGCTGATGCCTGAGATTACCTTAAGAAAGACTGAAGCATTCATTCATGTATTTATTTAACAAGTCATTAGTTCATTCAATGAACATTTATTGGTTGCTTTCTATATTTCAGGCACCCAACTAGACACCTATCTGGACACAATAGTCAACAGGACGGATACAGAGTGTTCTCTCCTGGAGATGCCAGTCAGTTCATGGAGTTGACTTGATTTGCCACAGGAGCATGGAGGATGGATCACCTGGACCCTCCTCCCTCCCATCCTCTTTGCCTCTTTATGAGATACCTCTTTATGGGGATAGCTCACAAGGTGAACAGCAACTATCTAATAATCCAACTGGTGTCCCCTCTCCAATAAGGGTTGTAACAATCTCATGTGGATATGAGATCCTTACAGGGTAAGAAATTTCCTCCAGTCTCGTTGTCAGTAGCCATTTTTACTCCTGAAGCTATGTACTTGGAGTGCCTGGCCCAAGACGGAGTAAACAAGCAAATAGGTCCCTGAGTCCTGTGGGCACTCTGGTACTCCTAGCAGAGTGAAGGCTGTTCTGGTGCTGTTAGCAGCATCACAAGCCACTGCTCACAACCTGGAAGGAGAATTCCCATACCCAACCACCGTGTGGCCCAGCGTGTGATATCCATCCACAAGGAGTTCATTCAAATTGGTCTGCTGAACAATAAAATATCCCATCAAACACACTATCACTGTATAGCAACATCCACCACAAACTGAAATGCTCTCTGGCAACAACATGTGGTTCCATCCTAATTTTTGGAATGTAAGAATGGGCACCACAGAAGAGGGTGGTACCAAGAACCCAGCTGAGGGTCCTGCACCCCATCAAGTCACTTCCCAACCAGTCACCTGCTTACTTTGTGACTTTTCTGGGCCTCTGATCCCAGACAGTGAGTGCTGTCGACTAGAATGCAAGCTCCACAAAGGCACAGATTTTTGTCTGTTATGTTTGCTGCTGTGTTCCCAGTGTCTAGAGCAGTATGTGGCATGAAGAAAGGCCTTGAAAAATATTTGACGAGTAGGCAAATAAATGGGAGCCCCTAAAAAGCAGTACCCTTCAGCCAGTACTTGCAAGCAGTACTTGGTAAGCAGTCATAAAGAATGTGTTAAGTGAATGAATACATTTCCAAAGTTAAAATGCCCAAACAAACCAATCCCTTTGAGAGTGGTTGAGTCTCTCTGTGTTCCTCTGAGTGGATCAGGGCTTGTAGCATCATCCTAAGCAACATTCCCTAAGTTTTCCTGCAAGGAGCCACAGCGGAGGAAGACTCCAGATTACCTGACTAATCTGGGAGGGATATTAAGATGTTACCTGTGGGTCACCAGGACACATTCTCATCACCACTCCCCAGCCAAACACTTACATACTAGTGCTCATCTGTGGGGACTGAAGCCATCTGGCAAATATTTATCAAGGCTCTCTGTGCCTGGCATTGTGCGGCTGCTCTCTCAGGAAACTGGTGGTAGGTGAGAAAGCGTGATTCTCCACATAGCTCACCATCGGGTGGAGGACCCCAAGGTTGCCAAGGATAGAAGCCAGGACATTGGTCAGGGGCAGTGCCATCTGCCGACCCTCTGAGCTCAACGGAGAACACATCATTGTTTGCAAATGGCCAGGGCCTTTCTGAGGCCACTTGGAAGTTCCTTCTCAATGCCAGAGCTTAAGAAACAATAAAAACAAAATTTTCTAGAATTAACAATGAGAGGAAGGCAATGAAACGAACTATGAAATTGAATTAAGAACAGTGAAAATTTTATTTGCTTAAGTTTTTTTTAACTTTATTAACTTCAATGGAAGTTTTCTTTCAAGTCCTTCTAGTCTTTAAAGTTCTCACTCAATCTTTTCTCTGCGTTGGAGCAAATTTTGCCTGGTAATTTCCAATAAGCACAGCCCTTAAAAATGAACTGGCTCCAGCATATGGATCTTAACACTCTACATTTTTACAGGCAGCAGTGTAATATTGTTTTAATATTTAATTTTGAGATTTACATAATATCTTTCCTCCAAAGAGCTCAATATACTGCAATATCATAAAATTCCTTTTCATATTCAAAGATTATTCTTTATGCATGCAAATACTATATTTAACCAAGGAATAATGCAAATTAGGTGATGTATTCAGAGGAATCGATGGGCTAGGTAATTCTTTTGTAAGAAAATTAGTGTATCTGAGTGACTTTAACTGTCTAAGAACTTCAAAAGTGCCTTAAAAATGGACAAACTATAGGGGCTTGTAACTATTAACAGAAATAGTGCAGCATTTTTTAAAGAAAAGTAAGTAATGGGTTGTGTCTGTGTTGTGGGCATGATGAATACTATTCCACATGGAAGTGGCATGCAGGCCATACATGAACTGCATGTAATATAAATGTCAGATATAAATTGTGCTGATAAGATCATGCAAGTAAGGGGAAAATTGTTGCTTCTTCAAATACTCAATGAGGAAAGACAGAGAGGCTCCTCTGAGCATCAGAATCATCCAGTGGCACGTACCTAGGTTCTGGACTCCACTTCCTCCCTCATCATTAGCTCATTAGGATACAGACTTTGCTACTCTCGTTTCTGCTGTCTACCCCTCCCAACACAGAATGGAGAAACCAATATCTGTTATGTATCTGATACAGATAACATCAGTCCCAAACAAAGAAACTGTGAAGCCTTGGAAGGAAACAGTCTAGGGAGAAAAAATACAGCAAATTGCTCTCTAGCTCAAGACATATTCCCAGAAATGATGCTAATCTCTCAGTCCATAGCTTAGTTTACAGAGTGATTTTCTATCTGCTCTCTCATTTGCTTGTCCCTATAGTACTAGGAAGCAGGTATCACGACACCTGTTTTATAGGCAAGAAATGAGGGATCTTGCCAGTTAAATGAACTTGCATGATTCATGTGAGGAGCAGAGAGGGGAAGCAACTCCAGGAATACCCCACTGCACTCTGCCACCATGAGCCCAGAGGTGAGGAAGATGACTACCCCATGGTGGAATGAGAATGGAAAACAGAGCATGCTTGGCAGTAAGACTTGGGTTAATCAGATTCTCCCTCTGAATCAGAGGTTACAAACCATCGCCAACAGGCTAAATCCAGAATTGGATTTGTTTGGCTTTCAAGTGCTTTAAAATTTTCTAATCAGTTGTCAACATTTTAAATCTGGATTTTCAGCTTATGAAATCAGGCAGTGCTGGGCATGCAACTCTTGCTGGAGTTGAACAATGGCTGCCTCTAAAGTTCCCTGCAGTCCCCACCACTCCCTATTTACTTGTATCTGGCTCTGCTTTGCTCCTCTCCATTACCTGCCTGGCCTTAGGGGTCTTTGAGTTTGTTCTCTTTGGCTTAGATGATCCCAAGTTCACATGCTGGTCTGATTCATCTTTTATACCCCCAAGATTTCCTCTGAGGTCTTCTTTTCCAACTTTGGCACTCTGAGTCTATTTGGCAGAAGAGAGAAGTAAAGTTTGTCATTCACTTAATTCTCTCTGACAGCCAGATGATCCGGCCATCAGTCTGAATCTGGGGCCAGATGCCAGAGAGTGACTGCAGGAGTTAGTGGTGATAACAATCTCTCTGCAGATCACTTGGCCACTGGAACAGAGAGAGTTGCACCTGATCTGGTCTATTTTAAACTCATGGCAGCTGTATTCAGTGCAAGGATGTATCCCTGAAGACCTCACATAAATTTGAGCTTGCATAATTCATGACTAATCCTGACCAAAGATGACGGACATTTTTTTGACAGCTAAAGTGGCCTAGCAATGTGGCAACAGCTTAGAGAGAGCTTACGACTTACACAGTTCACTATAATGTGATTTTTCATCAGTCTGAGGATAAAATGGCCACAAAACATCTCACAGCCAAGAAATGATGTTTCTCAGAAATATCTGCAGCCTAGGGAGGTGCAAATAATGTTTCTTAGAATCCTTTGTTGGCTGTGAGATGCTGAGCAAATTCAAAACTGCTCTGACCTAAGTTTCTTCATCTGACCCATCTTCTCTGTAAAAAGAACAAAAACAAAAACAAAAACAAACATGTGGTAGGGCTTGGCACATTGGAGGTGCTCAAAGACATCAGTTCTCTGCCACTGCCTTTGGACTGGGTAAGGATCCAGTCCTGAAACTCTCCAAGTGATACCTGGTCCTTGAATAGTCATGACTATATACATAATTGGGGGCTCTCTGAATCTCAAAACTCAACAGACAAGCTTGTCTCTGAGTGAAAAACTGTATCTACTGTGTGCCCAATGACCAAAAAACAAATGATAGCAAACATCTCCAAGGTCTCTTCTTAGATCACAGCTCTTGGAATCAAGAAGAGCCTGTTGTTGGAGACTATGAAGCGGGGAGCCCAGAGGTACTGTCCACTTTTAGGACAGAACACCATAAGGCAGACACAGACAAGAGACATCCTGTTGATCTCTTTCTAATCCTAGATTCTCCAAATCCCTTTAAGTCTCTGCTTTCTTATTAGAAAAACAGGAACAATAATCCCCAAGTCATCGTGTAATTATGAGGATTAAATGAGTCCACATAATTCCAAAATTCTTTGTGAATTCAAAAGAAACACAAACATGAGGTGTTAACTATAATAATTATTACTCATCTATTTCTCAATCAGGACCCACTCAATAGTCCCCAGCCACTTCACAGTTTGGGCAGTTCCAGACATAGAGGACGCATTCAATAAACACAGGTTGACTTAATGATTGATCCCAGGACTCCTCTTGGTCAAATTCTTTGCCTGCCATCTAGCTACTCATGACCCAAACAGTAGGACAGGTGGCCACAGGCACAGAGAGGGGTCATACCATACCATGAAGCCAGGGGAGGAAGACTGAGCTAGATCTGACCCAGAGTGGACCAGCTCAGGGGTATTCTGGGAAGGTTAGACATGTCATGACCTGTTGGTAACACATGGGTCCACCCACCTCAGCCTTTAATGGATCTGAGTCATTAGAGTTTTTATGATGCCTACTTTTTAGTCTCTTGTCCACCTCTGGTAAAATGCATAGCTTCTGTTCATGGTTCTAAACTGTTCTCACAGAAGTTCAGGTTTGAATGTTTACTTTGATGGTTCTCATCTTTAAAAAAATACTATCTGTTGGTTGAAAATAATTTGTATTTACACATAGATTCATCAAATCAGTGCGATGGCACCCTGTTTCTCAGTCCACAGCCCATAGATTAGGAACCACTGGTCAACTTGATATTTGTTTTATGATAACCATGTGCTACCAAGAAGAAATTGCATCCTTCTCTCAGTGAGTGTAAACTCTCTGACACCAGAATTCCAGAGTTACCAAACAGGGAATCATAGATTGGAAGGTGAATGGAGGCTAGGACTACAAAATCAGGGATGATTAAGATTAAAGGGCCTGCCAGAGGGGGAACAAAGCACATGAGAAGTGTGCTCATGGAGGTGCAAAAGGGTGAGGATAAAAATGAATATTTTGCATGTTGGTAATGCAGGGCCCCTTGCAAGAGCCTTGGTCCCCCAGCTCCACTGAAGTCTAGGAAGGTGCAGATGGCAAGACAAGCAGATGGGCAGGTTCGGGAATAGCAGGGTAAGAGAAGGGAGGGCAGAAATAAAAGCAAACCGATATAAGTGGCAGGTTTGTTCGCACATGCTTAGAGAGAGAGAAAAGACAGCCAAGCCCAGTGTAACATGACAGCCTGGCAGGATTGTCATTCCCAAAAGCTGGGGCACTAAAATATTTCAGCCAGTTTTCTGCCTAAACTCTTCAAGGGAAATACTGCTAACAAAGGCTGCCCATGTTACATGCTTAACATAATGCAGAAATCACCATTCTCCTTTCTTTGGGTAAGACAAAATGTCACAACCTTTGTCTCTACGGCACCAACACTGTGGTCACCAGCTGGAGGCTTCTACACTTCCACTCTTATTTTCTCACTACATGCGTATGCATGTAAACACGTGACCATACACATACATACAAACACACCACATGAACACACACACACACACACACACACACACACACACACACACACAGCAACAACGCAGCCATCTGGACAGACATGCTCTCCTACGACACCTTTTTTCTTCTCAGTTCTGACAGCTTAAACTCAAGATTCATCTGCCATCAAAGATGCCTAAGATGCCTGGTTTTAAAAGAAGCAGAATGAGTCTGAGGGTGGGGAGGTGAGTAGAAAAGGATGGAGTAGAAAAGAGAAGGTCAGGGTGGGGGAGATACACAGAGTAAGAGAGAGCAGAGATAGATGCTTGGCTCCTGCTATTCTACTAACAAGCTGTCCTTTTAGAATTTGTTAATTGAGAAAAATCTATAATTCCAAATAACATCACGGTCCACTGCCTATGATCCCCATTGCCTGTGCATGTGATGTTCACTTCCCCTCTGCAGCCTTGCACAGTAACCCCAGGAGAGAGATTGCTCATTTTTCTCTAACTCCCTTGGTATTTACTGCATGTGTACAGCATTTTACCTTGCAGCTTTGTGCTTTGTATCTATATCCTCTAAATTCTTCAGTTAATGAGTTTTATGGGAGGAACAATAGTGTCCAAGTATCACTGCATCCCTCACTGTGTCTAATCCACAGCATGGCACACAGTACATGCTAAATGACTGTCTCTTAATGATGAACGAATAAATAAGTGCATGAATGGACCGGTTAAATTGATATAAAAATAAACAGATTCTTGCAAGAGCTGTGAATAGTAATAAAGAGAAAAGATCAGAAGAGTGCAAGATTCAGAAACAAAGAGAAAGAAAATGTGTTCTGAGCTATGCATGCCACAAGGATGTGCTGGCTATCAGGAGCAATCTATTGCCATCTATCTGAGGTCTCAACAGCAGCATATCATTCATCAGAGCAAGCTATAAAGGAGAAGACACTTTTGAACTACATAGGTTTAATTGGAAAATGAAGGTAATATTGATTTTATCATATGATTTCTGGAAAATTTCTGTCATTGGGTTTCCATAAAGCATCATTGGTGGTCCTGTTCTCAAAGTCTTTCAGTGCCTCCACTCACTCACCATCTGTCTGTCCATCCATCTGTCCACCTACCTAGCCCTCTGTCCATCTGTCCATCCATTTACACAATCCTCTGTTTGTCCACTCACACGCCTGTCTGTCCATCTCTTCATCCATCTTTCCAACAGGATTTGTTGAGCTCAGGCTGGATGAAGAGCACTAGGTCCTATTCTGGCTTGGCTATACCTCTTCGCTTTTGTGCTGGGCACAAGAAAATCCCCTAGTCTGCAGCTCATTCTCAGAAGCGCAACACTACACCTGCCTTCTCTATATGATCACAAATGCCCATCACCTGACACCTTCACTCCTGGGCAGAGGCCTGACAGAACACTGGCAGGATGGGTGTGGCTGCAGCTGTGTCCCTGCCTAGAGACAAAGAGCCAGCCACACATCCACACAGGAGCACAGAAGCCTCCAGACTTACCGGCTTGGTTTGTGGTGATGTTGACAGAGACGTGCTGTGGGGGGAAGGGACTCTTGCTGGAGACTCCATTGATGGCCTGGATGTCAAAGGTATAGGGGGTGTGGGCCCACAGGCTGCTGATGGAGACGCGGCACTCCGTCAGGCCCAGCTGCCTGGGTACAAACTCCACATTGTCGTCACAGCGGGAGCAGCTCCGGCGGTCTGCCCGGCACTTTTTGCAGATGATGTTGTAGGTCACATCATCCCGCCCACCTGTCTCCCTTGGAGGGTGCCACTCCAGAATGATGGACGTCTCATTGACGATGGAGATAACATTGCGGGGACCTGATGGGACGCCTGCAGGGAGACAAAGAAGGTCCAGTGAGGCTAGACATAAGCTTCCTTGTCCAGCAGCTCTCTTGTCTGCCTCTGGTGCATTCCCATCCTCATCAGTGCGCTTGCCTCCCACTCCTTCCTCAACCCCAAATGGCTATGCTTCAATTCATTTTGAAAGAAGAATAGGTGAACAGAGATGACAACTTGTCCCTAGCTCCCATTTCAATCATCTTCATTGAGGCTTTTCTTCTTTCAATCATGTGTGCCAAGGGAAAGACGGTTCCAGGACCTGGGTTTAAGGCCTTTTGTTCTCAGGATCAAGCCACATCCTCCAGCCAGGTTTAGGCTTAATAAAATGTATATATATTGAACATTTACTGGATTCTTTGTCTAATCTTAATTGGTGTAGAACTCAAGGGTAGAAGGATATGAGTGGCCTCTCCAAAAGCCCTAACATATTCTGAAATTCTGCACAAAATCTCACACATTTGGGATCTATGTGGTGTGTGTGTGGTAGCAGGGATGCATCTCTGTAGGACAGGCTTCCAGAGCACCTGAATAGATGCATATTTACATTGCACCAGCTTTGGTACATGAGAAAAGAAGCAGAATTGGGTGGGAAAGGTTCATGTAGCCACTTTGGGCCCCATGACTTAAGAAAACATAGGCGTGTGTTTAGACATTCTGCTAGCTGCTTTACATACATTACCTTATTTATTCCCCCCAAAGACCCCTACCAGGAAGATAAAATAATTATCTCAATTTAATAGAAAGGGGAAGTAAAGCTCAGAAAGGAGGCTGGCTATAGATCGCACAGGTCTGTAAGAACTGAAGCCAGTGTGAAAGCCCATACCTGCCTGATTCCAAAGCTCATGTTCTCAACTATAGCCCTACTCTGAACAGACCTTCTCTTACAAACCAGACGGGCTCACTGGGTCTCATAGAGGGCAGCCTCTTTCCTCTGGAAAGCTCTGTTTATGGCTACTTTTCACAATCTGGCAAAAACTGAAATGCCTTGTTGCAAAACTGTGGAAATCCTGGTGCTTCACAGAAGAGCAAAATATTGCTGAATTAACGGCCACAATGCTGGACATTTTGAGATTAAATTGGAGAATCTGCTGCCCAAAACCAGAACAGATCATAGCCTCAGGTTCCCAAGCCTGAGCCTTGCATCTCCTCAGTGTCTAACTGATAAAAATGAATCCTGCCCGGAAGCCCCCCTTTCGAATGGCAGGTCTGCTGGAGCAGCCACTTCAGATAGTAATGCATTCAGAATTCATGCACGTGACTGTCACCAGCTGAATGAAGACATGTGTAAAGTGGTTCATGCTGGAGACAGGAATCAAATGCCAACACAAAAAATGAGGGAATAACAACAAGGTCGGGGGGCACCAGGGAAGGATTCTGTGTTGAATCAGTCAACAGCAAGCAGCTAGAGCAGAAAGCAAATATTAAATCGGGTTCTATTAAAATATGAAAGAAAATCAGTACTGTACCATATAAAGCCCATTAGGCCTGAGCTAAAGCACAACATTCATGCACGCTTGTGACAGGGCAGAATTCATGAAGCATTTTTACTGAAGTCTTGCAAACAGCATTCAAGAATTCCCCACCCATCTGCCCAGGAATAAACATCCATCTCTTTTCAAATAATCACATAGTTAGTGCTGGGAAGGCAGTCAGTACTGTCCCAGGTAGGCTCTTACGGGGCTGGGCCAACCTTGTCCCACACTGCACAATTCATTACCATCCATATTGGTCACTGCCTGTCTTGGACATGTCTGTTTGCTTCTGATTGATGGGACTCAGATCACAAGCTCTCAGCAGTCAACACCACTCTTGTTAGTCTCACTTCTATAGCAGAGAGCCTAGACTCACCCGCAGGCCCCTGTTTCTCATCTCAAAATAAAGGCATTCACTGAGTGCTTGCTTTATACTAGGTGTGGGGTGAATCTTTTCATCTCATTGCATCCTTGGGACATCCTGAGGCTATCACTCAGAAAGCAGCCTTGGGTGAAGGGGCAGAGGCAGGCACTGACCAAGAGAGTGATCATCCATCCCTCTTACCCATTGAGACTTTCCTCCTTCAATTATTTCCTCTCTCTTTTGAGCTTCAGCTACACTCTCCCCACTGACTCCAGCTTCTCAATGTAAACTCATACAAGTCTTTGCCATTTTCAAACCAAAACATCATCACCTGGCATCTATTTACATTGCACACCCTCTCTTCTTTACTCTTGGCTCAGCCAAGCTTTTGCAAACAAGAGCCTACACTTACTGTCTTTCCTTTCTCCCTGCTCAGCCAACTGAAGCCTGGTTACTTCCCCACTTCTCTGCCATGAGTGCTTTTCTTTTGGCTTTCTATGTGACAAATCCAGGGAACACAATTCAATCCTTACCTTCTTTGACACCTGTGTAGTCACCAGTCAGGCCCTGGGAGCCACATCTTCTGTATCCCCTAACACATGGACCATTAGCACAATGTGTCCATGTTCCTCTACTTTTCCTTAGACATGTCCCTTCCTCTCTATCCTCATGGCCTCAGAATTCTGGGCCTCATCATTTTTCCTACCCTATTGCAAAAGCCTCCTAATTAATTCTCCAACATTGCTTCTGCATTTCTCTGATATAGTCTCTTCTGCCAGAGTGTGAGTTCTAAATTGCACATGGAGTCATAGCATTCTTCTGCACAATTTCCCCCCTGCTTCCTGATTATCCAAAATGGTTGCCCTCCTTTCCATGTCATTCAAGTCCCCGTGGGATCTTGCTTTTCTTGATCTCATCCCTGGCAGTTGACCTTCACCCCTCATATTCTGGCTAATAGAAATGTTCCTGAAATTTCCTGTGCACACTAAACTCTCTTCTTATCTCTGATCCTCTACACAATGTTTTTCCCTCTGTCACAAGTTCTTTTCCCTCTGTATCAACTTGAACTCCTGCTCACTCTTCAAGGTCTAGCAGCCATTACACTAGGACCCTTCCCTGAGGCCCAGCAGTCATGCTCTCCCTATCTGGGCTTCCACAGCTCATTTCCAGGTGCCTAAGTCAGATTCCATCATTGCATTGTGATAGTCTCTTCCTCTTTGTCATCCTCACCACACTGTAGCCTCCTGGTAGGCAGGGGCAGGTGTCTGGTCTATTTCTGTGATTCCTATCCCCAGACAGCACTTTGCCCTCCCACCTGGTTTTCTACCTTTGCTCAGTGCACATGGAAAAAGGTCCCACGTATATGCCCCTCTCCAGCGTGAGACAGGATGCCTTGCTGTAAGTGGATGGAGGGGCCTTGGAGAGGCCTTAAAGTAGCAGCAGTAATCAGTGATGACCCACTGCTTGTTACTCTGAGTGGCAGAGGCTTTGGTGAGGTAAATGTGGCAAATGAAGAGCTGGATGGAGAGTTTTGCCCAGTCTCTGATCTAGTGGCCTCCCTGACAGCTAGGAAGACCCACCCTTGTCGATGCTGCTCCATGTCTGTTCATTTGCTCCCAGCTGCTCAGGAAGAAATGCAGTGAGTTTCCTCCCCCACCCCACCCCCCATTCCAGGGGAAGGGTTTTTATCCATGTTGATTTAGTAAACGTCTTCATATAAAGCACCCACTGCCCGCTTCCCATTCATGTGTGCTTTTCAGAGCAAATGCATCTGTGGGGCATGAATAGGGGCTTGTGAGGGTCATGGTTGTTGAGTGCAGGAGTACATAAATCTGAAACCTTTCCTTCCAAGGAGCAGAAACAGACATTAAGGGCCTTCCCTGGAGAATGGACTCAGAGGGCTAGGAGAGCCAGACATGCCCTGCAGTGTATCATTCTCCTGCCTCCTTGAGGGCAGGGGTGTGTCTTGTTCCTCCCACAGAGCAAGTGCCAGTGCATATTTGTGGAGGTGACCAGAATCTGGGCCACAGAAAAATGACCATTCATTATTTACTCATTCACTCATTTACTCCCTTAACAAATACTCCTGGCATTCTTTTCAGCACTTGAGAGGCAGAAAAACCAAGACGGGCAAGCTTCTTCTCTTATAGAGCTTATATTCCAGTGAAAGAAAACTAATAGAATAGAAGGAAACAGAGAAATAAATGAAATTATTTTAAATAAGAATAAGTGTTATGAAAAAAAAAAAAAAAAGCACCAGGGCTCAGATGGCCTCCTAACAATGCTGGGTTCTGTCTCTTATTCTCATGAGGCCCACTCCAGGGCTGGCAAGCCAGGGCCTCATGTCTGGGTGGATAAAATGATGATGGCCCCAGGTGTCTGTGCTGTAGCATCCTGATGAGATGGGCATATTCCTGCAGGTAGACTGCTCAGTCTCCCTATGCCTAAATGAAAGTCTGACCAGGGTAGATTTGGCATCTGCATAAACCTCCCTGGAGGAAGATGCTAAGCCACTTCCCTACCCATCCAGGCATTGCCTCCTTGGCTTGGAGCCCTACTCTTGCAGGGAGTATTCATCCAGAATCTGGGCCCCCAGCAACATCTCCAGGAAGGAGGCCAATTGAGACCACTAAACAAAAACATTACAAGGGGGAGCAGAGAGGGAAGCCAGAACAGAGAAAGAAAATCTGCCATCTCCTTCAGCAAAAGACCTCAGTGAATGCAGTGGCAGGGCTCAGCACCGTGGTCTCCCTGTCTGAGGTCCCTGCTCTTCTTCATTTTTCTTAATTACATACAGACAGGCTTTTTGAAGCCTCTCTGATCTGTTGCCACGGTTACTTCTGATGAATGCATTCTGTTTAAAGGGCTAAGGAAATTCAGTCCTTTTAAAGGATGGGAGAAGTGTTGAGCTGTGATTTTCTGTTTGGGTGAGGAGGGAGTGTGGTTGGTCATAAGTTATGAAGATGGGTCTCCAATGTCCTCCAGGATGTGCCTGAGAGGTTGGCTTAGCCTGCATGGAGCATGATTGTCACTGGGATCAGAAAGAGTTAAACAGGATCCTTCTAGATCCACAGGGCCAGCCCAAGTGCTGCCATATTAAGATAGAATCTCCTGCTTCTTAATGTGATTTGGGCCAGATGATTTTTTAAAGAATGGTGAGACAGGGTGTGTGGGAGAGAGCGGGTGAGTTTATTTGTAGGCATTAAGCTGGAAATAAGAGCACTCCTGAGTAATCAAAGGGATAATCTGCTGAAGACAGGTAAGCCCCCAAAGCCAATTCTTTCATCAGGAATCTTAATAAGGCTAACCTTCTGGTCTCAGAATTTAGTAGTAAATTTCAGGCTAGTTCAAGGTGCCAAGCAGGTAGGGTCTAGCTCATCATGCATTGCTGAAGCCAGGGTCTGTGTCCTGGGATCCCTCCCCATTGGGTGCTGGTAAAGGTGGCAACCATGGTGGTTGTCCACAAGGTTGGAGCTATAACTTGGGAAAAACACTCCCCTGGAAAACCCCACATTCAGGCTGGGATCATGCTCCTCTGCATCAGGCCAGAGGTGGGGCCCTCCCTACTCTGTGCATGACCACTTACAGAATATGATAAAAGCGACAAAGCTTTTCCCCCAGAAAAGTGAACATGTGTTGGAACACATGATGTTTCAGACTCTGAGTGGGTTCTTAGTCCCCCGAAACCAACCGATGATCCTCCTAAGTGTTCACAGTAACCAAGTTAAAACATATTCTCTAGTTGGTTGACCTTGAGAAAGTGAACTTCTAAGTCTCAGTTTCCTTATCTGAAAGACGGTAGGTCAGAGAATTTAATGAGATGACATGCCTAAAGAGTTTAACTGTAGCTGGTCCACAGAGAAATTGAGTAACATCACAGGCTAGTAGTAGTAGCAGTATTTGTATTGTCATTATTGGATTATCTGGAATCTTCATCTGCTCATGTAATTAAGACTGACCTAATTCAGCCACCCTTTCTTGAGCAGAGACCTCTCATTCAGAATTATGCTAAAGACTGTGAAAGCCATGAGGTCACGGAACCTATGTTGGGAAAACCTGATGTAGGAGCCCATACCTAAGGAGTGCTGGAAACTGTGAACACATACAGTAAAGGAACAAAGCGGTACAGATGCAAAGGGTTACAGATGCTTGGGAAAAGACATGATCAGAGCAAATCAATAGATTCAGAGATGATCTCTGGCCCCTGTCCACAGAAACACCTTGGAGTCTGCCTGCCCCAATCTGCACCTTCCCGGCCACCTAGCCCCAGCAAGCACTTCTACCAAAGGGTAGAACCTTAGCCTTGAGCATGGGGCTGTGTCTCCAGAATGGGTCCAGTTCTTATTAGGTACTGGGCTTGTGACTTCTGTCTGTACCTGTATCCCTGCTTCCTGGACTCCCTAGAGGTAGCCTGACTTCGACTTGGTATCTGGTGTTCATTGTCCTCCCCTGACCTATGGGAAAGGAAACCTTTCCTTTACTCCCACAGCAAACTGTGCCCTCTTTTCATTCTCCCTTTAGGTGAAAGAATTGCAATGGGGTCTGGGAATGAGCCAGGAAGGACACTTGATACTCAAGACTCCTACGTATTATCAGTCAGGAGAGCAACAAATGTAATGTTCTCCATGGCTGAGAAGATTCAAGATTGTAGTTTGGAAAAATTACTTCAATATGAAGTTCAATATTGAATATGTACTTTAATATCGACTTTAGCACTCTTCAATATGGAATGAAGGTGAAGAGGTGGTAGAGAGGGTGACCAGAAAATGATATCAGGCATATGGATGGTGGGAGAGACTGTGGTGTGAGTGGCTGGGAAAGTAGCATGGTCCAGAATTCACTTTTCAAAATAAGGATTCTACCAGAGTGTTTCTTTCTCCGTTGGTTATTGTTACACAGCTACTTAAAGGAACCATGTCTGAGTGATTGGAGGGCTTCCTGGAGGAGGTAAAAAGATCTTTGAGATTTTACGGGGAAGTAGAATTCAAGAAGCAGAAGCAGACAGGGAAATGGGGGCTGTAGAAGTTTGAAGAGGTCTTCTATGGGGGCAAAATATGCAGAGAAAAAAGTCAGGCTGGTTATTATACCTAGCCCAAAGTATGGCACACAGGGCTAAAAGCAGGATGGGTTGGAGGATAACATAAGCCAAAAGAGGGAAAGTTTCAACTGTCAGGGATGTAGTACCATTATCAAACAAACATGAATTCAGCTTCATGTGCAGTGGTTGTTTCTTCTTGATAAATGGTTATTTGAAAACAATGCCAAAACAAAAGAAAACAACACCAAACCTTTATTCTTTCTAAGTAACATTTGTGGCTATGACACTCTCTAGCCTAAGTTCAGCTCTCTTCCTCTCCTTCTCTTGCTCCTCCTAAGTATGATAGTAATTCCTTTTCCATCATTCCCTCAACAGGAGCACATCAGACAGGAATGACTAGCATCCTAGAGGAAAGGGCTGTGATGTTTTGCAGCATGTTGGTTCAGGACCTTGGAGAGTGGCATAAGCCTGTGTGTTCCCTGTCCCTTTCACTGAGTTCTCTCGCCAACAGTGGGGGTGCTTCTAAAGATTCTATGTCAGGCATCATAATAAGACCCCAATAACAGAGGTCAGTGGTGCAAGGGTTGCCCTGTTTTACCATAGGGGAGGGAGGTTACTGAGGCAATATGGGAAACGAGGAATAAGTTACCAGGGGCCTGTGGAAACTAGTGGCCCCAAAATGGGCAGACTGGTAAGTCATTTAAAGGATGCCAAAGACATCCACCTCTCAATAGCAGAAGCTTGGAAGGGCTCAGGATCTTCAGAAAAAAACAGACCAAGAATTGTCTGCAATCTGCCGACAATGAATACCAGACATATGGGACATGGTTTTACTCAATATGGAATAAGTGGTGTCTGAAATTCTGAGGTGTCCCTTCAAGAGAGGGAATTGTGCTGAGGGTCCAAGGCAGCAGGGGCTGGCTAGAAGGTTGGTTGATGCCTGTCCCATCACAAGCTCAGGCATCCTTTGAGGCTCCTCTCCTCAAAGTGTAGGATATCTCTCTGGGGCAAGGAGGAGAGGGCATTAAAGCTCAGGGAAATCATGTTGGTCTATTTTTTCTAACAGCCATGTGAGCACAACCTTATCAGCGAAAATTTTATACTACCTTCGAAATCAGTTTTAAATGAACCCCAGTAGCAAATTACTAAGGATGGGAGGTCACAGATCTTCAGATACAGACAGAACTGAGTTGAATTCTGGATTTTGGCATAGCCTATCTAAGCCTCAGCATATGCACTGGTAAAATCTGCATGATGATCACAGCAACTCATAGGTGTGTTGTAATGGACTACCAATTGAGCAGTGTAAGTAAAGGGTTAGAACAGTGCCAGTCACTTAGGATGGCTTCTCTATTGGCAGCTGTAATTTTTAACTAATTGTTATATGGTAATAATGGTGCTGGGCATGGTGCTGGGCATGGTGCTTGCCTTCTAGGTGACCAAAAGGGCTCCCTGTCCCATTGCCTTCCTGTGGACACGGCTCTGACTTGATGAAACTTGTTCATATCACTGCCCAAATGACCAATTTTGGGTCCTTTCCCTGGAGCAGATTTCTACTTGCCCTTGAATTGTCTTTGGAACCAAGAAAGAGAAATTGAACTTTTGGATACTAGGTGCATCTGAAAGAGCAGTGGAGGTCAACATGGAAATTTGAATTTTCTTTTATTGTTAAATACTGTATGCAAAGTACTGTCTTAGGTATTTTGTGGATTACTTAATGTAATCTTATCTTTCCAACACTCTTTGAAGTAGGAACTATTGTCTACAGTTTAGTTATGAGAAAACTCTAGCTCAGAGTATAAAGAAACTTGCCCAACTCATGCACTGGTGGAACTGAGACTCGAGTGCAGGGCTGGCAGGTTCCAAATCTCATCCTTAACAACTCTTCCACCTGGGGTAGAGGCACCTAATGATGTACAACACAGCTGTGATGCAAAGCATTTTCTGGGGGCTGGGGGAAGATTTCATGGAGGCAGGAAGAAGCTCCTGTCCCTGAGGCATCTCAGCAGCTTCCCTGAGGAAACAGAACAACCATGATTCCAGGACTATGCTAAGCGAGTCTGCACGTGTTGCTCATTAGGGTCTTGGAAACACTGGGCCTGTACTCAGGCAATTCTCCTAATCATAACAGTTAGTAATAAGAAGAAATGATTAGTCAAAACAAGGAGGGACCCTGCTGAGAGGGATTTCAGGAGCATCAAAGAGCCTAGTGTTACACATTTTACCAAAACCAGTGTTTGTAGAAAGTACTTATTGTTTCTCCTGCTTCAATGGAGACAATTGTCTGGGAGAAAGAAAGTACATTATACATTCTGGGAAAAGAGACAGCCCCTCTATCTAGCCTAAGCTCAAGTCTGAGAGTCTACATTTCCTTGGGGCTGCAGAAGCGCTTAGAGGATGGCTGAGGCCCCTGGATCCTGGGAGGCAGTGCACCTCAGTAGGGAGGTATTTATGACTAGTCTCAGGTCACTGTCCATGTGGGAGAGGGATAGAAGGTTGAATCTTCTAGCTGTGGCCCAAGGTGAGGCCAAAGAGAGGAAAGCTAGAATATGCTCCCACCCCTGAAAATCCCCTGGAAATGCTCCAAGTCAAGAACTATAGGTCATGTCATCTTAAAGACATGACCTTCAAGACTGCTTTCGTACCCCTGAAATGCAGCTTCAAAAGCTTTCTACAGTGAGGAAAGATGCATCAGACTCAAAGAAAAAACTGGGGCTGAGTCTTAGCCTTGCCAAAGTGTGACCTTAAGCAGTCACTTATCTTCTCTCAGCCTAATCATTCACTGATCCTTGACAGATCAATCCATCTGTGTTTACTGAGACCCTCCTGTGTGCTGTGCTGTGTATGTGGGGTTATGAAAAGTTCACCGATGTCTACCCTGAGAAGCTGAAGGTCTGCAAAGGAGACAAGCACCTGCACAACAGCCACACAAACCACTGACTGACAAAGCTAGTGGAGATCTAACCCCCTGAGCCTGGAGATGGCCAGGCATTGTGCTCTAGGAACTTGGAGGGAACACTGCCCTCTTTATGGGAGAATCAAATGGCATAACATAGGTTAAAGCATTCCGTGATCCTTAGTGTACTTCATATGCATAAGGGACTGCCTGGTATAGTTATCTGGGAGTCCCTTTCCATCTATTCACTTTCTAGAAGGGAAACAGGGACCAAGTGCACACCTGTACAATTAAAAAAAAGAAGACTTTGTGCAGAACACTTGACCTGAAGGCCCTGGGAAGCAGGAAAAACATCTCCTTGCCTAGGGCCCCTGAGATCCCAAGCAGACCTCCTATATAGGTTCTCCCAGGCCTTCAGGTAGGGTCCTTGTGCCAAGCCCTGCTCACAGCACCTCTGATCTAGTCAGTCTGAGAAGAAGAATCCCCAGAGCACTTCCTGCTGAAAGATCACTATACCAGGCCACATCCTGCCAGGACAGGCTCCAAGGCATTTGCTGTCACTGGAGGCAACAGTCCAAGCAAGCCGGTTAGAGTCTTCTTGAAGTGCAAAGACATTGAGACACACTTCAGTCTTTGGCACAACAGAGGAATAGGTCTTACCGGACAGAACTACAGAGTTCCTTATTCTGGACATTATTTCTAATTGATGCACTCAGGCCCTGAACCACCCAAAACTACTCGTTTGATTTAGCATATCCTGATACAGCCCAGAGCTCAGTAATTCTCTCCACGCAGATGTGAGTGTGGAGATTCAGATCTGGATAGGAATTTGCTTTGCATCTGGAGATATGGTTGGTAGCCACTGGGCCAAAGTCCATCAGGCATGGAGGTCACATACGATGAAAGCCTTGCAGGTGAAGGATCTCAGCTCCTCGCAAGCCACTCTCAGGAGTGCAGAACCTGGGTAGTTCCACAGAACACACACTCTACTGAACTTTTGGATACTAGGCACTGATGAGGGAAGGGTATGGGACTTCTAAGGTGTTTCTTTTACAAGAAGACAACCATCTGGACCAGACTGGAGGAGTCCCTGCTGCATGCAGACAGGATGGAACCTCTGGGCTACTGTATGGTCAGAAGTCCTATCTCCCCACCATTCCTGAGAGATGGGGATGCCCGGGGAGGAGTCCTGCACCTCCACAGTCCATCAAAAATGATTAAGAGCCCCCTTCCTAGATGACAGAATCTTTTCTAGTTGTCATAATTTTCCATCTTTTTCTAGAGACTGCAGATCAGACTGGCATCAAGATAACAGCTGGGAAGCGACTATGGGTTAAATATTCATGGATAACTCATTCCATTTTCCTTGGGAATACACAGAAGACTCTTCCAGGCACTGGCTTATGCAGCTGTAAAAGAGACATGTGCTGCCTCTCTCCAGGTATCCAGAAAAGGCCCTGGTTCCTAAGACAACAATTCAAGGTCAAGAAAACAAAAAAGAAATTGAAAAAGGTAAGTATACTTTCCAGGGTGTTATACTTCACCCAAGAGAAAGTCCTGATTCTGACATTTCATAGACACAGTAATTCATGGCATGCAATGAAACCTTGGTGGTCAGTGTGTCTCTGGTGACAAACACCCTCTACAGTCCCTCCCTGTTGGCCAGCCTCTGTTAGATGTCCACTAACAGAAGATGCCCAGCGGAAGAAAGCTCACTATTCCCACCATTACACTGTCATCTAGTAATAATCATAACCTGTTTGAAAATGCAATAAAAATTATTTATTCACAATAGCCACAAAACCATAAAATACCTAGGATTAAATCTCACAAGACCTCTATGAAGATGACTACAAAACTTTACTGAAGAACGTAAAAGAAGACTTGAATACCTCATGCCTGGATGGAATAAAGAATATCATAAAGAAGAGAATCATCCCCAAAGTAATCTATATATCCAACGCAATTCCAACCCTGATTAAACAGGATTGTTTAATGAAATTTGTCAACCTGGTTGTAAGATTCATCTTGAAGAAAAAATGTTTAAGAATGGGATAGCTATTTTTGAGAATGAATAATATACAGAGACTTAGTTCACCAGTCATTGAGACATATCAGAAAGCTACCATCTTTAGGACAGTTTAGAACTGGTGCCAGAACAGACAGAACCACCAATGAGAAAGAATAAAGACAAACATACACAAACAGTTAGTACATAATAAAAGAAACATCTCACCAAAATGTGGACAATTCAGGTGGAGCTCATGGGATGTTATTTTTAATAAGATAAAAAAGAATACTGATATCACATCCTATGCAAAATAAAGTTCCAGATGGAAGAAGGAATTAAACACAAACACCATACAGAGAATTAAAAGGAAGTATAAAAGGCCAGGCTTGGTGGCTCATGCCTGTAATTACAGCACTTTGGGAGGCCAAGACAGGGGTATCACTTGAGTCTAGGAGTTTGAGACCGGTCTGGCCAACATGGCGAAACCCCACCTCTACTAAAAATACAAAAATTAGCCAGGCATGGTGGTGCGTACCTGTAGCCCAGCTACTCAGGAGGCTGAGGTGGGAGAATTGCTTGAACCCGGGAGGCGGAGGTTGCAGTGAGCCTAGATGCACCCCACTGCACCCCAGCCTGGGCAACACAGCGAGACTCTGCCTCAAAAAAAAAAAAGAAAAGAAAAAAAAGAAAGAAAGAAAAAGAAAAAGAAAGAAAGTATAAGAGAGTGTTTTCATGCCTTAGAGTGGGAAGGACATACATAAAATGTAGTCAAAAGCTCAAGACACCAATCTCCAAACCAGAAAGAAAAAGATGGTCAGATTTGAGTTCAAAAATTTAAAACCTCAATATGACAAAAAAAGTATCCATAGAGTTAAAAATAAGTGGAGGGCTGGAGGGCAGGGTGTCACATATAATTAATTGTCATCTAGAAATCAATTTTTAAATATAGAAAAAGGCAAGGGTTATAAACAGACAATTCCCAGAAGACAAAATAAATTGGTCAATAAACATATAAAAAATACACACTCATTTATAATCAGAGAAATACTAATCAAAATGACTAGGAGGTCAGCCAACTTGGCAAAAAATAAAAGTCTTGATAGCATCATCAGGCCAGTGTGTGGAGAAGCCTGATGCACACTGCTGTGAGGAGTGTACACTGGCCAAGGCCTCTGGGAAAGCACTTTGTAATATTGATTGGTTCTAAGTGCATGCACCCCGTAGCCCAGCAATTCTATTTCTAGGTGAATTTCCTCCACAAATATAGGGATATGCATTTTTGTGGCAGTATTATTGTTTATATTAATGAAACACTGAATGGGCCCAAACACTCACCCGTGGGGAACTGTATACTCGGTAGGGGTTGCTAGGGCCTCCCTGTGCAGTTCTGTTCTCTTCTCAAGCCTCACAGAAGACACCTTTCCCAGCCGCCTTGCATGGAGAGCGCATTACTAGTTCTAATCAACAAAATGTGATCCTTCCCCATCTTAGCTGGGATTCTACCATCAATTTGGTGCCAGGCCACATCAGAGGCAATAGTCCTCCTCCTTCCTGAGGGAAGTAGACTAGCACTGAGGGTGAAGAGCCGGAGACCTGAACCTTGTCAGGCCTGGAAGGAAATACAGGCTTTGCGGCTCACTAAGGTGGAAACTTGGGCAAGTCATTTAGCCCTTCTGGGCCGCAATTCCTTCATCTATAAATTGGAACTAGTTGTAATACCTGTCTTATAATCTCTGAGGTTAATTGAGAAAAACCATGTCAGAGGCTTAGCACAGGGCCTAAACTGTAGCAACACTTTAATAAATGCCAGTTATTAGTGTTAGGGGTATGCACATGTGTTCTTATTCCAATCAGCTATCACTGCATAGTGGAGCACCATGGCACACAGCATGGTAATGGTGTATGGTTTCTGTCTCCGAAGCCTTGGTGCTTCACAACCTGACCTGTGCAGATGGGTGTGGGTATGGGCATGGCTAACCTCGTAGAGCCTCATGCAGACCCTGTCCCCGGGCATGGGCACAAAGCCTGCCTTTCACTTACAGGGAGAGCCAATTCTCACCTGGTGCTCAGTTCCCCTTTGCTGACCGGTAGATGGCAATCTCTTTGTGAGAACTGAGTGGCTTTCTATTATTGCTCACGGAGTACTGGTAGGGCATGGCAGTGACCATGGGTTCCCACTGACCATTGCCCCCCACCCCACCCCAGCCCCCACCTTCTGGGCACCTCTGCCCCAGAAGAGACAGCCTGCACCTGGCTTCATCTCACTACACAGCTGCCATGCAAGTTCACTCCAACTTGTACAACTGAGCACCCTTCACTGCCATTTCCAAGGTAAGCCTGGAAAGGTAAACCTCTGAGGTGACTCAGAGGAGCTGCTTAAAAGGCCACCTTGGGCATCTCCTGCAAGTCTAAGCCACAGCCAAGGAGGGGCCAGCACACCATTCCTATTACTACCATTGCCACAACCTACTAGTCTCCAGAATGGGAAGGGGGGACAGATTGACCTTAGTGTTCAACTACCTCTAGTTCTCTATCTTTCAGCCTCTTGAAGACAAGCCACCCTTCCTGATGTGGCTTCAGAGCCAGAACACTTTTTATTTAATGGGGTGGAGGTAGTCTCTGGCACAGGGTAGAGGGAATCATAAGCCTTCTATAGGTTGACTTCAGACTGCAGCCTGCTCTGTGTCTTCAAAATCATCAGTGATTATTTATACATTGGAAAGTCCAGATTTTAAGCCCACAGCCAATCCCACATCATAGCAGTTCTCAGGTGTCTGGCTTACACTCGGAATTTTCCAGCCAATTATGGGGAAAGCTTCTCAGAAAAAGCAAACACACAGTTTCAAAATAAATCACTACAAAATGCTGGCTTTCACATACTATGGCACACATAATCCAGAAAGCATGGACTTGCTCATACTGACTGTAAGACTCATTCCTGTCCACTTTACCTAACTTCATACATTATTCAGAAACCCTCTTGGCAGGTATCACCAGAACCTTTTTGTACACTTCCATTTATGGAGAGATCCCTAGCCAGGCAGCCTCTGCTGTTTGTGGATATCATTCAGAATCTACCTTTATGCCAAGTGGAAAGTGGCTTCCCTCTAAATATCTGATCAGAGTCAAAGACAGTGGGATCCCTGGTCTTTGTCACACCCAAGTGAAGCTATCAGTGATGTGTGGGGGCCTGGCTTTAACATCCATGTGACTTCCACATGTATTATCAAACCAGGGAATCTGAAAAGTCACAGTCCTGGTTTGGGAAAGGTTGGCTGGTACCAGATTTCCAATACGGCAGCTGGAGACTTGGAGAATGAAGGAGAGTATAGGTAGTTTCCAAGAAATGTCAGGAAATATACTGGTCCTTGGAGAGGGTACAAGGCTGCAAGCTCAGATGTAGGGACAGACTTTGAGAAGCATACTGATAAAAGGTGGGTATACAGACAGGGGCCCACCAGTGTAATGGGATTCAGGGTAGATTCTGAACCTGGCTTTGGGACAACGTCAGTGGTCAGCAACAGAGGGTGCAGTGGATCAATACAGGTTCCAGGACTGACTGGCAGTGGTGACTCTGAAAAGTGACCACCACGAGGCACTGGCAAGAGGTCTAGGAGTGAGCCACAGCTCAGAACCCACTGTGAAATTTGGGCTTGGTCTCCGGCCAAATGAAATCGGGATCTGGTGCCATTATCATGGATGGGAGAGGGAAGACAAAGGGGACCAAAAGGCCATCTGGGGACCACCTGTGAGAAGCTAGGGACCAAGATGGTAGCACAGGTTGTACACAGATTTGTAATCACATTGTGATGGGGTAGAGACAGGGGAGTGACGGAGTCAGAATTTAGCTAACCTAGGATGGCTCTCCAGGAGAATTTGATCTAAAAGCCTTTGCACTTATACTTTTAATGTTTTTTTGTTTTTGTTTTTGTTTTTTTGAGACAGAGTCTCACTCTGTTGCCCAGGTTGGAGTGCAGTGGCACGATCTTGGCTCAATGTAACCTCTGCCTCCTGGGTTCAAGCGATTATTCTGCCTCAGCCTCCTGAGTAGCTGGGACTACAGGTGTGTGCCACCATGCCTGGCTAATTTGTCTATTTTTAGTAGAGACAGGGTTTCACCATGTTGGCCAGGATGGTCTCAATCTCTTGACCTCGTGATCCACCCGCCTCGGCCTCCCAAAGTGCTGGGATTACAGGCGTGAGCCACTGCGCCTGGCCATGTTTTTTTATTTTTAATTGCATATCTTAGAGACTCAAAACCCACTTCTTAAACATTATTCATAAAAACCCAAACAAAGACAACAATTTATTGAGCGCTGTGCATGTGTCTAACACTGAGTTAGGCATTTTACATACAATTCACAATGGACACAATAATAAACAATATCTTCATTTTGGGGGACATAAAAATAGAGATTCAGATAAGTTAGGTAACCTACCCAAGGCCACACTGTGAGGAAGGAGTGGAGTTGAGAGTCAACCCTGGTTTACCTGATTCCACAGTAGGGCTCTTACCACTTGATTGCATTGGACACACCTGTTCTGTAAGGTCATGAAGCAGATTAAAAAAAAAAAAAATCAAATCAGCATGTCAAAGAGCTTCCAGTCCAGTGAACAGGCATGATTCTGGTACCAGAATAGCTCTGAATAGCTGAGAATGTTCAGGGTGTGCAAAGCAAGGCCTCCTCCTGCCTGGGGGAGGAGGTGAAAGGCTGGTAGAGGACAGAGGATGAAGAGCCACTCACTCCTGACTGCCTTCGCCTTAGAGGTGAACAATTGGAGCAGAGAATATTGAAGAAGCTGAGCTGTGGCAACAATTAAGTTCCAGCATCCATTCCAGGCCAGTTCTGCCTTGGACCAGAACCTACAAATTTGACATCAAGACAATTGCCTGAGACCACAAAGGAGCATTCATGGCAAGAGGGGACCCTAAAGTCGTGGAGAGGACAGCTTTGTTCTGATTTTTAAAATAGAGAAGGGGGTAGATTACATGGATGCACTTCACCTTAATCCCCTCCTTCTGGAACTTCACAAGTAAATCAGTGCTTTGTGAGCCTCAAGGAAGACCGACAAGAACTTGTGTGTGTTCTCTACGTGTAAGTCAGGCCAGTCAACATTCTTTCTTTCTCTAAAAATTTATTATCCTGCAAAGAAAAAGAGTATAGAGTATAGAGTAAACCTAGATTTCCACAAGAGTAACTTCTAAAAGTATACAAATACTTGTATATCGAAGGAAGAAATGTTAACTAAATAATAGTGCCAGTGCTTGGATTTTAGCTGCTTTGAAAATTACATCAAAGTAGGGTAGACAACTCTGATAATAGTAATAAAATCAAATAGCTTACTTTTATTGAATTATTCCTGTATGCCAAATATTGTTTTATTTATTTATTTATTTATTTATTTATTTATTTATTTACCTGAGACAGAGTCTTGCTCTGTTGTCCAGGCTGGAGTGCAGTGACACGATCTCGGCTCACTGCAACCTCCGCCTCCCGGGTTCAAGCGACTCTTCTGCCTCAGCCTCCGAGTAGCTGGGACTGACTACAGGCACATGCCACCACGCCCAGCTAATTTTTGTATTTTTTTTTTTTTTTTTTTAGTAGAGACAGGGTTTCACCATATTGGCCAGGCTGGTCTTGAACTCCTGACCTCATGATTTCCCTGCCTTGGCCTCCCAAAGTGCTGGGATTACAGGCGTGAGCCACTGTGCCCAGCATAAATGGTATATTGCATTTAATTCCCATAACAGTGCAGTGAGGCAGATTCCAATATTATCCCCATTTTATGGATTAGGAAACAAGACAGAAAAGCTTTGTCATTTGCCCCACGTCGCTGTTCAGTAGTAGAGCAGGATTTGAACCTGGGCATAGGCTCCAGAGCCCACACTCTTAGCAATTATACTAACACTGCCTGTTTGAAAGATGATAAAAATCAGTATTTAAAATGATCTGTACGTGAAAGTGCACTGTGCCTAAATCCACAAGGCAAAATGTCTGAAATCATACTGATAAGTGCACATAGGGGAGACCCAAACAGACAGCATTTCCTGAGGGGACAAACAAAAGCACTGGCTGTTTAGTGGCTGCCACATATGGTGGGAGCTCACAGTTTCAGTGACTGCAACCAAAGTGAACACAAGGTTGCAATATCCCAATCACAAGGAAAATCCATGACTTTTCTACTGAACCTTGCTCTGGAGTGAGGATCACAAGTCTCATTCTGGCTGCCATATTTTGAGAGCTTTATTGATAAATGTGAGAGATTCAGAAAAGGCCAGCCAGGAGCCTGGACAAATGGCAGAGGGGCAGGGGCGTGGGTCAGGAAATTTGGGGAACAGTTAAAGCAACAAGTGTTTAGCCTCAAGGAGATAATTTTAAAAAGATGGGAACATTGTCCTTAAGCATTAAAATCACTGGCCTGCTGAGCCAGTGGTCCCTAAGGACCGACCAATGGCCAGGAGTGAGGAAGGAGTGCCTAATCTGAAGTCCAGAAGGCCTCTCCCCCAGCGATGGGTTACTGCTGTTGGCAGTGGAGTGATGCTGCCCTGCACAAGACATGAGCTGTCATCAAAAATGCTCAGAAAAATAAAAGTGGCATGATCGCCTCTGCCTCTCGGGGTTACTGGAGGGAGAAGGCTAACATTGGGAGGATTTGGGGTGGCAGTGCTCCGAGTGTCAACAATCTGTGACTCCAAATACTCTTATGAAATTCTGAAACAGACATGTTAGCTTGTGTGCCTGGCTTTTAGTTTAAAACTTAGAGCTATACAATTCCTCAAAAAGGTTATACTCACTTGGGTCAAACAACTATGAAAAGAAATTGTAGATTACAGAAGTGTGAAAGCACATTTACACAGGCAATGCTGACCCTTCCTGATGTGGCAGTGACAGTTATAAATAGCTTCCAGCTTGCAGTCACACTCCCTTTTTGCATCCAGATGTATAAACCATCTACCAGCATGGGGCGGGGGCCAGCATGGGGTGGAGGCCCAAATCTAGGCTTGCCCTCTGACTTTTATTGATCTTTGACCTTTGTCTGAAGTTCACCTCAAGGAGAACACAGACTACCTCCCCTTCAAAAACACAAATGTATTTTTTAACGGGCAACATGGATTACATATCGGGGTAATATCAAACAGTCTCTTTACCTATCGAATAGAACACACAGGGTAACTTACACTAAAGCCCTGGTCAGCGATGGGTAAAACTCAGCTGGAGCAAAGCAGCCTTCTTTTACCATTTTGCAAGCCCTAGATTAACCCAAGTAAACACTTGTCAAAAGGTCGACTTTTGAAAAGTATTTAAAATTCACAATAGCAAAGACTTGGAACCAACCCAAATGTCCAACAATGATGGACTGGATTAAGAAAATGTGGCACATATACACCATGGAATACTATGCAGCCATAAAAAATGATGAGTTCACGTCCTTTGTAGGGACTTGGATGAAGCTGGAAACCATCATTCTCAGCAAACTATTGCAAGGACAAAAAACCAAACACTGCATGTCCTCACTCATAGATGGGAATTGAACAGTGAGAACACATGGACACAGGAAGGGGAACATCACACACTGGGGACTTTTGTGGGGTGGGGGGAGGGGGGAGGGATAGCATTAGGAGATGTACCTAATGCTAAATGACGAGTTAATGGGTGTAGCACACCAACATGGCACATGTATACATATGTAACAAACCTGCACGTTGTGCACATGTACCCTAAAACTTAAAGTATAATAATAATAAAATTTAAAAAATAATCACCCTCATTGTATAGACATGCAGGCAAGCAAGGAGTCCCCAATTTACAACACTAGATTCCTGTCTCATGTGGAATGCTTATTGCCCTATTGGCCTGAAGAGCTCCTCCCTGCATCAGCAGCCTCAGAGGTTTCCTCTTGGTCTGATTTCCTCCCAGGTGAGCTGGGGGCCCATCACCCATTTACACTGGCTACCCTATGGATCCTCCATCTGAATTCAGGAAAATGGTGCCCATCAGTCACTTTCCTTCTGTTTCAGTTTCTCCTTCAGCCCTCCCTGAGCTCACTCCAGCCACGTTGTGCTTCCTGGTTTCCATTTGCTTCTTTCCCTGGTCACTGCTCCCAGCCCCAGCTAACGATGTCCTTTGCAGGTCTTCACACTGCTCTAACCACTCAAGAGTGAAAATGGGCTGGGCGCGGTGACTCACGCCTGTAATCCCAGCACTTTAGGAGGCTGAGGCGGGCGGATCACAAGGTCAGGAGTTCGAGACCAGCCTGACCAACATGGTGAAACCCCATCTCAACTAAAAATACAAAAATTAGCCGGGTCTGGTGGCGAGCACCTGTAATCCCAGCTACTCGGGAGGCTGAGGCAGGAGAATCACTTGAACCTGGGAGGTGGAGGTTGCAGCGAGCTGAGATCATGCCACTGCAGTCCAGCCTGGGTGACAGAGTGAGACTCCATCTCAAAAAAAAAGAGTGAAAATGAAATAGAAACTGAGCCAGAACAGGTGGGGATTATTCTAAGAAGTAGTGAGACCCTCCCTTGAACCACTCAGATAAACACAGATGCGTTCATACATTCACACTCACATCACACCCCACCCCTCCTCTCTCTCACATACATATTCACAGCCCCCCTCCCTGCAGCTTTCCAGCCTGGCACACAGGACATTGATGGGGAGGGGAAGGCCCTGTGGTTCCAGTCTGTGAGAATTCACCCAATGGCCTTTCTCCTCAGAAGTCATAGAGCAAAGGACAGAGGAACATGACCCAACTCTAAAGCAATGTTCCCAAACTTTCACAGCCTTCAGAGTTACTTGCAGGGCTTGTTAAAACTCTGATCACTGGGCTCCACCTCCAGAGCTTCTCATTCAGTGGCTCCGGGTTGGGGCTGAGAATTTTTAATTTTAGTAAGTTCCTAGGTGACACGGAGGCTGCTTGTCCAGGGACTGCATTTTAAGACCACTGACCTAAAGGAAACCATCAGTGGGGATCTTACTGAGCATGATGCAGCAGATCCTGTGCCCAAGACCAGAGGGCTTATAAGCTGATGTCCTTACAGACCCACAATGCTCTATGGCCACCAAACCTGGCTGCAGAGGCCACCTGCAGAGGACATCATTCTGTTTCTGTCATGCCAAGGCCATTTCTACCCTCTAAACCCTATGCACTCTTCTCTATCCACCCTGCTTCCCTGGGAAGATCAGGGTCTAGGCCCTGGGAATGTCCCAGTCCTGGGCAGTCCGTCCAAGGGACATGATCCTTATGCCACAGGGACACCACCCCCCCACCCCACCACTGCCCTGTCGTGCCTTGGGTAAAAGAGGGAAACAACTGCCAGCACCTTAAAAAATGAAACATGAACTTAAAGGAGAGAAAACAGACTATGTAGGAATGAGAGAAGGAAGAGCAGATTCTTATCCTTCTCTAAGCAAGGTAGATTCATGAGTGAGAATAACACCCAATCACTATCATTGCCATGATGGTTTGCAACATCACTGAGGTCATGGAATTAGAGTCAGACAGACCTGAGTTTTCATCCTGGAGCTTCACTTGCTTGCTGGCTTTTAATTCTCACAACCTCGTAATTTGAGTTCCAGCATACCCAATTTTATCCAGGAGGAAGCTCGTGTTCCAAAAGGCTAAGTAACTTGCCCCAGGTCTTACCGTCAGGAGCCAAACTCAAAACCCCTGCCCCTGCCACTAAGCTTCCCTGCCTCTCAGTGGCAGTCAGGAGGGAGGACAGGGATGGCCTCCAGGGAAACCCTGAAAGACTGGCAGGCACTGTGTCCCTCATCTAAGGGGTCGGCAGGTGGGCTCAAAGGACACAATGACCCCTTTTTCATTCCATTTCTATGATCAAAACTGCAGAGGGAAGTCCATTGCATTTGAAGAAGAAATAAAAGAAACAAGGCAAGCACTAACTTGCCTCTGTGATCCATCAAAATTTCTTCCATATGAGTGACAGAAAAGGGGTTTTTGTGGTCAGCAATGTAACAAGGTAATTATTTTCACACCAGTCCTTCTGTATAGTTTTTCACAGACAGCAATTTTATAAGGCATAATTATCTGTTTTCACCTGCTTCATAAATTCCTCCTTTCCATTTCGTCCCCCAGTAAACTAGAAATTATTTAAAACAGAAGCCAAGCCCTGCAACATGTTACGGGGTTTCACATTGCTATGCACCTCCAAGTGTGTTCCTGGCTGCCCCTCTGCCCGGCTGACCCCACCATGTCTCCCTTGCCATCTGGCCCTCCTATGGAAGGAAGTGTGTCTCAGTGTGAGGAGCTGCTAGGCCGCTGCTGCCTGGGAATGGAAAGCCAGTATTGTGAGCCATTGCTCCTGCCCAGCTTCTTGGCACCTCTCATTCGGGGAGAGCGAGCTCGGCAGTTTCTCAGAAGCTCTGCCTGTGCCTCCTTCCTTCTCCCACTGCACACCAGGTCACAGGGTAGGGCAGTCACCTTCTCATTTGTTTTCAGCAGGATCTTTAGGCCAAGGCGACTGTGTGCTTTGGGACCATATCATGGATTCTGCTGTGATGCTCGGTGATGGCGTCAAGCCTGGGCTCCCCCAACAACATCACTTTTATTTTCAGATATCCAACATCCTCTCACGCTGGAAGCTTCAATATCTGCTGCAATCTTCACACTTTCCAGGGATGTAACCAAAGCAAGTTCTAACATCGATTGAGAGTTTACTATGAACCAGGCACTGTGCCAAGGACTCTACAATACTATTTGACTGAATCCTCATAATAACTCAGAAAAGCATACATTATTATGAAGTCATGAGAATAAAATGACAGAATGTAAGAAAGCTTAGACCAAGGATTTAGACCAAGGTCACAGAGAAGGCAAGAGACAGAATCAAGATGGAAACTTTTGTCTCTGAAGTGCCAAAGCCCATCTTCCACCCACTACACGAAATCAAGGATTCTATGAGCTTTCCCAGAACCCACTCAAGACTGAGGCAGTTTGGGTATGCCAGGATTCACCAGGGAAACTGAGGGCTTCTGGGCAGTGCCTCAGAGAGCACTACAGGGAGGAAGGCAGCGGCTTTTTCAGCAGAAGCACAGCAAGCCCAAAGCTCAGAGCTGGTTCCTCAGTCTATAACCTTCCAAACCCCTCCCTGCTGGTGGGGCTGCACCTTCCCCTTGTTCCCTCCCATTGTCTTTTCATATGACCCCCTCCCTTTACTGTCAGTAGCCCTTCAGTAACTCCTCACTGAAGGTGATCCCCACTGTCCAGGTAGTCTGTCTTTATTCAGGGAGTTTCATGAGCCGGGAGTGGTGAGGAGTCACTTGTCACCTGCCTCTAGCTATCCCCTAAGCTCCCACCTCATTCTATATCTGGCCTAGGTTTGAGGGAAGAGGCATCCTCTTGGATATGAGCAAGTACTGGGAAGATCTAGAGCTGCAGGTCTGGGTAGAAGTGAAGGGGGGAGAGAGAAGAAGGAAGAAGGGAACTAGTCGTCCAGAGACCAGCAGCAGTGATGTGACTGCAGACTCAAAATACAGAGCTCTCTAAGCCACCCTCCTCTGATGTCATTTGGAGCCCACACCAGCCCCTTTGACACCTTGAGGTGCACTTGCATCCCTGCGCAGTCCACTGACAAAATTCAAGGACAAGGCTGGACACACAGAGGCATCTCAGAGATCAAGGGGTGGAGGGGTCCCTGGGTCTCCCAGTAGATTAAAAAGAAAAGAAACAAATGCCTAAACAGGGCTGCAAAAGGTATCATACATTCCAAATGTTTATATGAAATAAATTAACACTTGTAGCACTACAAAAATACAATGACTATATGTGTGCCAGCCCCAAGAGATTAACAGGATTCATTAAAAATATTAATTCTTAGTGCATTATAGGTTTTATAGCCCTGTCAAATGACACATTTTAAAGTTCTAAAACTTGTTCTAAACTTTCCAATACTGCCAGTGAATGAGTGTGACTACTGATATAATCCATTTAAAGCCAACGGCTGCACACTAAACCTGAGGCCCCTCCAGACTTCCAGGCCTCGGCTCTTGATCTCTCCTGACACTGCCTCCCTCCCTTATGCCCACAGGACCTGAACACTGTAGATGTCCACTGCCCTGTACATTTCAGAAAGACAAAGCTCTCCTTCTTTACCTGGGTACCCACAGTGCCCGGTCAGGTTGTGTTTATATCCTGATGGAATGGACAGAAGAGTGAATGTGCAAAGTGAACCAGCACCTGTGCCTTCTCCACCCCAACCAGTGTGTCTCAGGCTGGGCTGGGCCCTTACACTCCTGCCCTGTTCAACCTGCTGAACCAGCAGGAGCCCCAAAGCCACAGTACAGGGCTGTGCCTTGCCTCAACAACTCCAGATATGCTCCTTGTATCTGAAAAATTATTTACTGTGGTGATGTGCAATGCCTTTTTAAGAGAACAGATGGCACCTCCAATTAGAATGCCTTAAAAGGAAACCCTAATGAGATTATGAAAGCCAACAAATTGACTTTTTCATACAGTACTTTCCTGGCACAGAATAAATCAAATATATAATGAGGTTCAATAAAATAATAGATTTATTTATACTTGTTTTGCCTAGCATGGCATTGCACCTCAGCCCTGCCCTATGGGTCCCCTCAACAAGTGCATGTCCCTGCAGACCAAGGCAGAGAGCTGGACAGTGCATCTGTGAGCTTCTCTCAGGCCTGGCCACCACAGACACACGTGGCTTTGATTCAGCGATTTCTGGTCCGACCCAAACATGCTAAAGCCTGCTATATCTGGAGAGTAGAGGCATGTAAAGGGTGTGGTGGCTGTAGTCACACATATAGGCATGTCTAATAATCACCTCCACTCTGGGTAAGATGGGGACACTGTGGCGGGACTATAGGGAGCATATGTAACCCCAGAGCTAACTGGACCAGAGACAGGAGGAAGACGCCTATAAGGTATGATTTATTATTAATTATCATTATTAAATTATTGTCATTAGTTTAGACATGGGAGTCTTGTTATGTCACCCACACTGGAATTGAACTCCTAAGCTAAAGTGATCATCCTTCTTCAGCCTCCCAAGTAGCAGGGAGTACTGGTGCATGCCACCATGCCTGGTTCAGGTCCAATTTTAAGGAGGGTAGACTCGGGATATGAGTAGGTCCAGTGGAGTGAGGATCTAGAAAGTATATACTGGAGGCTTTGGGAAATTTCTGCTTTTTTACCCCCCAGGTATTAGCCAGGTATTAGTCCTGCTGGTTCAAGCACATCAGATCATATGGCTGGAAGACAGGCCTTGAGAGAGAGAAGAGAGAGATGCTGTAGCAAGGAGGGCAGCAGCACATCAACATTCTGAGCATTTAGTCATTGGTCTAACTTTCCTCTAGGTGACCATACCCAGGGACAGGATGGATTTACAGGGTGTGTCTGCTGAAGTGGGAAGCTGGGAGGTCGAGGCTTCTATTTGCATGGTTGATTTGTAGAGGGACGCTGGCCAGTAAGAGGGGTTAATGAGAAGGAATGGAAAGGAGCGTTTTCAGGAGGAATACTGTGAGACCCTGGGCATATACTTTGGCAATCATGGAGACTAGTCTTTGGTCTGAACATCCAGGGAGCAATGATTCAGCATCCTTAAGTAGTTTCTAAAGAAGTGCATTAAACAATGCTTTTTGGGCTTATTGAAGACCACCAGGGCAACCTCAGAAATCAGTGGAGGAGACAGCACAACAGAAAAGCAGGACCTCTGGTCAGCAGAAACGATCATTTTTGTTAATATTAACCCACCAGAGAGAGAGGTCTGTAGAAAATCAGTTTACAAGAGGATGAGCTTTTCCTCAGTTCAAATCTATACACATTGATTGAACTCAGGAACTTGATCTAGAAGATACTTTCATTCCCCCTCTTTACTCAGTAAAGGTTACATATACTACAAGGCTGGAATTAAGTAATTATTCTACTAGGAGTCCAGTCACTTTTTCTGTTCATCAAATAGAAAGTATAAATGAAATATTCTTCTGTGCTGGGGATGGATGGAAGGGATTTGGTCCAAGGAGGTGTAAGGAAAGGTCCCTGCTCACAGGGATCCAGGAAGCATTATCCAATGAAGAAGAAAATTCTAACATATTAGAGGCTAACCTGGAGCACTGACTCCCAAATACAATGGGAATACTGAAAAGAGAGGTCATCCCCATTTCAGGGCTACAATGCTCAGAGAAGTAGGAGCAAATTATCCAAAGTACAGTGCAGGGACAGTAGTTATTGCCTCCTCCCACAATTATGGGGGAGAATATTGGGAGAAATGCACCCCTTCTCACATCCCTATCCAGAGAGCGTAGCTGCCTTTCCCCGTTTTTGGCAGGGAGACTTATTTTCCCTCTATATGATATAATGGGAGAGTGATGTAGCCAATGCATTAGCTCTGGTCCCTAGAATTTCTGCCTTGGAGATGCATTCTGTGGTCAGGCCACTGGTCTTGTCATTTGACAGGAGCACAAGTGCTACATCAGGCTGGGCATTGGAAGGGACACAAGAAGATGAATATATGGTCCTGGCACACAATAGTCTTCATTTGGTAACTGAGATAAGTACAGAATGACTGGACAATTAACAAAATGATGAGCACTCTGAGGGGAGTCTGGTTACAAATATACACGAAACCCAGCAAAGAGATCGGAGATGCTCAGCTATAGGCACCAGGAGGGACTTCTTGGAGGAAGTGATAATAGATCACGATTTTGCATCCAAAGAACTCTCCAGTCTGACATCTGATGAACAGAAGTTATCTTGCTGGGGTGGGAGAAGGCCCTCTTATATGGGAAGAAGGGGGAAGAAAAAAAATGTAATCTTCACCCAGCGCTACGTAGGGACAAGACCCCTGAACTCCGAGCATAGGAGTTGTATGTTTCAGCACCATGGCCAGCAATTCTGCTTCGCTCTAGGATCAAAGGATGATGTCTTCTCTTCCCTGCCCCAGACCCACCACTTGCATCATCAGGGAACCAAACTCCCCAGCCCAAAGCCGTTACTAGACACTTACTAGTGCATGCCACTTCTGGAGGGTCAAAGTCCGCTCGGTAATAACCGGTCCGACAGGTGCAGATGGGAGACGCCTCTGCAGGGGAGCGGCTGTTGGAGGGGCAGTGGGAGCAGCCTTCAGCTTCCTGGCTGGCCTTGAATGTCCCTGCAGGGCAAGCTAGAACACAAAGAGACCATGTGATAATTAATGGAAGTGTGGCAGCCAGAAACTCTTCCCTACAACCGGAAAAGGAGTGTCTTCCTCTCTAAAAAGAACATTAAGATGCCCCTCTTGTACCAAGAGAGCAGCTAAGGTTGAGGAAACCCATATTTAACACTTCCAATCCTTCAAAAATCCTTTGTGAAATATACCTTCTTGGTACCAATGACCTCTCTCACTTGATCAAAATGGATAATAATTCTTCCCTTCCAGGTGTGTCAAGAGATTTAATTGAGAAAACAAATCTAATGTGTAGCTCAGTTCCTGGGACATAAGTGCTCTATAAATGGTTACTCCCTCCTCTGTCTACCTGGTTAACATCCATGGCCTTTCCCTGAGCCACTCACTAAAGACATCTCATCTTATGGCCTCAGATAGAAAGGGGTCCTAGGTTTTTCAATGACATGTTGGACCCACGGTTTTTTAAGGCCATGTTGCAGCACACATGAGGAACACTATGAGATGTATTAACAAGCTCTTGCTATGAATGATGGCAAAGGGCTGAAATTCATAAGTGATTCTTTAAAACTAAATTAGAGTGATTTCAAGGTTACTGCCTTAACAACATCATTCTCCTTTAATTGCATTTTGATATGCTTTTGGGGGTGGAGCAAGGAAAGGATGACTTTGCAAACAGCACACCAGGGAACGTGTCACACACTTGGTGTCATCTATCATGCACATGGCAGTGGGGAAGGTTGGGAACACCTGATACAACCTGATCTCCACTGAAGGGGCCCTCATATGTGCAGCACATCCTCTTAATCTCCTGTGGGATCAGCCTATAATGAGTCATTCTCTGAAAAGTTTGGCTCCAAGCTGTCCTTCGGGTCTTAACTTTGTCTCATCTGTAAAGACTTTTGAGCCCAGACATCTGGTCTCTTCCTTGCTGATCCCTCACAAGATTGATCCTGCCTACCCTACTTCCCCAAGGCCTCTCCTTATTATCTCAGCCCCCACTCTTCCTGTCCCCATGAAACCTACTCTGGCTCATCCTCCTTTGAGACTGGGTAAAATTTACTGACTGGTCGACTTGTTTGGCTTTCTCACACACCTCATTACTTCATTCAACAAACATTTACTGTGTTCCTGCTGAAAACATGACATAGGGAATTCAAGAATAGAGCCTGCCTTCAAGGAGCTCTCGATCCAATGAAGTCATATAAATCTAATACAATGTGATCATTGTATAATGGAAGTGCCATTATAATGGTTTCTACTTATAGAAAGCTAATCTTCTCAAATGTATTGTTCCCTCCTGGAAAGTGCAGCATATTCTTTAATAATAGCAGTAGCCACCATCTGTTAACTTGTCTTGTTAAGTGCTTTCCATGCGTTACTCTATGGGGTAGCTATTATTATCTCCATTTTGCTAATGAGGAAACTGGGCCATGGAGAGGTTACAAAAGTTACCAAGGATCACACAGTGGGAGAAATGATAGTGATGATGTACACACAAACTATTTGAAAAATATCCACTGCTTTTCTGCTAAGACAAGAAGAAAGAATTGTTTCCTATGCTGTGAAAGTTATCTCACTCCATTGCTCACTTAAGGTGAGGAAAAGGTTTCAGTTTCTCCAGACGTGTGCTGGGTGGGGTGCCATTTTGGACAGGAAGGAATCTCCGAAACACAATGTTCTGGAATGGCACAACCCAAATGTGTCCCATGGGATCCACATTCTTTGGATTGTTAACACCTATGACAAAAGGGTACTATGGCCAGATATTTTGAAATGCTGATTTTAAAAGTTCATCTTATTCTTTGTTGAGAACTTTTTAAACTTTTAAAAATGCTATGTTTTTTCACCAAGAAGCCTTACTTTGCAGAGCATCCCCTGGGATCAGGGAAGACACTGGAGTGAATGTTGTTTCCCAGGTTTGGGGAAACAATGTCAGTTGCGACCCATGTAAAAAGGGACGACTTCCTGACTCATCTCAGCACATTCAGAAGAAACTTCTTTGTAGAAAGAAAAAAGTACTGTTTGAGTCTTTACTAAAGATCTAACACATAAAACATGAAAGGGAGAAGCTCTGAATGGCAAAAGTATCCGAGGAGACTTTGGCTTACTAATCCATCTTTCCCAGCCCACTCATTACGGTTCCTCTCTCTGTTTTTCTCCCTCTTTCCTTTTCTTCTTTCCATATCTCTCCTCATTTCCTGTGAGAAACACTTGCCACTTTTCCTAATAAATCCCCAGCCTTCCTGGCCCCGTTTGGTTCTGCAGCCAGTGAATACAGACAAATCCTAGGCCTGTGCTGCCTGGACTCGGCAGGAGCTCTGTCTGGCCCCTGCCGTGCTGTAATTTTCTTAATGTACCAGTCCAACAAGAACAAGGTGTTTTCCATTTCTTTCCAGCACGTAAAAGCCTCCTCACTTTACATTTAATAAGTTAACAGCATAAACAATTGTCTTGATATCCACAAGTGGCAGGGGGATGTGGAAAGTGCCTCCTCTGAGGTTTCTGATGGAGGACAGTAGCTCTGGGTGACTGAGTCTCTGAATTCCAAGGTGTCCACAAGAGGAGGAAGTGGAGGTGAGGAGGTCCAAGCTGGACATCAGGGAGAGAAGCTTGGGGAGTGGTTGAGGAGAGAGGTTCCAGGAAGGGGTATGACTCCATTCTCCCCAGAGAAACAAGCATCTGGAAATGGTCAGACAGTCCTGAGTTCAATTCTTGGCTCTGCTAGCTCCTAGCTTGATGAACACTGGCAAGTTATATCATCCCTCAGAGCCTCAATTTGCTCATCTGCATAAAAGGTCTATGAAAAAGAACTGTAAATTTCTCACAATAACTCCCACAGATTATTAGAAATTAATAAACTCAAATATTAAATGTCGCTAGCATCAATGTGTGCTAAATAATGCTAACTCCTCTCCATCCCAACTTACCCACTCCTTTAAAGCACAAAAAACAAGGTTTCTTTGCAGGGACGTTTAGAATTCAGGGTCAGAATATAAATTTCAAGTCCCAAAGTGGGCAAATAAATCCTGGAACCCAATGGAAGAATGTGTTTCTACATATATTATTTCCGTTACGTATAATGGGTGAATCATATCTACAAAATATATTTTACATATAATTACAAAATGTATGAATCTCCTTAATACTCAGACTTTATAACTTAATACTTTCATAAAATCTGTCTAGGCATGCCTTAATTTATAAAGGAAGCAGTATTCCTAAATTCATTTATTAAAGTTTTTTTTTTTTTTTTTTTACTTTAAGTTGTGGGATACACGTGCAGAATGTGCAGGTTTGTTACATAGGGATACATGTGCCATTGTGGTTTGCTGCACCTATCAACCCATCATCTAGGTTTTAAGCCCTGCATGCATTAGGTATTTGTCCTAATGCTATCCTTCCCCTTGCCCCTGCCCCGCAACAGGCCCCAGGGTGTGATGTTCCCCTCCCTGTGTCCATGTGTTCTCTTTGTTCAACTCCTACTTACGAGTGAGAACATGTGGTGTTTGGTTTTCTGTTTCTGTGTTAGTTTGCTGAGAATGATGGTTTCCAGCTTCGTCCATGTCCCTGCAAAGGGCATGAACTCATTCTTTTTTATGGCTGCATAGTATTCCATGGTGTATATGTGCCACTTTTTCTTTATCCAGTCTATCATTGATGGGCATTTGGGTTGGTTCCAAGTCTTTGCTACTGTAAATACTGCTACAGTAAACATACGTGTGCATGTGTCTTTATAGTAGAATGATTTATAATCTTTTGGGTACATGCCCAGTAATTTATTAAACTTTTACGTTGTTGTGCTATACTTTCTCATAGAATTCATGCTGAAAACAAGGGTTAAAGTGCCAGGCTAATCCACAAAGCCCTTTTAACTTATCTTGTATCAGGTGCCATTAATCAGAAACAAAAGTTAACAATATTTTTTCACTAGAAATTTAACATAGAAAGATAGATAAGAAAACTATTCTGTCACTTGAGAAAAAGCAGCTTTAACTTGGGGTGATAAATAAAGCTTCTGGGTGGATTCTGATGAAGAATATTCAGGCCAAGAGAAGCAAAAGCAAATGGCCTTTGGAGCCAGGTCAGTCACTTAAGAATATAAAGCAGCCGGGAGTCACACAGTGCAGAGCAGTGGAGACCCTGGCAGCCTGGAAACTGCTCACCTGCGTAAAGACTCTACAATTTCAAACAATAATAATTAAATACAGCGGTAGCCTAACCAAACACATTTCAGCACTTTCAGGCAACTTAAGGTAAATAACAGAGTTCTCTGCTTTCATATCATTTCAAAACTCAGGAGTTCCTTTACAGAATTACAGTCAGCACTATTGCTACAGTTGGGAGCCCCTCATTCAACAAATATTTATTGAGGATCAACTTCTAGCCAGGCACCAGGCTAGAGGAATAGAGCAGGGCGCAGATGGGGTAGCTGACATTAGGAATCCCCCCTTCCTGGTAAGGGAGGTGGATGATGGAATGCTGCTTCTGATACAGCAGGATCTGTGCTATGCTTGTGTGCACACAGGGGACCAGGTGGATGGATGTACACCTTTTGCAGAGTCTCCTTATAAGATGAGAGTCACAAGAAACTTTATAAAAGAAGCAGTATTCGTGAGTTCATTTATTAACCTTTTAGATTGTAACTTGTAACCACACTTGTGCTATACTTTCTCATAGAATTCATGCTTTAAACAATGGTTAAAAGTGTCACTTCAGGCCGGGCGTCGTGGCTCACACTTGTAATCCCAACACTTTGGGAGGCCGAGGTGGGTGGATTACCTGAGATCAGAAGTTTGAGACCTGCCTGGCCAACATGGCAAAACCCTGTCTCTACTAAAAATACAAAAAAAAAAAAAAAAAATTAGCTGGGTGTCATGGCATGTGCCTGTAATCCCAGCTACTCAGGATGTTGAGGCAGGAGAATCGCTTGAACTCAGGATGCGGAGGTTGCAGTGAGCCGAGATCGTGCCACTGCACTCCAGCCTGGGTGACAGAGTGAGACTCTGTCTCATTAAAAAAAAAAAAGTATCATTTCTTAGTACTTGGCAATGGTGATTAAACAGTTTACTGTGATGGTTAGGAGATGAAATTCAGAAGGAGAGGAAAAGACAAAGGGAGAAGAAAAGAGATGGAAGAACAGGAGAAGTAGGAACGGAAATTAGGTCAGAAAGTGCCTAGCTTTGGACTTCACAGGGGAGAGTTCCATTACGTTTCCAGGAGGTGGGTAGAAAGAGAAGAGCCGCCGGCACCTTGCTGTGTATTCGCATTAAGAACTTTGTCAATGGGACAACGTAACTTGGAGGGCTGGACGTTTCTAACACCAGTGCAGCCTACAATTGCCTTGTTTCCTTAAGAGAAGGGGGTTTCCTTTCCTCCATTGTAAGTGATTGCAGTTCAGACAGAAGGCCTAGAAACTTGCATAGCCAAAGCTTTTGGATGGCACCCCTCCCCTCGACCTCAGCACACATCTCTTTCCTCACCCCCAACTTCAGAAAAGGGGAGGAGACAAGACCTGAGCACCCCGTGCCTAAACATGTATATATTTTCCATTCAACAGACAAAACACACATTTGCCTCCCTGTTCAAGTGCCAAGGGATAGGTGCATGTCACCTCTGGCTGGTATCCAGAAGGTCACCTTGAAACGCCCACCCAACTTCTCAGCACCTCAGCAATATAACAAATGACCTTCTGCTTACTATACTCTCGAGACACTCCTCTCCTCCTGTCCCCGCACACAGACTTCCAGTGACACTGAGTCTATCACCTATAGTACTATTACTTTATAAAGAAACAGATTAAGTGTCTCATAAACAGTGCAGTGATTGAGATAATGGAAAGCGCTTCTCGTCCCCATCTGCAGCATCAGGTTATGAAGCATTTCCAAGCAGCCAGGAAGAGGAAATTAATAGAAGCAAGAGGGAATAACCACTTTTATGCAATTTCCTCAGGAGATAGTGGACCATCTAATCTTTATTGGAGCCCTTTAACCTGTCACTCAGCACTCACCAGAGCCTCTTTAGCTCTCACAATTTTTCTTGATATCAAAGGAAGATAAAACGGAGATCTCAAAATATTATTTTATAATTTTCAGATGTGGAGGGTGCATGTTACCTCTGCCCTTCCCCCTCTCAAATGAGGCCTCAAAAACAACATTTATATGCAGCATAAATGTGGGAGAGCTTAACTATTCTCAGTGCATGGTCTAGGGGGTCAGAGCTACACTGCAGGGAGGAAGTCTCTCCTTGCATTTTAAATGTGATTCTTCCCTCCACCGCCACCTTCTGTCCTTGCTCTTTCTTTTTAATAATCTGATTACTTCTTCTGATCTATTTTTTCCCCCAAATGAGTTTGCAAAGGTTCATGCCAATGAATATTCATACCCTGCTTAAGAACCGGGTGCCTTTTTCTCAAGGCAGGTGCAGCTCAGCAGCTGGCTCAGGGAAGTCAGCCTGCCCCATGGGGCAACTGGGAGAGAGGCAAGGTACATGCTTCTGGCCAGGAAGAAGGAGGTTCACAGCCCAGAGTTCATTGCTCCTACAACCTCCCTTTCCTTTATCTTACGCTTTGCTATCATTCTGTAAGACAGGCAGAAGAGCCTCTCTCAGCAGCTGCTAAGAATTGTGTGATAGGTGTGGTGTTGGTGGACAAGAAATTCCTGTGGGTCATGCAAACAGCTCTGCATAGCTCCTTCCATAGGTCTTGTGGCCCCACACTGGGCCACTATTTAAAGCCACTTCTGTGGCCAAATGTCTCCATCGCCTTCACATTACTGGTGGCTGACCAAATAGGTTCCCAGTGCTGAAATTTCAGGCCTGGTGAAACTCCCTAGAAGGAAGTGGCATGAGGTCTCTGCACTGGGATTCCTCTGTCTATTCTCAAAAGCAGTCTTTGCTTTCCCATAATGGGTTTTCCTGAACAGCCCCAGGACATTCCATTGGGACTCAAAGCCTTATGGGAGCTCCCATTTCCCCTTATATTCATGGCAATGTGTTGAGAAAACTGATGGCAAAGAAATATTTCCCAAGCACCCATCCATTGGTCCATTCTTCCATCCATCCATCCATCCATCGAATGTACTAGTTTGAAAGCTCTCTGAAGGTGGATACTAGGTGTTGTCATCTTTGTATTTCCCTTTCCCCAGTGCTTAGCACAAACCTTACACATAGACATACACATTCTACGGCTAACTGAATGAGTGTTCACTGAAGGACTGCTGTGATAAGACCCAAAAGATAAAAGCTGTGATGATAATAATAATGACAACAACGAATATGATATTAATATTAGAGAATGTGAGATAATGAGCACTCCCACACAAAGTGTGGATTCTTTTTTTTTTTTTTTGAGACAGGGTCTCACTCTGTTGCCCAGACTGGAGGGCAGTGGCGCAATCTTGGCTCACCACAACCTCCGCCTCCCAGGGTCAAGCAATTCTCCTGTCTCAGCCTCCCGAGTAGCAGGGATTACAGGAAAGCGCCACTACCACCTAACTAATTTTTGTATTTTTAGTACAGATGGGATTTTACCGTGTTGGCCAGGCTTGTTCTGAGCACCTGACCACAAAGGATCCATCCACCTCGGCTTCCCAAAGTGCTGGGATTACTGGAGTAAGCCAACGTGCCCAGCCAAAGTGTGGATCCTTATCATTTCCTGGGAGAATTATTTGATGTGTATTAAGAGCTTCAAAATGTTGAAAGCTTTGATTCAACAATCTTATTTCTAAAAACTTATTCTAGAAAAAAAAAGCAAGCAGGTGTGGGAAAAAATTTCTGTTCATTGATGTTCATCACAGTGTTATCTATAATACGGAAGAAAGAAAGAAGAGAGAAAGGGAGAGAGAGGAACTTAAAAGTCTGATAATAAGGTATTGACTAAATAAATTATGCAACATTCATATAATGGAATATTGCACAGCAGTTAAAATTGTGACTTGGAAAAATATTATAAAAGTGTGATCTAAAACTATAGAGTATGAGACTATGAACTTCATTTTACACACACACACACTCAAACGTATCATACTCAGCAAAATGGAAAATAAAATCTGGGAATGGTGACATTATTATTATGTTTCTGTACTTTATCAATGTTTTGTATTACATATACATGACTTTAGTAATCAAAGAAATTCTCATCCAGTACATTTAAAAATCTTGCAGAGGACACAAAAATATGAATGACAACCTCCAATTCCAAGGAGTTGAGCTGAGCATAGCAGGTCAGGGTGAAGTGTTTACCAATACAATGTCTACAGCAGAGGTGAAGATGCTCTGTGCCAGAGGTCTTTAGAGGAAGGGGAGAGTGGGTTGCTGTTGGAAGGCTGCCTAGAGGAGGTGGTTCACGCACAGGGCCTCAAAGGATGGGTAAAAGTTGGCACAGAGGGAGGATGGGAGGATGAAGCAAAGGGAAAAGATTGCACCAAGACTCAGAGAGAGCAGGATCCCTAGCTTACCTGGGGAAACTTTGAGAGTAGTTGTAGAAGATGCCAAGAATATGAAGCATTTATGGGGGCCATGGTGGGAGGATGGCTGGGGCGCATTTACTTCTACATCAACCTGGGCACTTGGAGCCAAATGAGTCTCCAGTTCTTGCCTCCCTGGGCCTGCTGCCAGCTGTAATGGCCTGTGCAGAAGAGACACTTAGCTGTGTCATACACTTGTATCACTCATGGTGACACTTGCTGAAATTGATGAATGCTGAAGGCACCATGACACAGAAGAGACTGTAACTTACTGTGCAATTAAGTTGTTCAGACAGCAGTAGCAGTAGCAAGCCTAGAATGCATCCGCGTGGAAGTTGTTAAAGAAGTGGGCCAGAGTGGGGGTGCTTTGCCTTGATAAAATGGGGAGATCACTGGTCAGGACTGAAGGGTGACAAACAGAAGAGCAGTGTCTCAAGGGAGAGGGACAGACACTCAGGTCCTGATGGCAGCCTGTTCCTAGAGTGTAGCCAGGACCTTCAGAGCCAGGGTCCTGTCCGGTTGTAGGAGGCTGTGCTGGGCATCAGTTTTTCTCAGAAGAGAGTCCAGGCCTGGATCCTACAATCCTGGTCCAAGGTCAGTGATTAGGGAGCGAAGATAGCCATAAAGCAAGCCCAGGTGTTTTGCAGTGATCTAGGCCAGGTTCTCAAATTGGTCTCCAAATCAGCAGTGCTATGGACTAAAAGTTGCCCCTCAAAAAAAAAAAAGAAAAAAAAATCATACGTTGAAGCCTAATTCCTAATGTAATTTTGTTTGTTTGTTTGTTTTTTGTTTTGTTTTTGTAGACAGAGTCTTGCTCTGTCGCCCAGGCTGGAGTGCAGTGGCGTGATCTCAGCTCACTGCAACCTCCGCCTCCAGGGTTCAAGCGACTCTCCTGCCTCAGCCTCCAAAGTAGCTGGGACTACAGGCATGGCCACCACGCCTGGCTAACTTTTGTTTTTTAAGTAGAGACGGGGTTTCACCGTGTTAGCCAGGACGGTCTTGATCTCCTGACCTCGTGATCTGCCCCCCTTGGCCTCCCAAAGTGCTGGCACTACAGGCATGAGCCATTGCGCCTGGTCCCAAATGTGATACTATTTGGAGGTGAGGGCTCTGTGGAGTAATTAAGTCATGAGGGTGGAGCCCTCATAAATGGGATTAATGGCCTAATAAGAAGAAATACGAGAGAGCTTTCTTTCTGCCGTGTAAGGACACAATGAGCAGATGGTCATCTGCAAACCAGGAAATGGGCCCTCACCAGACCCTGGATCTTCTGGCACATTGATCTTGGACTTCCTAGTATTCAGAACTGTGAGAAATAAATGTTTATTGTTTAAGCCACCCAGTATTTGTTACAGCAACTTGAACTAAGACAAGTAGCATCAGTGCCACCTGGGAAGGTATAGAATGCAGAATCTCAGATCCTCCTCCAGGCCTACTGAACCAGAAAATCTGGAGATGTGACTCAGTAATCCGAATTTTATCAAGCCCACCAGGCGATTCTGGTATAGCTCTAGTTTAAGAACCACTGCTCTAGGCCATCTGGAAGAATGCAGATATGGGGTCTGAAAAACTTCCACATTCTGGCTGTGTGATCTTAAGCAAGTTATTTAAACTTTGACTCTCAGCCCCTCATTTGTAAAAAGGGGTGCTAAGGTGACTTCCTTCCCATAGCTATTGTGAAGATCAGTATAATACATGTAAAATTCCTGGAATATAGTATCTCCTCAATAAATATCCTCAAGATGTTTTCCACAAGGAGCCAGGCTGAATGTTTTCATCAACAATTCACTTGAAAGTATTTATTGACCACCTATAATATACTTGGAGGTGTGCTAGGTATTGTGATATATCAATGGAGGAAAAACACAAAGATGTTCCCCATGTGGAATTGACATCCTGGTGAAGGAAGACAGACTTTAAGCTGGAAATTCCAACGGATGGGATTGAGGTGGCATAGAAGGGCCACAGTAGGGACCTAACCCACCCTCGGAGGGCCTTCGGAAAGCGACATCTAAGTGAAGGCGTAAAGAAGATACAAGCCCCCTATGACAGGCAGAGGTAAGGTAGGTTAGTGAGAGGAGGTACAGAAGCTTCCAGGTGGAGAGAGCAGCCTGTGAAAAGGCCCTGGAGAATGAAAATGACTCAGTCAAGGACCTGAGCACAGTGCCTTCAGGGGCCCTGAGTGCTCAGGCTCAGGCAGAGAGCCTGTGTGGGGTGGGTGGGATCCGTAGGCAAGTGAGGCAGCTGAGCGCTTGGAGGGGCAGCCTGAGCTCATGTCACCCACTCAGCCCATGGCTTTACCCTGAAGTCCATGGAAGCCACTTGATAGGCTTGAAATTGGGAAGAAACAGAATCAGATTTTGTTTCTAAAGGATCACACTCGCTGCTGGGAAATGAACGGACTGGAGGAGTGGGGACATTTACAGGAAGATTCAGTAGCCCACAAAAGGTGATAATGGATTAGGATAGTGGGAACAGAGAGAAGTAGATAGGTTCAAGAGCCATCTAGAAGAGAAGGGTCTGGCAAATGATTGGGGATTGCTCATTCATTCAACAGATAAGCACTGAGCCCCTACTAGATGCCAGGCCCTGGGTTGGGTGCAAGGAGTCAAAGACTGCAACCTGTTGTCTGCTTGTGTCCCTGCTATCCTGCTGACCCCAGAAAGCCTGCCCTCTATATTTCATCCCCTAGGGCTGGGCATTTTCCTCTTCCTGGAGTCCTCTTTTAGAAATCCAATACTTTGGCAGTGGGCTCACTGTCCCTATAACTTTGGGGGGAATATTGGGAGTGGCAGTACGAAGGGTCCAGAGCAGAGAAGGTGAGAGTCTCACTCAGAGACTAGGACTGATTTGGCTCTTCCTGCAGCAGCTGCGTCTGTGCCCCAAGTCTGTCCCTTGACCACTGGCCTGCAGACAAAGCTAGAGGAACAACGTTTGTGTCTATGTGGGAGAGAAACCAATCTTCAGACTCAGGAATCTGCAGAGTGGCCAGAAGAGCCTTCTGGACTTTGGAATGGTACAGGGAACAGACCTCTGACTAGAGATTCCCGCCCCTGAAGCTGCAGCATTACCTGCATCTCCTCCATAGCAGGCCAACTGGACAGCCAGTAGCTGCTGAGCTCCCCATGGGCTGGTTCCTTAGCTTTAAGCCAACAGAGGGGTCAGGAAGGGTACAATGCTGCAGCACCGAGGAAGACAGAGACCGCAGAGAAGAGGGAAAGCAGGAGGGAGAAGGTTTAGCTGGGAACAACTGCACTTCCTTACAGAGAGGGAAACTGAGGCCAGAGAAGGTGCTTGCCTTTCTTAGGTCACCCAGGAAGCAGGGGCTCAGCTGAACTTATTCCTTGGCCCTGCCTGCCTCAGAATAGAATGGCAAGGGAAGGACATGGGAGGAGTTGTGGAGGAGGCAGCCGACAGGCCCCTCCTGTCCATGGCCCAGCCCCAGGAGAAACAGCATAAACATCTCGGTCTGCCCCCACAGACACCCGACATTCTGGAGCCTACACACTGGACATGGGGGGACTCTGGGGAAGGAGGCAATAATGCAGCTAACAGGGAAGTAAGGGACCACTGGGCAGAGACTGGGAAGGGGCAGGGTCTGGTCCTTCACTCTACAAGGCTCTTACAACCTTGAAATGATCAGCATGGAGGGGAGTGGGACAGAGCAGGTTCACAGCAGCCAGACACCAGCAAGGCTGATGTCGCTGTGTGCTGGCCTGCCCTCTTTCCCAGGGCTTGGTGGAGAAGTAGGACCCAGAGAGGCAGATGGCCTAATGGTGCTCAAGCTCCTCTTTCTATGGAATTTATACAAATGAAATAATCACATGTAGCTCAAAGATTTAACTATGAGGGCATTCATGACAATATTGTTTATAGCAAGAAAAAATTAATAACAGCTTAAAAGCCCTAAAATAAGGGGTCAGATCAATAAATTATAGTGCATCCATAAATGGAAAATCATGACCCCATCAAGAAAGATGGTGAAAACCTGTGGTTAGTGACATCTAAAAATATTGGCAAATAGTGGGAACAAATATTTTTCTTAAAGATTTCACTTTTTTATAGTGATGAGATTATGCACATTTTAAAAATCTTTTATGATCTATATTTTCCAATTTTTATGCAGTGAACTTATAATACTTTTTTGAATAGAAAACGATTTTTTTTTTTTTGAGACAGGGTCTCACTCTGTTACCCAGGTTGGAGTGCAGTGGTGTAATCTCAGCTTGCTGCAACCTCTGCCTTGAGGGTTCAAGCGATTCTCCCACCACAGCTTCCTGAATACCTGGGACTACAGGCACCTGCCACCAGGCCTAGTTAATTATTTTCGTATTTTTTAGTAGAGACAGGGTTTCATCATGTTGGCCAAGCTGGTCTTGAACTCCTGACCTCAAGTGATCTGCCCATATTGGCCTCCAAAAATGCCGGGATTACAGGCGTGGGCCACCATGTCTGGCTAAAAAAGATTTTTTCAAATAGTGGAAGATTTTTTCAAATAGTAGGCAGGAGTAGTGTGAGTGGTGTGGGAAGAAGGCGAAAAATGAGGCCCCACTGGCAGCAGGACAAGGCAGAGAGGGCAGTGGAGTGCGGGGAGTGGCCTGGGAGTTGGCACAGAAGGACCCCACTCAAGTCCAGCCTTTCTGTGAACCATCATGTCTCTGTGTCCCCAACTCCACCTCCTCACTCATGTTAGTGTACCCTAAAAATCTCTTTTGAAGGATGAGCTCTTTTCCTTTTATAGACATTCTCTCATTCCCTCAACACACATCTAGGGAGCACTTTCTGTGTGCGCTGAGATACATATCAGATAGTCACTGCCTTTATATTGGGTAAGAACAGGGCCATTGTCATGGAGTGAGGAATTCCAGATATGCAGGAATCAGAAGTGTAAGGGGGTCTGGAGGAGCCCCCAGTGCAGAGGCAGCAAGCAGCTAAATGGGGGTGGAATTCTTAAGATGTTGGACTCCAGGCTAGGTGTGGTGGCTCCCGCCTGTAATCCCAGGACTTTGGGAGGCTAAGGCGGGTAGATCACTTGAGCCTAGGAGTTCAAGATCAGCCTGGTCAACACGGCAAAACTTCATTTCTACTAAAAATACAAAAAATTAGCCGGGAGTAGTGGTGCATGCCTGTAGTCCCAGCTACTCAGGAGGCTGAGGCAGGAGAATTGCTTGAACCCGGGAAGTGGAGGTTGCAGTGAGCCGAGATTGTGCCACTGCACTCCAGCCAGGGTGACAGAGAGACACTCTGCTGGAAGGAAGGAAGGAAGGAAGGAAGGAAGGAAGGAAGGAAGGAAGGAAGGAAGGAAGGAAAAGATGTTGGACTCCAGAGTCAGGACCGTGCCCTCCTTGAGAAGATGTGATGTCACAGCTAAGCAGGAGACAGGGAAACAGTGTCAGTTCTCAGAGGGCAGAGCAGGGAGGTAAAGGAAGTGATAAGCCCATGCTGGAGGGCAGCGGGGAGGAACCTGTGCTTTAGAAGAGAGCAGAAGCACCCTACCAGCAGCCAAGATGGACTCTTTAAAGGGAGGTATCCCCTTTGCACTTCATTCTCAACCAAGAGGGAGATGCTTCACGGGGCCCCTGGGACCCAACAGAAGGGAGGGTCCCATCACTTTGGTCACTCTGAGAGCCCCAGGTCATTTATCCTTCTTGGGTGCTAGGTCTAGGTCTCCGCTGCATCAACAAGGACAGGGGAATCCCCAACTGTCCCCTCCCTAGGCCCAGTCTCCACCCTCCTCAGTGCCCAGCTGCCAGTGTTCTAAAAACACCATCAATCTGGTAGCTCTGGGCAGGGGATGAGCAGGACATATGCTGGCAGTCAGGCTGCTTCCCACGTTTTCAAACCGAATTGTTTTTCTTTTGAGAAAAACCTTATTTTTTAAGCACTTTCCCTGACACAGACCTTAATGGATTCCGTTAAAAAAAAATTTATAACCAAGTTCTTAAGATAAATGAAGATGACTTCTCACTGTGTTTCTATCTAAAGGCTGGACAATGACAAGAAGCCACCCAGAGTTTCTCACTTTTTCCAGAGCCCCAGACGCACAGGTTGGCCACCAGGGCACACATAGGTCAGCCAGGTCTGCTGAGTGGTCACACCCAGGACAGGCACTGCTTTCACTTGCTCTCTCTGCTTTTCACAGAGCAAATAGGAAACACACACACACAAGCAACTGTGTTTAGATGTATCACACAAATCTCATTTACTCTCCAAACTCTGACGAGGCAAATACAACTCTTCTCTTAGGGAAGGTTGCTATTGTTCCTTCCTTTCCAGGCTTCCTCACCCCAGAGTTTGGTGAGCCCACAAATTACAGACAGACAGGGCTGGAAAAGACCTTAGAAATACCTTTTAGAATAGGGGCCACCAATACCCAGCACAGATACTGTCACCACCTCTCCATGCCTGCCATGGCAGATATTGCTAATCAATCCCGGCACTCATTCCCACTCAACCCACAGCAGAGTGCTGAGACTTTAACACAATGTTCCAGGCAGAAACTATCTGTGATTGAATTGCCACATCACAGACCTATGATGGCAAAAATGAGGCCCAGAGAAGGCAATGACTTGGCCAGAGGTGCAGGAGAACCAGAACAAGTCATGGCGTCAGTGTCTGCTCCACCTGCTTAGATGGCCCCATCATAAGCATGAGCCTGCTGCAGCACTATGGAGCTCACCCCCACCCCCATCCCAACTGCCTCAACTCTTTCTCCTTCTCAGCTTTGTAGTTGGTCATACTGCACAGCCTCCTCTCCAACTGGGATGCAAGGGCATCTAATTATTCTCTCTGTGTGCAACAGGGAAGAGCTGCATTCTGTCTAAGTAAGTGTAGCTAAGAGGTGCTGCATCTCAAGAGAAGGTCAAGTGCTGCATATGTATAATGTAAGATTAAGATTTTCCCCTTCTGTGGTGTACTTGATAAAATAATTTTGCTGTGACCTTTACAGAAACCCAGGAGTAGAAATGGGCTCAGTGGAATTTCCAGCTTCTCCCCAGGTCACAAAGTCATAAACACATAAATCTATAATGATATTACACAGCATTCAAGTGGGACAAGTAAGCAAAAGAAATAATTTTTACTTCTTTTAATGGCAGAGCAAAAGCTTTGAGGCTGAAATTCTCAGCCTAAATTATCAGAGCTGTCTTGACAGATAAGGGGCAGAAACCCTTCCCCATACACTGTCCTGTCCTTGCCTGTCTGCCCAAACAGTGTGGCACTGTAGACATGGGCATGGACCTCCCTAAGCAGATTATTTAGAGGAAAGTGGTCTGTTCAAGGTCATGGAGGAATCAGTCAGGTCTAACTGGCTCTGCGACAATGTTGCCAGGGGGGTTTTTTCAGCCAGATCTCAGCTCCTAAATTGCAGTGATAGTGGATGTAGCACTTTGCAAGTCTAGAGTCAATTCTTAAAAAGTGAAATAACCATGAATAATAATCAATATTGAAATAAGGTTATAGTCATCCCAAAAGATTCTCCAAGTAAGAGTTACTATGACAAGGCAGAATATATGCATGAGATTTCTCCAAAAGGCTGAAGGCAGAGAGATTTGGCAGAATTCATTTTGTCTGACCTGCAACTTTTGCTCAGGACCTCACCAACTCTGAAGCAGACTTTGAAAAGAGAAGTGGGGCTTGCAAGTTCTGGAATAGGAGGACAACCTCCTTTTGAGCACCCGAGCAGAGCCAGCTATAGGCACTGGATCCCTGGAGATCATGTGAATGGACCAGTGGGTGTTACGAATCAGATCAGCTGGGTGAGGCCTCCCACTGTGACAGAGGCAGCAAAGGGTTGGACAGTCAGATTCTTTCCTGAGATCATTTATTTCTAGGTGCTGAGAGGTAATTTCCAGAGTGCACTGTGTCCTTCTTATTTTCAGTTTCCTGGATGAACATTAGTATCACCAACTGCCTTCAGGTTTGTCAGTGAAACACAATTAGGGAAGAAGCTTGCAGCAGAGATTAGAGGTGTTAAGGATACACTTAGCACTTAGATCTCAATGCACACTTAGGGAAGCCATTCAACTGAAGGCTCAGCACATCAGGAAGAACCTAGAGAAGGAGCAGCAGATGAGGATCTCAGGGAAGGCCCAGAGGGAGGAATGGGGTAAAGGAGCAGCAGGCACTGCTGAGCAACTTGAGAAAGGACTTCCCCAAAGCAAACAGCAACCCAGAGCTGAAGGAATGACAGGAGCCTAGCTGGACAGGTGAACACGACATTGCTCCCTCTCATGCCCAGGAAGGGGCCTGCTCTCTTGTGCCCGCTCTCACCTTTCAGGCTTTCAGGTCAGGCCAGCAAAGGCCTCTTAACAAATGAGAGACTGGTATGAGACGCACGGCCAAGCCCTCCTACCCTCAGCACCTGATGAGTCTCGCTTCACCCTTCCAAGACAAGGTCTATGTGCCAAGCTACCCACCACGTGTTAAAATTGGTTGTAAAGTTGTGTTGGTATTAATAACAATTGTTTTATTAATAATAACAACAACAAGAATTTAAGCATGTATCACAGGCCAGGTATGTTACTCAGAATAATCCCATTTTATCCTCACAACAGCTCCAGGAGACAAGTGCTACAATTATTCCCATTTTGCACATTAAAAAACTGAGGCTCAAATAAGTCCCACCGCTGGTGGTACACCTGGAAATTGAATGCAGGCTGCTGACTCCAGAGACTTGATAGCTTACTGGCTGGAGTATTTTTATACCAAGTAAATTTACCTGGAATAAACAAAAACTATTGTGTATAACCACTTATGTTAAACATCAACTATGCCAACATAACTTCCTGGAGAAAGGAGTACCAGCTTCAGTTACAGACTCTACTACTTAGAGCCATGGGAAGCAAGTCCTATAACCTTTTTGAGCCTCAGTTTCCTCATGTGTAAAAATTAGTCCCTGTCTCATAGAGTTGTTTTGATGATTGAATGAAATAGAAAATATAAATGTTTGATACAATATCTGGCATGAAATAACTGCTCAATTAAAAGTATTAATAGCTGTTAATATTTTCTATTATAAAATGATAATATGTTCAGTACGTGTAATCACCTTGCTAATGTTTTCTATTTTTCAAAGTCAACATTTTCCCCTACCATATGAGACATTCCCATCAAGCTTTGATAATGCATGAGTATTGGCTTGAATCACTAAGATCTAGGGATACAAGGAGAAGTAGTATCCTATGTGACTTCTGGGAGAAAGTTAGCTCTTCTTCCACCCTTCCTCATTTTTGCTGGCTGAAAAGTAGACATGATGGTTGGAACTCAAGCAGCCATCTTCAACTATGAGGTGGAAACTGTGTGCTAAGAATGTCAAAACAACAAAGTAGAATGCACCTGGGTTTCCAACATCACACCATGGAGTGCCATCCAACCTGGACTTATTTTACATGAGAAAAAAAAACCTGTATTTTTAAAACCCACAATTATCTTTCATTTTTATGTTCCTTACAGACAAATGTAATCTTAACATTTCTTTTCGATGAAACTATATGAGAAGATAGTAGCATTTCCATTTCACTGACAGTGATACTGAGGCTCAGAGATAAAACAATTTGCCAAATATTTCCCAGCTAGTCTGTCATGGAGGTATAATTCACCACCAGGTCTGTCTGGCTTCACAGCTGATGCCCTTTCCAGCTATTTACTATGGTAAGTTATCTATGGGGGTGGGGACATTCTGTAACAATGGGCTTATGTACTCAGGCTCAAAGAGTCACATGTTCAAGTCAACATGAGTTCAGATGAGAGGCTTAGGAAAGGGACAAGATGAATATCTTTTCTACTCACTTAGGGCATCTTGTCCTACTTTTCCTGCCTCTAAAGGAAGAGAAAAAAAATAAGTATGGTCTATGTCACATGCTGGCTCTGAGTCCCTCTGAGTTCCTGCCTGCCTGAATTCCTGACCAGATGTAAAAACGTGATGCATGGATGTGGCTGCTGGGTATTCTACAGAGGCCTGCTCTCAAAGGCAAATTCATCCTTACAGTGGCTTCTGGTGCACAGAGAAAAATGAATAGAGTGTAAATGCTGGTGAGATTGGCTGCTTTTTCCAGAGGATGCTTGGGCAGCACAGCAGCAGGGCAGGCAGTGAGCATTCACTGATGCGAACTCTTCCTACCTCTAGTGGGTGTCGGCTCCCTAGAATATAAGTTTTTGCTATTTGTATGACATATGGGCATCTAATTGCAATAATAATTATTACAATAATAATTATATTATTGTGCATGGATATCCTAATCCAGATTTGCTAGACGAGCTGACTACATTTATGCTCACTTCCCACATAACTTCAGGATGGGATGTTAGGGACAGATGCAGCCAGGCTGCTGCCCATCAGCATAAAGGGCACAGAACAGTGAATGCCAAGGAAACCACATGCATTGAAACCTGGATTTCATCATCATTAGGCTAATAATCATTATAATCCTATGAAACTTCATTATTGAATTCCCCCTTTACCATTTCCACATGTAATGCTCATTTGTTAATAACCAAGATAAAGGTCCATAAAACAATATTGCTCCCATGTAACACAGCTTCCTTCTCATTCTCAGTAAGAATCCAGACTTTCAGCAGAGGAATCTAAGTGCTTCACCAAGATGTGTCAATTATTTCAAGATGACAGGTATTCGATTCCCAAATTCATCAGTGGGGGCTAAAAATGTATTGGTTCATCAAGCAAAGCACATTTCTGGAAGCACTCTCACCATTTGGGAATCAAATAATAATTGCAATACCAACACCTTGACTTTCTAATGGAATTTTTCAGGAGCTAAAGGGTTTTGACACATTCCCCCAACAACCCACTCTCAGATTTATCTTCTTTGTAGGCTTTTGCAATAGTAAAGGTACTGGTTTTATTTTTCCCATTTTGCAGAAGAAACTCAGATTCTCAACTCAGAAGTTGAGTGACTTACATAAGCAAAGCATGCTGGAGGCAAAAAATAGAGAACAGCTCTTTCACTGTGAAGCTCCAATCACTTGACTATACAGCTTCAGCAACATCACTCCTTGAATTCAAGCCCTGAGCTGGCCACTCTGACTTTACAGAGAAGAGTAAGCTAGAGTCCCCATTCTCAAGGGACTTCCACAAAATTCAGTGGAAGAACCAAATGTTAACAATAATTATAAAACAGCATGTGAGTGTGAAAAGAGAAGCATATAGAGGGGTGGGGAGAGAACAGGCAGTCTCCTCTCTATATTAGTTGGGAGAGTGAGGGTCCTGGTGGAGATGACAACTGATGCGGGCTTTGAAGCATTCACAGGAGTTTACTAGGTAGGTAAAATGAAGGTAGGCACTCCAGGGTGAGAAAATTTCATGTACAAAGGCATGGTGGTGGAAAGAGTCAAGGATGTTTAGCAGCTTGCTAGTGTCATTGCCGTATACCCATCACCAACCTAATCAAGCAGAAGATTTTGTGTTTGTGAGAAGAGAGATTGAGTGTTCCAAATAAGCTGGGAAGTCTTGAAGGGGGGCACGATGTTGAACTGAGTCTTGAAATAAGTAGGGAGCATGGATATGTTTCAGGAACACCCTCCCCCAACCCCACTTCTGAGTTTCTCTTGAGGCATGCCTACCAATTCCTCACTCTTCTGGTCCTCCTCCTTCCCACCACCAGAGGTCATTAAGGATCCTGTTGGGCCTGGCTGACTCTGGATGGCTGAATGTAGGCAGCTCAGTCCTGGAAGGGGCTGCCCGGACTTCCTAACCCTAACATGGATGCCCTCCTACCACCCCCAACGTATCTGTCTGCATCTTCTCATATCTCTTTTGTGCAGAGTAGAACAACAGAAATGCAAAGAGGCCCTTCTGTGGAAAGGGAGTTTGTAGGAAGCTTCTTTCTTCTCTCCAGGGCCCTAGCCTTTCTCTAGGCACACACTGATGCCTTTCTCCTGGGGAGGCCTCCCCTCAGCTCTTAATCAGGGGCTGCACTTCAGTTCTTTCCAGAGCCCACTGTGGATTTATGATTTAATTTGTGTGTAAGGCACTAAGAAATGATTTCAGGGCTGGTCACTTAAGAAATGATTAAAGACCATCATTTCAAACCCACAGCACTCCCTAGGGGAAAAGAAGCAGTCTGAGACAGAAGGAGGTGTTAATAATATGCTGAGATGGACATGTGGCAGGGGATGCCAGTCACCTGGGGAAGACAGAGGCAGGGAGGGCAAGGCCCAGCTGCCTCATTGCTGTGAGCTGTGTGTGTGCTGAGGAGCACTGGGCAATGCTGAGAGGCCTGGGTCCTCAGGACAAGATGAGACACCCGCATCAAACATTCGTGATGCTATCTTTGTCCAGACAGGCAGATTCCATTTGAGGCAGGCACAATAAAAAACCAGGCTGTCTCCATTCCTTGGCATCTTTACAATCTCAGAGCAGTAAACCTGGGCTCCAAGGTGGGTGATTCCAGTTGGGAGAAGGAAGCAACCACTCATAAAGGCTTCAGCCCTCCAGAAGCTTTCCATGTGTTGACATCGACCAGAAACCTGCATGCAAGAGTTCTAAATCACTCTTGATATCTCTTCCAAGAGAACAGCCAAATGTCTCACTGCACCAGTTTATGTGGTGTGGCTATAAAGTTCTGAGACCAGGTAATGAACTTGGGAAGACACGCTTAGCTTCCCTTCAGGAATTCCTCAAAGTCAGGGTTGCTCTCGTTGCCTCTTTGTGTTAATCAACTAACTCAGCCATTGGAGAACATAGGTGAGCCCTAGGCCAGGTCTGCTCGTGGCTGCACAGATAAGGGGTCATTTTTATTAAAGCCAGTGGCTCAGAATGTTGCAGAAGACAGCAATGGGTCAATGAAATTCACCCTGAATACTGACTCTGAATACCCAGGTTCCAGAATCAGTTCCTAAACCCTTGCTACCTGTGAGGTTGTAGCCTCTCTGAGCCACAGCGAACTCATCTGTGAAATGGGGATAAGGAAGGTAAATAAGAGCAATTCCCTCACCTTTGCTGTTTATTGGTGAACACATACAAGGCTTGATTTTAGTGTTCATTACAGCTCCTACGTCTGCTTATCTGGGCCTATCAAACATCCATGATGATAAGTGATACTTTGACATTTGTAAGCTTCTTTTATTATGAATAGCAAAAACAACTGCAAGTGTACATTCTCATTCATGTTCTACAATATCTCGCAATAGAAGGACCGTGGAGCTGCTGGGTAGAACCATGGAGAGGCCCCTGGGAATGAGGGAGCTGAACCTCAGCCAGCTCCGCAGCAAATGAGTGTGACTCACCTTCTCTGGACTGCAATTGCCTTCTCTGTGAAATGAATGGTTAGATTAAACGCATTCATCTGCCATTCCTTTAACACAGGCTCGCTCTCTGTCATTCATTCATCATGCAGCCAGTCAGCACACACCTCCGTTAAGCAAGGGTCCTATATGACACAACAGCCAGCAAGGTGCAGTGCTTGCCACAAGGAGTTCTCATGCCCTGACCTCAAAGACTTCTTCCAGCTCCATGAGGCTAATCTAACCATGGGCACTGTCTTTTCTAGGCTATACGGGTGGGTGAGCTGAGGCACCCAGAAATTAAAGGATGTGCTCACCCAGCGTGTCAGAAGCAAGGTGGAGACTCAGCTCATCAGGATTTGGGCCTCCTGGAGAGATTTTCCCATTAGTGTGCAGGGCATCTCCATCAATAAAGATACCAACCATAATGAAGATAAATATTTTGCAATAAACTGTCGCTTTTTCACATAGCAAAAAGCTATTCCAATTAAACACACTTTGGTCTTTCTTTCCTTTACTTTTATTTCATTTTTCTTGGCATATCCCTAAGCTAAAGAAAAAAAATCTATTCTTGAAAAGGCAGGCAGAGGGACAGCCCACTCCAACGAAGATTCTACCCACTGCCTCAGTAGCGATTTCACCATCCTGCCACCACAAACACACCTACTGAACTGTCATCATCACCTGCTCCTGGGAAGGGAGGGGGCCCCAAGGTGAGCCTGGAGCCTCATGTAAACCAGGGGCTCAAGAACTAGTCTGTGTTTTCTGGGCAGCTTGGGGATGGAGTGAGAGGGACAGAGGATACAATGGACTCATTTGGCCTCTGTTAGTTTTAATATGCAGGCCTTAATTAACATATGTAGCACTAACTTCTACATACTACGCACAAAACTAAAAGCTCCAGTTAGAAAAATAGGAGAACAGCAGGTGGGAGTATCACCACCTTCTCCCACCTGTACCTCCTCAGCTTGGGAGAAGGTGTTCCTGGTGACAGAAATTAATCCCCCTTCCATCCACCCCCCTTATTCTCACCCTCAGTCTCATTTCATGCCATTTCTGCTGGGATCCGAGCCTTGCCCTAATGGCTTCATCCTCTCTTCTGTATTTTCAACCTGTCTATTGGACTTTTCCTGTGGACAGCCCAAGGCAAATGTCTCAAAGCCTGTTGCTTCCCTAACCCTCCCTCCCTTCCCACATCCAACTGTCACCAGGTCCTGTCATCTCTACATTCTGAGCTATTGTTAAATCTCCCTCTTTATATACCTGCCTCAGCCAGGCCTTCCTCTTGTCACTAGCTCCCTAATTTCCCCCCTGCTGCTTTCTCCTCTGTACACCTGCCAGAGTTCCCACAACACAGATCTGACACTGCCCTTTCCCGTCTAAAACCCTGAGGGCTCCCCAGCCTTCTCAATGGAGCAATGCCCTGATATGACTTTTCTACAGCTGCTCCGATGGGATCATCAGGCCGTGCTCACTTTTCCAGTCTCTCCCTGTCCCAGCCTCCCAAATACCATCTAGAATTCCAGGCAAATGGAAGACTGGCCCCCGGTGAACACAGCTGGACATGGCTTTCTGGCTTCCTCTGCCTGGCTGCCTGAGGAGCTCCCATCCACATGCAGAATCGCTCAGGCCCCTCACGCGGAAGCACTTCCTGCTTTGTGCCAGCTCTTGACTTCCACATGCCTCAATTGCAGAACGTCCCACACTGGGTATGACTGCTCACCTGCTTGCCTCCCCTGCCAAACTGCTCCCTGCCCCCAGTACCCTATGAATCAGCCTGCCAGTACCTAGACAATACTCATGGACTTGTATTAAATAAGCAGAAACTTGGGACTAGACAAGTGAGACTTTCAAGAGCTCTTTTTTACTTTTCCCTACTATGTGACTTATACTCTTCCAATATTTTGCTCACATGAATCCCACTATCTGGGGTGTCCTTCTCTCCCATCTCTAAACCTGAAATGTGTCCTATTCTCTATAGCTTAGCTCACATTCCATCCTATCCATGAAAGTATCCCTCTTTTTCCAGTTGGCATGTCTCCTTCCAGAATCCCCTTAGCACTGTCCCTATGGGATGTGGAATCTGGGAGCCCAGGTATAGATCCTCTCAAGAGCTATGTGGTGACCACAGGCAAGTCACTAACTTCTCTAAGCCTCAGGATCCCCATCTGTAAATTAGGAATGTGATAATGCATGTACAGTGATTTGCATGGCAAGTACTCAGAAGAGTTAGTTCTTCATCATCATTATCATCATCATCATCATTTGGTCTCTCAAGAAACTCTTTTGAGAGCACAGCCTGTAACAAGTTTATCTGTGCACACTTCTGTGTCCAAGGTCCTGCCCAGCCCATGTGGCTGTTTCAAGTACTTGTTGAACTGAGTTAATTGTAAGATTGTATATCTGCAATGGTTCTTTGGCTCTCATGTCTGTCCGTGGTGCCCCTGCAGTTCTCCCATGGAACATGGCTTCCCCAGTCTCTTCTCTCAGTCTTGACCCAGTTTTAAGGTCCTTTGGGGACAAGCCACATTTCTTGTAAGCCTCTGAGTCCTGCCTACCCTGCCAATCACCCATGCTGGGAAGAGCCTGCATTTCATGCCTCCCAGCCTGGGCCTTCTGCTTGGATCTCCCCACTCCTGCTGCCGTTCCATCTGCCTGACAGGGAAGCATACACAGCCCTCCTCCTTTTCTTCTCCTCTTTCCCTGCAGAAGCTATGCAGCTCTGTGTTTTCTACCCACAGCAAATTGGTGAGCATTTTGTGCCCTCTTGCTGTCCTGATGTTGGCCCTGCCTCTGCATCCATGATCATTGCCCTTTAGGTATGGAAGGGGTCACATCCACATCAGTGGATTGTCTGCTGGCAAATCAGCCCCATTATACTCCTCTCAGGCTCAGAGGGGCTGGAAACATGTAAGCCATATTTCCCAGAATACCAGCCTCTAGGGGTCTGGGTTACAGTCCACCAACAAGAAGCACTCCTACCAGACACAGGAGGTGAAGAGAGCAGAAGCTCCTTGGGCAGCGGTGGCGAGCAGCCCACGGGTTTTGGCAGACATGACATTTTGCAGTAACCTCCAGGTTTTTTCTATGCACTACTTGCCTCAGCACTAGAAGCACTGACCATCCCTGCCAGGGTCTTCTGGCTACTGGCTCCCTAATAATTAGTGGCCAACCTAAAAGTCCTCAGTGGCCTATACTAACCTTTGTCTCTCCATCCTCATGAGATTTTTGTAAGCCCTTTAGCAAATCTGATTCTACTCAAAAACCCTGGAATATTTTTACATAAACTCCCTCCACCTTCCATACACATGGTTAATACACAGCTTTTTTTTCCTAAAATAGGTTAAAATAATTATCCCCAAAGACTTAAGCCGCACATTCTGAGAACTTGTGAGGAACATATTCAAAGGTACCAAGACTATGAAATTCCTCAAAGACTCCACATGCTCTGGTGATGACAGAGGAGAAGGTAAGGTAGAACCCTGAGCTAACCTCCTCCTTCTTCCACCTCCCCTCCCCTCCTTCACTTGATTCTCCTCATGTCTCTAGATGGAGATAGGATGGAGATGTGCAATGGAGGATGCCTGTCTGAACTGGAAGAGGCTGGATGTAAAAGCAATAGTCAGTGGTGAATATTCAGTGGTTAAGTTCCAAGCACTGTGCTAGAGGCTGTACAGGAATTATATCACTCAACTCTCAAAACAACACAATAGCAATGCACAATAATAACAGTGAATAACCATCATGGGCAAGGACTTGCTCTGGGTGGGCATTGTGCTAAGGGCTTAGCCATATTGTCATGTTGGATTCTCCCACTAGACTATGAGGTAGGTGCTTTTATTATACCATTTCACAGATGCAGGAACCAAGCTACAGAGAGGTTAAGTAGCTTACCCAAGCCTGATCAAAGTACAGGGAAGGTGTGGTTTGAAGCTTTCGACCGTGACTTCCACCCATTCTCAATAGCACTCAAATCCTAAAGATGCCAAATTGTCCCACTGCCACCACCCCAGTCTCTGAACCCCTCTCACACCTGCTGTCCCCCCTCTCCTCCAGGGCCACTCTCCCCTCAGACTATTCAATCTTGGACCTCTGATGGTGCTACCTTTGCCCCACCCCCAAGTGTCCCCAGGGGTAATCTGACTGGAGCAATTCACCCTTTATCAATAAGAAGCTTTCACTTATCTCAGAAACAATTTCCTTTCAAAAGAATCTGATTAACCTTGTCCTTAGCCATAAGAGTTTTGGTTTGGGGCAGAATTTCTCCTCCTGCACCCCTCCCCCTTCTCTCTGGCCCCACTTTTTCCCTTCTGAAATCTTGCCCTTGGGCACTCTACCTCCTCTGTGAAGCCTCCTTCTGAGCCCATGATTTTGCCCTGCAGAGAGCATCACACCTGGACCAGGCTTTGCAGGAATACCTCGCTTCCCCAGGAGACTCCTCTCTCCCCTTTCTCCCTTTCCCAAACTTACAAGTAACAGCTAGGGAGAAGTGCGCAGGCCAGGGAGGCAGCGTTGCCAGTGACAATCGCAAGAAGTGTGGTGGAACATTAGCCCATCCCTCATTATCGACTAAAGTCACCTCAAACAAACAGGATCTCTGTTAAAACAGTGCACTTGCTACAGAGATGCACTGCCACACCTCCTCATCCAGCCAGGGGCACCCCTAAGTTCCAGGTACCCCGCTGGACACAGGAAATGGACTTGGGATGGCCATGTCTACTCAACACTCCAGTCGCCCCCATGTGTTAGAGAATGGAGATAACTGGGGTGAAGGGAGGCAGGGAAGGGGAGAACAGCAAAGCTACAGTGAAGAGAGAGCCAGGTCTCTGGATTCCTCTGCAGTGCCTCTGAGAGAGGGTACCCAGGAATGAGAATTAGCGTACATACAACCACACACTCACAAATTGCAGAACCATTATTTTGTAATTTCCATAACGAGGCCTTTGGAATAACAATCAAGCTGAAGGAAAAGAGAAGGAGAGCTGCCACGAGGGAGCTCAGGACTGCAGGACTCCACTATGTGATGATGGCTGGGCTCTAGGAAGTGAGGGGCTTATGGAGGCCTACTCCCAAACCAGGTTTTAGAGGAGCCTTTCAGAGTGTTTGCACTAATGGGGTCAGGGGATCTGTGGCAGCAACAGCAGGTAGAAGTCTCTACATGAACCAGTTGGATGGAGGCATGGGCTCCATTTAAATTGAGGAATGAGCCCCTTTTTGAGGAAGGGTATGGGCCTCAATTGGATAAAGGGGCATATATTTTGTTTGAATGAAGGCAGAAGTCTCCTCATGTGGCACCAACTGAATGCAGGCATGGGTATCCATTTGGATGTAGGCATGGGCCCAGAAATATGTCATCATCACTCTGTAGGCTCAACACTCCATGATCAACTCATTCTAGTCTTCTGGTTTATTACTGTCTAAGCCTAAGAGAGGCATTAATCCTCTGAGAAGATGTGATCATTGGTAACTGTTTCGTGTTTCTTTGGTTTTTGGGTTTTTTTTGTTGTTGTTTTTTGTTTTTTGTTTTTTTTGCTTGTTTTTACTTATGTCCATGATTTCCAATACATTCCTAACCCAGAACTATTTGGGCTTAACACTGTGATGCTGGGTGCTGGATATTGGAGCATTGTGCTGTCTGCTCACAAGAACTCTTATCCCAATGACCTCCCAATGAGGTTACTGCAGTTATAGAATCCCAATGAGGTTACTGCAGTTATAGAAACCAGAGGAAAGGAAAGAGGACTCAGCAAAGGGCATGAGCCTGCCAAGTTCTATGCAAAGTTCTCTGTCTAGGAAGCTAGGCGCATAGTACGTGCTCAGAAAGTGCAGGTTGAATATCAAGGCATATGAGAGATGTTAAAATTTCTTTGGAATTTTGAGATTCCTTTGTCACTGGAATTTTTTGGGCCCAGGCCCCTCTTTGCTATGATCCCTAAGAAAGATGCATGACTAGGTTTCTCTGGACACAGCATGTGCCAGCTCCCAAACTCCCTCTTCCTCTCTCTTTCACAGATTGTGCTGGCAATGCCTTTCTCTGTCCATTTGTCCATCAGCACACAGGTCTTACAGACCATTCTTTCAAAAGATCCCACCCATTTGGCTGTGGCCACAGAAGGTGGTAGTTTTACAGTGTTCAGTGCAGAGGGCGCAAAAGGGTGGACAGATCTGCTGGCCCAGGTTTCTACCTGTCTGCACATTACTAATGTAGGATCTGGGTATGCAGCTGGTCTTTCTTGGCATCTGGGGCTGGGGTTTGGGCTTGGGGTGCCCTGCCCAGCATGGTTCTTCTCCCTCCAGGAGACAGGCAGCCTCAGGCCCCTTGGGGTCTCAGAACACTCCCTTGGGAAGACTCATCCCTCTCTTCCGAGGGAGGAGACATCAGCTTCTTCTCTTACTCCTTTCCATACTCCTCCCCCTGCCAGGCACAGTAGATACACTTGTCCGAAGGCCTGAAGTCTTCTCACACTGGGCCTTTAAGAGTCTGGCCTCTTACCCCATCAAATCTACCCTTGAGCAGGAACCTGGGGGAATGCAGGAACTGAGATAACTGTGATTGATTCTCAAACTTTGAATAACTTACTTTACTCTCTGGGCTGCAGTTCCATCATCTGCAAGATGGAGTGGTAATAATAGCACCTACTTCAAAGGATTTTGTGACGATTAAACAAATCAATGCTATCACATGCTTTCTATAGAGTCTTCCACATAATAAGGGCTCCAAAATTAGGGCTGCTTTATACATGGAAGTAAATAACTAAACCAATGGCAAAGATCAACCATCTGGTAGGGGGGATGTGAGGGGAGCAAAGTGTGTCTTGATTCTCAAAATCTAGCAAAGTCAACCACAAATGCCTTTGCAGCTCCTGAGCTTCCTACTTCCAGTCATTGGGTTGTGGCCCTGGAATGGGCCTTCATGGGTCTGCTCTAGTCCCTCCTGTAGCACCAGGATGTGCCATGTATGCACCTCAGGGTCTTTATGTTTCCTCTCCACCCATGTCCCACATGCTGTTCCTTCAGCTCCTGCTACCCCACCCTTCTCTGTTCAGTAAGCTGCTTCTACCATGTCTTCCTCCTACCTAGGTTTGAGACCATCTCCCAACAACTCTAAGCCCAGCCATCCATGGCCCAGTGATGTACACTAGAAAGCAGGGCATGTTCATCAGAGGACCTAGGCTTCAGAACAACAGAGTGGGTGAGAGGGATGGCTGACATCAGAGCAGGGAGAGGGGCAAGTCTGTGACTGCAAGTCAAAGGCATGGTGGCTGAGGGGTTCAGAGAGCAGGAATGGTCCCAGATATGTGGGTGAGAAAGAGAGAACAAGCCTGGGAGCAGGATATTGTAAGCTGATGCTGCCCAAGACTGCCACTCCTGCAGAAGCGAATGGCAGGTCCTCAAACCAGTGGCCTGCAGCCTTCCCTGGAGGCTGAGACTTGTCCCACGGGGTCCTAAGCCCACTCTCCCCTTCTCTCCCTGTCCCTGGTTCCTTTGGCAAAATGCATTCTGGAATCTACTTCTCTTTCTTTCTTTTTTATCTTAAGCAGTTTTATGGAGGTATAATTAACATATCATAAAATTCATTGTAAATTATTCAATGAATTTGAGTAAATTTATAAAGTTCAATGATTCTTGGTAAATTTGTAGAGTTCTCACCACAGTCAAATTTTAGAGCATGTCTACCACCCCGTAAATGTCCCTCAGGCCCCATAATTGCTCCTACCCCTAGTTCTAGGCAACCACTGATCTACTTTCTGTTTCTGTGGATTTGTCATTTCTGGACATTTCTAGGACTCATTCAACATTTTCAAAATCTGGCTTCAATAACTTAGCACAATGTTTTGGCATTCATCCATAGTGTAATGTGTGTCAGTATTTCATTCCTTTTTACTGATGAACAATATTCCATTGCATGGATATACCACATTTTGTTTATCCATTCACCAGTTGATAAACATTTGGATGGTTTCCACCTTTTGGCTATTATGAATAATGCTGCTGTGAATATCTGCATGCAAGTCACTTCATAGACATATGTTTTCATTCTCTTGAGTAAAAAACTTAGGAGTGGAATTGCTGGGTCATATGGTAAACTTATAATTAACTTAAGAAACTGCCAAACTGTTTTCCAAAGCAGCTGTACAATTTTACATTCCCAGCAGTATTGTATAAGACTTCCATTTTTGAATTTAAAATTATATCCATTCTAGTGAGTGTAAAGTAGTACATCATTGTGTTTTTAATTTGCATTTCCCTACTGACTAATGATGTTGGGCATATTTTCATGTGTATAAAAATCATTTGTGTATCTTCTTTGCTGAAATCCCCATGCATATTTTTGCTCATTTTTAAACTGAGTTATTTGACTTTTTACTAATGCATTTAAGGGTTCTTTTTATATACATATATATATATATATATACACACACACACATATATATATACGTATATATATACACACATATATATACGTATATATATACACACATATATATACATATATACATATATACACATATATACATACATATATACACACATATATATACATACATATATATACACACATATATACATACATATATATACACACATATATATATAGAATATAAGTCCCTTATCAGATAAATGATGTACAAATATTTTTCTCAAATCCAATTTACCAATGTTCCACCTATGGATTGTGCTTTTGGAGTCATATCTAAGAAATCTTTGCCCTAAGGTGAAAACATTTCCTAGAAACTTTATAGTTTTTGTTTTTCCTTTTAGGTCTATGATCCATTTGGAGTTAATATTTGTATATGGTGTGAGGTAATCTTGTTTTTCCTGCTTATGGATATCCAATTGTTTCAGCACTTCCAAATAAACACCAGGAGGCCATCTCTTGGGATGGTTTCCAACCACTGATGTGACTGACCATCTACTCATCCATCCCCAACTGCTTTAAATAGGAGAAAGGGCTAACATTACCTACAGGTGCCAAGACATTTTCTGGGACTCTCCATCATGCAAGCCCCTTGCAGGTAAAGAGCATCTCTCCTCCTTCATAGAGTGGCCTGTCCACTGTCCACACTCAGTAAGAATTAGCAATGGCAGTGATTAAGAAGAACTGTGAGTCTGATGGAGTGGAGACAGGATAGTAGCCTCCTGCCAGCTGCTTCTCTCTTTCTACCACCTAGGGACAGAGAAGAGCTGTGGATGATGCCATATAAGCCACCACACCCTATTATCAGCCAAGCCCTTATTCCTGAAGAAGCACAAAGCCCATCAGCTCCTAGCTGTTGGTAGCTAGTGTGGGAGGCAGAAGAAAGAGACATTTCATCATCTTAAGATACCTCAGCAGGTCCATGGGAGCATCAGGTCAACAGGCCTTCTACCTGGATGCTTGGGTTGCATGATGAAACAGACGGGGAAATGGGGGCCCTGTAATTGGAGGGTGAAATGCAGACAACAGCTCAGCAGCAGGTCTGCTCATCAGATGGCTCATGGATTCTGGCTATCGATTCCCAGGCAATCTAACCCTGTGGTTGACAAAAGGGAGATGCCAGCAGACTCTGGTACTCTAGATGTCTGAATTCTCGGATGGGCAGGGCAGCTGGCAAGGTTGTCTCAGCCTCCAAAAAGCGCAATAGTGACAGGTGGTAGAGATGACTGAACAGGAATCCCAGGGCTGGTTAGGGATAGTTCAGACATCTAATCAACATGCTTAACGGCTCATACTTTGAAAGTGCTTATTGTATCCAGCACCTAGTCTTTCCTCCTTTGGAGACTACCAAAGAATCCCAGAAATCTTTCCTAACCTGGTTGGCACCTCCTGCTCCCACCAAACTCCAGGAAGTTAATAAAGAAAAACCACACAGGCAATGATAGGTGTATTACAGCGAGGGGTCCTTTCGAGCTGCTTGTTGGATTACGCATGGTAGGCTCTCACCCTGGCCTGTGAGTCTCACTCCTCATTTCCACCCCACCACCCTGATACTTTGCTTGCCCTCTCTGATGCTGCTTACATGGCCTTTACTTAGAGGTCACATGCAGTATGGAAGAAGGAGAGCTCCCCAAAATGTAAGGATTGGAAAGAGCCTTCATAATGACATAGTGCCACCCCTACATGTTCATATGGGGAAACTGAGGCCCAGATGGGGGGGGATGGCCCAAAGCCACAGTATAGGAGCTGGGGCCAAGACTAGGTAAGTGCAATTGCCTGTGGATCAGTGACCAACACCTTCCCAGGTAGGAAACACATCAGCAGGTTTCGATAACGTATTTAAGATCTAATTAAAAATGGCGTGTTTAGTAGCAGATGGATGAAGGTATCCATAAAAGCAAGGCTTATGTTGTTCATTCAGTAAAAGTCCTAGGGTACTAAAGTCATACTCAAGCAGTAGAATTAACCCTAGAACAAAATCATACAACATTTTTCCTTATAAAATCTGCGACTACAAAGTCTGGAGTGGAGAAAAAAAAAACCTGAAAGCGTAGAGACAATTCTAAACTTGCATTTATTCAATTTCTCATTCATTCAACAAATATCCATTGATTGAAATACATCAAGTATGTTTAAATCTATGAGCTAATGATGATATTTAAACACTCCACTGATTAACTGGAGAATATAGAGAACAACTCATTATTTTGAAAACTGATCAAGAGAGAGAATCAAGCATTTATATGCCTTTCTTATACAAACCATACCTAAATAAGGGCAATTTTCTTCTTATAAAATATTTCAGTTAATATATGCAGAAAGAATGATAGAATTGGAATAGTAACATTTTGCAAATCCTAATGAAAGACTGGATCTGGACAATGAGAATCAACATCCCTAACATCAACATCACAGAGAGAAAATCAGACATGATGTGCCTCCATGGATGAATATGAAGTTGAAGTATTCTTTCCAAATAAATAAGCCGAATCTTATCAAACTCTTTATTTCCCATTTACAGAAATTGCAGAGGAGAGGACAGAGGAACACGCTAAACACCACCACTGGAATGCAACCAGCAAACTCAGACTATGGAACACTCCACAGGACAAACAACCTGGTTTCTTAAACAAATAGATTTCAAGAAAAAAAAAAGAAAGGGAGAAAACTATAGATTAAAAGAGACTAAAAAGAGATAATAAACCCACTGCAGTTTAAGGAACTTCTTAGCCTGATTCAAATAAACTTAAAAAAAAAAAAAGAGAGAAAGACAGAGACATTCAGGATATTTTGAACACTCTCTGCATATTTGATGATATTCGGAGATTATTATAAATTTGCTTAGATGTGATAATGGTATTATGGTTATTTACCCTAAAGAATTCTTATCTCTTAGAGATATGCTCTGAAATATTTACTGATAAAATGATAGGATGTCTTGAATTTGCTTCAACATAAGGAATTAGTTAAAGCCAGATTGGTATTGGTTTGATAATTGTTGAAGCTGAATGATGGGTAAAAGTGAGTTTGCCATACTACTCTCTCTACTTTTGCATGTGCTTGAAATTTTCCATTATAAATATGTTAAAAATACTTTTGTGAACTCCTACTAGGTGACAGGTGCAGAGGATGCGACAGCAGGTTTTGATAATAAAATAATTCAAGATCTAATTAAAACTGTTATGTTCAGTAGCAGATGGATAAAAGTATCCATAAAAGCAGGGCCTATGTTGTTTATTCAATAAAACCCCAGAGTACTAAGAAAATACTCAAATAGTAGAATTAACCCTAGAAAAAAAACATACAATGATTTTTCTTATAAAATCTGGGACTATAAATTCTGAAAAGAAAAAAAAAAAACCTGAGAGCCTATAGGAAGTTCTTAACTTGCATTTATTCAATGTCCCATTCATTAAACAAATATATATTTGGTTGAAATGCATGAAGTATGTTTAAATCTATGAACTCATGATGAGATTTAGAATAAATACCCCCTCTGATCAACTGGAAAATGTAGGGACCAACTCAAATCAAGCAAAACAGATCAAGAAGAAAAAAGAGCAACACTCTCATGGAGCTTCCATTCCAGTGAGAGAAAAGAAGAAAGATGAGACAAACAATAAATAAACAACTGCACAAGAAGGTTTCATATATGGATTCATCTTATAGAAAGTAAAACAGGATAAAATGTGGTAACAAAGATGGAGATGAGAGGGCATGTTAGACTGCAAGGTCAGAGCCAGCCACACAAAGAATCAGGAAATAGCTTTTGAGGCAGAGGAAGTGACATGTGCAAAGGCCCCCAGGCAGGAGTGAGGCTGGTGGTGGGGATCGGTGGGAAGTCTGGTGTGGCTGCAGCTCAGAGACTGGGCAGAGTGGAAGGAGCCACCGTTGGAGAGCAGAATGGAGTCAGGTTCCAGAGGGCTGGTAAAAAATTTGATTTCATTATAAGTGAAATAAGTCACTTGGTGGGGGCTTAAAGTGGCTGATCTACTTGAGTGTTTGTTTGTTTGTTTTTGAGATGGAGTCTCACTCTGTCACCCAGGCTGGAGTGCAGTGGCATGATCTTGGCTCACTGCAGCCTCCCTCTCCTAGGTTCAAGTGTTTCTCCTGCCTCAGCCTCCTGAATAGCTGGGATTACTAGTGCTCACGCCACCACACCCAGCTAATTTTTTGTATTTTTAGTAGAGATGGGGTTTCACCATGTTGGCCAGGCTGGTCTTGAACTCCTGACCTTGGGCCTCAGGTGACCCACCTGACTGGGTCTCCCAAAGAGCTGGGATTACAGGTGTGAGACATCACACCTGGCCCTACTTGCGTTTTTTAAGCCATTCATCTGCCTGCTATGTGGAGTGGTCTGTAGAAGGCAAGAACAGACGTGGCAGCTGGAACTTATTCTGGAGATAGAGCTGAAATAATGTGCTGGGGGACTGGGGGCAGGGCTGGGAAAGATGTTGAGCAGAGGAATCAAGAATGGCCTAACTTTTCTTCATTCAGCAACTGGATCTGTGGTGGTGATATTTATTGAGATGGTGAAAAGTTGGGAGCAACCAAAGTGAAAAAGGAAATCAAGAGTTCAGTGTGGGATGCACTCAGTTTGAAATGTCTATTAGCCACCCGGGGGAGATGTCAAGTCAGCAGGTGAGTGTACGTCTGGAGCTCAGGTCTGGGATGGAGATGTAAATTTTGGAGTCATTAGTGTACAGATGGCATTTACAGCCATGAGTTTTTTCACTCATCATCAAAATAAAGCACTAAGGGGAGGTCACCCAGAACTTCAAAGGAAATGGTGCTGGAGCAGAAAGAGTGTCAAACTGCTTTAAATTTTCTGTCCCCAGGGCCCACAATGTAAGACTCCACACATTCTGGTCCAACACTTTATGTCATCACATAACTGCAGCTTGCCTTCAGGAGCTCTCAGAAGCAGCCACCTAAATCCTTTCCCCAGTGCAGCATATTCAACTCCTACGCTTGTTTTCGTCTTACGAAGACTTTCTACCTCTCACATTAGCTGGAAATGATCTTTGCCTCCTTTGAGCTCCCAAATCTGTACCTGTCTTTTTCTGATATCTTACTGTTCTCAGCCTAAACCTAAAATTACCTGGGTCCAGTCACCCCTGATATTCCCAGGAGTAGAGATTGTATGGTTTCACCTTTGCATCCCAGCACAAAGGAAATCAGTGTGTGGAACCTGGGTCTCCTTAGTGGTTCTACCAGCAAAGCCTTCTACATTGTTGAAGGTTTAAAAGCCTTGTGCCATAGCAGAGTGAAATCAGATCAGCAAAGGAAGACTGGCTTGATGGATCTCCTTAGTCCTTGAGGGGGACAGTATTTGAGGATACTTTGCTCACTCCATAAAAGCTTCCAGGTTGAGGAGGAGGAGCATATACCAGAGAGACCACCCATCTGACTCTCCCTGGCCAGAGTGACGCTGTAGTATAATGAACACTTGACCATGCACATCATTTTTTACTATGTGCAGAATAAGAGCTTATGATCTGATCTCCCTTTGCATCTACTTGTTGCAGTTACAGAGCTTTCTCTTCTATGCCCGATACTCATTCTGACCCTACCATCCACCACATAACTCTCAACACTTACTTTAGGAATGCAATACAATGAAACATTTGTCTTAAAATGTCTAAAACCTAGGAGTTAAACAGAATGCAAAAAGGATACATTATAAAATTATTAATGAAGTATAAATTAATTAAATTGTTACTGTGTATTATTTTTTCCTTCATTACGATTATTACCTACCCCATCCCAAATTCCTCATAATAATAAGCAAATGCCCTGGACTGATGAAAAAAGAAAGGTCATTTGCACAGTGGCCTTGCAAGTCCCTTTCTTACTTCCTTGAAGCTGGACTCATTCCCAAACACCAGGGCTCAGTTTCACAGTTCTGGCCAGTTTATAGTGGTCAGTACTGCAAGTAATGCTGGTGCGTTAAGTCTAGAGACACCCTGGCTTTCTACCTCTGACATGATCAAGCCCCAATGGTCTAAAGCAGGTCAAGTAAACTCTAGGGTTTCATAGAGTTTCTTTGCTGCCCAACAGAGGAATGCAGGCAGCCCTGAATGTCAGACCAACCTGGAGTGAAGATTGGAACACCTTACAGGACCAGAGTCCCTCTCCATAACCTAGGCCAACTTCATGGACTTTCTTAGGCAGCAACAGAGTGTGAAGCTCTAGGAGGCATAACCCTGTGTATCAGGTTGGATAACGTGGCTTGTGACCCACACAACATCACACAGATGAAAGTCCAGCTCCATTCCATGATGATGGTTTCATTTGCACTGTTTGAAATGGAAATAATTCAATAACTCTTCCATAGTTAAACACTGTGGAAGCTGCATAGCCATCCCCCTTCTATAGATTCAGGCTATGTGTTCCCAGAAAGGCTCTGAAAAGTCCTGCAGTAAAGACTTCTGTTTGTATTTGATTTAGTGAGTGTCAGTCATTTGACCAAACAGGTACATTTTCTCTCATTTCTATGGCAAACTTTTGGGGAAACACTACTTGATGCTGCCATAATCAAACCATTCTAGCTTTTTTTTTCTTTTTAATCATGTATTGGTGAGACTCAAGTGATCATCAAAATTTGAACACAAGGTTATTGATGTCAAGCTTCAGAGCAAGTACTGAAAGCTCAAAGTGGTTCAGTGAGTGGTCTGGGATCACAAAGCTGGTTATAGTAAACTAGCAAGGGGATCCAGATCTCCAGAAACCAGGCCAGCACTTGGGCTCTGGAAGGATATGTATAGGTGAGCATGCCAGGCCTGAAACCCACAGAACCTGGGATCAGTTTCATCCCACCTGGTAAGGCCTCACCCAGCTGTGAAGCCGGCTTGCAAGCACATTCATGTTCATATGGCCTTTCTCATCAGGGGAGCCAGCACATTTCCCTGCCCTAGGACAGCTCCCATCAGTGCCTACTGCTACCGTAAGTCTTGTTCCAAACTGTCTTCCTTGGGGTCTGGGTTACTCCCCACGAACTCATAAAAGACTGTAAGCCTGACAGAAGAGTAGCAGACAGTACTATGAAATCCTCTGCTCAGAACTTGCAAAACTGGTGACCCATATGCCTATTTGATTTGACCCAACTCACAGGTTTTGTTTTGTTTTTAATTGAATTGATTGCTTAAGAGAGTGCAATACAAAAATTAACTCAAAATGGATAAAAGAGCTAAATGAAAAAAGCTAAAGCTATAAAAAAATTTTTAAAATCATAAGCATAAATGTTTGTGACCTTGGATCAGGTAATGGGGCTTCTTAGATATGACACCAAAACACAAGCAACACAAAGGAATAATAGGTAAACTGGGTTTCATCAAAATTAAAAACTTTTGGCTGGGCACGGTGGCTCACGGCCGGCCAAAAGTTTTTAATTTTGATGTAACCCAGTTTACCTATTATTCCTTTGTGTTGCTTGTGCTTTGGTGTCATATCTAAGAAGCCCCATTACCTGATCCAGCAATTTGGGAGGCCAGGGTGGGCAGATCACGAGGTCAGGAGATCAAGACCATCCTGGCTAATGTGGTGAAACCCTGTCAATACAAAAAATTAACTGGGCATGGTGGAGGCGCCTGTAGTCCCAGCTACTCGGGAGGCTGGGGCAGGAGAATGGCATGAACCCGGGAGGCAGAGCTTGCAGTGAGCAGAGATCGCGCCACTGCACTCCAGCCTGGGCGACAGAGCAAGACTCAGTCTCAAAAAAAAAAAAAAAAAAATTAAAAACTTTTCTGCCTCAAAAACCACTATCAATAAAGTGAAAATACAACTCATAAAATGGTAGAAAATACATGTAAATCATATATCTGACAAGACAATAGTATCCAGAATATATAAAGAACACTTACAACAACAATAAAAAGACAAACCAATTTAAAAATGGGTAAAGAAATAGAACAGATAATCCCAACAGCCCCAGTAAACACATGAAAAGACGCTCAACATCATTAATAACTAAGGAAATGCAAATTGAAACCACAATATCACTTCATACCTACTGGGAAGGCTATAATAAAAAAAGACAGATATTAACAAGTATTGGTGAGGATGTAGAGAATTAAATCTTCATACATTGCTGGAATGTAAAATGGTATAGCCACTTTGAAAAACAGTTTGGATTGGTTCCCGATCATCATGGCAGATGGGAGGCAGGGCTAGATTGCAGCTCTGTCTGCAGCATCATGAATTTTAGCTCCAGAATGACTGCAGGAATAAACCAGGAATCCCGAGAGGACCCACAGACCCTCTGAAGGAAGTGACCTGCTCCTGCAGGAACTGGGAGACACCCCAACTACTGTGAGTGCCCAAACTGCAGAAGTGGGAAAGGGAGATCCTCTGACCCTGAACACACCCCCGCTACTGGGGAAACTGAAGGTCTAGCTTATGGGAGAAGATTCCGACCTTACCTGGGGCTGAGTCAATTTAGAAAGCCAAGCGAAATACAGGGGTAGAGGAAGCTGCAAGAAAGGCTCTGGGAGCCCACTGGGTTCCCCAAGCAGGCAATTCCTGCCTGGCACCACAGGGATCCTTCAGGAGGGCGGCCAGAGGCACTGGGAAAATGCCACAGGGAGAAGGAAGTCTCCAGCTGAACTTTGTAACAATATGAACTTGTTGAGAAGCCTCCTGGCCAGAACTCAGCAGAGGGTGCGAATCTGACACGCAGACTCCACAGGCAGGGGAAGAACTAAAGCCCTTTTCAGCTGGGAGGCAGGTAGCCTGGGTCAAGTTCTTAGCCCTCCTTGCCCACTGCCTGAAAACAGACTCCGTGCTATTAGAGGGGGGATGGTAAGAGTGAGACAGGCCCTTCAGATTGTGTGGGAGCTAGGTGAAGCCTGTGACTGCCAGCTCTCCTCCACTTCCCTGACAACCTGCATGACTCAGCAGAGGCAGCCATAATCCTCCTAGGTACACAACTCCATTAACCTGAAAACCTCACCCCCATCCCCCCACAGCAGCCACAGCAAGACACGCCCAAGGAGGGTCTGAGCTCAGACATGCCTAGCCCTGCCCCCACCTGATGGCCCTTCCCTACCCACTCTGGTAGCTGAAGACAAAGGGCATGTACTCTTGGGAGTTCTATGCGCCCCCTTCCCCACACTGGTGCCTCTCCATACTACCACAGCTGATGCTCTCTTGAAAGCACCACCTCCTGGCAGTAGGCCAACCAGCACAAAGATAGAACGTTAAACCACCAAAGCTAAGAACCCTCACCGAGTCCATTTCACCCCCCTGCCACCTCCACCAGAACAGGTGCTGGTATTCACGGCTGAGAGACTCACAGACAGTTCACATCACAGGACTCTGTGCAGACAACCCCCAGTACCAGCCCAGAGCCTGGTAGACTTGCTGGGTGGCTAGACCCAGAAGAGAGGTAACAATCACTGCAGACTGGCTCTCAGGAAGCCACATCCACAGGAAAAGGGGGAGAGTACTACATCAAGGGAACACACTGTGGGACAAAAGAATCTGAATAACAGCCTTCAGCCCTTTCCCTCTGACAGAGCCTACTCAAATGAGAAGAAACCAGAAAACCAACTCTGGTAATATGACAAAACAAGGTCCTTTAACACCTCCAAAAAAAAATCACACTAGCTCAATGGATCCAAACCAAGAAGAAATCCCTGATTTACCTGAAAAAGAATTCAGGAGGTTAGTTATTATGCTAATCCAAGAGGCACCAGAGAAAGGCGAGGCCCAGTGCAAGGAAATCCAAAAAATGATACAAGAAGTGAAGGGAGAAATATTTGAGGAAATACATAGCATAAAGAAAAAACAATCAAAACTTCAGGAAACACTGGACACACTTATAGAAATGCAAAATGCTCTGGAATGTCTCAGCCATAGAAATGAACAAGTAGAAGAAATTCAGAGCTTGAAGACAAGGTCTTTGAATGAGCCCAATCCAACAAAGACAAAGAAAAAAGAATAAGCAAACATGAACAAAGCATCCAAGAAATTTGGGATTTTGTTAAACGACAAAACCTGAGATAATTCGTGTTCCTGAGGAAGAAGAGGAATCTAAACATTTGGAAAACATATTTGGGGAAATAATTGAGGAAAACTTTCCCAGCCTTGCTAGAGATCTAGACAGCCAACCACAAGAAGCTCAAAGAACACCTGGGAAATACATTGCAAAAAGATCATTGCCTAGGCACATTGCCGTCAGGTTATCTAAAGTTAAGACAAAGGAAAGAATCTTAAGAGCTGTGAGACAAAAGCACCAGGTAAGCTATAAAGGAAAACCTGTCAGATTAACAGCAGATTTCTCAGCAGAAACCCTACAAGCTAGAAGGGACTGGGACCCTATCTTTAGCCTCCTCAAGCAAAACAATTGTCACCCAAGAATTTTGTATCCAGTGAAACTAAGCATCATATATGAAGGAAATATACAGTCTTTTTCAGACAAACAAATGCTGAGAGAATTTGCCACTACCAAGCCACCACTAAAAGAACTGCTAAAAGGAGCTGTAAATCTTGAAACAAATGCTGGAAACACATCAGAACAGAACCTCTTTAAACCATAAATCTCACAGAACCTATAAAACAAAAGTACAATTTAAAAAGCAAAAACAACAAGGTACACAGGCAACAAATAGCATGATAAATGGAATGGTACCTCACATCTCAATACTAACATTGAATGTAAATGGTCTAAATGCTCCACTTAAAAGATACAGAACTGCAGAATGGATAAGAACTCATTAACTAACTATCTGCTGCCTTCAAGAGACTCACCTAACACAGAAGGACTCACATAACTAAAACTTAAAAGGTGGAAAAAGGCATTTCATGCAAATTGACACCAAAAGCAAGCAGGGTTAGCTATCCTTATATCAGGCAAAACAAACTTTAAAAAGACAAAGAGGGATATTATATAATGGTAAAAGGCCTTGTCCAACAGGAAAATATCACAATCCTAAACATATATGCACCTAACACTGGAGCTCCCAAATTTATAAAACAATTACTAATAGACCTAAAAAATGAGACAGAGAGCAACACAATAATATTGTGGGACTTCAATAGTCCACTGACAGCACTAAACAGGTCATCAAGACAGAAAGTCAACAAAGAAACAATGGATTTAAACTATTCACTTGGAGCAAATGGACTTAATAAATATATACAGAAGATTCCATCCAACAACTGCAGAATACATATTCTATTCAACAGCGCATGGAACTTTCTCCAAGATAGATCATATGACAGGCCACAAAATGAGCCTCAATAAATTTAAGAAAATTGAAATTATATCAGGCACTCTCCCAGACCACAGTGGAATAAAACAAAATCAACTCCAAAAGGAACCTTCAAAACCATGCAAATACATGGAAATTAAATAACCTGTCCTGAATGAGCGTTGGGTCAAAAACAAAATCAAGATGGAAATTAAAAAATTCTTCAAACTGAAGGACAATGGTGACACAACCTATCAAAACCTCTGGGATACAGCAAAGGCAGTGCTAAGAGGAAAGTTCATAGCCCTAAATACCACATCAAAAAGACTAAAAGAGCACAAACTGACATTCTAAGGTCACACCTCAAAGAACTAGAGAAATAAGAACAAACTAAACCCAAACCCAGCAGAAGAAAGGAAATAACCAAGATCAGAGCAGAATTAAATGAAATTGAAACAACAGTTTAAAACAAATACAAAAGATAAATGAAACAAAAAGTTTTTTGAAAAGATAAATAAAATTGATAGACCATTAGCAAGATTAACCATGAAAAGGAGAGAGATAATCCAAATAACCTCAATAAGAAATGAAACAAGAGATGTTACAACTGATATCACAGAAATACAAAAGATCATTCAAGGCTACTACGAACACAATTATGCACGTAAATTCGAAAACCTAGAAGAAATGGATAAATTCCTGAAAAAACAAGACCCTCCTAGCTTAAATCAGGAAGAATTAGATACCCTAAACAGGCCAATAACAAGCAACGATATCGAAATGGTAATTTAAAAATTACCAACAACAAAAAAGCCCAGGACCAGACAGATTCATAGCAGAATTCTACCAGCCATTCAAAGAAGGATTGGTACCAATCCTTTTGACTCTATTCCACAAGATAGAAAAAGGTGGAACCCTCCCCAATTCATTCTATGAAACTGACATCACCCTAATACCAAAGCCAAGAAAGGACATAACCAAATAAGAAAACTACAGACTAATATCCATGATGAACATACATGCTAAAATTCTTAACAAAATACTAGCTAACTGAATCCAACAACATATCAAAAAGATAATCCACTGTGATTAAGTGGGTTTCATACCAGGGACATAGGGATGGTTTAACATATGCAAGTCAATAAATGTAATACACCACATAAACAGAATTAAAAACAAAAACCACATAATCATCTCAATAGATGCAGAAAATGCATTCAACAAAATCCAGCAACTCTTTATGATTAAAACTCTCAGCAAAATCAGCATACAAGGGACACACCTCAATGTAATAAAAGCCATCTATGACAAACCCACAGCCAACATAATAGTGAATGGGGAAAAATTGAAAGCATTCCCTCTGAGAATTGGAACAAAACAAGGATGCCCACTCTCACCACTCCTCTTCAACACAGTACTAGAAGTTCTAGCCAGAGCAATCAGACAAGAGAAAGAAATAAAGGACATCCAAATTGGTAAAGAAAAAGTCAAACTGTCACTGTTTGCTGATGATACAATTATTTACCTCAAAAATCCTGAAGACTTCTCTAGAAAGCTTCTAGAACTGATAAAAGAATTCAGCAAAGTTTCTGGATACAAGATTAGTGTACACAAATCGTTAGCTCTTCTCTACACCAAGAGCAATCAAGCAGAGAATCAAATCAAGAATTCAACCCCTTTTACAATAGTTGCAAAAAATAAAATAAAATACTTAGGAGTATACATAACCAAGGAGGTGAAAGACCTCTACAGGAAAACAATAGAACACTGCTGAAAGAAATCACAGATGACACAAACAAATGGAAACACATCCCATGCTCATGGATGGGAAGAATCAATATTGTCAAAATGACCATATTGCCAAAGGCAATCTACAAATTCAACACAATCCCCATCAAAATACCTCCAACATTCTTCACAGAATTAGAAAAAACAATTCTAAAATTCATATGGATCCATAAAAGAGCCCACATAGCCAAAGCAAGACTAAGCGAAAAGAACAAATCTGGAGGCATCATACTACCTGATTTCAAACTATACTATAAGGTTACAGTCACCAAAACAGCATGGTACTGTTATAAAAATAGGCACATAGACCAATGGAACACCCATTGGTGAACAAAGAGAACCCAGAAATAAACCGAAATACTTAGAGCCAACTGATCTTCAACAAAGCAAACAAAAACATAAAGTGAGGAAAGGAAACCCTTTTCAACAAATCATCCTGGGATATCTGGCTAACCACATGTAGGAGAACAAAGCTGGATCCTCATCTGTCAGTTTATACAAAAATCAACTCAAGATGGATTAAGGACTTAAATCCAAGACCTGAAACTATAAAAATCCTGGAAGATAACATTGGAAAAACCCTTCTAGACATTGGCTTAGGCAAAGATTTCATGACCAAGAACCCAAAAGCAAATGCAATGAAAACAAAGATAAACAGCTGGGACTTAATTAAACTAAAGAACTTTGCACAGCAAAAGAAACAGTCAGCAGAGTAAACAGACAACCCACAGAGTGGGAAAAAGTCTTCACAATCTATACATCTGACAAAGGACTAACATCCAGAATCTACAACAAACTCAAACAAATCAGCAAGAAAAAAAATAATAATCCCATCAAAAAGTGGGCTAAGGACATGAATAGACAATTCTCAAAAGAAATATACAAATGGCCAATAAACATATGAAAAAATGCTCAACATCACTAATGATCAGGGAAATGCAAATCAAAACCACAGTGCAACACCACTTTACTCCTGTGAGAATGGCCATAATCAAAAAATAAAAAAACGGTAGATGTTGGCATGGATGCGGTCATCAGGGAACACTTCTACACTGCTGGTGGGAATGTAAACTAGTACAGCCACTATGAAAAATACTGTGGAGATTCCTTAAAGAACTAAAAGTAGAACTACCATTTGATCCAGCAATCCCACTACTGGATATGTACCCAGAGGAAAAGAAGTCATTATATGAGAAAGATACTTGCACATGCATGTTTAAAGCAGCACAATTCACAATTGCAAAGATACGGAACCAGCCCAAATGCCCATCAATCAATGAGTGGACAAACTGTGCTAAATACATGTATGTTTATTGCAGCACTGTTCACAATAGCAAAGACTTAGAACCAACCCAAATGTCCAACAATGATAGACTGGATTAAGAAAATATGGCACATATACACCATGGACTACTATGAAGCCATAAAAAATGATGAGTTCATGTCCTTTGTAGGGACATGGATGAAGCTGGAAACCATCATTCTCAGCAAACTATCGCAAGGACAAAAAACCAAACACCGCATGTTCTCACTCATAGGTGGGAATTGAACAATGAGAACACATGGACACAGGAAGGGGAACATCACACACCAGGGCCTGTTGTGGGGTGGGGGGAGGGGGGAGGGATAGCATTAGGAGATATACCTAATGTTAAATGACAAGTTAATGGGTGCAGCACACCAACATGGCACATGTATACATATGTAACTAACCTGCATGTTGTGCACATGCACCCTAAAACTTAAAGTATAATTAAAAAAAAAAAAGAAACTGTGATAAATATATACGATGGAATACTACTCAGCCATAAAAAAAGAATGAATTAACAGCATTCGCAGTGACCTAGATGAGACTGGAGACTATTATTCTATATGAAGTAACTCAGGAATAGAAAACCAAACATCGTATGTTCTCACTCATAAGTGGGAGCTAAGCCATGAGGATGCAAAAGCATAAGAATAATACAATGGACTTTGGGGACTTGGGTGGGCAGTGCTCATTCATAAATGGGAGCTAAGCTATGAGGATGCAAAAGCATAAGAATGATTCAATGGACTTTGGGGACTTGGGAAAGGTGGGAGGGACGAGAGATAAAAGGCTACAAATAGGATGCAGTGTATACTGCTCAGGTGATGGGTGCACCAAAATCTCACAAATCACCACTGAAGAACTTTCTCATGTAACCAAACACCACCTGTACTCCAATAACCTATGTAAATTTTTTTAAATGAGATCCAATCCTTTGCAACAACACAGATGGAACTGGAGATCATTATGTTAAGTGAAATAAGCCAGAAACAGAAAGACAAATATCACATATTCTCATTTATTTGGGGATCTAAAAATCAAAACAATTGAACTCATGGACATAGAGTAGAAGGATGGTTACCAGAGGCTGGGAAGGGTAGTGAGGGTGTTGGGAGGAGGTAGGGATGGTGAATGGGTCCAAAAAAAAAAAAAAAGAAAGAAAGAATAAGACCTACTGTTTGATAGCAAGACAGGGTGACAATAGTCAATAACAATTTAATTGTATATTTAAAAATAACTAAAACAGTGTAACTGGATTGTTTATAACACAAAGGATAAATGAAATGCTTGAGGGAATGGATACCCCATTCTCCATGGTATGTTTATTTTGCACTGTATGCCTATATCAAACATCTCATGGATCCCATAAATAAAACACCTACTATGTACCCACAAAAATTAAAAATAAAAAAGTTTTAAAAAGAATGCTATCATAAAAAAACTGTTTGATAATGCTTCAAATACTTACACATTGAGTCTGCATGTGACCCAGAAATTCCAATCCTAGGTATACACCAAACAAAATTAAAAACATATGCCTTACAAAAAGTTACACATAAATACTTGCAGCAGCATTATTTGTAATAGCCAAAAAATAGAAATAACCCAAAAGTCCATCTACTGATGAATGGATAAACAAAATATGGTATATCCATACAATCAAATATTATTCAGTCACAGAAAGGAATAAAGCACTGACACATGCTACACAGAGACAATCTTAAACACATATGCTAAGTGAACAAGGCCAGTCACAAAAGATCACACACTGTGTGATTCCATTTATATAAAATGTCCAGAGTAGGCAAATCCATAGGGATAGAAAGTGGATTAATGGTCACCAGGGCTGAGGGAAGTTGGAAATGTTGTGTGATTGTTAACAAGTATGGCTTTCTTTTGGGGTTGAAGAAATGTTTTGTAATAAGATCATGGTAATGATTGTGCAGCTTTGTGGATATTCTTAAACTCATCTTAAAGAGTGAATTTTACAGTACGTTAAATATATTTCAATATTGTCTGTTCTTTCAGAAACAGAAGATGAACACACTGGTGCACTCATCCCTTCCCTGGCCTTGCCTCTGGTTCCCTTTGCTAATCTACAGTGCTGGCTGGGCTCCTGCAGGCACTGTATCTGAGCATCAGTGGCCCAGATGGATTCTCATCTCTTACATCAGCACGCTGAGGCCCAAATGGGCCACGGGGACGTGCCAAAGGTCACACGTTAGTGGTGGCAGAACTGGAGTCAGAAACTATATCTCCAACCTCTGGGTGTCTCAGGGCCTGTTCAGGTTCCCCAGGAGTTTAAGACCCTGGGATGCTATTTGGAGTGAAATGCATACTTTGTTGTGTCCAAATAATCACCACCTGCATCAAATCCCATTATTAAGCAAATATCCACCACACCTAAAACAGGTGAAAACCCTGTATCCATCACAGTCAACGAACTCCAACAGTCAAGGTGGAGACCCAGCAACAATTGCTTCCCAAAGCTCCCACTGGGTGCCTCACATTCCACTCTCCATGTAATCATTCTCCTGCCTTTCCCTCTCCCACTCCCTCCCCTCTTTCTCTCACCCCTTCTTGAATTGTTTCAAGCAGGTGGGAGTTCACTCCTCAAGTAATGGCAAATTGGAAGACCTTCCTGTAATGGGGTGAGCCGCCAAGGACCAACCCTCCAGGAGAAAAGTGACCCATGTCATAATATTCCAGATAACATGGTACTCAGGCACTCTCAGTGACACCTGAATTCCAAATGCCAGCTTAGTAGCTGTGAAGCAGTAAATAATTGTGTTTCACCCAGAAAGGGCTCCTTCTGTAATAAAATTTTTTCTACTTCAGAAGTAAACTTGTTGAGAAGTGGAACATAAGTTCCCCAGTTTTACCACAGAATAGAATCTGTACAGAAGAATCTGCTGCACGTTGGGGATCAACTTGATATGCTGTACATAGAAGACACACGAGAAATATTTGCTGATGTGATTTATTTGATAGTATCTGTCACACTTGATTTTCACAAGCTTGAATGAGTAGTTTAAAAACCAGTTGCTTTCTCCCAAACCCCTTCCCCAAATTGTATTCTGTGAGGTGTCATTGAGAGTTCTGAGAATAAAATCTTCCTATGGCAAATTAAGGTCAGGAAAAGGTTCATACTAAACCCTCCATTGGAGACTTAAAAAGTACACTGTAATATGAAAATGTTGGAGAAGCCCTGCAGGGAAGAAACCCACCTACAAGCCCCTCATCTGTATGAACATGAATCCCTTTCTGCAGAATCCCCACGTAGCCGAAGAGACAAGAGCTCTGTGGAGCAGAGGATGCTCTGACTGGGCCCCAGCTGTAGTGTGGGGAACAGTCAATGTTGAAGGAGCAGGTAAAGCTTCCCATGCTGGGAATGTTAGCAAGTGAAGTGTTTTTAAAGACTTTGAACTTGCCCATGAAGATAGGATGAGAAGGTTGAATGGGAGCACCCTCAGGATTGTGGACTGAGGTGACCCAACGACAGAGGTTTATGTGGACAGAGACCCAACGACACTGTGGAGACCTTTTATACAGCAGCAGGAGAGCAGTAACCTTGAGATCTGGAATGGTGGTAAAGACAAGCTAAATATACAGCCCCTATCATGGCCTGGCCCTCCTCCTCTCCAGGATATACAGAGGCCCATTCATAGCAGGGAAGGGACAGGAGAGGAGAGGTGGGCAGAGCTCACTACCTGCCAGGCGGGCCGCCATTCCCATTCACAGCATGTCCCATAGCAGAGGGGTCGAATATTAGTGCTATGATTCACCCTCTGCCACATTCATCAAGTGTGATTAGAGCAGAGGAATGAGGGAGACAGTGAGGCAGACAGAATGCACCAGCTCAAACCCAGAAGCTCGTGGCTCCAGTGCTCAGCACAGTCTGGCTTTATTCCAGTCTCATTCCTGTCTCCCCATCTGTATCTGTCCATAGTCCACCTGACTCATGGCCCCTCAGTCTGTATGTGTCTCCCTGTCGGTCCCATCTTGCCTCAGAGAACTCACACCAGCTTTACAGGGGCTGCCTCCTGGGCAAAATCCCAATGTTTCAGTATCTGACTGCTGTCTACAGCTGATCAAATGTGATTTTCCAGTTGAGAGAGAAAAATAAACTCGCTTAAACTAAGGGAGCTAAAATGAAGCCAACCTAAAAGACAAAGGCTCCCACAATGGCCTGAGCAGGTGGAGGCTCAATCCCACAGGCTAGGTTTTCTGGGACTTTCAGTAAATGCAATATAGGACACGCTTTCATGTATCATACAGATATATGTACACATATGTATGCAGTATATGTACCTTATATGTATATACATACCTATGACATATGTGCACACAAGTCAAAGAATCTGACATTGAGATTGGAAAATACGGCCACCATACTCAGAGAACCTGCAAAAAAGTGAGAGTAGCCAAAGCATTGGAGATAAAAGGACAGGACCCCTCTGAGGAGTGGGCAAGGGAGCCTGACCCTGGACTGCCTGACTCTATAGAGAGGGAAGAAGGCAGGACAAGTGGACATCAGTGAGCATCACAGATGGGAAGGACCCAGCAGAGACCCTGGCCCTTCCACTGGGGAAGGAGAAGAGAATAATGAGAGGAAAGAAAGTGGGAAAGGAAAAGAAGAGAAGAGAGGCAAGTGCTGCTGTCCAGAGAGCAGAATATGGAATGAGCCAGCTGGCTTCAGTGGTGGACACTGAGGAATCACAGGTCCCCTCCCATGGAGTCTCCTCTCCATCCCTTTCATCTGACCTGTGACTTCTTCTCTTTCTCCTATAAGCCTTCATTATCCGGGGACTCCTGCTGGGAAAGATACTCTCTAAAGATATCCTGGGCTGAACATGGCATCTGGAGCTCATCTTTGCAACCATGAAGCCTTGGCCTGCCCAGGCTCCTTCCCCAGCCCCTTCCTCACCAGATTCTGGGAGCAGAGGCAGCAGGAAGAATGTGGCTGTGATGTGCTTGAGCTCTGAATCCAGCAACAAATTTATTAGGGGGGGTTCACCGAGCAGGCCCAGAGGGTACTCCCCATACTGCCACTCTGCATAACAGATGTCCTTTCATTCTACATGGGTAGGTGATGAGCTGAGCTGGGGAGGAGCAGGTGCCCTGAATAACATGCACTTGGGTAGGAATCTTCTCCCAGCATGGCAGCCCTTGGGGCTCACCTCCTGGATGCCTCCCCTACACCTCAGGCTCTGCTTACAAGTGTCCCTGCTCCCAGAGCCCGGCCTCCTACCACACAGCCACTCCTCCCCCCCGCTTGTCTGGTCTGCGAGGGCTCCAAGAAACCCCAAGCATCTTTGTGTGGAAAATACATCTGGAAGCATGAAATCTATTGGAAATCTAATGAGACTGCAGTAGAATAGAGAGATGAATTTAACTTCTTTCTCTGAGTTCTGGATTTGATGTTGCTATCTAACATTTGCCTGGTTGTGGGCCTGCCTTTGCTCAGAAGTGCCCTAGGGCACAGTCAGCACCACCTGAGTGAGTCTCCATGCCAGTGCTGGCCCTTCTAGGGAATCTGTTGCTTCAAGGGTAAAACAGAGAGCATCACATCAGCTTTGCCTGTGACAGGCCCTTTCAGAGGCTCTAGAGAGTTCAAACACCTGCTGAGAAGGGTGTATCCCAAGAAAGCCCAGCATGGCTGTTCTGCCTGAACAGGGGAAGGGTGTGTCAAGCACGTGGAAAGATGATGCAGCCTGGCAGGCAGAGGAGGCCACAGAGGGTGAGCAGGTTCCCAGAGCACCAGCTCCACAGAAGGGAGGCTTACCTTCTTCATGCACAGTGGTAGCCACCAGCCCTGTGGGGGCTTTGCAGGCAGAAGGCTCTGGATCTGCTGAGAGAAGCCCGATGTTCCACACTGGTGTGCAGGCTAACTGGCAGCACAATAACTTGGAAACTGACAGCCTGGACTCAGAAATGGAGTCTTTCTTCTCCTGTGAGTAAGTGGTCTGATAGGTGGGCCATCAGTGCTAAGAGGGAGGAAGTCAGGGAAGAGTTCTGGGCCAGAACAGAGGGTGGTGTGAGGGAAGCCCCCAGGTGGAAGAGAGCCCAGGTAAACACTGTTGTGTTTCCTGCTTCCCTGTCCTCTGGTCACAGGACAGGAAGGTGCACAGATACAGAGAGTAGGAAAGAGCCTTCCTAAAGGCCAGGAAGATGAGCCCATCCTCAGACCTGTGTGGTGACAGCCTTCACCCTAGAAATGACAGCAGCTGTCTTTTGTGGGCACCTACCAAGTGCCAGGCTTGCATTGCGACTTGACACGTGTGACCCTGTTCATCCTCCCACAACAACCCCGGGTGTGAACAAGGATGGCAAGACAGGTTCGCTCAGGACAGGGACTTACCAGGACTACCTTTTAGAAAGCAAATTGGTGATCTGTATGGGAAGCCTTGGAAGATGCCCAGGCCCTCAGCCTAGTGAGTGGTGACGTGTGTTAGGAGCAGACTTCCCAGGTTCAAAGAGCTCTGCCGCTTTTTAGCTGATGGCCATTGTGGACAAGGGCCAGCCACCTTATCTTCCTGTACCTTGGTGTTCTCATCTGAAAAAATGGGGATCGTGGTATGAGTTCTGTAAGACAACTGTTAGGAACACCTGGGCAAGCACAGGCACAGCTGTCAGCACAGACAGGGGCCGGCCCACAGGAGGGCCTGAGAGATGTGAGCCGGTGTTAGGATCGAGTATCTTTCCTAAATATGTAACCCAAAAGGCAGACTGAGATTTAAGGACAATATGTTCTTTGAAGTGTTATGCATAATGATTTTTTGAAAAACAGATACAAACCAAATGTCCAGCATTACAGGAATCATTTAGCAAATGATATTATACCCAAAGGTAGACCACCAAATGGGCAGACATTAAAAATAAGGTTCTTGATTTTTTTTACATCAAAATTTTTAGAATAGATTGTTGGGTACAAAATGATAGTAAACTGGATAAAGAGGCTACAAGTTAAAGTAAATAGACCAAAATATTAACAGAATTATGAGTACTATTTTGCCTACTTCTTTATTATGTCTCACTTTTCAAATTTTTGACAGTAGGCATCTGTTAATTTCATACTAAATTTTTAAAAATTTGAACAAAAATGAAAGTATAGGCGGTATAAGGGAAGGAAGTGTAAGGACAAATGCAGGCCTTTTGGAGGAAGCACTTTTAAGGTCAGGATAACACACAGAAAGGAAAGGGATAAAACTCATGCAGAGGCAAAAAAGCCAAGTCTATAATAAATTTGAGTTTATAAGGAATGAATACGTAATGTTTGTGGAAATTGTGTTGTGTCTGGAAAAAATAACAATAAATATGTCCACAATATAAATCTTTTATAATAAATCTGTGAAGATCCTATGAGCTAACATCTGTGCTAGCTGGCACTGCAAGAAGTCTGAGGTGACCCACAGATAAGCACGGCTATTGATACAACAGTAATGGGGGTGGGTAGCTGGCTATGCTCTGTGCTCTGGGCAGTTGCCTCCTTCACCCCTGAGTGATGCTAGCTGAGGCCTGCAAGGGCAGACTGAAGTGAGACATTCAGTGTACAGTGCCCCTTTCTAAGCATCTACTCAGAGTTCTCTGAACTTTGATACATATATCTCCTGAAAAATACAGTTGGATAAAGGAATATATATATATATATAAAAAATTGGCTCATGCATGTGTGGGGACTGGCAAGTCCAAAATCTGCAGAGTAGGCTGGCATGCTGAAGACCCAGGGAAGAGCTACAGTTCAAGTCCGAAGGAAGTCTGCTGGCAGAATTCCTCTTCCTTGGAGGAGGTAAACTTTGTTTTTTGGAGTATTTTTTGTAACTTAATTTGAGGCTTTCAGCTGATTGGATGAGGCCCATCCACATTATGAGGGATAATCTGCTTTAAAATCTAATTTAAATATCAATATTTTGCTAATTATATGATATAAATTTGTCATATAAATAATGCTATATGTGTATGTGTGTGTGTATATATATATATGCAGACACACATATGCACATGTATATATGTTTAGAGACAGGATCTCATTCTGTCACCCAAGCTAGAGTGCAGTCAAGCAATCATAGCTTACTGCGGCCTTGAACTCGTGGGCTCAAACTATCCTCCCACCTTAGCCTCCCAAGTAGCTAGGACTATAGGCACGTGCCACCACACCCAGATATTTTTGAAAAATTTCTTTTTTGCAGGGGCTGGTCTCACTGTGTTGCTTGGGCTGTTCTCAAATTTCTGACCTCAAGTGGTCTTGCCACCTCGGCCCCCCAAAGTGCAGGGATTACAGGCATGAGCCACCATGCCCAGCTTAACTTTACTATTTGACCATCTTCATATAGCATCTCTTCACTAGCCACTATATTTTCATCAACATGACTGCTATGTCAGGAAACAATTGCCCAGGAAAATAAAAGATGCATATACAGAGAGCATCAAACAACTATTGATATGCTAAGACTCCCCTCAAAGACCTCATCTCAAAATCTTCATCTTGCTGTGTTGCCAGTCTTACACTGTTACATCCTGATCCTTACCATTCTAATTAAACCCCCACATTAAAAATTTCACCTTAAACCAGTTCCCAAAAGGTCTCATAAAGTTCCCAACTTTTCTTATGGTGACTATATATTTAACTTATTGAGTAACTGCCAAACTGTTTTCTTCTCCTTCCTTTTAAAAAAAAAAATATATAGTATGTTACATATTTATGAGCTCCATATGATATTTTGTTAGATGCATAGTGTGTGTAATGATCAAGTCAGGATATTTGGGGGTATCCATCACCTTAAGTATTTATCATTTCTACGTGTTGAGATATTTTTTTAAATGTTAATTTTATCTAAAAAATACCTTCATAGAAACATCTAAAATCTAAACATCTAACATAATGTTTGAACAAATATCTGGATACCATGGACTCCCAGGTTGACACATAACATTAAGCATCACACCAACTATATATATTTATATTTTTTGAGATGGAGTCTCGCTCTGTTGCCCAGGCTGGAGTGCAGTGGCACGATCTCGGCTCACTGCAATCTCCGCCTCCCGGGTTCACGCCATTCTCCTGCCTCAGCCTCCTGAGTAGCTGGGACTAGAGGCGCTGGCCAACACGCCTGGCTAATTTTTTGTATTTTTAGTACAGATGGGGTCTCACCATGTTAGCCAGGATGGTCTTGAGCTCCTGACCTCGTGATCTGCCCGCCTCGGCCTCCCAAAGTGCTGGGATTACAGGCGTGAGCCACCGTGCTCAGCCATTTATATTTTTATAAGGTTTCTTTATGAGAAAGAAAGCTGATCCTTGGAGACACCATGACTTGGCCACAGTGTTGTCAGAGCCTAAACTCAAATTCAAACCTCATGACTAAGCAACTTCCCTCTTCCACACTTCACCTCTTAAATAAAAAGCAAACATTGTTTCCTTTTTCTCTTTCTCTAACCAGCCTTTTCTTCTAACCCAGGAGCCTAATTTCCAGAGCTTGATATTCAAACTCCAGAGACCATCTTAAAGGAGCCATCAATCATTCTGATCAATTTTCCAGAATTCCCCAAAATATTCAATCAACACACACCAGAAATGCATTCACTGTTCCATCAAGTTCATTCAATGGGTCCAGTTCAGACTCTGACCCGTATCTCTTTATATAACTCCAGTTTGATATCTGCTCTGACCAAGGCTAAATATTGACCAGCTTTCTCTACAAGGGTCTGGAATTTTTTCTCTAAATGCTCAAATAGAGCCAAATCTTGCTTTCCTAGGACAGATTAACATTATACTGACAAAGTCATGTGTTACATTATTGGGTTACCTACATAAAATTGCCAATAATTGACCTACAGAAGTAGCTTTTTATATAGTTCATGAAAAAATTAGCTCATCTTTTCCTGGTCATATCTCGCCTTTCTCAGTGTCCTTTCTTTGTGAAGGGAGAATCTCTACTCCCTCAGTGGAACAGAATGAAAGATGCTGTTATTAAAAACATTCTAAGGTGATTTGAGGAGTGACAGCATCTCTTAGAGAAATGAGGTAATGCCTCCAGTCTGCCTCCTCTGCCGTTTAATTTCCTGACAAGAGGCATGGAACGTGAAAAAATTGATTGTCCTGTACAAAGTCAAGTAAATAAATAGCAATACTTAATGCAATCATTTTCCATATTGCCTTATCAAAACCCACGCAGTCAAAGCCATTTATGAATTCCTTAGGTCCTGCTGTTGTCATCTTTTCAGCATGTTGCTCTCAAAGATGCCTCCAGGTGGGGAGAAATAGGAGAGCAGTTACTAATCAATCTTGAAGCTATGATCAGAAACCATTTAGAAGGATGACAGCTTGCTTGAGCCATTCCTAAATTTCAGAGAGGAAACCTTCAAGGAATAAGTTATTAATAGAGTGATAGGAAGGAGTTTGGGGGATTTATTATTAGGAAATAATCACCTTGGTGCCTTTGTCTTGCTTTAAGTTTTCTAAGAAAAAATAAATAAACTTTGGAAGGTGGTTAGCACCCAGGCCCAGAGTAAAGGTGGGCTAGAATGAAATGACCCTGCCAATCTAGCTTGTTGGATTTCTTATTTCCCTTCCTTATAGCAATTCTCAAAGGTAAGATAACAGAGCCCCAGAAAGTAAGGGATAGAAGGACTCTTAGATATGATGGGTGGCTGGACATTTGAATTATTCTATTATCTCCTACCAGTGGATCTGAGGCAAATACTCATGAAATGAGGTAAGGTCCTGTGTTGGTTTGTTTGTGTTGCCATAAGGAAATACCTAATGCTGGGTAACTTATATTTTAAAAAGGGAGGTTTAGGGAAGACCCACTTGGGTACCCCTCTCTTTCTGCAGGAGAAGGAGCTATTCTCCTTTCTCTTTCTTTCGCCTACTAAACCTGCGTTCTTAAACACACACACAGACACACACACACACACACACACAAAGGGTGTTTAGTTGGCTCACGATTCTGCAGGCTGTACAGGAAGCATGGTACTGCAATCTGCTTCTGGTGAGGCCTCAGGAAGCTTACAAAATCCTGGCAGAAGGTGAAGGGGGAGGAGGCATATGGCGAAGAGAGGAAGCAAGAGAGCATAGGGGAGGTGCCACATTCTTTTAAACAACCAGAGCTCACCTGAACTCAGAGTGAGGACTCACTTATTACCATGGGGACAGCACCAAGCCATTCAAAAGGGATCCAGCGCCATGACGCAAACACCTCCTATTAGGCCCACCTCCAACATTGGAAGTCACATTTCAACATGAGATTTGGAGGGGACAAAACATCCAAACCATATCATGCCCAAAGCAGCAAGAAGCAGAAATCAGGCCCTGGTAATCAAAAGCCACTCACCTTCCCACACGAAGAGGATGAGCACCAGGAAGACAATGCCCACAACACTTGTCAGTGTCTGAAATATGATGGCAAAAATATGACAAATGCAATATATTTTTTAAATATATAAGTTTATTTTAATTTAAAGAACTATGCTGTACATTATGTCCTTGCCATTTGGGGCATGGGGATCAAGGTGACTTTTACAGAATAACAGTGGCTGTAGGTGGTCATTACATTTTCAAGAGAGTCACATCCAACTCAAAGGTTAGGATCTAAAGTCATCAAATAAAGCAAAATCATGCGTAATCTAATCCTAGAAAATCCCCTCAATCAGCCATCTACATTAGTCATGTATACATGCTGTCTTGAATGTATCTCTATATCATTTCCTCTAACTTGCCTTTAGTCAATGATTTATATCAATTTGGATGCCAGCAACAGAAAATGAACTGCACATGACCTTAAACTTCAAAGAAAATGCCTTGGCTCCTCAGGGTCCCGGGGTACCACTGGAAGCATAAAGGAGAGCAACATCAGGGACCAGCCAACTTTTTCCCTACCTCATGTTTCCAACAGGAAAAACACTCAAGAGCACAGACTTCACAGGTCCAGAAATTAGTCCACAAGCTGTGCATTCCTCATGGGCAGGAGGCCTGGTTTTGTCACCTGTGTCCTCACATAGAAACCGACACAAAATTGGTGCTCAGGACTTCTCTGATCACATGTTATAAAGAGGTATCAAAACCTGGTCCCCAAAGTACCTGATACTTCTCCTTTCCAGAAGTGGGGTCAATGTCTCCTCTCTTAAATCTGGGCTCTGTAAATGGTTAACCAACCTAATATAATGGAAGCTATGGTATGCCAGTTTCTAGGCCAAGGCCTTAAGAAACTGGTGGCATTCAATTCCTGTCTCTTGGGATGCTCCCTTTTGAAATCCAGCAACCATGCTGTGAGGGAGCCCAGGTCACAGGGAGAGGGCAGGTGTAGGTATTCTGAAAGATAGCCCCAGCTGAGTTCTCAGTTGATGCCACCATCAACCATCGGATCTGTGAGTGAAGAAGCCTTTGTGATGACCCCAGCCTCAGCCATCATCTGACTGCAATTGCACAAAAGAAGGTGAGCAAGAAGTGCCTAGCTGAGCCCAGCAAACTCTCAGAACTGTGAGAAATAATGACATGATTGACGATGTTTTTAGCCAATGCATTTGTTACGCAATAGATCATCAGAACACATTAAGTGGCTTAAAGATGTAATCTGATTCAAAGATTCAGGCAAGGAGGTGCTTTTAAAGACGGCAAAAAATCTCAATGGCAAGGCATCTCTCTAACTCACCTGCTCAATGATGGATGCAGCCCAGTGTTGGGGAAGGAGGAAACAGAAGGCAGTGTTTGCAGAATAGGCAGCTCCACTTAGATCCCAAAAAAGCCAGTGGACCATGATGGCCAAAGGCACCTTCTATAGGGTAATAGATAGACCACTTCTGAGGCTGTAAGGAAGCATCCACAGGGGCTAGAACTCCCAGCTCTACAGATCCTCACACACACCAGCAATGTGTGCTTAGCAATAAAGCCCACAGATGAAGCAAGCAGGAATTAACTGACTATTGGTTGGGCATTTGAATTGTTCTAGCATCTCCTGAAACAGACACTCATAGGATGAGGTGCAAAGCTGGAAGAAGCAGAAGCCACAGTGGCCCTTTAGCAAAGGCCACTCAGCCCTAGTATGGAGGTAGACCCAGGAACATGGTACCCACTGCATGCCAGACATGGCTAGATGCCAGCATGTGCATACACAAGGGGCAGGTGTGGTGATGACTTGGGTATTCTGCTCCCTAATGCTTCATGACATCTGCTTCAAATCTAATTTATGGGACCTTGGTAAGAGGGGAGTATTTTTGGCAGGGTGCAATGACCCATGCCTGTAATCCCAGCACTTTGGGAGGCCTAGGCAGGCAGACTGCTTGAGGCCAGAAGTTCAAGACCAGCCTGGGCAATATGCTGAAACCCCATATCTAGTAAAATTACAAAAAACAGCCAGGCATGGTGGCACACACCTATAGTCCCAGCTACTGGGGAGGCTGAGGTGGGAGAATCACCCGAGCCCAGGAGGTCGAGGCTGCAGTGAGCCATGATGTTGGTGATGGTGCCACTGCACTCCAGCCTGGAAGAGTGAGACCGTATCTCAAAAAAAAAAAAAAAAAAAGAAAGAAAAAGTATTTTTTTTAAGACTTGAAAGAGACTCAGACAGAAAAGGGACTAAGGGAGGATTCCCTTCCCTCCTCCTTCCTAGCACCTCCACCCTTGCCCTCCACTGACTCTTAGAGCACCCTTCAGTTTCCCTGTGCTTCCTTTTTGAGCCATCACTCCACTGTCTCTAGCTCTTCACTGCCCATCTCGCCAGTGTGGTCAATATCTGCTCTCTCCACTGCCTATTCAATCCCTTTGTAACCCACAAATGTCCATCTTTCATCTATGGCAGGGTTTCTCAACCTTGACACTACTGACATTTGGGGTCACATAACTATTTGTTGTGGGGGGAGGGGCTGTCCTGTGCATTTAAGGTGTGTAACAGCATCATCTCCACCCACTATTTGTCAATATACTCTCCAGTTTTGACAACCAAAATGTGTCCAGACATGGCCAAATATCCCAAGAGGGAAGGATGGAAAACTTCTTCTGTTTTAGAAGCACTGGCCTACAGTAAAAAGAAACTGTCACAAGGGTGTAAGTAAATGTTTGTCAAGGGAAGAAACAAATAAACAGAGAAATGAATGAGTGAATGAATGAATAAACAGAGTAGATGAATGAGTGAATCAATGCGCTACAGAGAAAGCATACAGCCTCGGGGACCTCTGAGTACATAAAGCTGAGGGCTGCAGGCAGGGAAGCAGTTAATAGGTCAGTCAGTCCTGCAGAGGCCCTGAATCCTCAATGGGCTTTTGCTGGCTGTGCAGTTCGATGCTTTTCCAATTAACAAGAAGACTTGCAGATACCAATGGACCTTTAATAGGGTCACGGGAATGGGTCCTCTGATAAGCCAGGCTAGAGAGTATGACACTGGGAAACTCAGGCACCTGTCTGCCAAGGTACTGATTCATTCTCTTTATGAAAGTTGCAATTTGGAATGACAGTTTCTCACCTTCTGTTTCCCCAGCTGCCATCTGCAAAGGTTACTTGCTCTAATTTGCCCAGCATTTCTCCTCTCTCGACCTCTCTCTAAGCTGTCACTTCTTTTCCTCTCTCTCCCTCCATCAGGGCCTTTTTTGAGTTCATTGGACTGTTGTGTGCTGTCCCTCACTATGTAGGAGAAGTGAACCTGCTGGGCTAATGGTCAACAGGCTTTCATCAAGGAGAGAAAACATAAGCCTCGGGGCCTTGGCCACACACTATCCTCCTCAGCTTCCTGGGTCCCTCCAGTTCTCTCTCCAACTCAGTCAGACTCATTACATCAAGCTCAGGGCCACAGAATGTGAACAAGGGGCTGTGGCTGTGGGCAAGGAAAGAGTTCAGTAAAATAAAAAATAGTCTGTGTTTCCTTGCCTTTTACAATAAGAATAGGTACTGCTGAGTGTTCAGGCATTGTCACTAAGCGTTTTATGTGTATCATCTCATGTAATCTGCAAGTAACTCACAGAGTAAGGGTTATATTTCCCATGTTAGAGGAGAATAAAAGATGCACAGAAGTTCTCAAGCTTTAGGGGACATCAGAATCACCTGGAGAGCTTGTTAAGACACAGATTGCTCGGCCCCACCCCCTGAATTTCTGACTTAATTAGTCTCGCCTGGGACTGGGGAATTTGTATTTCTCAATTGAAGGATTAATATCTTAGACTAGAAATTGTATAACTTGCCCAAATACACAGACACCAAGGGGTAGATATAAATGGGAACCAGGTCTCTTGCACGGTAGAGTCTCTGTCGAAACCTGATATTATTTCAGGTAATCCTGTAGGCTAAGAGGAATTCTTATAGACGTTAAGACGATCAAACATGCATTATCCCATTCATTAAATATTTACCAAACATATACTGCCCTGTGCTGGTTGATATGGATACCAACAAAAAGAAGAAGAGATCCTCAAGGAGCTTGGGTGACCAGCTAGTAATAGAAGCTCACGTGCGACAATGACAATACAACGTAGCAAGGGCTATAGTTTAGAAAGAACAAAGCACTTGCTAGAGCAGCAATTCTCAAACTTTTTTGGTTTCATGGCTCTTTTCACTCTTGAAAATTATCAGACTCCAATAATAAACACATTACATATTAACACAGAACATATTTTTATGAAAAATAACTATTTTCATAAAACAGCGAGAAAACTGGGTTTTACAGCATTGCAAATCTCTTCATGCCTGGTTCAGTAGAACACAGCTATAGCCTCACTTTTGCTTCCAGACTGAGCCTGATGTAATAAGTTATTTTGGTTAAATTACATGAAGAAAATTCATCTTACATACATATGTAGTTGAAAAACGGAAACAAACTGTAATAGCTCTTTCAGATAATTGGGAATATTCTTTGCTACTACAACAAAACTCAATAAGTTAAGTTGCAATGTGGAATCTTAAACCTAGTCAATGAAAGTTTTGCATTAATATTGCATTAAAATACATTTATCTATTTTGAACTTCCAATGGAACTTTTACCTCTGGCTTGATTTGGTCACGTCATACATTGGGAAATAATGAATATGGGAAAACCCATATTCATTAATATCAGCTCTTAAATAGTGGGAAGCTGTCAAGTTTCCCAAAGCTCCAATTTTCACTTGAAAACTCAAATTTAATCATTTGCAACAAACACTTTCAGTTGTCTGCTTTGGAGTGATAAACTCACTCCTTTTATTTTCAAGAAAATATCCTCCAAATATCCAAGTCTGAATGCCCACAGGTTGTGTATGTTTATTGTTATTCAGGAAAAATAATATTCCATGAAAAGAATTGGCTAGTTCAGCTTGGAACTCAATCACATGAATGCTTTTCCTTGCAACAACTATGATACCACAGTATGCAGCAAAAGTATTTTATTTGAACTTACCATTTCATCACACAGAATGTCAAAAGGATTCAAGGATAAAGACTTAATCAAACACAACCTTACTAGTTCATCAGACATTCTTAAGCAAAATTTGCTTTCGTTTTCTTTTCCTTTTTTTTTTTTTTTTTTCAGTGACTGGTGTAAAGGATAACAATGACTACTAGTGCATTTTGGTGTCATTGCAATACTGGTTTCATAGCCAGATAGAACAAAGCTTTACTCATCAATGCTTTCACACCATCCACACAAATGTCAATGCACTGAAACAGGCAATGGCATCTCTAAGTGTTATTGTGAAAATAGTTCTGACCTTGTAGATCACCCTGACAGGATCTCCCAGGGGTCTGTAGGCACACTTTAACCATCACTATGCTACAGCAGCATTAAATTCCTCGGCACTTCTCAGGCATCTCCGGAACCTATCTTGTTCATACTCAGCCTTGATTCTGAGATGCCTGAAAACATTAAAAGCCTCAAACAAAGAAAATACAAAAGGTGAAACTATGGAAGAAAAAAATTTGGAAAAAACATTTCTATACTATAATGCATCAGCTAAGAATACTCATATGTACTCAAAATGAGTAGGCAGCTTATTTTAGCTTTAAAGACACCGCTTTAAAAACAATCAAATATGTTAGGATATTAAAGACCTAGTTAGTATGTTTTCTAAGAACAATCAGTGTCATTTATTAAGCATTTGCTCAAGAATAGACATTGTGCTGAGAACTTTGCCTATGGTATCTTGTTCAACCTTTCCAACAACCCTATAAAACAAGTATAATTTTGCCTCCATTTAAGGCCAGGAAACTAAGACCTAGAGAGGTGAAGCAGTGGGCTCCATATTAAACAGTCAAAAATAAGTAAGCAGAATTGGGATTATGAACTGGTTCTCTCTGACCATGAAGCTGGTGTTCTTAACCTCTCTTCTTTGCAGCATGCTAGTCAGCAGCACACAGTGTGCTGCAAAGAAGAGCTGAAATTGCTCTGCTTGCTGAGGACCGGATACTGGCCTTTACCCACAGGGACTGGTCCCTCAGGGCAGATGTAGACAGAGCCACTCTCTGCCAGGAAAGCATGGCTTGGCCACACTTGCAAACCCTCAGGAGACGGTCTTGCCTTCTGATGACTTCCATTCCCTTTATCTGCTACAGTAACAAGGCAGCCACCAGACTCCCCACAAAGCATCAGGATTCTCCCACTATGCTTGTGACATACACAGAAACGTCTCTGCCCCTTCACATCCTGGCGAGCTGCAACAAATACAGGCAAATCTTTTTATTCCCCTTAGTTAGTCAGTTGTAAGTGAGCCAAATTTAGTTTTAATTAGAATCCATTTTCTGATAAATGTATGGTTCTGGACATTGATTATACAAACTCTGCCTGCTAATCAGTGCCTGTCCTACTTGTTCTCTCATTAGCCCAGCCCCGACATTCAGACCTGCAAAGAGTGGAGTCTTCAGGAGGCTCCATGGCAGGGCTGTGTGAAGATCATTGAGAGGCCAACATGGCCTGACCTCAGTGCCTCTCCTTCATTGACCTCTTACCTCCAGGCTTCAGGGAATAGGCAGGTCAGCTTCTGTCCTGCTTCTTCCTTCCCAAGAACTAACGTGGGAAAGAATTTGTGAAGGTGTCATCCACGGAAGAGGCAGCTGCATTCCTATGGATGCAAGCATCTTCTGCTAAAGGAATACATCTTAGGAATGTCTGTATCAGGATGGAGCAGGACCTTATGTGGAGGAGAGGAAGGAGCACCAGGTGCAAGGAATCCTCAGGGAGTCACAAACCAGACACAGAGACAGGTGACAGGTGATTACCTGACAGGGAGTTCAGTGAGGCCTGCTCCTCGATAGTCAAAGCAGAGAAGATGGTATGGAAAGGTACAGGGAGGAAGAGAGAAGAGCTGAAGCTGGGGAGAGACTTCACTCCAGGCTTCTACCCCAGGAAGGCATCGGGCCCACAGACATTTCTCATAGAGGGCTTCTCACTCTGAAATTGAGATTTAGGAATGATGGAGACCCCAATTCCAGCCTTGATTAAGCCTGAACCTGGCTTTCTAACAGAAGATTACAGAAAAAAGTACCAAACTGTATTTAGGGGCTCAGATATCCCACATTATTATTATTTGATATGTGTGTAAGATATCCACAAGAAAATAAAATCCTAGGAGTGGACTTCCTTAAATTCAATACTCTGGCATTTGCAGTTTGATATAGGGAGCTGTTTAAATACTTTAAGAGCCGGGCACAATGGCTCACACCTGTAATCCCAGCTCTTCGGGAATCTGAGGCAGGTGGATTGCTTGAGCTCAGGAGTTCAAGATTAGCCTTAGCAATGTGGTGAAACTTGTCTCTACTAAAAATACAAAGCATTAGCCAGGCATGGTGGCGTATGCCTGTAGTCCCAGCTACTCGGGAGACTGAGGCACAAGAATCACTTGAACCTGGGAGGTGGAGGTTGCAGTGAGCGAGATTGCGCCACTGCACTCCAGCCTGGGCGACAGACGGAGACTCTGTCTCAAAAAAAATAAAAAATAAAAAATAATAATAAATAAATAAATAAATACATGCTTTAGGAAGAGGTCTTAGAGGATGAGTCACGAGAATTTTCTTGTGATCAGTTGGATAATGAGCTTGCTGTTTGGACAGACCAGATAATAAGGCAGCACCTTACCTACCTAGAGTCACCAACCTCAGTGCAAGTGAATTTTTCAAGAGGAAACAATCAGCCCAGTGAAGGCTGCCTTGCAAACTCAACAAACTCAGCTCAATAAGCAAGACCCAGCCCACCAGCACTGCAGGAGGGGCAGCCCTCCTCAGCAGGGTGGTTGCTAGATTTAGCAAATAAAAATACAGGACACTCAGTTGAGCTGGAATTTCACACAAACAGTGAATTTTTTTTTCATATGCTCATATATGTATGTCCTAAATATTTTGTGGGCCATACTTATACTAAAATACTGTTCTTTGTGTAAAATCCATTTGAGACTGCTATGGTTTGCATGTGTCTCCTGAAAAGCATATTTTAGAAATGTAATTCCCAATGTAACAGTGTTGAGAAGTGGGGCCAAATGAGACGTGATTAGGCTATAAGGGCTCTGCCCTCATGAACAGATTAAGGATATTATCACAGAAGTGGGTTCCCTATAAAAAGATGAGGCCGGGTATGGTGGCTCATACTATAGTACCAGCACTTTGGGAAGCTGAGGCAGTTGGATCATTTGAGTCTAAGAGTTCGAGTCCAGCCTGGGCAATATGGCAAAACTTCGTCTCTACAAAAAGATATTTAAAAAATTAGCTGGCATGGTGGTGCAGGCCTGTAGTCTCAGCTACTCAGGTGGCTGAGGTGGGAGGACTGCCCAGGAGATCGGGGCTGCAGTGAGCCATGGTCATGCCACTGTACTCCACCCTAGCTGACAGAGTGAGACCCTGTCTCAGAAAATAAATGAAAGCACGAGTTCAGTCCCCTCTTGTGTGTGCTCTCTCTCTCTCTCATGTGTGCAGGTGCCCTCTCTTTGCCCATCTGCTTTCCACAATGGGATGACACAGCAAGAAGGCCCTCCCCAGATGTGGCCCCTCAATCTTAAACTTCCCAGCCTTCAGAACCATGAGTCAACAAATTTTTGTTTATTATAAATTACACAGTCTGTGGTATTCTGTCATAGCAGCACAAAATGACTAAAACAGGGACGTACTTATACTAAAAAAGCATTCATTGTTTATCTAAAACTCAAATCTAACTTGGCATCCTATATTTTAGCTAGCAACCCTATCCTATTTGGGGTCTCAAATCTTAGCTTCAAGTCTCTACCTTCTTGCCCATAGTACTCAGCAGTCTGGACCTTCCTTTTCATTTTCATAGGGGTGAACCTGCTCAGGGCTGTCAGGAGAGAGTGAGACCATGGGGTTCTTTGCACAAGTGTAGTTGGAATACCTGCATTTGAGGAACTCCATGTGAGGAAGTATCTTTACAGGAAGGCCATGAATACCAGCATCACAGCTCACATTTCCACAGGTCACAGAGGGCCCCCCAGACACTGTGCCTCCCAGCATCCCAGTGGTACTGAGCCAGACAAGTGAACTCCAGGGAGTACCACATTATGGTTTGGGGGAAGACTGGGGGGTTGAAAGCACTGGGAGCTATTCTCTCTGAGGCAAAAACAAGAAGAGAGAAAATAGAATAGCAGGCTGAAAGTTCTCAGTATGTTGGCTAGCACGCCCACCACTACACACTGCAGAGCGGATGCATCCCTGCTCTTCTGGTTTACAGGAGCCCAGGGAAGAGGCCCCAGGTGGTGGAATATATCCTTTACCAGCAGGGAACTTTCCACCACAAAAGAAAATCCCCTCTAAGGGGATTCATTAAATAAAGTCCTAGCTGAGCCTTTCCTAAGGGGCTCCAGGCCTTCTGCAGCTGGACGCTCACTAATCCCCCATAAAATTCCGATGTGGTAGGAAGGGGAAGGAATTATAGATGTAAAATTGTTATCAGGCGGATTCAGGCGGATTTCTCCTCATCCACTTCCTCTATCTCTTTCTCCTCCTTGTCACGCTATTAAGAATAATACCTTGCACACATAGAATGCTTTACAGTTTAGAAAGAGCTTTCTCTTGCAGTATCTTTGAGGCCGGGCAGAGCAGTGACCTGCCAGGGCTGTGACATGATTCCCTGAGTTCTCACAACTCCTGGCTTCAGGACCCCTCACAGCCATGTTTATTGGGCTGAACATCCTCAACAGTAGCCTCTTCTCCTTCCCTTTGATGTGTGCACATGTTTGTGCAAGGGCACACAAACACGCATGTGGACGCAGGTGTGTCTCATCTACAAATCCAGGGTCAGTCCCACACTCCTGCAGGTCGGGGCTGGGCCTGTTTTACCAAATGCCCCCCAGCCCCAGGGCTCTGTGTCTCTGCATGGCGCATCCCTCCCAATGCTGTAGGTCCCCAAGAGGACAAGCCAGGCTGCTCTGAGGATGTCACACTGCATGTGGGGAGCTATTCCTAAGATACCCCTGCCTGATAGAATTCTGGGTGGCTGAGAAAATTCCAAAGATCAGCTTGGGCTTACTGCACACCTACTATATGCCAGGCCCTTTATACCACATTATAGTGTATGTATCTCGAATCTCCTGAAAGGAAAGTAGTATTACCCCAGATATAGATGGTGTAACCAAGGTTCAGAGATGAACAGCATTTTCCTGAGAACACACAGCAAGTAAGTGGCAGAGTGTGGATTTAAACCCAAGAAACTTGACTCCAAACTCAAATTTTTGTTATCCACAAAGATTTTGCAGTTCAGGAATTCAGACAGAGGTTGGTAATTGGCAGAGGAATTCTCCTGCTCCATGTAGCATGGACTACGGTCACTCAATGTATTCAGTTGGTGGCTGGGGGGCCTGGAGGAGCCAAAATGGTCCAACTCAGCAGCCTGGCACCTTGACAGGGTCAGCTGCCAGACTGGGCCTATCTCTCTCTCCCTGAAGTTTCAGGGATTCTCTAAATACTCCTCTCTTGCAGAGGAGCAGGACTTACATGTTTACTCAGGGCATGAACTGACCAAAGAGGAAGCAGCACATGCTGTTAAAGGCAAGACTTGGAACTGGTAAAGTGTTACTTTTGCCACATTCCATTGGTCAAAATAATCACAGCCCAGCCCAGATTCAAAGGGAGGAGAAATGGGCACCATCTCTCCTTTGGATATGTGTCAAAGAATTTTCTGTCATTCCTACCCCACCACGGGTGAAAAGTAAACTCACACATGTTATATAAGCAGGACTTAGGGAGGCTACCCCAGTGGAGCTTGGACTATTCACTGGAGCTACAAATAGCTAACTTGCCCCTCACACATTACTCTGGTGAGGATAGTGGGAGAAGCATACTTGCAGGAAGGGGACACACCTGAGCTCTGTGATAAGCCCACATGTTCCTGCGGCTCTTAGGTTGGGAGATCTGGTAGGTAAACAATGACTGTGATAAGAAAAGGGTAGAGCCTAATATGGGGCACACCAATTCTAACACTAACTGCAGAATTCCTGCAAGTTTATTTTGTAAGTCATTTAACCAGTCAGTGTCTGAGGAGGCAGAGAAAACCTGGTTTAATAAAATTCACCACTCAAAGAACATAGATTAATTGTACCCACTCAATGCAGAAATCATGAAACCTCCAGGAAATGTAAAATCCACATTTCAATCTTGTACCTCTTGGCTTGTTCAGTAATAAGACTTTTATCCAAAGTGAATCTGAGATACAATGCAAACTTTTAGCTGGTTCATTTACTCCTTTTCTACCATTACACAGAAAGCATTACTGATGGGCGGTGGGGAGATAGATGGTAAATCAATGGTGTCCCTGGTCATAGGTAAGTCATCTAAACTCTCTGGACCCCAGTTTCCCCTTCTGTCAAATGGACTTGGTCTATGTGGTTTCTAAATCCCTTCCAGTGTTTTTATGTTGGGAGATAATGCTAGTGACCTTTAAAAGCCAAATTCATGCAAAACCAGTCATTTTCTCCAGTACATACCTAACGAGCGCTTTCCTGTACAAAGCATTTGTCCTCAAGGGACGTCTCCCTGAGGATTTGAACCTCCTCCAGTTTTCAAGGCCAAGACCAGGGAGCATTCTGTCAAATCCTCCCCAGAGGCCAGAGTCTGATCCCAGTATTCTTCCTGTCTCTTGGAGATTTGAAACAAAGAACAGACTTTTCATTTTCAGAATGCATCTGGAGTAAGGAGATTTAGTTTCAAAGTGATTTGCTGCACAGAAAACCCTCTGTTTTGCTTCCAAGCCTGAGCAGTTACTCTAGCTCTTCAGCATGTGCTAACTCTCTCATTACCGGGCCTGGGGTGAGGGTGGCGATATCCCAGGTCAAGATGTTCCCCATGTCTTGAGAGAATGCCTGATTAAAGAACAACAATCCATTTATCAACTCTGTAGTCTAGTTACCACCCCATTGCTCTGGTCCTGCCCACTTGGCCTGACACTCGGCTGCCTGAATCAATCAATCAGGAGAGCAGAAAGCTGTCCTAATAGCCACATCAGGACTGCTCGTCAAGCCCCACTGCTCGCTTTTGTAAACCTCTGCAGCCCTGGAACCCAGCCACATCAGTCCACTGCTACCGTCCACAGATCAAGATACAGTTTCCATATTTGGGTTTCCTGAACTAGCTGCCTGTGGACCTAGCTGATCTAGCTGCTAGATATTCTAGAAATATCCTAAATAGACATAGGACCTGACTGATCACAGAGGTTAAGGAACCTATCCCATGCTTATACAATGGTTCAGAAGAAGATGAAGGCCAGGACACCCATCAGTCACACTTTCACAGTGGCTGAGTTAGGAGGACCCTCCACAGGTCTGAAGGGTGAAGTTAATGTAGAAGACAGCAACACTTGAACTGTGCAAGCCTGCAGGTACCCATCTCTCTCAGTCTCAGGGCACAGTAGCCTATACACTGCAGAGCACCCACATGGCAAAGACAACACAGAATGGGAAAACAGTGAGGGGTCAGCTGACCTCACAGGCCATGCAGGCCTGCCTCCTCCATCCTGACCGGTTTGGATGGGTATATGCCAATTCCACCACTTCCCTGATTAATTTTCTCCCTGTCCAATTCAAGCAACCCCCAGCTGCTTGGTTGCACTGGCCTCAGTCCTCTCTGGCATCACCCTCCCCCAGTAGTTATGATATGGGCCTGAGGCTCTAGTCCTCCAGAGATAGCGCCTCACCGGCCTTGCTGTGCTACCTATGCCAACAGCCTCCTCTGTCTTCCCACCCAACCATAGACTCCTGGGGTCAGAAGCGGCTTCTTACCTCTCTGTCCTCAGTATTTAGACTAAAGCCTGGCAGCCACTGGAGAGTACTAAGTGGATGTATGTGGAAATAGTGAATGGATGGAGAGACAAGTGGATGGAAGGAAAAATGAATGGAGAGATAGATAAATGAATGTTAGCTCCAAAGAGGATTTCCATACACTTATGCCCCTCTTTTCCTCAAACCTGGGGACCTGGCTAGACCAGATACTTTGGCAAATCCCATGAGCCAACTACCCTAGGGACCAAACTTGTCTTTTTGGTGGTATAGCAGTGCTGGCATGTTACAGACAGCCCTCCACATGGGCCAGTCACCTGACCCTGCCACAAGCTCATATGCTATGGAATGGTCTATGACTAATGCATCATGCAAGTATATGTGCAGTGGCAGGAGACGCTGGAGTAGTATCTCAAGGCCAGTGGACAGTAGGTCTCCAGCTGTCCAGCATTTCCCAGAAACAGAAGCCAGACCCATGCAAATGAGTATGAGAGGGACTGTGCTCATGAGCAGGAGGGTCCTGGTGGGATTCCAAGCCCCAAAACAGAACACGCTGGATTTCAGCCTCCTCCTCTACCCAGGGATGTGCTCCCTAGGATGTACTTTAAGTATAAAAGACTCCCTAATTAAAGGTAATTCACTTTTCCCAATTCCATTTACCATTGCATGTAATTATTGTAAATACTGGCTTGGAATAAGAGAATGTTCTTTTTTCCCCTGTGCAAGTCTACCTTCTCCTTCTGTGGAAGTAGGCAGCAGAATCTCAACTCTGTGGGTAGAAGCCAGTTTCTTTCAGTGGAAAAAGGCTGAAGGTGAAGCCCTGTGGACAAGGGAAACAAGACCCCTAAGCAGGGGTAATGGCAGGTTTCGGTGCAGCCTCCCCAAGGAGTGATGGATGCAGGACAGGAGAAGGAAGCAGAGGAGTTGTTTGGCATAACCCATCCCCAATTCGTGTGGGCAGCAGAACCCCAGGCTAAGGCCATGTGACTCCAAAACCCCACTGAGTTAGAAGCATGAGATTGGAATGTAGCAACGGAGGAAGCTGGCCCTAGAAATGGCTATGAGCCGGCAGTAGAAAGGAGTGCACTGCAAGAAGATTACTCCAGCCTGGGTAGCATGTGAGCACTCAGCTTTCTTCTCCGCCTTTCATACTCAAGGTTTCTCTGTATCCTTCTTCAGCTCCAGATGACAGCCTCCTTGTCCACTGTCCTCCTTCCTCTGGCTGTGCATCCTATTCAGTTCCTACAGGCAGAGGCTATCCTGTAGGGTCTACACCCAGGCAATAAAGTGTTGCACTTACAAGTCAGCTACAGGCTGGGGCCCCCACCTGCTTGAGCATTCATAGGCCTCCAGCTGCAGACCTTAGAAAGCGCCTGCTTCTGGGAGCCATGACAGCTGCCTTGGCAGGGCACCCCAGGCAGAGCCACATGGCAGGACTTGTTCAGAGTCCCTGCGGCTGTGACTTGAGACCGAATCTTGTCTAGGCACTAAAGTGCAAGATTTAGCTATCAATTCATCGCAATCCACCTGTCCAGTTTCCTGCATGGGTTTTCAGCCTCTAATCCTCCCCCAGGCAAACAGCACCTGCCTCTCAGAGCAGTCAGAAACTGTTTACAGATGCACAGTCAAGAGCCTGCAGCCCTCACACGTGATTCCCATATCGAGCCTCTGGTGCTGCGTGGGACCTTTCCGTGTGAGATCCTCCAAGGCAGACCCGGCTGTACTTTGAAGTCCGCCTGCCCCTTGCCCTCCCTGAACGGGAGGTGCATATTTTATCTCCAGCGGACCATGAAGGTCTGAGGGAGGCAGGCTGATTTATCAGAGACATAACCATACAGTTGAAATTGTGTCAATATATCTTTGCATAGTGGATTCTGAAGGATGCCCCCTATTTCTCTGGTAAATCATATACATTTAAAGTCCCCAAATGCCTAAATATATATTTATCCAGTAAATCAGCTCAGCTTTGAAGTGGCTCATTTCTTTCCTGAAGAAATACAGGATACAGTTGCTAACCTTGTTTTTCTTTCCTTCTCAGAGTTTAAAAAAAAAGAGAAGCAGAGAAATGAAATTCTGAATAATGAATGTTTAAATATTGACGAAGGTTTGACACTAATGGTGTGAGGGAGAGCGTGCAGCACAATAGCTCCTCTGCAGCAGTATCTACAAAAGGAGGCATTTTGCTAGAACCTCTGGGGCCCCTTCCGGCAACAAAATTCTCTGAATCTGTGACACATTATTCAGCTTTCAGAGGCCAGGGCAGGGGTACATTGGACTTGGATGGTGCCTTCTCCATGCAATACGAAAGGAGCTAACATATTATTAGTCTTCATTTCCTGGTTCTGCCTCTCAACCTATTTGCAAACAATTTATTCAGAAACTGCAATTTCTCATTTTTTAAGATACTACCCTGCATATCCTTAAAGATAGCTCTAGTTATCTCCCATCTTCCTTGGAGGCTATCAAAATCCATTACGAAGAATTTACCTCTGTGGAATCCCCAGTGCAATGCCTGTGCACAGTAGGTCCTCAATGAACAGTGGTAACTTTCCTAGACTCTCCAAATGCATGTGTACATTTTATTTTTCACAGCCACAGGCCCCAGAAAGCTGAAACATTTCCCCACTTTAGAGTCAGGAGGTTTGAGAATGAATGAATACACATATCAGAGAGAGCAGCTGCCTATGTGTTTCCTACAGGTGTGGGTTGACTGGTTGATTCTGGAGACTCTATTAGCTGTAAAAGCAAGGCATGGGCCCCCAAGAGGAGCTGACCTTCCACACAAGGTGCATGCTACCCTTTCTTCAGGATGACCATGGCCTGGGTTCTCTGAGACTGTCTCTCTGTCTTTAAGCCAAACCCACCATAAACGATTCCAGAATCTACGCTGACTGTCACATTGGCAGAAAAGGAATTCCCCCATGCTGCCCTATCCCTACACAAACTGAATCCTGCATTGAAGTCCATCAGCTGTTATGGTGGTCACTGCTCATAGTGCTAGTCATTCTTCAGGAAGATGGACTTTTACCACCAATGTCACCTACATTCAAAGCTCTGACTCAAACATGTTTCTCTTTGCTGCTTTTTGAATCCCATTGCAATGACAATAAAGAAGAGAAAAGGTGTAAACTATCCCTGGACAAAGAGCACTGGGAGGAATACTCAGCACACAAGAGGTCTGTATACATTTTTGAAGAGAGGAGTAGACACTGCCTTTGAGAAATGGCCACAATTTTCATGTCTCTGGAGGGGCTACATGAGTTTCTTTGTCACTGGAACTCAAAAGCACAGTTCTGGGAAGTAGGGGATGGAGCATGCCCCAACCAAATGAATAAATAAAATTCAGTGATTAGAGAAATCTTCTCCTTAAAAATTGTAAGGCATCTGAGAAAAGATCTCTGGATACTAACTTCAGTGCACTGATCATCTTGCCATCTCACCACCCAACAATGGGACCCATTTATCAATCAGCCCCCGCCACTCACATAGAGCCGCTGATCACCTTTCAGTGCCTCACACTAAAATATGAAGAGATGGCCTGGGTGCTCAGATACAATTTTTTAAGCCTGCAGTCTGAGGTAACAAAACCTACAAACAGAGGATTCAGAAGAAAAAGAAGCAAGGCAGATAACTGAAGAAAATGTCTAAAACTAGAATAAATATCCTCAGAGAGATGGAACAATATTGCACTCATGAAAGTAAAACAGGATGCTATGAAAATAAATGTCTTAGGAAATAAAAATAAAAGCCAATATAAAAACAAATCAATAAAATAGTTTTATGATGAAGTAGGAGAAATGACCTAAAAAAAGAACAAAAATATCAGAGATAGAAAAGAGAAAAGAGATTTAAAAAAAAAAAAAAAGAATCCATCTGAGAAGTCTCATATCTTACTAACAAAAGTTTGAGAAAGATAACTGGTGAAATGGATAGAAGTTATCCAAAAAGCACCAGAATAAATTTTATCAGATAAAAGGACATCAAACTCCAGACTGAAATATTTGTGCGGTACCCAGGCAATGAGTATTAGAAGAAGAAGAAGGAGAAACATGAAATTTCAGAATTTCAGGGATAAAAGAGAAGAACTTAAATGCTTCCAAAGAAGAAAATCAAACCAAACCCAAAAACAAAATAAGGAAAATCGAAATGTCACTGGCTATCCCAACAGCAGCACTGACAAGCAGAAGAAGCCAAATCAATGTATTCAAATTCTGGAGGAAAAATGATTTTTAACTTAGACATCATACCCAGCCAATCAACGAAATATAAGGGTAGAATAATCGTATTTTCAGAGAAGTGAGGATACAAAACATTTACCTTTCAAGCATACTTTTGAAGAGAGGACTTTAGGAAGGAGTTGGGAGATGATCTGAACCATCTGAGCATTTAGAAAATAATATTTGTTATTATTATAGAATTTTGATTGGCTTTATGGAAAAAAGTACAAGAGAAAGAAAATAACAATGTAACTCTACTTGGCTAAGCATTGAAAAATAGTTGCAGCTGGATGCAGTGTCTCATGCCTATAATCCCGGCAATTTGGGAGATCCAGGCAGACAGATCACTTGAGCCCAGGAGTTCAAGACCAGCATGGACAATGTGGAGAAACCCTGTCTCTACAAAACATACAAAAATTAGCCAGGCATGGTGGTGTATACCTGCAGTCACAGCTACGCTGGAAGCTGAGGCAGGAGGATTATTTGAGCCCAGGAGGCAGAAGTTGCAGTGAGCTGAGACCAGGCCACTGCACTCCAGACAGGGCTACAGAGTGAGACCCCATCAAGAAACAGAGAAAGAGAGAAAGGGAGAAAGAGAGAGAGAGAAGGAAGGAAGGAAGGAAGGAAGGAGGGAGGGAGGGAAGGAAGGAAGGTTGTATAGATATAATAATCTAAACATGCTAGATTTAACAAAAAAGTTGTAAATATATGTTAACAAAGTGAACAAATATACATACTGTATTATACATATGTAGATATCAAAAATCATATATATATAATTACCACATGAATATATAATACATATAGTAATAGATATTAGCAAAATAAGAGAAGAGGAAAAATATAGAAAGGGGCAAGAGATCCAAATCCTCAGCATTGATAAAGGGAAGCCAAAAGACAATGTCTAAATTGACATCAATAAAGCACATTAAGCATACAATTCAAAAAATGGGAGTATATCTAAGAAACAGATAAGAAGTGTTAGGGAAAAGAATGGGGTAGGGGAGATGATCAGGAAACTGATTTTTTCCTTTTGGTACTCATGGAATTGTTTAATCCATTACTTTAATAAAAATAGAAATTAATTAAGAAATGAAAAGCTGCCATTTCCGAAGTGGGCCCACTACAACAGGAAGGAAGAAGGTGCTAGACAACCCCCCGGTGTAGGATGGAGGGAGACCAGATGAAAAGGGAGCCCCTAGACACGTGCTCTGCTCTGGCTGGGAACTAGTACACTTTTAAATTCTGGCGACGTCCATCCGTGTTTCTAAACCACGTGGTTGAAAGGTTTTAAAGAAGGTGGCTTTAGCAGATTAGTTGGAACTTCCCCTCTCTGGGATTAAAACAGAAGAAGTAAAAGTTGTATTTTCACAACTAGAGCAACACTAGAGCCCTGTTTTCATTCCACCCAACAGTTTGTGACATGAAAATAAACAATATGGAAAGGAGGTGTTTCTATATTTTTCCCGAGTCTCTTGAGATGAAGTTGGGCAAAGGGTATGCAGCCAAACTGTTTTCACACCATGCCTCAACTGAGTCTCACACTTCTTTGCATTTAGAGGGGATTTTCATCACTGCCTGGTTTCAGAATTGACTAGGTAGAAACTGTAAGCTGATAGCTCAGCTCAGCCATCATTACCACGTGTGGCCTGAACCAAGTGTTGGTGGTGTCTGGAAGAGCTGATCACATGTATTTAAAGTTACAGCGGGGCCCCTTTTCAGTTTGGCCCAAAATAAAGTACTTCATTGTTCATCCCAGATTATAATCTTAACCAGTGATATATTCACCTAAAATACCAAAATATATATTCAACTATTATCCTAAGAAACAGGAATTATTTTTTAAAGAGTTTAAAGTATAAACATGCACAGGGTGAGAAAATTCACATAAAAAGAAGAATGGTATAAAATAGTGGCTAGACAGCAATGCCTGACACAGTTTCTCCCAGATTCCCACTAAAATACCAGTAAAAACTAGAAGTAAAAACTTGAAGCCTGCATATACTACAAATTGACACAGTCCTAGAACCTTCAGGGATTTCCATCAATTATTAGGTCATGAAAGTGAAATTTAAAAACATAAACTGAGGCACACAAATGGATTTTTGCCTGAAACAGAGCAAACTTGAAATAAAACAGTGGAAATGATCTATTTCTGCGCCTAAGTTCTAAACATAAAAAAATACAAGTCAGGCCACCTTCTGTTGCAGTGATTCTCAACAGGGGGTGATTTTGGCACCAACCCCCAACCCAAGGAAATATTTAACAATTTCTGGAGATATTTTGGCTGTCACAACGTGAGGAGAAGGGGTGCTACTGGCATCTAATGAATAGAGGCCAAGGATGCTGCTAAATCTTCTACAATGCACAGGACAGCTCCCCACAACAAAGAATTATTCAGACCAAAATTTCAGTAATGCGGAGGATGAGAAAAACTGCTGTACTCCATGGGAGATGTATTTTAAGGCAGTAAGAGTGCCTGTTTCTCATCATACTGAACATATTAATCTCTTACTCTTGTTAACACACACATACAAACACACACACAGAAACAACTTAATACATCTTAATACATTATGTTTGAAAGCCCTCATATTTATCCAAAAGCACTTTTAAAAATCAACAAGTATTCAGGCAGGAGAAAAAGTAAAAGAAGAAACCAGATTACCAATGAAGGACTAGCCTCCCGTCATCTCACAAAGGCAAGAACAGAACACATTGGACAATATCTATTGAGTTTTGCAGAAAATGATTGTGGCCAGACATTTTATACTTGACCAACACACTGTCTAAATGTGGAGCAACAAACACACTTCAAGATACACATAAGCTCTAAAATTATAACATATGATTTTAGAAAAAACATAATACTTGAAAACACACTCCACCCTACTGAGTAATGAATCCAAATGAAGAATTTGAGAATGAGGAAGCTGGAGGTGAGTGATAAAACCCATTTAAATGCAATGTTCTCTGCATTATTGTCATAAATAATGAGAATGAGAGAAAATAAATAACACAAGTAATAAGAAAGGGGATACAACAACAGACAGTGTTGTCTTCTGTTTAAAAACCTTTCTATATAGCACTGTGCTCATGAATTGAAAAATCCCAGCAAATTGAATACTTTTTCTAGAAAACGTAAATTATCAAATTGTGACACAAGAACAAATAAAAACTTAAGAGGTCAATTATGAGGAGAGAATTTTTCAAAACTACCAAAGTTTACATCTGAGAAAGATTCCAAGACCGAGTAGTGTTACAAGTGGGTTTCTTCAAATTTTTAAGAAACATAATTCCATGCTATATTAACTGCCTCATGAATTAAAAAACATAAAATTCTGTCTAGTTCATTTTATGAAGTTAGTAAAAATCTTATAACAAAATGTGGCAATGTAACTAAAAAACGAGAGAGAGAGAAATTTACATATTAATGCAGATGTGAGCATTAAACAAGAGCACTGTAAAACAAACATAACAGGCCGGGCGCGGTGGCTCACGCCTGTAATCCCAGCACTTTGGGAGGCCGAGGCGGACGGATCACGAGGTCAGGAGATCGAGACCACCCTGGCTAACGCGGTGAAACCTCATCAATACAAAAAATTAGCCCGGCGTGGTGGCAGGTGCCTGTAGTCCCAGCTACTCGGGAGGCTGAGGCAGGAGAATGGTGTGAACCAGGAAGCAGAGCTTGCAGTGAGCCGAGATCGCGCCACTGCACTCCAGCCTGGGCGACAGAGCGAGACTCTGTCTAAAACAAACAAACAAACAAAACACAACATTCAACATGCCTAAGGTTGATCCTAAAATTGAAATATAGTTTCATATGTTTTCATTAATAGTAATCAAAATTTCATGGCAGTTGATCAACAAGGAAAACAATATGCTTATTTCCAAACATATATATTCTTCTTTCTATTCTTTCAAGTTAATATGTGTTATTTTCTTCCTAGTATTCTACTTTAAACCTACACAATTCTTATTGATGAAACAACAAAAGGCAGTCCCATTAAAATTAGAGAGAAATAATCTTATTCCCCTTCACTAACGCTTTACACTTCTCAAAGATCAGACCAGGGCAATAAGAAATGAAACAGAAATTAGAGATGTAACTATTAGAAAGAAAGAAAAAATAATCATTGCTTCGGACAGTATGATTAAAGACATAGAAATTGCAAAGGAAACAACCGGAAAATCTCTTATAATTAGAAAAGAGTGTTGAGAAAAGTAAACCAGTTGGGGGTGGGGGGGAGAGATTTCTTTAATACCAGAAATAACCAGTTTTAAAAATCCACTCACAATAGCAATAAAAAAAATCAAAAGCAATCAAAGACATTGGGAAGGCCCTAAATTGTGGCACAGAAATAGAAAAAATTAAAAACATAATAAAATATATAAAATAAGTTTTGACAATATGAAAGATATGTTACCAGATGGAAGACTGAATACAATCAATTCCCAAATTAATGTATTATTTAAAAAACACAACAAATAAAATTATTGGCAGCTGTTTACTGGTGGGGAAAATGCATGGTTAAAAAGAAGAGAGATAGATGTGACAAAATAATTCTAAGATCTTCTGGTAAAATGAATAGGCAAAGGAATTAAGAAAGACTGTAAAAAGAATAAGAGAGGTGACTTGTCTAACCAGGATGTAGCTTAGTTTACAACTGTTACAATTAGAAAATACAGCACTGGTACAATCATAGATAAACAAGGCACTGTAGCAGAGAAGCCTTGAAATAGACCCAAGTACATTTAAGAACTTAATAAATTATGAAGGAAGCAGTAGCAGCAAATGGGGTAGAAATGCCTATGACAATTGACTATTGGGAAAAAAAATTAAATTAGACTCTCACCCTATTACTATTTACGAAAATACATTCCAAGTAGATTGAAGAATTAATGTAAAAACTAAAGCCACTTACAACAGGACTATATCCATATATTACCTTGAGATTTAATTATTTTAATGTTTTAACAAAGTAGTTTTAAAAAAATTAGCAGAAAATATAGTTGTAAATTTAACTGGAGGACACCTAACCTCTGAGAAGAGGAGGGGTAGATCACAAAGGGAAAGCTTGAAATATTCAATACATAAAAATTTAAAACTGCTGCTATTAAAAATCATAAGAAAGTCTAATGGCAAATTGAGGTATTGAGACATGCTACAACCTTGAAAACATTTTGCTAGGCAAAAGAAGCCAATTGTAAAAGGCCATATAGCGCATGATTCCATTTATGTGAAATGTCCAGAACAGGCAAATCCATAGAGACGGCAAATGGATTGGTGGATGCCTAGGGCTGGAGGAGGAGTTGAAGTGAAATGGGGAGTGGCTGCTATTGGGCAAGGGTTTCTTTTTGGGAAGATGAAACTGTTCTAAAATTGATTGTGGTGATGGTTGCACAACTCTATGAATATACTAAAAACCACTGAATTGTACACTTTAATTGGGTGAACTGTATGGTATGTGAATTATATCTCAACACAGCTATTATAAAAAAATTAATGGCAAATAACCAACAGGAAGAAATATTGTAACATGTTTGGGGAAATAGTAATAAACTTGACATGTAAGGAACACTTAAAATAATAAGTAAAACACTGACACACCATTGGAAAGCGGGGAAAAAAATCAATGAACAGATAAATTAACCAACACCGTTTGTTGTACCAAGTTAGCAGAGGTTTAAGAAACAGTAATGCTCAATGTGGATGAAGGTGCTGGGACAAGGGCATGCTCAGCTGTTGAGGCAAAGCCTGCATCTGGAGACCAGTAGCTTGGCAGTAGGTATCCAGACTCATTGCCAAGTACATACCCTTTGATTCCAGTTCTAGGAACCTATTCTAAAGAAACAAGCACAAAAGTGCCTGTGGATTTACGAATGAAGTTGTTCACAGCATTATTATTTGTGGATATTTTTAATATTTACAAATTAGAAATAACTTAAATGCTCAAAAAAGAGAAGATGGTTAAATAAATTATGGATCAGCCATAAGATTGAATATCATGAAGCCATTAAAAATAATGTTTTCCAATAAATTTAATGATAGGGAAAATGATCACAACGTTCAATGGATGAAGGATATAAAATTGCTTACAATGTGATCCCATACACACACAATGCTAAAATAAAATATATCAAAGGGCTGGTAGAAATTATTCAGATGGTGTCGTTCTGGGTGATTTTCATTTTTTCTTTATATCTCCCATATCTTCCATGTTTCTACGATAGGCATATTTTATTTCTGTGATTAGAAAAGAAAATGTCATTTTTCTGAAATATTCATCTACAGGCAAGTCCTTGGACAGCAGAGATGAATAACTGCAATGCTATTCCTTTAAAGGCTTGTGTCTGCTTTGCACACACATGACTCCCCTTTGGCCCCCAGAGTCCTGGGGTGGAAGCCGTTTTAAAGCCCCACCCTGCTTGACCAGCCTAAGGGACGCCAGATACAGGCTCCATTCTTATCCCTGGGGGATAAGACTGCCTTATGATGGGATTTCAGGCCTTTGGAAGAGGTAGGGAAGAATCTTTCTCAGCCAACAAGCCTACTGCTGTGGGGGCAGCCACCTCCTGTGCTGGTGCTAAAGGCTCGGGGTCTGAGGTGTGGGGTGTGGGGCCTCCAGGTATTGCGGAGTAGGGCACGCAGAGCTCCCTTTGGTGGCTGTGATGGCTAAGGCCCTGGTAGGAAATGCCACTGAACACGTGGTGCTCACAGACAGACTTCCCTGATGCTCCCTCTGTCCCCTGTCCTCTCTGCCTCATGCCTCTCCAAGGCACAGCCTCAGCTTAGAATTCCTATCTCTCAGTGCCTATCAGCTGGCGAGGCTCATTCCTGTTCAGCTTTGAGGAGTAAATGAGATCATCACACAAAGCCCATGTGCAATCCCTGTCACATCGTAGCCACTGAAAACATGTTAGTAAATTGGTCTGTGGAGGAAATAAGGCCGGCATTCACTCAGCAGCCACAGTGCTAGGCTACGTGTCCCCAAGAAGAATGAGACACTGTTTGTGTCCTGCGAGGCTCACAGATGGGTCTGTCACAGGAAAAGGTGGGTGGATTGTGGTCGCTGGTGTAAGCAGAGGTTTCAAGAATCTGCTAAATATGTACAAAGGTATCTGCTAAATTTGTTCAAAGGGATCTACTAAATATGTTCACAACAAAGGTTGCTGGGAAGCTGTAGGGAGCTGGGAAGATTTCACGGAGGAGATCGGTCGGTGCTTTAAGAAGTAGTGGGATTGCAGTGGGCTGAGAAAGGGAAGAAGGTGACATCTGAGCTGGTCTTTGAAGAAAGGGAGGGCAGCATTGGGGAGAAAGGCCATTACAGAATGAAGTGACAGCATCAGCAAATTCCTGGAGGTGGGAGGAGCATCAGATGGGCTGTGTAGACTTTGTCCCCAGGAAGCCCCCAGGAAGTCAGATCTTGCTCAGCACCCCCATCGTAGTAGCCAAAAGGCCTTGTTAGCCACTTGTTAGCACATTATCTCAAATTACCTCTGCCTTAATGGGTCTAAGCTAGTCAGAACATGGGGAAGATGGGATGATCGCTGGGCCTGCTTGGAAGTACAAGCACCCTTCATTTTGGTGGCTTCACATCAACCTTCTGGAGAAGATGTTTTTTTCCCCTTTACATCAAAGACTTGTCCACCTTTCAAGGCCCAGGTTAAACACCATCTCCTACTGACTGCTTCTCCTGCCTCCTCTGCCCTCCCTGGAGCTCTCTCATCATGCTCCCACTCACAGTCCAGGCATGGTGTATGTGCCTGCCTCCCCAGCCACAACAGCAGCTGCAGTGAAAGGTCATAGTGCGACAACCTCAATGTCTCTGAATGTATAAGGGCCCCTTCATTAATTCAACAAACACAGACTGAGTGACCACAGCAGTTCAGGCCCTGCATGGACACTTGGGCATGCCCCAGTGAAAAGACACAGTCCTTGACCCCAACATACTCAGCCTCTAAGTAATGAGACAAAGGAAAAAGACACGCCCAGTGCCACCAGGTGCTTGGGCAACAGGAGCCTGCCAAGACTCCCAAGTACTGAACACAGAGATGGCTGGTCCCACAGGGAGGGGAGCATAGAAAAGGAGTGAACAGTAGCTCCACCAACCACAACTGGGAGGGCCTACCCCAGTCCCCCAATCCCCAAGCCTAGCAGAAGAGCTGTGGGAGCTACGGGAAGCAGGTGCCAGGACACCAGAGCCACAGCTATGGTCCGATTCCCCTGCCTACTCCACCTCACAGGCATCTGAGTTTAAGATTCATCAGAGGGCTCCGGCTGCCAGTGAAATAGTGATTTATTCTCTCTCTCACTCACACACGCACACTATTTGCAATCCTTTGTTCTCAGTTTCCTACACATTTAATTACATTAGGATAAATCTGATTTCCCCTCTTGGAAAATCTCTCTTTTGTTTTCTTTTAATTTCCCTTTCTTTCACGTTACATTTGACAAAGTTGGGAGAGGCAAACAAGACATGAGCAGGGAAGGTGGGAGATGCAGGAGCGCCAGCCTGGCAGTGAAGGCGGTGCTTGGTGACGCAGACCCTGCACTTGCACACAGAGCTGTGAATTAGAAGTGCCCTGTACTTACATTTAATTCAATCACAAATACTTATTCATATAAGCATCATATATTTTCATTCTGGGAGGATAAGGCCTAAATTTGAACAATATGTCCCCAGCCTGCCTAAGGAAGAAGTCTGCCAGTTCTGCCTCCTCCTTCCCTTCAAGCTTCAGGGATGCCTGGAGAGGAGGGAAGGGAGCTGTTTGGGGTAAGCTACAGCCCAGATAAGCAGCAGAACTCTGGGAATCTCTGCAGCGGGCAAACATTCCTGGCCAGAGTCCCGAGAAAGGAGCCTGATGGGATCTTTTAAGGAAGAGACATCACATGGATGGGATGGAAGCAATGCTAATCAGTGAAATTTTTATTTTGATCTTGAAAGAAGGAAAAAAAGCTATTAATTTTCCCAGGCAAGAGGTAGGAACTGGCACTCCGCTGCCATGTAGGGGAGCCTGGGCTCACCTGGCCAGCCAGGCCCTGGCCAGGGTGGGTCTTTAGGCCTGATCCCGCCTATGACTGATGCACTGGGTGGCCATGGGAGAGGCAACCAGCATTTCTTGCCCTCAGCCCCTCAAAGTCTGCTCTTCCACACTGGTTGCACTGCAACCAGCTCTGTGCACACATTGCCCAGAGTGGTGGTGGTTGTAATTATTAGAATTATTGTTTCACTTAGGTTGGATCACTTGTTTCCCTCCTCCAATCTCTCCAACAGCTTCCTTCACACTTACAGAGGGAACAGACTTCAGCCCGAGCTTGTTTCTCTGCAAAGAGTATATGATTGGCAAATGGTGAATCAGGAGAAAATCTGAAACCATCAAACCCACTGACCCAGATCCTAGGTGAAACCATATACCCCTATCATTTCATAGGCTATTATCGCATATCTGCATTTTATTGGAAAACAGAGGCTGTTGCTGGAAGTACTTTAAGGTGACTCAAACCTTGCTTCTTTAGTATTCTCTTAAACCATGACATCAAAGTAGACGTGGCAGCTGATCACTTCAGAATGAAGGCCCTTCAATCTCCAAAATCATCCCCACCTTTACTCGTTTATAGTTGCACCAACCAGGAGGGCTAGCTTTCTCCACTTGTCAGGAAGGAAAGTTGAGAGCAACGTCTATGCTGCTGACACTAGCTCCTGGCTACTTCCCAGACCTCATCTCAACCACTCTCCTCCTGTGCTACTTCCAGCCCATGGTCCTATCTGGTCCTTGACACTGCCAAGATCTTCCCACTTCAGGGCCTTTGTCCTGTCTGGGTCCTCTTCCTGGTATGCCTTTCTCACTTCTCTATGTGTGGTTGGCTCCTCATTTTTCTGGCCTTAGCTCAGGTGTCACCTCTTCAGAGAGGCCTTCCCAGATTATCCAGCTAAAGCAGTCCCAGCAACAGACACGCTCCATCTTTATTTAAAACCTCCCCAGGCCATTTTCAAGTTCATCCAGGTTAAAAGATCAGCACTTTCTGGATCTGTGCCACCTTTTCATAGTCGGCAGATCTCTGTCTGCTCTCAGGGATATGCCAAAGGCCACTGGGTCATTGGTAAGCAGCCAGGGAGTCTGAGGCTCCCAGTGACCTAGATGCCCAGTGACATTAGGGATGGCAAAACAAGCTAGGCACGGTGTTTCACGCCTGTAATCCCAGCACTTTGGGAGGCAGAGGCAGGCGGATCACCTGAGGTCAGGAGTTCGAGACCAGCCTGGCCAACATGGTTAAACCCCGTCTCTACTAAAAATGCTAAAAATTAGCTGGGTGTGGTGGCATGTGACTGTAATTCCAGCTACTTGGGAGGCTGAGGCAGGAGAACCGCTTGAACCCAGGAGGTAGAGGTTGCAGTGAGCCAAGATCATGCCACTGCACTCCAGCCTGGGCAACGAAGCAAAACTCCATCTCAAAAACAAACAAACAAACAAAAAAACAAACAAACAAAAAACAGGCACTGGACAACTGGACAGCACTGAGGAAAGCACTGACACTGGGAGATGAAAGTGGCAGTCCGGCCCACAGAAGGATGTAGTCAGACTCCATGAACAAAAGGCAGGAGGGCAGTTGCTGGAATGGCCACGCACAGGGGGAGTCAGGACCAGAGGTGGAGGTGAGGTCCTGTGAGGCTGGGGTGCCATACACGGGAGTTTCTAACACACACCCACTCTCCTCCACACACACCTGCAGCCCAGGGTCCTTTTGTTCCTAAAGACAGGGGGTTAATCTGTGATTGGCTGTGACCAGAAATTATTTCCCTCTTGAGGTCTATTAAATAAGAAGAAAGGAAAGTAAAACCAGAATGCAAAAACTGGAAGAAATAAGTATAACAACTCATAAAAGAGAGGGTGATTTATGCCTGCATGAAAGCCAGCTCCAGGTGGGCCATTACTGTGGAATGCCAGGGCCTTGCTCTGTGTGACTCCACTAAGGCCTGCAGGGAAATTGCTTCGTGAATGACACATGCTCTCGTCAGGCAAGGCAGGCTTCAAAATGTGATCCATTTGGAAGGGTGACCTGGAAGCTGGGCAGGCATGTCTCCTCCACTGGTCTGCAGCCCCACAAGGACACGTTTTCCCAGTGTTTAGCACAGTGCCAGCCACCAGCACACACTCAATAGCCAATTTGCTGCATTAACATTAAACATTTATCAGTCCACCCAGCATGTATGGTCTTCCTGCTAGAAGCAGCCTTCCCCTAATAAATAAATACCTGGATAACTCAAAACTCAGCATCACTCTTGTATCAGTTAGGATTTCTGATTATAAGCAACAGAAATGAACTGTGAATAAAAGAAACAGAAAAGGAAGGCCCCCTTTTGGAAAGCTTTGAAGCAGTTCTCAGAATCAAGTCAGGCTAGGCCACAGAGCGTGGGCCACACCACAGGGACTGAGCGACCTGGTTGGACGTTCTGGATGGCACTTCTGCCCTGCCCAACCTCCAAACACTTGATGCAGTTGCAGATGTCTCAATTCTCCCTGAATCTTCAATTCCCTCCATTAACAATCAAAGCCCGAGTCAGGAGCATCCAGGTAGCTGGTTTGAGATCAGGTGCCCACATCCTAGCTCCCCAGAAGTAGGAGGGAAGACAACCTGGGCCCTTTGGATTTCCTGGCACTCTCACAGGGCAGACCTCCCCCTCCCAATAACCCACCTCCACTTTTCCCACCCCAAGAATCCCATCCCCCATGGCTCCCGACTCAAGCAGGAATGAACATTTGGATTCTGGGTAGTGTTTCCACCACCACCATTAGACATAGGGTCATCACAGCATAGAAGCTCATCTTCAACCTTCAGAATCACTTTTTCCATCAGACTTTTTTTAAGTACCTGAATTTAAGCAGGAATAAGCTCTCTTGATTGATGCGCAATTGAGTTAGTCGTACATTCAGGTGTTTACAATGTGCTAACATCCACAGCCAAGAGGAAACACTGTTGCAGTTGTAAATTTAGCCTCTGGTTACCAAGGGAGGTTGTAGACATTCTCTTTGGGAACATATTTGGAAATAAGATTAGCCCCCTTGTAGAGCTAAGTTGTTCCAAGCTGGGTGGGCTGGGTGGTTGTAATATGGACTATAAACTACTGAAAGTGGTTGCCTTTCCTAAGGCAACTTGGCCCCAGGATTCTCAGCCCAATGGTTGATGCCTCCTTTTCTGTCTCTCTGCTCTCACCCTAAGATTGTCTGTCTAAATCACCCGCTAACTCTCCCAGATGTGTCTTCTGACATATGGATTCCTCGGTATGCGGTGGTGATATAGCAGGTCAGGCCGCTACCTCCCAGTGTCTGCAATCTGCTCATTTCCCACTCCCCCTGACAGGCAGGCACTGATTCTACAGCTGTCCTAATGAGAGATGTGGGCACTGCAGAGTTGGCACTGCAGGGGTAGACCACACAATGACGGTGCAGGGGCAAACCTCTGCTACTCACTCAATCTCGATATTTCTGTTACTAAGGTCCTGAGAGGGTGGGACTGTTGTCCTTTTTCACATTTGGGGTATAGACAAGGTAGGCAAGTGACTGCATTCCTGTGCTGTCAGCTTTCCTTCTGATAAACGGAAATGACTCCCCATCCCGTTTGGCCCATTCATAAGTAGTGTAAAGGTGGGGATGATTTTGGAGGTTGAAAGGCTTTCGTTCTGAAATCATCAGGTGGCACATCTATTATGATGTCTCAGCTTGGAAATGTACTGGAAAAGGCAGATTTTGGTCACCTTTAAATACTTCCAGCAAAGACCCTGGTTTTCAATAAAATATGGGCATGCAAATAAATATATTATATGAAATGCTGGGTGTATGTGGCTTTTACTCAAGGATCTGGATCAGTGGATTCAGAGTTTCTGCTAGTTCACCATTTGCCAATAAAATAGCCTTTGCAGAGAATAAGCTGAGAAGCTTGAGCTGATGTTTATTCTCCCTCTGAGGGAGTTGGCTTGGGGGATCCTCACAGGCTTGACCTCCTACAGCTGCAGGAGACAGGGCAGTGGGGACAGAGAACCAGGCACCTCCTGGCATGTATCCCTCTATTAGCCATGTTAATTGGGGAAACAAGAGAGAAATATGCCAACTAAATGCAACAAATTTGAACCACAATCTGGCCTTGGCCAAGACAGAAAAGTAGGGGAAAATGAAGTTTTTTCTGAAGCTCTCTATGTCCTTCCTCTGTCATATCTCCAGGTAAATGTATAAATGAAGGGTATTTTTCTTGTTTTAATAAGCTACACGCTACACACCTTCATGAACATTCCAGAACAAGGTAATTGACGGAGGATGTTCTAAGTGTGTGTGTACAAGCCAGCCATGAGTGAGCGGCCGCTTCACTGACTGCCACCATGTGCTATTCCAGGAAGTCAGCCTTGAGGACTGGCCTTGCTTACTGAGCACACACCAGCCCACTGCCACATGGCAGCCAAATGCACACCAAGCACAAACACCAAGCTGCAATGTTGATGCCTTGGGAGCAAAGAGTGCCCTGGTGTGCTCAGCTGAGCACTACTCTGTCCTGGAGCAGTGACAGTCCTGATTGCCCAGTCATTGCTTGGTGGTACTGAATTTATACATTGTATTATTCAGAGATTATTGATTCCTTCTGGACAAGGCACCTTCAGGTTGAATCACTGCCACCAGATCAAGTGGTCCCTCATTAAGTATATAGAAGACTCTGGCGGACTCTCTCTGGCATGGAATAGCTAAAAGGAAAGAATACGAAAATCAAGTTAGTATTGCTTTATCCACTAAAAAAAAATCTGGACTGCATTGTCAGGATACAGTTTTTCTATACCCCATCCTCTTGACACCCTTCAAAACAGGAGATAGGAAAAAAGAGAAGAAAAATCAATCTTCATGAAAATAAAGAAATAGTGGCATTACAAACCACCTAGTAGAAAATGCAGTGGAATTTGGAAGAACAATGAAAGCAGATTTACACCTCCTCAGACTTTGGCCAAGATGTGGGTTTCTCTAAAGGCAAATGTTGCATCCCGAGAGGCCCTGCAGTAATAAGAGAGCCACGTGGTGTAGGGGAAGTGTGGGGACCTGTGGGATAGCTCAGAGGGTGTTCTTTCTGTCTCTGTTTCCCCCACTCCCATCTTCACTGCCTCCTGGCTGAAAGAAACTTCCAGAACAGAGTATGAAGCAGGCAGAGCAGCAGCTCAGTGGCCATGACCCCCAGCACCCTCAGCAGAAGGCACACTCCTGGGCATCCCACAACACGCGCTTCATTCATACTCTGGAGAGGAGAACACCAACAAATATAACAGAAAACTATTCAAAAACACACAGAAGAAAGGCTTCTTGAATTAAAGTCTTGGAACTGCCATTTGAAAAAGTCAAAATACATCCTAAGATAAAATCAAGATGCATCCTGGTGAAATTACTAAATCTCCAGGATAAAGAAGGAATCCTCTGGACATCCAGGTAGAAAAAAATCAAATGACCTAAAAGAAGTAAAAATGAGGCCTGCCCTAAACTGACCACTGCAATGCCACGTTCAGCTGACCACGTTTAATGCCAGAAGACACTGAAGAAATGTCCATGAATTCTGAGCAAAGGAATTTTAATTTATGTGACCCATGTATATAAACCCAGGCAGGTTGCCCCCGCAACCCCATGTACACGAATAGGCAAGAAGATCCAAGCATTCTCAAAACTTCAGGAAACAGAGCACCAATGAGCTATGGAGGGTGGGTGGGAGGTGGGTGGCGAATAACCTGAAAATGGAATCTGGGAATCTGGTCAAACAAAAAGTAACATAAACCAAAAATGTTAGAACTTGTTTATCCAAGTGTGGCTCTTGCAGCAGCAGTACTGACATCGTGGAGGTTGGGGGCAGGTGTTAGAAATACAGACCCTTGGCCAGGCGTGGTGGCTCACGCCTGTAATCCCAGCACTTTTGGAGGCCGAGGTAGGTGGATCACGAAGTCAGGAGTTCAAGACCAGCCTAGCTAAGATGGTGAAATCCCATCTCTACTAAAAATACAAAAATTAGCCAGGCGTGGTGGCGCATGCCTGTAGTCCCAGCTACCTGGGAGGATGAGGCAGGAGAATCGCTTGAACCTGGGAGTCAGAGGTTGCAGTGAGCCAAGATCGTGCCATTGCACTGCAGCCTGGGCAACAAGAGTGAAACTCCGTGTTAAAAAAAAAAAAAAATACAGACCCTCAGGGCCCACCTCAGACTCACTGCACCAGAATTCTTATTCTGACAAAATACCCAAGCACTTAATATACTCTTTAAACCTTAAGAACCACTTTTCTAGGACAAAGAAACCATAGTGGAAGAACAGGCAATGGCAGCTAAGTGGATAAGAAAAAAAACGCCTGTGCATTATGGCAGAGAACAGAATGTAACAGCTACACACCTCATCAGTGTAAAAGTGGTAACATAAGAAATCCAGAATAGGGGGATGAGGGAAGGAGAGGAAGTAGGAAATCAAGGGATACTGTGAAATTTTTAAAATGCGAATAAATCTCATCTTCACTCTACCCAAAAAACCTTACAGAAATTGAAATAACTTGTAATGAAGAAAAACATTTTTGAACTTTAGCAATTTTTGCACTTTCATTTTAATTTTTTAATCTATTAAATTCAAATCAAATTATATTGCTTTTAATTTTAAAAAAGATATACAGTAATTTTCTATTTTTGTAAATGTGTTTGAATTCACCTAATTAGCTATCATTCTATCAGAGAGATAGCTGTGCAGCACCAAATGTTAATGATTTCCTCTGGATGGTGGAATTTGAAGTAATTGTTTCTTTGTCGTTTTAAAATTTGTACTTTTGTATATTACTTGATTTAAAAAGCAAATAATAGCATCTACTATTTTCACACAAAAAAGTTCTTTAAAAGCATGATCAGAAACGTTTTTATTTTACATAACAGAACAGATTTAAATAATGCTCTAACTAGTACTTAGATTCCATAAATTTGAAGTAAAAGGTAATTAAAATCAGGTTAAAAGAAGCCAAATTGGGTGATAAGCTGCCTAAAACGTGACCTGCTCCCCATCACTAAACACTGCTTCTGCATTAGGATGTTAGAAAACCTTAGCAATGCCTTCTGTTAGGAAGCTTCTCAGGTAGTTGCAAACCCTCTGTCTCTCCAGGGCCTGGGGGCCCTCAAACTCAGTGCCTGCAGCTTTGGCAGTGGGAGAAGCTTGGTATTTTCTGCCCCTGCTTGGGATAACCAAGGCCTGCCTTTCTTTCTCTGTACTTTTCTGTTTTCTGCATCTCAAAGATACAGGATACATCATCTACAGATACAGGAAAGCCCCCAAATTATAGTAGCTGAGCTGCACAATAAGACACCCAGGCCCCTTAATAATACATGACTTTCTGAGCCAGACCCAAGACCAATGATTCTTAAATTTTGGTGGTTATCAGAATCACCCAGGGAACATTAGTAAAAATATTAAAGCCCAGGCCCTGTCCTCCTCATGGCTCTGGGGCCTGTAGTCTTCAGCCGCTGTCAGGTGAGTCAGAGGGAACTGAATCCAACTCTGGAGATGGGCCAGGGCATCAGAGGGCCTCAAACCTTTCCTGGTGGCTTTCATTGCAGTTAGGGTTGCAAATCACTACCCTCACATCTGCTCCTGGATCCGTATTCCTCCCAGTCAGACAAGGAGGGATGGGGGTTTATGCTGTTCCTTTTCTTCCAGGCAACCCATGGCCCTGGGACTCTGCAACAGAGTAGGACGGGATCGATAAGTCCATGCCCCTGTGACCACACCTGCCCAGTGAAGGGCCTGACCGCACTGAATGCACTTAATCTTTCTAACACCCAGACATGTGAGTTGTGTTCCTCCATCTCAAGACACACTGAACTCTTTCTTAAGTAAAATAACTACACTGAAGTTGTCCTTGGGTCAGCCTCATCTTTCCAAAGATGGAGCAAATAAAGGCCAAGATGCTAGGTGATGGTCAAGCCTTCCCTAGATCCAGCTCTTCTCTTGGATGGCCCCATGCCATTTCCACTCAACTAGGAAATGCCATTTACACATTCAGAGCACAATGAGACACTCTTTGAGACAGATTATTTAACTGCTCCTCATAGCAGCAACTTTCACCTCTCCCATTTTGCTGAGAGAAGATTCCACAAGGGACTGCTGGTCCTAAAGAGACTGCCCTGGGAACTAGAATCCCTAGTATGTTTCAAATCCACTTTCAAAGAGTGTGCTGGCTGAACATGCCAGCGCATTCTTTGAAATTCATTTGATAATATCATGGAGGCTGAGCTTTTCAAGGCCATAGAGTGAAATGCTTAAGAACACACTCTGTAGCCAGCCTGCTTAGGTTTAAACCCCAGTGGCATGACTCAGGGAAACTATTTAACCTTTCTCTGTGCTTCAGCGTCCTTACCTGTAAAATGGGGATAATAATGATATTTGCCTTATAGGAATGCTTGGGAATTAAATGAGTTCACATTGTAAGTGTGCATAGGACACATAGTAAGCACTATGTATATGTTTGTTATGATTATTCCCTAATTCTATCTACATGTCTGAATGCATTCAGCCTCCTCTCTTCTTTCTGTCCCATGTACCAAGCTGATGCTTTGCCCTGCATGCCCCCATCTAGTTAACCATCTAGTTCTTCCTTGGTAGTTAGAGCTCAGGCACCAATGGTAGCTTTCCTGTTTTGTCCCCTGCCTCCTCCCACAATCTCAGTTGTCCTGATTTCAGCAGAGCATTTGAGCCTCCCCTCATGATTTTGTCATGGACGTGAAGGCTGGCTGGGGCCTCGGCCATCCCCTTAGTAATAATTCTGTTAAATAACTGTATCCTGTCATCCCTGAGAAATGGGATGGCATCGCCTGGTGCTGCCCTTGGTCCTGACCTGATCAACAGCTTAATCCATGAAGTAGAGGAAAAGTATTTAACGAGATGTATATCAAATCAGGAAGTGACAGAAAGCTGGAAGAATGACTAAAATGCTGGGGAGTGAGTTAAGATTCAGATTGATCACATGGGGATTGAAATTCTGGATTGAAGCCAAGAGAAGGTGCTCTTTATACAGGACAAATGTAAATTATAAATCGGGGAGCCTTGGCTTTGCAGCACAATATGTGAAGGAGATGGAGGTGTGCAGGTGAATATGCACTTCCTGCAATGACCTTGGGTGAGTCTGCATCCCAGGAAGGGCCCACTCACTATCCTCTGAATTAAGGACATCCCTTCCAAAGAGTTCTGTATTGTTATGGAAGCCACAAGATAATAAGAACACCAGTGACTGGAGTTTGCACATCGTTCATTCATTCATGAATCCACTTGCCATTATTTCAGGCTTTATTTTTGCAAGTAATTGGCCTAAGAACTACTAACAGAAGAATGTCTCGTTCTTCAGAAAGTCTAAGATTAGGGGTTGCAGACCACTAGAAGGAGCATTTGATGAAACAATCTTTCCAACAATCAGAAAAAAAGTGAACTTCCTGTCATTAGCTGTGTACCCAGGCTCTGCAAGGGAGGTAAGGGAGTGTCTAGAGAATTGCCACTGCGTTAGGCAGCTGGGACCCTCAGGTCCTCTTTCAAGGTGCTATTCCATGGTCCTATGAATCACATGATAAAGTTGAGGCAGGTAGTGGGAAACTGAAAAGGAGGTAGACTAAGTCAGATCTTTCATAACCCAGGCAGCCAGCCTTCCTTTTGCCTCCAGGCTGCTCCTGACCTGTTTCTGCCTTGATCTGGAACCAAATTGACTCCTGATCCATTGGGTCTCACCTCCATTCACACAGCATAAGCCCAGAAGAGAAACGCAAGTTAAATCTACAAGGCTACCATGTTTCAGCTGTCGGGGTGGCAAAGATCAAAATATTTGATACTAGCTAATGGTCGACCCTCATACTTCATGGGTTCGAGCATTATCTAGCACAATATTTTGAAAAACAAATTTGGCATCATATATCAAAATTTAAAATGCATACACTTTCCCACTTTGTAACCCCATTTCTGGGACTGTACCATATAGATATATTTGGATTCCTACAGAGCACTCTATTGTACAAGGATGTTCACTGCAGCATTCTCCCCTCATTCTCTCTCCCTCTCTTTCTCTCTCTTTTTAGAAACAGTGTCTCACTATGTTGCCCAGACTGCACTTGAACTCTTGGGGTTCAGCAATCCTCCTCTCTCAGCCTCCCAAGTAGCTAGGACTACAGGTATGTGCTACTTTGCGTCATTCTCTTTCTTAGGCTTTGGCAAAACATTTCAATCTTTTATTGTCATTTTTACGGTGTAAAATACCGTAACCAAATATTCATCATTTTAACCATTTGTAAGAATATAACTTAGTCTCATTAAATCCATTCACAATATTATATAACCACCACCACTATCTATATCCAGAACATTTTCATCATCCCCAACATGAAATTCTGTACTCATTAAACAACTCCCCATTTGCCCGTGGTAACCTCTATTCTACTTTCTGTCTCTATGAATTTGCCTCTTCTTCCCCATATAAGTGGAATCATACAATATTTGTCCTTCTGTGTCTGGCTTCTTTCACTTAGTACTTGTATTAGTCCATTCTTACACTGCTGTACAGAAATACCTAAGACTGGTTAATTTATAAAGGAAAGAGGTTTAATTGACTCACAGTTCCACATGGCTGGGGAGGCCTCAGGAAACTTACAATCATGGTGGAAGGTGAAGGGGAAGCAAGGACCTTCTTCGCAAGTTGGCAGGAGAGAGAAGAGTGAGCAGGAGAAATACCAGCTGCTTATAAAACCATCAGATGTCACGAGAACTTACTATTACAAGAACAGCATGGTGGAAACTGCCCCCATAATCCAATCACCCGCCTCTCTTGACACATGGAGATTACAATTTGAGATGAGATTTGGGTGGGGACATAGACCCAAAACATGTCAGTACTGAATATTGTTTTCAAGGTCCATCCATATTGCAGCATACATCAATATTTCATTGATTTTTATGGCTGGATAGTATGCCATTGAATGTATATACCACATTTTGTTTATCAGTTCATCTCTTGATGAACAGTTGGTTTGTTCCCACCTTTTGCCTATTGTGAATAATGCTGCTGTGAATGTTGCTGTACAAATGATATGTTCAAGTCTCTGCTTTCAGTTCTTTTGGACAGCATTCTTTTTGATGACAAAAAGATTGAAAACAACCACAACAACTATTAATAGGAGACTAGTTAAATAGTTATGGTACATCCATACATGAGGCTACTATACAACTCTTTATAATGAGGCAGGTTTATGAGTCTTGGTATGGAATCATCTATAAGATACATTATCAGGAAAGAAGAAGGAGGAAGAGAAGGATAACACAGAGGAGGCAAGAAAGAAGCAGCAGCAGCAGCAAAGGGAGGAACTGAATGCATGCCCGACACCTAGGCTGTCCCTGGAAGTCTCCACAAAAGTCAGTGAGAGTGGTGCTCTGGGAGGCCATTGGGCCTGGGGTTAGCAGTGAGGGAAGGCTTTGCTATATGCCCTTTGGAAATATTTTAATGAACTGAATGTTTTACCTTCTCAAAATCTGTCAGTACTTTAAATTGGCATATGATCTTTTAAAGTCCTAAGTGTGGTCATGGGTCCAGCAGCAGGTGGGAGTGTTTGACAGCCACGAGGCTATAGAACAGCCCTGGGAGATGGAGGCAGGGGACCAGCCGACATTTATCCCTGCAAGCCCTGGACACATCGCCACTGCCGCCCCATCTTCAAACACAGAGCTCACTGTTAACAACCTCCCAGATGCCTTGTAGCCTCTTGATTCCAATCCCCCATTTCTTCTTTTCTTCCTCTCCTCCCCAGAAAAGTAATTTGGAGAGCTGCAAGATGGAAGGTGCAGGCTCCCCCACGTGGCTGCTCACGCTTCACACTGCTGGAGAGAGAGGCCATGGAGTGAGTCTTCAAAGTTGCAAGAACACCCTGCCCCAAGGAGGGTCAGCGCTCAATCAGGAAAGGCCTCTGGCACCCTCCTCCTCCAGGCCAGATACATGGAAAAAGTGTCTGCTCCAAGCCAGCTGAACAGACCTCACATGATGATAATCAAATCATATTTGAAAATGAGATGAGGAGGGGAGTCAGAACAAAAGCCTATGAAAAGAAAAATAAGGTGGAAGTTGCAGAAATTGGTGTTCTGTATTCTAAGGCCTTCCTGGCTCCTGGCAGGGTTTGAGATTAGTGTTGATAATAGCTTCACCATAGGACCACAAAAAATCAATGGAACTGGGACTGAGGCAGGATCCATTTATCTTCTTGGGGTGAAATAGAAGGTGTGATTTTAAAAAGACAAATTATACCAAATGTGTGTAATTGATGTGCATACACAGAACCATGCAAGGCGGGCCAACTGCACACAATTGCACAATATCAGGCATTATTCTCATCAAGAGTTTTTGTAACAATGCCAACCCCAGGACACGGTTCAAGTACTCTGGAGAGTAGTACTAGGAATTGAGTTCTAGAATGTGTTGCGTTATTTTTGCATGATTAATTATTTGTTTGAAAAGGTGAGGAAGAATACAAAAAGGAAAAGCCAATTTGCAGGTCCTGTTTTATAATAAAATGACTTGCTTGGGACAGGGCTTCAGATGTCACTTAATCTATCCCTCTGCCTCTCATTTAAATGGACTATTTCCCCCATGGAATGATTTTTTTCCCCCTTAAAGGTCTTTCTGTCAGTTTCCTGTATTGAGCTATATGTACCCTTCTCATGGGCAGAGATGATGCCTCATCACCTCTATGGTGTCAATACCTGACACACAGAAGGCTGTCAAAAGATGCTGTATTTATTAATTGATTAATTCTCTAATTAAGAGAGACCTCATTTTTCAACAGAAGGCTATCTTTCCATTTCAAAGCTAGGTTTTTCACATGCAGCTTTCTTATCCAGCTGGCAGTGCTAAGCCAGTCTAGTTGAAAGATTCAAGTTAGTTCCTGGAGAAGTAAATTTCCAGTGAGGAGGTGGGCAGGATGCATAGAGGTGAGAGAACTACTTTCCATGTCTGGTGAGTACCAGCCTGGGGACCAGAAGACCCAGAACAAAGAGCATCTCCACAGAGTGCATTGTGTGCCTGCAGCCTATGTACTTAACATCTTTGGAGACAGAAGTATGGCGCAATAACCTGCAAGAAAAGTGAGAAAGAGCAGACCTTGGTCCAAGGGAGATCCTGCTTCCTGGCTTAATCAAGGCCACTTTTAAAAGCTTTCCTTAGCCTCCCAGAAAGCCAGTCAATGTTACCACAGAGTCACAAGGCCACCTGAGGCAAGACGCTTTACAGGCTCTCTGGTGGTACTGCCCCATAACATGTCTACGAGCTTCTTCTGCTCCTAGCCTGGGCCTGGGAGCTGCCAGGCAATCCTCTTATCCTTCTTTTTCCTTCTTCATAAGGCCTGGGCTGTGCCCAGCCCTTCTTCTCTGAAGATGATCCTTCCTCCTTTACTAAGATGCAGGAGGTGAGGAGTGAGCAGCTCACCGTCTTTCCTTCTCACCTGAATATATTTTTACCACAGTCCACAGTATTTCTGCATCCAAGTCACCTGCACTTTCCTTGCTTGGGGACCTCACCAGTTCTGGTAAGAAGCAGCCCTTGTCCTCAAGGAATTCTCAGACCATCCCTTCTCTCCTCGTATCTGATTTTATCCTCTTCAGATTAGACTCAGAATGGCTTTTTCAAATATCCCTTCTCTGTCTTGCAAATTGCTGTTTCTAGTCACAATCTCCTTCCCTTAGGATATGAAGCTGATCAAATCTTCCCCATTCCAACAACAGTAACTCAAACAAAAAACCTTCCGGCATGCTGATTTTCTCTCAAGCTCTCTTTTTTTCTTTCCCTTTTGTTTTTAAATCTATGCCTAACTGCTTCCACTTTCTCAACCCACTCAGCCTTCCAACTAGGGAAGGGGTTGTCTCCATCAGAGTTCTGAAACTAACCATCACCAGTGACTGACCAGGTATCGGGTTTACTTGACTCACTACCCTGCATAGCCACCTGGCTGACACTGATGCCATGGACCTGTCTTCCCAGCCCAGTCAGCCTGTGCAGCCTTGTGCTTCCGGCTCTGCTCTCTTCCTGCCTCTCTGACTGTGATTTCTTTGTTTCCCTTTCTGGCTTATCTTCTTCCTCCTGTCGCCATTATGTCCCTCAAAGCCCAGTGCCTATCCTTGATCCCTTTTTCTCTCTCTACTTTCTCTCCCTTGGCAATCTCATCCCAGTATAAATTTTAAAAATCTATCAAATATTATCAATGAGACACTGTGTTAGGCACTGTTGATGCAGTGGTGAATTATAATTCTTTCAAAGCCTCACAGACAAATGGTGGAGGAAAAGACAGATAAATGAATAAATGATTTAACATAATATATGAAGACGTTTCTAGCTCAAAATAGGGACGGTACCCCCAAAGCATTCACACATTTTTTAGCAAATTTATTATAGTGTCAGAAAAATGTTGAAACTTCACAACAACTTATTTTTAATACTGACAAATAACCCAGTGTCAGAATGGGTGGTATCTGCATCAGAGATGGTTTGAGAAAAGCTCCCCAGACTTAGTACATGCTCATCCTAACTCTACTGCCTAAAACAGAGATTGCGTGAAGAAAAAGGTAATAAAGTCCAGCTTCTGCCCTGCCTTAGAGACCCAGGGCTACTACCAATGAGGAACTGGCCTATGTTGTGAGTCAAGAAAGTTTTCACTTCATTACTTACATCTCTTCCTTGCCCAGAAAACATCTCTACATAGCATAGCTACCCAAGGACTAGAAATGGTGCAATGCCTTCTGAGAACCTAGAAGTGGTCCTATGGGAAAAGCACTCTGTGAGAGGGGGTAAAGACATTCATGCCCCAGAAGTGGTGCATGCAAGAAACTGTATTTTTCACATATTGCATTAGACCAGAAGAACTGAAGAACCAGATGCTTTAGATCTGCCGTGCCACCTGAGCAGAGCAGAGATACATCAAGAGAAAGCATTTTAGGTATGAGAAATTGAACTAAGACCTACACACATTGATCTCCTCCACAGCTGGTGCAAACTGAGAAGATAATTAAATCACCCTGAAAAAGAGCAGAAATGGAGTCCTAGGACAAGCTATTAACCCTGCCTGTAAAACCTCACTGGGTCTCAGCAAAGTCCATTTTGCTTAAAATATAATAGGGAAAATACCAGCTACTGCAGGAATGGGAACACCATTCTACCGTGTGAGAGGAAGAGCATCCCTCTAAAAATGAGATACTGCAGAATTGAGAAGAAAAATTCAGGAAACTGTTTGCTTTTTCAGGAGTGCACAAGAAGGCATGACCTCTAAGTCAGAGAGACAGAAAGTCACAAGAGAGGAAAATAAGCAGGTTTAGATGAAAATGAAGGTTTATCCAAAATGGAAGAATAGTAAGGAAACTAAAAACGTTATAGCAGAAACAAGGCCACTTTGCAGGGAGGAAAGCGTAGTACTGAAGCTTCAGAACATCAAGTTAGTAATGTAGAAAGCAAATATGAAAGAAATTCAAACAATTGGGCAGAAGGTGAAAGATTTGGAAAACAGAGAGAATGAAGAACCACAGGTAGACAATAAAGATTCCTAAAATAGAACGCACCACAAATAAAGAGAAATGAAAGACATAGTGTAATAAAATGTTACTGAATTAAAGATAAAGGTTTCTGCCTACAGACAGATGAGCTCACCAGGAAAAATCAGCAGAAGGAGACCCCAGACACATCCTGGAAAATTAAGATAATGTCACAGAGAGAATGCAGGCTATTCACAAGCTGAATAAGGTGGCTTTAGACATTTCTGTGAGACAGCAGACCTGAGAAGTGAGAAAACATAGACAATGACAAAGGAGACCTTTTCAATTGGTGGTGAAGGATAAATTTCCCAGGGAATGAGGCTGAGACACAAGTTAGCTACTGGGAAACAAGCTAAATCCCTACTTTATACCCAATCCCTAAATGAATCCCTGCTGGATTAAATATTTAAATTAAAAATTCTGCCATAAAAGTAGTATGACAAAACACAGATGACCATTTAGACAACTTTAGAGTGAGGAGTAACTTCCAAAGAAGGAACCAAAGGGAAAAGCACATAAGGAGAAAGACTGATAGACCAAACTACATTAAAAATGTTAAATTTTGCTAAAAAAACTACAGGTCTAAAACAAATTATGACACTCAAAAGAAATGAAATATACATGACAAATGTTCATTCATGCAACTAAATAGAAAAATGGGTAAATAATACGAACAGGCATTCAAGATAGAAGAAATACAAATAAGTTTTTTAGTCCAACTGGCAATCAATTTTTAAAATCCAAACTAACATAACTAAGATTTAAAATTTTTCAGCTATCAGACTAACAAATAATCAAAAGAATTACAATGATCATTGTTGGAAATACTAGGGAGAAGCAGTCACTCTCATGGGCAGCTGGGATATGAAGGGCTCATCAGTATAGCATTGCTAAACAGCCATTTGGAATTTTTATTAAAAGCCTTAAAAATGAGAAAAACTTTAATCCAAAACTTCTATGTGTTGGATTTATCTTAAGAATATTATCTATTATGGCCCAGCATGGTGGCACACAGCTGTAAATCCCAGCACTTTGGGAAACTGAGGTGGACAGATCACTTGAACCCAAGTGGTCAAGAGTAGCCTGGGCAACATGGCAAAACCCCATCTCTACAAAAAATTGGCTGGGTGTGGTGTTGTGTGCCTGTAGTCCTAGCTACTTGGGAGGTTGAAGTTGGAGGATTGCCTGAGCCTGGGAGGATGAGGCTGCAGTGAGCCATGATTGCACCACTGCACTCCCACCTGGGTGGCAGAGTGATACCCTGTTTTCATATAAATAAGTAAATAAAAGAATATTATTCATTAAGTTACCAAAAATATGTAAATAAGGAACCTAATTAGTAGATATTGTTTATTATTATTAGGAGATTGAAATTATCTAGATGTCTAAGTTTAGTGAAATAAGTTGCTAAATTTAATATAAGGCAAATGTTAACATGATAGCATGGGCATCCATTCACATGAAGGAGAGAAATAATAAATTGTAAAAAAAGTCATAAAGCATTATGGCATAATTTTTTATCAAAATAATACATGCACATTATACCAAAATAGTAGTAGTAGTTATGTCTACATAGCAGTATTATAGGAGATAGTTTCTTTATGTTTATTTGTATTTCTACTTCTTCTACCATGAATATGAATTATGTATACATTTTTAAAAACTTGTTTTAAAAATACAATTAAAATTCTCAAGAGTTCAATTGCTGGGTCACATGATATGCACATGTTTAGGTTTGTAAGAAACAGTGATATTCTTTTTTAAAGTGGTTGTACCATTTTATATTCCCACTAGCAATGGATGTAATCCAGTTTTTCCATTCTCACCAGTATTTGTTGTAATCATTTTTTTTTATTTTAGCCATTCTGATTGGTGTGTAGTGATATATCATTGTGGTCTTAATTTGCATTTGTCTTATTTCGTACTTTTCTAATGGCTAATGATGTTAAACTTCCTTTCGTATGCTTATTGGTCATCTCTAGAAAAATGAAAACAAAATATATATTCACATAAAAAAACACGTACATGAATGTTACAGCAGCTTCATTCTTAATTGCCCAAAACTGGAAACAACCCAAATGTCCCTCAATGGACGAATGGTTAAGCAATCTGTAGTACATCCATACCGTAGAATGCTACTCAGCAATAAAAGGAATGGACCATTAATATTCACAACAACTTGCATGGAAGTGAGATCCATCCAGGTTGAGATTATGTTGAGTGAAAAAAAAAAAGCCCATCCCTGAAGGTTACATACTATATGATTCCATTTATACAGCACCTTGAAATGACAAAATTATAGAGATGAAGAACAGATTGGTTGTCAGTGATCAGGGAGAAGGAGGAAAGGTGCTGGCCACGGCTATAATAGGGTATCACCAGGGAAGCTTGTGATGAAACTGTTCTGTGTCTTGACTATGGCGGTAGTCACACAACTCTACGTGTGATAAAACTGAACATATCTAAATACACACACACACACACACATACACACACAAGTGTATGTAAAACTGGTGATATCTGACTAAAGTCAATCAATTGTATCAAAGTTAATTTCCTGATCATGATTTGGTACTATAGTTACATGAGGTGTTACCATTAGGATAAACTGGATGAAGGGTAAATGGGTTTTTTCTTAATATTTCTTACAACTTCATGAGAATATATAATTATCTAAATAAAAAGTTTTAGAAAACCATAATGAAACATTAAAATATGCAATGAAAATGCAACAAAGAAAATGCTTAGATATAGCTATATAGGCTGGGCACTGTGGCATGTGCCTGAAGTCCCAGCTACATGGGAGGCTGAGGCAGGAGGATCACTTGAGCCTAGGAGTTCAATGCCAGCCTGGGCAACATAGTAAGACCTCAGTTCTAAAAAAATTATAAATGAAGACATAGCTATGCAAGGAATACTGAGAGACCTTGAGGGTTGGGCAGGCACGATGGGTATTTTGCCAGACAAGAAATTCCAGGGTCCTTCGTGGAAGAGGCTATGACTTGAGGAGTCTGGAAGTACTGTGAGGAAGAAGAACATTCCCAGGCACGGGATGACAGAAGATGGGGATGTGGCATCAGTGGATGATGACTGTACCTCAAGAGCTTCAGATGCCTGCTGGGCAGGGGTCAAAAGCAGTGCAGACAGGGAGAGGGGATGCCCTGGGAGGGTCCAACTTTTTTCCCACTATCATGATATTTCATATATTTATCATATCATTTATTTATTCATTCATTCGCTTATTTGTTCAACACATATTCTGCATGTGTCAGATGCAGCATGATGCCTTAGGAATAAAACGATAAATAAAATGATAAACATCCTTTCCCACCCCACCCCACAAAGATCTTGCTGGGGAGATAGACAAGTAAACAGAAGATGCAAATACATTGTGTGACAAGTGCCATGACAGAATGTATTATGTGCACATGGAAGTGGTACCTAACCCTGGAGGGCTTCATGGAAGAGAAGGCATCTGGGCTAAAACCTGAAGGTTCAGTGAAAGAGATCCAAATGAATAGAAAGTGGGGAAGAATGGCCTTCAAGGCTAAAGGAATCAACAGCCTGTATGACAGCCCAGAGGTGAGAGTTTACATCACAACTGGGGAAACCCAAGACTTTAAATGTGGCTGGAACACAGAGGTGGAAACCCTGTAAGATGTGAATGAAGCTGGCAAGCTCATCAACCTAAGATCTCACGAAGTCCTGATTGCCATGCCAAGGAGACTAGTCTGACACTTAAGGGTGATGGGGAGCCACTGAAATCTTTTCCAAAAAGGAGGCTCATAATCAACTGGGCTGAGAGTAGTGACAGAATGAACTGGGGAAGTTCAGGGAAGCTCCTTCCTAGCCCTCATCTGTGCTGCAGGCCAACACTGTATATCCCTCCAGAGCTCTCAGTCAGTTTTCTGGGCTCCTTGTACTGGGGCCAGTGCAGGTCCCCCAAGGAAGTGCTGAGCTTGGAAGTTTTATGGAGTTCTGAACTCCCGGGCCAAGCTCTCTCCAGTCCCCGATCAATTGCTCCCTGTCACAAGCTGATCTTGCTCCAGTTCTTTACTTTCTGGATCATAAAGTTGTCCTCTGCGTGACTTAGGAGGCTCTCTGGTGCTGGGCATTTATAACCCAGAGATACCTGTGCAGTCAGCAGCCCCCATTAGTGTGCTGCTTGACAATTTAGCTGTCCCCTCCGAGGCCAGGATGAGATCCATCTGTTTCCCCAGGACTTGCTCGCCTAACATCAGGATGAGGCTGGATTGCTTCCCAGGCCTTGCTTTGGCAGCAGGGAAGCCAACTGCCTGTGCTGTTTTGGCTTAGAAAGAGACAGAGCAAGAACTGCAGACTAGCAACCTCTTAATGGGGATTACTGGGGAACAGGACCCCTTCCAACCAGGCAGGACATCATTCCAGACTTTGAGATGCCTGTTGGGAACAAGTGCACTCTCAGGAGAAGCTTTCAGAAAAGCTCACAAGGCAGGTGACACATGAGGATGGGCCAGGGCTGGTGGAGCTGGCAGTGGGGAGTCCACCAGTCAGCCTCAAATACTGGAGGGAAATGAGGGTTAGAAATCCAGTATTCAGGGTCTATGACAGTGGGGTCAGTGTGATTTAGGTCAGAAGGGATGGAATTCAAGCACCCAAGGAAGCAAATACGGCAATAAGGAAGTGGGTGAGATTTTGTTCCATTTCCTGCCTCACTGTGAGTAGACAGGTGAATGACACAGGTCTTGCCCTCAAGGAACTCACAGTATGGAGAGGGTGAGACAAGACAACAAGGCTCCCCCTCTCCTCCCCTTTCAGACTCTACACACTCTGTTTCCTTTAGGCAGGCACTTGAAGGCTGTGAGCCCCAGGGATTTTGAGGCCATTTACCTCGGAAGCCAAAGCACTAGGAAAGACCCTTCCGCTGTGCAGGGATCCCCTTGTACTTGTGCTCAAAATGCTTAGGACAGGGCCTGACACGTAGTAGATGCTCACTCAGTATTCATGGCATGGTTGTCTTGCTTAAACCTCTTTTTCTCAGGAAACAAGAACTGAAACAAACTTGCCTTTGCCATACTGACCGGTGGCTTGGCAATGTCGTTCTGGGACCAGAGTGAAGCTTGCAGCATGTGCCCTTTGCGCACAGAGAGCTGTGCGTGGTTGGCTCTCTCAGAGGCAAAGCCAAGGCCCCACAGCCTACGGCTTGAAATGAGAGACTCCTACAGAGCAGGGCCCTGAAAACAGACTTCAGGCCATCATCTTCTCCAAGAGCAGCCCGCCTGCTCCCTGGATCACCCCATTGAGTGCTGGGCTAGTGTCCCAGCGCCATAAATCACAGCCTTTCCTGGCCCCCGTGTTGTCTTTTTGGTCCCAACATTAAACTCATTGAGAGTGTGACCTTTAAAAAACTAAAAAAGGAAAGCCAATTTTTCCTCACAGGTGACCTAAGCTTAAAGTTTCTAAAATGCAGCTAAAAAAAAGTGGGGGCTGAGGGAGTCGCAGGTAGAGAGGGATAATGGAAATAAGCAGCCCTGGAAATGGGCCTGCTTCTAGATTTACCCATTAAAGGGAAGTCCTGGAAAAGTGTATCCACACACCACAACCTGGAGAAGCAGCAAAATACTTACCATGGGGAGCAGAGAGCTGTGCATGCAAATAACAGGGACTCTGTCTCGTTGGAGGGGTCAGCAAGACTCCCTGGGGACATGACGGTTCAGGTGAGACTGACTTAGGGAATGAGGAGGGAAGAAAGGGAGGTGCAATCCAGGCAGAGGGATCAATATTGGAAAGGCCTCAAGTTGAAAGAAAATGTGGGGCAGGCAAGGAACAAAAAGCAGGCCCTCAGTAGGGGTGCTCAGCCAGGGGAGAGTGTTTGCACTGGGGCGACGGGCGAGGTCTATGGGGCCAGTGCCAGCAGCACTAGTGAGCTAGAGTTCTGAGAAATCCCTCTAGACCCCTTCATCTGGAGGGCTGGAAAGGAGCATGCTGAGAGGGTATTTTTTAAAATATTTTTCTTTTCAGGGCTGATGCCCATATGGAAACATAAACTGCAGATCTCCACTCTGAGGCAGGAAAACAATTTGAATACCAAGGCTTTACCCAACCACTACCTCAAACCAAGGAAGACCAGCCCTGGTTGCAAGTATTTAACAAAGTCTAAGAGACAGAGAAGACAGTGATAGTGCATCAAAGCCTGTACACCGATGCATCTGTACTTTCCAGCCCTCCTCCACAGCTACAGAAAGGGGGATGGGAGACATATCCAGGCAATTAAACTGTGGCTTGGGTATAAAGACAAATGAACCTCAGACAAAGTGGGCAGAGTCAAGGAGAAATTACCCAGCCCACATTAGAGCAAACAAGAGGTCTGCACAGAGCTGCCCTTAAATGTGAGCACAAATGCAAAGAAATGGCAGGGCAAATATGCAAATTCATTATCAATTGCATAAGAAAAAACAAGAAAGAAATATAGCAGTATAGCATGAAAAAGACAGAAAAAGAACTCCATGTGGAAAAAAATATAGCCCAAGAAATAGAAGAAAGTTATCTGTAAGGATTTAACTTCCAAAAGAATTCAATAATACAAAAGCTCAAAAGCCAAATATAATGGAATAAAATATAAAAGGGAGATTGCCAAGTTCAGGAAACAAATTGTGGATCAAAGTAACAATATAGTTGGCCCTCTGTTTTCATGGTTTCCACATGTGCAGATTCAACATACCATGGATCAAAAACATTTTTTTAAATGCAACAATAAAAATAATACAGTACAACAGTTATTTACAGTGTAGTAGGTACCACAAGTGATCTAGAGATGATTTAAAATATACAGGAGAATGAGCACAGATTATACCATTTTGTCTAAGGGACTTAGATCCTCAGTATCCCCAGGAGTCCTGGTACAAATTCTCTGCAGATACTGACAGATCAGTGTATTATAAAACTAGTAAATAAAATAGAAATGGCTAAATAATGATAGAGTTTAAAACTGAACTATTAACATGGAGAAAATACATGGAAAATAAGTTCTGAACAAAGAAACAGCTCACAATAGTATATGAAGGATTACTAGCATCCCTAAGTTAGAGGCTCTATCCAAAAACAAAAACTAACAAACAAACAAAAAAGATATTCAGAGAGCTTATAATAAAAAAATTTCTTAAAATGAAGGAAGAATCAGCAGGGGCAAAGGCATAGCCTGGTGAAATTGTTGAATTTCAAAGATAAAGAAAGAATTATTCAGCCAGCAAATATAATAAATAAATCACCTCAAAGGAAAACATAGGTTAGCTTCAGACTTCTCTATAGCTATATTCATAGGCTGAGGTTCTCCTGAATGTACTAGAATCTCAGGGAAGGGAGAGAGTCCTTCCAGAGGGGAAAGTTTTTTGATAACAAAATTCAATCAACCAAGAGATAAATTAATGAATTTGGTAAGGAGAAATTGTGATAAAGCAACCAAGAATTGTTACATTCTTTTAAATACATAAATAAAACCAAAACAAGTTATAAACCTTAAAATAAAAAAAGAAATTAAAAGTAGTAAAAATTGGGAGGTGGGAAAAGGTGAAGAAATATTAGAAATAGTCAAGTATACCAACTTTCTCATCTTTCATAGCAAGGGGTTAATTGGTACTATTTAAAATCAAAGTGTGACTTTTAAAATAGTGATTTAAATCTCATTGTTTCTATAAAATTATTTCTTAATCTTAAAATAATCTTTCAGGAAAGAGAATATTTTGTGGTGAAGAAGCATTCATCAAATGTAGCAATTCCTTCCATTTATATTCATTTATTTTTCTTCCTTTACATTTAACACAATTAAATTAATGTGTTAAAGATTACCATGATCACATCTTTCTAAAATTAGTTTTGACTTGCCATCCATCTTTCTAGTTACAGTGAAGATAGCTTATAGCTACAGATCTAAAGTGATGTTGACCTAAATTTAACAATAGCAGTTTCTGGATTATTTTGAGTCATTCATATATATATATATGTGTGTGTGTGTGTGTGTGTGTGCACACGCGCAGGCGTGCATGTATTGAAATGTCAATAGAAATGTGTAACTTTAATAAAAACAAAGTCTTTTCTAATATAAAAACATCACACACACATAAGTAGAATATCAACAGCATTTTGTATAAGTTATAGTAATAATGATTTCCATGTTAGTTAATTCCCATTTGCTAGCCTTGAATACAAAAATTTTCAGAATCTCCCTCTCCACAGTTTCAATAAGGCATTTGTAATGTTCCCCCTCTGGTGCAGTAAATTCACTTTCCTCCCTATCTTGTCCTCCAGTCAAATATTCAGAGCCTTTCTGATTTATGTCACCTGTGATCCTGCTTCACCACTTCCACCGTGGTGCCAGAGACACAGTAAGCAGGAAGTTTGAAACACTTGCAGGAATCTTTATCTAACTTGCTCAAAAGAGCTCTGTAGGGGTCCAATTCTTAGCTCCCTTAAAAATAGGGCATGATAGACAGCAGAGCTCTTCAGTCCCTGGCCTAGAGTTCTGAGCTTAGGTCAGCACATCTCAATTCCCTTCCCAGAGCAGACATGAACAGGGGAAGGCACTCTCAGGTCTTCTGCCAAGGCTGCATTGTGAAACGTCTCCTGTTCTGCCTTCTACTCACTCTTTTCTCCTACCACCCACCAGTTTCTCTATTTCTAAATTATACCCAACAGCAGTGACTCAAAAACCTGAATATCCTAGAACAGAAATTCTCCAAGTATACAGAAATAAATTCAAGGATACCAGAATTTCATAAAAAGAGAATCTGTGGTTGGGGAAGGATTACTATACGTACAAATCACTGTGAGTAATACAAGTAAAAACCGCATGATAGGGTTACCTGAATACTTGTACCATGTATCTGTCATGGGCAGCCAACTCTAATAAATGGGGAAGAAGGAGGAGTGGGCATATTCTGGTATTGATGATCCTGTTTTCAGCCTAATGGTGCATTCATTTACTGTGGATGCTCTTATTAGGGCTGTTAGCATTTCAAGACACAATTTATAGAACCCAACAGTCATTAGTTCTGCTTATGTTTACTCATTTGATTAGGCTAACTGCTCTTTTTTGAAAAAAAATATACAGTCTGTTTAGGACTGTGACTGCACACATGAAGTTGAAGACAAAGGAATGCCAATGACAATACTGCTCATTAATTTGTTCAGCAGATTCCATTCACATTTCTTGAGCTCCCTCCTTTGTGCCCAGCCCTGAGTTCAGGACTTTCTAGTCTTTCCTTTTTGTAATAACAGCCCCTCTGGCCTAGCAGTTATTCCATAACAGAGTCTTGTACAGTGGCTCAGAAGGACAGAGCTACTGGCTCAGACAGGAGATCAAGGACTTGGGCCTTCCTCCCATCTGAACATAAGGCCTGCTTCTTAATGGATGCCAACTGAGAATTAAACAAGGCCAGGCTCCATGATTTCTATTTGACCTTGTTCATGCTAGTCACAACTCTGGGATTCAAGGTCCTCTTTAGCAAAATGGAGCTGATAAAAGTACATACCCACAGGGCTGTTGTATAGTCTGCTTGGGCTGCCATTAAAAAAATACCAGTCTGGGTAGCTTAAACAACAGAATTCATTGTCTTACAGTTCTGGAGGCTGGGCGTCCAAGATCAAGGTATCAGCAGGGCTGTTTTCTGGTGAAGCCTCCATCCTTGGTTTGCAGATGCCACCTTCTTGCTATGTCCTCACATGGTTTTTTTTGTTTGTTTGTTTGTTTATTCGTTTGTTTTTTGAGACAGAGTCTTGCACTGTCACCCAGCCTGGAGTACAATGGCGCGATCTCGGCTCACTGCAACCTCAGCTTCCGGGGTTCAAGCGGTTCTCCTGCCTCAGCCTCCAGAGTAACTGGGACTACAAGCACGTGCCACCACACTTAGCTGATTATTATTTTTTTATTTTTTGTATTTTTAGTAGAGACGAGGTTTCACCATGTTAGCTAGGATGGTCTCGATCTCCTGACCTCGTGATCCACTGGCCTCAGCCTCCCAAAGTGCTGGGATTACAGGCATGAGCCACTGCACCTGGCCTCACATGGTCTTTTCTGTGTGCATGTACAGAAACAGCACTCTGGTGCTTCTTTTTATAAAGACATTGGATTAAGGTCCCACCTTTATGATCTCATTTAACCTTAATTATCTCCTTAAAGGTTTTATAACCAAATGCCATCAGAGGACATTAGAGCCTTAGGCCCTACAGGGCATTAGGGCCCAACACAGGAATTTTAAGGGGACATAATTCAGTCCATGACAGCTGTGATGATTAGATAAATTAATGCATGCAATATACTTAAGACAATGCCTGTACATATGATATGCTTAATAAATGTTAGTAATTATTATTATTATTGTTGTTGTTACTGTTATTACTATTATTTAGGCATGATAGGCTAACATTTGAGGAATAGTGAGTGCCCAGTATTTCATGGTCAAAGTTCCCTCTGCATAAGTATCTTGATGGGTTGTGTAAGGTAAGAAAGGGATGCCCTTCATTCTACTAATAAATTCAGGTTAGTCCAGTTGTTTTCATACTCAGATCTGACAGAGGTGAGAAGACTATATTAACACAAAAGGGCTAAATGCAATGTGGTGAGATTTTCACAAAGATTGAATTTTTGCAATAATTTTCATAAATACTGAATCCTTAAATGTTTAAATTCTGAGATTACAATTAAAAAATTTTTTGTTGGTGTTAAGCTGACTTTCCTTTAATGAATGATGCACCAGTGATGGAAAATAGCTCTCTTGTTTTTGTTTGGGATGTGCGTGTGTGTGTGTGTTAATATCCTTAAATCGAAAGTTTATAATAGTAACCTGACATTTTAGAGAACACTTTTGGCCGCAAAGTCTGAAGAACACAGGCTAGACTAAGGTACAATATGGACTGGAAAATAAGAGTTTTATGTTCCAGGCCTCCATCCTCCAGATGCGTAAATGGGATCATGACATCACTTAGGTATTTCCAAGTGCTTTGGCTGATGCTGAACCTGAGTTGGCCCCTCAAGCTAACATCTGGAATCAGCTGCATGTTGGCTGGGATGCTCCATGCCATGCACACAGACAAGACATATGTCAATGCACATGCTCATTTGTGAGGAATGGCAATTAAGAAAGCCTTGTCTATGCCACGCTGCATTTGACAGGAATGACTTAAAAGGAACCATCTCAGAGATAAAGCACCCCTACTTGGCCCACCCTTGATAAATTCACTGAACACCCTGTCACCACTTTTCGCAAGTGAAAAAGATGGTTTCATGGAATAATCATGAGGGATTCTTCCAGCACTCACATTCTGTAATCATCTGGAAAAGAGTCACTCCCTGTGCTTGTGGAATAAAGCTGAAGAGCTGGCATCTGAGCTATCACATCCTGACCTAATGTGCTACGCCTGAATTTATAATCTAAGGAGACATGTGAAATGCAGACTTCCTCATTTGTGTCTCCTTCCCAAGTTATTGGGAGTGAAATCTGTGTCTGACAGTCACTATCTGGGGTAAACATGTTTTCTGCTTGGCTGGAATTCTGTGTGTGTGACTCCTGACCAGGGTTTTCCCAGCAGGCTCCAAAGTCATTTGCTGTTATGAATAAGCCAGTGATTCAGGCTTAAACTGTACTGATCTCAGAATTATGGGCTTCTGCTATCTAAAGCCAACAGATAACACTGACACCACCTCTCAAATCAACCTAGGTGGAGGCAGATGTTTTTGGAAGAAAGGAGCCTCAGTGAACTAAAAGAACAAAACAGGAGTAACTTGAGTAGCTAATATTTAGTGAGGGTTTTCTCTGTCCATCAAATGTGCTGGGCATGTTACTCATCTCATTTAGTCCTCACTACAGCCCTAGGAAATAGGTTCTATTATGATCTCATTTTAGAGATGAGGAAACTGAAGCACAAGTAGCCAGTGGTAGAGTAGATACAGAAACGTCCTTCTTGCTTTTGAATCTCTGGTGAAATAAAGTATAAAGGACCAGCTCACAATGATTCCAAGAGAAAACCATCTTTAATTGCGCTGCTGCACTCCATTAAAGCCTACCGGCCGGGCGTGGTGGCTCACGCCTGTAATCCCAGCCCTTTGGGAGGCTGAGGTGGGCAGATCACTTGAGGTCAGGAGTTCCAACCAGCCTAGGCAACATGGTGAAACCCCGTCTCTACTAAAAATACAAAAATTAGCTGGGCGTGGTGGTGCGCACCTGTAGTCCCAGCTACTCTACTCGGGAGGCTGAGGCAGGAGAATTGCTTGAAACCAGGAGGTGGAGGTTGCAGTGAGCTGAGATCGTGCCACTGGACTCTAGCCTGGGCAACAGAGCCAGACTCTGACTCAAAAAACAAAACAAAACAAAACAAAACACACCAGAGGTCTCAGGGAACAAGCCAACTCTTGCAGGGTAGTCTACTGAAAGTGGTCCAGAGTCAGAAACCAAGAGTCAGGAACTGGTAAGCCAAGTTCCATTGTGCAATAAAAAGTACTCAGTGGAAAACCTTACATCAGGGTGCTGGTCCACACTGGTCGAGCTTCTCCCACTCATCCACAGCTCTTTTTTGATGCCACCAAGCTCTCTAACTCCAGCCATGAGGTGGATTGTGACATAACTACTCTACCTCTGCTACCTCATCTCTCCCTTTGCCTCGGGCCACATCCTCACACCCTCCTCTTTGGCTTACCCCTAGCCCCCGCACTCAGTTCGCTAGGCCTCTTCAAGGCTTTCCCCCCATTACTCCCTGACCACACACACACTGGAGGCACATACCTGCCACTCTAATGTGGCAAGGATGGCTCAGTGCAAGTTCCTAGGCTGGGAGCTCTGAACTCCTTGGGGCCCAGGTGAGGGCCCTTCCCTCTCTGGGGCCCAGGTGAGGGCCCTTCCCTCTCTAGGGCCTAGAAGAGTAGCTGATTCCCCTATCCCAGACCTTCCAGAAAGGCTTCTTGGAGAGTTTTAAATATTCTGTTTGTTCTGATGTTGTCCCAGCCACATCCTGGCTTTTATTCTTCCTTTGGACCCTGCCTTCTCCCACTCCTCCCTTCTCTGAAGCCCCATCCCATCCAGACTTCAAGCTGTGGAGAGGGGCTCTCAGATAGCTACTCTCAGGGTCACTGTTCACATGGGTGGTGGGATCAGTGGGGAGGGGAAGACGGCCGAACTGCAGTGGAGACCACAGCTGTGGGGCCACCAAGAGGATGATCCTCACCCAGAAGAGGATCATCAAAAGGCTGTTCTCAGACCTCTGCTTTCCACTGGCAATGCAGAGAGGCACAGACACAGTGAATGAAACTCAGGGTCAGGAGTTCTACTCTAGTTCCTACTTCTTCATCCTCTTTACCCCTTTAGTGACTTTTACCATGAAAATATTACAAGTGAGAAACTCCCTATGACCACCCAAGAGTCACCCTGATCCCTTGCTGGACAGAGCATTTGATCTTCACTAGGCAAGTCCACATTCACCTAACCCTTGAGGTACCCTGGAGTTCCACTAGGAAGGTGGAGGAGGGTGTCACCCCTAGTTTGCAGATGAATTGCAGGGACCAAAGGTGCAGCCATCACACAGCATGGTGGCAATACTGCTGAGAGAGTAAACACTTTCTAAAAACTTGTCCAGACTTCCATCAACCACCTGTCTATGAGGTTTTGGGTCACTGCCTATGCAAAGGGTCTAAGGAGAGAGACAGATGCCCTCTGCAGATCCTTCAGAAAGCCAGCACCCCTCACAGAGGGCTCCAACCAAGGAGATGCCAGGTCCTGATATGGAGGTCCAAGAACACAGCTAGTCCTCTGCTTTGCACAGGCAGCATGGTGGGGAAGATGCTCATAGCTAAGCTTCTGACTCCTTGCAGAGTCTCTCAGGCACTCTGTCCTGCTCCCCTTCACCTCCATTTCCCTTCTTGCTCGAAAACAGCACCCCTGCCTCCCCAATATGGTCCCTCTCCTGAGGAGATCCTCTGGCCAGCGGATGAGTCTGAACCCAGATGGCAAGAGAGAATTAGCGTTGAGCCCCACTGAGCCCTGAAGATAACTGAAGAGGTGAATATTTTACACCTGTAATTAGTCACACATGCAGAACTGTGCTCACAACTAGTTGCACCTGCAAGTGGTTAATTGCTAAATAGCAAATGCAATTAAGCACTTACACATTATCTCCAGGATGAAAGTTGCCAACACAGTAGTCACTAGCATATGCATGATCATGCACACATAGACATACACACACATGCATATACAGGGGTACACACACACTCGCCAATGAAGGAGTGAACACAGACAAAGCAATTCGACCTGTGAGGCTGGAGACTGAAAGTCACTAAGGGAGGCCTCTTTATTAAAACGTTTAGAAGCTGCGTTATTACATGAATCTAGGTTACTCCAAGCCTCGATATATAGGACACAGTCTAAGGCTCCGGCACCAGATAAGAACAGCATGGGATTGCAGATTGTTCTTTTGATAAGGACAGAGTAATCGTGGAAAACAAATTGGACCTGGGCATGCAGGGTCAGGCTGCAGAAAAAGCCAGTGCTTTCAGGCCTCACTGACTGTTGTTGATCCCCGATGTAAACCATTATTTAACTTCACAGGACACAGGCTAGCCATAATTGCTATATTCACAGTTTTTTTTTTTTTAATCTGAAAATATCTCTTTGGAAAGTAACACACAAAATCAGAGAGTGACCTTTAAAAACTCTGTTTAATGCCTTCTTTGTAGCCCTTTCTTCCTTCCTCCAGTTTCTTCGAGCTGTGATACTGACTTGTCATATTTTTCAAAAATATTTCCTTTTTAGCAGCCGAGTGAGGAGGAATACATCTGTGTGTTTAATTGTAGTTGGTTCAGACGTGGTAGACTGAAGAACCTCTTCAGCGTAATGAGACGTGCTGAGGCACAGAACTGGTAGGCTGAGGGACAGAGCTGATGATCAGGTTATGAGAGCGATGCCAACGATTTGCAGAACACCTTTCTTCAGGATACAAGCATTTGCCTGCCTTCTCACGAAGGAACACACAACCTCACTGGCAAGATTTGCATTCCGTGTGAAAAGAATCAGCTCCTCTCTCCTCCTCCTTCACTCCTCCTTCTTTTTCCTTCTTTGCTTTTCTCTATTCTCCCTTTCTTCTTTCCCTCTCTCCTTCTCTCCCTCCTTTATTCATTTATCAAAAAGGAATCCAATGATCAGAAATCACTGGATGATTTCTGCCTTCTACGCTCTCACAGTACAACTGCAGAGGATAATCTTTGTCTGTTTGTTGTTTCCAGGTCTACGATTTACAGAAAAAAATTGTGTGAGCATTAAAGATAAGTGTAATGTAGCCACTGAAGAGTAAGGACTTGGACTCAGAAAGTCCAAATTGAAATCTCAATTCTACCACCTTGTAGCTGTATGATATTGAACGAGCAACTTAACCCCTGTGAGGTTAAACTTACTCATTTGTAAATGGCATAATATAGTCTACCACTCAAAGCTGTAGTGTGGGTTAAATTAGACTTAGAAAATTATCTGGCTTATTGTAAGGGCTCAATAATAACTAAATATTAATAATTATTATGCTCCACCATCAAGGACTTGTTGTCAAGGAAGAATCCATTAATACTGGCTGTCTTCATGGAGAGTCCAGCTATAGCCTGGAAAAACTGGACAGGTTTTGAACAACTTCAGCAAAATTATTAACTTCTCCAAAGAACATTTCTATCTCCATATGCTTAGCACCTAAAGCCATACCTGGGCACAGGGTGGGTACTCACTAAACATTTGATAAGTGGGTGGGTGGGTGCACAGATGCATGAAGGCACGGATGCAGAAATAAAAATGTGAAGAAGAAAAAAAGAACGACAGCATGTGGTTGTCATGTGGTACTCAATGTAATTTGCCATTTTTTTCTAGCTGTGTTCCAGTATATGGTAAAACTGTACTTCCTGGCCATTTTGAGGTGGGATTAGACCATAATTTTAGCTCTGGACAGTGAGTTGTAAACAGAAGTAATATGTGTCACTTCTGAACCAGGACATTTAATGCCAATCCAAGACCCTCTAGTGCTCCCTTTCCTTCTGCCAAATGACTACCAGTGACATGGAACAGACACCTGCCTACCCTTGAGGAACATACAAGATGAGGAAGAGGTAAATTTGTGCTGTTTTAAGGCATTAAGAGTTGGAGAGTTTTTGTTATTGCAACACAACCTAGCCCCCGCTGACTAGTACAGGTACAGTTAATCATGATGATCTAAAGACAAAAATCTAGCATGGCCAGAGTGCTGGTAAGAGGAGCACCATGTGGGAAATGAGGTATAAAACGTTATTTGGGGCTACCTTTGACTACCAAGAATAAAGCAGATAGTGAATCTGTGTTTCAGGAGACCCCAGTGTGTTAGCAATGGTTTGGTACAACAAAGATGATCCTGTAAGGTCTGATACCCTGCTTTCCCTGTGCTTATATCCCTTGATTAAGGCTTGAAGGAGAGGAACCTGTTGAGCTCATGGATAAAGTACCTTGAATTCCCAGGAATCTGTTTCTTTGGCTTCTCCTCACTCACAAAGGTTCTTAGTACCTTTATTCTGAAGGATTATGGCAGAGGAAATATTGTCCCTCCAAGGTGATACAATGTTATGACTTATGAGCAGCAGGCAGAGAATCCTCAAGCCATATACTTAAGCCCCTAGCCTAGCCTGGTGCCAGGTAACTCATCTTACATGAAGACACACATGCCTTGAGTATTTATCCCCAGCAAAGGATGGCAAGAGTCACCTCTTCTCTGACCTGGTATGCCAGGGAGAACTAAATGGAACAATCTGTCAGGCCTTTCTTCTCATGTGGATGGAAAAATCTAGAGCCCATTGCTAGCAAGTCTCTCTAGATCTCTAGAGATTATCTTGCTCGTTTACTTTCTTCTAGATAGCACTGTACATTGGGCAATCTAGTCAGAAAAGAAACAGTTTCTTGTGAGTGTAAGTAAAGGCTTCAAATTCTTGACACCCTTCCCATTAGGAAGTGGCATCTATCTCTTCCTCTTGAATCTGGCTGGGCTTGTGACTTCTTCAACCAATGGGGTATGGCAGAAGTGATCATATGTGACTTCTGAGACTAAGTCATAAAAGCCATAAAGCTTTTTCCTTCTTCGCTGGAACAGTCTCCTTTAGAATCCTGAAGCACCACATAAGAAATCCAATTGCACTGAGACCATTATGCTATGAGGAAGCCCAAGTCACATGCAGAGGGCATATGTGAGAGTTCCAGTCAACAGTCTCAGATGACTTCTGCCTTCTGGTCATCTCAGTCCAGGTACCACGCATGTGATAAGTCTCTGGATGATTCCATCTCCCAGTCATTCAAATTTTGCAGCTGAGGCCCCAGATATAATGAAGCAGAGATAACTCATTCCTGTCATGCCCTGTCAAAAACTACCATTGAGGTGTTTTGCTATGCAGCAATTGGTAATAAAAACACAATCTTTCCAGTTAAGGTCTCCAGCAGTGCAATGTGGGATAACCCAAATGACTTTTGCATTCGGGCCTCAAAGTAACAACAACAACCAAAAAAACTGATTAAGGGAGAGAGGGTCTAGACACAAATACCACCTATAACCATGTACTGACTAGATGGTCTTGGGTTGGTCATTCAAGCACTCTTGTTTCCATTTTTTTCCTTCTACAAAACAAAGAAAATCATCATCAGACTACAGATGCTCCTCGACTTACAATGGGTTGCTCCTGATCAACCCATTATAAGCTGAAAATGCATTTAATACACCTAACATCATAGTTTAATCTATATGGTTTCTACAGAAATATATATTACTTTTGCACCATTATAAAGTTGAAAATAATAAGTTGAACCATTGTAAGTTGCGGGCCACCTGTAGTAACTCCCTTATAAGATTGTTTAAAAAGCAAATGGGAAAGTGTAACTTGCTTAGCCCTGTACAAGCGCTCACTGTTGCTGTCAATGGAGTGAGAGAAGCCCTTTATAAAATGTCTTCTTGAAGTGAAGACCATAATCTGAAGCTATTTATGGAGAATGGAGTGACTCTTACACAAACATACACAGGCACATCCTTGGCTGCCTTTCTAAAGACAATGGATTCCTTTGGAATAAAAGTCTAAAGTTACGGAAAGAACTGAAACGTACCAATCTGGTTGGCCTTTTTTTCCCCCCTTTGAACATGCTCCTTTACCAAAGTTTAAGAATTATACAATAGCTTCCAAAGATCTAATCACTTGATTTCTTCTTCTTAATATTCCAAGTTAAAAATAGTTCAAATACACTTCTCTGTCAGTCAAATCACAAAGTAGAAGACACTGTACCATTCTAAATATAAGGTGAGAGTAATTATTTCCCCAAAGAAAAATCCTCCAACATCTTGATTTTGTTTCCTTGGAAGCTTTTATAAGCCGCATTATGAGGCCAGAAATCCTAAGTGTTTGCCTGGTTTTGGGATGCCAGACCCCAAGGCCCCTGGCCCCGCCCTCCATGAGGACAACATCATGGAGGAGAAAACCCAAGAAAGCTGGTCCTATTTTACTCCTCTGAAGCCAGATGGCAGTAGTGTTGCCACCTCTCACATTATTGGGTAGGTCCCACAATGCTCTCTTATTCATTCCACACATCTGTGGTGAGTTTCTCCTAATAGCTCCACCACGCTAGGTGCCAGAGCCACAGGAGCAACCTGGAGGCTGTCCTGCCACAGCTTACAATCTCGTGGGAGGACCAGGCAAGAGCACTCTGCCTGTCTAGTGCAACCAATGACACTGGAGTCAGATGCTCAAAAAGCACTGGGGACACTGAAGCAAGAGCTACTACAGACAGGGAAAGCCTAGTAAGGCTGAACTGTTTCAGCAGCCCTGGAGTTGTGCCAACTGAAAGGAAAGAGAAGGGAAATCCAGGAAGAGGAAAGGTGACATTGGAGCATGAAAGACCAGACTCAGTTCTGGGAACCCCTTAGCACCGAGTGGCCAGACACTTAAAGTGGGGTTGCAGGAGATGGAGCTAGAGAGGAGGGGTGGGGGCAGATTGCTAAATGCCCTGGTGCTAAGGCAGGGTTTTCAGACTTTTTCTTGGGAGTAATGAAGACGTCTAAAGAAGAGCCTCTCATAGGTCGACAGGACCAGCTTTACTTTTTGGGAAAATCCCTGGAGCAACCATGTGGAAGATGCACTGAGGGGCCAGGGCAGGATCCAGGAAGACAAGAGAGAGCCCAACTACAGTGGCTTAGGGTAGGGGTAGCAGAGAGAAAGGGAAGGTTGAGCTCTTCCACAGTGGAATGGATAGGACTTGGTAACTCATTGGATTGCAGGAGTGGAGGGCTTCTGAGGGGAGAAAGGGAAAACTTGGATCTTCAATTTTTGAGGCTCCACAAGCAAGTCACCTGCTTCCTCAGAGGGGGTGGATGCAGAGGAGGCTGTGTGAGTGTGGCAGAAATACCAGGCTCCTCCAATGTCAATCCTGCTGTCTAAGGATCCTCCAAAAAGGCCTGGACACTGTGGAAAGAAAAACAGAATGGATGGCATCAGGCAAGTGCCTCCTTCCATTCTCTCCTTCACAGGTAGAACCAGGGCTGGGGCGGCAGGAGGCTCTGGTGCCAGCTCTGTTACAGGGCTTAAGGTGGTTTCCAACATCTCCTGGGGTCAGGCCTCTACTCCTATCCCTCTGTGGAGCAACCCATGGGCTCTAGGTGTGTTTTAGGGGAATAGACAAATCCACCCTCCCAATGATGGAGGGGGTGGGAGAAGAAGCTGAGAAGGCAGAGGGGAGGATGTTGATGGAAAGTCGCAGAAAACAAAGGAGCACCCTCTGCACACAGATGGAAAAGCAAAGCAGGCACTTCACCAGGAGCAAGTCAGGGGACCCAGGTGAGCCGCGGCCCTGGAGAAGACTGAATGTGGTCAGCATGGCAGGACAAATGGAGGCAGGGGATGTGGAGAAAAAGGGACAAACGAGGATGTCCTGGCCACTGAAGGAAAGTGTGCCAGATACATTCTTGGCCTTTCTATTTTTCTTGAAATGAAGGCATGTAAATGAAGGAACAAGTATTTGGGGGGGAGTCTGCCATGGCATGGGCTCTAGAGTGAGAATTAAAGGAATGCAGGATGCACGAGTCCATTCTTGGTGAAGATGGATTTTCTGCAGGTCCATCCACCCCTCCCAGAGCACACCTTGCTGAAAGGCCACAGGCCTGGAGCTAGAGATTTTCCAAGGCATTCTCCTTCACATCCCAGGCCACTCGCAACAGTGGCGGCGCCTTGTGGAGTGTGAAGCACAAGCTGAAAGTCTGCATAAGTGCCTCCTCTAGTGTACATTGTGGGTGGTTTGGAGGCTTCAAGCACCTCTACTCCTCCATTCTGCTAAGCTGTGAAGGTGAAAATGCAGATGGAGAAGCTACAAAGACATTCCTCCTGTGTGAAAACATCCTCAAGGAAATCTCAGAATTTTTCCTCACCTTTATTGAAGTAAAATTGTCAAATAAAAATTGTCAGAGTTGTAATGTTGATGAACTGGGTTTCAATAGAAATGAATGCCCTCTAGCACCTACATTTCCAAGGAGAAGGCAGAGCCCCACAGTTCAAGGCCACAAAGTCTCCACCTACTGGGAGGCTGGGTGCAAGAGACTTATGTGAGCTGCTGTTTCTATTGAGTTTTCTTAGGGCTTTTGATACAAAGTCCTGCAGGTGTTGAAGGACAAGCCCTAACCTTTTTTTTTTTAACCCCATAAGCACTTCTATTTGGAGTGCAGTTTTGCATACAAGTGGAAGTATATGTGGCATCACAGAAGAAATGTTTGGACCATAATGGGTGTTACAGATGCATAGAGGAGGAGATTGGGTGACGTCTGGAGAAAGGGAACCCTAAGCTGAGATGTAACACCAGAGAAGCTCACTAGATAAAAAGGGGAGCAAGAATGTTTCAAACCAAACAAGACAAACTGTCCTGCAACAAAATTAGATTTATCTTTGATGATATTAGAAAGTTAGCAAGCAGGCCAAAGGTTTCCTGTCATCTCAGTGTGGTTTGATCACCTTTCAACTTCCTGCTGAATTGACCCTACCCAGTGCTGCCCTTATAGAGTCAGGTGAGGAGCTGTTCTCCTGCATTTGCCAGGGGGCTGCCAGGCTGCAGTGCAAAGGAGCTGTTGCATTCATCCCATCCTGCCCTTGGCCCCTCCTCTCTGCTCTTGCCATGGAATATCTCAGATGACATCTGTGTCTGCTCTTCCCTAGCTGCTCCCATAGATCTTTGAATTCATGTAGGGGAACGGCAGTCCCAGTTAATGGCTGCAGAACCTGGCAAGAGCAGGGGCGTGTGTGTGGATCTAACCTGGTGACAACTAACTAACCCGTAGAGAGGGCCTGAAATACCCCATCCAGGGCCCAGGCCACGGCAGACTCCCCCCAGGTGCCTGTTCCATCCTGCATTCTGTTAATCCACCCACTTCTGGTTATGGGTGTCAGGACCTTCAGCCACATATCATCTTATTTCTCTGTCTTTATTTCTCTTTCATCCAATATCCTCATCTAGTGGCTTGATTCTGTTTGTTTGTTTTTGTATGTCTGGCCCCATCTCCAGAAGATTTAATGTGGCCAATATGTGTGCACATGTATGCATCTGCACATACCCTTTAGGAGGCAAGATGTTGTCTTTCTCGACCCCGCTCTGCCCTCTTAAATCTTTCTATTATTCTATCTTTACGAATAGTTTAAAAAAAAACACTGTTCTTCACTAACTTTAACCTATTCCTATAATGACTTCTTATCCATAAAGTGAGATGTAAATAATGTGACCTGCCTCCTGAGGTTATTGGTAAGATTAAATGAGATCATGTAAGCAAAGCCCTCAGTACAGGACCAGGCAGTACACTGGTGCTGGGTGTTGGGTCAGTATGTGTTGCATGAGGGGCTAGAGGAGACAGTCCTGGGAGGCTGCCTCTGATGCCAGAGTAGCAGAGTATCAGGAGCTGTGGCCCCCCGCAGCAAATTCCCACCACTATTCTTCTCCCCAAGCCTACCCTTCACTCTCGTACAGCCTATAGTAATTCTGTTTTGACTTTGCTCACTCTCTGTACATGCTCTTTAGCCTTACCCAGAAATCCACCCCAGTTCTGCATCCCCTGCCCTGCCCACGGCTCTCTGCCACCAAACTCAGGCCTGCAAAAGGGATGGCAACCCTGATCCCAGCTCATTAGATATGGCATCTCAGGTCCCTGAGCTCTCTGAGTCCCCATAAAAGTTTCCAACATCGACTCCTTAACTCAATAGAACAAAGTCAACAGCTTTGGAAACAGCCTTCTTCCTACATTTAAAAATAAGATCATGAAAAGTCTCCCAGAAAAATCAATGCTGGCTTTTTGAAACTCCAAATCAATATGATGTGTGAAAGTTCTCATTAAGAGAGAGGTGGGGGAGGTCAGAGAAGCAAGGAGAATCAAAAGGGAAGAGATGGAGAGAGGGGAGGAAAAAAGAGAGACACAGAGAGGATGGGCAGTGGCAGGGAGGGGAGAGGAGAGCAGAGAAGGAAGAAGGGCAGGGAGGTGCAAGGCACAGGAGCAGCTCAAGCAGGAAAGGTGTGCTGAGAGCCCCTTCCCTGCTGGAAACAGGGAAATGCTGCCACGGATCAGAGATGAAGTCATGGGACTTCGGACTGCTTTGGGGAGCTCACAGTCTGACTCAAGGACTTGGGAAACAAAAGGGCAAAGAGGAAAGAAACAGGCAATATGCTGAGGCAGGTGCCAACAAGAGGCCATTAGGATGTCAGCTGGCACTGGAGCAGGAAATCAAAAACTCTCCACAGAAGAGGTAGAGTTTAGGCGAAGCTTGAAGAAGGGTTGATGAGATTCACAATTTAAACTGTTGGTGTTGAAGAAGTGGGGTGGGGGTGGGGACAGAGCACACTGTGCATGCAAGGTGGAAAATAATAACAGCTAATACATACTGAATGCTCTCTGAGGGCCAGCAGTGTTTTAGGCACTTTACAAGCATTAATTCACACAATTCCCATAACACCCTAGGAAGTAGATTACTATCATTCCCATTTTACAATGAGGAAAGCAACGCACAGAAAGGTAAAGTAACTTACCCCAAGGTCATACAGCTAGTAAGTGGTAGCACCAGAGTTCCAACCCAGGCAGTCTGGCTCCAGAGTCTACACTCTTAAACAAACTGGGTTTGGGGCCCGTGTGTGTATGTGTGTGTGTTTGTGTGCGTGTGTGTGTATGTGTGTGTGTGCACGCGTGCATCCTTGAATGCTTACCTGTGACTCAGTCTTGGATTTAGGAAGATGTATCTGGGGAGAGGAGATGAACTAGGGTGTGGTCAGAGACCACTGTGACTGGATAAAGGCTAAAGGCAGAGAAATGGGATATTCCTCCAGCCCAGATGCAGCTCTATATCACTTCACAGCACTCTCTGAAGACTTGCCTTCCAGCCAAATCACCAACTTCCTGCTGGCCTTTGGATCATCTCTCCTGCAGACATGCTCCTCTTGTTTTTCCAGGTCAGACAAAACCTCTCAGCATTTCCCTAAAGGAATAAGGTACACTCTCCAGGCCAAGCCTTGAATCCTGCAGCTGCAGAGGTTTTCTCTAGGATTGAATATTCCGGAAATGCTTTCTCCCAAGGCTTTTTGACAAGCCCTACCCTATCCCACTCCTACCAACCCTTGGCATTTTAATTCTGCTCAGATAATTTATTTTTTAAGACTAGAAGACAAGCCGGGTGCGGTGGCTCACACCTGTAATCCTAGCACTTTGGGAGGCCAAGGCAAGTGGATTACCTGAGGTCAGGAGTTCGAGACTAGCCTGGCCAACATGGCGAAACCCTGTCTCTACTAAAAATACAAAAATTAGCCGGGCATGGTGGTGCATGCCTGTAATCCCAGCTACTCAGGAGGCTGAGGAAGGAGAATCGCTTGAACCCAGGAGGTGGAGGTTGCAGTGAGCCAAGATCGTGCCACTGCACTCCAGCCTGAGCAACAGGAGTGAGACTCTATCTCAAAAAAAAAAAAAAAAGACTAGAAGACAGACAAGGAGGGCTTCTGCTCAGCTCCTCTCCCACTGCTAGACCTACCATTGGTTGCCATAATAAAGAAGCAGAGGCATCTCTTCCAGGCTGAGCCAGAAACTTGCTTTGGACCTTGTTGGTCAACGCTGCCCCTCACTATTAGGTTCCCACTGTCCCCATCCCTGAAGAAGGCAAGGGAGCCAGTGAACACAGCCAGAGAAAGCAATCCTGTTGTGTGTCTGCCCTTGGAAAGGGCTGCAGACCTGAGACTACAGGGTGTGCCACAGCTGGAGCTCCTGCAGGAGGACACATTCCCCACACCCAAGAAAGGTAAGTAACTGTGCCAGATTTATCTATGATCTGAATGAGACTCCAGTGCCTTATTGCCGGAACACCTATCCAGGCTGTGGAGGGAGCAAGAAGAGAAGCCAGACCAACCCCCCTGGGCCAGAGATGGGCAGCTGAGGCCCAACCTGGGATGTGCAGGAATACAAGGGACATAACTCTGTCAGAGCTGCCCACCCACCCAGACTCTGAGTCCAAATAGGGTTGTCACAGCAAGGCAGAAAGGCCATTTGGCCTGCTCCCATTCAAGAAAGGCCTCAAATTCACACTGAGTGAAATATACTCACAGGACTGAAATGAGAAGTCCATCCACAACTTCAAATTGTGTCCCATTGTCCAACCAGCTTGCCTCTTGGTCCCTGTGCATGTATATATTTTATACATCTGGCAAGTCTCTTCTTGTAGCATAAAACACAGCATTGCAATTTTTGTGTTAAAATTGTTTGTTGAATGTAAATATTACTGTAATTTCTGTAACCCTGTTTTGACATTACCTCTTTAACATATATTATATATATTTAATATATAATATATTTATAATACATATAATATATATTTATAATACATATATAATGTATAGTATATATTTAATATATATTAGATATTTATCATACATATAATATATATTACCTCTTTTATATGTTATATAAAAGATATATAATATACTTATATATTTATATATAATTTTTTATATATAAACACGTATGACACAGATATTTATATATATACACACACATACTCTTAGAAAAAGACCCCAAGATCCAGATGCTCTGTACAGTTAAGAAGCCCCACATGCAGCATTGACTCATAGCAAGGATGCTCTGAAGGAGAAGGAAAAGAAGGGGAAAGAAGGGAAAAGGACAGGTGAGGAGAGGCTGCCTCTTCTCTTAGAGGAGCCCTGGGAGGCAGGTGTGGCCATGAGGACTGGTCCACACAGGGGACAGGCAATTCTCAGACACGCTAGTTTCTGTTTCTGATCTGTAATGAAGACCTTCATTTAAGGAAGACATCTCAGCCAGCTCTGCTTGGGCTTCTTTTCTGTGAATTATTATAAGTGTTAATGGGAGTCTTCATTAAAGCATCATTTAAGAAATGTTATAAGTTAAGTTCCTCTCACCCTCACAGGTCTGATGACTAAAAATCAGCAGCTCCTCCCATTGAACTGAAACAAATTTATCAAAGAAGAATTTTAGCCCACTTGGTCAATCCAGTGCTGGAAATGAGATGGAAATAGAAGACAACATGAGTTTGCTTTTCTGAGAACAAACAGTATGTGACCCAATTTCAAACAGGCCAGGAGCCTTAGCTGTTCAGAGATAATCAAAGAGTAGGGCTGTTTGACAGGAGCTGCTGGATCTGCAGGGGATCATGCTGGGGTGGGAGATGGGATGGTACCTAAAGGGACTATTGTCCCTGCATTGAGGAAGGAGAAGGACCAGAAACCTCTGCAAATGCTTCACACCAGCCCTCACCAGCCAGGGCCTGCCTCTCATCCTATTCCCATCAGTGCTCCCTGCACTACAAATAAACATTCACATTAAGAACAGTGTGCTTGCTGTGCAAATGCAGTCCAGCTGCCCTCGCTCCATCCACCCATCCCATCCAGACTGTTGTCCCTAAGCTCCTCCTATAAATTCCAGAGCAGACCCCAGGGAGACTGAATGTCATGCATCCACTCTACCTGCTACTGGAAAGACCAAGGGCAGAATGATGCCACTGGTGAGGAAAGTAAGTTGGAACTCAGGGTAGGGTCAGAATGAAGAGGAGGAGCTCCATTTGCAGGGAACAAGAATCCACTAAGCCCACTCCCAGTTTATTTAATCTGCTTTATTTTCTTCTGGTCTCTCTGTATCTTTGTGCTGTTTGCGTCTCAGATTCCCTGGGCCCCACACTTGATAAGTTAAGCCTCATTGTTGGAGTTAAAGCACTGTTAGCCAGTTGAAAGCTTCCATTCTAGCCGACTTTGCCTCCTAAACAGCTTTCCCCTCCATCCTGCCCACCACCTCATCTATGAGTCACTTCTAACACTCAGGATTGAGGGCTGATTAGAATTTAAGATTATTTTCCCAGGGCATTAGAGCACTTCCTTTCTTTCAAGAGGTATCGGGGTGAGAAAAGGATAAAGCTTATATTTCAAGGAACAAATAATTTAAGACTGACAGGGAAAATGGTTTAATTGCTTATGTTCTTATTAGCCTCATTCAATATGGCAGGCGGGTGAGTGAGAGAAGAGCTTTGGAGCATTAACTGTAACAAACCTGTTTTGCCTGACGAATGTGTGAGACAGAGTCCAGCTCGCATCTGATAGCTGCTGCTGGCCTTGGAGCCCCAGCAACTGTCCCTGCACTGTGGACCTCTGCAGCCGTGTGGCCTAGGGGACTCCAGCCTCTTCATTCTTCAAATACGTGCTAATCACTCAGGATACATCAGTTAACAAGCAGATCCCTTCCCTACATACACACACACATACACACTCAAATACCCCTGTCCTTGTATAGCCTACATACTAGTGAGGAGAGACAGAAAATACACATCATAAATCAGTAAAGCTCACACTATAATAACTGCCATGAAGTAAGACAAAGCCATGGAGGGAGACGGGAGGCTGTTGAAGGTGATTCACACTGGGAGTAGTGGACAGGGTAGGGTTCCTGAGAACATAATATTCAAGCAAAGGCTTGAAAAAAGTGAAAGAGCCACTCAAACAGCTCTCTCCACATTGAAATAATTGGACATCACAGGCAAAATGATGATAAAATGAACTGCATGCCTTAAACAAAAATTAACTCAAATTGATTATAGACCTAAATGTAAAACATAAAACTAAAACTTTAGAAGACAGCAGAGAAGAAAATCTTTGTGCTAAGGTTAGGCAAAGAATTATTGAATTTGACCTGGCTGAAGTGAAAAATAATTTGTTAGATAAACTTGAACATATGGATTAAGTGGACTTCATCAAACTTTAAAATGTTTGCTTTGTGAAAGACATTATTAAGAGAATAAAGAGATAAGTTACAGACTGAAAGAAAATATTTGCAAATCACATATTCAACAAAAGGACTTATATCCAAAATATATAAGGAACTCTCAAAACTTTCAAGTTTTGATTTTTACAATCAAAATCATGCCCTTGTTTTCTAGAGGGGTTCTTGGACAGGGCCAAGATAGACTGCACTGAGCGTTCAGGGAAACACACCTGTGTGTTAGAGACAGGTCCACTGAGTGTGGACTCCTGAAAAGTCCACTTTAAGACCTCATCTCAGAATGAGCAGATGTTTTCCAACAGACTCCAGTGGGATATTCTTCTCATGTGCATCCATCACCTTAAAAAGTCACCAATGAAAGAGGATAAAAATTTGATTTCAAGTCTGAGTTTTAGTCATCAGACCTGTGAGGGTGAGAGGAACTTAACTTGTAATATTTCTTAAATGATGCTTTGATGAAGACTCCCATTAACACTTATAATAATTCACAGAAAAGAAGCCCAAGCAGAGCTGGCTGAGATGTTTTCCTTAAATGAAGGTCTTCATTACAGATCAGGAACAGAAACTAGTGTGTCTAAGAATTGCCTCTCCCTTGTGTGGACCAGTCCTCATGGCCACACCTGCCTCCCAGGGCTCCTCTAAGAGAAGAGGCAGCCTCTCCTCACCTGTCCTTTTCCCTTCCTTCCCCTTCTTTTCCTTTCTTTCAAGAAAGACAACAAACAACCCAATTGAAACTTGGGCAAAAACCTAGAACAGACACTTCACAAAAGAGGATAAACATAAACAGATGGCAAACAAACACATGAAAGATCATCAACATCATGATTTACTAGAGAAATGCAAATTAATATCACCATGAGATACCATGATGCACATAGTAGAATGGCTAAGATAAAAAATACTGATAATACCAAGTGCTGCCAAAACGGCAGAACAACTGAAACTCTCACACTGATGCTGATGGTAATGGAAAATGGTATAGGCACGCTGAAAACTGATCTAGCAGTTAAAGATACAATTTCCATATGACCCAATAAGAGCTTGCCTGGGTATTTGCCCTAGAGAAATGAAAATGTATGTCCTCTATTTATAATCAAAAATTGGAAACAATCCACACTCTCCTCAACAAGCGAATGGATACACAAATTATGGTACATCCATACAATGAAATACTACTCAGCAATTAAAAACAACAAACTATTACTACATGATACAATTTAGATGAATCTCGCAGGCATTATGCTGAGTGAAAGAAGCCAGTCTCAAAAGGTTGCCATAATGCATCATTTCATTTAAAAAGACAATAGGATTGTGATGAAAAACAAATCACTGGTTGCCCTGGGGGTGGGGGATGGAAAAAGAAGAGACTATAGAGGGGTAGCAGAAAGGAGCTCTTGGTATCCCAATTATGATAGTGGTTACACAAATCTATGCATGTATCAAAATTCATAAAACTGTCCACTTAAAGAAGTCAAGAAGTCAAATTTTCTGTATTATAATTTTTAGCAATAGAATTAAGAAGTCACAAAAATTAAAAAACATTAACTAACAAAAAACAATTTAATCTTTCAGTAATAAGCTGGACAAACCCATAGCCATTTATGACTAGATGGATGGTTTCCACTATCTTCAAGGGCTTTACTTTAAAACATTTTATATACGTATGAACCAGATTATGTTGTCTAAGCCTTCTTGATATTTACTGGATCTCTTTAAATTTTCTACTTTCTTCCCACAATTCATACATGGTTCAACCAAAGATAGACAGAAAATTACCTTCTGGCTTGTTTAATAATAAAAATGTTGACATCAACATCCATTTTTAAACCTTTGCAAAGTGTCAAGATTTTTGCTCAGCTCTACACATGCAGATTCTCATAAAGTCTTCACAGCAAACATGAGCTCAGTGCTGTTATGTCATCATTTAACATACTGAGGCCCAGACAAGTCACTCCATTAATAAACACAGAGCCAGGATTCAACAACTCAAGCTGCCAGCTCTTAAAACTATACTTCTATGGCTGTTTTCTCTACAGCTTTTTCCACCCTGGCTAGTTGCATGGCAAATGGACTCATGTCCTCGTTTTCTAGAGAGGTCCTTGGACAGGGCCAAGATAGACTGCACTGAGGGTTCAGGAAGACACACCTGTGTGTTAGAGACAGGTCCACTGAGTGTGGACTCCTGAGAGGTCCACTTTGAGACCTCATCTCAGAATGAGCAGATGTTTTCCAACAGACTCCAGTGGGATATTCTTCTCATGTGCATCCATCACCTTAAAAAGTCACCAATGAAAGAGGATAAATCAATTATCATCCTTTTGTCTTAGTCCATTTTCTGTTGTTATAACTAAAAACCTGAGACTAGGTAATTAATAAAGAAAAAGGAATTTATTTCTTACAGTTCTGAAGGCTGGGAGTTCCAAGGTCAAGGTGCTGCATCTGGTGATGGCTTTCTTGCTGGTGGGGACTCTGCAGAGTCCTGAAGTGGTACAGGGCATCACATGGTGAGGGACTCAAGAGAGATGGCCAAATGGTAACAATACAACCATTGTAATACAGCTATTATAAGATCCATTCTAGTAATAGCTAACCCACTCCCTTGATAACTCATTAATCCATGAATGGATTAATTCATTCATGAGTGCAGAGCTCTCATGATCCAATCACCTTGCAAAGGTCCTATCTCTCAACACTGCTGCATTGAGGACAAAGTTTCTAACCCACGAACTTTTGGGGGACACATTCAAACCATAGCATGTGTCTTCCCATGTTCTATTTCCTTTTCCTTTCTTCCTCCCTGACTAGTTAGTACCAATGTGTGTTGTGATGAGGCTTCCACCACTCTCATTTTCATTTGTTACACTCACATGAAATCAGAAAATGATCTAAGTTTTTCAATGTGCATAGCACTTACTTAAAAGTCTTTACATATCTGGGCCATCAGTCCATTCATCTCATGCCTGAAGAAAATGCATCTCTAGAGGGGTCTTTTCACCATGTGTCCCTCCCTCTGCCTCACAGCTCTCCAAAGTTGGTCTTTCTGGGACCTCCCAGCCTTTAGAGTGCGGCTGGTTGAATAAAGGACAAGGCAGCTCTATTCTGAGCCATGGCACAGCTGCCATGCAGGTGCCCCCATCCCTGGTTGCTGTGGTGGCCAGAACCTTCTTGAGCATGAGTGGGTTTTCAGAACTCAGGGCCAGAGCGGGGCCCTGTTCTAACACTGACTGCCATTCCCCTGGCCGTGCACTGGGCAAGCACTTCAGCACCATACATCAGGGCTGCTCTGGGCAAAAGGAATGGCAGGAATGCAGATGGGAAAAGAAATCACTAGGTGAACCAAAAATAGGATAGAGTGATGGGGGCAAAATCCTGAAAGAAAGTCTTGACTTGTTGGGACATATTTTCCAAGCTGGGACTTCTTGGTGACTTAGCTGCTCCTGCATGGGCAAACTCCCTGCCTGGGGAAGCCAGCCCTGCCTGGGAAGAGAAGCCACCAATTGCTCACTCTCTATCAGCCAGAACAAAAATTATCAATAAAAGGATACACTTAAACGTCCCTAAATAGAGACTATTGTTTACTGGGCTATTGAGGGAGTAAAAAAGACAAGAAGAGCCAGGGTAGGTGGAGGCTAGCAGCGGGAGTTCACAAGAAACTCTCTGTCATTTCTTGTTTCCTCCCCTTTTATGATAGGAGGTTAAGACAAAGCCCTCTTTGCCATTCTGAAGAAGCTTTGTTGCTTATTTTGTCAAAATATCCTTCCCAAGCCCCCTCAAGGCCCCCTCCTTGTCCCTTTCCTCACTGGCTCTTAAAAGCCGGCTGATTTGCACGGGGGCTGGCCTCTCTGTTGTGTCTCTCTTCCAGGCTCACTCTCATTCTCTTGCTCTAATTAGCAACTGCTTTTAAAAAATTTTTGTATTCTCATTCAAAGACAGAGAGAAGGAGGAGAGTGAAAGGGAGAAAGCAAAGGTCTGTGTGAAAGGAGCGAGCAGATGGCCTCTCCCTCGCCCCTCTGTGTACCCAGCGTGGTGTTGGCAAACAGCACACAGCTTCTGTCTACAGAGCCCTTTGTGGCCCGAAAGGAAGGGCCAGTGCACAGCTACAGGCAGGGAAGGCAGGAGAAGGGAAAAGACCTGAAAAGGCCTGGCCACTGGGGAAGCAGATCAGAGAGTCAAGGCCACCAACCTCTGGGATGCGCAGGTGCAGGCACTTCTGCCTCCCAAAGAAGTGGTTGTGTGGATGTCCAAGTCAGTGTGATTTGTGCACTGAGGCTATCAACTCTCTGAGTAGTCAGTCGGTAGCCTCCAGAGCTGCAGAGGGTCCTCAAGGTGGAGGTGGGGGCAGGAGGGCTGCTGCACTGCTTAGACATGGTTAACTCGAATTTAGGCTCTCTCTACAAGCGGGCAGAAGGGTAGTCCACCCCTTGATGGGGGTCAGAGAAAAAATGACTGAAAAAATCAATCTCCACAGATAAAACACTCCCCAAAATAATTGTTTTTATTAGAGGAAATTCTCTTTCTTTCTTTTTAGAGACAGGGTCTTACTCTGTCACCCAGGCGAGAGTACAGTGGCACTATCATAGCTCATTTCAGCCTCGAACCCCGGGGCTGAAGCAGTCCTCCTACCATGGCCTCCCAAAGTGCTAGGACTACAGGCATGAGCCACCTCACCTGGCCCTAGAGGGAATTCTTAGAGAAGTGGGCAGGGTAGGTAGGCAGAGATAGGCAGGGTAGGTAGAGCAGGGGAAGAAGCAATGTCATCCTGCAAGGTGGAAGCAGTCACTCTCATCAGGTATGTAAAACTCAACAATGAACAGCTTTGGCTACTGTTCTTAATGAGTATCTGGAATGAAAGATTCAAAATATGTTAGAAGAAAAGGGAGGCTTGAAATAATTCTCATAAGCCAAGAGTAATCAAGAATGGGGCTGAAGAAGGTGAAGGTAGCAAAGAATGCTCCAGAAAAATAATGAGAAAGAAGAAGGCAGGCATCCTACAAACAGAGTTTAAAATTTTTAAAAGCTACTGTTCTTTTTAATTAATGACCTTTTATCAAGATGTGTGATTATTAATCATTTTGATGACAAAATCACTTGTAATATTTGCTATTGATTCAATGATAATCATTGATTTCCTGTATTTTACTATTAAAAGAGTTCATTTTTAAAATTGCAATTCGCATCAAGACAGATTCCTACAGACAAAATAAAAACAATGAATGGAAATAGCCATTCACTCATTAAAATTCTACCAATGAAATGTATGTTTCTTTTCCCTCTTTTCAAATCAAGTCTAGAGAGAAGACAGACAAGAGAATAGAATAAATGGAGGAAAAGAAGAGAAAATAGAGTAGACAAATTTGACCAAAGATGCAGAGGGAAAAGACAGAGCCAGTGAGAAAAGCAAAGCAAAGCCTGAAGTCACAAGGGCCTCCACATTCAGATCCATGTGGGCATGTGTGTGACAGACCCAGAAACCAAATGGAAGCCCTGAAATCGCCTAATTCCCAGAACAGGCACATTTTTGCCAAGTTCATGATTTGGCAGAGTTCTTGCATATTCCATACAATTTCAATGAGAAGCTCTATCCATCTTGTGCAAAGAGCAGATTGTCATTTTCCACTTGAAATACACACGTTGCACTGACCTTATGTCCTCTGTCAAACTGAGACATTATCACCAACTTTTAGTGAAAGAGTTTCATAACGTATGGGCTTGCGACCATTCTGTTGTTTTTGTTCTGTATGTTTGTGCACAATGTGTCACTATATTGGACAACAGACAGACAAGGCCTCTGCCATCACTGGTTACTGCCTCCATCTGGTTCTGCCATCATCATCTCCACAAGTGCATGCCTTGTGCCCGATTCCTCCCCGGTTTCTTTGGAGCTCCCTCTACACAATGCTGCTGGGATGTTTTTTTATACATCCTAATGCAAAGACTCTCCCTTCTCAGCTCGTATTCTCCTTCCACAAATTTTGTTCTCAGTGTGTTTTGTTCTGTTTTCATTTAACAGATGGCACAGAGCAAGTAGGGATTCAGAGATGCATCAGGCATGGCCACTGCCCCTGAGGAGCTTAGGAAGAAGAGGAATGGGAATGTGAACTGGGCATGATGATGCAGGTGACAGGTGCAGTGACAGTGACTTCAGTTCACTCTCACCGGTGAATATGATCACTCCATGAACTTCCTGGTTCATCCCTTACCAATGGGAAATGAACACTATCCGTAAAGTCCCCAAATGTCGATCAAACTCTGATGACTTTTCTTTGTGCATATTAGTGAAGGCTTATATCTTAGTCCAAATGGAATGCTGATGCCAACTCCCATAAAAAATTACAAATCTTGGCTCTTCTTTAGCTTGGGAGGCATAGAGAATAGTGGTTACCAGCAGAGCCTCCGAGTCCTGTGTTGTATTATCTTGAGAAAATTACTTACCTTCTCTGTGCCTCGGTATCTTCAATGGAAAAATGAGGCTAATAATCACATGTACCTCATAAAGCTCTGTGAGGATTTAAGAGTTAATGCAGAAAAAGAATTTGGCAGAGCATCTAGCACACCGTCACTGCTTTATAAATGACAGCCACACTGTATTAGCATTTTGACACAAGATGGAAGCCAATCCAGAAGTGTGCTCCATCCCCAGGTTATAACCATCATACAACCATCACTAGGATGTGGCAGTGGAATGTGGGGCTATACTGAAGAGTGCATAAGCTGCTCTCCTAGCCCAGGTAAACAGGGCATCAGCATTCTTTTCAAATATCAGCCGTTTGCCTATTATCTTCATCCCTTTTTGCCATACTTACATGTGGCAGGTTTTAAATGTATTATTATTATTTATTATTTTTATTTAAATTAACTCACTTTTTAACATGAATATATTCACTTTAAAAGAAAAGTACTAAAGAAGAAGGAAGGAAGGAAGGAGCAAGAGAAGGTATAAGAAGGGAGAGGAGGGGAAGGGAGGGCAAAGGGAAACTGAGGTAAGTCAGAGAAGTAGGGAGTGCATGGCCCCAGACAGAAAGAGCTGCCACAGAGCAGGGGGACAAAAACCAAACAGACATATACACAGCTGCAGCAAGCAACAGCCCAGAGCTGAGCCAACACCCCTGGCAGAGACAAGGCCTGGGCTTCAGCAGAGTGGGAAGGCGTATGCTCCAGTAGAGGGTAGACACCTGGTCAGGGAAGGGGATGAGACTGATTTGGGGCTGCTGGGGAAGGGGTGGCAGGTCTGGTGAAGGCTGAAGAAATGAAGAGGAGGCGGTAGGAGGGGAGGGCAGAGGGCTGGTGATCTAGGAAGGCGTGGCTATGGAGGTGTCACCATGGTCAGCTGAGGCTAGAGGCCCCAGAGGTAAGCTGGGAAAATTAAAGGAAAGGATGTGGGGTGAAGGGCCAAAGGGTGAGAGCTGAGAGATGCATGCGGCAGGGCAGGAAGCCCCGAAACAGGCCCAGGGGCAGGAGGAGACGGATGGGAGAAGCAAGGTGTGTTTCTTAGCAAACCAGGCAGATTCGGCCTTCCTGAGACTCTGGACTGTGAGAATGGGGTGGTCTTCCAGCCTCAAGCACCTGCACTTGTCCTGTCCCATCTGCAGACATTTCACCTACCACAGCTTGGGAAGTGCCAAAATCGGTGGGAGGCACCTGTCAAAATGTCCTGATACTAGAGATGGGCAAAGAGTACATACAGAGGATGATGCAGGGTTGGAGGGAATGGGACAGAAGAGAGTGAAGGACAGACCATGCCCCGAACCGCCTGCAGCACACAAACACACCCAACTTAATGTATTCTATTGGAATTCTTGAGTCTCAGTTCCTGAACAGGGCGGTTTATGGAACTTTGCAAAGTCAAATTTAAATGGAAACAACAATGGGATGCCATTGTTCACCTCTCAGATCAGCAAAGATAAAAATGATTGATATTTTATTATCTTTGCAAAGGTATAGGGAACAGGAACTCTCAAACACTGCTGGTGGGAACAAAAATTGGTAGAAAATACCTTTTGGGGGAGGATAATTTGGGACTATCTATCAAAATTAAAAATTTATATACTCTTATTCAGCAATTTTACTTCTGAGAATTTACTGCATTCTTAGTACTTAGAAAAGTGCTTGGCATATAGAAAATCCTCAATAAATATACATTGAATAAATAAATTAATTTTTCTCATAGATATACTCACATATAGGTGCAAAGATTAATGCACAAGGATATCTGTTGCAACATTGTTCAGAAATAGCAAAAGAGAGAAAACAATCTAAATGTATATAAATGACCAATTAAGTAAAATATATCCATGCAATGAAATAATAACACTCATTGGAAAGAATGAGGCAGATCTCTATGTAATACAACCAAACTACTGTTAAACTTCAGGGTTAACTGAGAAGAGATGTGGGGAAACTAGGTGCAAAGTCCTCTGTAGTGTGCCCCTATGCCAGGGGGAAAAGTGTACAAATCCATTGACTCTCTGCAAGAGAATATTAGAAACTGACAACGAGAGAGCCTGGTGACAACCAGAGTGGAGGGAAACTGACCTTTCACATATATTACCTGTTCAAAATGTTTTTAGTAACAACAAAAAAAGGTAAATTGCATGAGTGGAGATTTGTATAAAAGTTCCACCCCAAGGAAGAAAGGTTCAGAAATTAACCAGGCTTCCTTGGGAAGTAAGGGCGTTCCATCCCTGGAAGTGTCTAAAATTAGGCTGAGGACCACTGTGGAAGAGCAAAGTTAAGTGTCATGGGGTGTGCTTGACTCGCTGTCCTTCGAGGCTTTATCTAGCCGGATGTGGCCATGCTTCATGAGGTTCTCCAGAGCAACAGCACCACTTGCAGCCCCAGCATCCTCTGGACATTGAAAACACTTTCTAAGAGCTAAGAATGCAGCACATTCCTGGAAGAAAAATGCTGAATCTCATATATAAGCATACAGGGCCCAGTACCAGTTGGTGCCCAATAAGTAGCTGAAGAAAGAAAAGACATAGGACCATCTAACCCGCATGACCTAAAGAGTGGAATCCAATTTGAATGAGGAAGGAGAAGGCCAGAACTGCTGAGGCCTGCAAGGAGATGATCAGAGTGGGCCCCCAAGGACCATACCCTAAGACCCAGTGACTCCAGCTCTGACCAGGAATGTGTGCTGATGCAGAGACCCTGACGCTGAGTAGGCTACTCCAGACAGAGGCCAGGGAAAAGCCAGAAACCAAAATGCCTGTTTCCTTCTGCAGCCTTTCTAATGAACTAGATCCTATCCTCAATGAAAAGACTCATTAGGGCTGGGTTTGGCCTTGCTGGCCCAAATTTATGCCCAGTGATTTCAAGAGGCTTCCTGAGGCTCTCAACAATGCCTCCTTCTCACCAGCCTCTCCAGGGGCCTATTGTAGCTAAGCTCATTTCTTCCTGACCTCCCTGGTCATACATACACAAGAGGATGAGTCGAACACACCTGCAGCTTCACAGACTCATCCTGCAGCAGGCTAGGTGGGTACACAGGAAGATGAGATACTCTCTGTCTTATGGATAGCTTCTGGGACCCAAAACATACCTAGCCATACTCTTCTGGACTAAACCACATCTCCCCAGACTTTGCCCGCTCAGTATTATTAACTGGCTCTTGAAACAAAAATGGGGGCTCAACTGCCTTGCCAGGTAACGAGCACTCAAGCTCTTTGTTTAGCCTGAACATTTACAGCCTGTAGGGAAAGGCAAGGTTGCACCTCTCTCAACATGCCTGTCAAAGCCCTGTTGGCAACATAAGGCTTGTTCCTGGGTGGTTTGCCAGTGTTTGAGGTGCATTCCTTCTCCATTTGCAACAGCCCTAAAGTGACTCTTTCCAGTCTTCTTCACCCTACTGCACTGAGGGAGACCTGAGACCCAGGTCTTAAGGCCCTGTCAATGCAACTCATCAATGGCCCAAAGCAGTGGAAACAGAACTCAGACTCCCAGAGCTCCTAAGGGCCCAGAACCAAAAGACTGCACTGCAGGCAGGCTTGAATTCAGTATAATTTTTCATCTCCATCTTTCAAACTGAAAAGTGGTGAGTCTCCATCCATGCAAAAAAAAAAAAATGCAGATGTTTGTGCCCAAATTCTGCAGAAAGGGACTGCCCAGCCACAGCAAGATATGGGGACCGAAAGCAAAGGATAAGCCTGACAACAGCCCTGACTGAGCTGGGATACAGCCCTCACAGGCCCATGCAGGGTCCTTGATACAAATAAGAGAAACACAATCCCCCAGTCCACAGCTCCCTTCCTTCCCTCTGCCCTTTCCTGTAAGCACAAAGCTTCAGAGCCTTTTCTTCCCTGGTGAGCCTCAGATTGCCCTCTGAGGGGCTGTGTATTATCTGCTGGTTCATAAGCAGCTTAACATGTCAGAGCTCTCTGGAGAGATGGAGCTGCCCCTAGAGGGATTAAAAAGAAGGTGGTGATAGTGGACATGGAGTCCTGTGCAGAGGGACAGTGCAGAAATGTGTAACCACAGAGCCACCAGAACCCCAAGAAGAAATAAGGTATAAAAACACGAGAGAGGGTCATTTGTGAGAGACAGTTGAGAGAAGTTCGATATTCCTGAAAACACATGGTGTGCTTTTTAAAGGATGGCTATTTTTAGCAAAAGCCAGTCTCAGAAGTGGAGGCAGATAGTGGCCTCCCTAGTCCTGAGTTCTAATCCCAGTGCTAACATTAACTAGCCGTGGCTCTCTAGACTGGTGCCCAGAAATGCTCCTGGCAGACCCCTCTCTGGATAAATGAGGCAGTCTCTCAGCATCCCCACACCACTCACTCCAGCAGTTTCAGACCCCAGAGGTCTTCATGGGAAGATGTTGGTGAAGAAAACGGTGGCATTAGGGCCCCTATTGGACTCCTGATGTGGTGATGTTCCCACTACCCACCCCACCTCAGTAACAACCATATGATGTCTCTGTCATCATCTTTGATAATACATATATATTAAGTCGTGGATGACCAAGTTCAAACAAAATCCACCTAGGGCAGCTCTCATGGATGGGACGCTGCCAAATCATGATCAGTAGCTCTAACATTGGCCTGGAAGACTCATGATTATTTGCTCAACACCAGTGGAATTTGGGTGCTTCTAGCCCTGTGTCTCAAAGGCAGAAAGGATCATTATGCAGAGCACAAGGGGGTTTGGAATCCAGAACTCCCGCTTGCCATCCTCTGCTGCCTCCAGAGCCCGGCATCCTGGAGTCTATGCTGCAGAGGGGCATCCTTCCAGCTCCCTGTGCTGTTGCTCATGCCTGTGTCACAGTCGATTACAGACAGCCAATTACATCTGATTCCTCTCTGGGGGTCGCTGGGTAGGGCCGCCACGGGGAGCAGAGGAGGCCCGAGAGGTTTCTAAATGAAGTAGCCTGTTGGGAAATCCTATTATGAAGCTCATGTTACAGGGCTGCGGTGTTAATGACCCTGGCCTCCCCGTCCCTGAACAGAGCCGGTCTCCCTGGGGCTGGAGAGGAGGCTATCTGGGTTGTGGTTTCCCTCTCACCAGCCAACCGCTGATGGGACCGAGAGAGCAGAGAGGGCTCCTTGGTGCCCTTGAATGTGGCTTCCAGCACTGAGGCCTCACACACACTCACACACACACACACACACACACACTCCCTTGTGTTCCTCACCTTCTCTTTCAGCAGCTCAGGATGAGGAGGCAGGGGGAGCCCAGAGCTGGGACCAGCAACCCTAAGGGAGATGGAAGCAGGCCCCAAAAACCTCTTTTGCCAAGAAGAGCTAAATTAGACGTATTTTTTCCACTTTCAAATCCTGCAAATTTTTCATCTCAACTCCCCCAGGCTTATAAAGTGGCTCATCTCAGCTGCTCAAGCTGACAAAGGTGCAGAAACTGTTGAAAGGTTCAAAATGTCCCTTGGGTTTCCAGGCATGAAGGAATTTACATGTAGGTTTTCTTTACTGAAGAAAAAAGTCCCCACTTGGAGAGGGGGGAGGAATGAAGAAACAGCCAGGAAGGAGAGGACAGCAAGTCTGACAAGAGGAGAGCCTAAGGCAGTGCTGGTGGGAACACCAGCCATAACTTGCAGAGAGACACCAAATGGGAAGACAGGCACATCGAAAACTGTTCTGTTCTTCTGTTAGAGTTGTAAAGGCCCTGACAATGTCCAGAGTTAGAATGGTCATAGGTGATCTGAGAGCCTTCCAGAAAACCTACTCAGATTCCCAGTTAAAGTCATGTATCCCATTCCTAGCCCCAATTTGTAGGCATGAGCAGAAAATAGGAGTCCTGCAGGTTTGATCATGCTGCTAGGACCAGTAGTGGTACCCCTGGCATTCTTAAGACAGTACCTAGGGACCCAGCTGGTGCTGGCTAGCTGCAAGGATGTTTGTTTCTGTAACACCCAGACAGTCAGTCTTCAGCTTCTGCCCCTCTTTTCCCTGCCAAGAGCCCTTTTTGGGCTTTATCAGCTGTGCCATCATGTTGATACTCAGGGTTGTTCAGGGCTGCCCTGTATGGCTTTCCCCAGCCTCCAGTCTTTATTCAAGGGGTAGTGATGCTCAGATACCTTCCTCCTGGTGGCCCGTAGGCTTTGTTCTTGGTCTACCCAGCTGCCAGCCTGCTCCTGCAGTCCCCTCTCCCAGACTCCTTCTTCCCCTCAGGCACCCAGGTTCATCCTGTCTACAAATCCCAGTAACTCCATAATATCTTCAGTGACCTACCTTGGGGTCCCTTTCTTCTGGACACTAGCCACATAGATGGTCCTGGTCTGCTTCTTAGAGCTGGGGTTCTTGGATTTTTTAAAATCCCCATGTTTGGGCCGTATACAAGACTTATCACCATCTCAGAAGGAGGCAACTGGGGATGTCACTTTGTAAAACCTTTCTGAGGGTTCTCATGCCTGCCCTGGGGTCAAAAATTGCTGGTTCTGAAGACCATGGCTCTCTCAGGCTTGGAGAGTCTTCTCTCTCCACTTGGTCCTTCATTTCACAAAGACCACCTGCCTAGACCACCTGCCTTAAGGCAGGCCATGTGAGCCACAACATTCAAACATGTGTTAACTTGCCCTTTGATCAGTTGAGGAACAGTGGCTTATTCCTCTTTGCTGTTTTCACTTGTCACTGCTTGGTGGTCATGGAGCTGGGCCTGGGCAGGTGCAGGAGGGTGATGACTGGGAATTCAGGATTCCTGCTGACCTGTGTCTCTGGATGGGGGAGTCCCATGGATCTTCATTCCAGAATCTTATTTTCTTAATAAGGGTAATTCAGAGACTAAGGACAATGACACCTAGCAACATGTAGCATTGCATGGCTTAGAAAATATTCTCATACCCATTTTCACACACTTTGAGAAATAGGCAGAGAAGATATGACTGTCAATGGAAAGGGACTTACCTAAAACCACGTAGCAAGTTTGCAGCAGAGCCAAGACTAAAACCAGCCCCTATCTTTAGGTTAGGTCTCTTCCACCCAAGCATACCCCCTTCCTCTTTCATCCACTTGCACCGCCTGTGCATGACAGCCCCAGACAATGAAGGCCTAGGCACCATAAGTTGGCATGTGCCCTCTGTAATAGCAAGCTAAGGTCATCCTGGGGCAGGGGCAGAGGCAAGAGAGGATGGCAGGGAGAATTATGCATAGCATTGTCATTTTCCGAGTCCCCAGTGTGGCTAAAGAGGCAGCCTAATGAAGCAGCTTCTTCTGGAAACTCCAAGGACTATGTCCTGGGAGGGAAAGCCAAGCCCTCAGGCAGCGCTCAGGGGAAGAACAGATCCATGGGCACATATGCATAGTGCTCCAGCTAGGATCTGGCCACTCAGGGCTTGTCAAACAAGACATGACAGTCATATCTTCTCTGCCTATTTCTCAGACACCTCCATGGACACCCTTATGGGATACTGCAGCCCTCAAGCTTCTAGCACATAGATAAGAAGCCTGCCCCTGCCAGGTTCCTTCTAACAGCCCCAGCCTCCTCCCCTTCCTCCCTGCAGTCCAACTTCAGCTAAAGCAATATTTTAGGCTACACAGTAGAGAGAGAGAGAGAGTCTGCTGAGAGCCAACTCAGCCTCCCTGGCACAGGAAGAGCCAGGCTGCATGGGACCTACACAGAGAATAGACTTAGCCACCAACCTCAGCAGGGAAGAGGGGAGAAGGGAAGACAAAGCTATGATTTCTCATTAATCTGCTACACTATGGGCACAACTTGAAATTGGGGTAGATGGGCCATTTTCCTAGTAATTAACAATTTTATAAAGACAAATGCATGATGAGGTCAGAGTCACTAGCGAGATGAGGTCAACAGGCCAATGTGACTCTGCCTGATGGGACCAGCCTGTGTGTATAGAAAGGATGTCAGGAACAGGCCTTAGGCCAAGAAGCCCTCTAGAAAATGCATGAGCCGCTTGCCACACATCCTAATGCACAAGTTCTCCCCATGGCCTCCTCTACTCCCCTCTCACCTGTTCTCTTCTCACCACCCACGCTCTTCACAACAGAAACAGCTCTAGGCCAGGACCACTCTTTGCTGGCTGTGCTGTCTAATTGGTCTCCAGGTGCCTCTGCACAGCCAAGCAACTGGTCACCATGACTTTGACAGGAGACGGTTTCACAGAAGCAAAGTGAAAGCCAAGAAAATACAGTTCCCTGGCCATAATGAAAGTCTGTTCTTCCAGGAAAAATAGCATGGAACCAGAAGCGGAGAGATTATTCTTTCTGCCACCCTACAAAGTCCCAGTTTCACATATGCAGAAAACATGTATCAAATAAGGACAACTGTATGAATCATAGAACCATCAGCATTTGGCCCAGCCAGGCTCAGAGGACATCAATTCTCAGGGCTGTGTTGGGAGATAGTTAGCTGTTGAAGGCTCACTGTGTCTCACCTGCAATTCTCTGTTATCCACCATTCTCCCTGCTTCTGCCCTCATGATGATTGTGCTAAGTGGGCTACACCAAAACCATTGTGAATGGCCACCATGTCCATCTGGCAGCACTCCGTGCGCACCAAAAATGAGTAGAAAGCCTTTCCTTGAAGACACACCATGGAGACCAGTAACAAGTACCTCCACATGCACTTCCCACCCCCCACCAAAGAGTGCAGAGTCTTCCCAAGATCACCATTTTTGCCCAAAGGTCCCCTTGCCAGCCATCAGAGTCCAGTTACCTGCAGAGTTAAGGGCAAAGATTTCAGGGGATTCAGCTGAAAGTTCTTGAGACAAGGGCAAGGGGCCCTTCTCTTCCCTTTCTGGGCACAGAGCTCAGCCAGGATGCTGGGCCACAAGACCCATGATGCCACTCTCCACTCTCAGAAATATTACCAAAATGTGGCTTCCCATGCCTCTGAAGTGGCAAAGTGATGGTGCCATGGGTTCCCCTTTTCCTTTACCCTCCAATGAGTTTGTAATAAGTAGTTTGTAAAGTCAAGCCATGTTCACAATAGCTCAAGATTAGAAATGTCCAACAAAACTCAGGAGGGGATTGAGACTGGGAAGGAGAAATGGAAAGAAACAATTTGGATTTACATATTTGTCCTCACAGGCCCTCTCAGGACAGCCACAGGAGGTAACTGACAAGCTACACGGACAGCAGAACCCTCTAAAAAAGAAAAGTTCCAATTAGCGCAAAGAAATGAAAGCCTGTTCCCAGAGACCCAATTAAATCAGAACCAATCAATGCTTGCTCTGGTTCCTGCCATTCTGCTCAGGTTGTAATGAGAAAAATGACAGTGCCCCAGCCAGCAAGTGTGGTGTGGCAGCCCTCTGAAAACCAAAGAAATCACCCACCATGCGCTGCTGCAAGCATGACGGGTAGCTGCTGCACCTGTGCCTTTAAGAACTCAGCCTGGTGCCTTGGTCCCCACTTAGACCCTGCCAAATGGCAAAGATGGTGACCCATCCCAACCAATGGGACAAAGAGGAGGACTGTGGGACCAGGCTGGGATGGTTTTAAAACTGTTGACGTTGATTCATCACTGGACCTAAGATCTGGCACTCTCTCTCCTTTGTTTCCACACAATCCATCATGGGTACCAGGACCAAGAAATCCAATAAAGACACAAAGGCGCAACTCCCTGCTTTCAGCAGGCCTCAGAAAGGCTGTGTGAGTGCTCTGGCCCAGGCAATTAGCTGAGTCCAAAGGATTGCAGAGCTGATGGCACTAATAAGCCTGTGCTTGGCACTTCAGCTGCAGGTGTCTGGGGAGCAAGGTAAGTGCAGAAGTAAACTGGCATAGGCTGGTCTGGTGCTCAGGCAGGGTGGGGGTGACATCAGAGAGGGAAGCTGGCAGGAGGCTCACAATGGAGAATAAGTTGCTGATACAGCCCCCAAGCCCCAAAGGACTAAGGGCAACCCTAGGAGTACATTAAAGTTAAGGTGGTCATTTCTGAGGTCTATATAGGAAGGCTTCCTTGTACAAGAATCAGGACCTTTGAAGGTTCCAAGCAAAATTTAATAAGGGAGAGCAGTCTTCTCTTCCCCAGCCCTGGATTCCCCCACGTTCAGCTTCCATGCACTTAGACAATGCATAAGCTGAGGGGCCTCCAGATCCTTCTATTCACTCCCAGGGCAGACTGAGCCTGCAGCCAGTTCAGCACATTTATTGCCACTTGTTGAATATGGGCTTTCTAGGGCTAGTGCTAGTGATGGCTAATATGAGCACACAGTATCCTGACACTTTCAAACTGCAAAGTTTGCACCACTCTGTGTCATTTAGAAGCAAAAGTTAATACAATACATGATACAGTCCCACTCCCATTCCAATAGTTTCATCTCCTTCCAGGGCCTGGCAATGAGCCCCTAGAGAAAGACAGCCAAGCCAGAGGGCTTTGAGTTAATGAGCTACACGGGTTCAGTACCAAGTTGAGTGCTGTGGGAGCTGGACTGAAATGAACTAAAATATTTTCCAAATTCAGTCACTTCTCAATTACCCTTGAGTGAATTGTCCACGGCAACCCAAATTCCAAAGTCTCCAGCCCCAGAGCTTAGGGCTGGATGCAGGATATAGGGGTGTGTGTGTGTGTGTGTGTGTGTGTGTGTGAGAGAGAGAGAGAGAGAAAGAGAAAGAGAGACAGAGAGAAGAGAGAGAGATAAGTTCAACACTTCAACACTAAATATTACAGACTGGTTATCAAGTTATTTTCCACTGTTTGAAATTCTCCCCATCTCTTTCTCTCACCATGAATAATAAATATGGACAATCTGATTGGACATGATTGGAAAATCATCAGGCCTAGCACTAGGAATAGGAGTCCTCAGAGCTTTATAATAAGCCATTAGACTATTTTCTGTTCCTGTATGACCCAGAATTATTGGTGGGGAAACCTTGCAGATCTGGCCCTGCCATAGATGGGCAGGAAGCAGAGGCTCCAAAGCTTACCCTTGCATGCCACGCTGTTCTCAGGCTCATAGCCAGGCTTGCAGGTGCATCGCCCAATAGGCACCATCCATTCCCCATCCCCGTTGCAGTAGAGTTTGATGGGCACGTCCACTTCCTCTGCGTTGGGGATGCATGTGCCCCGAGCAATCACCAGAGATGTGCTCTCTGCCCCTGTCATGGTCTCTGGAAACACTGCAAAATTTTGCACAATGCTGGGACACTTTTTGAAGAAGACACGGACAGAAAGAAGAGACATACAGGCTCCATAATCCTGAAAAGCGAGGTAAAAACCATTCCGAGTAAGAGGCCCAAAGCTCCTGACTTCTGTGTTTACCTTCATCAGCCTTCCCCCAAAGTCCACCTGGGAGAAGCTCTCATCTGCAGCAATGGTGTCTACTTTGAGGTAGGGGGCCTCAGACCAGAAGGCTGACTTCTTGGTGGCAATGACAGAGTCAGTCTCATAGTAATACAAGTTGAAGGTCTCCTTGCAGGATCCTGGGACATTAGGGAGGCTGCTGCAGTCTCTCACAGTGAAGCGCATCTCTATGTAGATGCGATGGGCCCCCCGCCGGTTGATGAAGGTGGTGAGCAGCCAATTGTTCTGGTTGGGCTCGAAGACATTGCACACCTGGTAGGTGCGGATGGTGTTCAGGTTTTCATCGTAGCCACTGACTTCTTCCCACTGTACATAGCAGGCCACAGGCACACACATGCAAAAACACAAAATAGAGAGTGAGAATACAAAAACAGGCATAGCAGAGAGAATCCTGGGGCTAAGGGGCCTTAAGAGCTCACCAGTCCAGCAGATTGACTTGAGAAATGAACACATCTAAGCGCAACTTGATTTTAAAGATCTTATAAGAAAACTTCATATTTTTTTGCAGCCCATCCCAAAATATAACACACTTCATTCAAGAAAGCTGTCCCTTGCCTAACCCATAATGCTCATTCTGTGACTGGCTTATTACATCCATGGGGACAACATGCAGCTTTCAGCCCATGTGATGGCAGGGACTTTCTTCCTCACTTCCACAGTACCTGCTCTAAAAGCCAATCTGTGGATTGGGGGTCCAATTACTTGACACCCACACTTTGGAAATCCCCATCTTTGAACCTAATTTCTTTCTTGTGGTGAAATTCCTTTATGTCTCTGAAAAGCACATGAATTTAAAGCTTTTCAGGGTTTCTCAACCAACTTAGATTCTCATAAACTTTTTTTCAATAACATCAATCTCTTTGAAAGACTGATATGGTTTGGATGTTTTTCCTCTCCGAATCTCATGTTGAAATGTGATTCCCAATGTTGGAGGTGGGGCCCGGTGGGAGGTGATTTGATCATGGAGGCAGATCCTTCATGAATGGTTTAGCACCATCCCTTTGGTGATGAGTGAGATTTGGCTGTTTAAAAGAATCTGGGAGCTCCCCCTTCCCTCTCTCTTGCTCTGTCTCTCACCATGTGACATGCTGGCTCCCCTGGCCTGCCATGAGTGGAAGCTTCCTGAGGCCCTCAGCAGAAGTAGATGCCGGCACTATGCTTCATATTCAGCCTGCAGAACTATGAACGAGTTAAACCTCTTTTCTTTATAAATTACTCAGCTCAGGTGTTTCTTCATAGCAATGCAAGAATGGACTAACGCAAAGACCTAGACTATAAAACTGGTAAAAGTAGAGGCTGCTAAGAAGAACCCTTAATGAAGCAAATGAAGCTCTATTGTGTGCAAATTTCAAGCAAGGCTATGATGGAGGAAAATGTTGGAGGGTGTTACTTTAGTGAATAATGAAACTTTCTTAAGGAAAGACAATCATGATTCACATTAGAAAACTGAGCTCCCATTTATAGCAGCCCTATAGATTGGAATAAAAAAGAAGAAAAACACATGTATTAAGTGATGTCTTTCACTATTCCCAGCAACTTTCAGAACTAGGTATTATTATCTCCAATTTACAGATGAAAAGACATCATGCAACTCATCCATGCTTATATGGCTAAAAGAGATTATGAGAGAAGCTAGTAGGAAATACTTTGAATGGTCAAAGAAAATCACCTAAGAACTTCTAGAAGATTATTTCAACAACAGGCAATGAGGGTTGGAGGGGAGTCGGGAGGGGTCTTTAAAGGCATGGTTCCCTTAACTGAGCTCTCTAGGGCAGGGGTCAAAGAAGAGTTGCTGGGTCATTCTTTCTTCCTTGTGCTTGGAGAAAAGGAGTTAAGGAAGAAGCTGCCCACAGCTGGGAGCTCTCCAGATCCTGGTCTCAAGAACTGAGGATATTTCCAGGAATAACTTTAAACTTATATTCTGTTTGCCTAGAATAAAAAAAAATTGAGAAAAGAAATTAAACTTCCTAAAGTGAAAATGAATTAAGATCCTTGACTATTTAGGAGTGGTGATCAAGGTAACCAAATCATATCAGTATCTTTGAATATTATGCTAATTGTTTATTATTTACAGTGGTGGACTTTAAATATATAGACTAGAATTCTTCATTAACAGAGCTAAAAGCTAATTATGTATGCATGGAAAATATACTGCAATTGCTCCTTGCAAGGAGTAAAGCTCCCTGTGGAAGCAAGTGGATAGAAGCAAGGCTGTCCTCTAAACCTGAGTGAAGGAAACCAAAAAACAGGCATAGTGTGGAGAGGTGGGGAAATGGGCACATTGAGAGCTGGCCCTGCATGCCCAGGTCTGTAAAGTGACCTCACTCATGGTCACTCCTTCTGTCCAGGCCTCTGCCACCAAGGCATCTAAACTGCAGTCAATCCAGGGTCCTCCTGGACCCCAGACTCTCCCAGGACTCCTAGAGTGCCAGTTCCCTCGCCAACTTGAAGTCCTGCCAGTCCCTCACCAACAGATCAGCTCCTGCCAGTATGCTTGCAGCAGTTCTGGACACACAGGCCATCATGATTCACTACACTGGATAGTCTCAGCTCCAGGCCAAATATCACCCAGCACTCCACTTTTCAAGTTGGAGCACTTGACCTCCAACCACACCATTCATGACCCACCAGCATCTCTCCCTGCTCCACTCTACCTTCTGCAATGCCAAGGACTAATATCCCCAAACTCACAACTCTGTTTCCCAGTTCCAAGCCTGTTCTTATGCTGTGCTTTCTACCTAGGATGGCTTTTTGTTCTTCTTTGCCTGAGTTATTCCAGCTCTGGAAAATCCCCTCACTGAATTAGATAGCATATCATAGCATATTAGTACATCCTCCATACAACAGGTAAGAACCTGTGTACACTGGCCCTGGGGCACCTACCTCCCCCAGGAGTCAGTGAGCCCTGAGGGGGCTGCAGCACATCCCTGGAGTGGTGCATCCACAGTCCACACAGCTCCTTCACAGCATGCCTTGTGCCCAGCACATGGACATCCCTGTGCCCAGGTCCCATCATGTGGCCAACACGGAAGAGAGATCTCACCTCTGTGGCCTGCATAGAGTATAAATTCACACTGTCGAGCCACACCTGGACTTTGCTTAATTCCTTATTGATTCTCTAGATGTAAAAGAACCACTTTTTGTGCCTTCTTGAACACTGTGTTTTGTTCTATCAAATGTGTTTATTAAAGTTATGTTCTGCTTGCCTGTTTTTTTTTCAGCCAGGGAGAAGTTACTGACAATGTTTCAGATCAAATTTTTAGACCTCCCTACCTTTCCATGGCTGTTATAAAACAACATTTTCTCAGTTGACCCTACATGACTTGAGGAAACGAAATTTTTTTTTTTTACTGTTCTGCTATTGTTGAAACACAACAGGTCTCATGACCCATTATTCCAGTTGGGTCTCAGTACACACATGGGGTCCCTCTGTCAATGTACAGGTGAAGCATGTGACCCCATTTAGAGTGGGGGTCTGGTCACAGCCAGAGTTCTTGACCCACCCAAGACTAAAGGAGCTCTGATGTGGGCTTCACCTTAGCACTGAGACAGTCACCACCAGGAGGTATTTAAAGAAGCAAAATGAGGCCAGGTGCAATGGCTTTTGCCTATAATTCTAGCACTTTGGAAGGGTGAGGTGGGAGGATGGCTTGAGCCCAGGACTCAAGACCAGAATGGGCGACACGGAGAGACCCTATCTCTACAAAAATAAAAATAATAAATTAACCAAGATTGGTGGCTTGTGCCTGTAGAACCAGCTATTCAGGAGGCTGAAGTGGGTGGATTGCTTGAGCCCAGGAGGGGCTGCAGTAAGCCATGCTCACACCACTGTACTCCAGCCTGGGTGACAGAGCAAGACTCTGTCTCAAAAAAATAAAATAAAATAAGCAGCATGAGGATTTCTACTCTCCTACGGGAGCTGGGATATTGAGAACATTTATCTTAGAAAATGACACTGATTGGTATTATAAGACCCAGCAGAAGTAATTGTTTCAAACATTAACCTCTCTGGGCCTCAGTTTTCTCATCTGTAAAATGAGAATTCATACTGGGTGACCCTGAGTTGTAAAATTCTACAGATCTAATTGATTCCATGACAGCTCCTAAGGGAGTGATCAAAGCAAATTAGAGGAAATTCAGCTGCATATTCAAAGGGAAAGAGTAGAAGGAAATTGAGAGAAAGGAAAATAACTCCCTGTTGTTGGGAAAAGGCCATCATAGAGCTTCTCATTAATTTCTTTCCCTCTTTCATTCTTCTGTCAGCGAAAGCTCTTAGGGGTTGAAGAAATAAGTGATCAGAGTGGGCTTCAGGAGGCACACATACTTTCCACAGCAAGTGGTAATTAGAACTGGGGGGGTCAAAGAAAGAGGAGATGTTGGTTAATCGAGATGAGGGTAGAATGGCATTCCCAACAGAGACAGACAAACATATAATTCATTTACAATATTTGGAATCAGTCTCATTGCTTTATATTTATACCTCATTCATTCATCAATGAAAAAAAATGTCTACTGAATGTTAGGTTTGTGCCAGGCATCCCATTAGCCACTGGGGATATAACAATATGAAGCTTATAATCTAGTGAGAGAAACAGAAATTAGAAAATGGTTATTAAAATAACTAAATAATTACATTTGTGTTAACTGCTGCAAGGGAAAATTACAGGGAGCCAAGCAAGGGGGTGCAACGGATATACAGAAGATTGTCAGCAAAGACCCTCTGTATGAGTCCATTTTGTGTTGCTATAAAGGAATACCTGAGGCTGGGTAATTTATAAAGAAAAGAGGTTTATCTGGCTTATAGTTCTGCAGCCTGTACAAGAAGCATGGCACCACGATCTACTTCTGGTGAGGCCTCAGGAAGTTTCCAATCATGGAGGAAGGTGAAGGAAGAGCAGGCATGTCACATGGTGAGAGAGGGAGCAAGAGAGATGCCAGGTTCTTTTAAACCACCAGCTCCTGTGTGAACTAATAGAGTGAGACTCACTCATTACCGTAAGAAGACCATCAAGCCATTCATGAGGGATCCCCTGCCATGACCCAAACACCTCCTGCTAGGTGCCACCTCCAACATTGGAGATTATGCTTTAATATGAGATTGGGAGGGGACAAACATCCAAACAATATCACCCTCCAAGGTGAGAGGGGACAGGTAGATAGAAGTTAGCCAGGAGAAGTGTGCACCTTCTGGGAGCAGAGCAGGAGCAGAGCCTCTGTGCCCAACAAAGGCAGGTACAAAGGCCTCATGATAGGAAAAGTGGCCTGGTGCCATTGAGGAATGAAGGCTGTGTGACAGACAGCCATATGAAGCTGGGGGTGGCAGGAACAGGACTGAGAGGAAGATGAATCCAGTTGAGAATGTTGAATTTCATCCTGAGTGTAACTAGAAGTCGCTGATGAGTTAGGAAGAAAAAAACACAGGCGATCAGAGTCGAGCTTTTAAAAGTTCTCTCTGACGCACTATAGAGACAGGTTTGAAGAGCAGCCTGAGTGTATGGGCAGGACAATTGGAGTTCATTGTGGGTATCCAGGCAAGAGATGGTAGGTTGGAACAGACCAGCAAAAACTGGAAAGATGCTTTAGGGGAGAATCTCTAGACCTTCACTGAGCCACAGACTCAAGGGGCCATGTGTCCCCTGAACACTCTTTCAGGCATCAGTCCTGCCTTGCCAACCAGGCTTTGGTTTTCCCAGATCCTTAGGAATGATGATTCCTCACCTCTTCCCTCTCTCTTTTCTTAAAAAAGGGGGAATTTTACCAGTCTTGCATGCACTACACTGTAGATGCCCAATTTCCTATTCAGGGCCAAATTTTACCCAAAGCCTGTGCTGGCTCTAGTTCTGGCAATGTGTTCTCACTGCCTGCCCGAAAGTCAACTTCCTAAAGATCTTCCATTCAATGGCTGCTTCTTAGCCTCCACTTCTAGGCATTTGACATATTGCTTCTTGTATTCCTTCCTGTAATTATCTCCTCCCATTAAAACAACAGCAAAACACCATGATTTGCTTATCAGATTTGCAGAAAATTAAAAAGATAAAATGTCAAGTCTTGGCAAGAAAGTGGGGAAAAGGGCACTGCCCAAGCCTATTGATGGAAGTATAAACTGGTGAAATCTTTTAGAAATCAATTCAGTAGCTTCTCCCAATACTTCAAGTGTGGGCCAAAACTGAAATCAATATGAAGAAGGTAAATCATTTTTAAAATTGTAGTGATAAGTAGGTGCCCATCCGGAAAGAAAAAAAAAAACATAACTTTTCTTCCATACTTACACCTTACTCCAGAATAAATTTCTGGTGAATCCAAGATTTAAGCATTAAAAATGAAACTACAAAGATACTAAAAGAAACCATGGAGAAAATTTTTGTATACTAATGGTGATATGAAACTCAGAAGCCATAAATAAACATATTGATAAATTCATCTCTATACAATTTTAAAAATTGGCATGACAGAAATAGCCATGAGCAAATTTAAAAGGGAGGGAAAAAGAAAACCTGATAGAAAAAAAATTATTTGTTACTTACCACAGATAAAGTGTTAATATCCCCTAATATATAAAGAGAATCCATATGTCAATAACAAGATAGAAAATTGGGCAAAGGGTATCAACAAACTGTTCACTAAAAAAGACACACATATAACTCTTAAATATATGAAAAGATGCTGAATCTCACTCTTCATAAAGTGTGAGTTGTTAATTAGCCACATTATGATACTTTTTGGGGGATGTCAAAGAACAAAAGTGTGATAGCACACTGTGTTGGAGAGGACATAGGAGATAAGAATTCTGACACACAAATGGAAGAATAGCAAATTTGTACAACTTCTATGGAAATTTTGGTTTTATTTATCAAAATTATGACTACATATACCCTTTGACCCAGCAATTCCACTTCAAGGATAATTTCTCAGGCTTTTATCTACGTGAAATTAGGTACACACAAAGTTATCAACTGCAGCCACCACCACCTCCAGAGCTTTATTCATATCCAGAAAACCTACAGGTGGACCACTGGCCTTTGGACAATACAGTAGCCTTCTCAGAATTTGCTGAGTAAGACCTCTAGGAGCATAGTCCTAGTGGAAAGAGAAACCATTAATTGAGATTGAACTTCTCACCAACCAGTGGTATAGGGGACTCAGAAGAATCTGAAATAATTAGACTAAAAGAAAATAAGGTATAGGACATTTCTTGTACATCTTTGTATAAGGAGTCAGCTTCATACTTGCCTCATGCTAACCTGACTGTTGTCCTCCTTTCTTGGACTGGACTCAGCTGGACTCTTTAATATGTCACCTAAGACCCTTTGCTGTTAAGTGGTGAGTGCATAAACAAAATCTGATGTGCCCATACAATGGAATACTATTCCAAAATAAAAAAGAATGAAGTACTAGTATGTACGGCAACATGATGAATCTCTAAAACATTATGCTAAGTGAGGAAAGCTGTGTGTCTCAAAAGACCACATATTTTGTGATTCTATACACATGAAATGTTCAGAAGAGGCAAATCTACAGACAGAGAGGTAGGTTAGTATTTGCCTGGGGCCAGAGAGGGAAATGGGGAGCGACTACAAACTGGCATAAAGAATCTTTTTAGGAGTGATAAAAATGTTCTAAAATGAGGTTGTGGTGATGGGTTACAAATTCTATAAGTTTACAAAAAAATTACTGAATTGATTAAAATTTTAATACACTTAAAATGAGTGAATTTATTGCAGGTAAATAATACCTTAATATAGCTTTAAAATAAAACCCCTCTCTTATCTGGTCCAGCCCACATCTCAGTATCCCAACAATGCTCGCACGGTTTCCATTATCCACACATAGCTTGTTCATGGTGACTTCATGCTCCTTCTCATTCTATCCTCTGTACCTTGGATGACCTTCTTACCCCGTTATCCCCGTATCCCAAGTGCCAATCATTCATTCAATCAAACGTGTTATGAATGATGCCTAAGTTGAGGCAAAGGTGGCATCTAGAGAGGCTAGGAGGCCAAGGAAGCATCCCTATCACTGATACTGAGGGCCTGGGGAGTATCAGGGTGTGGTCCAAAGACAGCATCAGAATCTTGGGCTCAGGACCCCATTCCAGGACCACTAGATTTTCCAACCTGGAGGTCAGTCGGGTAGTCAAAACGCCAAAAATGCTCCCCAAGTTCAACACACCCATTCATCACCACAATGTGCCATTTCTTCCAGAACCATCCATATCCCCCCATCTGGCCTGTCTCTTGCATTCCTATGACCAGTGCACTAGGGCTGGCATCACCTCATGCCCTGGTCGGAATATAGTGACAACAGACAGGGCAAGAGATGACAAGGGCCCAAAGCAGGGCCATATCCTCTCATAGCTGGACAACAGAGCCCATGCCCATTTCTGCCCCTCGATGTTGTTGCTGATGTTCTGACTGACCCTGATGCCCTTCTTTTACCTCACCCTCATCCCATCTGAACTGAGCCAGAGAAAGGCAGATGTGGCTTGGAAGCCACTCTAGACCAGGTTGGTCATGACGTTTTGTTGACAAATGGGCAGAGTGAGGCCCAGAGACATTCAATACCAGGCCCAAAGTCAGGCGGTGGATCCGTGGCAGGGCTGGATTCTCTTTGCAGCTCCTTCCTTCGAGGTGGCTCCAGTCTTATTTCCTCCATAATCCTTTCCCTGGCTTAGATTTATCTACCATTTTTCTGAATGCACAAAGCATGATTGAGTTTATTCCACGCAATTTAGCATTTGATAATATACTGTTTTGAAATATTCTTTAATTGCTTCACATGTGTGACTTTGGTTTCTGCTACCAGGCTGTGAGGACAGTAAATTAAACTTCGACTAATTTATTAGTTCATTTCAACAAGAAAAATAATTCCATGCATTTAGCTTCACAACACTGGAATTATGGAACACCATTTTATTCAGTAACGTCTGGGACCAGTGAAATCCACTCCATTTTCATCTCACTTTTATCCTAGGTGATCTCATCCACATACAAGGCTTCAACCACCATGGAGTGCATCACCAACTTGACCTCTCCCCAGCACCCCAGACTTGTATATTCTGCTGCCTGCTGGATGCCTCCTGATAAATACCTGGGATGCACCACCTTGCCCTTTGCAACCCTGATGCAGTCTCACCTCTGTCTGAGAATGACACCTCAACCACCCAGTACCAGATGACTAGGAAGCAATCTAGACTCTGCCTTCTCCATTTTGTTTTGTTTTGCTCCTCATCATAGGAGGTTAACCCCCAAATTTTATGTCTTCTATCTCCATAGCTCTTCTATTCAGCCCTCCCCTTCTGTTTCGTCATTGAATTCTCTTTACCCTCCAAGTAACTCTCCCAGTCATTCTCCTTAATTCCCCTGCTTGTATGAGTTTTCTAAAATACAAATCCATCTCCCACATGAACCCAATCCTACAGGCTGGGACTGCGTTGGGTATTGCTCCATATTCCCAGTGCCAAGTCCTCAAAATATCCTGGAAGATTGAGGCAATGAGCAGGGCCCTGGCCTATTCTTTAACTTCTCTCCCTTCTTTACTGCAGGTGCCACCAGGCTAACCTGTCTTTGTGAAAGAAGAAACAAATCAACCTTGCACAACCAACAGATTATTAACAGCCTTTGAAAGAGCACTATTTTGACACAAATGGATCACCTGTCCTTGAGATAAGCATAATAAAGGAAACAATGACATCCATCAGAAAGTACTTGTTCAGGCTTTCAGACCATGACTTTGATGTATGAGAAAGACACTTTTAGGTCTCTCCAAGATCTAGGTTTGTTAGGCTTGCTTATTGGAAGTCAGAGCTTGCAGATCTATTGCTAGAGTGCCTGTTGACATTTGGACAGTGCATATTGACTCTCTGCAGTCTGGCTGATTGTGTGTGTGTGTGTGTGTGCATATGTAAAGCATGCTATCAAAACTCATTTATCTGTATAAACTGTTCCCCTTGCAAAATCATCGTCATGGGCTCTACCCATTGGTCCATCTACACTACCTTCTAGAAAAACCTTCAGAAACTCTGACACATTCTGTATGCCCCAAGAGTGGATTTGAATTTCAGAAACAGGCAAAGGTCATTTGGAACCAAGTCTGATTAGTGAGAAGGATGAGCAAACTAAGAAATAATATTACTCGTCAAAATGAAGAGCCACTGTAAAATGAAGGTGAGAGATTTGAGCTGATTCCACTCTGTGCCTCTGAAGACAGTTCCAAGCACAGAGTTCTGGAAAGATGTTTGATAGTTGGCCCCTCCCTGGACTGATGTAATGTCCCCCACCCCACACCAGGCCCACTCCTCTAAGAATGCCCAATGACTATCATGATGCTGCATCATTATAACCTCCACGAATAAACCATTTCTACAGGGCCTGGCTGGAAAGGGGCACTTCCTCTGGACACCTTTATTTAAGACAGGAATAGAAATAATTGAAATAGGCTTTTTGGCCTCCGTTGGCCTAATACGATCCCAGCTATTCTGATTTGTTTCAAACCCAGCTCATTTATCTCATTTATTTAATAAAGAGTCAAACATCTACTACAGCAGCCCCAAGCAACATTCTAGGAGTTGGTGAAACAGCAGTAAACGAGAGACAAAATCCCTGTCCCCATGGACCTTATATTCCAGTAGAGTTAACCAAAGGATGAACAAACAAACAAATGAATAATATAAAGTCAGGTAGCATTAACAACTACTAAGAAGCAGGAAAGGAAATAGAGTGACAGCTGGCAGTGGGGTAATCAGGGAAGATCTCCCTCTGAGCTGAGATCTGAATGAAACACAGGAGCTAGCCTGGAGGGTACATGAAGGAGGAGCATCCCAGGCACAGAGGGCAACCAGAACAATTTCCCCAGGGCAAGAAGGTGCCTGGCCCATTGCTGAGAAAGCCAAGATGCCAGTGTGGCTACAGAAGATTAAACAGCAAGAGAAACACTGAAAGAGATGAAGCTGGAGAGGTTGCCAGGGCAGGCAGACCCCACCTCTGCCAGTTACAGCTCTGTGATCACAGACAACTTTCTGAGCTTCAGTTTCCTCACTTGCAAAATACTATTTACTTTGCAGGGTAATACGAAGACTGAAAGATCATGGATGTGGAAGGAGCTCATCTAGTGCTGTGCCTGCACATAACTACCATTCACTGAGTACCAATTATTGCCATTATTATTATGATCATCATCATCGTGATTACGTTAACCTCAGGATCCACCTCCAGCTGAGTCACCAGGGTGTGGAAATCATCTAGATCCTATATAAATAATCCTACCCTTTGGTCAGCAGAATGCAGGAACTAAAAAGCTAAACTCCCTCTCCTTACAGACACAGAGAAACAACCAGCAGTCCCCTTCCCTTTCCCTCTGGGAATCTCCAGGGCTTCCTCTGAGCTGTTTCATCACAGGCTCTCTTCTCTCGAGCCAGCAATCCCTGGACCACTGTCAGCCACCAGCTCAGACCACAAGGAAACAAAATTGGACACATCTTACAGGCTTTGGTCCCATTCAGCAGTCTGTTTTTGGGCACAAACTGCTGTTGAGGGAGGCTGCTATTTTGCAAACAGTTGCTGCCACCATGTCCTGTGGGACCATAATGGAGCTTTCTTGGCATTGCCCAATCCGGGGAGATGGCTGCCCCTGTGAACAAGAAGCCCACTGGAGCCTGGGCAGCACACAACTTCACAGAGCCCACAGGAGGCCAAAGATTCTTCAGGGCAGCAGATGCTCAGGGCTGGGCTGGAGCCACCGCTACCAAGCCTTCCCCACCAATCAGCCTGGACCCCAAGGACAAAGCTCCTGTGTAGACAGTAGACTAAGCCTGAAAAAGCTTGGATATTAGACAAGCTAGAGGGCTAATTAAAATGTAAAATGCAGTCCGTGGGGCATAAATTCCTACAAGCCCAGAGGGATCTACCATTTAGTACACCAACCAACCAAGGCAGGGATTTACTCAAAAGCTCCCCTGAGGGCTGTGAGCACCAGCTTACCTTCCAATATGCTTGATTTACGTCCCAGATGTGCCAGGCTGAGAGGATAGGAATGCCTCCCCCTACCCCCCATTCATTACCATGGCCTGATGTGGGATTCCATTGGGAAAGGTGACCGACTCAGGGTTGGAGACTGCTTCTGAAAGCCCAGTGCCTTGGAAGGGCTTCCATATTGTAGCAGTACAAAGCAATGAATTCCCTAAACTGTGAACTCACAGCAAAGATGCCTTCCTGGAAATGCATCACAGCAAGGGGATGGGGGTGAGGGACATAACTGGAATATCACAAACATATACATATTGTTTCCCAATGCAATATTTAAGAGCAGAGCTCCACAAAATCTTGGATGGTAGAGAAATGCAGATAATACTGTAACAAGGTCAAGGTGGAGGAAATGGCTTCAAGCAGAGTATATTCAGATTGCTAGGAAGGAGGTTTTTGTGATGATCAAAAAAGGGGTGGGGGTTTAAAAACAGCACTGCTCTAACCTTGCCCAACCCATAATTATGGGGATCGCCATCTTAGCCCAGGGTAAGTTCAGAGGCTCTGGAGTCCGCCAGACCCAGCTGTGTGACCATGGGCAAGTCTTTAAACTTCTCTGAGCCTTGACTTCCTCTTCTGCAATACAGGGATAGTACATAATAGTACCTATCTCATGAGGCAATTGTGAGGATTAAACATGACTTAAGCTTGCAAGGTAATTAAACCCCAGTAAGAGCCCCTTGCGAGCCAGTTATCATGAATAGCTGCCCTCTGGGGACACACACTTAGCCTCTCTCTGAGTGCACATCAGTTATTTTTTTCTTGGAATTCCGCTCTCCTTCCATGATGTGTATGCTCTAAGACACTTCTGTCTGTCTGTCAGCACCTGTGCATCTATCATTGATATATGTGTGCATGGGCGTGTGTGTGTAAGTGCAGGCAGCTGAGGTGTTTGCCATGGCCCTCCCTTGGGTATGCATACCATCAGAAGGCCGTGTGAGCGCTAGTCAGCTTAGGTCCAGCCACACTACTAGAGGGCAAGGCCAGCAGGGCACGAGCTCTGAAGGGCGCACACCCCTTTATATTCCGGCATATTTCACACCCAGGTTTCTACCAGCATGTTAGGGAAAATACTGCAGGCTTGGGTCTGGGCACGGGGCTCCCTATCTATATACACCCCTGGGGCACTGTAACCTCCACCAGGCAGCAGCATTGCGTACCAGGCCCTGCCTGGAGTGGGGTCCTCAGCCATTATGACAGCTGCTGCTGCTGTTGACACTGCAACAGTGACAAATTCATCCTTCTGACAAGATCCCTTTAAATAATTCACAGGGAGTTAGGGATTAAGACACTGTTTCTCTCTGTCTCTATTGGGATTTAAAACACCTCCAGCTGGGGTATTTAAAGAGAGTATAATGGGCAGCCCCTCCTGGGTCTCTCCTCCCCCTTTCCTCCTTTCCCATTTCCCCAACTCATTGCCCACCCCATCAGCCAGCCCTATAACAAGGAGGTCCAGAAAACAAGAAAGGAAAAAAAAAAAAAATAGGAGGGAACCAGTGCTTGGCTGGTCACTATGGCAACGGTGGCAGGGTATTCAGCTGCCATTATTGCAGTGCCTCACACATGTGATTATCTTAAACTGTCGATTGAATGTGGCTCTCACTGCTGCCCAACACGGCCTTGTAGAACAAGGCAGGGGTGGGAGCTGCAGGCCCCAGGCTCCAGCTGCTTAATACTGCTATGCCCAGGCCTGGACTCCATTGACAGAGGAGCAGACAGTCACCCCTGGGAGAGACTGATGGCATTTCCCTTCAGCTTGTTGGGATTTCTGCTGAGAATGTATAGCAGAGGCCAGCCTCAAGCTGGCCCATCATGCTGGGTTACAGGCTAAGGAAATGGGCTCCTCATTTCATGAGCTCGGAAAGTTTTGACTGAGTGTGAGCCATGCTGGCTGGGGCCAGCCAAAGCTGTCTTGGAAACAAGAGAGCCAACCATGGGAGAAGGAAGGGGCGGGGCCTCTGGCAGGAGCTCTTGGCTTCATTCCCATTCTTTTTTTTTTTTTTCCTTTTTTTTTTATTATTATACTTTAAGTTTTAGGGTACATGTGCACAATGTGCAGGTTAGTTACATATGTATACATGTGCCATGCTGGTGTGCTGTACCCATTAACTCGTCATTTAGCATTAGGTATATCTTCTAATGCTATCCCTCCCCCATTCTTACGATGGAGGAAATTCCCAGTCTCTGGGTGAAAAAAAGCCACATCTGGCCTCAAGAGAGGACACCCCCACCACATCCTGTGTGTTCTCCCAATTGGGTGGGAATGTGGCCACCATGTGTGATCCACTTCAGGGACTGCTTTTTCCTGGGACTTTGGATGCTGGAGCTTGGTCCTAGGAAGCCTGCAGAAACCTCTGCCTCCATTGAGAAAAAGTATTCCATTCCTTTGCCTCCTGGACTTGGCTTCCCAGGTGCAAGAATATTCTTTGAATGACAAGGTCCCTGGTTAACCCCAATAGACACACTCTAATTTTTCCAATGTCCCCTTTAAAATTCAGCTCCCATATTAAGCCTCTTATGACAGCTATGCTCAGGCCAGCAATGCACACAGTGGGGCTACCATTACCTTCAACTGGCACCAGGACTGCTCCAAATGGCAGAGATCAGTCTGGCCTTCCCTGCATTTGCATCCCACGGTCAGCCCCGTGAAGATATGGCCAGTCATACACAGGTCCCCATCACTTGAGGCACTGCCCACCCCTGCCTTGTTACATAATGAACTGTTTGCACCTAAAGGCAAACACGGACCATCAACATTTGCCACATTGGTTTAAAGGCAAAGCTCTTGATCAGCAGATAAGTCAGAATCTTGACTCCCACATTTGTCATGTAGGCTGTCCTTCGTGACACTGGGAAACATATTAGACATGCCTATCTCCACCAGAAAGAGCAACAAGTGGGACAGCATGCAAGCATGCATGGAGATAAGGATGTACCACGATGGGACCCCAGCCCCATTCTATTGGCAGAGCAGCATCTCAAACAGAGGAGGGGTGCATTCAGCACCGCTGACACTGAGGACAATGGATGGGACAAAGGAGCTCCCTGGAACCCCTCACAGCTCTCCCTGCCTTTCCCAGCAATTTTCACTTCCTGAACCCTTGTCAGGACCTAGGGGGTGTGTAGGAATCCTCTTGGGCTCCTCCATCACTGCCCAGAGCCGGACACACACAGGGACCACCTGTATTCTCTTGAGGATCTCTGGCCAGGGCTCACCTGCTCCAGGCTCCTCTTGGACTTGCTGCTCTTTGGTCCCCCAACCCCACACTTCCCCAAACCACCTCCTCTACCTCCCCCCATACAGCTTGCTTTAAAAAATGATTTATCAGGTGCTTATCACATGCACAACTCACTGGTTTGTTACTTTAAAAAGCTACCCTTTTTCTTTTTGAACATTTGCCCCTCCTCATTCCCACTCCTCCCCACCCCAGCTCCATTCTCTGGTTTCTCAATAGTCTGTGAGTCTGTGTTCCTCTCCTCACACTCCTTCAGGGGCAAAGATACAAAAGCGAGCTTTGTGGTCAGACAAGCCTGGGGTCAGTCTCAGAGGCACCCCTACCTAGTCCTGGAACTTTGGATAATAGCTCTTTGGAAATGGAACTTTGGAAATGGGAGACATGCCACCTTCCTTCCTTGCAGGGTCCCAGTGAGAAGTGAGGTCATACAAGTAAAGCTTGATGCCTGGCACACAGTTGGTATGTAATTAATGGTAACGATTAGTGTAATAGTTATCATTATTAATAATAAGATTGCTATTAATAACAGGGTGTGCTCTCTGACATTGTTCATGTAAGAATCACAACCTAACATGTTGATCTTGTGTCTCCAGGGGCCCTCCTTCATCAGTTGCCACCCTCATCCCATGCAAGTTAGGTCTTTTGAACAAGAGTCGTTGTTACCACTAGTACTAATCAGGGCAAGTGGCACTGCACTGAGCCTTACAGTTTACAAAGGTAAACACAATGTAATCCCAATCACTCTATATATAAGATCTTACATTACCTATGTTTTAAAGGCAGCATATGGACTTAAAGAGGCTAAAGAACTTAGCAGAAAATGGAAATAAGCCCAGGACATCAGATCCCAAATCCTGGGCATGATCCTTCATACTACTGAAAGTATAGTGGGATTTTGGCCAACTTATTCTAACGCTTTTGCCCATAACTGGAAGTAAGGCCAAAGCCAACATCCCAGAGGCTCAGTTCCTCCTTCCTGGAACCAGGCTCATCTTTCTTCTGACAACCCTGACCCTCCCTCCTTCGCCTGTTTTCCTCCTGTTCGTCTTATCCTCACTCTCCTTCTAATGCTTTGTCTTTGCCAATAATACGTTTCTTTCCTTCGCCAGGGTCACCAGTGGGAGTGCTGTGAGTTCAGGCTGTCAGGGCAATGCTGACCCTCCTCAGCTCCATCCCAGTGCCTGTGTCAGGAGCCCTGTGTCCTCTCCTGCACTGGAGAGCCACTTGTCCTTCAATTTGACAGGCTCACATGCCAGTTGCATAAAGGTTTCCAAGATTGGGACAAGGGGTGTAGTGGGGCAACTGTCCTCTTGGGGAAGGTTTTAGAGAAGTGGAACTACACCTGTCTGGGCCAACAAGGGTTAAACATTCCTCCAAGAGGGGGAAGGTGGGCTTGGGTAACCTCTGGAATTCCCTCCCAGAGTCTGTGGACAGAAATGTCTCTGCTCTGTTGATGAATGAGTCTATGAGCCATTTCCAAGAGCGAGAAAATAAATATGCCAGACAGTAAGGATCTGGTGAACCACCACAACTCCCAAAGTTGTTTAATACAGCAAGCTAGAGAAGCTTCTCTCTCTCTCTCTCTTTCTCTCTCCCACTCCTCTCCCCCCACCCATACCGCATACACACAAAGTCATATCAAATATATTTCTGCAATCAGTGTAATGATTGACATTCTATTCCACAACAGGGGTCATCTGTGGCATTCTATTCACCTTTCTGTTAAATGCATACACATGCCCACAAAAACAGTCTCATAGGAAAGCACCATGAAGGCAACCACAAGCAATGAAGCCAGGCAGAGCAGTGGCCTTGCTGCTCATCTGGCCCAATTCTCCTCCCCTGGGGATCCATTGAGGTAGGTCCACCCACACACGGCCCTGGAGTCTCTCCCCAGATCAGCATCTGAATCTCGTGGTTGCCGCCTTCCATCTCTTGGAGGAGGACCTGCTTCCTGGCTCTCACCCGAGCCCCTCAAGCCTTTGTCTATCACTGTCTCTGTCAGGCAGGTGATTTTAAACTTCCATTCCTAAAAGACGTGTATTATATAAAAAATGTTTTAAGTGCCTCGGGTGTTTTGTTCCTCATTGCTTCATAGAAGTGACATTAATAGCCAGGGAAGAGCTCTGCTGAGTGCAATTATGGAGGATGTTTCAGGTATGAAAGCTGTTTTGAGCCTGCTAATGTTTCCTAATTACAGGCCTTTTGGTAGAGAGAGAAAAAGATAAAGAGTGGGTGGGAGGCCTAGGGTGGGGAGCTCTGACTTATCTCAGTGGTTTACCTGAAGAGGGAATTGGAGGGGAGGGAATGAGGGAGGGAACAGGGAGGTCAGAGGCCCAACAGCAGGGAGGCTGGGCCTCTCAGTTGAGAAAGTGGTACTAATTCCTAGGGAACAGCTCAGAGAAAGGATACCAGCCATGTCCCTCACCGTGAGAAAAAAAAAACCTTTTGCAGACTGAGCCTGAATTCAAGGAGGCTTGGTCTGGGAGTTCCTTCTGGAACCCACCCTCTGAAGATACCACGATGGGTAGCATTTCATTGGGGAAGACAGTGGAGCATAATTGTTGGCAGGAGAGCCAGCCTCCAGGAGGTTAAAGGTCAGCATTGGCACTTTTTCACCATGAGACCTTAGGCAATTAACCAGCTGCTCCGTGCTTTGGTGTCCTCATCTGTAAAATGGGGCTATTGTGAGGATTAATGTTTGGCTGGCTATAAGGCACTTAGGGTCTGTCATACAGTGATAGATTTTTTTTTTCCTACCTAGCATCTAGTCATCTTTCTGTTACCTATATCCTGATTCCCTCTGTTACTCTCTCCTGCCTTTCTCCCTGGCCTTCCAGTAGGCTCTCCACAACACAGGAATGGACACGGGACCTCAGTGTCAATTTCCTCCCCAGGGGATGGTCCAGAGTGAGCATGAGAGGAATTCAAGCCAAGCCAGCCAGGCCCACTCAGAGCTAATTCCAGGGCTTTTACTGGGGGACCCAGGAGGAGATGTCTGCTCTTCTCCAGGGCATACAGATGAAAAAGGCTATAGGGGCTGGGGCTGCTGCAGACGGACATCTTATGACCAAGAAGAACTCCAGCATGAAACCTACACTGTGGGAGTAGAGAGAGGAGAAAAAAGGATGGGAAGACAGAGAGAAAAGAGATAAAACAAGAGAGTAGGGAGGAGGGATCGATTGATAACCACCCAAACTTGAAGCCACACCAGCCCCTGGACCATTCAGTTTCATGAGCCAAGCTATCCTTCAAGACTGGGTTTTGCTTTTCTGTCACTGGCCACCAAAAAGCCCTGACAGATACTAAAGCATAGAACGAGAATAGCTTCCAGCAATCAGCGATCAGGTCCAAAGCTCCCAAGTCCCCATTCAGTGGTGCCCATCTGAGAAATGATGGCCAACCCCATCTTCTTCTGCCCTCCTGCCTCTGGCATGTCCTGAAATTCAAATGTGGTGAAATTCCATTCACAAAACCATTTTGCCCAGAGCTAAATTTCTCTTGGATTTTTCTAATCTAGCTCAGGCTTTTCTGTCTTAATAAGCATGATTGAATCACTAAAGGAAGAAAACAGAAAATTCAGCCCTCCAGAGGGTTAGTGATGTGCTAACGTTTCCTAAGTGTTTACCAAGGAAAACTTTTTACTGATATTGTTTCATGTATGACAGAGTTATCATCCTTACCCCATTGAGCAGAAATGAAAACTGAGACTGAAGAAGTCTAAATAACAGACCCAAGATCACACAGGCAGGGAGTGCAGATCCAGAAAAATAGCCAGTTTATTTGATGCCAGGACCTGAGGCCTTAACTGCTTCTCCATAAAGGTCTTACCCATCAGACCAGATAAATCGTAATTGATTTTGCTCGGCTTTGGAATGGATGAGGTGTTATTAGAGTGGGTTTCTCTCCTGAGTGTGCTTTCCTGAGTCATTTGAGGTGGGCAGCTGGTGGGGGATCTGACAGGGACTGAGGAGACAGCCAGGGGCTGCCAAGTGGCCTAGACAGCGCATAAACAACCAAGCAGCAGCTGTGCATTCAGCCTGCGCACCGGCACTCATGGGCATGTATCTCGTATCAGGAGTTAATTTACCAAACATGGACATTCAGATATGTGTTGTTCCCTTCACAGAAGCCTGCTCTAGAAGCTCTCCATTCAGTCTAATAATCCTCCCATTATTGAAAGTGTTTCCAGAACTCTAGAACTGCTTACCGAAGCACAGGGTGAGATCAGCTAATTTAACTTCATACATACACACACACACACAAACACACACACATACAAGCATATGTATGCAGACACACACATATATATACATACATATATACATTCATATATATTCATACACACATATACAGATACACGTATATACACACATATACATATATACACACTATATACACATGTACATGTATGCATATATACAGACACATAGCACATATATACATATGTACAAACAGATATAGACACACATATATACACATGTATACATACATACACAAATATACATACACTCATATATACATGCACACACATACTTATATTTCTAAAGATATATATATGCACACATACATACACACAGAGTACACATGAGCCCAGCTCACTCATCCTGAAGGTTCATGAGGCTTGACTTCGGACTTCCTTCCTGTTTTTCCTCTATCACAACCCCTTTCCTATAGTGAAGATCTGCCAGTGTTAAAGTAGTCAACAGAGCATATCACAGACCCTGAAGGTGGTTCCACAGGACAGCACAGGAGGAGGTGGAGACTGGAAGCCCTCACAGCACTTTTTTGAAAGTAAGAACTCAGGTAGATGTTTACACGTAAGCCACACATCTCACAAACACAGAAACTTACACACACAGAGGCCAATGGTGGCCCAAGTACAAATGGCCATGAGCCCTGGCCAACCACTTCAAAAGTAAAAGAACTGTGGACTGAGATTTCCAACAAGCAAGTTAAATAAGCCTCTTGATCAGAAGGACTAGGTTTGCCTTTCTAATCCATCACAGCCAGGGGCTGAAAGCAACAGGGACTTTCTTCTGCCTGTCCTGGTCCCCTTTATTATGCTTATCTCAGGAGAAGTGGCTCCATGTGCATCACTAATTATGCTCTTTAAAAAGATATTGACAACCAATTGGGTGTTAAGAGGCCTACAACAAACATGTTACAGTGTATTTGGGTTACAGTAAGCCTAAACTGAGTGTCTCCTAAGTTCAGGGGCCTGTGATGGAGATGCAGACAGGTATTAAGAATGATCGTTATTCATTTACTCAGTCAACAAAACATTAATCTGATCCTGTCCTATGCCAGGCTGGTGCTGGGCACCAGGGACACAAAGAGGGAGCTGACTCATTCTCTGACCAGTGCAAGAGAGTGACACATCAACAGATATTTAACTTATAGAGCGAAGGACAATATGTTAGAGGTTGGTACAAAGCCCCACAGGCTTAAAAAAAATGGGGCACCCACTCCACCCATGGTGGGAGGAGCATCCAGGAGCATCCCAGAGGGGCTGAGAACAAAACTGACACCTGAGAGACAGAGTGTCGGGGAGAAGGAACAGAGTAGGGAGGCCAGGGAGCATCTAGGAACTGGAGCAGACCTGGAGGTGCAACCAGAAAGACTGCTACTTACAGAGCACTGCCCACGGCTGGGCACAGCGCTGACTGTTTGTCCATAGGACCTCTCCGAACTCCCCACTGCCTAGAGGTCCAGAAATGTTAAAGGTTAGGGAATCTTTCAGGGCAGGGCTAGAAGCCACCCAAAGAAAGGGTCACCAGGGCCCGTGGTGAGGGTCCCTGGGCTAGCCCGTTAGTGGGAGCTCAGCCTCTCCCTGGCATTTGTTACTTAGTAAATGTGTTTGTTACCTTTTTCCTCTGTTCACCAGGTAGCCCCTGATTTAGATTAAACCTAAAGGCCTTCAATGAAAGGCAGGGTGCTGCAATAGATTATAAAGCAGCATTTTTAATCTGGGTGTACTTTCTGGTTTTGACATGTAATATTGCTTTCCAACAATAAAACTGAGAATGATTTGTGGGCTTTGTGTAGGTGAGTGGTCCAACCCCTTCCTGTATCTGGTAGTTCTCAAGTACAGCATCGAAGGCACACACTTAGCCCCATAAAAGGAAGAGTCCCTTGGCCTCTCTCTGGGTCTGAAAGCCTGCCCCACAGGCTATGCACTGTGGATGGGGCCCATTGCAATGCCAGCTGGGCCCCTGGCAGCACTGTGTGCCTCCTCTGGATGGGGCAAACCCAGTTCCTTTGAGGCCTCCAGAACAATCTCTGCCTTAAATATCCATGCATGGTATCCTGACTGCAGAGAAACAATCTGAGGACTTTCCCTCCTTTTTGGGCTGACAGTCCATCTCTCTCCCCAATCTTCTCCACACTAGGTCTCAGAAAAAGGTGGACCCCTGCTCTCCCAAGCCTCCTGGCTTCTCAAACACCTGAGCTCCTCAGTGCCATGCAGTTCATCCTCTTCTGCTCCAGCAGCTCACACCATGAACCACTCAGAGCCTCTTCACCCGGAAGACCTCTGTGTGTCTTAAATCTGATGTCAAGGTGCCAGGTCTTCCTCCAGTCCCAGCCATGCCATCACATCTGTTCTTTAGCCTCACTGAGACCTACATCTGGGGCCCCTGGGCTGGTCACACCAGTCCCTCCTGGCCTCACTCTCTTTCCTGTGGGGTACATGTCATGAAATAAGGTGCCAGCGTCCTCAGCCCCTGGCCCCTTCAGTCCTGCCATTTTTTCCTGTGCAACCAGAACTCTGGATGATCCCACTGCCACAGCTCTTCCAGGCAGTCACGCAGCTGAAGGAGGCCTGTAGATCAGGATCCTCACCCGTGCACAGTTGTCAGCCACAATTCAGCTCTTACTCCTTGACATATTCCTCCAAAATATGCCCAGCCTCTCTGCAGCTCTCAGTAGCAGTTCCTTTTGTGCCCTCTCAACACCTGCTACCCGGACTCCACATGCCTCACCCTCCAAACCTACTTCCAACCTCAGAGAGGAGACACGCAGCTGAGAGGAATTTTCTATTTCATGGATCTGTCACGTCAAAACTGAGCACTCTCAGCTCTCTGTAGGTGCCTTTATCTCGTCTTGCTATTTAAACAGGAAAGGAGCCATTTCCCTGGGAGAAGCAAATGTGCCCACAGCCCCTTGTTCCCTCAATCTACCAAGCTCTGTCCTCCTTCCTCTTACCAACTGCTGTCTCTATTGCCCACCTCCTACTGACTCTTCACCTCTCTGCTTTCTGGCTTCCTATGCTGGGCCCCTCTGAAACCATCCGTATACTTAACCATAGGGTTCTTGCAGCTAAACCCAGTGGAAATGTTTAACACCCAGAAGCATTTGCCACTTTTGTGCCCTTCTCCCTGACACACTCTTCCCCTGGCTTCTAAAACTGGACCTCCTCTTGGTTTTCTCCTGCTCCCAGCCCACTCTTTCCCAGTCTCCTGGTCAGGTTCTATTTGGCACTTCAGTGCAGGTTATCCATCCAAAGCTCTCACCTCTTTCCTCTCTGGACACTCCCTGAGAAACTGCAGCCATGCCCCAGGCTCCCATCTCACTGACATGGGGCCACCTTCTGATTCCATTGCCCCTAAGTCAAATACTGATGGCACACCTTCCCATGGGTGCCTCAGAGACGCTTCAAGCTTGACAGGTCCCAGACTGACTCATCCTCTTCCCACCCAAGCATACTCCTCCTCCTGTGTCCTCTGACTCCAAGGATGGCACCATCATCCACCCACTTGCTCAAGTCAGAAACTTTCAACAGTGAAACATTGAGTCAGGTAGTGAACTAGGTATAAGTTGCCAATGATGAACAAATGCAGAGTCCTGGCCACCCTGGAGGTTATAATATGGCTGAAGCGGGGCTGGAAATGAATCAAATTCTAACACAGAGAGATATAAACTTTGGGACTGTGTATTGTGCTATTGGTAAAGCTCCCTGGCACTGAGAAGACCTGTGATGGGGTATTCAACATGACTGGGATGCAGAGAGCGTATCCCTGAGGATGGACACGAGCAGAGATCTGAAGATAATAAAAGGAGAAGTCAAGAATCAGTTCTGGTTTCTGGCCTTTAAAAATGTGCCAAGATTTGGACAGAGAATGCACGTGTGTGGGTGGGGAAAGGAAAAGGGCGTGAGATCTGCTTGGGCCATGTTGAGACTGATATGCCCATGAGCATCCAGTGAAAGAGGTGGCAGCTAGACATGTGAGTCTGAGCCAGATACACTAACTTGGGAGTCACTGGTGTGTTCACAGAATTGGAGGGTACTGTCCTGGAAGAGCACAGAGGAAACAGACAAGCAGGCCTGGGATGGAAGCATAGTCCTTGATCCTCCTTTTCCACCCAGACCAAAGGCCATGTTGACCCTCCCACTGGTCACTGTCAACTAGACAGACTCAGAAGCTACTTGGGGCACCAGGAGAAGAATGATCTGGCTGTGTGTTGCCTCACAACGAGTGTTGGGGAAAGGCAGCTGAGCATGCTGGTAGCAAGTGGGGAGGGCAAACAGGCAGAGCCCAGGCAGCTGCTGTCTCTAAAGGGCATACCTTGACTTTGAATGTTTCCCTCAAGGAGAATCTTCCTTGCGAAAGGATATCAGAAGTATAAAGAAAACAGGTGTTGTGTACAAAAACCAAGGGAAAAATTAACCATAAATTATGTCGGGGCCTTGTAAAAACACACAAGCCTTCAAACAATAACATAATTTGTAAAAGACGGCAAGTTCTTAATATCCAGGTGATATGGAAGAACTGCTGCCTCATCAGCTTTACATAAAGTCCCAAGTAAAAGTGGGAAGGTTTTCCTGGTTGCCCACAGTATTTCTGGCATGACTTGGACTTGTTCAGCGTGGTCTGGCTCTGGCCTTGTCCCCGCTCCCTGCTTTAGGGAATGCCAGCTCATTTTGGACCTTGCTTCCCTGTTTCAAGGCATCATGCTTATGCCTCGAGCAGTGCAGTTCTTCAAATGCTCGGATAGAGTAACAGTGACAAACCAGTGGAGAATGCACAGGTGAGATAACTGTCCGCCCTGTGACCCAAATGTCCCGATTAGAACCATCCCTGCAGCAGAACCAAGGCATGGTGATGATGTGCTATGCTGGAGATCCTTCATGGGGCATAGAGGTTACAGGGATGAGACGCAGAGAGAAGGTCTGGGACAGAGGAGGAGGCCCAGGGCCGCCCCGTCCCAGCTGGACATCACCCACTGGCTGGGATAAAGAGAGCACTCCCACCTCCTCTTGCCTTCTCCCTTCATGATTAACCCCTGATATTAGCCAACTGCCCAAGCCAGGGACATGAACATCATCTCCACCTCCTCTCTCTTTCTCTCCTTCCTGCCATAGTCCATCCATTGCCAATTTGTCCTCCTTAACTTCTCTCAAACTAGCCTCTGCATATCCTATTTTAACTTGATTCTTTTGTCACACCCAAGACAGCTGAAAGAGCCTCTTAAATGCCTTTCTCTCAACTGTTCTCTACAATCCTGTCAACAAGTGTGACCATTTCCTTCTCCTGCTCAGGATCTCTCCATTTCCTATGGGATAAAATCCAAGTTCCCTGCTCAGCATGGCAGTCACAGTCCATCGCCACCCTTCCAGGTTCCAACTTACCCTCCAGCCCCATCTCAGCAGCATTCACACCATGCTCTGTTCCATACACACAGACTCTTCCCTCCTATGTGTTTTCATAATCTCATCATCCCTTTCAACCAGCATTCCTCCTACTTAGAACATCTTTCCAGGCTCTCAGTACAACATCTGTCAATCTCCTACTCATGCTCTAAAACCCAGCTTGCTTGCACCTTGTCTGTAAAGGCTTCTTGTCTAACCTCATGGTTTCTCATTCCCAACTCTGTGCCCACACCTACCTGTTGATCTCCAGTGCCACACACTGGTTCCCACAGGAGGCCATGAGCTCCTCAAGGATAATCTATCTTTGTAGCTGGCCAGGTACATGAACACTAGACAAATAAATCATGAATGTGTCTCCAAGGCAAGGTCTAGGTGAAAGGGAGTCTTAGCCATTCTGAATTCTACCTCCTCCCTCATATCTTTGCCTTTGCTGCAGCCCTTTGGGCATCACAGATCTCTGATTTGCCTCAGTGCCACTAGCCTGCGTGCCCCCATCCCCACACAGCCATGGCCCTAGGTGTCTAGGTGTCAGCTTTCAGAAACGACTGTGTCAAGAGATGGTCTACATCAGCACACGAGGCAGCAGCTCAGGTCTGAGACCCCCGGTGCTGTCTTTACATGGATGGGCAGTGGACACAGCCATTCACACCTGTATCCCATTCCCCACAGGTACTGCTCTGGGCAGTCTCTACTCTCCTAGATATCGTATGGGTCCAGGACCTCACAGCAGGATTGAAAGATGAATGGTTTGATACTTACCCCTGATGCAGGATTGGCCGTCCAGCCCAGCTCTGCAGTAGCCGTTCTGGTGTCCATTAATGTTTCTGTAGATTAAAAAGAAAAAAAGAATAAACAAAAACTATGAGTCAGAAGGATTGCTATACAGTGGCCCTCAAGGTCACGAAGTTGTTTGTGATAGTAAATGACAGTACTACAAGGAGGTTTGTGCATCTTCAAGCCCAGGCCCCTCTGTGAAGCCCAAGGCTCAGATAGCAAAAGAAGCCTGCCAAGATTATGCAGCTTATGGCAAAGTTGGATACAGACTTTAAGTCTGATGCTAAGTCCAGTGCTCTCTCCCCGGTGACCCCAAGGCTCCTGTGTAGGATGAAGTCATCTGTGCACCCACCACTTTACCCCCAAGACCCAGCTTCTTCCCAGATTATTCTTCCCAGAGATTCTGCCAGGGCTGTGTTGACCAAGTAGCCAAATTTAATTCCTTCCTCAAGCCTTTCTAGGCCACCTCTTTCTGCCTTCTTCCTCCCCATTATGCAGCTTCTCTGGCCTCATGTGTCTGCCCTCCTTCCTCTCCACACATTCTCCTCTGCCTCCTCATCAGGCATCTATATTGACACCCTTGGGTGACTTCCCATCAACTCCAAAGGGCTCACATAGCTTTGTCAAAGGTTTCACATAGAACACAAACACACATCCCACATCCCAGCAGCCTACCATGCAGGTGATGAAGTGGCAAGTGTGGCCACAGCAGCCAGCTCGTTACCATCCTTCCTCTGGCCACAGGAAAGGAAAGAAAGACACCTGGATGCTGCTGTGAGCTCCTAGGAGCCGTCAGGGATAAACTGCACATATTTAAAATGTATGATTTGATACATTTTGATATATATGTACACCAGTGAAACCATCACCACAAATTAAGATAATAAACATATTCATCATACCCAAAAGTTTATTTAGTCCCTTTGTAATCCTTTCCTTCCTCCTGCTCCTAACCCACCATGTCCCTGTCCCAGGCAATGACTCATCTGCTTTCTGTCACTGTAGAATAGATGGCATTTTCTCACATTTCGTATAAATGGAACCATATAGTATACGCCATTTTTTAAAAATCTGGCTTCTCTCACTCAGCATAATTATATTAAGACTTATTCATGTTGTTGTGTATACCAATAGCTAATTTCTTTTTATTGCTGAGTAATACTCTTTTGTGTGATGTGCCACCATTTGTTTATTCATTCACCTGTTGTTTCCAGTTTGGAGCTATTATTGTGAGAGTCTATGGGAGTTCCAGTTCCTCCATATTTTCATTGACACTTGGCATGGTCATTTGTTTTTAACTTTAGCCATTTTAATCAGTGTGTAGTGATATATCATTATGGTCCTAATTTTCATTTCCTTGCTGGCAAATGGTGTTAAACATCTTGTCACATACTTATTTGTCATCCATAAATCTTTGAAGTGTCTATTCAAATCTTTTTCTCCTTTTTAAATGGATTATTTTCTTATTATTGAGTTTGAGAGGTCTTTATATATTCTGAATACAACTCCTTTTTCAGATATATGCTTTGCAAATATTTTCTCCCAGTCTGTGTCTTATGTTTTCATTTTCATAACTGTCTTTCAAAAATCAGAAGTTTTTAATTTTGATGAAGTCTAATTTATCACTTTGTTTTCTTTTACAGTTCAGTGCTGTGTCTAAAAAATCTTTGCCTAACCCAAGGTCACAAAGATTTTTTTCTCCTACCTAGGTCTATGGTTCAAGTTAATTTTTGCATAAGGTGGAAGGTACTGGATCAATGCACTTTTTTCTTGATGTGGATATCCAATTGTTGCAGAGGAACAAACACCTCTACGCAAATAAACTAGCAAAGACACTTTAAAAAATTTACACAATGGTGCTATATGGGCAGGTGATGGTGTCCTAGACCCCTGCATTCCCAGGATATGTATCAAGGGAACAGACACAGCACCTCCCAGCTGCATAGCCACTCAACAAACAGGGAAGGGTACAATATAAATGATGCATTGTTTGGGGTTTTTTTTCCCCTTGTCCTTCCCACTGCCTCCCCTTCCCATAACCATGAGAACAGCCGCTCCTTGTTTACCGCATCAGGGAGGAGATGTGAATGCAGAGTCACAAAATCTTGGGCCCATTATGAACTAGAAGAACCCTGTCATAAACCAAAGGTTTGGAGAGAAACCCATCCTAGGAGCAGGACTAAGGGAATTAAAACAGAAGTGATAAATGGAGAGCTATGTGGAAGAAAGGGTCTTCCTATGCTCTCATTGCTCACTCAATCCCAAAGACCTACCCACTCCGCAAGAGAAATGCTGAGAGCCTGTCCAGGACACAGGGGCTTGGATATTCAGCATCCTAGGGAGGAGAGGGAGTGGCCAATGGCCCCACCAGACTAACATGGCACTCAGGGACCGCAGGTGGGCCAAAGGGCCTGAGTGGGTCTAATGAGCGGGGGACCTGGGAGCACCCAATGGTGACCTGCATGGGATATAAGCAGGGTTCAGGTGGGGTACAGTGTATCTCAGCAGGTGCCTGTGTGGACAGGAGCCAACAGAGCCAGGGAGCGCCTTCCTCCACAGCTTAACACGATGGGCCTACCTGTAACCCAGATGGCACTTCTGCTACCCTAGTGAAAGAGGGGCTCAAACTGGAAATGAACAGAAGTAAAAGGAAATAAAGAAAGCTGCATTTTCCTACCCACGTGAGTTTGTGTTCGGATTGAGTCGTGCCCCATGCATATTTGAAGGAACATAAGCATTGGAGCAGGCTTCTTAAGTTTGTTTTTGTCTCCAATTCTTCTGACAGCTGGGGAGGCTGGTCCCTGCTTAGAGCAGCTCTCCCTCCCTCCCCCCATCTCCACTTCACAGCACTAATAATGATCATCATGACACACCAAATTTACATAATACACTTCTCAGAAGACACTCCATGAGGCTCTGTAGAAACTCATCTCCATGATTATTAAAATGTCTCTGCCAGGTGGGCCTGAAACAGAGGCAACTGAATCCTTGTGGCAGAGTTGGGAATCGGGATACAGGAAGGTGCAGTGCTTTCTCTCAAGTCACACAGTTTCCCACCCTGACACCAACAGCCTCAAATCTCAGCACATGGACCACAAGGCCGACTTGGGCTTTTGAGGGGCTCTGCTGAAGCTCTGGGGTTGGGCAGGAGAGAGATCCTCACTCATAAAGCGAAGAAGCCACAAAAGCTCCCAGAATAATGCATCCCCCATCCCAACAGCAAGATCATGTTGGAGGAGCAGGGAGCGGGCAGAGGATGGTGGCGAGGAAAAGAGTCCAGAATCAAATAAAAGAATCAACCTTACTTCTTTGACGTCCAAGGACTCATTTGTTTTGTTAACCCCATAAATACAGCCCAAGACTTCATATTAGTCAAGATCACCTGCTCCAGGGCTGTAATTAAATCTGCTTCTAAATAATGTTTTCCACACACTCTGTTGGACAGAATTTGCAGCAAGAGAAATCCATTTCTTTACATCTGCCCATTGTGGAGACAGAAGACCATAAAACCATAAACCATCCACTCGATATGATTAAGGGCAGTTTCTTTTCTGGCACAGAGAGCTCCTGATGATGGCATTACACTCTAGTGGGGGCTGAATAAAAGTGATTTGAGCAGGTTTACATCTCCCTGGAGAGGAAGAGTGCACTCATTTGCATTTATAAAGCATATTGAGAGTTCTGGCAGAAAGTTATGGTGGAAGCACAATTAAATATTTACCATCACTTCTGCTCTCAAACAGTGGCACGGGGACCAACCCAGCTGGAAGTGCGTGTGGTGTTGTCAGATCTGGGGATTCCTGCAGAGGACACGACTCTGGGACCCATGCTCAACACCCTCTGGGAGCACGTACTCAGCGCCCAAGGGGAGATCGCCGGGAAGGGCACACGCATGGTGGAGAGAGTGCTGGTGTTGGCAGACCAGGTCCCAAGTCCCATCTTCACTACCTAGAAGAGATATGACCTTGCTCGTGTCATACAACCTCCCCCGTCCCTCTGCCCTCCCTCTGTCTCTCTCTATCTCTCTCTCCATCTGTGCCCCTCATCTGCAGGATGGGCCTAGTGCTAACTAGTAGGCAGGATTACGGGGGGAGAAGATAAGGCTGAGTGAAATAAAACACTGTGAAACATGAGGTATTGCTATTACTATAACTTAAATCACTCTAAGCTTTAGTCTCTTTAGCTATGACAAGAATCTGATATGGTATATTCTATATGATATCGATAAAGTATCTTTAAGAATCTAATTATGTTACACATCTAATGATATTTCATCTGCTTTCTTCTTTGCATTGTTGTAAAGACCAAGGGAATAACACATGTTGGGGATACAACAATGCATATAAATTGATGTGTGCCCTAGAGAAATTCATGGTTTACTTGAGGAAAGGACAAGAAGCAAAGTCATAACTGGCACCCTATTCTGGCTGAGCCTATGAGAAAAAGACTGGAAAAAGGAACTGGAAAAATTCTTCTGTATGTGGGGAACAGCTGTGCCTGTCCCAACAAGGAGCATCAGAGAGATTCGCCCTGTGTGTAGGCAAAGGGAAATGCTTGAGGTTTCCTGGAAAGGGGTGGGCAGTGGTGAGGAGGGAAGAATGGAGTATCTCCCCCTGCCTCTTGGGACAGAGATGGGAGAGTGAGTCCTAAAAGCAACAGTGGGAGGGGCAAGAACCAGTTGAAGGGAATGAAGTAGGAGTCATCCCAAGCAATGGGAGAGTAAGAAAAACAGTGAGCAAAAGGAGAAGGGAGGCTGAGAAGGGAGATAGAAGGGATCTCTGGCAAGGGTTGGCTTGACTTGCAGGAACCTGGGAAGGATGAGATGCATAAGAAACCTGGCATAGAGCCAGGTACTGTGGTGTGCACCTGTAATCCCAGCTACTCAGGGGAGACTGAGGTGGGACATCTCTTGAACCCAGAGTTTGAGACCAACCTGAGCAACATAACGAGACCAACCTGAGCAACATAACAACAACAAAAAAAACCTGACAGAGAGATCCCATATTCCCAGGGAACACTTCCCTGTAGAGGCTTCAGTATGGAAACTCTCAGGGCATTCCCACCAACCAGTGGGGCCACCACCTGGGGGTCCGGATGGTGGGGCCAGGTCTGAGCCTCCTGTGAGGAAGAAGAGGCAGCTACTGCCTGGCCCTGCAGGCAGTTTCTGTTTCTATCTGGATTGGCACCTTTGGATATACTGACATTTGGGAAAAATTAGACACCCATCATGTTGAAAAGGAAATAAACCCTCTTTTTACAGCTCTTCCATGCTTTTTGGAGAGACATTAATCAGATATTCAGTTGAAATATTTACAGTGTCCTTCCATCATGGTAACAAAATACAACATATACTAACAGATGGAATAGCAGCTTCCAGGCCTTTTCCGAGCAGTGCCTTATGTGTATTTGATAAGGCAAGTCCACAGACCTTTCAAGCAGGACAGGGCTAGTGCCACCATACAGTCATTTCCCTGTGTTATTCTTCACAGCCCACAGAACTCTTTAAGCCTGAAAGCCACACTATGGAATAGCTCGAGAACAAAGCTGCTATTATGTAAATGCAAGCAGCCGAGAGTTGGTCCCACTGCACAAAGGACACACAGCAGCCCCAACTCCTTCCCTCTACCTCTGCAGAGGATCCTTTCAAGAGAGCTGCAAAGTGGTAAAAAGGGGTTCAGGTATGCATTCAACAAAGAATTTTTAGTAACTCCAATGGAGATGGGGGGAAGGGAGTGCTGTGCAAGCAGAGACGAACAGGGAACAGACAGACATCCCAGCCCTCAGGGAGCTTGCAGCTACACAGAAAACAGAAATTATTCCAATAACCATGCAAATAGATCTGCAAAGGCAGCCTCAGTGAATGGTAGGAGATGGACTCATAGGAACAATGTGAGCATGGAATAAAATGGCAGGTGTATGGAGCCTGGTAGGCAGCTGGAACTTCCTCCTTCTTTTCCCCAGCCCCTGGCTGTTGAAAGCACAGAGACCATCCCCGTCCCCTTCACATATTTGTGTATGAGCACACACACAGGCACATGCATACACACACACACACACACACCTGCCCTAAGACAGTCCATACTGGCAAGAGTGGGATATATTAAATAATAACCCCCAGTCCCAAATCCAGACTGCATTAGGTGCCAAGGGTGTGCGTGGCCGGGTCGTCTGCCTTCCCTAGGGGTCTCTGAGCTGTCCTCCGGACCTGGTCTGCACATGCTCTGCTGGCTGGGCAGGCCAGCCCTATTGGCATGGAACTCCTGTATGATGCCCACATGGCTCCTCAGGGTGTCTACTGCCCTTGACCCTCAGCCCTTGCAACAGGGGCCCAGCACTAAAGGTGTTTAAGCCCCAACTTCACACCATGTCCAGACCTCCTGCTGCCTGTACAGGCTGGTCTCCCTGTAATCTCATCCCTACCCGTCTGAATTGGCCTCATGTTGCCTGCTGGCTTTGGGTTTTGGAATGGGATTGGTTGATTGTAAACTGTTAAGGGCACCAGCCTGTCTTCTATCATGACCAGTGCCTGGGCCCAGCACAGCCACAGAAGTTCAAAGAGAACGTGTTCCAAGCAAACTTTCCACAAACCATCTCCCATGTGTCTCCCCCATCTAAATCTTCTCCCTCCGGCAATTCTCTTCTTCTTCACACCAAACCCTTCCAAACTTCCCTGGAGCCCAGCTGTGAAACTTCGGCAGCATTTAGTTTTGATTCCTTCCTCTACTTCAGTCTTTTACTCAATCATTAACCATATTCCAATGGTTCTTTTTTCCTTTACAGCATCTTTTTCAGATGTGTATTCCTTTTCATTCTCAGCACCCTATCTGACTCCAGGGCTTCATTCCTGCACATGAGGACCACAGCAATCACCTCGTAACTGATGTCTCATCCAGGAGGCCTCATCTGAGTTGCTCTTTATGCAGCTGGCGCCTTCATTGTCTGATAATGTAAATAGTTCAGCTTTTTAAAGAGTAATATGGCCACACTAAAGAAAGGCTTATAGAGTCTCAGGCCCTCTGACCACCTAATAACTTCACTCCCAAGAATTTGTCCAAAGAAAATAATTTCAGAAGTAAACAAAAAGCCCTATATCATGAAGCCGTTCATTGCATCATTATCTAAACTATGAGAAAAACCGGAACCAGCCCATCCATAGTGGAAGGAAGAGGTGCAGGATAGCACATTCACACGCCTGGAGTGTTATGAAGACAATGTAGCAGTGAGCAGAATGTGAGCAGTGAAAGAGAAAGCAGGAAGCAGAACTGTGTGAGCCAACAGATGCAACTCAGGAGACAGTGTTTCAACTGAGTGAAACAGCAACTACCTACAAAAACTAGGCAGCAAGATGGAACAGCTGCTGGGTGGGGGATGTTGGTTTACAGATGAGCTTCCTAATTATTACTATGCTGCTTTACACGACACAAATTCAGAAATAAAAATTTAACCAATTTTCAGAAAATGACTCTTTCATCACATCTCATTCCTCTACTTTATGATTTTCAAAGTCTCTCCACTAACTCTAAGATATGCCACAAATGCCTGGCCTTTAAGAGCTTTCTGATCTAAACCCACCTCTTCCAAATTGATCTTCAGTTCCCTAAATGAAGCCCTTCTTCCAGCACCCCATTTCTGCTCATGCTGTTCCTCTTGCCTGGACTGTCCTCCTCCTCCCCTCTACACACCTGAAAGACTCGACCTAGTCCTACTCATGGAGGTCTTCCTTCCACTACAGAACTCATACTGTTTGAATGGTTGGTTTTCGTTATCACTTTATATATCTGAGTATATTCGAAGTACCTTCAGAGCACAGAGCTGTGACTTCTGTCCCACAGAGCTTGGTCAGATGCCCTCATACAATATAAACGTTCAATAAACCCTGAAGATCTGGGTTCAAACCCCAGCTCCACAACTGATGAGCAAATCAACTCAGGCTGAATGCCAAAACTCTAATGTACAACACAGGTAGAGGCTTTCCCTCTTGCTTCCTGCCCTGAGTCAACAGAGACATGCCCATAAAGATGCTCTGTTTTTTCTTAAGAACACTCATTTGACTTAAATTTATTTATTGTCTTTGCCAGTGTAAAATGCTAGGCAAATGGAAGCTCTTATTGTATAAGTCTCCACTGGTTGATGTGTGGTAATGGCCAGTGAGGAAGAGAAGAAACAAGCCTGAGGAAACTGAAGGTGCCAATCCAACCCATCTGCTGAATGACTGACCGACTGAATGAGTCTGAACAGGCATTTAAATTATAAAACAAACTGTGAAATTTGCTCTTTTAAAGGACATACAGATCAGTATAGTCCTCCCCACTACGTCCTCCTCCTTCTGTTTCTTTTATGTTCCAAGGTGCAATTAATTATGGTAACTAGAAAGAAGCCACACAGCTTAGATGGGTCACAGCATAGAAAGGTGCCTGAAGGAGTTGGGACAGGCCCTAGATTAGGTCTTGGTTCACACGTGGCATAGCCCATGAAAAAGCGGGAAGGCCCAGAGCCATTTCTCTCTCTCCAGGGCTCTTCCAAGGTAGACTTCCAGAGAAGCAGACCAGAGCATGGGGATATGGGAAGGTCTGTTCAATGTACAGAGCTGTGTAAGTCTGGGAATCAGCTTAAGAAGGGCTACCCTACCTGCCCAGCCCAGCTTGGCACTTGGTACATGGCTTTTGATGGTCGTTCTCCTCTAGGGTTCAGAGGGTTTCTTCTGGCTCTTAGTTCTTAGGGTGGTATCTGAGAAACACAACAAGAAACTATAGGGGACCTCTAGATCTACGATGGACTTTCTGCCTCTGGAATCCTCAGGTCCGGCATGGTCTTACAGTGGCTTAGTAGTGTGTATGCTTGTACTATGTGAGTGCTTTTCACTAATAAAATATGGAACTTACTTTAGAAGCTGTATTAGTTTCTTAGGACTGCTGTAACAGCACCACAACCTCAGTGGCTTAAAACAACAGAGGTGTTCAGAAGGTTAAAAATCCCAAATCAAGATGGTATTGAGAGGTGACAGTGTGCTGGCAGCCCTTGCAGCCCTTGCTCGCTCTCAGTGCATCCTCGGCCTCAGCGCCCATTCTGGCTGTGCTTGAGGAGCCCTTCAGCCCACCGCTGCACCGTGGGAGCCCTTCTCTGGGCTGGCCGAGGCCGGAGCCGGATCCCTCAGCTTGCGGGGAGGTGTGGAGGGAGAGGCATGGGTGGGAACCAGGGCAGTGTGCGGCTCTTGTGGGCCAGCGCCAGTTCCGGGTGGGCGTGGGCTCAGCAGGCCCCACACTCAGAGCTGCCGGCTGGCCCCACCGGCCCCAGGCAGTGCGGGGCTTAGCACCTGGGCCAGCAGCTGCGGAGGGTACGCTGGGTCCCCCAGCAGTACCGGCCCACCGGCGCTGCACTCGATTTCTCGCCAGGCCTTAGCTGCCTCTGCTCGGGGCAAGGCTCGGGACCTGCAGCCTGCCATGCCTGAGCCTCCCCACCCCACCCCGCCATGGGCTCCTGCACGGCCTGAGCCTCCCCAACGAGCACTGCCCCCTGCTCCATGGCGCCCAGTCCCATCGACCACCCAAGGGCTGAGGAGTGAGGGCGCACAGCGTGGGACTGGCAGGCAGCTCCACCTGTGGCCCTAGTGCAGGATCCACTGGATGAAACCAGCTGGGCTCCTGAGTCTAGTGGGGACTTGGAGAACCTTTATGTCTAGCTAAGGGATTGTAAATACACCAATCAGCACTCTGTATCTAGCTCAAGGTTTGTAAACACACCAATCAGCACCCTGTGTCTAGCTCAGTGTTTGTAAATACACCAATCAGCACTCTGTATCTAGCTAATCTAGTGGGGACTTGGAGAACGTTTGTGTCTAGCTCAGGGATTGTAAACGCACCAATCAGCACCCTGTCAAAATGCACCAATCAGCTCTCTGTAAAACAGACCAATCGACTCTCTGTAAAATGGACCAATCAGCAGGATGTGGGTGGGGCCAGATAAGAGAATAAAAGCAGGCTGCCCCAGCCAGCAGTGGCAACCTGCTCGGGTCCACTTCCAGCCTGTGGAAGCTTATTTCTTTCGCTCTTTGCAATAAATCTTGCTGCTGCTTATTGTTTGGGTCCACAATGCCTTTATGAGCAGTAACACTCACTGCGAAGGTCTGCAGCTTCACTCATGAAGCCATTGAGACCATGAACCCACCGGGAGGAACGAACAACTCCAGACACGCTGCCTTAAGAGCTGTAATCCTCACCGCAAAGGTCTGCAGCTTCACTCCTGAGCCAGCGAGACCACAAACCCACCAGAAGGAAAAAACTCCGAACACATCCGAACATCAGAAGGAACAAACTCCGGACATGCCGCCTTTAAGAACTGTAACACTCACTGCAAGGGTCCATGGCTTCATTCTTGAAGTCAGTGAGACCAAGAACCCACCAATTCCAGACACAGGATCAGGGTCATACTTCCTCTGAACCTATCGGGGAGGATCTTTCCTGGCCACTTCTTGCTTCTGGTGGTTTGCCTGGGATCTCTGGTATTCCTTGGCTTGCAGCTGCCAACTCCAATCTGCCTACCTCGTTGCATGCTGCTCTCCCTGTCTCTCTCTGCCTTTATGTGGCATGACTATTTTATAAGGACACCAGTCATATTGGATGAGGGGTCTGTCGTACTGCAGTATGACTTCGTCTTAACTGTTTACGTCTACATTAACCCCGTTTCCAAATAAGGCTGCATTGTGAGGTACTGAGGGTCAGGACCTCAACATATCTTTTTTGTGAGGGACAGAATTCAACTGATTACAAGAGGGTTAGGATACTGGGAAATAGGGCTGTTGGATTTCCTCCAACAAATACTAGGTCCTGTGCTGGAAGCTTGGGGGACACAGACACAAGGAAGGCCAGGTGCTTCCTCCAAAGATATCCATTCTAGCAGGTGAGTGATGGTTTCTATTTGCTCCTCAAGGCCCACTGTCTACCCTTCTCTTCCCTGTCCTGGGCAAAGAGGGGCATCCACTGGATCCCTTTACCAGCAGGAGCCTATAGGACATGGGGAGTGAGATGCTCCTGCCTTTTGACAGGGAGAGGCTGGTGGCCCCTCCTATAGCTGTAGCCCTTGCCTAGTTCTGGGAAGATGGCTCCCTCCCCATGTCCTTCAAACCTAAGGGTGGTAAAAGCCCCCTGCTGCTGCTAGTCCCTGAGTGCTTTGTCATTCTTGTTGCCTGTCTTTAACTCTGTGAACCTTTGTAAACAGACCTTCATTAATCTCCCCTCAATCACCTCTTTCTACTGTGCCATCTGTTTCTGCCAGACCCCTGATGATGCTCAGGGCTTAAATTAGCCCATGGAAGGCAGCCCCCATATCTCCAACAACCCTCCCCCCAGAGTCCAGTAGTGCCCCACACAAGGAGGCAGCTACATGCCAGTGTGGCCAAGTCCTGAACACACTGGACTTGGATCTGATAGCCTTGGGTGTGAGTTTCAGCTTTATTGCTGTCTGGTTGTGAGACCTTGAGCAAATTACTCAGACATCTAAGGCTCATGTTCAGCCATCCACTAAATGAGGGTAATAATGTTCACTTCACAAGGCATTTGTGGGAAGTCAGTAAAATATTATTTACCAAGCACCTATTGCAGCCTCTGACAAGTGGTAGTTGGTCTGCAAAGTGCAGTCATTGTTATGTTTCCATGTTTGGTCCTGATGTGGGGAGTAGAACCTCTCACAAACCCAAGTCTCTTAGCTACATCCTTTGAGACTGGGCTGGCCACTGAGTCTCCAATCCTACTGTTCACTCTGAAGGGTGGACCTTGGTTCCACTGGGCCCTGAAAGCCTGGCTCCAAACCCATCCTTCAGCTTCAGTTCATTGAGAAACCCAACTTAGCCATCCAGTCACATTCTCTACAGCCAACTCCTGCACAACCACAGATGTGGGCTCTCGGTGCAGCCTCCACCTCCCCACATACACCATGCATGAGGGCATCTGGGATGGGCTTCTCTCTGGCTAGAGGCCACCCTGTGTGGCCCCAACTGGGTCTAAAGCAATGTAGGTCACCAAGGAGCCCAAATAGTTATACCATCACTGACCGCCACCAATATACACTGAGACATAGAACTGCACTGGGTGTTTTTGAAGAGCCTTTCTCTCCATGCCTGGCACACATGCAGAACACAGGAGACTGGTGTTGAAGGGGCTCTAGCCACTGACTCCTCTGCTCTGGATGAACAGAGCCACATTCCAAACACAGTGCTCCCAGCATTGCCCTCCTCGCACTCTGCCCTCGACCGCTTGATGGAAGTGGGCTCTCCAGCCCTGGTACTGGTTGGTGGCTTGGGGGTTAGGGACCCCGGCCATAGAGTGTTTCCTCTTGGGAAGCAATCAAAAACTTAAGACAATAGTCTTTCCTCGCATCCACAGCACTTGGGAAGGGGGTGAGAAAGCAGCTGTATTATCCCTTTGAGTTTTCCCAAAGTCAGGGATGGTGCTTCAGAACAGGGGCAGCAGCAACCTCCCAGATAACATGCTGCTCATCTCCCTGATGTGTCGGACCTGGCAGGTTTGTTCTTTAGAGTAAAATGATTTTGATGGTATTCTTGCCTGACGTTAGATGGAAGTTCAGCGCTGGGCCTGCTCTCAGGAGACCGTTCTCATGAAAGGCTGGTGGCCAGGACTCTGAGCTCCCCGCTCACCCCTCCCATGCCCCTGCAGCCTCCACTACCTCTGTGTGCTCCCCACCACTGAGGGTGTTCTGGGCCTCCCTCGCTTTGGCCTCCCCACTCTTAGCACAACTTCCATCTCCATATGGTTCACTGATGGGCGGGGGCAACTATGGATGCAAGGACTGACGCTGCTCTCCAATAATGGTGAAGTCCTGAGCCAGTGAGACAAACACGGGAATGAGGAAAATGGAAAACCAAAAAGCCTTTCATTTGGGATACCAAAGTCCCAAATAGCCACAGTCCTTTGCCTTATTTTCCTTCTATCTCAGCTCCTTTTTCCATTCTGATATTAGGAAATGTCAGATTCCTCCAAATCCTAAAAGATGGCCAGACACCCTTTCATGCCCACAGGTGCCCTTTCCTATGTCTGCAAATATGCCACAGTCAGATAACCAAGAAGAAAACTGGGTCTTACCACCATGGCTGGGGATGCCAAGACCTCTCCAGCATCAAACATCTGTAGGCGGGAGCCAAAATCGCCAGACCATGTCAGTGGGCACAGACAGGCAGGCCTCAGAGGCTGCCCTCTGGCCCAGGCGTGGTGCTGGGCAGCCCCACCCACTCCCAGGCCATCAGGCATCAGGGGGCATTTAATCAGACCTGTAGGCAGTCTTCTATCCAAGCCTCACCTTCTCCTGACTCAGATTCCTTCCTGACACAGAGCATACCCTTCTGCCAATCCAGCAGCAAAGAGAGAGAGGCAGAGGCCAGGAGAGGAAAGAGAGCCACACAGGCATGCTGGGGTCCAGAAACAGCCTTTAAATCAATGTCCCAGCATGCTGATGGTGCACGCCTGGCCAGAAGCTCACTGCTACTCAGTGCTACACCTATTTGCATTTTTGTGGTGAGAGTCAAAGACCTATTAAAATTTAGGAGCCTGCCATTTTCCAGTCTTCCAGCACCATGAATTCTAAGGGAGATTAAATCTGTTTGCCCCAGCAACTCTGACAGACCAATGAGTTTGCACCAATGGCACACGGGTAAGAACCGTGCATAATAAACCTGCTGCCTCCTGCTCTTTGTGGGCGAGATGAGAGAAGGCCTCTCACTTCATGGGGATGCAGGCACCCAGGGGGCATCAATCACCCTGGAGAAGAGCGGGGAGGAGAGCCTGCACGCCCATGCAAAATGACTCTCTGCAGCCCTAATGAAGGCCGGCGATGGATGGTGGCCCAGGCTCGTTAATCAGAAGGAATACACTGCCATCTGCCTCTCCCTGCCAGGCCCTCCTGGGCCCTCAGTCCTGATTGATCTGTGGCACAGTAATTCTCAGATGGCACAGGCACTGAGCTGTGCCCTTAGGGCCTCTGCATGCACTGGCAGCAGCTCCGGAGAACCAGGAGCCCTGGGTGGGATGGCTGTGGGGGGCTTGGGGATGTGCCAGTGAGGGGCAACCAGTCAGGGAAGGAAAGAGTGGGGGCTGGCCCAGAGGCTCTCAAGTTCTCCTGGACACATCCCAGACCAGACTGGTGCTGCTGAGGCTCCAAAGGCTGCGCCACCATGCAGCTACCCCCAGGAGGCTGACACCAGCTGCTGCCATCCTCTTCCAAATATTCGCCATTCTTAGTGTTGCCATCCAGCGGCTGCTGCTCCATGGGTACCACTCCCCTCACATACAGTCTTCATAGCCTACTTCACTGCCACCTCTCCAGTTCAAGACCTCAGCCACCCCTCTTCAGAGAGCCGGGCTGGCCTACTGCAGTCCCCAGACTCCTACCCAGGAGTCTTCCCTCAGACAGAAGCTGACTGCATCATACCCTGACTCCACCCCACCAAATCCCTCCAGCCCTCTAAAACCCCACCATCATCCCTCTCGACCCTCTGGGAAGTTTGCCTAACTGCCCAGCCTTGGCTCTCCTCCTCCCCGGAAGATGTAGCCCACCTTGCACAAACAGCCCTAGCCCAGCTCTTCATGGCTTGCATTCTGTGCTGCCTTTTCTGTGGTTTCCTGCTCCATTTCCCTGCAGGCTCTGAGAGAACAGTGCCAGGATCTTCACTCTCACCCATGGGCTGCCACACCTTGCAGAGTACCTTGCACTCTGAGATGCCCTGTCCACTGCATCCACTGATGGCCAATGAGCCTTTCCTGCTGCATGATCCAAGCCCAGGAGTTCAAAGGCTGCAGGATGCAAGGTGGAAGCCTGGTCCGTTTTCCTCCAGGTGGCCTCCCCGATAACTTAAGCCACTGACTCTGTCCCATTCCTGAACTCTGCACAGTCTCACCATTCAGTGCAGGTCTCAATCACTCCACTTTTTATCCATCTCGCCCTGTTCCACGGGATTGATTGTGAAGTGCTTGCAACAGCTTTTCTTTCCCAGTTCTCACCCTGTCCTGTTGTACCACACGACCGCTGTCAACTGCACAGGAAGTCAAGGGGAGGATGGTGCTGGAATCAATGGACCACCAAGGGCCGACCCATGAGAGGAGCCTAATGAGAGTATGGCACACTCTTGGCTGTGAGATCATAGTTCTGACCTCCTCTAGCTGTGCAGTTGCCAGGGGTCAATGGGAAGATGCCCAAGGCCCCTCCAGTGCTACCCCTCTGACTCCACAGATGCTCCCAACTGCAGGAATGAATCTTTTGCCGTTCTACCCCTTCTTGTCAGGGAATGCATGTCCAGCCCTGCCTGTCACTCATGCTCCTATGTCCTCTGTTATCACCAAGATATCTGGAGAGTACTCTGGGAAGACTTCTATTTGTGTTTCCCAATCAATAGCATTGACTGGCTCCTGGCATCCAGCATGTCCTGAGATCCGAAATATTCACAATGCCATAAATATCCTCCTCACCAGCCTCACAGAGCTCTTGCAGTGAATGCCTCTGTGCATAAATGTCTTTGGAGGAATTTGAAGGTCAAGGCAGAGCTCCCATGCTGGCCTTAGAGGTGTCCTGGTTTTCCACAGTGGGGGGCAAACAGGCATGATGGCCTTAGAGTCCCTCCTGCCCTCCTACTCTGCTGTAAGCATTTGGTCTACCCATTATAGGAGGAAGGGAGGGCAAGGAGGGGTCCTGGGCCTCAAACCTCCCAGGGCCAGAGCAGTCACACTCAAAAAGGCTCCAAAGGCTTAGGGCCTTTGGACTTGCAGCCTTAGGGACTAGATAACTTCCACATCACAACCCAGATGCCCCAGGCCTAAGGATGGCACTCTTAGATACACTGCAGACATTTTATGGAATCATTCCCTTAGCAGCTAAACTGAGATTGAAGAGAGGCCTTACATACTCGTTTGTTGGAGGGAATGGACTAGGAGGCAGCCAACCACACTGTGTGGGGCTGGACCTCTCTCTTCTCGATCTTCCTGGGGTTGGCTGATCACTCTAGGCCCTTTTGGACTGAAGTCTCAGACTTGCACCTGAGTGGAAATTGAAGTGCTGATCCTGGTCTCCTAACGTTGGGCAGTCGGGGGCAATCTGGAAGTCACCTCTTCCTCTTGTAATGCTGGAAGCTCACGGAGAGAGTCATTTGTCCACTTGGCTTTGAATTCTCCCTGTGGAGGTGGGGGTGAAGGTTTCCTTGAGGGGCTGTGGTCTCAAGACTCCCCATCCTTTTCCTGAGGCCAAAAGAGCAGACTTCAGGAAAAATGACACCAGTGGTTCTCTTCCTTCTGAACTGAGAAAAGACCAAGGTGAGTAGCTTCAGGATCTGGAGCTTTTGTCTGTTCTGTGTCTTTCAGCTTGGACATGATGGGGTCCAGATTTCATCTGTTCATTCATAGCACTGCCTGCTATCAAAATGTAGTGGAAGATGGGCCCTAAGTCTGGGCCTGGCTCTCATTTCAGAACCTCTCAAGGCTTGAAAAGCTTCGGAGGCATGGTGCGCTCCTCCACCCCAAGCTTGAGCCTTGGCCACAGCACCCTCCCCAGGTGGTCACGCAGTCTCCGCTTGCTCACCTCCAAAGATGAGGCACTTACTACTTTCCCAGGGAGACATTTTCTTGTTAGCTGGTTCCAACTTTCAGAAGGCTGGCTCCTTGGGATTCCCTTCCCTTGGCCCTTGTTGTGTTCCTGAAAGGCCCCCCACAGAATCAACTACTCTCCTTTCTCCATGGCAGCCCTTCAGATTATGAGAGGCCAGGACCTCCTGAGCCTTCTGTTTCCTAGCCATCACACTCTTGGGTCCATCAGCTTTTCTTCCAGCCCCCACCACCTTGTGTGTACTGTTCTCTGATGGGCCAGCACCCATTGCTGAGCTCTGTATGCTCCACGGGGTCTGATCAGCCCAGGGAAAAAGTGGGCTGTCACCTTCCTGGTGGGCACATCCTACCTCTGTTGATGGATTCCAGGACCACAACAACTGTCTGAGGAGCCCCATGGCACCATCAGGCTCACTTCATTTCTCTATCTGTTCCCTTATGAATTCCACTGAGCATCCTATAGTCTCTCCAGGAGAAACGTGGCTCTGCAGAATCCATGTGCAGGACCTGAAGGACTCTGACAAGAAGCTCCTCTTCCATGCTGTAGGTGCCCTTCCTCATTGCCCTCACCTTCCTCCTCCTCCCCCTCCTCACCTCTCTTTCCTTCTCCCTCCTCACGCCTTCTCCCTCCTTGTTTCCCACTCTCTCCTTTCTCCTCCTTCTTTGTGCTGTTGTTGCTGCTTAACAGGGTGCTTCTGGGATGAATAGTGTTTGCAGCTCTGGCCAGGAATATATCAGGCCTTTCCCAGCCCTGCCCCTGTCCTCACCACGCTGGTGGAGCTCTGTGGAGAGTTGGGCCAGACAATGGGCCAGTGGGTTCACTTGGGAACTCACAAAAGCCCCATTGCCCTCCACACAGCGCAGAGTGACAGGCACAGGGAACAAATCCCCTTCCCTGCAGGCTGCCCGGGTAGGATACTATGGGGGCACAGGGCCTCTGGAAGCATGGCTGGAGGTCTGGGCCCTGGGCCCAAGACAGCCTATGGAGACGGCCAGCCCCTCTATCACTCAGAACTCACAGAGCTGCAGAGTCACAGAGGCTTGGCATGGCCCCAGCCCTCGCGTTTGTTGGGAATATTAGCACCTCCATGCCGACACACTGAAGCCTCTAGATGCATACGCAGAAGGCCCCACACCATGCGTTTGCGGTCTGAGAGAAGAGGGTTTGCAAAAAGGAAGATAAGATACACAGCTTACTGCACTGCAGTGTGGGCTTTCTAAGGGCAGGAACTATTCCCAGGCAAGGGCTGGACACAAAGCACAAGCCCATCAGTGACTGAATCAGTGAGGGAAGAAGATGGAAATGAGACCCTAGCCTGGCTACCAGCTGTGGTGTGCAGCGCCTCAAAGGAGGAAGCTTGGAAATTTCTATTCTCTAACCCTGCACTAGGAGGACTCTGGATTTAAGAGCAGGAGCATGTTGGAGGCCTGGAGAGGGGAGGCCACATTCTAGCAGGCTGGAGAGGGGAGTACATGTGGGGCAAACACAGGCATAGACAATTATCCCTCACCTCCGAAATGCAATCAATCAATGACATCTACTGTGGGCATGGCCCAAGACTTTACTGAATTTTTAAATTGAGTAATACAGCCAAGTTCTACTCTTTCTCATAAGACGTCTATTCTCTTTTTCTTTATTAAGATTTCCATCACCAGTGCTGGCTGGCTTTCTTGGTGGGGAGGGGGCAGGCAGGGGGGTCAGTCACTTTTCCCCCACTTCATGGGAGTTAATCTAATGTATGTAATGCAATGATGATAACTGGCAAACAGCAAAGCACTTGCATCCCTCCTGGCTGGTACCTTAGTGTCCATGGGTCAAATTTGCATCTCAGCAAAATGACACGGAACTTCACTCTACAGCATTCAAATCTCAGTGTTAAATCTGGTAATGGCCAGAGACAACTAAGCTGTGTTTTCTTTATGTTTCACCAAGCACTTTGGGCCCACCTGCCCTTCCTTTAGAAAAATGATGCAAAGCTTTGTCTACCAGCAGAAGAAAATACATAGCTACTTCCTTTAGTGGACTCTTACCTAGCAGCCATGGTGCAACTAAGACAGCACTGGAGTTGAAGTCAAAAGACAAAAGTTCCAATCTAAGCTGTGTGGATAATGGCAATGTGGCACTGGGTAACCCACACAACCTCTCTGAGCCCCAGATTTCTCATCAGTAGCATGGGTGCAATATACCTGTTTCCCAAGTTAATTTGAAGATCGAATGAAGTGCTTTTTGTGAAGTGTTTAGCACTCCACCTGGCCCGTAATAATCACTTATCAGTGCTAACTATTATTATTTCTAAACAGTTGGATTCAGATATATGCCTTTTATAAATAGCATTTGTCTAGCCATTAGAGTTTATAAACTATTTTCACAGGCATTATCTTATCTTAGAAGACCATTAAGAGACAGGCATTGGCCCTACTGTTTGAGATCTCATTACACAAACTGAACACAACACCATCAGTTGAATGGTGGCTCAACTCCCTAGACCTCTGGGGTGATAGCATCTGGGCTGCAAAGCAGCACAGGTCTAGGTAAAGTCCTCCAGCCCAACCCAGGAGCACATTGTCCAAGAGGGCCTTGGTTTACCACTGACCCACTGCCTGCTCTGATAAGTGTTATGATGATCTACCCTGGCGGCTGGCAAACTTCATCTTTTAGGCTTTGGGAGCCATAAGATCTCTGTTGCAACTACTCAATTCTGCCATTGCCATTACCTCATGTAAGCAAACTATAGGCTGGATTTGGCCCATGATATATAATTTTCCCACCACTAGATAGTGAAGGGTTGTGGCCTGGACAAACATGCTAGAAGAATTTGATCAGTGATATATAAAACTTGTCTTTTCATGTTTGATCAATTCATTCATTATTTTATTGTACAATTAAAAGAAAAAACTCTTACAGCTATCAGCATACCTATAAACTTCCACAAAAGTTTGTGTGACATCTAGAATACCAGAAAATCACCAGCTGGAACCCAGAGGATACTCAATGAATAAAAATTAAATTAAATTAAATTTATATCACTAAGTCATCTAAATAGAGTGTACCTACAGAAGATGACTGGCCTAATTCTGATCTATGATGCTATCCCCTCGGGCTAAGTGTTTTCAACAAAATTCAAAAGGGAATTTGAATCCTTCCAAAGGGGTATAAAGGGAAACAGAATAAACATGGGGAACACAGGCCTCATTTGCCATTAATGAATTTGCAGAGGAACGTGTATAATTAGTGTGTTTGTCAGCTGGGGTTCTGTGGACTTGGCACATCAATGGGATCGCATCACCATGGGAGGGCTCAGAAGGGCCATGGGCCCTGGGCTCTCGGAAGAGTCTCCTCTGATCTTATGGAAACCACCAATCAGAGGCATGATAAAGGAGATCAGTCAAGAGAAAATTCAATGCTGCAAAACCAGGTGGCAGAGGAGTGAAGCTAGCAGATGGGCAAAGGGGGCTTCAGAAGGGAAGCCAACAGCAAGATGCTCAATCAAAACAGGCCAAGGACTGCCTGGGAATCATGGGGAAACGGCAAGGCTCTGTCTGGCTTTCACAGCTTAGAGGGCAGTTGGGAGGAAATGTCCACAGCAAGGCTCCTAGTCACCACCAAGAGGAAACATAAGCCAAGAGTCAGTCCAGGTTTGGCCAGACCTCAGCACAGGAAAAGAGGAGGCCAGAAGTGTGGTGTACTCCACAGGCCACACTGACTGGCCCCTGTAAAACCACCTCACCACCTGCTGCCTTTGCTCTTCCTCTTTTCTTTAGGCTTCCAATCCATTGCACCTTTTCCCAGCAGGTGGTCCCTACAGATGTGCTGGGCTGATGGATAAACCACATGTGCTTCCCAAAGCAGAATGCTTGCCCTGCCCCCTGGTTGGCAATGCTGGGCAGTCAGTAATGCCAGGAATGACAAGAGAAATGCCTGACATGTGGAAAGTGACAAGAGAAATGTGTGGAAGATGTGGCGGGGAGTGGCTGCAGTGCGCAGACTCCACGATCAGTTTGGTAGGTCAGCAGCATGTGCAAACTCACTGAGATAATGTGTCGGCTTCAGAGAGAGGCTCCTGGGGCCCCCTCAGCCAGCACTTTGGATAGCTCCAAAGAGGAAAGTGGAGGAAGGCTGATCCCCAGTGTCTATCCAACCTTCTCCACCTGCAACTTACAAGAGTATTCTAAAGAAACACTGCACTGGAGGTGGGTACTGATGCAGCTATTGGGGAGTGAAGCAGGACCCTCACCCACAGCCACCACCACTCCCACATGTCCTCAGGGGCTGACTCATGGTGACCAATGCTGTGGAATCATGCCCCATTACTTTTGTTTTACAGTTTCAGCTCCTGTAGAGATCATTTGTCTCTCCAAGTGCAGTCCTGTGACTGGGCACTCTGCCACCTGGTGCAAAGCCCGCTCCCCTAAAAGGCCCCGGTTAAAGCAGAGAAGTAAAAGAGCTAGGCATAGCAGACCCAAACAAGAACATTTTGTCAAAAACAGATCTCTTTCACCAACTAAGCTTGAACAAATTGTATAAACACTATATTTAGACACTTCGAAGGAATGTTTAAAGTTTGTGTTTCCTAAATGACAGTCAGATGTCTTCCCTGACTATCTGTGATCAGCTGTAGAATTCACTTCCCCATCCCATACTCGGGATCTCCAAGAGACTAGCTACTCAGCGTGTGTGCCAAAATCTCTCAGCCATAGCCCCTGGGTGAGGAGGTATTTCTCCCAGCTATGAACTTTTTCCCATGCAGAATCAAACCATCAGCTGGCTCAGCAAGTGTAAAGCCCCAGCAACTGTGGGTTGTTGCTTCTGAGAAATGTCCACCCCCATGGTGCTTACCTGCCATCCCCCACCACAGACCACAGACGCGCTGGCCCAGGCTGACACCCACTCGCAGGCACCCCTCCACCACCCTAGCAGCTGCCTGCTTTCACACGCTGCTGCAGAGATGAAAGCGACTATGTCCCTTAAACAGAAGAGAATATTTTGAACAGAGAATTAACAGCAAATTAAACTGGTTTCACTGTACTCATTCATGCACAAAATTAGTGTGGGAGTTAAACCAAGAAAAACCAAACAGGCGATGTGTTGCGATAATCAGAGGGCAGAATCCAGCCTCAGAAAGAAATGATCACTCAGAGGAGGAAAGCCCGGGAGCTACGGGCTCCTAATGGGGCAAGAGTGCTACCTCTTCTCCCACCTGGAGCCAGCCTCCTTTTCCAGAGCTGGGGGATCCAAAAGGGCTTGGAGATCTCCTAGGCCAGCAGCAGACAGCCCCATGACAGGTAGACACACCCTCCTGAAAAGGCCCCCAGTGCTTGCCTGCTCTACTCCCTGGGCAGCTGCTTGCACTGCCGCTGCACAATCAATGAAAAACATTACAGAAACAACCAATTAGGGCCCGAAATGCCTTCAGGCTTTTTCCTTCATGGGCACATCTGGCTGTGGTGGGGTCACAGTGAAACTCCTCTCCTGTGAATTCATTGGGACCCAGAATTAGCAACAATGGAATAATAACCAGCTTTAGAACAGCAAGCAATTTTTAATAACTTCACAAATCTTTCCTTCCAACTCTGCCTGGTTAATCTATTACCTAATTCTTACCTTTGGTAGAATTCTAACCTTTGGTCCCTCCATTTACCATGGCCCCATCATTCCCATCCCTAAAATAAAACCTGGTCCAGGCGCACACAGTCCAGGCTGGGTGGAAGGGAAGTGTACATAAGTGGACAGTGAAAGGACCCCAAACTTCCAGCCCCAAGGACCTTCTGAGAAGGAGATTCTCAGAAAGGGCAGCAGCGATCCCAAGCAAATTCATTTTAATGACAAATGATGCCGCTAAAAGTGCCGGTGCTCACTGTGCACGTCAGCACATCCCAGGCCTTGAGGCAAGCTGAGGCTTCTCTCCTGGGCACACTGCTGAAGAGGCCAGAGAGGTTGGATGTGAAGTGTCAGCCTCTCTCATTCCATACACTCACCCTTGTTTTGCCAGCACCAGTAGGAGCTACCCTAAAGCTTCAGGGGATGCCTGGAATACAGGAGCCCAGACTGCAGCCCTGAGCAGGCTCTCAGAGCCCTGCTCCTTCCAGTGACCTCCAGATAAGCTCTTTGTTGTCCCCAGCTTGGCACGGAGCCACCCAGAGCTCCAAGTGGAGTGCCCGCACTTTTATTTCTATTTATTTTTAATACATCAAATAAGATGAGAGAAACATAAGTTTTAGTAATACCGAATATACAAATGGGACCTAGTACCCTCAACTTGGGCCATAGTCAGGACCATGTGTCCTGAAAAGCCTGCAAGGGCAACCTGCAGAAGGGTGGCCAGGATGCCCTAACTCCATGTTCATTATCAGCATGGAATATTGCAATTTACAGATGCCTGGTGAAGAGCATTTCCAGGCCACATTTTCTAGTTTAGACTAAACTAATCCTTATAGAGATGGAATAAGTGGCTTTCAAAGATTCCTGCAAAAGATACTCAAGTCAAACCACTCTGATACCATAAAGCATAAATAAAGCCCAAGAGCCTGAGGCTGCTGACACTCACCCTACTCCCAGTAAAAGCTCTTCATCAGCCACACGAAGAGCTAAAAACTTGGATAATCTAATCAGATATGACAAGAAATTGGCAAAAATATCAAATAATCAAGAAGGCTATATGAAATACTGTTATACATCCACTATTGTTAATGATGAACCTTACCCTGAGTGTCTATTCTGCCTGCTGTACCAGCTAATGAGATTAAGAAGCCATTTTAATCATAGCAAGATCTGTTAAAACATTGTTTATTTCATCTTTATCTGATTTTTAAATAATTTCCTTTTATTGCATATATTAAAATGCACAAAATACATTAGCACAGTAGCACATGCACACATTCACTATATACATAAATATAAAAGTCTTGGGGCTGATGCTTGGTCTGGGATCCTGGAGTTTTGGAGACCACTTCCCATCTCAGTGGGTGGCACCTTCCTCCTGCCAGTGACTCAAGCCAAAAACCTGTACACCCTCCTGGACTCCTGGCTCCCCTCTCTCATCCACTTTGTCTATCACTTCTCTGTGCTTCCTCTCTGAATACCTCCCAATAATTCCATCTATCTCTATATCCACTGACATTGCCCCCATACAGCCACAGCCCCCTCTCTCCTAGGCATCTGCTTCAGCCCCTAACTACTGTCTCGCCCCCTTTCTTGCACCTCCCAAATTCACTTGTCATCTCACAGACAGGTCAGGCTTCTATAAATGCAAATTTGATTATATCTGTCCCTTATGCAAAAGCTTTCAATAGATGCCCATGGATCTCAGAGAAAAGTCCAAGCTCCCTTTCTCTCCTCCTCCACATTGTCATTGTCATCAGCATCACAAATAACAAGTATTGCTTCTTTCCTGTTGGCCAGACACTGGTGCTGAATATGTCGCATCCACTCTTTTAACATCCACAACCCCTTTAAGAGGTAGTTACAGGTACCGCGTTCACTTTACAGAGGAAGATACAGAGGCTGAGGGAGTAGTCCACATTTCTACAGCTTTGCTCTGTCTCTGCCTCCTGCAGTTCTCCCTGGCCACCCACACAGCTCCCCAGAATTGCCCTCAGTTCCACCCCCATCCTCTCTCACGCCCAAGCTGCACCCATGGCTTCCTTTGCCTTGAACACCACCATTCCTTTCCCCTGGATGGCTCTTCTTGCCCTGCTGGCTGTAGCTTAGAGGCTGCACTCAGTGAGGAGCCTTTCCCATATGGAACACCAGTGGCTGCCAAGCCAGCAGGTGAGAAGCCTGTGGGGAAACCAAATTGGGCCCAAACCTGCCCAAGCCTCCAGGTATAACTCTCAGTTTGCAGGATGTCCAGGGAACCAAGGAACCAGGAAACGACACCATGGGGATACAATCAGCAAAACCCAGACTCTGGGAAATGCTACAGGACATGTAGCCTGGTTTATCCAACAAATAAATTACATGAAAAATAAGAAAAAATAAGAAGGGCAAAGGAGCCAAAAAGTCTTTTAAGAGGCAAATCAACCAAGTGTTACGTGTAGATTTTGTTTAGATCCTGATTTAAATAAACCAACTGTAAAACTTTTATGAGACACACAGGAAAATCTAAACACTGACTGAGTATCTGATAACACTAAAAAATTAGTGTTAATTATTTCAGATGTGATAATGATATTGTGGTTATGTTAAAGAAAAAAATATGTACATATTAATGTAAAAATATTTAAACTATGCTCAATAAAATTATAATAAATAAGATAAAAAAAGCTTTTTTAAAAAAAAAAAGAAGTTCCACATCCCAAGCCCCAAGTGTGAATTAAATTAGGTACTGTATGAATTCTCAGAGTCCCCTAATTTTTCATCAGACCAATCACCACACTTTCAACTAACAATTTCATTAACATCATTCTTCCCCATGCAACTGTATGCTATGTGAGGACATAAATGTATCTGTTGGTCCATTGAGACCTTCCAACACAATGTATGCACACAACACCCTCCAACACACACCCATGTGCCTCTCAAAACTACACACACCTGTACCAACACACAAATGCACACCATGCACACACCCATGCCCCCTCACACCTACATACACCTGTGCTCACACACACATATGCACCCAGGTCCTCCTCACACCTACATACACCCATGGCCACACACAAATGCATACCACACACACTTGCTCTCATGTCCCCACATGCTTTTTCCCATCTCTCTGCCAGGTCTACCTCCTCACTGGGCCCCGTTAACCCAGGCAGGAGGGCTGGAGGAAGAGGAGTCATGACATCCTGGAGGCCTGAAGTCCATGTTATTTTAGACATGTACTTAAAATATCCTGATTTCACAGGACCAAGATTCTACCTCTCTACCCACCCGCTAAGCTGCCCTACCCACACACCACCAGTCTTATTCCTTGACTACCATTTTATTCTATTTCTTCCTGGTTCCAAATCCTTTTCAGGTTATCTCTATTCAGCTACTACTACTACAAAAAAAAAATAAAAAATAAAAAATGAGCAGCCAGCAAGCACAGGCACTGTGTTGGGACCACTAGGAGACCTAAAGATGTAAAAGGTAAGATTCCTGCTTCCAAGGGCCGTGGCTTCTCAGCCTGAACAATCTCCATGACAGTCATCACGTCTGTGCACCAACTGTGGCCTTTGCCTGCCATGACTCCCCAGCAGCCTATGAGACAGGCCCTATTGTCACATTTCTATAGAAGGAGAAACCAAGGCTCAAGAATCCAAAGCCTCAGTATATACTGCAACCAGAGCCCACTTCTAACCAGAGTCTTATCTAGCCCCAAAGTCCATTCTTCTACAGTAGTTTAATCACCTTAGACACAATGACCTCCATAGTCCATGTCCTACAACTCCCAGCCTGGAACAAATCTCTGGGTCCATCAGTCTACTACCTTGCAAACTCACCAGGTATAGTCATGACTCTCTGTTATACCCTTGCTGTGCCCCCACCTGGAAAGCCCTTTTCCTGGAGAAGCTCCTCCAGGCATGGTAGCATGCACCTGTAGTCCCAGATATTTGGGAGGCTGAGGCAGGAGGATGGCTTGAGCCCAGGAGTTCAAGGCTGCAGTGAGCTATGATCATGCCACTGCACTCAAGCCTGGGTGACAGAATGAGACCCTGTCTCTTCAAAATAAAACAAACAACAAACAAACAAAAACAGAAGCTTCAAGTCTAAGAGTGTGTTTTGAGTGGTTGAAAATAAGGAAGATATCAACTTTAGGATGCGATAAACACTATATTTAGAAAGATATTTATTCTGCCTTTTGGGAAGTGAAGGAGAAATGAGGGAGCTTGAGCTGAGGCTTAGCACATGAGTAGGAATGTGCTAGTCAAAGAAGCTTGGAAGGTCATTTTAGGCAGAAGAAACAGCAGGGCAAAGGCACTGAAGCATGCAAGATCTGGGTGTTCTGGGGGGTCAACAAGCTGCCCAGTGTAGAATCTTTGTGCAATGAGGAGAGTAAAGGAACACCGCAGGCCAATCTCAGGACCAATCTCACTCTCTACCTAGAAGAGCTAGCAAAAACACTCCACAATCCCTGAAGCCCTGCAGCTGAGGAGGATGGTAAAGATGATGATGATGATGAACTTCATGCATCAGGGGTCTAAGGTGTCTTTTCTGTTCCTAACTACTCCTGGGAAGTGCCCTGTCAACCCTCAAATGGTGTGAAGAGCCCATGAATCCATGTCTCCTCCTCCACCCCACAGTCCAGCACACTGGGAAAATAAGAAAATAGAAAGTGATAAGTAGGGGTGTTTTCCTCAACTACTGGGAGACAATCAAGAACTGACACATGACATCCTCCAGACTGTGCATCCCCAACAGTGCCCTCCACCCCCACTCCCTGCCCTCCACAGTGGAGGCTGCAGAGGTCTCCTGAAGACTGCCTAGAATCAGAGTTCCGGGGTAGGCCTGAGCTCCAGGCTGGTCCACAGCACACCCAGCACTGCACAAACTTCATTCCAATGTGGAAGGAAAATGTCAAGGTGCTTCCCAAGGCCTGAAAGCTGAGCTCCCCTGAAGGCTGGATCCACGTCCTGAGGATCCCTGGAACTCCTCTGCTTGAAAACGAAATGACACACGTGAGAGGGCAGACATTCTCACTCCTGAGCAGCAGTTGTTTCCTCCATAAGCAAACAGACCCTATACAGACATTGCTCTCCTCTCACAGATGGGTGCCTAGAAAACACAAAATTGCTTCCAAACTACAGATTGTGCCGAAGCCCTGTATCACCTGCTAGCGTGCAGACTCTACCGTCACTTGTCTGGAGTCTCCAGGGAGTCGGGAGCATGGGGGTTGGCCTGCCACCAAGTACAGAGAGAAGCTGAATCAGTGCCATCCGATGGGGCTTGGATTTTAGATGACAGGGTCAGCAGGAAGAGGAGTCAGTGGAGACTGGGCTGGAAATCCTACACACTCAGCTTCTCAGCCCCATCCTGCCATGAGCAGCACTTGGTGTCATCATGATCAAGTGATTTTTTTCATCTGAAAATGGGACTGTTAATGACATCCATTTATAGGAATGATATTTGGAGTGATGAGATGAATATAAAAGTGTAACTTATAGGAGGCTGGCCATGAAGTTGATTCACTGGGATCACAAAGTGCTTGGCCCATGTGCAGTCACCCCCCACCGCCTTCTCAGGCACACTCATCCACCAAGGTACAGTCCCTCTCACCACAGCCCACTCCACAGACTCCGGAATCAATGTCAGCTGGCCCAAGAGATAACACTGATTTATTTGCCTTCCTGGGATTAATCAGAAAGGCCCCAAGTCATCATGGAACCTAAGGATTATTTAGTGGTGAAACACGGTGGGGGGGTGCTACACTCCACATACAGCTTGGGCTCTTCCCAGTAGGAAGAAGAGCTACCATGGAAGGGCTTTAACCTCCGCCCTTTGTCGCAGCACTGACAGCCCCAGCTGTCGGAGCAGAAAGATGTTTCTCCCCATGGAGGAAGTGCAGACACAGCCCACTTGGGCTGATGTCCACAACCAGGCGCGGTCTTTCTTTCACAGACAATCCGAGGGTTTTCAAGCCAAGATGAAGGAGGGTGTGTGAGGAGGAATAAAGGCCCCAAAGGGAGAAGTGGCCATTCATCCATCATCCATTCAACATGCCAATCAACAGTGCAAGGGAATGATGGGGGCTGGCCACTTCAAAGTGGGTGGTCAGGGGAGGCTGCCCAGAGGAAATGCCACCTTGAGTTGTGGATGAGCTGTGGGCCTGAAAAGACCCATGGAGAAAATATCCTGGGTAGAAGAAAAGATGGTGCCGGAAGATCGAACACACCTGTGATGTGAGGAGTGCCTTAAGAGGCCTGCATGTGATGCAACCACCCCCTGCTTTGCTGGCCTGCACTAAGGGTCCCTGCAGGGCCGCTCCTTCACTGGCCCTCTCTTTGCTCACCAGCAGTTGCTCCTTTCCCCACCCTCCCTCACCCCCGACCCAGGAATGACATTGCCAGGAGACTCAGGTCTGAGTCCAGAGGGTTAGAAAGGAGCTGGGATTGGGGTATCCCTTCTTTACAGATGCTGTGGCCGTTCAAGGCCCCCCCAGGCCAAAATGAGGTTGGGCTCTTCCAGAACCCCACAGATGATGTGCTGACCAAGAAGATAACTGCCCTTCAGGAATAAATACGGTAGGGGGCTGGGCTGGGCCCCAGGTTCCCTGACTTAACTCTGATTGTGGCAGAGAATCATGGATCACCTCTGCCCTCTGCTTTTCAGAAAAACCCTCCGAGTATCAGTCATCTCATCGCAGGGCCCTGTGTGGCCCAGGCCCCACGCTCCACACAGCCCCCTGGTGACAGGCAGATATTACACAAGGAGCATGACACTCACCAGGAGGGACCCCCATCCAGCTCCCTTGCTTGCCATTAGGAGGCAGAGCCACTAGGCTCACCCTTCGCCAACCTCCACTCACTTGGACAGCCAAGGGCTCTTGAGCGGGGCCTGACGACGATAGCCACAGTTGGCATACAGATTGTGGTTTCTGTCACCACCACCAAACCTGTGGTGCTTTCCAGCAAATCTGCCCAAGCGGGGCTTCCCCCGAGCCTGGCACCTCAGGGAATTATCCCTGATGAGCCAAGACTTCAGAGCAGAGAGCAGGGTGTGGAGAAGGTTAGCGCCATCGAGATTTACAGTAGAGACCAGCATGCTTAGTGGGGCCATAGATGAAGGAGCAGGCCCTTGACAGAGGAAATCATCAGGTCACTCAGCAAAGAGAAAGGTCAGCAACAACACATCAGTGGGGGTGGAAATAATCACTGTCTGAATAATAACAGTAATATTCACGACAACAAGAGCAACCATTATTGGGTGCTCACCATGTGCCAGGCATGGTCTCAGTGTTTCTGTTAATCCTCAATAAGCTTATGAGATAGGTTCTGTGATTGTCGCCCATGTGCTGATGAGGCAATCCACATCCAGTGCACCAGATTATGGAAGAGGGCAGCCAAGGCCAAGGAAAACTGGTAAAGAACAAGCTCAGCAGCCAGAAGACTCAAGTCAAACACAGCTCAACAGGTCTGAGATGACTTCTGCAGGGAGGGCACAAAGGAGCTTATGGGCCCGTGGGCAGCTGGAGGAATCAGTGGTCTAGGTGGCATCTTAGTTAGAGCTTAGCCCCTGGCCTCAACATGCCACAATATGTGTCCTGGTGTACCTGTAAAATGCTTCTATTTCTTCATCTCCTCATTGATCCTAGGAAGGCTACACCTCCCTGCTGGCAGATATGTGAAGAAAACTCAAGAGGGAGTCAAAGGGAATATTCTAGTTCCTTGCTTCTCCCCAGCCCCTACCTCATCTTCAAGCCTGTTTGCCAGCTCCAGAGATGGGTTGGCAAAGGCTGCAGAAATTGGGACATTTTGCTGTAACTAAAGGGAAAAGTAGAGGACAGCCTTATGAAGGGACCCATGCTCATTTCAATTTGGATTTGAATTGCATAAACTCCTTCACCCTGTCCATCCTTTTCAAAATGCAGAAGATAAACCTGGCTTGCTCTTCTGTTATCAGCCCACTTTCTCTAGCAGTTTAAACTTGAATAGAAATTTAAGCTGCCCTGCTTAACATTCGGGTGGCTTTTCCTCTTAGAGCTTATAAATACCGAATTCACTTTTGCTTACATGAGTGCTGGGAAGATATTTGAGCATTTTTAACTGGAAAAATGCATGTTTTCAGATTCTGAATCTGCACATAAAAGGTCCTAGCACCATATTTTAATTTTCAGCTTCACCCAAGCCTAGAAAATTTCCACTTCAAAGCTGTGGCTTTCTTATTTTCCTTGTGGAAAAAATGCATTGGTAACAGAGATGATTCTCTCCCAGCTCATCTTCTCTCTGCATGATGTTGGAAGGATAGCCACTCACTCTCCTACACACTCCTTCTGCACAGGACACCAAGACCACCCCTGTGTCCATCTGGATCCTGACTCTCTGTGACTGGCAAAAATGTTACATTCACAGATTATCTGGTGAGCCAGCAAATAAAGAATGGGAAGACAAGATCAAGGCGGTGTGGATCTCTGTGGGTGTCAACTGCTGGGGTCAAGCTGGAAAGAGCAAGGTGGCCCTCAATGCAGTGGAAAGGAATCAGGGAAAAGCAGAGGGCACTGGGGTTCTCCTAATGTAGACTCCTATTTTGCATTAATTTTGTTTAAATCACATCTTTTAAACTGCAAATCTCCAGAAGAGAGGAAAGTGATTATTAAAGTAGAAGATTTGGTTGTGCATGAGAGAGTGAAAAGCCTGTTTCAATGCAGAAGCCCAAGGCTGGAGCCTGCCACTCCTTTCAGATGCTGGAGATTTGTTGAACTCAAACAAGAAAAGAATAGGCTCTGGCATAACAGCCATAGTACTTCATTCCCAGGAAAGAAGAGAAAAGAGAAACCAGAGAAAAACACCAGTTAGGGGAATAAAACCAACAGAAGGAGATGTTTTCCTGGAACAAAGCACTTGGCTCTTCAATGTGTTTCTGCAGATCAGAGGCGACCACAAGGAGGACGCAGAGAAAATCCTACCTTCTATGGCAGGTGTATTCATGAAACGCCCAACTAAGTAGTGATGTTGAAAAGCGCACAGCAGAGAGTTTGGGTACTGAGGCTGGCTGGTCTGCTATATCAGAGCCCTTGCTCTGAACTGAACCTCCCCATTTTTCTTCCAGAGCCTTCTTTCACTTGTCAGAACCCAAGAAAATCAAACCAACAATCTGGACTTTATAAACAGTGTTTAGACAGGGAGAAGGACGATACAGAGAACACAGGCTTTCAGAGAAGAAACGGGCACACGAGGTGCAACCTGTCCTGGAGGCTGAGGCAAGGTTTAAACAACCTCTTAGAAGGTTTCTAGGCTGGGAAGCTTTCACCTTTGCATTTTTCCTCCAGAAAGGTCAAATCGTAGGATTACAAGGAGCCTTAGATAAGAAAACTGAGGCCCAAGAGAGGGGTGACCTGAGCTTCATGGCCAGTCCAAGTCCTCTTTTCACAAGCCACACCATGCTGAACTCTGAAGTGGTGAAAAGGGGACATCCAGGGAAGTATCTCTGTGTCCCAAGGCACCTCAAGATGAAGTCACCAACTCAGTTCCAGGAATATTAGGAGCCCCACGTGTGCTGGGCTGCAGGGATCCTTGGAAGACTGGACGGTGCTCTTTTCAGCTTAGGATCCCTGCTTTGGTAGGAAGAAGCCAAACAGGCTCAGCTTGGTAAGCGGGGAGGAAGAACTGCCATGCACATTGGAATAAAAGAGGTGTGGAATAAGGATGAAAAACAGATAAAGCAAATTTAAAAGTGCTCCTTAGGGAAGAAAGATACTATTGCCCTTGGCATTAATTCCTGCCTTCATTTGCTCAGTTGGGTCCACAGTTTGGCCACAGGCACCTGCTCTGTGAGGCACTCTGCTAGGTCTGTGGATGAAATTCAGAACATAATAGGTAGGACCCCAACTCCCACACAGTTTATGGTCTGGAAGGACAGACAGGCAGGTATCCTGCAAGGAGTTACCCAAATGCCTTAGCTGACACAGTACAACAGCATGTGCATGGAACAGATAATGGGGGCCCTGGTTCGACATAAGGATGAAAATATTTCCTAGAAGAAGCAGCCTCAAGGCTGAGACTAGAGGGATGAGCAGAAGGAGCCTGATGGTGGCGAGGAGGCTGGTACTGGGTCGGACTTGTCAGACAGAGGCAAGGGCAAGTCCAGAGCCCTTGAGGCAGCCCTGGGATCCCTCACTTCCGAGCAAGTGCAAGGCTCTTGAGGTGGGCATGTGAGTGTGGGGGGTGTGGGAGGGAGAGTATGTGCTTACACTGGAGAGAGGGGTGGGAGATCAGGCAGGCTGGACCTTGCAGGCCACATTAAGGTTGTTCTTTGTTTGGATTTATGATTTGTTTGCTTGTTTTTTCCACTTTATTTTCAGAGCAAAAGGAAACCACTGAAGTGTTCCAGGCAGAGTGGCCTGTGAACATATTTGTTCATTCCTCATTTCAGTTAACATAGTTTAGGTTTTCAGTCTTTATGAGTATTCCAGATGCAAACAAACAAACAAAAAAAAAAAAAGGTTTTATAGGCTTACACTTGCTAATTATGCAACTAATTAAGTCTGTAATCAGAACAATGTCTACACCCCCTGGGACCATCAGCACCCAGGGCCACATTACAGGGAGGTGGACTGTACTGGGGGTATCTCTTCTTACATTCTTGTAACTGAATTGGTACTCAGATGGATGAGGAGATTTTTCATTATATTTGGCTAGAGAAAGATGCAGAGGGCTGATACCGTGTGTGTGAGCATGTGCCTCTGTGCAGGATGCATCCTCTGTTTGCAAGGGGCTTGACCCAGTCCGAGCAAATGGTGTTGAACTAGCTGGGGCTCAGCAAAGCAATCCATTTATTATAATTCTGCTGAGAAGAGGCCCCGTAAATCAAAGAGACAACCTGACTGCAAACAAATTACACACCAAGAGTTAGGATAGAGGGAGGGAGGGGAGGGCAGAGCGGTGGCCAATTGGGGAAAGTGAGAACAAAAAGGAAGGGCCTAGGGAAAGCCAGAGAATACAGACGTACAGAGATGTCTAGAGTCAGAAAAGAAATAAAAATGGAGCCTAATTTGTCCATCAGGAAGAAAAAGAAAAAGAAAAGCCTCCTACCAAGAGAGATCCCATTTGCTGGAAACCCCTAACTTACAAACACTTGACTTTAAAAACCAAATGCCCTTTGTTCCCCTGAGGGGTCACCTAGGGAGTGATTGATGGGCAGTTACTTTCTCCTGTGCAAATGTTCATAGTTCTCTTTTCTCATGCAAATAGAGTTGGGAACCTCTTCTTAATACAGAGTTAACCTGTTATTGGTACCCCTGCTGCAAGTATGCATCCCAGCCTGGGAATCCTCCAGAAACAACTGCCCTTTTGGAGGTGAAGGCCCTCTTGCTGGGCCAAAGTCAGGAAAGATGGATTTCTGGGGTCTAAGCATAGAACTCAGCCCATGTTCCTGTCTCAAGAACTGTGACAACTAGTGGGTAGCTGTGGCTGGTATTGTCAGGCGCACACCCCTGGCAAGGACATTAAGCAATAAATAGGCTCCAAGGCCATGTTGAGGACGCAGCTCAACTACCACTTAGAACATCCTTTCTGTGGAAAAGAACATTCTCACATCCAAGTAGCTCCTTTATAAATTCAACTCTGAAAAAGAACCTGCTTTAAAACTGCAAAGTACTTCTATGGGAGTAGCAAAAGTTTGGAGAGGATCTGCTGAGACAGTTACATCACAGTTCTCCAAAACTCACTTATAAGAACAGAAGCCTGGCTAAAGAGAGAATGATATGAGCTACAGTAGGAGGCTGCAGTCTGTGGTCATTCCCAAGGAATCTGAGTAAACTCCCTCCTATCTAAGATGGCATAGTGTAACGGAACTATAGAGAAGAAAACTGGTTCCTACTGTAAATGCTGAAGCTGTAAGGAGGGCTCTAACACCCAGATCCTACCAGGATGCTTCACACACAGTTTCCCAACCCTCAGATAGACCTTTGGATCCATCTTGCTTATGAATATCAATGCAAATGTCCTAAATAAGTTATTGGTGGAGAATCTAACAAAACACTGAAGGACAAAGTAAAATTTATTATAAGACAAGGATGGTTTGACAATAGAGAATCTATTATATAATTAACCATATTAATAAATTCAAAATATTATCCAAGTGTCTCAATGAACATCAAAAAGGCAACTAATAGTATTTAACACCCATTCTTGATTTTTTTTAAACTCACAATAAAATAATAGTACATGGGTACTTTCTATTTTGGTGAAATATATCTTCTTCAAACTCAAAATGCTTAATGAAAAACATCAGAAATTTTCCCGTAAAAATTAGGAATAGGCCAGGAGCAGTGGCTCACACCTGTAATTCCAGCACTTTGGGAGGCCAAGGCAGGTGGATTGCTTGAGCTCAGGAGTTCAAGACGAGACTGGGCAACATGGTGAAACCCTGTCTCTACAAAAAACACAAAAATTAGCTGGGCACGGTGGCACATGCCTATAGTCCCAGATACTCTGGAGACTGAGGTGGGAGGATTGCTTGAGCCTAGGAGGCAGGCGCAAGTTGCAGTAAGCCAAGATCATGTCACTGCACTCCCGCCTGGGTGACGCAATGAGACCCTGTCTTAAAAAAAAAAAAAAAAAGAACAAGATTAAAATGTCACATTTACTATGATTGTTTAGCATTGTTGTGGGAAGAGTAGGCAAACAATTAGCCTAGGATATTAGATGTATAAATTGGAAAGGAGGAAAGCATGGTCAACATTAGTAGGTAATATGATCATACATGTGACAAAGCCAAGACAATTAACTGGCAATCTGTTTTAGGTGGTAAAAAGGCAGGCTATTAAAGTCATATATAGAAAGCAATGGTTTTTATTATTATAAACAAGATAAATTGAAAGAGAAAAACCCCACTTATAATAGCAACAAAAGAGACAAAATGAAAATATACTTAAGAAGAAAAAAGATAAGGACCATGTTTTTGGTTTAGAATTCTAAACATCATAAAGATTTTATTTCTTCCTGAATTAATCCATAAACTTAACCCAATAAAAGTGTTATTTATTTATTTATACATTCATTAGGAGATAGTCCAGCTAATTTTAAAGTTCAAACAAAAACAAACAAGTGCACTTACTCCAAAGAACAGTCTGACTCCATATAGGAGAGCTGAACAAGTACATATCCCATGAACAAGCAATTCCATTCCCAGCAATATGCCCAAGAGAGCCAAAAGAAATTCTCAGAAATGTACAAAGGAGGTACATGCAAGAGTGTTAGTGTGAAAAACTGCATACATCAATTTTCAACAGGAAATGCCCATCTAGAGGAAAATTAATAAATTGAGGGTTTTCCATACAACAAAATACCATAGAGCTTTGGCAGCAATGGACTAGAGCAACTTGTCTCAACATGGATGAATCTCTCAAACATATTATTTGGTGAAGAAAGGGGACATGATTCAGAAAAAACATATATCGCATAATACCATTTATATAAAACTTATAAACATCTAGATTGCTGTTTTGCTTAGGTTCACATGCACGGGCATTAAACATGAATAAAATGCATGGAAATACAAAACGTCAAAGTCAGTGGGTATCCCTGATGGAAGGAGGGGTAGTGACTGAGGAGAGGTGGATGGGGGCTTCCTCTGCATTTGTAGAGTATATTGGGGATATTTCAGAAGCTGGGTGGTAGGTAGATAGGTGTTTACAACACATCTCTCCTTTCTTGAAGTGTTGCATATACTTTTTGTAGGTCTGAAACATTTTTAAATCATTTTAATATAAAATAAATAACCTTTGGGAGGCCGAGGTGGGAGGATCACGAGGTCAGGAGATTGAGACCATCCTGGCTAACACGATGAAACCCTGTCTCTACTAAAAATACAAAAAAATTAGCCGGGTGTGGTGGCGGGCACCTATAGTCCCAGCTATTCGGGGGGCTGAGGTGGGAGAATGGCATGAACCCGGAAGGCGGTGCTTGCAGTGAGCGGAGATCGCGCCAGTGCACACCAGCCTGGGCAACAGAGCGAGACTCTGTCTCAAAATAAATAAATAAATAAATAAATAAATAGGCAAGAATAACCAGAAAAACTTTAAAAAAAAGAGCCGTAAGAGGCAACTAGTCTTAGCAGATATTAAAACATATTACCATGCCATAGCTAGTATAAACAGTGTGGTAGTGGTATAAAAAGAGGCTGATTAATGGAATAAAATACAAAGTTTAGAAATATCCCCATTATTTCTTTTTCCAGAGGGATATCTAATTGTCCTAACACAATAGTTTCTGCACGATAGTGCTTCTCAGTCTTCACCTCATCTCCCTTACCATAGGTGGCAGGACTTGGGGGCTAGAGCCACAGCCCAAAGTGGCCCACCATGAGGGTCAAGTTTCTTTGAAGACTCTAGTGTTGCTGTTGAAATGAGTGCAGAATTTGCAATCTACTAAAAAAAAAAGAGAGATACGTTCTTGGTTTGTAATCACCCTAGCTCAGGCCACCATTTCACCAGGCTGAGCCTCCTGCATCTCTTCCTTCCCACCTTATCTCCACCCAAAAGTGTCTTCACTACCAGATTATTTTCTTGCCTCCCTTCCCAACAGCTTAGAAGGACCTTTTAAACATGCGAATTATATCTGCTCACCCTCAAACTCTTTAACAGCCTCCATCGCACTGAGCAGAAAATCTAAATTTCTTACCAGCACCTATGAGTGGCTGCTAATGGGTCTACTTCAACCCACCTCTGAGCCCTCAGTTCCTGCTAACTTACCATCCCTCTGCTAGTGGAATCTGCCAAACTCCTCCAGGCTCAGAACTTTTGCAGGGCCCCCCTCCCCTTCCAGAGCACTCTTTGAAGCTCCGGGAGAGCAGAGATTGTGTCCACCTTGCCCATGGCTGAGCCTCCATTCCCAGAACAGTGTCCAGCACATGGTGCCACTCAAATATTTAATGGATATGCACATTACACTGGCCCTCTGGGAAGATATGCCTTATGCTTTTCAGGAAGAAAAGCTATCTTTCTTTTTTTTTTTTTTTTTGAGATGGAGACTCACTCTGTCGCCAGGCTGGAGTGCAGTGGCACGATCACGGCTCACTGCAATCTCCAACTCCCTGGTTCAAGCGATTCTCCTGCCTCAGCCTCCGTAGTAGCTGGGATTACAGGCATGTGCCACCACACCCAGCTAATTTTTGTATTTTTAGTAGAGTCGAGGTTTCACCACGTTGGCCAGGATGGTCTCAATCTCCTGACCTTGTGATCTGCCCGCCTCTGCCTCCCAAAGTGCTGGGATTACAGGCGTGAGCCACCACACCCGGCCCAGAAAAAGGCATCTTTCTCTCAAAGGGACTAGGGATATAGTCCACATCAGATCACAAAACAGCTTTCACTGCAGGTCCTCAGCTGCCCTACAGGAATCCCCCTCCCTCATGGCTTGGAGCTCACAGAAGAGACCTTCCAGGTAAGTGTGGAACTGAGATCTGTGTGAGTTTCAATTACAGTAAAATGTGCATTTCCCCAAGTCCGACTCAGTCAAGGAAGACCGCCAGTGCTCTGGCTGGCTGCCCATATGATGAAAGGGCAGCTACTGCTTGTCAGGGGTCCTTCCTCACCCTCAGAAGGGATTCCCTCTGCTCAGCTTGCCTCGCCACCCCTGTTTTCAAGGACAGGGAGAGGGGCCGCACCAGAGGTAGAATCTTCCATACATACTGACCCTTCGCTCCTTGGGAAGAGGGGCTCAAGTCCTTCCCTAGTACAAAGCCACTTGTAAATGCTAAACTTGCAAAAGCTCTCACTCTACTCCTTGTCAAGAGAAGTGGGCAAAGTGAATCAACACAAATCCAGGCTGGAAGGTCCCTGAAAATCAGAAGATAATTCCTCCAAGTGGGAAATAGTACCTGTCTTCTCTTAAATGGCATTTTGATGGCTGTTTGATGATTACTCTAATATTGATGTAGTTCTCTCCTTACAAGGAGCTCTAAATACTTCATGGATATGGTCTCATTAATCTTCAACTTTTTCTTAACTTATAAAATGAATCATCCTACAGTGATAAAACAAGAAAAGCTTGAGTTTCCTTTACCGTCACTCCCCAAACAACTTTTTCATTATTCAGATTTATAATGAGGTGTTTTGGTATCCTTTGAGTTAGTATCAAAAGATATAAATGGAAACAAATACTTCCTGTTCTTTCTATGCAAATACCATTCTCTTCCTGGCTGCCTTTTGTCCCTAACCTATCATGGTAGATGGTTATAATAATGGCTCCCAATGTCTATGTGTCTTAGTAATGTGACTTTCCCAATTCTTCCCTCCATAAATGATATTTCTCCATCTTCCTGAAGCCAGGCTGTCCTTGTGACTTGCTTTGACCAATAGCATAGGTGAAAGTGATATGTGAATTTGGGAGCTTACGAGACCTGACAGCTTCCAGTCTTGTCTTCTTGGATCCTGAGCTCATCATACTATGAAGAAGTCCAGTGGAGTCTACTAGAAGATGATGGTCACATGGGGAGAATGCAGGCCCCAGCCAACAGCCAGCGCCAACTGCCAGACCTGAGAGTGAGACCAGTTTGGAGCTCCCAACCCTACAACTAAATGCAGCTACAGGAGTGGGGCCAAGTAAAACCAGAAGAGAAATGACCTGGCCAACCCACAGAATAATGAGGAATAAACTGTTATTGTTTTAAGCCACTAAATCTGCAGATGATGTGTTGCCCAGCAATGGAGAACCACTGCCCCATATCTGTTGCTCCATGATTATATATCTCCAATTTTTTTTTCCTATTTCCCTATTTCCTCCCAGATGAATTCACTCTTTGGGAAGATGTGTGATTCAGAATTTTAATCAGTTTGTAACAGTCTCTGGTCTTTGACAGAAATCATGATGCCTCCTCAGCTCTATCAGTCACTAATTGTGTGACTTTGGATACGAAACTCAAACTCACCCTCTGCCTGAATTTCCTCACCTATTTAAAAAAAAAGAGGATAATTAATGTGCCAACCTAGGGTTGCTGTGAGCTTAGGATAAAACATGCAAAAGGTTTGCACACTTCCCAGCACATAGTGAGTACTCAAGAAATATTACATGCTATTAGAGCTGTAAAATATTTATTCAAGTAATACCTTTATTAAGTGTTCCATAAAAGTATTATTTACAGGAAGGAAAGCCCTAACATTTTAGGGATCACTTTATCTGTGCCATAGATCCGATAGATCCTTGTTTGTTTTTTTACCTTTGCAACATCCCATGTGGGTATGGCAGAAAATAATCTCTGAGTTTGATTCTCATCACTGCCATTTATAAGCTGGGTGACCTTGGCTAAATGACTTAACCTCTCTGTGTCTCAGTTTTCTCAAAAAGCATACTTCTGGGTTTGTTGTGGGAAGAAATCAGTTACTTCCTGTCAAGCACGTAGAGAATGACTGGCCAGAGTAAGTGTTCAAAAGATATTAGTAACAGGTTATAATCCCCTTGGGGCAGATGATGGTGCTGGGGCTCAGAAAACATAAGACACGTGAACAGGACCACACAGGTAACAAGCATGCCTTCTGTTCTTGCTACTGTCACACTTGTGGAAATGGGCCCCCACATCCTCCTGCTTCCGCTGACCACAAGGGGCAGAGCCTGCCTCTTTACACTTCACCTTTCCTTTTTCTGTAACTAACTTTAACTGCTGCTGAGTCACCACCTTCCCCCAAGCAAACTTTTTGTTTTTAATTAACCAACTCTTAAACCGATGCTCAGCTCCATGAGGCATCACTTGGTATGTGGATTTAGCCTCCAGCACTGCTCAGTCTGGGTTCTTTGTTGGCCAGCTCTCAACTGGTCTGGGCACCTGTGCTCTCTCTCATGCTGCCCATCTTCAGGCTCACATGCACCACACTGTAGATGCCACTCATTCTCCAAAAGGCTGTCATGAGAGGGTACAGCCTTCCTTGAAGGGGTTCCTTGGTCAAAGAAGGCTGGGAAATACTGCTTGTTCTCTCCTCCACCAGAGTCCGGAGCTCTGCCTAGACAACAGTAACTAAGCCCCCTGGGTTCTGCTGACCCAGAAGTTTTCCAAACGTTCTCAGCTATGGAGCCCTTTGTTCTCACAGTTATGTTCCACCAAACTCCTTGGATGCTATAGAAGGAAATTGGTTTAGGGAGTTATACAGCTACAGAACTGGAGAAAACTATCTTACTGTTGCCTCTTGGTCAACTCTCCTCAAACCTGGGGAGGACTGCCTCTCAAATACACGGACGTGGGCATATTTAGTTTTCTGCAAGGAATTGCAAGGCACTGGGAACAATGATAATCACTGGGGAAAGAATGGGGGTGAAGACTGGGGAGAGAGGCCATTCATCACTTTTCATTCTGCAGTGGTGTCTACTGTTTGAGTTTCCTAACATTATACACATACTATTTTGTTGTCATTGTTGTTTAATGTCAACAGTTCACTGATGCTCTGTTCATTATTCTTCAACCTTTTATCTTTCTGTGTTTCATTTTGGATTGTTTCTACTGTGATGTCTTCAAGTTCACTAATCCTTTCTCCTGCAATGCCTCATCTTCCATCAATCCCATCCAGTACATTTCTCATCTCAGATGCTCATATCTAGATGTTCTATTTGGACCTTTTAAAAATATCTGCTATGTCTCTCCTTACCACAGCTCATGCTTTCTTCTACCTTTTTGAAAAGCAGAAGAAATTCTTTGCACCATTAGAATCCAAAACACTTTACTTCAATGACTTGGGGAATTCCAAACAAAATCACCCTTTAAGACCTGCAGTAAAGGAGTCATTACATCCACTCCATGTTTCTGCTCAGGCACTGTCAACTCCAGCATGCCTGTATGTACATACACACTCAATAAATGCTTGCTGATTGACTGACTGTAGGTCCTAAGATCAGGTTTAAATAGGTAGATTGCTCAATTGTGGTTCATCAGTTGGGTGCCTCCCTTGTGCCCACACACAGCAGCACAGCTCAATCCACACAACAGAGGAAACAGACACCAGTATTCCACTGTGCCCCATACCTTGTTCTCTTAAAATACAAGGATTCAGAATAGCCAAAAGAAATGTGGTCTGGGTCATTCAAGTCTTTTCAAAGGAAACAGTATTATTAAATTTTATCCTGTTGCTTATTTATGCCAATTTTTGATATTTTACTTAACTAACAGAAATGTGTCTGATGCTCATTCAGTCTTTGAATCCCAACTAATTATAAGCCACCATATTCTCTAGCAAGAATAGACCACCTTCTGATCAAATGAATTTCTCAATCCCCAGGAATGACATCTGAGCAGCTTTGGCTTCAAGCAGATATTTTCAGAGTTAAAAGAAAGTTGTACTTATTTATTTATAATAAGCATATGCATACAAAAAGGCTTCTTTGAGGCTTAATAAAGTAATAGAATTGTGATCACTCATGCCCAGAATTCTTCCAGCAGTGCACTACCCAACAAGAAGCATTCAAATTCCTGGCCTCTCCACACCATCCCTGCTCTCTGAACATGCTCCAAGGTGGCACCTCAGCTTTCCCCCAGCCTTAGCACATGGGACTCAGCCAGTGGTGACTCACACTGGAGTGCTGCTTGGACATTTTGACATCACTGGCTTGGAAGTCTGACTATAGTCACAGGGGCTGAGGGATGGAGGCCAGAATGGGTGGTGGCACGGAGCAGTGCACATAGCTCTAGCACGGATGGACCTGGGTTCAAATACCATCCCGCTTGACACCTTGGTGTGGCCTGGCTTATGTCATTTAAATTCATGGTGGCTGCATTTCTTCACCTCCTAAACTGGGGGAAATGGATCATGACTCATGGAGTTATCATGAGATGATGCATGAAGTGAATTTAGTACAATGCCCAGCACCAAGAAGGTACCTAAGAGTGCTCACCCTGACCACTCACCCACCTCTTGCCTCTAAGGCAGGGCAGTATCTGCCCTCTGAGTCTCTGGCCTCACTGGGAACTGCTACAGAGGCTCCACGATAACCACAGGTTACTCAGGAAGGTCTAATCTCAGAACAGAAGTGATCCCCTTGTCTACCCAGCTACATTCTGAATGAAGCAGTGTACTTTATTTTCTGATGGCTAACTCAGGGCTCATATCTTGAGGGCCAGTTGTTAAAACCTAGTCCAGGAACCCTCTCTTCCTCCAAAAAAACACAACTTAAATCACTCAAACTTTCTGGGAGGGTTTAAATTTGGTCAGGCTTGCATTCTCAGAATTATAAAACACAAGGATTAAATAGGACCTTTGAATCCAGTTCTCGAATATTCCTCAAGGTTTCTGCCAAGAGACTGTGCCATCTCTGTGTGGGACGGAATGCTCACCACCCTCCATGGCAGGACACTTAATTTTTGGTCAGCCTGGGTTCCAATCAGGGACTTGGTATAAACTCTGCATGAGGGGCTCCTCTTCCTTATGGCCACTCATGTCTGCCTGTGGATCTTTTGTCTCAGACTGTCCTCATTTCTTCATGTTATTATGTTTGGATATGTTTCCAGTTTCTGCTTCTCTAAACAGACAATGGTTTCTTTTGCCTTCTTCAAAGTGGAGTGCCAACATGTTGGAATTAGCAAAGCAAGGGACCTTTCATATTCCCATTCAATCCTAAGAAAGCTTAATTGCAGAGCTGGGCGTGGTGGCTCATGCCTGTAATCCCAGTGCTTTGGGAGGCCAAGGCAGGCAGATCACGAGGTCAAGAGATCGAGACCATCCTGGCTAACACGGTGAAACCCCATCTCTAGTAAAAATACAAAAAATTAGCCGGACATGGTGGCACGCACCTGTAGTGCCAGCTGTTCGAGAGGCTGAGGCAGGAGAATCGCTTGAACCCAAGAGGCAGAGGTTGCAGTGAGCCGAGATCATGCCACTGCACTCCAGCCTGGGTGACAGTCAAGAAAGGAAGAAAAAGAAAGAAAGAAAGAAGGAAGGAAGGAAGGAAGGAGGGAAGGAGAGAAAGATTGCAAGAGAAAGACATGTTCAGGTCTCGAAGTCTATCATTTCAGAGTAGACTCCCCCTACCCACAAGTTGATTCCTCATGGTTAGACTGTGTTATGGCCATCTGGACGCTGATGCTTCATAATTGGGAATTTTTTATAGCTTTAATTATTTCCTCTGTTCTCTTTTCTTTTTTATATAAAATGAATCATTCTGGTCCTGAGAGAAAAGATAAAAAGATTTTTGAAAGTTATGGCTGTAATTTCAATAGAAGGAGATGGGGCTTTGAGGAATATGAGCATTTGTTGTATTTTCTGAGTCCATTTTTCATCCCCACTGGTTAATTAAGATGTTATTTCTCTCTCACATTTTGGTTGTTAATTTCTGACAAGTTTTTCTTTTAGTTATGGCTGGTTATATTCCTCTCAGTTCATTCCTCTTTTGTCTACCTTATGAAATATTCAGTTCTTCCTGATAGGATGAGGCTTGATTCACCCCTGGCTATGATTAATTGTGCCAGTATTTTGGGACCTAATTTATGTGTATATGATTCCTCTAGTGTTTCCATTTTCTTTTCTAATTATCAATTTTTTCCCCATCTTTTTTCCTGAAATTAGTACTGAATTAGCTTGCCTCTGATTACAGTCTTGGATGCATCCCAAAGAATATCGTTGGACAGCTCCCATTAGCATTTCATTCCATGAATTTTTTGTTTGTTTTTTGCAATAAGGCTTTATTAACCCTCTGTGAACCCTTATTTCCATTTGCTCAGTCATCTTTGATGGAAACTGCACGAAACCGTGGTCAGATGTCATGGCAGTCACTCACACATTTTCTTCTATTGCCTGCCAAGTCAAGCTCTTTTTAAAAAGTCAGAATTCTGGGGATTAAAAATAAGATCCACGCCTGTGTTAAGGGACTGATGTAGTCTAAGAGGTTCTTCCTCCCTTTCAATTACTCATTTATTTATCACTCTAAAGTGGATGTCTGCTGAAGGCCATAAACCGATTAGCACCCCTTTGTCAGGACTCTTTCTCTTGTAAGTCTTGCCTGTTTTAAAGAGAGATCCCTTCAGAATAGCACCCCTTTCAACCCAGCTCTACAGCTGTTTAGCCATCAGTCTCCACTAGTAGGTCTTTCCAATAGCTGCCTCAGTCTGAGACAGCAGGTGGGGCCCCAGGTGAGGCTGCTTTAGAATGGAGGTTTCTCTCATTCAGCACCAGCTAAGGCACCTTTGCTCAAGTCAGCCTGGGGTCTGCATTTTGCTTTGCTTCTCAGGTTCTCCTTTCTGACAATTCCATGCCTCCATCTGCTTGCAAATACCTGCATGTCCTGTCCTGCCAAGCACACATCTACATACAACATACTGCTACATACATGTTACACCCCAGCATACCCACCCACACATGAAACACACACCTACACTTCCCACAGAGCCTTTGGAGCCTCTGCCTCCCAGGAGATGCTGTTTCCTGCTTTAGGGACATCCATTCAAGGGCTCTGGGTCATCGCTAACAAAAGATCCTCCCACAACTAGCAAAGGCTTGGCTACCGCAAATCCCCCACTAGAACAGAGTGCTCAGACTTTTTTGACCAAGTCCCCTCTACTATCCTTGATCTGCCAAGGTGAGTGTAGAAATGATGCCACTCCAGTGAGAAACAATTTTTATTCACTTTAACTGCATCCCAACTCCCAGAACCCTTGGCCATGTAATTCTCACATCATCTCTTCCTCTCACAGATAAAGCGATAATATTCCATCCCTCTTAAAAGGAAGACCCAGAAACCCAATTCCTGGCTGCCTAATCTGCGTGTGAAGACACACTTGGGATTCTCATCAGTTTTGAGTGTGCCTGGAAGGCACACAGGCCCTCAGCCTCACAGCTTGGCTCTAAGGCCCAGATGCTTATCTACCGCTCTGCCCAAGCATTGGCTGGGTGCTCAGAGGGTGGTCCAACAATATGAATCTTGGCTGAGCAGTGGTAAGAGCCCAGCTGTCTGGCCTTGTGGCCTCTGGTGATGGGCCCTCAATGCCATACCCTTGGAAGTGGTTAGAGTCATCTCTTGGCCGTGTCGGGGGGCTACAGCAGTCTCCATGAAGGGACTCCTTGTTAGGATGACAACAGGCAGCTGCCACAGAGTGCCTGCCCTGAGGAACATTTCAGGCCAGTGACAAGAGGAATGGACAAAGGAGGAAAGAGCAGAACTAGCCTTTACCTCCTATGGGAAGTGCCCAGCAAGTACCCTGTGCAGAATCGTCAAACCAGCCCTGAAGGTATCCTCACCAAAGCCCCTTTGTTGACCCAGGAGCTTTTTTATAATCCTAAGGTGTTATGAAGTGTCTTGAAGGAACACTCTTTCACAGATCTCCCAGGGCAAAGCAGCCCGGGTCTGTCGCATTACATCCTCACACTTTCCAGTCAGCTGTTCAACAGCTGGAGAACAGCACCATTCTTGTCTCCCTTTTGCTCCATGGGTAATGTTTGACCAGCTGCCCTTGGGCCAGTTCAGACTGGAGCAAAGTGCTTCTTCCCAGAGGGTTCTTCCAGCCTCTGAGCAAAAGGTGCAGTTACTAAGAAAGAAGAGGAAAGTGCAGCATCAGGGAAGGCCACTGAACTCCAGCATTTGGCATCAATAATAAAACAACTGGAGCCCAGGGTTCTCAAAGAATGTTTTTATTATTTGTTCTTTAAGTCTGAGACATCCTCTATGGTATGTTGATTGTTTTTTTCCGGCCTCATTTATTTGATTTCTCTGACTTTCTTTATCCTTGTAGAAATTTATTTAAGACTAGACTTCACCAACCCCTACTTTTTTTTTTATTTGATTTTGCTGATTTTGATGGCATCAGGCTAGGTTTTGATATAAACCTTTCTGCAACACTGTAGACCTGTCTTATCTCTACCAGAACTTTGCCCAAACTAGATTCCTTTGCTCTAATGCCAGGACCAATTTCCTCCATTGAATCTCCATTCTATTTATTTATTTATTTGGAGACAGGATCTCGCTCTGTCTCCCAGGCTGGAGTACAGTGGCACGACCTGGGCTCACTGCAACCTCCACATCCCAGACTCAAGTGATCCTCCCACCTCAGCCTCCCGAGTAGTTGGGACCACAGTTGTGCCCCACTACACCTACTTATTTATTTTATTTTTTATTTTTTGTATTTTTAGTAGAGACAGGGTCTCACCATGTTGCCCAGGCTAGTCTCAAACTCCTGAGCTCAAGCGATCCACCCACCTCGGCCTCCCAAAATGCTAGGATTACAAGCATGAGCCACCATGCCCGGCCTTCATCCTTTTCATTTATTGATGGGATCTGTGCTTGGCAAGTAGGTTTGGCTTAGGATTTGGATCAGATTTTGGTTTTTCAGGCTGAGCAGTGATTCAATGGTTTCAGTTCCTTAGACAATCCTAAGAGCTAGGCTCTATTCTGTGCTGCCTCTAGCCAGCTCTGAGCACCTTGGATATGCTACTCCAAGTATGAGCCTTAGTCACGCCTCCTGCAAAAGGGGAGGAGGGTTTCCTGGGTGCAGGAAGGGAGTCAGGCACCACTAGTGACTTACAAAGTGATTTACGGTGCACCAGACAAGATCACATGGAGTGGCATGCCCCTATCAACTTCCTTTTCCATCCCTCTGATTATCTTAATGGAGAAAGTCTTGGCAGGAGTATGGTGTTTCTTTAACACTTCTCAAACACTTATTATCCAAAAACAAGAGAGCAGGCTTTAGATTTTAGCAAAAGTGAGTGTTTTTTTTTTCATCAAAAGTTGTCCTCTATTCATTGCATATATCCAATTTCCCATGTACCATAGTGATTGTTTTACAAATGAACACGCTGAAGTTTTAAAAAAGTGAATCAATAATGGTACAGATAATAAACCCATATGGCAAAAATTCATCAAGGTGGTTGGTATGTGAACAGAAGTTCAGAAAACACTGGGCTGTATGGCACCAAAAGTCCCTCCCAGTTCTAAGCATCTAGACTCTTGATTGATAAAATTGTCTATCTCTATAATCACAGTTGTCACAAAGAGGCCAAATCTTCCCTTTCCATCACCTCCCTGGAAGCCAAGGAAGCCACAACAGAGACAGCTCTGTCCCCCAGGAGCCCAGTCCTCAGCACTGAGGACTCATCCAGCCTTCGGAGAGGAGCTATCTTCTCTCTAGCAGGGGATGACGATGCCAACCTCTTCAGCCAGTCTCCTCTATCAATAGTCAGTAGGGTTTCTAATTCAAAGGGTTTCCAGCCCTTTTTGTTCTTTGATAATGTTAATATGAGCTGCCAATATCCCTGCCCCACATCTGGCTAATTCTCCATTAAGAGTAGAGTAAATTTAAGTTTGGAATAAAGAAAATGAATTATTCAGAATAGCTAATTTCACCTGAGCCATTTTCTTAAGAAATTGCTTAAAGAAGAGCCTAAAACTTGTTCTTAATTCATAACATACAAATATCCCTCAGAAGGCTCCATAGAGACGGGGCCAGAAGATTCTCCCAGGAAGTTCCAGCCTCAGCACCCAAGGCCGTCCTCAGCTGGGGTTGGAAAACCTGACACACTCAGTGCCTGCCCTCCAGGGGAAGGCTGGGGTAATCTCCATGCAGAGAGAGCCCAGGCCAGGAGGCAGAGCAGGAGGAGCCACCCTTCCCTCAGCCACCACTCCCAGGGCCTGTGTGGGATTCACTCCAACTTCACCTGGAAGCCAGCCAGAGAGCACTGGAGGCTCTGGGAGCTCAGTGGAAGAGGACTCCTCTTGCTGAAGGTCTAGAGAGCGGATCTTGCCTGACTCACTGCCTTGGGGTGACACTGACAAGCCTGGCACAGCATCCCCAGGCCCTCCAGGTTATGGGGCTGAAACCATGGGTCTGACAGGCTACAGGTAACACACAGCCCCCAGCTTTCTATAGCAGAAACACCCTCTTCTTTCCCAACCAGGAAAGCACATGCAGTGAGAGGGGGAAGGTGTTATAGGGAACAACTTTGAACCCTTATCATTTGTAAGAGAAGTAAATTATTCACAAACCTAGTTTGTTTGTTGTCAGTAACAATTTTCTTGTGGCTTATCTCCTGACCGATGGTGACCTGTTTCTGGAGTTAGTGTCTTTGGGAAAGTTGATGTCATGGGTATGTTCAGCTAACCACCCAGCAGCGACTGGTTGAATATGGAGGCCTGAGGGTCATAGGAAAAGAAGGACAGATGCTCAAAAACAAAGAGATACAGCTTCAGGGCTGACCCTACTGTGGGGGTCGGGGGGCTTAGCAACAGGGTTGACTGTCTTCCTTCCCAAAATCACAGGGAAGGGCCCAGCACCTACAATATTGTGCTATTGGATTGCTATCCTTGCTGCACTGTATTACCATCTGAAGCTAAGGCTCTTCAGGTGTCCTGTCCGTGACATGACTTTCTTGGCCCACAAAGGAGTGACCCCAAATGGTGGATCTTCCTAGATCCCAGGACCCACAGGATTTGGACCAGTGTGTTCATCAAGGGTCTACGCCTATTGCCAGGACCATGACCCCAGGTCTGCCATCTAACTCCAGACTCTGCTCAGCATGGCTCTATTTATGCAAGAGCCTGAGACTGGGCATGCATTCAGTGGGCTTACAGGTACCAAGCCCCCATGGGGTGTAGGACCTTGGGCATGTGGTAGGTTTCAGAGCTCAATGTAACACACATGCATGAGGAAAAATTCATTCCACTGGGAATTCATTCCTACAGCAGCAAGGCATGTGGGAAGCATGCAGACCTCTTGGGGAAGGTAGGAGCAGTCAAAGAAGGTGTGCTAGAACCAAATGTGTTTGCCAGCCCTGGATTGACAGCCCCTTTCTTTAGTTGGAGTGCCTGATTCTACTCTGGTAGTATACTCTCCCCCACTTTCAGTCCATGTGACTCAGTGAGGCTCATACCCTCCCCATCCTACCCCAAACACTTGGCCCCATCCTCACCTATCACCCCCAGCCATAACCATTAGCCACATGACCCAAACCAGTCTACTGAGCCTCTCCTTGCAGCCTTTTGCTGGCACTATGAAGACATGTACTGTCTCCATTTCAAATCTGAACATCTGGGTGGCTGTCTTTGCCACTGCCTTAGGGGCCTGCCTAAGCATGAACCTTACTGAGAAAAGAGCAGAGCCAAGGGAGGGGAGAGTCCAGGTCCTCGTGTTGCCTGAGCACTTGGATCCAGCAGTGTCAGAAAGTATGTATTTTTTCAGTTTTGTGAAGCAATAAATTTCCTTTTCCTTTAAGCTGTTTTGAGTTGAATTTCCATCACTTGCAACTCTACAAAGGCTGAGCCCTACAGGCTGGGCAAGAAACTGACAAATGAATGGGGATGAAGGAGGAAGAAAGGACATCTTGGAGATGTGCAGGTAAAGATGGGGAGGTCAGCATCAGCCTGAACATGGTTGGAGAACAGCACACTATCCAATCATCACTGGTGAGTTTAACCTGGATGTGGGTGAGGAAGGGGTGGAGAAGGATAAGACTGGGGAAGTAGGCAGGGGACATGGGAATCATGACTCTTATCCCACAGGGACTGAGAAGCCCTAGACCACATGCTGGAGGATGGGACTATGCCCCATCATCTTCTCATTCCAAGCTCCCTACCTAGGACACAACTCAGTGCATATTTCCTATGCGAAAGCTGAATTATGAATTGAAAGTTGCAAAGCAGCATGATGACGAGACCAGGTGTGCAGTTTAGAAAGCTCCCTCTGGCAGCTGAGTGGAGGCTGGCTCAGGGGAGGTCAGGCGGGATGCTGGGAGGCTACTGAGGGGGTGGAGGAGATGACAAGGCTCAAAAGAGGCCCTGTGGCCACTTCCCTGACCTATTCTATTTGGGATGTCTTTAAAATTTTTGCTTTAAAGACTTGGAAAGAAAATAAGTACTTGAGAAGTGGAATAAAAATACGTAAACACAATAATCATCTCACTTAGGTACAGTGATCTATGGTGTTTCCAGCTCGCTCACAAACATTAGCTCATCACCACCTTGAGAGGTAATTATTATCCACATTTTAGAGATGTGGAAACTAAAGTTCAGAAGTACTGAGGAACTTGCCTGTGACCATGGCACCATTAATGTGGAGGCTTAGGGCAGAATAGTTCTACAGTATCATGCCATCCGGGTTTCCCTGGGGGCTTCTAAAGGCCATCAACTGCTCCTCACTCCCTGCAGTTCCGTAAGTGCTCCTGCCTTCCGCAGGGGACCCGGGGACTGAGACCTCTCATACCGCCCACGTGCCCCTGTCTCCATTGCCGGTAGTGCCTCCATCTGCCCAATCTCTCCCTCCCAGCTGGCCTGCTCTCCTCTGTCCGCCAACACAAAGCCCTGGTGAGACACCAGGTGGGCAGATCAGCTGTTTCTGGCTGATTCAAATAGAAAGAGATCAGGAACAACACTTGGCTTCTCTCCAGCCAGCAGAGCCACATGTCCGGACTCTGAGCTGAGCTGCTGGGCTTCCTTGCCGTGCACAAGTCAGGGCCCTCCACCCCTGGAGATTCTGTCAGGGTGCCAGCAAGCACCATGAGAGGCCAGTTCCTTCAGAGATGAGTTCCTAAGTATGCCAGGAGCTGAGCTCTAGAAAGCACCCCGGAAGTGATGCAAAAGCCTTACGCACTGGCTACCCAAATCAGACAACCATGGGAAAAGGTAACAAAGTGACTGTCTCCCTCAAACCGAATCAGTGACTCTGAGCCTGAGAGAGAGAGACAGCAATACAAGCTCTGCTTGGTATGAAGGCAGAGGGAGGGCTTAGCAATGACTGCAGAGAAAGAGGCCCACACTCTGTAAATAGCCCATCGGGTAACTACAATCATGAACACAGCCCACACATTGGGAATGCTCCTCCTGATAATCCTCAAGAAGAAAGAGGCACATGTCTCCCCATTAGGAGTGATCTCTGTGCTTTCTGGTGAGAAGTGGAGAGTCACTGCCCACCCACGAGGTTGTCAATGCAGGAGTCTTGCCAGTCATCCAGGCCAGCCTGCTGCCTCCAGGAGCCGAAGGACCCACCATCCCAATGCTGCTCACAGACCTCGAGGGGGTTGGGGGATGGCAGTGCAGTGGGTAATGTTTTTAGAATCTGTTGCCAATATTTCAAGTGAATATTTTACTTCAAAACCCAAAATTTGTTTTCCTTTATTTCTTCTATTTAAAAAAGGGGGTATACATGTGCACATCATGCAGGTTTGCAGTATACGTGTGTCATGGTGGTTTGCTGCACCTATTGACCCATCCTCTAAGTTCTCTCCCCTCACCCTCCACCCCCCAATAGGCCCTGGTGTTTGTTTTACCCTCCCTGTGTCCATGTGTTCTCAATGTTCAACTCCCACTTATGAGTGAGAACATGCGGTGTTCGGCTTTCTGTTCCTGTGTTAGTTTGCTAAGGATGTTGGCTTTCAGCTTCATCCATGTCCCTACAAAGGACATGATGTCATTCCTTTTTATGGCTGCATAGTATTCCATGAAAAACCCAAATTTTGAGATTACATTAAAGAATATCCAAAGATCTGTCTGTTTGCTCCTGCAATCATCTTGTGGCCACAGGCCCACTCAGCCACCCTGGTGAACACAGTCTGTCCAGCTCTGCTGATGTTTAAGTTTCCACCAAGAACCGACCCAAGGAAGCAGCTGAATTTCTGCTTATGTCAACATTTTTGTGGGGAGGAGGATTCCCCATTCTCCTTTCTCAGTCTCTCCTTGCTAACCTGAGTGACAAACTACTGCCCCATGACCTCATAATAGGATTACTCCACCAAAACTAGAACCTGAAGTTGAGTAGAAGAGAGATCACGTCTTGTTAACATTTATTTTTTGTTCTCCAACCCACACGGGAGACCCCTCCATTGCCCTAAACCTCATACCAACTTCCCTTCTTAACGTCATCACAGGACATGCCATCTGACGCCACCTGCTAACACAGATGCGTGTCCAGGGCCCTCTGGCCCATGGCACTACCATGCAAACCCTGCTTCTCTAGAAGGGCAGCAAGCAGGGTTTGGAGTTAAATCAAACTAAGGAGAAGACCATCAACTAGGTGCACGACAGACAGCTCAAAGAAGAACCTTGTAAATTAACAACAGCATGTAACAAGTCCCTGCAGCCATACTTCCCCAATAAATATATACACTATTACTGCAGAGATGCAGACTAGGTAAAAAGACAATTACAGTTGTCAGCTATTAGAATGCTGATAAATCTAGCAGGAATCCCCAAACCATCTAGGTCATATACATTTGTCAGATACACACTAGAAGAGTTTTCTCTTACTTGGGGAACAGGTGGGGTGAATTCAGTTCTAAGCCCAGTCTAAATTACAAACCCCTAATAGCACTCAGAGCAGCAAGATGTTCAGGCCACAAGGAGCACAAGGGAATCAGAACACAGAGGAATCATTGCCTGCCCCTACTCACTCTGAAGCCTGCTCTCATATACTCTCGCTCTTGCTCTCTTCCCTCCCTCCCTCCTTTTTCTCTCTTGTGCATGATCTCTCAATCTCTGTCACAGCACAGGTAGTTAAAATGGCATAATTCTAATTTAATGGCTCTAGTTTAAGAGTCTATGCTGAGACAGAAAATTTCAGGTGATGTATCAAACATCTAGAAATGTCACTGTGTGAATTGTGACTAAAACATGAGCCATGTCTGGTCCATGAGATATTCCCCAGTCCACCCCCGTCCCTGTCTACAGTATCTCAGATTGATCATTCAGTCATTCATTCACTTAGCAAACCTCTGCTGGGTTTTCTTGGGATGCCAGGCTCCATACTAGACAAGGGATACCAGGAAAAATAAGGTGTATTCCCTGCCTCGTGGGGTGCCCAGTCTGGTGGGGGAGGCATACAAGAATATTCTCTTACAGTGCTCTGTGATAAGTGCATGATGTGGGGTGGGAGAAGTACTAAGGTATTCACCCTTCATTATAATTTATGGAAAGACATTGAAGGAGCTTAAGCAGGGAGTGACATGATCACTCATGTAATTGAGTAAATTGGATGTCAAGAAAGCACTGTTCTGTCCACGATATTGTTAGTTGGATTGTCATACAACTGGCAGCCCCCATTCTAGCTTTGCCTTATTTATTGGAAATCTGTGATGTGTAATGTGACAGGTTGGCCATAAAAATGTCTAATCACTACACGTGAAATAGCCATGTCTTTCAGCTTTGCATGAAAATGGCAAATTCTGCTTAATGTTCCTGGACTCCTTTACCATCTGATTAATTGTACTAGATCCAAATTATAAGAAATAGAAGAGGCAATGGGAAAGAGAATTAAGACTGTTCACAAAGGGCCTCTCCCTCGAATGGGAATTATCTTTCAAATGTGCTTACAAGAGTCCGGGTTAACCACGCTGAGGCTGTGCTCTATGAGGTATCCTGGAGACCCCTGAGCAGACACAGTATCAGCTTCCTCCTGGAGAGGCAAAACAGTTACCTGGAACACAGGCATCCCTTGTTAATTTGTTGTGAGAGGTTGTCCCTTATTCTCAGACATCAGGTGAGGCTCAGAACAAACAGAATGTACCAGAGGGAAAACAAAGAGGTAGGACCAGAAAGTCAAGAAATTTACAGCAAAAAGTATCCCCTCTACAGGGGAGCAAGAGCAGGTGCAAGAAACAGGGGTGGAGGGAAGGGCAATTTGACCACTCCTGTGTCACCACATGAAAACACAGCATCCTGTGCTTCCTATGAAGCTATCTGGCTACCACATGGCTCCCTTTGAGAGCCTCTGGATGAGGGAGAGATTAAAAGTGACCCTTGTTTGGGGGCTAGAACTACCCAGTAGAACATAATGCCATTTACAGTGTTATAAAGACTGATGGAAGAGCAGCGCCCGTTTGGACATAACATGGCAGAGGAGACTCTTGGAAATCCCAGCAGAGAGATCTAAGGACGAAGGGGAGCTACGTGTTTGCAGTCAGTGAAGAGACTAGGCTGGAAGTAAGTTTGGGAGTCATCAGTGTCTAGATGGTATTTAAAGTCCCAAGATTGGCTGAGATCACCCAGAAAGCCCTGGAACATGAAGTGCAATACACTCAATAAATAAAGGCAATAATAATGATAGTAAAAAACAAATAATGAATGTGGTCATTATTATTATAATGGTGAAGAGGCAGAACAGCAACCCCACATCTACTTGGTTTGTCTCTGGAAACTGAATCCACTTCGAGCCAGCTGCTGGGCACTCCAGAGCTTGCTGTTCTTTCCCCTCACTCCAGTGCCCGGGGACCTCACCTGCCAAACACCTCACTACCTCACCCCAGGTGCCCTCCCAGCCTAGAGAATCAGCCAAATTGACTCATTTATTGCTCAGATTATGAAAGGTACCCACCTGCCTAGACACGGGGGCACACATGCAATAAAAGCAAGAAAGCAGCAATGTTATAAATAAGTGATGGTCTCTTCGTTAGGTCCTGAGCTGTAATCATTACCCGACTGCACTCAGGTTCCCTGAGCTGCAGCTGGCTTAAAAGGTCATTATCCGATATTGTTTTAGTGACAAGGTATTCTTATGGCTTCCCTCTAGCCTGTGTTTTTCTAATCTCTACTGCATTATGAAGCCGAGACCTTTCTCAGTGTGTAGTAACCCATGGTAAAGGGCTCACAGGCTACCTACTCCAGGGGTCTGAGGGGCACCCAAGGTATTAGAGAGACAGTAGCAAGCTTGGTATAAGGGACGAAGCAGGGGCTTGAAAGACAAGAGGAAGCTTTGGGACTCTATTCCACTTCTTATGCCATATAAACAAGGCAAGCTGCTCAACTTCTGTGAGCCTCAATTTCCACACACAGTATAAAAACAGGCAGACATGGCTAAGAGGGAGTGGATACTAAGTACTTACTCTGTACTGGAAACTTGGTGATTCGCATTTCATTTAACCCTCACAACACTATATGCAGTAGGTATTTTGTCCCCGTTGTATTGACAGAACTTCTGAGTCTATTCAGCCTGTGGCTGGGGTTTTCAGAGGCTGGGTTGTCCCAGCATGTCACAGTCGATATCAGGCTGTGCTGCCAATCTGGGCAGCATTAGATAATGTCAACACTCGTGGTGCTGATCTCTGTCCATGGTCCAGCACAATTCAGAATTTGTTGTGTCTGGTTGGGTCCCTGGGAAAAGAATCAGTTCTCTCCTGGCCTTTCTAAGTGGGCTTCTGAATATTCCCCAGTTGATGCCAGGGAAAATCCCCTTTGTGAACTAGGGCTACTTCCTGCTTTGCTCTGCTATCTGGGGCTAGAGGATGGTATCTTCTCCTTTTGTTCACGCCCCAATTAAATATACTCAGAGTGGGGACGCTGGGATCTATGCTTTCCTAACAACCCCACCCTGACCTTATGAACTCTGCCCGGGGTGTCTTCCTTGCTCAGATTAGATGGCCAAAGACCCTGGTCATCAGGTCTAGATGTGGGCCAAAGTTCTCATGCCTCTCTCTGGATTTTGGCTCCCCTCAGGAAGGCCTGAGCTCACCTTCTCTCCCATATAGACCCAGCTCACTCTCTCAACGACCACTGCAACTGACCCATCTATGCCAGCCATCCAAAAGCAAACCCAAGCACTAATAACTCTCTTAAATAACCTTACCTGATTTGTCTGCTTATCTGCTCTTTCTTTGTGCTCTGTAAAATGCATAGACCCAGTGCTCACAGCCCTGCAATGGCTCGAGGATAGCCTTGCATGTGTGCCCCATAAGTTAAATAGAATGCTTACCCAAGGTCTGCTGGTTTGTCCCCACACCTGTTTGCCAGCTGTATTTGTCATTATAAATACTTAATTAAATATTAATAAACCAATAAAGCATGAATGTAAAAAGAAAGAGCTGTGGCTTCTATGACAATAAATTGAATGCTTTGGAAAGACACAACAAATGCAAGTTGCTAAAAAAAACTGCTATCTCTTTTGTATAGGGTAAGACAAAGCTAAAAGATCAGAAACAAAATGTCATTAAAAATCTAGTAGCGTTTACACTCAAATTGCTTCAGAGTCTTAAAGTTCTTGCTCTATTAAAAGAAGCTAGAGGTGGAAATTGCAGAGGGTGTGTTTCAGATGACCAGAGTTGAATGGCCTCCAATCACTCAGTCAACCAGGCCATCACATCCCCTTGACCTCAGCGAGTAGTTCAGCATAGGACATAGACTTAACCCTCCCAGGGTCCATCCAAGGGCTCTTCCTAGGAGAGCATGAAAAAAACTGTTGCTATTATTTCCTACTGAATTCCCCCGGAAGGTGTAGTCCCAGGAAGTAGCCATCATGGTGAAGTCATGCAGAGTCTATTGAGAAAGGCATCAGCCCAGAGAGAGCAAGCAACAGAGGCGCAACAAGAAACCAGATCCACGGCACTGTTTAATTCTCCCAGTGTACTGTTGATAAATTCCCTGTTTGCTTAAGCCAAGTGGATTGGGCTTTCTATCACCTGCCTGGCTTTTTCTCCTCTAAAAACTCCCTTCCAGTTTTGCTTCCTAGATTATTTCTCTTTCCATTCCTCTTCTTCCTCCACATCAAAATCATCATCATCATCATCAAAGCCAACACTATGTAACACCATCTAATCCTCTCAACAACCCTGTGAAGTGTCACTGTGAGGAAACTGAGGCACAGAAATGTTAAGTGGCTTGCCCAAGGCCACAAAACTTGTAAGAGGCAGAGATAGGATTTGAATCCGATTACTCTTGTCTCAGGTAAGAGCTTTTCAGGCCCTGCAGGCCTAGAACCTCAAATGCACCAAGTGGCAATGGTACAGGATGGCAGTGGGCACAGCACGACAGCAAGGCCCACTGCATGGATTCATTATTTTCCCATCAGGAGGTCCCTACTGTGCCTTGTGCAAATGTCTATTATTGCATAAGCCACAAGTGTATCATATCCACTGTTTGTCAGCTTTTTTTCCCATTATTTGGTGCACAACTTGAAGCCAGGAATATGTCTTAGTTTTTTCTCGTCTGTATCTCCAGAACCTGACACATAGTAGGTCTCAATAAATATCTACTGAACTGAACTGAGTCAGTCTCACACTCAGTATTCCATTTCTCAAGCCCTCTGAGATCCTTTCCCTCTTCAAAGATCAGCTTCTCCATGGCCTCTCCCTGATGTGCCTGGAGATTAAGATGACTCCCTCCCCTGGCATAAGCACCTTACTTCCTCTCTCCCATTTTACCTTCCAAATCAATTTTCCTTCTTGGAAAAACATAAGATCCTCTGTATTCCATGTAACCTTCATTGCACATTACAGCAGCAACACTTAGGGGGTAGTTTATTTTCTCCAAACTACTCTGTGGTAATGAGGGTAAATTACCACCCATAGGGCAGTGGTGTCCCCATCTATGGCCTTAGGGTCCAAACAGCTGAGCTTTATGCACGAGTGATTAACTGATAAAAAATGGTAAAAGCCTCCTCTCAGTTATGCATTTTAAGTTAAAATATAACTCTTTGATAGAGCAGCCAACCAGAGATCTTAAGTAGCATTAATCATGTCCACATTTAAAAATCTGATACATAATTTAAGAACAAGAGGCAAAGAAAGATAAGCACTTAAGTACAATTGGGTATCTTTTCATTAAACCTTAACTCATCCATCAGTGACTCATCTAACCCTAGTCTTCTCCATGGCTGCGGTGGAATCAGAGTCCCTTCTTCAAATCTCCCTGAGCTTCATGCTTACAGGTCTTTACTTACTGTCCTCAGAGTATACCCTCTGCTGGTTCCAATTCTCTCCCAATTCTCCCAGTTCCTTTTCCATTACAGACTGAAGAAACTGTTGGTTCCAGAGCCCAGGAGGTGAGAACTCCAGCACACAACTCCCACAGCATTTCCCTCAATGACCTGGGAGACCAATCTACTCTCCAATTCCAAACTTGAAGTGAACTGCCAAGGGTGGGTAATAGGGGCTGAGGGAGATGGAGAATGGGAACTTCCATCCCCATCATAAGTCAAATTGGAATACAATCTTGAACTCATTCGGTGTTTTTTCTCCAAGACTCCTCCCCATCCCATTTTCCATCACCAAGTTGAAGCTGGAGTCATGTCTGTCTTCTTACTTCTAATAGCCAGTCTACTGATGAAGCCTGTTGCTTCTTCCTTCCCCAGGCCAAGTGCACCTCTCACTCCCTGTCACCTGCTTGTTCCTCTCACCTAGGCCCTTGGGCTGCTCACTGGAGCAGCCTCCTACTTGGCCCCTGCCCAGCTCCTACACGCTCCACTCCATCTGCCCAGCATGTCCTGATTAACTGCACAGAGACCCACTGGGATGGCACCAACCCCTTTACTGAGCATAGTCCAAATGCTGGTTCTATCATCTGAGCAGTGGGGTGTTAGGTATGACATAGGCAGAAAATGAGAGGGAGAGTAAAACCTCCCCTAAATGAATAACTTAGAAAGACATTCACACATGGTGTTTTTGAAGGGAGACTAAAGATCTCTATCCACTAGAATCAACTATAACTGAATTAAAGGCATTCCTAAGGCTCATGAAGAAATGTGCCCCACAAGAGGGATTGGCCCACACCTAGAATATAAAAAGAAGCTTCTCAGAGGCAATTAGGTTGTGGCCCTCCCAGCACTGCCACCCCCTCCCATCTATACCAACATATTGCCCGTTGTCATGATCTATACAAACATATTGTCCGTTCTCAGTGGAGGGGATCAGCCCCCAGGTATCTAGTGACACAATGGGCTGCTCAGTGTGTTCAATGACCACAGGCTGGCCCATGTAGCTCAGATTCCTACTTACCAAAGGCCTTCTGAGGTTGATTTTCTGTCCTTGTGGAGTTTTCTAAGAGATGTGTGGGCAAGAGGGTATCTGCTCCCTTTAGCAGTTCTGCTCCCAGGGTGAGGAACAAATGGGGCCAGGCCCATATGTGAATCTCTGAGAGCCTAGGGTATGAGACTCTGCCCCTGGAGAGACAAATCTGTCTTCCACATGCTGATGAAAACAAATTTGTTTCATCAAAGTGGTGAAGTGCCTTGGTAAATGTTGCTACATGTCCTGCAAAAACCTAGCTAAATACCCTGCCAGCTGCCCAGAGTTCCTCCTTGGCATTGGAAACCTGAAAAAAAAACATCAGCACAGGCTTTGGAGTGGACAGACCAGGCCCTATTCCCAGTTCTCCTCATACCCCCACTCCAGCAGTGGCCAATGACTCAAGACACCTTCCCAGATGACCCTAGGACCTTAGGAATCCCACAGAGCTTGACCATCAAGAAGGGGCAGCAGGCAGCAGGTACTGGGCATGAGAGAAGTGGGCATGGCCTGTGGGAACTTTCTGGAGTCTTGGACCCTCTTAAGCCCACCTCTGAGAAGTAAAGAGCCACACCAGTTCCAGCCAAGAGCAGTCAGTACTCCTTGAGTGACTCTTTCTTTGTCACATACAATTGCATTCAAAATTTCAAATTTGGAAAAGTTAAACTTCTCAATCATTTTCGCCATATCTTCCACATACATCTAGAAAGAGGAAATGACAAAGGAGGTAGACAGAAGCAGACTTCAGCTGCTGGTCCAGCTTTCCCAGCCTCTTGCCCACTGTCCAAGGCTGACCTTCCCTGGGACTCAGGCATCAGGAGAGGAGCATCAGGACAGGGGCAGGCAGCCTCTGCTCACCCCTCACTCTGGCATGGGGCTGCCTTTGGTTCTGCCTTAGCTCAGGGTGACCCCCATTCCTTTCCCATTAACCACGTGCTCAGAGATTCCTTATTTTTAACAAGTCCCAATGAGAAGTCTCCTCCCACCTTTCTCCAGATAACTTAGCTTCTTAACTTTCCCTTCCTATAAGCATATATTATGTTGAATTTCCCAATATCCAACTGTTTTAACCTTTAAAAATGGCAGTTTCAAATGGTTGAACCTAATACAAGCAAATATGAATAAAGAGTCTTAATTACTAGCTTTTTCATCCAAAAGGTAATGTATGAAACACTCTGTTTTGCATCTTGCTTGTTTGACTTTATTCATCTTGGCAATCTTTCCAGTCAGATCACTGAGAGTTCCCCTTTCTTTCTTTCTTTTTTTTTTTAAACAGCTGCAGATTTATTTCATTGTGCGGATGTTTCATTTTATTTAACTAATTCTATAATGATAGACATTTGGGCTGTTTCCAATCTTTTGTCATTATAAATAATGCTGCAAAGAATTATCTTGAACATAATTTTGTACAAGTATAAGAATATCTGTAAGATATATTACTAGAAATGAAACATCAGGGTCGATGGGTACATGTATTTGTAAATTTGATAGATATTGCCAAAAGGTCCTCATTAAGAACTGTGCTAACTTACACTCCCACTAGTGATGTATGAGAGCCCCCACATCAGTGATTCCTAACATTTTCCTTTAGATCAGTGTATTTCAATGTGCAGTTTGTGGCTCATTACTGAGACATGAAATCCATTTCATGGGTTGCAATTAGTACTTTTCAATGAAATAAGATAGTTTATAATAGAATCAAAGGAGAACAAAATAGAAAATACCACATTGATTTAAATGTAGAAAGGGTAAGTATTGTTTTGGGAATTTTGTTTCAGATATATAGATATCTATCCAGAAAGCACACACACACACTCTCTCACACACACACATGCACACACACACACACACACACACACACGTATGTTTTACTATAGGTCATAGTCAAAAGTTTTTGAAAACCAGTCTTAGATCTTGAACCTTTTTGAGAATCTGAGGAAAACTGTAGAAATTCTTCATGGAACATTCACTGACACACATAGCATCTCAGTTCCCTGACCTCTTGGAGGCCCATTCAGGGACTCCAGGTCTGGGGGATGCACCGGGAGGTGGATGTGAGCCACTCCGGGACAGCCCTGTGGACTGTATTCACTTCCCCTACGGTCAGCCTGGACTGGCAGGAAATGGGTATTGCAAAAACATCTGCTCCACTGAAGAAACAAACCATGCTACCCCCTGACATATTGCCTCCCTCTTTTTCACAGCCATGATGAGATTGTCTCCCACTTGCCACAATATTTTGGTTCTTATGGAAAGCAAGTAGAAAAGGGTTTCAGAAAAGCAAAAGCAGGAAAAGGTTTCAGAGGGATAAAATAATTCATTTCCCTCCTTCAGGTTCACTGATGTCTTTTTACTCTGACTCTGTGGCTTAGTAGAGAAATAGAACTATTAAGAGGAGAGAAAAAGGGAGGGAGGGAGAGAGGGCAAAACAGAACGAGACAGGATTGTCACTCAGTCCTGAGACAAGGTTTAGAAAAGGCCAAGGACAGCAGGAGAGCAGAAGGGGCTTGCAAAGGCAGGAATGTGTGTGCCCAGGTATCCAGACAGAGGGAAGGCAAGCTGCATCTTGAGGGAAGAAAACAGGCCAGCCCCTTTCTGAAGTCAAGACACTTCCAAATGGCCTGGAATGAGACCCCTGGCCTTTGGGAACCTTCTCCTGACACTAGGATGGCTGAGCATGTTTCAGAACCATAAAACGGGATGAAAAGAAAGGAGGTGAATAGAACCCCACACAAAAGCCGTGAACTGCAGTGATGGCTCAGAAGAGAGGCTGGTGGAGCCACATAAAACATACAAAGGCCCCATGCTAGGGAGCAGGGTTGCGGCTGAACCATCGTCTCTGTTGTTCTTAGAGGACAGAGGACAGGATGCGCTACTTTCCTGAGAGCATTTTTCCAATGAGACAGCCATCATCCCGACACCAGCGGGGATGCTGTAGATTTCCCACCCCTCTGTCCCTGAACCCCACCATCACCAGCCTCCCTGATGAAAATTACTGTGCGGCTGTGAAGAGGATGTAGTCAAGTTTCCCACTTTCATTATCTGCTTTAACTCCCCAGGAGCCAGGGCTAGAAAGCAGTCTAGGGCATAGGAAGCTGGACAGAACAGGATGCCAGCACGGCAGGCCTGGCTTTCCTGAGCTCCACTTTATATATGAAACTGGGTACGACGATGCAACATTAGCAAGAAAGAAGGAGCCATGCTTCGCAGGCTATACCACCTCTTCTATTTCCAGGCTTTGTGGTGAAAGAGCAAATGAAAAAATGTTGAATTTCTTTCTAAAAACTTGCTCCAAGAGCCCTGAAGTAATAGCTACCATTCCTCCAAACCAAGTATAGTAAAAGACTGTTAAGTCTTTACAAACTTAGCACCAGTATTGATTCTCCTTTTACCTAATTTCTTCCTTCTTTTGTTCCAGTTGGCATTTGCTGCCACTTAAGGGGACTGGGTTTAAAAGAAAGTGCACATGAGGTTTAAAAGAAAGGCACATCTGCCTGCCTTGGCCTCCCAAAGTGCTGGGATTACAGGTGTGAGCTACCACGCCCGGCCAGTTAATCCTATTTCTTAACTTAAACTCTGACTTCTACAAAGATATTTCATTGGCTGTGTACATAAGTAATTGCAGTATGATGCGAAACAGGCCAGTCCAGGCTGGCAGATATACAAGAACAATGGGAAGATGCACCTAACAGGGCCTTGGGGAGCACTGTGGCCAGGGATAGCTTTAAAGAAACGTCTGTATTCCTTCCAGTAATTTACCAGTTAGCTAGGAAACTGCTGTGGCAGAACATAGAGGCAGTGTGCACAGTGTGTGCACAGGCATGGGGGAAGATGAGAGAAGACAGGTAGGAGAACCCAGGTGGCACGAGGCCATGAGTGCCAGGTCAAGGGAACCCAGGATCCACCCCAGCTTCTATCCAGGAAGCCCTGTAGCAAACCTACACACACAGAGTGGTTTTCAGAAAAGCCATACCACTGAGGATGGCCCCAAATTCCACTGGGCACCAGTGTGGCACACATTCCAGGTGTGGCACACAAGAAGCCCTGTGTGTGACGTACAGTCTTTCTTACACTGGGCCCCACAAGGACAGCCCCTGTTGGCTCCAGGAGGAGGAACAGTAGGGTCATCAACTGTGCTGTGGGGTTGGAGGACACAGCAAAAGGGATGTCTTGTTTCTAGGGCCCAAGACCAGCCTTCAGATTCTTGATCCCCAAACACCAACGGCCACAGCAATGCATCCAGCCAGATCCTCTGAGCCACACGGCGACCAAGGCTGGAGCTTCCACCCCTGGGCAGTATTGGCTGCTGCGTGTTAGGAGCACTTTAATTAGTGCTTTATTTTAATTGACGATATATTTTAATTAGTGTTTTGATTTAATTAAAGTTTTACTCTAATTGAATATTTTTCTTTTTTTCTTTTTTTTTTTTTTGAGCTTACAAGATTTGAACAAAATGAGGAATAATAGCTTGTTCAGAAAAATAAATCCATGACCAAGCAGGTTTGTACCCTCAGAGAAAGAACTGTGGTTAAGTCATATGAAAGTCTGTTTTAGGGCTCCATGAAGACAAACTAAGGACACCCATGCACCCATGGAGTACGCTAACCTCTTTGGACCCAACTCAAACTGCTCTTCCTCTCTCCCTGTCCCTCTCCATCATCCCCCACCAGCCGCAAACCTGCACGAACTGTTCCTGCCTCCAAAGAGCTGCCCAGCAAGCCAGGTGCTTCTCCCAGCCCTGAGCCCAGCGCTAGATACCCAGGAGGCTTTGCCCATGGGCCTCTCCATCCCCCTTCCCTCACCTATGATGCCTGGGAAGATCTGGGGATCTGAGAGCTGAGCACAGGGGCACAGGAAGGCCAAGATCAATGTTCTCGGGAATCCCTGTGCAGCAAAGCCCCACCCTAAGGCCTTCATGGGAGGCTGCTAAGTTCATGTGTTTCAGGGCTCCTCTTCACCCCTCCAAAATGAATACCCAAGCTCAGCTGTGGGCAGAAGCTTGAGGGCCATTTAACACACAAGCTATTCTTTTTTTTTTTTTAATTTAAATTTTATTTTATTCTAAGTTCCAGGATACATGTGAAGGACGTGCAGGTTTGTTACATAGGTCAACATATGCCATGGTGGTTTGCTGCACCTATCAACCCATCACCTAGTTATTAAGTCCTGCATGCATTAGTTACTTATCCTGATGCTCTCCCTCCCTTGACCCCAAACAAGCTATTCTTTTAGCCTAACAGTACTAAACACATTTTCCCACCTCTGTGGGGTCTGACTTCTCCTCCTGTTTCCTTACCTTCCCTCTCACTCCCTCACACTCTCCCCCACATCCCTTCCCTAACTCTTTCACACACTTTTTCCTCAGCTTAATTTTCTTTTCTGGAAGCTGGCATGACTTTCCTTATTCTGAAATCCGTCTGCCTCCTCTAGCTGGTACTGCAAATTCTCTAAGTCTGGTTGCTGAAAGTCTCAAGTCTACACTTGGAGGCTCACTGCCTCCCTATCCATTCACATTCCCTCTTCATCCCCCAAAATGTGAAGTCCATACCACTGTGCCAGGAAACAGGCCTGCCAAGGTTGTCTCCTGGCCGTTGCTCTCTCCATCCCTGGTTGTCTTGGCCACATCTGATATAATGTACTCAGCTGCTTTCTGCTTAAATGTCCTGGCCCTTGACAACTCTTGAATGGCATTATCATCTTTCTACTTGACATCTCTTCATTTTTCCTGCCCCCCAACACTAATGTCACTCTGTACATATGTGCCTATGCCCTGCCGCATTCCTCACCACACTCATGCCCTTAGCACTATGATTCCAACATCTGTAGACCTAGCCCTGCCCTCTAACTGGCATTCCAGTGCACCAGTTTCCTCCTAGGGCCCTGTTCTTCCACTCACTGCATCTTCCATATCCAGGCAATTACTAAGTGCTTCTTAGAGAAACACACATAGTAAAACAAAACATGCAGCAAACACATGCAAATGAAACAGTGAACCCTGTAGTACTAGTTTCATCTATTAAATCTGGGGATGAGCCAGGGTCTACCGGGTGTTGCAATGACTCATGAGATGCTCTAATGTCAGTCACAGGACAGCGTCGAGAAATCTTTTTTTTTTTTTTTTTTTCTGTTGAGACAGAGTCTCACTCTGTTACCTGGCCAGGCTGGAGTGTGGTTGCACAATCTCGGCTCACTGCAACCTCCGCCTATTGGGTTCAAGCGATTCTCCTGCCTCAGCCTCCCAAGTAGCTGGGACTACAGGCGCCTGCCACCATGCCTGGCTAATTTTTGTCTATTTAGTAGAGGCGGAGTTTCACCGTGTTAGCCAGGATGGTCTTGATCTCCTGACCTCGTGATCTGCCCGTCTCGGCCTCCCAAAGTGCTGGGATTACAGGCGTGAGCCATCGCACCCGGCCGAGAAATCTTTTTTTAAAGTGTAAAGTGGAGTTGCTTCTTATGCCAGTGTTAGGGTGGAAGGTGCATATAGTCAAAACTGCCCTTGAAAATCCCTAAGGAGGGCACTGTGCTGGAGACAATGTGTTGTCTTTCCATGTCTTCAACCAGCCTAGGAACAGATGGCCCCTTTCTTTGGCTAGGTACCAGATGAAGCAGTTGGTCTACACTTAGGTGCCAGAGAACACTAAAACCACACATCTTTAACACAACAGTCCTTAACACTGAGTGTGGTGGAGATGCTCCCAGAACAGGAGACTGGCTGAGGGGTCAGTTGATCCCTGTGCCCCTTTCCCAGAGTGTGTGTGTGTGTGTGTGTGTGTCTGTGTGTGTGTGTGTGTCCCTCCCTTCTCTTTTATTACAGCTGAATATGACACAGCTCTGCACTTTCAACAGCTAAAAAGTGTTCAAAAAATAAACAATCTTCAGTGTTTATCAAAAGAAAAAGCCATATGAAAAAAGATGAAATACATAATATATTTATTTCCAGTTTCACAAAACTGGGGAATAGTTAAATATTATACAGCCACTTGATGGGCTGTTACAAAGACATCAAAAAATGAAAATTATAGAGGTTATGTAAAGCAAAGAAAAGATTAACAACAAAATGATGAAGAGAATAAAAGCAAGATACCAAATTATGATTGCATCCATATAAATTTGTATGTGCATAGAAATTTATACAATTTATGGAAGAGGAGTCAAAAAATGAATTTAGCGATTTTCTGATCAAAATCATTAACCTAAAAAGGGCAAACAAAAATAACTGCTTGTTAATTGGATGAATGATTGCTCTTGGGTAGGAGAAATTAAAAGTCCTAATGGGGCAGCGGGCAGGCTCCATGAGGACAGAAGCCAGGGTCCTGAAGCTCAGAGGGAAGATGCTACAAAGCCCTGTGACTAGCCACTGTAGGTTCCAGCAGAAGGCTCAATGGGGTCTCAGCCAGGGGGTGGGGACACAGCTTTCATAGAGCAACACCCTGGGATGAACCCTCTAGAGATCCCAAGTCTGAGACCACTGGACCCAGATCAGGACCCAGATCTGCTAAACATCTTGGCCAGAATGGCCTTGAACAAGCTAGAAATCTCCTTCTGCTCCCAAGTTAACATCCAGCAGGATGGCTGTGGGGGTGAGGGCTGCTGCCCAAGGTAAGTTTCCCTTAATCCTCCTGATTAACTCCCCCTGAGACCACGTTTGCAAGGAACTCTTCTCTGCTGGTTGGTCACCATCAAACAATGAGATTGAAGGAGGTGCAACTAAAGAGACAAGGAGCAGAGAAAATATCATACTGCATGTCTCTGTGTCAGAATCTAAACCAGTTAACTGAGAGATCCTGATGAGAAGGACTCAAGAAACCAGGGAGAAGTCCAAGGTGTTTTTCCACCTCTCGGAAGTAGACAGGAAAAAGAAAAAGCCCTATAAACTGGAGAATAAATCTCCCTTAATTCCTGCTTCCCTTGGTCCCACTATCTCAGCTCACTTCAGTCACCGTGAGGGCAGGGTGGCTGTGATATAAGCAGTTTTCCCCATATGTGGTGGTGTGGCAGAATCAGCTGAAGCCCCACCCCAGGGAATCTCACTCACCCAGTGGGAAGGGGCCCAGTATCTTCAGCAAGTGCCCCTGCGGGACTCTGCCAAGGCAGGCTGGGCTCTGGGGACCCACTGTGGGGCTGTCCTGGCTGGAAAGTCTGGCCAGCTTGCCTTGGTTCCAGCTCTGTCATTGACTCTGTGGTCATTTCCCTCCCTGCTCCACCTTAGTGTCCTCAACAGCAGGATAAGTGGATTTGACCAGCTCCAAGGGGTCTATCATTCCGTACTGTTATTTCTAGCAGCCTTTCCAGAGCAGAGATGCTTTCCTGTGGCCCCTTCTGGAGGTGATTTGGCACTCAGGTTACATAAGCTCCAGGCTCCTTAATTTACGTTGGGGCTGCTCTGTGGGCTGCTGATGGAAACAGATTTTAAATCATCCCTTGCCATGCTGACTGCAAACACACCATCACTTCCCTGCCTAACATGCCAGCCATCAATGAGACCCCATATTTAACAGATGTTCGGCAGTAATTACCTGGACATCAGATACATTCTCCCTGTTTACTCAGCTATGGCAGACCCACACGCCCTCCCACGTGCCACTGCCAGTGCTCACAGACACACATACAAAGCATCGGCATCAAGTCTTACCACATAGGGGACAAAATGAGCATTTAGAATGGTAACAGAATAGGCTTCTGGGGCCACAAGCAAGAAGTGCATATCACCCAAACCTACAGGAGCATTCTGGAGATAACAGTGATGATGATGATGATGATGATGATGATGATGATGATGATGATGATGGAAAAATAAAACTTGCCATTGAGAGCAAGAGAAAGAGTCCTCAGCCTGAAGGAGTTCTTAAATCTTAGGTGGAGAGTATCACAAGCTAAGACCTCCTGGAGGGCTTCCAGGAAGCCTGCTAAGGTGGTGCCATGCTTCATGAAACCACCCCGACCAGGTCAGACCCACAGCTTGTGGTAACAGGGGGGTTGACTCATGCTAACAACATTCACAAAGACTTATGTGTAAACCAAGATGCCAATGTGTTGCTTGTGAATGAAATTAGTACTTATCCAGGTAGCCAGAATACCTACTTAGATTAACTAGCACATCCCTCTCCCTGTAGAGCACCTGCATGGAGGTTCACATTATCCAACAGAGAGGAGGGGAATAAAGGATAAAATTTAAAGATTTAGTGGCCCAGGCTCCAGTGGGCTGTGCCTTCATCTGCACCCTTGGAATGTACTTGGTGTCACTCGGGACAGGTGCCTGGGGTGAGCACTGCCTCCCAGAATGGTCCTGGGGTGGATGCAGTCTTTGTTTCTATTCCCATGAATAACCACCCTCACCCCCAATCAACCACAGTACCCACCAGGCCCTACTTCCCTTACCCTGCTCAGAGGCACATGCCAAACTGAAATCTGCACAGGAGGAGCTATTGAGTGGACTGGAGTGGGCATGGACCTCAGGGCTGACATCCACAGCCCGTCAGTGGCCCATACGCGTCCTGGTAAAAAAATGAATCAATCACAGTAACCAGACTGCCTGTATCGAAAGTAGGAACCAAGACCTGCAAGTGCGAGGCAGCTAGCAGGAGAAGCCCAGGCTCAGGGAAGACACAAGACAGAACTGGGACAAGCAGAGAAGAGGAAGGAGCTCAGATGAAGGAAAATATACTGAGAGGAGTACAGATACCAGTGGGAAGCAGACAGGGGCTGAGCACAAGGAAATTCCAAGGTGCACGCTGGCTGTGGGGTCAGCACTTGGCCTCCCAGGAGCCCGCCCTAGTTGAGCTCTCCACCTCCCTGCCCTCCAAGGCTGGCTCACTTGGCTTCCCCTGGTTTTCTGACATCAGGCCCTTTCCACGACACCCCACCCCAGTCGCCTGAGAAGGTCTCAATTCCCACAACAAAAAGAACCTGCCTAAACACTGCCTCTGGAAGGATACATTCCTTCTTTAGATGTGTTTTATGCAATACAGATTCACACAGTTCAGTGAGATGTGCAAACAGCACACCTTCCTTCTTTTTCTTTTTTACAACCTTCCTCCTTGTCTAAAACAGTGCTGTCCAATAGAAATATAATGCAAATCACATAGGTGATTTAAAATTTTTTAGTCACCACATCAATAAAAGTAAAAACAGGTGAAATTAATTTTAATGATTTAGGTTACTTATTCCATTATGTCCAAAGTGTTACCACTTAAAGATGTAATTAGACTAAAAATTGCCAAGACATTTCTTGTTTTTTTCATACTAAGTCTTCAGAAGCAAGGGTGCATTTTACATTGACAGCACCTCTCAGTTGGGACTAGCCACATTTCAGCTGCTTGGCAGCCACATGTGGCTGGTGGCTACCATATTGAGTAAAATAGTTCTACAATTTGATTTCTTGTTCATCAGCCTCCAGCTCTATTGATGGCAGGCAGAAATATACAGTAAAGTTTTAAAAAATTTCATTCCTTCCCATGAAAAAGAATCTCTTTGCAGATGTACTCAGGATCATTTGCACTCTCTTCTACAACCTCAAGGAGTGGGGTGCAGGAAAGCCTAGCTATCCTCATGGTGGGGAACATGAGATGTGGCTGTCAGCTCCTGCCCCCACCCACGCTGAGGGGAGGCTGGGTTGCCTAGTTCATTGGGCCATGGGGTGCCTATACACTGCCACCTTGCTCCCCATGAAGTCCCTTTCCAGGCCTGGTCCTGTCTGCTGGTGTTCTCCACACACCCATGCCCATAAACCTGTCTAGACGTCTCAAAGCCCATGACACCTCACAACCTTTCCCAACCCCAAGGTGGGGTGCTGGGACACTAGCACTCAGTTCCAACCTTGCCTTCCTCTCCTGCTTTCCACCTTTTTTTAGGAACCAGAAGGGCTTCCTTATTTGTATTCTTGTGTGAGCCCTGGAGCCTCGTGGATTAAGGGTGCTATCTGTAAGTCAGGACATCTGACTTGGGATCCTGACTCCACCCTTTAGTAGCTACATGACCTTGAATAAGTTATCTGACTCCTCTCTTCCTCCATGTGATCATCGGTAAAATGGGTATAATATTGCCATCCCATAGGATTGCTTGTGGATTAAATGATGAAAAAGCATAAAACACTCAGTTGAGTGCCAGGCACCATATGAGGGCTCAATACCATGAGTTATTGCAGTGCAACAGAAGCTGCTCTAGGTCCTAGCTTTCTTTTTCCCTGTTCTGGGGTATATTTCCTCCCCCATTCCTATGGCATCATTGGTGGAAGGACTATGGGAAGGAAAACAGCCTACAGATATTGAAAAAAAATGTATCAGAAGGAATTTCTAAGATATTATCCCCATAATAGTTACTACTCAATCAGGTTATGGCTCAGTCTGCACCAGGAGCCATCTTGCTGCTTTGAGGTGACTTCTGATATCTCTGTGCAGATGAGTGGTGGGTATCAGAGGGTGCATGCTTCTGCATCTTTATCACCATGTAGTTATCCCAAGGCTCTGTCTGCAGGTCCAGCAGTTGAGTTTCTTCCTGTGTGGCTGTGCAATCCAATGGACACCTTTGAACTTCTCTCCAGTGTGTCTGAAACCCCCTCAAGGACCAGAGGCAGCCCATGCAGGGCAGCTCCATCACCCCAGTCCAAAGCCTCTGGCCTCTGGGGAGCCTCTCCAGACTCTTCTCTAGGTTTTTGCTGCAGCCTTTTCCTCCAACTGGGTTTCAAAGCCTGCCTGGAAGTCTCTGTCTTAAATCTTACATTTTATATTTATAACCCATTCTATTTTAGAAGATTTAAGGTGGCTTACAAGGATTATGTAAAATACTGAAAGATATATAAGCAAACAGGTAAAATATATATGTATTACTAAAGTTTTAAAGAGTTGCTAAACACCACAGATAATAAGGTCAAATTTCTGACTATTGTGAATGCGCATGTGTATATATGTATGTGCACACATATGTGTGTTGTGCATTCATGTATAGGAGAGACAGGTAAGCTGAACAAAAAATTTAACAGATTGTCCCAAGGAGTGGGCAGGGGATTATAATTCACTTCATTTTTTTCTTTATACTTTTCTATATTTTCTTAGCTTTTTATAGAGAATCTATATTTGTTTTACAATACGAAAAAAGGCAACAAAAATTCTCTAAAGAAAAATAGGTGAAAAGAGAAAGCCAAACCAAGAGTAAAGACATAAATTGAAGCCCATGATGAGGCTAAAACAACTCAATTTCTATGGCCAAGCCATGCATTTGGAGCTCAATTTTATAGCAGTCAATGGATGAGGAAAACCTGATCAGTTACATGGGTCACGGGGTCCACGGGACATACAAAGTGATTACTCAGAGAAGCCTGTCTGTCCCTGATATGGAAGCATGAAGCAAACACTTCCCATGGGGCCCTACGGAGAGGACACTCTGTGATGCAATGAATGCTGTCAGTGACACCCTCACAGTAAACACCACCGAGTTTCACAGGCTGTTCTAAAGCTCTGCAGTGTGGGCTGACGGCATCTCACCAAAATGCGGTGCAATAAAAGCAAATCCTTGAAGAGTGGAAACCATGCAGCCAGGTTCATGGTGGGTCTGACTTAATCTAGAGGGAGAGTTTAGAGGATTAAGACCAGGACACAGATCATCTCCTCCTCCCAAAAGGCTCCTTTCAGGCTTGGCTCAGCCCCTAAATCATCAAGCAGAATCCTATTCCTCCACTCACAAGAGGCTGCAGTCAAACCAACTTAGACAGACATTTGTTCAGTCCACACATATTCATGGAGCACCTACTGTGAGCCAGGCCCTGTACTTTCCTATCGCACAATTACTCCCAGTAATCCCAGACCCGTCATATGCCTGGAGCTTCAACCTAGCTCAGCCCAGCATCACCTCAGGGCTTGCAGCAAGGACAACACCATATTTTGGCATGGGAGCCTTGAATGAATCTCCAGGGCAGGAGAAGAACATGTGTGCCTGCTCACACACCAAAAATGTTCACTTCTGGTATTGGGTGGTTGCAGCAAAGGATTTGGAGGCTTAAGTATGGGCTCCCAGGAAGGACTCCATGACGGATGGGCTCTCGGTCCTGGATGAGGACAATGCACTGCAGGAGATGTGAAGTTGCTCCTATATGGAACCCCTGTCTCTGTTTTCCATCCCTGCTTTGGCCCTGGGCAGGGAAGACCAAAGCCTTCTCTTCCTCCCCAAAGCCTTCTCTTTTCTCCATCCATACAGGAAGGGGTCTATGGTGCGTCTGCAGGCAGGTTCACCATCTGTATAACTGTGGCTACCACCTTCCATCTTGAACTCAGACACAGACCTCTCCTCCGAGCTCCAGATCCATATATCCAATCTCCTTCTCAACAGTCACTTGCAAGTCTCAGCCATTTCAAAGTCAACCCAAAGTGGTAATCTTCAAATCTTTCCCATTTCAACAAGTGACACCACCATCCACTAACTGTAAAAGTCAGAAACCTGGATGTCATCTTTAGTAACTCTCTCTCTCCTTCTTCTTGCAGCCAACCTATCACTAAAATCTGTGTGTTTTATCCCCAAAACATGTCTGCCACTTCTCTCCACTTCCAGCTCCACTGTGAGAGGCTGCTCACACCACCCCCTACATGCCCTGAAGAGTCTCCAGGGGCACCCACAGCCTCCTCTGGCTTTCTCTGGGTGACCCAGGGAGGGCTAGGCCCTGTGAGCCACACCGGGGCAGCAGCACTCACCAGCTCACAAGTGCTTCCCTCTTCTGCCTTTGCTGACAACAGTGCCCCAGGTAAGCTTTCACCTTTCCCTTTGTCTCCCCTTTTCTTTCCACTTCTCTCAATTCTTCTTTCATTTTCTATTCTACTTCTTTCTCTTCCACTTCTGAGCTTTGTCTATTTCTGTTCTCTTTCTTTCTCTCCCTCCCGACTCCAGCTCCACTTGCTTCCTCTTCTTCAGATGTGACAGTCATAGAAAGTCAGAGTTGGTAGTGACCCCACCTGCCCTCTGACAGTATGGAAGGAGACTGTGAGGCTCAGAGAGGGAAAGCAACTCACCCACATTCTCACAGCAGTGGGCAGCACGGTCAGCCCTAGGGCTCAGATACCCCAACCTGGTCCAGCACTCTTCTCCACTTATACCTCACTGTTTTGCTGCTTTTTCTTGTCCCCTGTCCCTTATCCCACGACAGTGGCCTGGTGCTGAAGACAGGCCTAGTCATTCTTTGCACAATACCAGTCGATAATTAGGGTGCATAAGTATGTATGTATCTTTCTCTCTTTCACACACACATGCACAGACAAACACACACACATACCCCACATTTACTGCACAGATACGGACACCTGCACCCAAAGTGTCATAGGAATGTGACTTTACCCTCTCCAAATGTTCCTTTTGTGCGTTCTCAGGCCTTCCATTCTCCTTCTGATGAGGCTGATGTATTTTGTTGCAGTTGGATGCACCTACAAAAATCCTCTTCAAAATCCCATCACTTCACCACCAAGGAATTACTAAAATACCATGAAGAAGGTGCTCAAAGGCAATATGGAGCAGAGGGAGGAATAAGTGCCTGACCCTCTGCCCTTCTCTCCTGCAGCCCCATATGGTCTTGGCACAAGAGGGCTACAGAAATCCAATAACATCTTCGGAACCCGTCCAGATTTGACAGAGCCATCTGTGAAAAGCTGCTTGCCAGGGTGGGAGTGGCAGGGTGTGCTGTGGCTATAGATTTAGGGTCAAGGCAGACTGCCAGAGGGGTGGGGCAACCAAAAGGAGGGGACATTGAGGCAGACAGTGGTGAGGGGTGGGGGCATGTGGATGGAACCAGATGGCCATGGACTCTCCTGTTGTGACCACTTAAAACAGGTAGAAATACGCCCTCGAGGTGGGTAAAGTGCACAGCCGACTGCCAGGAGGGACATGGGGCACATAATCTGAACTTAAACCCTTGTAGCCCTGGGATTCTACTGAAAATCCACCCTTGGAAAGAGTTTCAAAACAGACATTCAGCAAAGAAGGATGCATTAAGATCTCAGGTTCATCCTAAGGTCCATGGAAGCACACCAGGCCTCCAGGGCCTGGGAAAAGACAATAGCAGAGCTCTGAGCATGGACAAAGCTACAATACAGTAAGAAGATAACAATATTTTTCCAGGCTATCATGATTTTGCACCATTTTATGGTTTTCAGCCAACATAACTTATTAAATGTGTAACAAAGAGGATTTAATAGCTATACCTTCTTTTATAAGACTTAACATGTGAACAAAACTCAAAGACAGGAAAAAACTCTCCTTTGTCAGGCAGTGAAAAATGGCCACAGTGTCCACAGGTCAGGGCACCCAAGGCAAGTGAGCATGGTTTTGCCCCCATGAGGGACTGGCAGTAGCCCAAGGAACAAGACTGCAGAGGCCAAGACAGCCCAGGTGTTCCTCCCATGCGAACCAATGCATACAAAATCCAAAGGGTATATGGGTGGCTACAGAAAGAACGGAAGCTGCAAGAGGAGTTGCAGGGGAAGAAGGGAGGGAGGGAGGAAAACCCAGGGGAGCAAAGGGGAAGTGGGGGACAAAGCAGAGGGGGAAGTGCAAAGAGGAGAGGGGAGATAGGGATCCGGGTCAAAGGGCACTGGGGATCAGGGAGGAAAGGCTGCAAGGATTTGACAGTAAGACCCCAAAGGAGGCCTGGAAATGAGTTTCTCCAGAGACCTAGTCACTTTTGGAAACCTGTCCCTGAGAAGCTTGCATTACATAAAGGAGGCAGGTGTGCCCTGCTGGGCTCTGCCTTTCTGCAGCCTGAATTCCTCCCTCCAGACAAGGCCTGCTGGCCCTGAGAACCCCAGCCTTTCTTTCCCTTCGCTGGACCCAGCCAGACACTGGAGGGACACAGGACCAGCACCTTTCCTTTCAAACACACTCAGATCTTCAGTCCAGGAGGAAAGAAGGCAATGGTCCAACCAGGAAGAGGAGAAAAAGGCCTTTCCTGGTCCAGGCCCTGGCCAAGGCCCATCCTTCCATTGTGATGCAATTTCCCTTCCAGCTGCATCTGCTGCCCCCATGGGGAAGCAGATGAACGCCCTCCTGGCTCTGCACCAACAGGCTAGAAGGATCTGCTCCAGCTGACCCTGCTCCTGGGGACACTGTCTGCACCTCCCTCATGCCCTCAGAGTAGCCACAAGAGCTCCCAGAGTATGGAGAGTGAAGCAGGTAATGACAGGGAATGAAGAATCACAGCCAGCGTGGGAGCAGGCAATGCCGGCCGCTCCTCCTTGCTCAGGCACACATTTCCAAAGCCTTCTGGGGCTGGCATGAACTGCCCGCACCAAGACTCCTAAGTTAGCCCCCAGACTCACCCACAGCCCCTTCTCCCCACATGCCTGAGACACAGGCCTCTTCCTGCCCCACATTTCCCCATCCTCTGCCCCACCGCACGGTGAACAGTCAGTGAGGTCAAGTCCTCCATCCCTGTGGGCCTTGAAGCCCCATTTCCCTCAGGCCGGGAGAAAATTCCCAGGGGGCAAGGTTGGAAACACCCCTCTTTCTCAGAGAAGCTCTCACCCAGCCAGAGGTCAGGCGTGGAGAAGCGCCAGCAGACTAGCTCATCCCACAGTACAGAGAAGAACTGAGGCCACCTCTCCTCTCTCTCCGGGGAGCTCCTACTGCTTTGATGTGGAACAGATATGACAATGGCAATAACTGGTGGGGAAGAAGCTTTAAAGCTGCTGTTTTAAATGACAGCCATTGTTCCTTGGCAATTTTATGATCAAGGAAAAGAAAGAGGCCTTTTAAGAAAGGAATGTAGCACATTTAAGGAGCCCTAGAGGATTGGAGAAGGTAGAAGAATGAAGCGGCTCCAATGATGAGGCAGCTCTGCTCATCTGCAGCCCTGTCTTCCCTGGAGCCCCAGTACACAGCCCCTAAGAAGCAGTTGAGAAACTCCTGGAAGAGGAACCCCAAAAGGTCAAGGCCACTTGCTGCTGGTGACCCTCAAAGCTAGACCCAACAGACATAACATGGGCAGGTGGTGGTCCTCTTCCCAGGGTGGTGGTCCTTTTTCCCACAATAAGAGGCTTCTTGGAGCAGAGAGTTAAAGGAGGCATATCCCCCTAGCCCAGCCAAGCGAAGGCAGATGTGTAGGGAAAAGCAATTAAGCCAGATAGTAAGAATGGGCTAATAGACCCCTACCCACAGGTCTTTCTGGGGTGGCCCAGCCTGGAGTGCATCTCAAGAGGCAGCCGTGCGAGGGCTGGTACCACTGTCTAGCTGGCATGAATGATTTCTGATCCAGGGGCAGAACCCATGCTAGGGACAGACCCATGATCTCCTAGCTCTGCCCCCGGGCGCTTGCTGCATTTTCATGTGCCACTACCCCCTCCAGAGCTGGCAATAGAGATCCCCATCTCCAACTACAGGCTCCACGTGCCAGTCCACCTCCATCTCAACTGCAAATGCTCGTAAGCCAAACACCCTCTTCCCAGGGCCAGATGCCCTCCAAATTTCCCATTTCTGACTCTGATCCTCTACCTTCCAGGGCGCTCATCTTCCTCTCTACTTGATGAGATTCTGTTTCCCCTGAAAAGCCAAAAGGACTCTTCTCCATGAAGTCCTCTTGGCTTTGCTCTTAGTAGTCTCTCCTCACTCTAAATTAGTGGTTCTCAAAGTGTGGTCTCCAAACCAGCATCATCAACATCACCAGGGAACTTTTTCAGAATGCAGTTCTTTAGGCCCCATTCAAAAGCTACTCAGTTGGAAACTCAAGGTAGGGGAGCAACAATCTGTTTCAACAAGCCCTCTACATAATTCTGATGCTGAAGTCTGAGAACCACTGGTTAAGGGCCATGGAACTCCATGACCAGTGTGTGTGCTGATGCTGCTGGCCCGAGCACCACACTTTGAGAACCACTGCCCTAAACCTCTGGAGCACTTCTGTCTCTCCTGTTCATTTGAAACTCAGGCTCCTGCCTTGTGCATAGGTGTGATCTTCACAGGACAAGGCTGAGTCTTGCCTGCCTTTTGGCATCTCCACACTACCCTGCAGATAGATACTCAAAATACAGCTCTTATATTGGATTGAAAAATAGAGGCCCCTGACCTTTGGGCATGGTTCTACCACTGAAGAGACAACCTCAAGCCACCAAAAGCCTTTTGCTTTCTCAATAAAGAGCATACAAGATTTAGTGGGCTGCATGTCACGAAGAAGCTTGATGGCAGGAAAACCCTCCCCCTACCAGATCCCCTCCCTGAGTGGCTGGGGCCTTGAGGTTTGGGCTGGAGACTGCCTGCCAACTACAGCAGAGAGAAAGCGTGACAGCCTGCAAAGGCTCCCGCAAAGTCTCTAGCACCATTATCACACCAGCACCATAATGGCAAGAAAAAGTTATTTCTATTTTAAATTGTCAATATTAATCTAATGCTTGCGATGAATGAAGTAGTGATGATAAATGGGGTGTTTAATAAATATGAAAGCTCCAGCAGCCTCAGAGAAAACCTCCTTTGACTTAAAGTTATCATCTTGATTATAATTTCCATTTTATTATCCTAATCAGCAATCTTTGTTCAATGTGCTGCAATTTCTATTTTCTCCACTTAGAGAGATAATTAACAACACTATAAACATATTAAAAGTAAAATGTTTATTAAAATTGCTCCGTTATCCATATTTAACTTACTTTTTAGCAATGTTTCATGGGTGTGTACCCTTGCCTCCAGGAAGACTTCTCAGAACCAACCTCTCTGGATAACCCCTTCTTATTCCCAGGGTCTCCAGGGAGCAGACAACCCCTGGTCCCAGTCACACATTCCTGTGTTCAACAGCCCCGCAGTTTAATCCAGTTTCATTTCATTTCATTCAATCTGAAATCTCTTTATGCAGAGCATAAGAGACTCATTAGTCTCCATTATGAATGTGGGCTAGGGTGGAGATGAGACATAGATGGGAAACTGAGGCATCAGAAAATACAAAAATGCCCCCAAATTAGTCAACTTTGCATCTCTCTGGAATGCAAAGTTTCGTTAATTAAAGGTTCCTAATGAACAAATAGCCATTAAGCACCAAGTATATGCAAGGCTCAGTGGGTAGAAACCACAGCACCACACAATCTAAATGCTGTCTCCAGGCAGGGTTTCAGGGCACAGGATATCTTCAGCCACAATGGGAAAATTGTTTAGGTCTAATTTTTAAAAACACAACACTTATCCTTATCCAAACATGGAATCTGACTCCCCATATGCGATTTCTGCTCTGGAAAATATGGAACACTGAAGCCAGATGGAAATAGCTCCCTCGGGTGACCCTGTGATACTCCCAAGGGTGCACCCTGGCCAAGGCCTTCTGGTTCCCATTTCCTGCCTTCTTCTTGTCCTCATCTCGGGGCAGACCAACAGACCCAGTCACCACCTTACTGTGTTCTTCAAACAAGGCTGATTAGGAATCAGCAATTGTCTTCCCTGCGGCCACCAGAAGGTCTGTTGTGTGTGGCTGTCACTCCCACAGAGGATTTTGGTTTAAAAGCACTTAGACACAGCATCTCACTTAATCCTCTCCATGGACTCATAAAGTAGGTGGAGTGTCCACATTTTACAGAAGAGTAAACTGAGGCTCAGTGAGCTTAAATATCCTGTGCCAAACACACAACTAATAGGCTGGTGGCTATCCTAGTCCCAGTTGTCTTCCTGGGGCTCCCTGCTTTAGCACACGCCTCCAGCCTCAGGGTGAGTGGCTACATCTGAAGCCAGAGGTAGAGCCCAGCCTTGCCCTGCTGCTGTCCAAGTCCTGGGCTCCTATGAACAGCCTCCCTTTGTGGTTTTTTTTTTTTTTTCCATGATGTGTGTGTGTTTTAACCTGAGTCACCTCCGGGTATCCTGGAGCCTTCCACAGGGAAGGCCACGTTCTGTTAATCAGCGTGAAATGGCGCATACCCTCTGACCCCTCAGAAAGGAATGCATACCAGAGTTGACGACACTTAGGGAAATGGAGGAAACAGCAATCCACAGAGGCCCGGGGTAAGGGCTATTAATCTCCCACCACCAAAGGAAATGAAATCATTATGTCTGCAGCTACAGAATCCAAAGGAACAAATTTCCTGCCAGGATAATAAATGGATTCTTTTGTTTTTGCCTTGACTCCCATCACATGACCCTCCCGGCCCATTCCTTATCCAGGTGACTTCGCTGGGTAAATACCCAGAGGTTTCCGTTTCAACCTCAATGATGGACCAGAGTCCATCCCACCTGAGCGTCCCACCAGAGCACTCAGCCTGCCTGCTCTGCCCTGCCCCCATGCCTTTCCTTTCCAAAACACCTCCTGCAAAGGTGAGCAAGGCTTCCATCCCCTCTGCAAAGACTTTCATGAAGAGGACCATTCCCCCACCCTCAGGCAGGAGCAGATTTTGAAGCAACTCCATGGAGAAGAAGGGGGAAAAGCCATTTTACCACCGAACAGGCATCACAGAAGATGTACTTTGGAAACAATAATGAATAGTAAATATGGGCTATAAAGTTCCCAGGGCAAGCAAAGGAGCACCCATGCGACGCTCTTGCTGATGTGCGTGGAGGGAATAATGCAAGGCTTGGAAGGTATCGCAAAGGCAGCATTATGGGCAACCTGGGCTACACTGGGCTGCACTAACATTCCTCCAAATGGGGCCTCGGAGCCCTGCCCTGGCAGATCACAATGTGCAAGCAATGAACCACTTCATAATGGGCTTCTGTTCGGCCACAACACCGAGCACTCAACTTCTAAAATGGGTCTGTATTTGCAAAGAAAAATTGCTGCTGGCTGAACACACAGCAAGGAGCCCTGGTGCCTGGTGAACAGACACAGAGAAAACCTGTGTACTGTTCCTCACTCTCCTGTCCCCTGGGCCTCCAAGGAGAGGCAGTGCCTGAAGGATGCAACACCATACTGATCAGAGGAGATGCAACTCCCAAGCACAGGCTGGCAGCCCCACTTCCCCAAAGGTGTGACCACATCCGAAGACCCTCTGCAGGCGTGAAAAGAAATGATCATGAGATCTCTTTGATATGGGCACAAAAAACCTCCACCTCCCAGCATGTGTCTGGGTGTGTAAGCAGAGGGGCTAGAGGGGTATTGTGTGGGTAGTTCCAGTTCCCTAAGATAGGGCAGGGTGCATCCTCTGTGGAAAATAGAAGGAGAACTTGTTAGATGCTCCTCAACTCCACAGAAATACTGTGACATGCGAGTGCTTTGGGGCAAAATAGTGGGTAAAATGATAGTGGCAGGAAAAATAAAATTATACCTCCTAGAGAGGCAATGTGAGCATGTATATGACTGTTACTGCCTAAGGTCTGCTGGGATATCTCCTCACACAAGAATTCTGTGGGACGCAGAATGTGGCTGGGTGGTCTGGTCTCTCTGCATGCCTGATTCTCTGCCCTGGACCAGAGACCTCGAATCCACAGCAAAGATGCATGGACACCAGATCCCTATTCCAAATGTCACTCTTCTGGCCTCGGAGCCTGCACTTCTTCACTCATGCCAGTTGTAGCTATTGCCCACAGCTTTGCAAGTTATTTTTTATGCCTGTCTTTGCCACTAGATGTGTTTCTCCAGAATACAGTCTTATTTTATTTATCTCTGCATCTGCAGCAAGATGGATGGGTAGATGGATGGCTGGTTGAATGGATGGATAAGCCAGATCACCCAAGGCATATTATCTTCATCAATGCCACATCTTATGGAAAGAAATGAAATTAATAGTTACCAAAAACTACTCCAAGACAAGTATTGTTCTAGATGGTTTCTACATCTTATTTCAGTCACACAACTACTCCAAGAATTGAGTTTTATTTTTGACATCTTACAAATGAGAAACTAAGGATCAATAGCATTCTGCTGACCCAAAGCCAGGTCTGTAGAATACTCCACATCCAGTATCCAAATGTATAACTCTCTGTCAGTCATTTTTCAGATTATGAGTGCAATAAACATTTGTTGGGCACCTGCTTGGTGCCAGGCATCATGTCATGCATTGAAGATTCACAGACAAATCTGAAGTGGATTCAGGTGGAACTCTTTGGTAAGTAGGGGAAGAAACTCAGGCTCTCCAGGGACTCCACAGCCAGGAAAAGTCTGTCACATCAAAACACATGTAAATTGGTAGAGACATGTGGCTAGAGCAGAGGGAGGAGGCAGGCAAACTCTCTTTGAAAAAAAACAAAAATGAGCAAAAGTGACAAAAACAACCATCTCAGCATCCTGGAAATTAACCAAAGATGTTCAACAATCTGAGAAGTATTTATGTATCAAAGACTGGAATTTGAGTAAGAATAGTGGGCACCTGTGGCATTCTTGCCTAGGAAAGCACCCTCCTCCTCACCCTCCCCTGAGCTCTGTTGACATGAAGGTCCTGCTAGGGAAGGAAACAACATGAAGATCATCAAAGCTGTGGGTCAAAGGGGACTCACTTGATTTGGAGTGGTTGGTTATGCCACATCCAGCAGCAGTATCAGTAGAAGTGGTGCGCTCAGCAGGTGAGACCATGGAATGATTGGGGCAAGCATATACTTGGCTGAGGATGCGCACATACCCAATGAAGGCCAGAGAGGAGCCAACATAGCCACACACTCCTGGCCAGCCCTAAGGCTATGCTTGCTTATAGAACAGGTGGAAGATCCCACTGGAAAGCCAAAGCCAGAGCAGACTTCAAAATGACCTGAATTTTGAATGTGCTTTCCTACCTACACACAGATCCAATGGCAGAGAATGCAAGTCTTGAGGCTCAAGGTGCTTGAGCATGACCTCTGTCTAATCATTGGCAGACCATTAACCTACACAGACCTCTAAGAAGCAAGACATAAAAATAAAAACAAAAATTAAAGCTAAAATCTGAACCAACACAAAAGTGGTCATATACCACAGAAAAGACATATTTCACAGATTAGCCCAGGCAAGTTACTCAACAAACAAACAAACAAACAAACCAGTAACAACATCATCATTCAGGGGAAAAAATAAGCCTCAGAGTTGCTACAATACATTATCTAAAATGCCCTATTTTCAACAGAAAATTATGACACATCCAAAGAAACAAGAAAGCGTAATTCATACTCAAGAAAGAAAGCAATCAATAGAAACTATCTATGAGTCCTCAGACATTAGATACAGCAGACAAAAACTTCAAAGTAGCTCTTACAAATATGCTCAAAAACCTAAATAAAACCATTTTTAAATAACTAGAGAAAGTATAACAATAAGGAACAGAAAAATAGAGATCATCTCTTAAAAGACAGAAATTATTTTTAAAACTATATGTAAATTATGGAGTTGAAAAGAACAATAACTGAAATAAAAAACTCATTAGGGGAGCTTGACAGAAAATTCAAGATTGAAGAGAAAAAAAAATCAATGAATTTGAAGATAGATCAATGGAAATTATCATGTCCAAAGAACAGAGAAGAAGATTAAAGTAAAAGGCAACAGAACCTCAGAAATCCATTGATTAACATCAAGCACATCAACATACATGTGATAAAAAATTTCCAGATAGGAAAGAGAAAACGGGAAAGAAAAACATTTGAAAAATAATGATTTAAAACAGATCAAATTTAATGAGAAACATCAATCTGCACACATCCAAAAATCCCAATGAACCCCAACTAGGGTAATACAAGGAGATCCCCAACTAGATACATCATAGTCAAATGTTTAAGGACAAAGACAACATTTTCAATGCCACAAAACAAAAGAAAATAACATACAGAGAAACATCAACATGACTAATATGACTTCTTTTCTGAAACAATGGAGGCCCAAAGGTAATGGAATGATATTCAAAGTGCTAAAAGAAACAAACTATCAACCAAGAATTCTATATGCAGTGAAATTATCCTATAAAAATGAAGACAAAATAAAAACATTCCTAGACAACCAAAGCCAGAGAATTTGTCACCAGCAAATCTGCATAAAATACAAACAAATACTAAAGAATGTTATTCAAGATGAAAAGAAATGACACCAGAAGGTAACTTGAAAACACAGGAAAAAAAATGAAAAGCATTGGAAATGGTAAATATATGGGTTAATATAAACAGTCTATGTCTTCTCTAACTTCCTTAAAAGTAATACAATTATATAAACTAATAACGCTGTATTGTTGAGTTTATATCATATATCAGTGTAATAAATCCATCATTAATAGCACAAAGGAGGGGTAAGGACATGCTCCATGGGGGAGAAGCCACTTGAACCACCCCATTAAAGCTGCGTAGGATATTAAAAGATGGAAACAGTGGGAAAAGCACTCCAGGCAAAGAGAATTGAATAATCAAAGGTGTGGAGATAGGAAAGACATGTTTGAAGAAGAGCAAGTTGTCTTACTTTAGAGCCTTGGTGATACAGAAGGTTAGAAAAGTCAACTGCAGGTAGCTAAGGAGGCCCATGGAAAGCCAAGCTAAGGAAATAGAACTGGGTTTTACCCAATTAAAGGGAACTTAGAGGGATTTGGGGTTTTGTTTTTAATTAGAAGAATTAGTTTTTCTAATGGGTGCCTCAGGAAGGATCTTTTGACTGCAGGCATTGGAATGGCACAGGCCCAGGATGGAGTAGGTACTGGATGAACAGGGCTCTGATGGCATTAGCACGGAAGAGTGAATGGGGGTGGGGCTGGTGTAAAGGAGGTCTCCTAGGAGCCCAACTGACTTATCTGTTTGGGCTGCTATAACAAAATGCTATAGAATAGCATTTTATAAGCAACAGAAATTTATGTCTCACAGTTCTAGAGGCTGAGAAGTCCAAGATCAAGGCACCAGCAGATTTAGAGACTGGTGAGGACCCACTTTCTGATTCATAGACAGCAAATTCTCCATGTGTCCTCATATGGTGGAAGAAGCAAGTTAGCTCTCTGGGGTCTCTTTTATAAGGTACTAATCCCATTCATGAAGCGGCCACTGTCATGACTGACTTAACTAGCTCCCAAAGGCCCCAGCTATTACTACCATCACCTTTGAGGTTAAGTCATAAGCATATGAATTTTGGGGGATCACAATCAGACTACAGCACCACTGCAACAATGTGTGGGGATGTCTGTGATGTCCCCTTACTTTTATCCTTTCCCCAGCTCTCAAACTCTTTGGAAATGAGTTCAGCCAGGAAAAAGCAAAGGGGAATATCATTAAGTGGCAAACAACCCATATGAATAAAGAAATAAGAGAATTTAAATCCAGACTATGCCAGACACTATACCAATCACCCCAAGTTCCCTCATTTAGGCTGGAAAGGAATATTTTATTAAACCTATTTTACGGGGGGGGAAACTGAGGACACATTTCCTTAAGGTCATGCAGAGAGTAAGCCAAAGCAGGATTCAAATGATTGTGAGCCTGATTCAACATTCACACTCTTCTCATAGTTTCAGTCAGCTGTTTTGAGTGAGAGGGTGTTCACTCCAAAGAGTCAGCTTTTAAATCACATACATCAGTGAAATAAGTAGAGGAAACCTTTTTATGATGTAGTCATCCCTGCCTCCTTTCAGGAATCTCTCATCCTACTGCCTCCATCCTTGTGAAGCCTCCCAGAAAGCAAAATACCTGAGCTCAGCAGTGTTCAGTGGTGAGCAACCTTGATACCTCCCACCTGTCCCACATACAGAGTTACAGGACATAAGCCTTTGAGAGGCAACAGTGACACTAGCAGCATGAGCAGCAGGTTGAACAACGGCCCTGGTACAGGAAACTCTGTTCCTCTAAGGCTTCCTGGCTGGGTCTGAACATGGCTGGGATAGGCAGAGCATCTAACCTAGGCTCTAGAGATGTCCTGGCTACTGCCTGCCACCCATATCAGAGCTTTTCCTGGAAACCAGGAAAACTCTCTGGAAGTGGTAGAAGCCACCAGTCCCACAGCAGCATCACTCAGTGCCCACTTCTTGATACACACAGCCTCTCCTGGTGGAATGAGGGTAGATGTAGCTGAAGAAGGGGGCTCTGAGAAGGAGGGAAACCAGGGAAGGGGCGCATACCCCAGAAGAAGTCCCAAGATAGGGCAGGCATTGTGGTGCAAGACTCACCCTTCCTAATAACACCTGCATTGTTAAGTGACTGGATGGAGACTGCTGTTACAGTGATGAGCCAATCCAGAAGTGAGCTGGAGGGTTATTGCAGCCAGGTCACTAAATCCCACCCTGTGCTGGAAGCGTCCCAGGAGACTCTTAAAGGGAGGAGTTGTCACACCTGTCACCAAAAGAGAGGCTGAGGGCCAGAGACCTCATATTTACAATGTGTACTAGTTCTGTGCTCTGTAAAATGGCACCCAGATTGCAACATTCTCACCAACTTCATAAAATACACTTTATTAGGATTGCGGTTCTGACTCAAACAACTTCATAAAATTTTCTTTCTTATGAAGTGGGTGCTGTTATATACTCACTTCTTTGAAAGACAGTTCAATTGCCAAGAGCTATATAATTAGGTATGGGCACTGAGAAACTATTTTTAAAGGATTAGGGCATACTTAGGCTATTTGTGCTGCTTTAATTTGAAGTTTCTAATGCATCTGAGAGCCAGATTGATTTTATTTGGCCGATACAGAGCTGTAAACAAAAAAAAATGCATTTTTGTCAACATTTAAAAATTGGGGATTTTTATCCAGTGAAAATCCAGAAGATGAGGCAATGCCCATATAGCTAGATGGGGCAGGAGTTCACCTATTCACAGGGTCCCCACCAGGCAACCTTACCTAGTTATGAAACCTATGGGCCCCCAGTAGGCATCTGGGTCTAGAGCACCTTCTGTAGGTCAACCACAAACATTAACACTGTCTACTACAGGCAAAGCCCTGGGCCAGGCACTATGGGGAACAAGGAAGTAAGCCCTGGGCCCTGTGCCGTAGTGATGTGTGCTGCCTGGGGAGACAGAGGGATGTATAGAAATAGCTGATTCAAGGAGGAATGCAAGTTGGGCACTAACAGAGGTGCCAAGTGGAGGGGAGTGTAGCAAAAAGAGATCTCTTACCAGGAGGCAGTGGAATAATGTGGCCCCATAAATAAATGCTAGCTCCCTGCTCCTGTCCCAGGACCTCATTGTGGGATGCCCCAGGGTCTCAGGGACTCCTTTAGGGGGTCTCAGTCCTAGCCCATCCTGAGCAAATCCTCATCAAGGCACATTCAGCCTTTCACTTGTTTATTAAACAAATGGTACCTCTGGGGCATGCAGCAGAATCACCTAGAAACTTTTCCATTCCCCACCCAAAAAGGTACCATCATCTATGCAGTTGGGCTTCCTAATAGGGGACCTGGAAAACACTCAGCATGTGTCTGAGATCCATCCCCCATTACTCACCACCGTCCTGTCTTATGCCAGACCCTATCCCAGGGCACTGCCCCTCTCTCACTCCAGTCAGAGTCAGCCTGGCAGGAGGTCATGACTCAGTCTGGAGCACAGAATTGGGCACTCTCAGTCCTGTGCCTGAGGCATGGCACAGTAGGGCCTTCTCAGTGACCAAGGGCAGAGGCGCTTTCAGGACATGCCTACCCCTCTGCCTTTTAACCTGAGGCAGCTTAGCTCCTGTCAAACTGTCAAATTTCCTTCCCCAGGATTTGCTTTCTTCCATGCACATCTCACAGCAGTGAAAGATAACATAGCCAGAACCGCCAACAACAAAGGAACAAGGAACAGACTCTAAAAGTCCAGGTGAAGCTCAGATTAGTCATCTAACAATTACATGGAAATAAGCAGCAGCCAGTAACAAGCGTGGTAAGGGGCAGGGATGTGTCTGCTGAGCACAGTTACTATGCACACTTAGGACTGCAGAATTAGGAGGCAGTGAGGGAAGAAAGACAAGTCTGGTCCTTGGCCTGAACAGTTGCTTTCACATCCTGACCATGTAGATTTCCCTGTTAACTTCCCTGCATGTGTAAAATAGAAACAATATTTTGTGTTGTATATTGAGAATCAAATGAGGTAACATATGTAAAACACTTGATACAATGCCTAGCACATAGTAGGCAGTCGTGTACAAATATTTGTTCTTTTACCTGAATATTAATTGATGAATTAATGAATAAATATATAGTAGAAAAGAAATAATTTACTTGAACATGTTACAGACTGCTTCTAATTATTTTGTTCTTGATGCTTTTATTTGGATCTGCCTAGGGGTAGAACGTTTGCCTCCATTTTCTAGCTCCAAAGTTGCATTCTGGAAAGCAGTCTCTTTTTATTTACTTTTCTTGTAATTAGGGTACACTGCCACCAGGTGGCGGTGGCTGCTCTGAGCTCATCACCAAACTTAAGACATGATTCGTCTTATTAATAGATCCAGATACACCCATGCATTTTCCAGATATTAATTTTCAAAGAGCAATAAAGGCTACATGTGATTGATTATAGTATTCTATTAAGCGAAGGATTTTTTAAGAGGAGGGTGCTAAGCAATTTTTCTCCCATGATTTTGAGCATAGCATGAGAGGATGTGGTTTTAAATTTGAGCATAATAGATGACAGATACTAGGAAGAAGTGACTGACCCACAGGATGATAAAATTTTAGTATAAACTGTTACAAGAATCCGTGGGGAAGACATTTGGGAGATGTCCTAAGAGCCAAAATGAGCCCAGGGAAGCTGTGAAGGGAGAAAATGCTGCAACAGTAAATCAAGAAGCCAAGGTTTCCTCTTGGCTCTGCTTCTAAAACACCATGAGACTTTGACCAGATTAGCAAATTTTCCTGTGCCTCAGTGTTCCTTCTACTCCTGCAGAAGAGGATGACAGATTAAATTATCTCTTATAGCCCCCGTGACCTCAACTAAAATGAATCTTACACCTTTTTCTGTTGCATCTGCCTGATCCTCTGTGGTGATGACAACTGCACCCAGACCAGAATCTCAGAAGGCTTGTTACATTTCTATGCAATGAGAAGCCTGACAATCCATGGGGCATGAGTGTGTTGGGGGCTTGAGCATGGCCCAAGACCCACGATTCCCTACAGCCTCTCATATAATCCTGGAGCTGAGCCCACCCAGGCAGCACTCCTGTTCCGCACTCCTCATACTCCTGCCCTCACCCCCTGCCTGTTCATAAGGTCCATCCAGGTACTGTCTCTTCTTTCTCTATGGCTACAAAATGTCCAGTGCCTGCTCTGGGGTCAGAGATAGGAGGTATGACTGTTTATCTAGAGTGCATCTTGAAAGAAATTGCATGAATGAGGCCACTCATTCTCCTCACCTTCTTTTTAAATTTTCCTTGCATAGAAACTGTTAAAAATTCCACCAAATAGCCCCCAAACACCTAGCTCTCTCATATTGGCTAATTTCCAATGTCTGGGGGCCAGAGCAGAGCATTCTTTTGGACTTTGTTCTTTGGCAAAGCATGCCTTTCTAGATATGAGCAAGAAAGCAAGGCCTAAAGAAGCCCCCAGCTAAGAATGCCTTTCTTCTCCCTACTAGAATGCAGCCCAGAGGACACCCAGTCTCAGCAGCCCTACCCCTTCCCTGCACCAACAAGGTGTAGTTGCCCCCTCCCCGCCATCTCCCAGGACAGACAAGGGCACTCTGCAAAGCATCCTGGACTCAATGGGAACCATCCGATGGTCATCCTAGAGTTTCTAGAAACAACTTCTGCATCTATGTGAACCCAGCAAGATGACAATCAAGGATTCTTTGACAATAAACTGGATTTTAAGACATCCATGTTTAAAATTAATTTCAACTTAAAAAATATTAACTTGTTTTTTTGTAACCAAATAGATAAGCTGAAGTTTCAAGATAAAATCATGGAATAGAGGGTATACCTTTTAGTTATGTAGTGCTTAAAAGATTAGATTATTTTAATATTTTAAAGAGAAGATTTACAAATAGATCCCAATATGCACCTGATGCACTGGTTGCTCGTATTCTCCAGAGCTGGGCGAGGATCAGTCTTTAACTGCAGGGGACATCTTGGCAGCCAGCCGCATGAACGACTAGCTATCATCCTTTTACAATATCAACTCCATGTGTCAAAGCTGAGAGTGAACATGTTAAGAGATGGATATTTGCTGATGCATAATTTTAAAATGTCATCCAAGTCAACTAAAGTCACTTATCTAAACTTATCAGAATATTAAAATGAAAACCAATAATAGTAGTCTATTCTATTGACAGAAAAACAATGTCTCCTTTCTTTAGACAAACTTATTCCAGATTAATCACTAGAGAATTAAAAAAGCAGGGGAGCTCCTATTTCTTTTCCGGTCAATGAATTAACAGGAAGAAGAAAGTAAATGTCAAAGTAGCTGCATAATGAAAGATCTTAAGTTTCCTATCTTGATTACATTTAAGCTGATTTGTATTTGTTGTTAATTTATAGAGCCTGTGTATCACATCTATAACTAAAATACTAACAGTGCATTTGTTAAAATGTGCTTCTGTTGAATGTAAATATTCATAATACATGAATATGTGATTTTAACCAAATACAATAATTTAAGTGTCTATTATTTCAGTTATCCGTTATTTACCTAATGAAGTGTAGTTTTTAAAACTTCACCAAATTATATATCACGTCATATATACTTGTTCAATTGAAGATGGTTTGGCCTCTTAATTTATAAATATCTGCTTCAATTTGTGTTAATACATTAAATTCCTAAAAGATTACTATATTTTCAGGTGCAAAATTAAAACTAGAAAATTAAGCAATTCTTTAAATGCACCTTTTAAAGCAAAAACTGCATCTGATTTATGGAAAACAAGGAGTTTAAATCCATTATTAAACTTAATTTTTTAATTGAGAAAACTGAGTATAATAGGTGTTTAAATCATGCCTTGCATTGACTGTTGCTGTCAAATCAGTCTGAGAATAATGGAATCTAATTGTGCCTTGAAGGGATGCTCAGTGTGTCCACCGTGGCCTCATGGGACTGGATGGCTGTGCCCAGCCAGATGCCCCATGGATAGCTCTCCATGAGGGAGGGCCCATCCTCTCATTCTCTCCAGATACCCTTTGCCTTCACTTCTGCCGTCAAATGGAGTGTCCACAGAAGGCACAAACTACTGACTGTGATACAGCCTTTCACTAAAACCTTATTTATGAAGAAGCCTGCTGACTCTTGGTAGTGTGCCAGTCATTTCTATGTTTGGACCAAATGAGCTCCCATGCCTGAAGCCTCCAATCTATGACCAAAGGAGCCCACAGTGCAGGGAAACAGGAGCCCTGGGGTACTGGTGAAGGAAATGACAATGTGGGGTCAAGGATGAATGAAGCCCTGGGAGCCCCGGAAATCTTGATACCCCTTTTCTGCTCACTTCCCCAGACCTCCTCCTCCCCACTCAGGCTATTCCCTTCACAGAGACACCCTCAAGGATCAGGGGTCTTTCCTCTCACTGCCAGCTCCAATGTATGTCCCACCTGGCTTGATAAATCAGATGCTGGAATAGGCTTCGAAGCCAGACTGCTCTGGGCTGGAATCTTGGCTCCCGCTTTTTTTACTTGCCTTGAGCAAATCACTTCGCCTCTCTGGGCTTCCAGGTCCTTACCTATAACTGGGGAAGCAGGGTTGTGGTCAAGATTCAAAACAATGCAAGTAAAGGCACTGGCACCGTGCCTGGATGCACCATCCGCATCAGTAAATGTCATGTTCACATGTGCGTATGCCTGTGTTCCTCACTACCAACCCCTCCACAGGGCTGAAAGTAGCAATCACGTGGGCTGGAATACAGAATCTGCTACCATTAAATGCTGTCCAGCTCAGGGCAGGCAAGGGGTCTCCAGTGTTCTGACTCCAGTCCCACTGGGATGGAACTTGTTTCTCTGGAGTTTCCACCACCTCCAATGCTGCATGCCAGCATTTCTCACCTCAGGCAACAGCTCTGCTAAAGCACTACAATTAGGAGTGACACACCTGCTCAGATGTTAACACAGCTACTCCTGCAGTTACCTGGCCTCTGACAGAATTGAGAACCTGATTCCCAGACGCCTTGTGGAAGCCAAGAAAGAGAGACTGCCAACCCATTACACCACAAGTCCAGCCAACCATGAGAGTGCACCTCTAAATTACCCCCTGTTCACTTGACTGAGGAAGTAGCATTTGTTTTTATTTTCCAGGACAGACAGTCAATCACTCGTAGGTGACAGAAATAAAGATGAATACTACCCATTGAACTTTAAATCAAAATGCTAATCCCAGGCTGACTTCTCTGTCAAGGTCTGACACTGAAATAATTCAGCAGGCTTTGATTATGCCCAAAATTAATGCTCTGGTGGAGATTACGTCTATTAATCACAGATTCTGATGGCATAGCTGCTCATATTCATCTGCTGGAGACATCCAACACTGTTCCGATGGCCAGGAGACCTTCACCTGGATGCCCTCAACTTACGGATTACAAGCCAACCTCCAATGAGGAGTATGAGCCACAGGATCATAAGGTCATCTAAGAAGTAGCTGGAGGGGGCCATGTCATGAACATAAAAAGATGTCAAAGCAATGTTCTGTCTTTGATAAGGACCAAGCAACAGGAACTTGGGCTAGCCAACATGAGTCTCACAAAAGACACAAGGGTAGCCCCTGGGGATGACACCCAGCTGTGATGTCACACTGAAGACAAGACCAAACAGCCAGCAGTCATATTCCAAAAGACTATCCAGAGTCAGGAGTTTGTTTTGTGTGAGGGGGAACAATTTTTCTTAACTCTGGAGGTCTACTAGAGGGGAGAGTTAGGAATCCAGATCAGAAGATCACATGTGCGTTTGATCTCCAAACTGCTGCACTCCTGAAATCTCCCCTCAATCTGACCTCTCTTGCAACAAATATGTATTTATCACTTACTATTTACCAGGCTCTATTCTAGGCATTTGGGATATGTCTGAACAAAACAGATCAAGGTCCTTGTTATGGGCTTGCATTCCAGGGAGTTTCAAAATCCCCCTGGTCCCTGGACCTTCTCATCTCCTGCCTAGATAGTCTTCCTCTCTGCTCTCTAGTTGGTCTAGTTAGTCTTTTTTTCCACCACACCCCATCTTAGCTGCCTCCCCTCCACCACCCAAGTGTCAGGGCAGCTTTCTTAAAGGTAAATTTGCCTAAAACCCTTTAGTGGCTCCCCTGCCTAAGGTTGAGAAACCATCCTCTTATCATGTTCTGGGGGCCTCCGTAACTATCTCTGCTTATTCCTCTATACTCAACTCAGCCCACTCCTCTAACAGCACATGGTGCTCCAGAAATACAGGGCAGACAGTAGAATCTCAGCACACACCATGCTGGGTGACCCTCTGCCCTTCTGTTGGCTGGTCACTTGCCAGGCACGCCCTTTATCCCTCATCCCTGCTCTTCACCTCCTCATGCCTGGAGACTCAGCCTCACAGGCAGCTCCTCCGGACACCCTCAGGCCAGGCCAGGCCCCACACTGGGGCCCCACAGCATACTCTGCCTCCTTCAGTCCTGGCACCCATCACACTGAATTGTCATCACCTGCTCATTTGCTCGCTGCTCTTATCTCCCAAGAGACTGAACTCCATTTAGCCTGAAACAATGCTTTACACATTTTGTAGTCCCAGCACAGTGTCTGGAACATATTAGGTGCTCAGTGAAAGTTTACTATCCTGAACCAATCATGCCATAAAACCTAACCACTCTTTAGTTCATTGTTTCCATGGGAAAATTGTGTTCCAAGTGCTGCCTGGCCTGTCGGGGACACAGCTCACCCACTCACAGTCCTAATGACAAGAACATGAGTTCATCCAGCACACCCTATCCTGGGCAGTCCTTCCCATCAAAGCAGAGGGCCTGGGGACGGGGGCAGGGTCAGGGTCAGTGTTGCACCCCCGGCAGACCAAAGCTAAGGAGTCTAGGTGGATTTGTCCCTAAGGCTTCACTTATGGGGGTGCTGAGAGTCTCATGGGACTCCAGGATGGCTTTTGCCTGATGTTGACTCATGGTCTCTAGGACATTATTCCTGAAGTTGAGCACACAGGGCTGGGATCAGGTCACCAAGGGCATGCCCTCCTGAAACTCAGACTTCCACCTGCAAATATTCAAGACTCTTCTTCTCCAACCAGAAAAAAATTCATTTATAAAGCACTTTTTAAAAAACAGCATTACTGGTCATTGCTAAGACCTAACCAATACCAGTACCTTCTAAAAGTGAGAATCACATAAACCATGAGTGATTGAACACAACATTAAATACGCTGAATTGCAAGGTTAGAAAGTTGTCTCCTTTTCAATTATTTGTGGTTCTCTGATTATGATAGAAGAAAGTTTCAGCTGGAGACTTGTATATCATTAGCTCTTCTCTACCACTTGCTAATTTCATTTTTAAGGAATTGAGAGCTGGTTTCAGACTCTGTCAAAAGTTAGAGTTCGATGACATCAACTTCATTGTCCACATGTTTATTGTCACTTTCAATTTGTGATAAGTGAGATTGTTTTCCATTGACAATGATGGAATCAAGTTTCCTTCTAAATGATGGAATCAAGGTATTTAAGGTTTTCAGTGAATTAAGGAAAAATATTACATAATAATGGTACAGTTTGTATGTGGCTAAGGGGGAACTCATAGCAGTGATACTTGGGTGACTGAAGCCAGAAGACAGAAGAGGAATCGCCATGAACAGGTCTCAGGGTGGTGCAAGGACTCAGACACCTTACTTGAAGGTTTGGAAGTTTAGTTGCCTCATGATCTGTCCCAGATTTCTTCGCAGTTCCGTTTGCCATTGCCTTTCTCCTAGCCTGGCTTTGGCTCCATTCTGTGAGGCTTTTGGTTACTCTCACAAACGCCCTTGTGCACCCCTGTTGAAGGCCCTCTACAGCCTTCCCAGCTCTGTCTTGCATGTTGATGTTGGGTTGTCAGATTCAGCAAGCAACAAACAACAGGACACCCAGTTGAATTTGAATTCCAGATAAACAATGAATAATTTTCTTAGAAAAAGTATGCCTCAAATATCGCATGCAATATGTCAATGTGTGTCCCACACAATATTTTGTGCTTAAAATACCTAAAACTAAAAAGTATCTATTGCTTACTTGGAATTCAGATTTAGTGGGCAATCCTGTATTTTATCCAGCAACCCCACCCTGCCATGATTCTGAACAATGCCGCTCTCACAAGACGTTGGCACAATTGGGCGATTTCTGAAAGCATCATTGATACTTTTCTTTTTCAGAGTAGCAGCCCCACATTCTCTCAAGCATAGCATAGAAATATCCAAACAGGTTCAGTTCTCCCTCAACAGGGTTGAACCAAGGAAGAATATAGAATCTCCTCTTTGAGAAATCAGAAAATCTCAGAAGCACATATTGCTTCTGTAACCAGAGGAAAAGGCAATAAATGTTATAAAACAGGGGACAGGGAGAAAATTTTCACAACCTACTCATCTGACAAAGGGCTAATATCCAGAATCTACAATGAACTCCAACAAATTTACAAGAAAAAAACAAACAACCCCATCAAAAAGTGGGCGAAGGACATGAACAGACACTTCTCAAAAGAAGACATTTATGCAGCCAAAAAACACATGAAAAAATGCTCACCATCACTGGCCATCAGAGAAATGCAAATCAAAACCACAATGAGATACCATCTCACACCAGTTAGAATGGCAATCATTAAAAAGTCAGGAAACAACAGGTGCTGGAGAGGATGTGGAGAAATAGGAACACTTTTACACTGTTGGTGGGACTGTAAACTAGTTCAACCCTTGTGGAAGTCAGTGTGGCGATTCCTCAGGGATCTAGAACTAGAAATTCCATTCGACCCAGCCATCCCATTACTGGGTATATACCCAAAGGACTATAAATCATGCTGCTATAAAGACACACGCACACGTATGTTCATTGTGGCATTATTCACAATAGCAAAGACTTGGAACCAACCCAAATGTCCAACAATGATAGACTGGATTAAGAAAATGTGGCACATATACACCATGGAATACTATGCAGCCATAAAAAATGTTCATGTCCTTTGTAGGGACATGGATGAAATTGGAAATCATCATTCTCAGTAAACTATCGCAAGAACAAAAAACCAAACACCGCATATTCTCACTCATAGGTTGGAATTGAACAATGAGAACACATGGACACAGGAAGGGGAACATCACACTTCGGGGACTGTTGTGGGGTGGGGGGAGGGGGGAGGGATAGCATTGGGAGATATACCTAATGCTAGATGACGAGTTGGTGGGTGTAGCGCACCAGCATCGCACATGTATACATATGTAACTTACCTGCACGTTGCGCACGTGTACCATAGAGCCTAAAGTATAATAATAATAAGAAGAAGAAGAAGAAGAAAAAAAAAAAACGGGACAAAAAGCTACCAGGCCAAGCCACAATGGCCTGAAGGCAGAGAAAGCAGCTGTCTTTCCATGTGCAGAGAAGCAATGTTTAGGAAAGTGAAGGGATCAAGAGTCAGCCTAACCAAAGGGGGGAAAAGGTCCTTGAGGACATGGCAGCAGCTTGTGGGAACTTCTATGGAGATGTTTGAAGGGAAGGAGGAGGCATCCGAGGGGTGGGATAGGCAGAAGCAAACTTCTATTACTTTTTTGGAATCAGATAGGGCAGAAAGGTCCCTAAATTTTGTGAACTTGAGGAAGGAAAGCTGGAGAAAATGAGGATGAGAAAGGGTGAAAGGCCATGGCCCGAGAGTATCTGCTGGTTCCTAAGTCTGCCCAGCTGTGGGATTGGGCAGCTGTTCTAGAACTGTGGGATCAGAGTCCTGCTCAACAGGCCATAGCTCCCTTTGTGGGAATCTGTAATGCTGTGGGCCCACTCCTGGCCTCCCAGCTGCCCTCCTCTGCTCCAGGACAGGTTAGAGGCCACACTTGCAGGTGTTTTCAGAAATCTGGGAAGCAATTTGCCAGGGCAAGACACTGGGTCCCAGTTATACTAATGAATGGCCCCCTTATGATTCATCTTCTCACCAGAGACTATTATGGAATTTCTTTATTGGAAGGGTTTAGGTGAAGCACTCTGGTTAGATGGAAGATGCTAGAAGCTACACATTCCTGGGAGTTTGCATGACAGTAGGAAGTCATTGTCCATTTCAAGAATGGAGAGAAAGCTGATGGAGGGTAGGAGGAGTTTAAAATCCCTTCCTCAAGGCCCTTGCTGAGGTTTCCACTTGGCATTCATCATCCAGGGCTTCTACCCTTTCTTTACTCAGTCTGTAGCACCCTCGTATCGAGGACAAAGGTGTCAGACTCTCCAGGGCAGAAGGCATTTCAGCATCTTATGGCCCACCAGACACCAGCCGGGAGGGCAAGGTTGCATCTGTGGCCCAAGGCCAGGCAGAGGTCAGGCCAGAAGGGAACCCTTGAACACGGTCATGCCCATCAGCCTGCCAAGGACTCCCAGAACACTCTCCTACACGTTTCGTTTTTGAGAGAGAAAAATAATAATAAGCACCCCCTTCCAAGGAAAGCTCACGCTTTTTGCTAGTGGCTTAAACCATGCTGCCTTTCTCTGAGTGCTTCCCTCACCTGCCATGCTCCTCGGCCCAGAACCCCATCTCCAGATCAAAATTCCCCAAAGCTCCCTGCAAAACTCCCCCACCATCCTCACGACAATGTGCATGTATGTTAATAAAAATTAAAATTTTAATTTAAAATATTTTTAAAGATAAAAGAGATCAGAAGAAATATCATTTTGCAACAAAGGCAATAGGAAAATTAGCAAAATATGACATGCTACGGGTGAGATAGCACTATAATAGTATTGTATGTGTGTTAATTCCCTGATTTTGATTATTGTACTGTGGCTAGGTAAGAGTTTTTATTGCTTTTAGGAAACAGACACTGAAGTAATTAGGAGTAAATGGGCATATGTCTGCAACTTATTGTCAATCGATTCTGAAAAGAACAATTACATGTATATATGGCACATATGTGTGCAAGGGAGGAATGAGCACAACGTGGTAAAATGCTAACACTGGAGAAATGCAGGTGAAGGGCTGTATTAGCTTCCTGGGGCTGCTGTAACAAAGTACCACCAACTGGTGACTTTCACAACAGAGACTTATCTCACAGTTCTGGAGGCAGAAATCTGAAATAACGGTGTTGGCAGGGTTGGTTCTTTCTGAGGGCTGTGAGGCAGAATCTGTTCCAGGCCTCTCTCCTAGCTTCCGATGGTTTGCTGGCAATCTTTGGTGTTCTTTGGCTCACAGACGCATCAGTCTGATCTCTGCTGTCATGTTCTCATGGCGCGCTCCCTGCGTGCATGTCTGTGTCCAAATTTCCCCTTTTTATAAGGACACCAGTCATGCTGGAATAGGGACCTATCCTATTCCAGTATGACCTCATCTTAATTTAACTGCTTATTCTGCACAGACCCTATTTCCAAATAAGGGCACATTCTGAAGTTCTGGGGATTAAGATTTTAACATACCTTTTTAGGGGGACACAATTCAATATTTAATAAGAATATACTGGAGTTGTTTGTAATATACTTCAAACTTTTCTCTAGGTCTGAAATTATTTCAAAATTAAAAGTTTTTTGCAAAGATAAACAGAAAGAAGCCCTAAGAAGGATTGAAGGGAAGGTGTGCAGGGGAGGAAAGCATTATTGAGGGGATGCCTTCTCAGAGACGCAGGGTTCTAAAAGCCCACCAGCAAGACAGCTTTTGAGAGGTACCGAGTTGCCTTCTCCTGATAGGTCGTCATGGCCCCAGGACAAACAGAGTCCTCCACTCAACCACCCCCACCCCCAAAGTCTTACCTTGGAGAGGAAACTCTCATGATTTGGGTTGAAAACATGAATTTATTTTTTTCCCTCCAAAACAAGCTTGGAGCAGAGCACACTTGCCCAGCATCTCAATAGATGCTAGTGGTGGTTAATTAAAAGAATGTTGCTAAACAAAGACAGCTAAATAATTGTGTGTCTCACAGAATTTTATTCCTTAACTTGTATCTCTTAAAAATAGCACACTCCATATGAGAGTTTTTCTTTTATTCAAATCATGTCTGAGAAACAGCGCATTTATACAGCAGTACTTCATCTACTCAGAGAAGGAAGGAGCCCCAGGAATTGGTTAGCATTCCCCAAAATAGGGTATGACCTGGGTGATCAGAGGGCCCCAACCCTGCCAGCCTCCTCCAGCTCATGTCTCAGCCACTCAGACCTCCTCCTTTATCACGTCCAGGGATGGGACCCTGCAGATACAGGAAATCTTGGGGTGGCATATTTTTAACTAGGAACTTCTCATACTTGAGAAGCATCACCAAACCAATCCAGGTGTCTATGCCCTGATTTGGTGCCCATACATGTCCAGGACTTCACTGAGCATCTCCAGGAAGCACCATTAGGCCCCTTCCCTGGCCTGCAGCCTCCTTCAATCCCCAAGTGTCCCTCAAAGGGCCATTCTCCATCCTCCATCCTTGCTAGTCACTCCCGGTCAACTGCAGAGAATGGAAATAGCACTAGGCAGAGCATCAGGTAGGGTCTTCACTTCTAGCTGTGCCCCAAACTCACTGCCTGACCCTGGGGCAGTAATTCAGCCACTTGGGATCTCAGGTTCCTGATCTGTAAAATGATAGATCGAGGCAGATGCTAGGAATTAACACGTATTTTTCAAGTATAGTGGCTCAACTAGGGACTAGGCTCCAAGAAAGTTCTAACTAACCAGGAAAAGAGCAAAAGGACAGTCTCTCAGCCTAAAATGCTTCATTTTTTCTCATCCCACTTGGGAAGCTGTGAGAACCATGCCAAACTTCTCATTACACTATATTCAAAGTCTATTAAGACTCCATGATATTTTTTTGTTCCTACTCCCGCAGTGTTGGTTTTACCTACGTCCTTTGCTGCAGTGATTTTCATCAACCCTTCACCAAAAGCCCCAAATGCCAAACACGTGAATTTTGCACATTTTTTCCTACTTCGTGGAAACTATCCAATGGGCCAACTTCCCTCAATGGGGCACCACAAAAGAGAAGGCAGGAGTCCATAGCACAGGATCTCAAAGAAGGAAGCCACCCATGGACCAGGCAGTCCGGAAGGCTTCCTCAGTTCAGGAAAGTTTGAAATAGGCCAAAGGGTACAGAAGGGTTCAGATGGAAAGGGTGAAAAATGAGGGCAGAAAAAAAAGCATAAGCAAAGAGATGCTGGTGAGGAGAGAGGATTGCCCATCTGAGGAGCAGCCCAGCAAGACAATGAGGATGCCAGGCAGAGAGGCAGGCAATGCAAGGGGTGCGAATGAAAGGCTTTGCAGGTCGGTTTCTGCCAGCCAGCACCCACTCACCCTATTTTTCCTAACTGTCTTTGTACTCTTGATTTGCAATTTCACCCTCCCCATTCTCAGTCTCTGCCTTTAAAGTGCCACCTCCACCCCAGCTCCCCAGGGGAAGGAGCAGTCTAGGCCAAACAGTGAATTCTAGCCCCTACACATGTTGACTGGTTGAGAACTAAACATGCTACACGCTGAAACTGGGATCAGTCAGAATGACCCTCAGGACTTGTGCAGGAACTACCAAGAAATTAGTCTCCCTGTTTCCGCTATAGTCAGAACATAAACCTGATGACCATGACGGGAGAGCTTTAGGCTAACCCAGAGGAAGTGGGGCTGAAGACAGAGGAACAGTCCCAATAGCATCTTAAATGCAGTCATGCCCGAAACTAGTATTGCACAGTACTTTCAATCACAGAAGCCCATAAGGAGTGTGTGCGTGCGTGTGTGTGTGCACGCGCACCTGCGTGCGTCTGTTGATTTTGTTTCCTGTCACTCAAAGCCAAAATAATTGTAATGGGAAGCTTAGATTATAGAGAAGAAGAAGCACTAGACTAAGGTGTTAGAGAAACCTGGCCAGATCCCAGCATTACCGTATAGTAATTGTGTGAATTTGTAAGTAAGCCACTTAGGTTCCACAAACCTCCGTCTCCTCATCTATAAAATGGGCATAATAATTCATGAGTTGACTCATGTGAAAGTGCAAGCTCCTTGAGTAATGGAATCTGTGGCGTTTGTACTTGATGCAGGAGATGCTGCAGCGTTCTGAGCAGAGAACTCACTGGAGGGAAAATTATTCCAGGCCCTGTACAGGCAGGATGGGGCCAATGATCCCTGCCACCCAGGGAACCTATTGCATGCACTATGCTATCCAGGTTAAAAAGCGGTAAAATACCCCATGGATGTTGCGTCAGATGTTCAGAGAAGAGAGCTGAAGCATCTTTCACACTGTGTACCGTGCTCACCAGGGGATGCTGAATAAGAAGTCACCTATGCCACCCTGGCCTTTCCCCCCTACAAAAGAGAAAGATGACTCTTGCCCTCTTCCCTCGGGAATGGGACAAGAATTAACTATGAGCTCTACAAACTACTTTGTACTCCCTGTGGAAAAAGCTGTGGAAAAGCTGCTATATAGCTACAAGGGGGTGATTAATTTTATCTCTCTAAATGTCTCAGTATCATTTGTCAAAATGATGATTTATTATTTAGACAACCTTTATATTTCCAAGGGGCTTTAAAAATCATTTATAGTGGAGAATCAAATAAAACTGATTAGGGTCCTGAAAAACAGAAATGGTGAAGAAATGTACAAGGAACTAGGGGTTATTTATTCACAACCAGAGAAGGCAAATGAAGGACACAGCAAGATCCATCAACTATATGCAAAGCAGAACTGCTAGGGAGAGGCCCGTATCTTCCCCCATTCCCCCATATGATGATGGGAAAGAGAAACCGGAAAAGACAGCAATGTATCTGGACTGGTGTAGTCTAGACATCAAGCAGATAACAGGAAGACCTTCCTAATTGTATACTGGCTCTTAGCTCAGCATCTAAAAAACATTTTCAATTGCTTTTTTTTTTTTTTTTTTTTTTTGAGATGGAGTCTCACTCTGTCATCCAGGCTGGAGTGCAGTGGCACAATCTCAGCTCACTGCAACCTCCACCTCCTGGATTCAAGCAATTCTACTGCCTCAGCCTCCAGAGTAGCTGGGATTACAGGTATGCGCCACCACACTCCGCTAATTTTTTTTTTTTTTTTTTTTAGTAGAGACGGGGTTTCACTATATTGGCCAGGCTGGTCTCAAACTCCTGACCTCATGATCCACCTGCCTCAGCCTCCCAAAGTGCTGAGATTACAGGCGTGAGCCACCACACCTGGCCTCAATTGCCTTTTATAGATGATAACTGAAGTAAAATAAAATGTAGAAAGACAATGCAGATATGGTAAAAGAAAGGCATCTTCAAGGAATGATAAAAGATGAGAAAGATAGTAGAAAACTGGGAGGGGGAAATTTAATCCTCTTTCAGGAAGAAAAGGATCGTGAAAGGATGCCATGAGCCAAACCATGGTGGATGAAGGAGATTGGAGTATACTAATATGCAGAGAAAGCATAGAAAGCTCCTGGAGGCAACATGGTTTGAGTAAGAACAAGCCCCACCAAACCTACTCCCTTTCCTTCTTGAAAATTTCCCTAGGACACAAGATCTCATGGTGTACCTAGATTTCAGCAAAGCACTTGCTGAAATGGACCATGTAGAGAACTGCAGGCCAGGGCGAGTACAAACTGGTGAATTCACAGCTGGCAGAAAAATGGTACCCAAAGAGGGTCCAACAGAAGCAGCATCCCCTGTGGGATATTACTTCTGTCTTCTTTGGCATTTTTATCAGGCTTGGATGAAACCCTGCAAGGGACACTCATTCAATCTCAATTGCTGGGATGCTTGGCTAAACCCAACCAGATGAAATGAAAAGTTCTGCACACTTAGGTTCAAAACCATCCCATCAGAGCTACAATAGACCTGGCCTGATTGACATTTATGTCGCCAAACTGAAGACTAGCCGCCAAGCTTCTAAAACTGACAGACAGATGATAGTAACATCTCCAGCCTGCCTTCTTTAGGGCAGGATTCACCAAGAGGCAGGCCTGCACTGGCCATTCCCTTCCCATTATAGAGGTCTTCAGTCACATGCCAGGACTGTGACCACTGACCCTGGACCTGTCTGGGTTTTATCCTACATAGCAAATCCAAGGGACTGCTTGTGTTCCCGTTATCTATTGAGTGTAACAAATTACCCGTGAAATTTACTGGCTTGAGACAGTAATGTTTTATTAGCTCTTACAGTCCTGCAGTTTGGCTGGGCCCAGTTGGATAATTCTCACTTGGGGTGGCTCAGGAGGTTGCAGTCAGATGTTGGCAGGAGCTGCAGTCATCCAAAGCCTCTACTACTGCTTGATGCCAAAATGGTCCACTCACATGGCTGGCAGTTGGTGCTGGCTGTCAGCTGGAAGCTCACCTTGGGCTGTCAATTGAAGTACCCATACATGGCCTCTCCATGCATCTTACAACGTAGCAACTAGGTTCCCAGAGTGAGCGTTCTAACAGCTAGAGTCCCTAGAGATCCAGGTAAAAGCTGTGAGGCTGCTTCTGACCTAGCTTTAAAAGTCCCAGACCATCACCTCTGCCACATTTCACTGGTCAAGCAAGTCATCAAGTCCAATCCATACTTAAGGGGAGAAAAGTTAGACTCTAGGTCGGCAAGTTCCCATCACCAAAGAGCTTGTTGGATGGGAGATATCTGCTGTAGCATCTTTGAAAAATATAATTGGCCTCTGCTTTTGACAACAGGGAGCAATGTGATGAGAAGGATTCCAATTAGCAAAAGTATTGTCATCAGTTAGTGATGTGCTGCTGTGTGTCACACCCTAGGAACCCAGACCTAGGCCCTTCAAACCCAGTGTGCACCAACTGGCACTGTGCCCAGCATAGTCAACATCGAGTTTCTGCCTCCCGTTCTCCTTCCAGGGACCCACATGCCTCCCAGTACTTCACCCCCGACTGGCTCCACCTCATTGTCATCTCCACCCTGACATGCCATATCAATGGGAATTAACAGCCTCACCATGCTGGGCACACAAGAAACTACCACTTAGTCAACTGCAACAGCTAGGATTACCAAAAAAAAAAAAAAAAAAAAAAAAAGGCATTATCCTTTTTGTAAACATTCAGAGAAAACTCAGAGAAATTGTATTTGTTTTTGATTATTCTGAGTTTGCAAGCTGAAGCATTCATGGTTCATAAAACCCATGTATTTGTTCCAAATGTCAGTGCACTTCCCTTTGTGCAGCAGCAGATGCTGGGCAGGGGGAGGGCTGATGGAAGGCCTTCCGCATCTGTGCTAATAGATCATGTCTTACAGCCTCCCCACCTTGGCTCACCATTTCCCTGCTTTCTTCTCTCTTTGCTGTTGCAGGCATCTGTGACATCATAGCCTGCTGCCATGGAAACTGATGCTATCACAGACTTCTAACTTTAGGCAATAAAATTTCTTTGTATTGACAATTTCCTGAGTGGACATCAGCATGGATCTTCACGTGTTTGAAGGAGAGCGGAAAACTTACCAGCTTCCTGAATATTTACTCAGATCTGCATGGCTAATTGCCTCATGGGAAGAGTAGAAAGAAACCTGGCTGGACCTAGAAGAGACTCTGGTGTTACCCTGCCAAGCTGGGCCTTGGTTTTCCTATCTGTAAAATGGAAATGATAGTGCTTAGCCTTTGGAGTTGTTGCAAGGGGTACATGAGAGTTTCCTGTTACGGAGCCTGAGGGAGGGCAGGTGCTCACCAGGCGGGCCTTCCCTCCCCAAGACCCCCAGACCTTAAACTTTAAGAGTTTGTGTGACCTGTTTCAGCATGACCCCTGGCAGACATTAGGGTGTGGGGATGAGAGCAACTGAGAGGACCACAATGACATGGACTTTGCTCCCCTCATTGTCACCTCCCTCTTTCTCCTGTCCTTCTGTCTTCACTGTCCACTGCTCCTGCGATCTGCCAGCTAAGCTAGTTCTACCTAGAAAGGGCTTCTCTCTGAACTGACTTCCTCCATTAAGGAGGCAGTTGAGTCGTTACTCAAGTTCACATCTTCTTCTGAGTGATTTAATGGCTTTTAAGCAAAAGCAATTATCTGAGAGGCCTCAGGCCCAAGGGAAAGCCAGTGGAGCTTTTAAACCAGGGTCTGGGCTCTTGGAATGTGCAGGGAATGAGTAGGCTGGGTGGTCCTGTAGTCCTGTGGTCCTGAAGGGTCATGTACCCCTCGCAACAACTCCAAAGGCTAAGCATTATCATTTCCATTTTACAGATAGGAAAATCACTTCTGCTTCCCTTTTCACCAGATCTGAGGCAAGGCTGCAGGCCTTGCCAGTCACCCACGCCTGATCCCTGTGTGAACTGCCTGGGTTCATTTATGCCAAGCCAAAGCTGCAATCTGCTACCCCAACTCCCACAAGCAATCCCAGCATTTCTGAGAAAGACACAAATCTCTTCCAAGGTGACCAGAAAAAAATTTAAATTTAACTGCAAAAGAATGCTGTTTTAAAATAGAAGGGTCTCTAATGTAACTTAGATCTGTCATCTTTGCAAAATGAGGCAAAAGACAAACAGAAAACACTTTGGTGCAGGATGGTGCATACAGCAAGCCTCTCCAGGGAGGGCTTGGAGTGGTCTTTGCTCACCAATAGAACAGAACTATATTCTACAACTTTAAGCAATATGTTAAATAAGAATTGTGGGCATTCCTCAAAAATGTTTAGGCAACTTCCTGACTTTAGGAAGTGATTCCTTTTTGCAATGGGAATGAAAAATAAATAAATATATGTTGGTTAGTGCCCCCAACACCCTGCATACCACATCAGCCTATACCAGCTCTGCTCACTCATGGCCAAATCTGAGTGAAGGGTGGTTGATCACGGGAGTTGAGAGAGGCCAGAGGCCCAGGAAGCCTAGGCTGGGGAGTGGTGTATGGAGTTTGACCATGCCTGGACAGCAGCTACTGTGCTGAGTCACCACTCAGACACAGCAACACAGGGCACAGCCAGTGTAGCAGCATGGCAGATAGGACCCCAGGAGCCACAGGGCCTAAAGCTGGGTCCCAAGCAGTGGGCAAGCAGAGGGAAGGGGATGTCTTTGCCAGCTATGGCACTCCATTACAGCTGGAACACATCCCCAGCATTAGATATGAAGCAGGGATATCTCCTACCTCCTATACTCATCTCAGGCAGCACAAGGACTTCTGGGGAGTTCCCTTCCTCCTCCTCCTCCTTTTCAACATTGTCTTTCACTTTGCGTTTAACCAAACTTCTCCTGGATGAAACTGTCCGGGAAGGGCCACTCTGCCATTAACCCACTTGGTGTGTGACCTCAAGCTCTGACCTCCCCAATCTCTTTTCCTCCCACAACTGGACCAAACCCAGGTTGGAAAAAAGGGAGATTGAGAAGGGCTGTATCCCAAAGGCATCACAACAGCACAGGCTCCCCCAGCCTCCCAGTGTCACCATTCCCAAACACGTTTCTGTTTGTATTAGATCTTTTCACACCCAAGAATCAGCAGAGAAAGACATAGCAGTCCTCCTTGAACATCAGAGCCAGGCTTCTGCCCTTCATCGCCTATGGTTTGGGAGTGTTTTCTTCTGAATTTTTCTTCTTTATTATACAATCTAGCCTTTGAGTATTTTAGGTTTCTGGATTTCACGTTTTACCTTGTCCATATGGGTTTATCCTTTTTTCACCACTAATTGTCTCCCCACCCCATCCACCTTTTATCTTTACCCTAACTTTTTCACTTTACTGGCTAATTCCTTTAAAGAATTAATTGCTTGGGTATTTTTTTTTTTACCATTTTACTATCATTTTTATTTTTACAGATTCTTAATTCTAATATTTTTTCCTTAACTTTAAAAATCCTGTGATGGTTAATTTTATGTGTCAACATGACTGGAACATGGTCGCTCATGTAACTGCCAAACATTACTCTGTGTGCTTCCATGAGGGTGTTTTTGGATGAGACTAACATTTCAATGAGTGGACTGAGCAAAGCCAATTGTTTTCCCTTAATGTGAGTGGGTCACATCCAATCAGTTGAAGGCTTGAATAGAACAAAAAGGCTGACCTTCCCCAGAATATGCCTTTGGGCTGGGACGTCAGCTTTTTTCCTACCTTTGGATTCAAACTGAAACATTGACTCTTCCTGGGTCTTTAGCCTGCCTTCATCAGACAGAACTACACCATTAGCACTCATGATTCTCAGGCCCTCAGATGTGGACTGGAACTACCCATCAGCTCTCCTGGGTCTCCAGCTTGCCAATTCACCCTGCAGATCCTGAGACTTGCCTGCCTTCAAAATTATGTGAGCCAATTCTTTATAATAAATCTTCAATAAATAAATAAATATCCTATTGGTTCTGTTTCTGGAAAACTCTGACTAATACAAATCCTTTCTCCCTTTTAAAGCTTATCTGGTTTTTGTTTCTTTTGACCAGCATTGGGAACAGCAGGTGCAAACGTTCCAGGGCAGGAAGAAGCATGGAGAGTTCCAAGAAAAGAGAAGGCAGCTTGGGGCCGAGTGGTGGGAGTGTGCACTGTAGGTAACCCAGGCAAACACAGATAAATACAAAATAAAATAAAATAAAACATCAAGAACTTGCTGTGAAAGAATCGCTTGAGCTCTAATTATTCTGGCTGCTTGTCTCTGCAAGGAATAATATTAATAGTTTTGTGCCTGTGATTAGAGGGCCCAGCCTCTGGAGGCTAAAAAGTTACCTTTAAGCATCTCTTCCCCCTGATTCTTCTCTTCATAAAGGCAGCCAGTTTCTGGTCCAAGGGGGCATTCTGTAAACACTGGAAGGAAGGGAGGGAAGAAAGGAGGGAGGAAGGAATTTTCCGAGCCCTCTGGTAGAGAGGCCTCCCGTACGGGCAGAGACGCATTTGCCTCCATGCCTAGACTATGGAGAGGCTGTGGTTTTCCTGCAGGGATACTGCTAAGTGCTCTCTAAACCTGCTTTTCCCAGACATGGAGGCTCCCTCCATTTCTCAGCTTGGTCCAGGTGGGACCATGAGAGTAGTCTTTGCCAATGGAGTGGAAGAAAGAGGGAGTGATGTTTCTCTTCCAGGCTGAGATAGGTAGGAAGGTAAGAGTAAATGTGCCTTTTCCTCTGTCAGCATTCATCAACAGGGTCTACCAGTATGGGTCCCTGAATGACAGGAGGGGTGGGGGAGGGGAGGGGAAGGGGACAGAACCCCACCACGGGCCTCACCAGACTGTGATATGAGTGAGAAATAAACTTTTATCTTGTGGGCTAAAAAATTTGGAATCAGGTGTTACAGCAATTAGCTGACACTGACTAAATCAGAAATTGGCATGACAGGTGTCCACGTGTCCCCTGAGCTGGGCTCACCCAAGCAAGGCAGAAGAGCAAGAAGTATGGGATGGGGCATCTGTAGGCAAGACCGGGCTAGAAAAGAAGGCAACAGAGGCCTCCCGGGCAGACAAAAGTGAGAGAAGCTTTGGCTGCAGGAACACAAGATCCAAGGGCAACTACCTTTCCCACAAAAAGAAACTGCAAGGGCAGTGTCTGAGCAGCCTGGGGAGGCACAGGGATGTACAGGGTAGGGACTCAGCTGCTCCAAGCAGAACCCCACACTGCTGCATTGAGAAGGGAGAGAAGAGGCACAGAGAAGGGAGGAAACATTTATTGAGTGTCTGCTACATACCAAGCCTTGTCTGTACCAGGCAATCCATCTATGTTATCTCATTTATTCATTCCAAAGCCCCTATAATGGGATATGATTCATTCCCATTTTATAGAGGAGCTACTTCCAAGGCTTACACCTACAGACTGGTCAAGTGGAGATGGGAACCTGGTCTGGGAGATCACCACATGGGCACCCTTCTGCCTCCCTCGTAGGAAATAGGAATTCACTAGCAAGGAACCCATACTGCCTGCTGGCCCCGTGAAAGACACCTATGCACAAATGGGAGGCTGCCATCTCCCAAGGCATAGGGAGAGGGAGGACACACATCAAACAGAAGCTCCGACTGATTATGGAAGTGACAGTGATGAGACAGAGGTGTGTTTATGCCTACCTAACATCCATTTCTCTATGCTCAGAAGTTCACCTCTGCATACAGCAAAAATCCCACCTGCCAAAACATTATCTTGTCTTATAACTCATGTTTAGACCCCTTTCTATGCTGCCTAAATGGCCCCCTTCGCTCATAAAGTGGCTACTAAGCTTCTCATTGTAGTCTGAAGATTGAATCAGCTCCCACCTCCTACCTCCACCTCCTGTTTCCAGCCAGGCTGTCCTCAGCCTCTGTTCATCTTCCCTGCTCAACCTGAAACGCAGTCCTGAAAGGGGAGGGGCCAGATGCTTGGAAGGCTCTCAAGAGACCCAGAGAGAAAAGTCATTATTTGAAAGAAATACTTGCACATGCATGTTTATAGCAGCACAATTCAAAATTCCAAAATCGTGGAACCAACCCAAATGTCCACCAATCAAGGAGTGGATAAAGAAACTGTGATATATATACAGTATATAGGATAGAATATGAAATACTACTCAGCCATAAAAAGGAATGAATTAATGGCATTTGCAGTGATCTGGATGAGACTGGAGACTATTATTATTCTAAGTGAAGTAACTCAGGAATGGAAACTGATATGTGGGAGCTAAGCTATGAGGATGCAAAGGTATAACAAGGATACAATGGATTTTGGGGACTTGGGGGTAAGAGAGGGAAGAGTTGGAGGGGGGCAAGGGATAAAAGACTACAAATATGGTACAGTGTATACTGCTTGGGTGATGGGTGCACCAAAATCTCACAGATCACCACTGAAGAACTTACCCATGTAACCAAATACCACCTGTACCCCAATTACTTATGGACAAATAAAATTTTAAAAAGAGACACTATGACTGTCCCCAGCAGCATGGACATACCATAAGGTCGTACATCCTAAGCCAAGGAGGCTGCCTGCCTGTCAGCCTCTTAAACAGGGTTCCAAGGACTTTCAACCTCATTATCCAAGAGCTGGCTGTAGGTTTCTCTTCTTGTTGAATGAAGGGTCAAATGAAAGTGGGGTAGAGAAAGTGAATTCCCCAGTCATTGCCTTACAATCACATAGGAGTGTGAGATGGTCACCTAAGGGGCCTATCCCGGTACCTGGACATGCCTTCCCTCTTCACATCTTTCTTCTCCACATGGCTCTTAGGAAAGTCAGTGGAATGGAGAACTCCACAAGCTGAGCCAGGAATGCGGTGGGGAAAAAGCATTAAGAAGCCACCTGTTTGAAGAGTGAGTAGGAACATAGGCACAGGACCTCAAGAAGTGTCTGTGAACCTGGCTGCATGTGGCAGACAGTTCTCCCGACCGCTGGTCATTGTGCTTTCCCCACCTGGGCAGGGGATTGGGATATTGGATCTGATTTCCCTCTATGGATGACCATTCCACCAGGCTTGGGCCAGGAGCTGTCCACCAGAATCAATCGTAACCACCATTATAAGAACAGCTTGTGTTTCCAGAGCACATTCCAGTTTACAAAGCATTTCCCATACATGGGCTCTGATTCCTACTCAACAACCTCTTATTGAAGAGCTCAAAGGGAAAGAGGTTGGACCACATCATTCCCAATGGACAGGTAATGAAAGTGAGCTTCAGAGAGTTTAGGTGGCTTTCCAAGGTCACACAGCTCGTAAATGTGAGCCAGTTCTCTGACTCCCAATAGCAGCCTCTTGCATGGATTCATACCTTCAGGTCTAAGGCCACGGTGGGGCCAGAAACTACAGAGCTCCATGTGCACTCCTCTGCCAGGACAGGGAGGTGTGCCACCCACTTCCAGCCCTCCACGTGGCCTCAGCTCTGCCATGCTGGCCAGAAGCCTGGGAACCAGGTGCTGGGAGAGCCATAGCACCCAGCCCTTTAAATGGTGAAGGACCTGTGCCGACTAGAATTGCAGGCAATACTGACATTGTTCTACAGAGGAGAGAAAATGTCAGCGAGTACACTGTCCAGTGCCCCCCAATTCCTGGGGCCACAGAGAGGGGAATGGGCTACTGGGGCCTTCAAACTTTATTTTTAAACTTTATTTTTATTTACAAAAACAGGCAGCCCATAGTCCATGGTTTACAGAATTTGATTTTTAAAAAAAATACTACATTCATATATTACTTATCTTGATTAATCTTTGGTGCCCCCTTAAACTTTGCTCCAAGTGACTGCCTCCTTCATCTTACCCTAGTCCCTGTTCCTCCCTTTCCCCACAAACTGGAATCCTGGTGAGATGGGAGGAAGTCCTGGAGAAGGCAGAGAAGGCAGCAGTGGTCCATAGGCCCTTTCTTTGCTCTGCTGGGTCTGCTGGGAATTCGTCCAGACCTGCTCACACTGAGGGTGAGTGCCCCGGGAAGCCCTGCTGCCTAACCACTGGGACGCCTGCGACTCTTGGCCACGATGTGTCATGTCAGGTTACTGAACATCGTCCCAGCACACATGCCTGAATATCAGCTTTTCTAAGCCGCTTGGAACATTGGCCCTCCAAGTCTATGGGAGTAGGCAAGGACTACACACCGGCAATAGATGGGCAAGACAAGGTATTGGCAAGCAGAAGAACGATTTAGGGATCAGTTTTCCCAGAGGAGGGTGCCTGGGAATCTGTTTCAAATGAAAGGAGAGATACAGAAGAAATGACAATACTAATAACTACCACGGGCTTTAAACACCTTATCTCATTTATCTCATAACGATCATGTGAGGTGAGTACCACCATTCCCACTTACAGGATGAACACACAGAGGCCATGACTGGGAGGTTATGTAGTTTGTTCAATGTCAGAGGTGGAATTCAAATCCAGACCTGTCTGAATCCAACACTCAACTGCTTCAGGAAAAAAAATCCAGCCAGGCATGGTGGCTCACACTTGTAATCCCAGCACTTTGGGAGGCGAGGTGGGCGGAGCATTTGAGGTCAGGAGTTCGAAACCAGCCTGGCCAACATGGTAAAACCCCGTCTCCACTAAAAATACAAAAAAAAAAAAAAAAAAAAAAATTAGCTGGCTGTGGTGGTGTGTGCCTATAATCCCAGCTACTCGGGAGGCTGAGGCATAAGAATCGCTTGAACCCAAGAGGTGGAGATTGCAGTGAGCCGAGATCATACCACTGCACTCCAGCCTGGGCGACAGAGCAAGACTCTGTCTCAAAAAAATTAAAAAAAGAAAAAGAAAAAAGAAAAACAGCTGTTCTATCTGTTCAGGAAGCCATTCAGAAGTACCTCAGAGGCAGAAGGACAACTTGCAGAGGACACGGTGTGTGGCCCCAGCGTTTACCTTTGGTGGTTACTTAATTTTTCTGCATCCCAATTTCCATGCCCCCCAAAAAGCAAATGTGTACTGATAAATAAATATGGCACAATAACAACAACTGTTGAAACTAGGGGCAGGGGCCGCGGCACGGGTGTTCACTGCAGCATACTTTTGACTTTTCTGTACTTTTGGAAATATTCATAATAAATTTGGAAAAAAACAAAATGTCCCCAGGTCAAAACTGATATATGACCCCATCAAAGAAAGTCCCTGGCATCAAAATAACTGAATAAAAATAGCTACATTAAACAGCTGCACCAACCCTCCACAGCATTGTGGGAATATAAATTGGTTCAGCCTTTTTAGAGGGCAGCTTGCAACATCCATCAAACTTTGAAACAAGGCACACTGTTTTCTTAAACTTTTTATTTTAAAGAAATAGCAATCACACAAGAAAGTTGCATGAATGGAACCAGAAACCCCCATATTCCTTTTACTCTGATTCATCAATTTTTAACATCTTGCCACATTTGCTCTTTCATCTTCTCTCTCCCCACCACATATATTTTATGGTACAATAGGATATATCATAATATGATATTACATATATATTTTATTATATACACACTTATTATATTATATACACACATTTATTTGTTTATTTTCCTCCTTGAGCCATCTGAGAGCAGGTTGCATACATCATGGCCATTTACTCCTTAATTCCTCAATATCTGTTTCCTAAGAACAAGAATATTCTCTTATTTGACCACAATTCAGTTATAAATTTGGAAATATTAACATTTTGTTATAATACTTTCATCTAAGGAGACCCACTCCCTAAATTTTGGAAGGCTATATTCCAATTCTGTTTGTTGTCCAAATCATATCCTTTAAAGCAATTTCTTAGTATAGGATTTGTTACATTAACTTGTCATGAATCTTAAGTATTCTTTAATCTAGGATAGTTCTTTTTAAAAAATGCTCAAAATAAGTTTGTTAATTTATTTAAAGAGGCTGCTTCCCTGATGCAGAAGTTTAGAGACTGGGACTCTTGATCCAGGCACAGCTGAATTTAGTTGTTTTGAGGTGAGGCCTGAGGGTCTGCATTTCTAACGAGCTCCCATGGGAACCCAAGCCCTGGCCCAAAGGCCACACACCAAGTGGTGACACCAAAGAAGACCGTCTGTGAAAACCTGGTCCAGACCACCACGAGATGCACCTTGCTTTCCTCTGAATGAAGCTTTGTCTGCAATGGCAACTGGACCCTGCGACTTGGGACGCAACAAGATGCAGAGCCTTCCCTCACAGGAACTCCTCCTGGGCTTTCTGGAGCCAGGAAGTCCAAGACAGAGAGGCACAAGTCACTGAAGAAGGCTTTTCTGCAGGTTCCCCATTTCCGATGATTCTGGCCCAGGGCAGGGAAGCCTGTTGTGAAGAGAATTCCTATGCCGTGCCTTCTCTATCAGCATCAATCCACTATACCTTCAATAGGTACCTCCTCCTCCAGGAAGCCATCCTGGTTGCCATAGCCCACTCTAAACTATCTGTCCCCTGACCTCCTATATCACCGAGCCCCTGGCTATATCACTGAGCACTTACTTGAATGTAATTGCCATTCCAGGTACCTTTTCTTTCCCTTCTCCTTGCCTCTGCTTCTGCTACTTCTCACTCATGATATGCATCCTCATCACTCTCCCCTGTACATGTTCAAGGCCCAGCTTACCCATAAGTATACCCTAGCAAAAAGTCTCTTCAATGACAGATTCCTTGCCTGAACCATCTTCAGGTATCTCCATCCAGCAGCAGGTACATTAGTCTGATCTCCACAACCAGACATTCAGGTTTCCTATGCTTCCATTACTTCTGTTTGCTACAAGGCCCTGGTTTTCTTGCCATGGTGGCATGCGCATCAGCCTCTCCCTGAGTGATCCTGGGCAGTGTGACAGGAGTTCAGTCCATCCATCCATCATTTACTAAGTGCCTACTCTGTGCCAGGCCCTGGGGTAGACTCTGGGGGCCCTCAGGGAGTCTCAGACAGTGGGGGTGCCTGCTTTTCTCAGAGCCAGAAGCGATGCAGTGTCAGCATCAGCTGCATCTTTGCTTTTGAGCATAAAAGGTGCTTGTGGGAAGTGACACTGGGCCCAGCTGATGGGCCTTGATGGCACCACTGCAGCCTTTGCATCCTTGTCATGTGTCACTTCCCCCATGATTACTGTGATCACTGATTGTCATCATGCAAATAACAGCAAACATGGCTGAAGTGCCTACATCATCCCCAGTGTTGGAAAGCCTGTAGAATCCTGAGACTGTCATTGAAAGCTAAGAAATGAGCCAAAGGCATTCTCTATGGCTTGAATGCAACAAGAACCAGAAAAGCTGGAAACGTCTTGGGAGTCGGAGCAGCTGAGAAAAAGGTGATGAACGGCCTGGGACATTCACAATGTCCTATCAAATGGGCCCAGTCCTGAGAGTCCAGGGCTGGGCTAGGGGGTGCTTCCTGTGCATGGTTTCAGACCACCATTCACAGGACAATCTGTGCAGAAAAATTATACTTTTCTTCTCTAAAAGAAAGCCCAAAACCAAAAGATACCTGTCCCTGGAGAAGCAGGACCCTTGGGAATTTCTAGCTGATTTCTGCTGCCACCACCATGGAGGTACAGCTGCTCCTGCAATGCCAGGTAGAGGCAGGAGCATGCCCTTCCTTCCTACTGAGGAGTGTGATGGAGATGAGATTGGAACTGGAGGGAATGTATGGGAAATAAACACAGAGTAGCACAATCCCAGGTCATGTGAATTATGGCTTCCTGCTGAGGCTCACACACTCCGCTAACAAAAGCCCACTTTCTGAGGTCCTGGCCCCTGTTTGGGGGCATATTTCTTCCCTGATCATAAACCACCATCCATGTTGAGAAGATCATGGCCCATCCTTCCCCACTTCCAGGAATGAGACCCACCCAGCACAGGTACAAATTATGTCTTCTTGGCACAACAGGGCAACCCAAATTGTCTGGAAGTAGTGTGAGTGGGGTCACTCTGTCACCTCCAGACAACCACCCATGTTGAAAGCAGACCCAAAACAGAAACCCCAACAAAAAAAAAATGGACAAATATCTAAACATCCATTTCATTGGAGAATATATATGAGTGGCTAATAAACACATGAAAAGCACATTAGGGAAATGCAAACGAAAACAAACAATGAGATGCCATGAGACACCCACCAGGGTGGTTAAAATTTAAAGACTGACAATACCAACTGCTGGTGAGGATGTGGAACAACTGGGGGTCTCATACACTGCTGGAGGAAATGCAAGACACTTCAGCCACTTTGGAAAACAGACTGGCAGTATCTTACCAGGTTAACCTTAACACTTGCCATATTATCCAGGTATTTCCCCAAACAAAATGAACATCTATTTTTCACTTTGTGTTCACATAAAGACACGTACTCAAATATTCACAGTAGCTATAATTATAAAAGCCAAAAACTATAAGCAAATGTCCACCAACTGTGAAATGGATAAACCAATTGTGATATATCTAAGCAATGGAATACTACTCAGCAATAAAAAGAAAGTATAACACATGCCACAAAATGGATGAATCTCAAATACTTACGCTAAGTGAAAGAAGCCAAACAAATAAAGAGTACATACTCTATGATTCCATTTCTATGAGCTTTTAGAAAAGCAAAACAATAGAACCAGAAATTTTATCCATGGTTGCCAAGGGTCAGCAGCGAAGGGAGGCACATGACAGTGAAGGGACACGAGGGTGATGAGAACGATCTACATCAGGTGTGTAGGGTGGCTACATGACCACACTCATTTGTGAACCCTCATGGAATTGTACATCTAAAACCTATTATATGTAAATTATGCTTCAAGAAAGCTTATTTTTTTCCAAAAATGGACCCCAACTCAAGTAACTATTTTCACATCCCTTGAAGTCAGGACAGACATTCAGCAAGTAGGCACTGGCATAGCCGTACTTGTTAAAATCCTGAAATGCTTCCACACCTACTGGCAAGTCACTCCTGCCCGAGGCTTCTGAGTTACTCCTGTGCTCTAGTCCTTCTCTGGGTCCTCCTGGATCTCCCTAGGAAATCCAACAGCAGGGCTAATATCTGCTCAATAGGGGGCCTCCTGGACCAGCCAAGGTGGACATCCTTTCCGACTATTTAGGGCCATACTGGGTAAAACTGATTTGGGAAAGATAGATGGTGCAAAGCTGAGCTCTAACTTGGCTGAGGGCCCTCTAAGTCACTGCCAGGCTTATTGTGTTTAGATCATGCATTCTCAGCAAAGGTGAAAACTGATTCTTGGCAAGGAGGAAGACTAAAAAGTCTTAGATCTTATAACGGTTTGTGGCCCACCAAAGGGCCTCAGTACATGAACAGATGTCCACAATATCTGTGCTATTAACATTCACAGGGTATGGGGTGGTCAGGAAAAAAAAAAATGTCTTAAAAAGGCTTCTTAGGCCGGGCGCATTGGCTCATGCCTGTAATCCCAGCACTTTGGGAGGCAGAGGCAGGATCACCTAAGGTCCGGAGTTCAAGACCAGCCTGGCCAACATGGTGAAACCCTGTCTCTACTAAAAATACAAAAATTAGCCGGCCGTGGTGGTGCTCGCCTATAATCCCAGCTACTTGGGAGGCTGAAGCCGAAGGATTGCTTGAACTTGGGAGGCAGAGTTTGCGGTGAGCTGAGATCGCACCATTGCAATCCAGCCTGGGGACAGAGCAAGACAGAAAAAAACAAAAACAAAAACAAAAAACCTTCTTAGTGGGGGCAACTATGAGAATAAGGAATAAGGTTGAGAAATGCTGGTTTAGCTGCAAGAGCTCTGTGATAGTGAGAACCTGGACACCACAGCCCCAGCCCCCAGACCTGAGAGTGGAATTCTCAGCTGGGAGGCTAACCTGTGCAGAGGGTGTTGTAGGCATGTCTAGGTGGGAAGTGGGAGATCAGCTGGGAATGTGGGAAAGGGGGAGGGACCACACGAGCCCTCACAGTCCTTTTTGGGACTCCCCTTCTGGGGAAAAGCAGTCTCTCACTCTCCCTCCTATGAAAGCCTTTAACCCAACTCAACTCAGCAAATGCTCAGGAGGACCCCTGAGGACCAGTACCCTGCTAAGCTTAGGCTAACTATAGAGAGAGAAATGGCTCCAACTAGGACTGCACACTCAAGCCTAGCAGAGAGACATATAGAAACTCAAAGACTCCCACCCTTTGCTCCCAACATCTTATCTTTCTGTTCCTATCTGGAGTCCACGATGGCAAAATTGCACCCAAAACATTTGGAGTTTTCAGCTGGTGTAAGTAATGAAGACAACTTCTAAATTAGTAAGTGCTATAGCTGAGTCCCTGGCTTTGTCAAGCTCAGCTGAACCAGAGCCTCCTTGGAAACACTTGCTTTGTACGCTGATACATTATGACAATACTATAATTGTTCTCTCAGTCTTTTCCCAGATATTTAATAACAACGTGAAGTGGGAGTTGCAAAGGTCAGTCCTCCTGTAGAATGAGTGTTGTTCTCATTGTCCTTTCCTGAATAGCATCTTCCATTTGCCAGGCTGTTCTATGCCAGTGAGCCCTGGTGGTGGAGACCTGGTGCTGTTAAAGCAGCAGCACCACCTACTCAGGGCAGAATATTCTAATTTGCTAAATGGTCCAGTGTCACTGTCTGTCTACATCATCTGCATAAATATACACACACACACACACACACACTCCTCCTGTGCTACCCACGCTTCAAGCCCATGAATGGAAAGAATGTTAACTGCCAAAACCAGAGAAACCAGGTGATATACATATTTGCATACTCACTTGGGCAGTTACTCTTGTGCTCTGGTTAGGTGAGAAGATTTATCTCCTAGGACCTCAGATCAACAGAGTCACATACCTATGTTAAAACTTCCATTATGTTGAAAGCTCACAATAGATGACAAATGGGTCTCTCTTAGCAGGATGCAGTATGTGAGCAAGGACTAGGAAGCAGCAGTGCCCTGAGCTCTCATCTCTCCTTGGCATGTTCCAATTGCCTGCCTGATCTTGTAGTCATTCCTCCTTAGTGAACCTCAGCTGCCACATCCATTAAATTGACCTAATTCACTGCCTGTCCGAAGACAGGACTCTCTTCCAATGCTGAGATCTATGACTCTCTTTCTGAAAACATATCAGAGGGCAGCTTTCAGGAACCATTGGATTATCTGGGGCATTTCAGTGCAAGGGTTGCTCAGAAGTCTGCATGCTCAGATAAGGCAGGGAGTAATGGCATTATAATTCAGAACCCATGTGATGCTGTTAGTAAATGTGCTTCATGTCTAGGCAGGGCTTGGTTTGGTAACTCAGGCACCATAAAAGGGGGCGATGTAGCCCTGGCAGTCTGTGTCAGAGAGTAGCTTTGTACCTAATCCTGAGGGCATGATAGTTGCTAAGGAACCATTGAAATGCAAATGAATTGGCAAATACTTAGCAGCAAGATACCAGAAAAGGGTGGGGAGGAGATGCTCTGAACAAGTTAGTCAGGTGAGTGAGAGGAAAATTACTTTCTCCTGATTGGGAAAAGAAAGCCAAGGGTTTTCATGCAGATCAGCAGCATTGTGTTACTGTGTTTTTTAAAAAAATCTGTCCTTTTTCTGCTTAGCTGGGAATAGAAGAAAGTTGGAGCCAAGAGCAGGGAAGTTGGAAGGGCAAATGGAGCCTTCTTCTGATAAACTCTAAGTACATTTCAGATCACTCTCTCTCTCAAATGAGAAACAGACATCTAAGGTATGAAAAAACTAGTCTGCAAATGACTGAAGATCTGCCATCTTATACAAGACTCAAAACCTAGGGGAAAAAGTACATCAAAAACTGTGAATAAATATTCTATTGATGCAAAATGGAAATTCCGGGTGAGACTAGGCCATGATTGAAATAGTGAAAAAGAAGGGAAATGAGCCAGCTCATTGTACCTATGAGTATGCATTTCTTTCATTCTTGCTCTCCAATGGATATCCATTTTAAATGCAGTGGTTAAATTCAGATGCTCTGGTATCTACATTGGAACCAGGGGATTACAGTGAGAAATTATGGCTCTTCACCCGTTGTTTCTCTCATCTTGCCCCTAAATAGGAACCCTCCTCTTTCAGTCTAGTTGAGATGCCCTAATCCAAAAATCACTTTGCCTTTAACCAAATACCACTGCTATCTGCCTATTCAGCACTTTAAATTTGATCATGATGCTCAGGAAGATAGAGAACATCCCATCAAGAAAGAACCTATTTGTCCAGCTGTCTCCAGACCTCCCTTCCTGGGTTTTTAACTTTCCCATCACTTTCTGTTTCCCCACCTTTTCATCTTCAGGACCATCACAGCCACAGATACCTCCTTCTTCTGTCCAGAATCCATATACTTTCCTTTATTGGACATACCATCTCTCTTACTCGGTTGCATAATTTAGCTGTCCCAGGAAGATTGATAGGTGTGGCCTATCAATGGCAAGAATGCCTTCCCAGCACTCATTCTTGCTTCTCCTGGACAAGCACCCTGACAGCTTTGTGACCAGCTCTCCCCCATCTCAGGCCAGGCAGCTTGATGGGTCTGAGCTAGCCCTTCCCCCTCAGCTATAGAGTTTCATAGACACATGACCCAAGCCTGGCCAATTAGTGTATTTCAATCACCCTGGTAATGGAGCTTGGTTCATGGAGAGGCTCAGGACCCAAGGGAAGCCCAGGAGACAAAACTTCTTCAGCATTTGCTAGAGCTATGGGGAGTGAGAATTTATGTTTCTGCTGAAGTTTCAAGAGGATATGAGTTTGAGGCTGCCAGCAGCCACATGAACATCTCGTGGGAAAGCCTGTCTGAGGATGAAGTCAACATAAGTGACTGTGCTGATTAGTCTCCATTCATCCCTGCAGATCCATTCTCTACTTTTTTTTGCCATTTTCTATGCCTCTGACCTCTATGAACTGCATCAATCAGATTTTCATGCCCTCTGCCTTCTTGTTGGATTCATCACGGGAGGTGCTGGCAGGAGATGATGTTTAAGAGGAGGAGAAAGTGTTCAAGGAATACAAACCCTCCTCCTTCACCCTCCATGCTTGATCCGGGCAGCAGCTGCATTCCTCTATGTCTCAGTCCCGTCAGGGAGCTCCTCTCTCACACTGTGACTCTTGCTAGGTTCTGAGAGCCTTGGGGAGTATCGGCTTCCCACTATTGTCAGTCCCTGGGTACATCCCCATCCTTATTGGTTCCCTTAATGTTGTTCACACCTCTGTAGAGAGTCTTTTCATTAAACCCTCCTCAGCAAACCCTGTGAGAGTGCTGTTTTCTGCCGGGACCTTGACAGATACAGACACAGAACTAACGAATGAAAACAGGGAGACAGTCCTGAGACAGCACTGGTGCCCTGGATATAATCATAACCAAAGTCCCAAACTTTTTTTTTCTCTCTCTCCCTCTCTCTCTCTTACTCTCTCTCTCACACACACACGCACACACACACACACACACACACACACCTTCCCCAAATCCTTCCCACTCTAAGTCTGACCGTCTCATTTGGTTTCTCCTAGCAGCTGATGTGTAACCGCTATACCGCATCCATCAGAGTCTATCACATGCCCTATTACAGCCTGTAGTCTGCGTGGTTCTGTCTCCCCCACCAGTCTATTAATCAGTGAGCTCCCTGAAGGAAAGGCTGTGTCTTCTTTATCTCGCTGTTTTCAGTTCCGAGTACAATGCTTCTCATGTAGATGCTCAATAAACGTGTTCTGTGTGAGTACTTGTGACACTGGTGACTCCCAGGCAGTGCTGACAGTTCTGTCTCTCTGCTGTCACTCCCCATTTGCCTCTGTAGAATGTGAGCTCTCAAGTCTGGAAGTGGCTCTGGCCTTACTTGGACACCCCAGAGATGGGGCTGCATCATCTCTCAAGGCAGCCTATTCCATCTTGGTTCAGTTTGACTGAAAAGAATTTTGTAATCAAGCCAAAATCTATCTCCCGTGCAGAGCAAACCTAAGCCCACTTGCTAAGAATGCACTTCGAGTATTCACAGACAGAGAGGGCCTCCCTTCCCCCGTTTTAAGTTGTCCAAGCCTGCGCCCATCACTCTCAGTCACATCACTTGTTTACTCCCTTTATAGCTCTTTCCTGAAATTATATATACATTATTTGTCTTTTTCATGCCTGTCTGTTCCCCCAATAGGAGGTATGCTCCCAAGGGCTGTAATATTTCTGGTTTTGTGCATACTGCCTGGTACATAGTAGGAGATTGACAATATTTGTTATTAAGTGTTGAATGAATGAAGTATCATATCTCCACCCCCTTCCCACCCTTCCCCTAAGTCCCTTTCTAGGTTTATCTAAACCATTGTTCTCCTACCCGTCCTAAAATATTTCAGTTATTAATTGTTCCAACCCCAAACTCAGTGGCTTTCCACAATTACTACATTGATTTTGCTCAGGAATCTGCAGTTTGGACAGTGTTCTGTGAGGAAAGCTTGTCTCTCCCTACTCAGAGTCAGCAGGGGTGCCTGGAAGGATGGGGTTGCAACAAACTGAAGACTCTTTCATTCACACTTGGCCTCTCATGCTGGCTGTGGGCTGGGACTTGAGCTGGAGCTGGGGTTAGAAATTCTACATGACCCCTTCATGTTACCTGGGTCTCCTGACAATATGGTATCTGGGTGACAAGGGCAAGTATTTCAGGAGAGAGAGAGAGCTAGGTGGAAACTGTGTTGCCTTCTATGACTTCACTCCAAAGTTATGCAGAAACACTTCTGCCATATTCCGTTCATTACAGTGAGCCCTAAGGCCAATCCATATTCAAGGGGAGAGGAATGAGGCTGCACATTTTGATAGGAAGAGTATAAAATATTTGCAGATATATTTTAAATGACTATAGGACATGTTCTCAGGTTTTTAAGTGTTTGTTGATCTTTTCCTTCTTGTTATTTATTCATTATGTCATACTTATTGACACCTCCTACGTGCCATGTGCTGGGGGTGCTATGTGCTGGGGATGCCATGGCAATCAGGATAGAACCCATGCTTCAGAGGCTCACGGAGCTGTGGGGTACCCAGCAAAATAAACACATAACTGGAGACCAGTGTGGAATGTGATCCCATAAAGGGAAGCAGAGGCAGCTGTGGGGGCACCCAGAGGGCAACCCAATCGAGCGTGGGACAGGAGAGAAAGCCTTCCAGGAGGAAGCGATCACTGTGGTGAATTCTGAAGAATAATTTAGGGTTAGCCAGAAAAGAACAGTAAGACATGCAACACAAGCAGAGCAAGCAGGTGCAGACCCAGAGGCACATGGGGCAGATGAGTCAGAAGGGCCTCTGTGTGGATGAAGTGAAGGAGATGCCCAGGGCATGTGCAGCTGTGCAGCACGTGCACCTGTGGACATGTGTGTGTACACATGTACCTGTGTGGAGCTGGGAAAGGAGGTGCTGCTGGGCAGGAGGGCAGGAGGCAAGGCGGACCCAGGTGATGTAAGGTCTTGCAATGATTGGCCCTGAAGGTGCTAAGGAGCCAGCAACGGATTCACACCTGTGGTGTGACCAGGATTAAACCAAATACTACATTATGGTTCAACACCCAAAGTGTGTTCTGACCAGTGCCTGCCCCAGGCCTCTGAGCACCTGTCCAAAATGTGGTGGATTTTCTGATACTGACACCTTGTTCCTTGCCATCTAGTTTACAGCCTGCATTCCACCATCCCAAACCATTTGGAGGCATTGTCAAAGGAGCTGAGAGCAACCCCGGATGAGATTTCTGGTCCTGTGACAATGGCCCCCAGGAGCAGACAGCCCTGGAGGAACCTGCACAGATAGTTGAGGACCAAGAATTCACGTGAAACCACCTGGAATGAAGCCCCTTCCCAATCCGCCACCCCCAGCTCACCTCCCGGATCCAGCCTCAGCGTCAATGAGAAAGCCAAGGGCAAAGGTCCTATGTTGATGTGCTGGAAAACTACCAAGAGGAAAACAACAGAACAATTAACTGCAGGGCCCAGCTGCCTTTCACAGATAAGGCATTCTCTCTGCTGCCACTGTCAATGAAGCCACCTGCAATTATTCCTCATCCTCCTGCTCAGCCCTTTCCACTGCCACGGCTCCAAGGGGGACTGGCCACTGTCCAGTCAGACTAGGATGCTGAGGGATTTCTCTCCTCAACATCCCCCCACATGTTCTTCCATGCTCAAAGCTGATGCTAAATCCTAGTGTCCTCCTCTGATGTCATAAGTCTGCACCTGGCCAGATGGATAAAAGCAGCCCGAGCTCAAGAAACAGCATGGCCCCAGGCCAAGGGTAAGCAGGACACAGTCCACAGAGAAGAAGTCGTAGAAGTGCCCAAAGACAAAAAGCAGCTGCTGGCTCTTCCTCTGGAAGGTGAGCCTACAAAGGGAGTACCAGAAGACCTGCACTGTGCCCTGATTCCTATCCCCCACACACACCTACCAAGATCCAGGCACAGATGCCAACTGCAACCATCTAAGCAACACAGCTTATCAAAGACAATATCTAGATGGACATTGATATGGATTAGCTGTGTCCCCACCCAAATCTTGAGTTGTAGCTCCCAGATTTCCCATGTGTTATGGGAGGGGCCTATTATGGTGATAATGAATAAGTCTCGAGATCTGATGGGTTTATCAGGGGTTTCCACTTTGCTTCTTCCTCATTTTTCTCTTACCACCGCCATATAAGAAATGCTTTTCGCCTGCCACCATGATTCTGAGGCCTTCCCAGCCATGTGGAACTATAAGTCCAATTAAACCTCTTTTTCTTCCCAGTCTCAAGTATGTCTTTAGCAACAGCATGAAAATGAACTAATACAGACATGCAGCAAAAAAAAAAAAGCCAATAATGACCACAGTGGGGGTCTGACTCACAGGGGCACATGGGAAAGGCAATGTGCAACAGGGAAATGCAAACCAAGAAGGAAAAAGTTTTCCTCCAGCTGTGGAACAGGTGGGACAACTCCAAAGAGTGAGAAGAGAGCCTGTCCACAGGGTCTGAGCACTGACACCAGAGCAGGACTGTCTGTACCTTTGATGGCACCTGGCAGGACAAGGATAGACAGTTCCTGGTTAACACAGGCTCACTGATTTAATTCACAAATAAGCAAAGTTAAATGGAAAAGGTGACTGAACTGGGAGACAGAGGCCCAGGGAGTTGGGCAAACTTTGGTTTGAAACTTTGCTCTTGAGCCAGTTAGCTGCTCAAAGCCTCAGCTACCTCATCTGTAAAATGGGAGAAAAAATGCTTAGATACGAAGGATATGGGGACCAATGTGTATAAAGAGACCAGCACATGACAAATGCTCAATGAGTGGTTGGGAGCATAATCTAATCCTGGATCCAGCATTGCCAGCCTGTAGGACTCCTGGAAAGTTTTTTCCCTTCCCTAAAACCGACCTCCAGTCCTGCTTCTGAATATGTCAAGACTGTGCAGACAAGCCTGATCCCTTGCTGGCTCCCTCAGGCTTACATGGCCCCTGTAATCAGTCCCAGGGACCTTAGAAGTTATTGCCAAGCTACAGCCTTGGACCTCTGCTCCCCTTGCTTGTCCCCTCCCTTTCTGGCCACCTGCCTCTGCCCATTTCTCTGTTCATTATCACCTTCACAGGGAAATGGAGAAGCAGAGCAAGGAGGTTAAATTCAAATCGGTCATTTTGTCACTTGCTGCCAGGAAGTGGGAAGGGAGAGATGAGAGAAGCAGGGCCTCAGGTGCAATCTGTGGGCAGAAATGAGTCCTGGTAATTCTCAGAAAATCTCCTATGTGTTTCCACATTGGCCCAGTTCTGCTACAGAGAACGCTGGGGGAAACTTCCACGAGCACCCTCCTTAAGCAGCTGCTAGTGGTGTTGTCTGCAGGTGCTGGGATTTCACCTGACCTGGAAAAACATCTGTACTGGTGCTGGAGGGGGAAACAGGACCTTCTTCGTCACCTTTTCCCCTCTTTTCGCAAGTAGATCATCTTGAAACCTAAATCACCAGCAGGGTCATTATAGTGTAGCGAAGGGCCCCCAGATCTTCAGCGTTGGGCATCCTCCCACAGAGCTAACACTCCATGCTTGCTGGAGAGTGAGTGAGCAGATGAATAAGATGCTTTTCCTGCCCTAGAAGGCTGAAAGCATAATGAACCCATTTGCTAGGCTGTCAAAATGAAATCTTCTCATTCACAAAGTTGGAAGTAAACATACAAGCCAGTTACAGTGAGAGGCATCTGGCAGATAATGCTACATGGTACCAGTGGGGACCATGACCTCAATCCTGTCTGCACCACCTGCACAAGCCTGGGCCTGCTGCTGGCCAGTGGGAGGTCCCTAGAGTACAGTCTTCCTCATGGAGGGCACTAGGCTTTCTCATGGAGGGCACTTAGTCTTCTTGATATTGGCTAAGCTCATTCTTTCCGATCTCTGATGTCTGAAAATCAGATCCTGAGCTGCCTCCTACAGAACCCCTGACAGGCTATGAGGATCCATGCCCCACCCATGATTTGCCAGAGGGTCACCATGCCTCAGATTGGACTTTATCTACAATTGTCAGCCCCCGCTTCTTTTTTTTTTTTTTTTTTTTTGTGTGTGTGTGTGTGTGTGTGTGTGAGACGGAGTCTCGCTCTGTCACCCAGGCTGGAGTGCAGTGGCACAGTATTTTTTTGTATTTTTTTTTTAGTAGAGATGGGGTTTCACCGTGTTAGCCAGGATGGTCTCAATCTCCTGATCTCGTGATCCGCCCACCTCAGCCTCCCAAAGTGCTGGGATTACAGGTGTGAGCCACCGCGCCCGGCCTGTCAGCCCCTGCTTCTACCACTGCTTCTACCCTGGGGTGTGCACCCACTCCAAGTCCCTGCTACTCTCTCTACCATAATTATCCCTCCTCCAGTCTATTCAACAATGAGAAAACTGAGGCACAAGGAGGGATAGAGCTAACCGTGCACTTGTTTGCTTCCTGTACTTTAAGTCAGATAGAAAGTGGTTTTCCATCAACAAAGAAGAACCAACCCACTGCCCTCCAGGCCTCCCTGGAAAGTGTGTTCCCAACTTTCTAACCCCCAGGGGAATGATCAACAAAAGCCAGCAAAGTGGCTCTAATACATCAGATATCAGGGACCTTTGATGGAGCAGATGGTCCTGACCTCACCACTCAATGCCCCCGACCCAAGCATAGTTAAGCACTCTGACCCAAGGGCCCCACCTACAGCTGCCACTTGAAATGGAATCTGCAGAAGAAGCTGAGGAATTTCTCATGCAAAATTTTGCTTTTAAACATGAAATCTTTCCCAAGGTGTTACTTTATTATTACAGTAATTTCCTCAGAAGGGCAGACATCCAATGCTCTGTTTCTCCACCATCTTTGGAGACATGGAAATCTGACAGAAATATTCAAGTTGCTTAAGTGGCTAGTGCAGAAGTGGGAGACATAAAAAGAGTTCTTCCAAGGAAAGCAGACTCCTGGAATCCAGGTGCAAGAACACGCTCTCGACAGTCAATGGAGGACAGGTAAGGGTTCGGTGTGCCCCCTCCACTTCCCCCAGAACACATAGGGGTCCCAGGTTCATCTCCTTTGGGGACACTTCTCTGCTGATCATTTCTTCTTTGGGAGGGCTGGTCAGCGCAGAGAGAGGAACGAATATACCAGTCCTTATTAGAAAGTGTGCTGCAGGACAGGTCTCCAGCCCTGTGTCTATGAGTGTACAGGGCTGCAACAGGGGTGGGAATAGTGGGGTTAGGAGGAAGGTACAGAGAGAGAGCTACATGGAAACTGGAGCTTGATCTGAAGTGCTGAGGTTGTCTGAACATTTTGCTCATTTCTTCGTGCATGACCATGGAAACCTAAGCCCCCAGTAGTCAATGAAGTCTCCAATGCCCAATGGCAGAGTCAGCACTAGAACCCTTCCCTCCCCTAGATTCCCGCTGATATGAGTCTTCCTTCATGCAAAGCCTTCAAAAGTGGTGGAGCAAGGTGGCTAAAAATATAGACTACAGAGCCTGACTGCCTGGGTTCAAATCCAGGCTTGGCCACTTACTAGCTGTGTGACCTTATCAAATTACTTAACTATTCTATATCTCAGTTTTCTCATCTAAAAAATGGGAGAGGAGTTGATTATAATAATACCTACCTGATAGGTTTTGTAAGGATTAAGTGAATTAGATCTCGTCAGCAGTTTCCAAATATACTGGTGCCAGGCTGTCTGCATGTGAATCATTGGGGCCCTTTGGTAAAATGCAGATCCCCAGGCCATTCTGATTCAGCAAATGCAGAGTTGGGCAAGACCTACTAGGTCTTCTGACTGCAACCTGGTTTAGAAACATTCCCCTTGGCAGTGTTTCCAGGAAGCACATACATCAGGATCTCCAGGAAAGCCCACTTAAAATGCTGATTTTTAGGATCCATCCAAACCTGCTGAGCTTTTAGGGTTAGGACCCAGGAGTCTGTAGCAAACTGCCCAGGTAACATACTACCTGAAGTCTGGGAAACACTACCTGAGCTGGTATTCCCCTCTTTGGGCTTCCAAAATTGCTCCTACCTTTTGCCCATGCTAGAAAAATACTACACATCTAAGCCTTAGTGATACTAAGAACATTTAAGGATTAGCTATATATTATTTTAAATTTAGTAATATAAACGTATCTTTGATTTTAATAGCATCTTACTTTCCTTTTAATCTAGTACAGAGTGTGTCCTTATATTGGGTATTACTTGTCCCTACTCCTATAGTTGGAATAAGTGGGCAACATGACCCACTCAACACAGAAAGACACTGTGGCCAGGTGGACTGGGTAATTTTTCCAAGCAACAGAGCTGGGAGATGAAAAGGCAGGTGGAGTACTCTGGCTTCATGATCCTGCTATCTGTCACCACCCATGTTGATTTCATCTCCATCCTCATGGCCAGACCTCCCTCCTGACCCATATATTCCTTTCATTGCTCCGAGTTCACAAAATTTATTCAAGCAACTAAAGAACATGTAGTTTCTACTAAATAAGAAGCACACAGGATAGATCCAGAGGAGGGGGTCATGGTGCTTTCCTGTGTCCCCTAGCATCACCCTTCTTCTTTGGTCCTATTTGTTTTATCAAAGATTACCTCTCGAAGAGTAAAATTAAATGAGAACCATACCATGCCTCTGCCTCATGGGCTTTTCTTATAGCACATCTTGGTCATCGGTACCCATTCTTGTGAAAAAACAAAGTAGGGGCTCTGAGATCTGGGTCTGGGTTGCACAAGTCAATAGAAGGCAGAAGGGGCTGGAGCCGGACACTGTGTGACCTAGCAGGCCCTCCCCAGGCTCGGGAGCATCACAAGCTGCTGGCAGCTCTCTTCTACCAACCCAGAAGGTTTGAGCTGGGACTGAGTCTGGGCCTCTGCAGTTGTTTACATTGCCAAGACTTTTCCCAAGCCATTGCCCAGAGCTGCATTGCCCTCCCTCGCCAGCATTCCATGCGTGGCTTGAGGAGGCAGCTCCACAAACACTGAGTAATGGTGATCGTTCCACGTTGCACAAAAAATAAAATCAGCTAATACATGGAATTTTCTCAAATTTGCTTTTCTTTCTCAGACATTTTTAAAAATCTTTGGTGCCTGCTACTGCTTGTAGGCTCAAGCACATTCATGGACACCCAAAACAGATGCACACACAGCAAACAAATATTAACAGAAAATGCAGAAACAGCCAATCACTGCCTAGCCTTGTGGCCTGTTGAAGACACACGGGCTTAGTTTGGGGTTTTCCACCACAAACATGTAATGGAAATGTAACTGTGTCCAAAATGTGTACACTGAAATTCAGTGCCCTAGCATTTCACGTTGGGGCATGCCACAAAGGGGCACGGTAATTTAGTCGTGCACTCATGCATCAGCAATGCCTACTGGGAACCCACTACTTGTCAACTCTTGAGAAATCTACTACTCAAATACATGTGGACATCCAAGGGTGCCAGGGCCAGGACTTCACTCTAGGCTACACAAAAGAGCAGGTCTCCTGGGAGTATTCCCATCAGCCAGTGTGCCGCACTCTGAGGCCTTCTGCAGGTGCATGGGTACTCCCTGGACACAGGGAGTGGGATTGGGAGAATGCTATGAGCAGTTAGCAATTTCAGGTTGCTGCCTCCCAGGAGGGCCAATGTGTTTAGTCCAGGGATGCCTCTCTCTGAAGGTGGATGTCCTCTGCTGCTGTAGAAAAGCCTCCAGAGAAGCCCAGGTTTCCAGATCCTATCCCAAAGGGCACAAGACAAGCGGCAGCTCAGAGAATGCAAGCAGTTGCCTTCGCTTCACAGACACCAGCAGTCCATTCTCAACAAGCTCTCAGAGCAGGTGGGAAAAGGCACCGGTGGGCTTGAAGAGGCAGTTGTTTGTCAGGACGCTGAGCAAAGAGGCCTAGCTTTGCGTCCAGAAGGCAGGAGGATGTCAGCATTCTTGCCACCACAGCCTGCCTTACTCCCTTGTGAAGACAGACTTAGCCCCAGCGGATCTTTTCCCTGTAGTGGCATCTCTCTCCTCACAGAGCAGAACTGGCTGGAAATGTGGGAGTGTGGGGGGAAAGGAGGGAAGAGGAGCTTTTTTTCAGTCTGGGTTTCCTACACCCTAAGCCAACAGTCCTCCTGCCTGATTAGGAGAATTTGAGCCCCCTCCTCTCCCCTCCTCTGCCCCTCTGGCCAACAACCAGACCCTGTCCTCCCTCCTTCCACCCAGGCAGGGGGTGTCTTAGGGCCCTGCCTTCCTCTGGCCACATCTCCTTACCTGGCCCATGATTGTCACTGTCCCTTTGTCCCTGCCCTGGCCTGGGCTGACGGCCCACCTGGCCTCAGAGCAATTTGCCCTGGATGGCAATGCCTCACTGAAATTCCACCGCAGACCCCAGGGGAAAGCAGACAGACACGTGAGTGTCTGAAATCAGCAGGGAGAGGCGCCCCCTGACCATAGCCGAGTTTGGGAGGGACCTGCTGTCCGTAGGCAGCTCATTGATCCACTTTCTGATCACTATTCCTCACTCATCACAAACCAAATAACGCTGGCCCCAGCCCAGCCAGGCAGGCGGGAAGGCGGCTCCGTGTGTAGAGAGTAGAAAATGAGCCTGCCTGTGTTCATTCTAGGAGAGGAGGGAGTGAATGGTGTGTAATATACCTGCGTACTGAGTAGGGACCAGGGGGCTGCTTTAATATTCTGCTGAATGTCGCGTTTCTTTTAACCCTTGCTGGAGAGATTTTCAGCCCATAGAGTCAGGCTCCTTCCTGTCAGGCCACTGGCAAAGTTTCACGGCTGCAGCAAGGGAAGCCACTGCACCGAGGGTAAGTGGCTCCGGAAGGCCTGGGCGTCAGGGCCCTGCATACCTGGCTGGGCTCTGACACAATGGCACCCGCGGGCAGCTTCCGGCAAGCAGACAGGGATCTCTGGCTAGCCAAGAAGAGGGGCAGGGAGGAAACTGACCACGTCCTCATGCTTGCTGTGTTTCCATACGTTTGCTCTCCAAAATACTTCGCTTGCATGCACAGGAACCCAATGCCGAGAGCACGCCCCCCAAAGTGGGCACCCATCTCCTCTGAGACCCGGCCACTGAACCTCTGGGGGCGCAAAGAGCCGCGGGCCGGACCCAGCCTCGGACCTGCATGACGCCGCCCCAACGCTGCAAGTCCAGTCTGGAATTGCCCTTGCAAATGCGCTCACCCTGGCTTTCCTGCCTGGTTTGGGGGTATATATCCCCCTGAATTTCCAATTTCAACTGCTCCCACACGTGTCTCTCAATAAGTCAAACCCAGGCATCCCTGCGTCAGGGTGTTGACGGCGCTCCACACGGCTCCAGTCTCCTCCTGCACGTTCCAAAAAGCAAACCCCTCCTTGCTCCCCTCCCCACAAAGCCCAGCAGTCCCTGAGGGCAGCAGGAGACGGAGGGCAGACAAAAAGCCACCTTCAGAAAAGCAAGCGAGAGCTTTCTAGGCATTAATCGCCGCACCCCCACGCCGCCACCAGAACAAACGTGGGATGCGGGGGTCTTCGCCAAAAGGGAAGGGAATCTTAGCCGCGCCGCAGGGCCCGGAATGCCCCTCCAGCTTCACTTCCAGAAGGGCAGAGCTTTCCGGAATGGCGGGGGGCACCAAACCATCGTGTTTGGGAGAGTTTCCACTGGGCAACCGGTCACAGTTTCGCGAGGAACGAGTAACAAGCGGAGCGAGCTCCCAGATGGGAACGCTGCGCGGGCGCCAAGAGCTGCTTCTCCCTGGCTTGGAGTCCCCCAGAGGAGTTCCACCCGGAGCAGGACACCGGAAAGTGGGGCTGCTAGCCGGACTGCGGCAGCGCATCACCCCTAGAGTTGGTTTTCTCCCGACAACTCCAACTCTGCTCTCCCGAGGAGCTGTGTTCCCAGGAGGCTGCCGCGGCCGCTGCTAGGCTGCGAAGAACAGGGGCGGGGGAAGGGGCGGGAGGAGAGGAGTTGGACCGGGATTTCCCACAGGGATTAGCGAGCGCTACCGAGCGCCCAGGCTCCCCGCTGCGCCGCGCACGGTGTCTTTGGAGCGCGCTTTCCCAGCCACCAGCCGAAGGCACCGCTAAGTCCGAGCTGGCAGAGAGTGACGCTGCCCGACGACTGCCGGCCGCCGAGTATCCTCTCCGGCATGGTGGAGAGGCTGGGAGACTTTAGGTAGGACCGACCACTCACCCCAGCCCACTCCTGTTCCAAGGCTCAAGAGGCGAAAAGGGTTTCCACCTCTCCCCGACTGACCCTGGAAATGTGCAGTCCCGCAGGCGCCCAGACCACCAGACTGGTCCCCAAGGGTACGACCAATGAACTCCACCCCTCTCCTTCGGCGGCCACTTGCGGGATACCACAGCAGAGCTTCTCCGGCCCCCGCGCGCAGTGCTTGCACGCCAAGCAGAGTCCACGAGCCCGTGGACTGCGAGCTGGGGAAAAGGAGGTGGCGCGCGGCTGCTCGGAAGCGTATCTGTGCCTGGGAGCAGACGAGCGTCAGTACTCCAGGAGCCGGATGGCCAGAGGTACCCCTTTCTCCCCAACGCCCAGCTCTGGCTCTGCCCAGAGCTAAGGAGCATGCACCGCAATGCAGCGGGCTCCGCGCTCTCCGAGCGGGGGCTGCGGGAGACCGAGGCTACCAGGGAGTGCCGGGGCGAGGAAGCCGGGGGACTCGCGAGCCAGTTTCGGGCGCTAAGAGCCAGCCGGGGGCGCTCTCGTGGGTGCCGCCCAAGCCCCGCGCTCGGCAGCGGCCAAGGCTCCCAAACCTCCTTGCCCTCGGGTCCCGGGATGCCTGCACCGCAAAGCAGCCAGAGGAACCCCGCGAACCGCGGAGCACAGCAGTCCCAAGGCGGCCGGCACCAGCAGCCAACTTGCTCCGTGGAGGGTACGTTACCTTCCATCGCAGCCACTGCGGATGCCAGGAGGAGCAGTAGCAGATAATCCAGGGCCATCGCCGGCCGGCGGCCCCCAGGCCGAGTCCAAGCCGAGGCAGCAGCGCCGGGAGAGCGCCGCGTCCCGGGGCGCCGCTGCGCTCCCCGCGGGTGGCTTCTCGGTATCCTTTCGCGCTCTCGCCCGGACAGGACTCCCCGGAGCGCTGCGTGGGCGTGGGCAGGAGTGTGCGCGCGTGGGGCGGTGCGGGCGCGCGTGGGTGTGGGTGTGCATGTGTGTGTGTGTGTTTATGGGAGAGGTGGGTGTGTGCGTGCGTGTGTGAGAGAGAGAGGGCGAGGGAGAACGAGCCTGGGAGAGCGCGCGAGAGTGAGTGCGTCCTGGTGTCACATTTCGAGCTACAGCGGAGCCTACGGGAGGAAGGAGCCGGCCAGACTGACGCGGGAGGGAGCGAGATCCCCCACCATCAGCTCTCTCCCCACCCCTAACACCTCCTGTCCAATCAAGGAATCAAACCTGCAAAATTCCCCCGGCCAATCAGGCGCGAGCACCTCCTTACACTGGCATTGTTAGTTTAAGAAAAACTTTTGCTTGCAAGGCTGTGCGGGAGGGCTCGGAAGGCGCTAGGAGGGGTCCGGGCTCCCCCTCGTGGTGCTCTCGGAGAACCGCAGCGGCCCGCCCAACTCACCCTGTCCTCACCTAGGGGGCCCAGCGAAGGAGCTGGGGAGGCCTCGTGCCCTTACATCACACCCAGGACTGGATCCGCTTTAAATGATGAAATGAGCCTTTTTTCATCTTCTCTGTGACAAGAGCACTCTGCCTACCCTGTTTAGAGCAACTCCAGGGGCGCACCCGTGCCTCTCCTCCAGAGGTCTTCACTTTCTAGCACGGGTTGGTATTTACTAATCGATTTTGTTTATCGTGGGGTCTCCCCGTTATTAAAATGGGGTCACCATTTTCGGATTCTTGCCTATTTTGTTCACTACAGAATCCACAGTTCACAGAACAGTGCCTGGCCTGTGGGAGGCATAGTACATGTCAAAAGAATGAATACTGTTCAGATAACCTGTGGGCACTTGCTCCAGGGTCCACAGGGAACCGGACTTGCTTCCTGTCCAACGTTTCGTAGTTCTTTTTCTGCAGAAGCCTCTGGTTGCCTTTAGTGTTCACTTCCCAATGCGTTGTGAACTTCCACAGAGGGCCCTGACCCCAGAGGGCAGCTCAGCGTGGAGAGACCAGGAGTCACACAGTCAGCTATAAAACAGCAGAGCCGGCAAGAGGGCTCTCCCAGGCCCGTGCAAGGCGAGGTGCACTGTTGCTGCGGGCCAGGCCTTCAGTGTGGGTGGGAAGGACTTAGGCAGCAACCGGGGATGCAGCCTTGGAGATAGGAGCAATTCTCCCAGGCTCAGCTCTCACAGCTACACTTTATCTTCCTGTTTCTGGAGATGGTCAAGGGTTCTAAATCAGAAACTCACCTTGAGGCTGTTATATGTTATGCTGGAGATGTGTCCTTCCCTCCTCCCCCGCACCCCCTACATACCTGATGATAGTCTGGTCCTACAGAGTCAGGGATGACCCGTTAGGTTCCCCACCCCTCCTCCTACGCCTCTCACCTTGGAGGCACCAAGCCTTTCCCCGGTCTCTTAATGAGCTAACAGCAGGCAGATGTGATAGTTCTCTTTGGGATGACTCTCCTTTCTGGGCTTTGCTAAATCAGTTCCCCACACCCCCCGCCTCTGCGTGTCTAGTCTCTCCTTTGCTGGGACTGCTTCCTCTCCACCACAGCCAGGCTCAAGTCCCCCAATCCTGACAATTCTTTCCTTCCGTAGCTCTGACTCAGGCTGCCTTCCTCCTCCCCTCCCCTCCCTCCTACTCCACCTCTGTGCCTGAAGGGAAGATGTCATCAACCTCCACCTTCTCATCATCCACCTTAATGCCATGTTAGCTGCCCTCTACGCCTCCACACCACCAGCTCTGTCGTGATGTCCCTGGAGCCACCTGATGTCACCCTGGGCAACAACCTGCTCCTAGTTAGCCGTCATCCTCCTGCACCGTCAGCACCTGCTGACATTGGTGTCCAGTAGATCTTCTGGGGCTCTGGCCCCAGTTTCCATGGTCCTGCTTCTCCTCCTACCCATCTTGCCACTTCTTACTGTTCCCTCTGTTACCTGTTCAGCTTTCAAGGGAGGTATCCCCCAAACTCCGTCCTTGGAGTTCGTCCTCCTGGGGTACGTGGGCAACTCCTTGGCAGCTTCACTTGCTTTTTTACCCCCAGCCATCCCCTCACGGATGGACAGGTGGATGGATGGATGGGTGAGTTTCACACTCTTCACTCCCCCTTTCACTACATCACAGTCACTTGGTAGGCATGTCTGGCAAAGCCCCCGCTCTGCCACGTCCTCCTCCTTATGCCCTTGTCCTGTGCCTGTGCATCTGACCCAGGGTAAACCCATACTACCTTCCCCTGGACAACTAGAGAGTCTCTGAATGACAGCCCAGCTTCCCTCCCTCCCCTTAATCCCTCCAAACTCTGCTGCCAGACTCATCCTTCTCAAGCCAAGCTTGATTTTATCTCTTCCCTGCATAGCAACCTAGTGGCTCCTCACTGTCTGCTGAAGAGAGACTGACCACTCTAGCATGACATTCAGACTGCTTTGTAAGCTCTCTGAAACCTGCCTTCTCGGCCCAGGCTCTGCTGGTCTTTCTCTGGGCCTAGGGTATCCTCTTGCCATCTCCACAACCACACCCAGGCCAGTCATGTGCTCACCCACGTATTCAGGCAGGCCCTGTTCTAGCTGTGGGAACACAGTAGACAGCCCTTCTCTGAGGGGTCTTACCATGTGGTGGAAAGATGGCAATAATAAGCAAATAGGCAGTGGCATGTCAGGTGCTGAGGAGAGCTCTGGAGAATCACAAAGCAGGAAGCAGCGAGAGAATGACAGCGGCTAGTTAGACATGCTGGGAAGACCTTCTGTTTACTGAGCACCTTCTGCCACAAGCACTGTACTGGATGTTTACTTGCACAACTAAAATGAGTTGAATTGAATTTCCTGACCTCTATTGCTACCCAAATCCCACCTCTCCCAGGAAGCCTTTTCTTCTGTCCTTCTTCCTGATACCCTCATGTTATATTTCTGTGGGTACTGAATGGCTCTCTCAGACATGGCTGAAGATATAAATGACCATTATCCAACTAACTGCAGAATGTCACACCTGGGAGTGCACTTGGAGCCCACCAAGTACAGGGATTTCAAGTAGAACCCTGCTAGGGACTTTGAACTTGTGCCAGGATAATTACAGGAACATCACCAACTAGGCCCTCCAAAAATACTGATCCCTAGGCCTGTCAGTAGGGATGAGGTAGGCCCGTGATATGGTTTGACTGTGTCCCCACACAAATCTCATCTTGAATTGTAACTTCTATAATTCCCATGTGTCGTAAGAGGGACCTGGTGGAAGGTAATTGAATCACGGGGGAGGGGGGGGTCCCATGCTGTTCTTGTGATAGTGAATAAGTCTCATGAGATCTGATGGTTTGATAAAGGGGAGGTCCTCCCCGCACACACACACACGCTGTCTCTTGCTTGCTGCCATGTGAGACGTGTCTTGCTTCCCCTTTGCTTTCCGTCATGATTGTGAGGGCTCCCCAGCCATGTGGAACTGTGAGTCAATTAAACCTCTTTCGTTTATAAATTACCCAGTCCCGGGTATATCTTTATTAGCAGTGTAAGAACAGAGTAATACAGCCCACGAATGTGATTTCATATCCTCCCCTCCCCAGTTGACTCTGCTGCATGATGAGGCTTGGAAGCTGCTGTTCTTGGTCCAGGAGCTTACAACTGTCCTGAGGCCTCCTCAGGGGATACTCATGAAAGTGGCCAAGGAATTGAGGCTTCAGACCTCACCTCTGCTCCAGTAGCTTTTTTATCTTTCTTACTGGGCATCTATATCAGGTTTTGTTTTTTTTTTTTTTTTTTTGAAGGAAGTGTTCTTCAGCAGGAAAAGAAGGAGGGAGGGGAAGAGTAAGAGGAATTCAAGGAGAGGATTTGATTGGGTGGGGTAGGGAACATTAATTCATTGATGACTTCTAGAACATGCTGATGGCTCAGGCAAGAATAGTGTCAGTTTAGGGCTGCTTGTTAATTTCCCTAATAACTCAAGATATTGACTTTTCTTGAGCAAGTTAAATATTAATTTAGCTTTGCAGAAGATTGATCTTTCTCTAGCAATGGGTTATGATTTGTAAATATCCCTGAAGGCACCATTGGTTTGGGATTCCAAGCCTGGGTGCCTCTTTTCCCCTAGAGCATCTCCTTGGCAATTTTTTTTCTGTCTGATGTCAAATGCTCGCTTATTTTCTTGATTAATCACTCAGCTATTTGATATCACTAAATCACTCCTTCAAAGCGACAGATGCTTGCTAAGGCCAGCAGCTGAGGGCTCTCAGGCACCCAAGGGTGACTGAACTCTTTTGCTAAGACTCAGAGGCCCATCTGACTAGAAGGCTTTGGGGCAGTCAACCAGTTCATTCCCTACCTCTAAATAGTTTTGTGTCTAAATGTTTGGAAAGCATTTCTAGTGAAAGCGATTGCACAATTTCCCTTGATAATTCTACCCAATATAAAGCTATTCTATTAGAATTTTCCTGCTCACTTATAACCAACACCATGTGTGTGTGTGTGTGTATATATATGTGTGTGTGTGTATGTGTGTATATATGTATATATATAAAACCTTTTTTCATTCACTACTTATTAGTGAAAAAGGTACACAAATAGCATCCATCCTGAGTATGATCACTTGCATATCTTGTACATGAAAAGATTTTGTTGCCCCATCCTATCCTTTCCCTTTGAAATACTGCTTACCGCATAAATAAAAGGCTCAGTTACACACTCCGTGACTCAGGTGAACTTTAATTAGATTCTTAAGCTGCAAGACATATTTTCATCAATTATTTTTTGAGAGGCAGGTGGAACCTTTAAGATTTATTTGAAACACTTTAATATGGATAACAGGCAAATAACAAAAAACTTCCTTTCCCTATTTTGTTCTTTCTTCCAACATTTATTCAGCAGCAATTCAGTGCCAGTTGTCTGCGAAGTGCTAGGGACCCAGTGATGGCTGGGACCCAGTCCCTCCCTTTAAGGATCTCATGGTCTCCCAATGGAGATGGGTAAAAAAATTAAATGTATTATGGGACTTTTCATCCAAAATGGTCTCTAGCTAGAGGCCTTCGACAAGCCTCTCCTTGCTTCTCAGGAAAATACCTCAGCAAATCCAGACAAATATGAAGAATTATAAAACAAGGTGAACAAACACTGATAGACAACCTAATTGCCAGGATGTGGAAGAAACTGACAATACTTATAAGGTACATCAAGCTGGATTGAGAAAAATCTATCAAGCATATGTATGACATATGCCAAGTTCTCTTTTTTAAAAGAGAAACTGCTTTAAAGACTTAGCTAGGAAGGCATATTGTAATTCCCTCTCTGTCGATACTTGACTCAGACACTCAGGATCTCTACTAACCAGAGAATTGAGTAAATATCTATCATCACTATTGTTGTTCAGTTTCAAGCCAAACAAAGAACAGTTTCCGTGGTCATCCTCTTCCCTTCCTTAGTGTCTTCCACATCTAGAATAGCTTAAAAATGAAATACACTACTGGGTAGATAGATGGACTGATGAAGACACAATGCATTCTTCAGGTAAAAAAAACAGTCAAGAGGCTGGAACAGTCACAGTAATGACTGTACTGTGACAGTAAGGCCTGCTGACTAGAGTTTTTCCTGGGATACAGCACATCAGAGCACCAGAGAATTGGGATGGTGGTTGGAGAAAGATGCTACCTCAGTAGAGAAGACATACACTAGATGAAGCCTGTTGGCAACTGGCAATTAAGCATTGCTGTAGGTTTATAAAGGCGATTCAGCGATCAAGCAAGTAGACAGCTAGAGGATCGAAGGCCAACCCACTCATCCTGCCTACCAAAATACACTGAGAATTAATGAGTCTTTCTCTTCTCAAGGAGGAGTGAAGAGAAGTCAGGACACCTCAGGGACTTATTACAACACTGCAAAACCGGGAGCAGCACCTTCAAGACCCAGGAGCATCCTTTTGAAAATGAAGTTCTGCAGAATCTAGAGACATTTTCAGGAAACTTCTTGGCACACATGAAGACATAAATTCGAATATAGAGAAACAAACTTATGAGAAAACAGGTTAAACAGAAAAGACAACAGAATAAAAGAAGAGGGGAGGAGAAAGGGATAGGAAGTGTTTTAAGGAAGCAAAAAGGCAGTGTCAGAATTCAACTCCACATTGGTGTGTCAGTCAAGAGTACATTTGTTGCTGCTGAACATTGAATGGATGATATGAAAGATAAACTGGAGAAGTTTTGGGACATTGGGAAGATAAAATGGAGAAACATTTCCCAAAAAATGCATACAACATGAACAGAAAAGAAAAATGGAAACAGAATACAAAACAAACAGAAGATAGAAAATGGGGAACCAACTTATATAAAATTGTGCTAGTTGCTTGCAAGGTGCTGGGGACCTTAAAAGGTCCCCAAAAGAGTTCCGAGAAGAGTTCAGAGTTCTTTAAAAAGAGACCAGTACAAATGCCATGAAAGTAATGACAAAGCTATGAAAGCATAAAATTTTTCTTAGCTGAGTAAAGACTTGATAGTCACATCTAGATAATGTTTTTGAACCATATGGATTTTTTAAAAGAAATTTTACATCTATTCAAGAACACACACAAACAGACACATTCACGGCCACATAGAAAAACAGGATACCTACAGTGGAATAAATATCACTAATTTCAGAACACTAAATTCTAGGGAAAAAATGAAGCAAGAGCGATAGAGTTTGGGTTTTTCTTGGTTTTGTTTGTTGGTTTTTTTAGCAATAGAGTTTTTAAGAGGGAAAATTTGTAACACAAAATATATATAAATCCAGCAAGTTGAAAGCAACAAACATTTTCAGTCACATTTTCAGGTCTCAGAAAATTTACAACACTTTAGAAAAAAATTTACTTAAAAATATATTCCAATTGATAAAGAGATGAAATTTGGTGTCAAGTAATAAAATCAATTAAAATACATGTCTAAATATTTGCAGACTGCTTTTAATGTTTTTTTAAATTCATCTTGCATAACTGCAACTTTGTACCATTTAACCTATATCTCTCATTTTCTCCCCATCTCCACCTGGTAACCACTGATGTACTCCCTGTTTCTATGTATTTGACTTTTAAAAATAGATTTCACGGCCGGGCGCAGTGGCTCACACCTGTAATCCCAGCAATCTGGGAGGCCGAGGCGGGCGGATCACCTGAAGTCAGGAGTTCAAGACCAGCCTGGCCAACATGGTGAAACCCCATCTCTACCAAAAATACAAAAATTAGCCGGGCTTGGTGGCAGGCACCTGTAATCCCAGCTACTCGGGAGGCTGAGGCAGGAGAATCGCTTGAAGCCAGGAGGCAGAGGTTGCAGTGAGCCAAGATCACACCACTGCACTCCAGCCTGGGGGACATAGACTCCGTCTAAAAAAAAAAAGACTGAGATGATGCAGTATTTTTCTTTTTGTGTCTGCTTTATTTCACTTAGCACAATGTCCTTCAGGTTCAGCATGTTGTTATATATGGCAGGATCTTCTTTTTTAAGGCTGAATAATATTTCTGTGAGTGTGGGGGGGGGGGTGTGTGTTATCACAATTTCTTTATCCACTCATCCATTGATGGACACAGGTTGTTTCCATATCTTGGCTATTATGAATAATGCTGCAGTGAACATGGGAGTGCAGACACCTCTACAAGGTTCTGATTACGTTTCCTTTTGGTATAAACCAAGAAGAGGAATTTCTGGTTCATGTGGTAGTTTTATTTTTAATTTTTGAGCAAAATTCATACTGTTTTCCATAATGGCTACACCAATTTACCTTCCAACCAAGAGTGTGTCCTTTTCTCCACACTCTCATGAACACTTGCCCCTTATTTTGTTTGATAATAGCCATTCTAACAGGTGCGAGGTGATATCTCATGGTTTTATTTCAATTTCCCTGTTGATTAGTTGAATACCTTTTCATAAACCTGCTAGCCACGTTTATGTCTTCCTTGGAGAAATGTCTGTTCAGGTTATTTGCCCATTTTTACTTGGGTTATTTGTTTTTTGTTTTTTGGAGGTTTTTTTAATATTGAATTGTGTGAGCTCCTTATATATTTTGGATATTAACCCCTTATCAGATATATGGTCCATGAATATGTTGTCCTAGTCTGTAGGCTGCCTTTCTATTTTATTGATTGTTTCTTTTGCAGTGCAAAAACTTTTTAGTTTGATGTAGTCTCACTTAATTATTTTTACTTTTGTTGCCAAAGCTTTTTGTGTGATGTCCAAAAAAATCACTGCCTACACCAATGTCAAGGATCCTTTTCTCTGTTTTCTTCTAGGAGTTTCACAGTTTCAGGTCTTATGTTTAGGTCCTTAATCCATTTTGAGTTGATTTCTGTGTATGGTATAAGAAAAGGGTCCAAATGTGTTCGTTTGCATGTAGATATCCAGTTTTCCCAATACCATTTGTTGAAAATACTCCCTTTTTCCTCTTGTATCTTCTCAATGTTCTTGTCAAAAACTAGTTGACCGTACATGTCAAAAACTAGTTGACCATAGCATGACCATACATGCTTGCGTTTATTTCCAGGCTTTCTGTTTTGTTCCATTGGTCTATGTGTCTGTTCTTATGCCAGTCCAAAACTGTTTTGATTACTATAGCTTTGTAATATCATTTGAAATCAGGAGGTGTGATGCCTCCAACTTTGTTTTCCATTCTTAAGATTGCTTTGGCTCTTCGGGGTCTTTCATGGTTTTATATGAATTTTAGAATTGTGTTTTCTATTTCTGTGATGAATGCCATTGGAATTTTGATAGGAATTGTATTGAATCTATATATTACTTTGGGCAGTATGGACATTTTAACAATATTAATTCTTCCATCCCGTGAACATGAGATATCTTAGCATTTATTTGTCTTTTTTAGATTCTCTCATGAATGTTTTATAGTTTTTATTGTACAGATTTTTCACCTTCTCAGTTAAACTTACTCCTAAGTATTTTATTCATTTTTTTACTATTGTAAATGGGATTTTCTTGATTTCTTTTCCAGATAGGTTGTTACTGGTGTGAATACATACAACTGATTTTTGTATGTTAGTTTTGTGTCCCTTTAAATTAAAATAAAATGTAAAAAGTAATCTCAATAAAGAACATTCATATTGTTAAAATTTTAATTACTAAAGCCTAGATCCAATACTTTAAATTACATTAATTAGGACCAAAGAGAAGAGGAATATGGGGAGAAGGAGAAGAAGTGGAACGCTATCTGACATTCCTTGTTTACTTAGGAGGAATTGAGACGCTTAGAAATACTGATTTAAAATAGCTAAACTTGGTTTAAAAATGGCTTCAAATACTTAAAGGCTTTTAAAATTATACTCTGAATAAATATATATATATATACCTTTGAAAATACTAAAGAAAATAAAAACAAAATATAACACATATTTTAAAAATTATTTTATTTATTTATTGTTTTTAAAAGCCAGGCTGTAGGGATGACTACAGTCAGGGACCTGCCACCAGACAGAGCCCAACCCCAAAGCCTATTAAAAAAAAAAAGAAAGAAAGAATGAAAGAAATGGAAAAAACACAAATAGAAAGTTACTATTTAAGCAATAAAAATTTATAAGAAATTACAGAAATCACTTCCAATAAGAAATATGAATGAATTGGGTCAGGTGCAGTGGCTCACACCTGTAACCCCAGCACTTGGGAGGCCGAGGTGGGTGGATCACCTGAAGTCAGGAGTTCAAGACCAGCCTGAGCAAGATGGTGAAACCCCATCTCTGCTAAAAATACAAAAATTAGCCAGGCCTGGTGGCACACGTCTGTAGTCCCAGCGACTCGGGAGACTGAGGCAGGAGAATCACTTGAACCTGGGAGGTGGAGGTTGCAGTGAGCTGAGATCATGCCACCGCATTCCAGCCTGGGCAACAGAGCAAGACTCCATTAAAAAAAAAAAAAGAAGAAGAAGAAGAAAAAGAACAGAAAAGAAAGAAATATGAATGAATTGAACCTTGATTAAAAGATAAGCACTTTTTGGCTAAACAATGTCATTGTATCATACCTCAAAGGGAAAATAAATAGTAAAAAAAAAAAAAAACCTTTCATTTGTGCTAATATTATAGACAAAATAACCCACACAACTCTTGATAAAAACATCTAGAAAGATTCAATAATATGTGAAATAGCTGCTTGTGAATGTATTGCAGAGCCATAAGAAGTATCCCCAAGAGCATAGAAACAAAGAGCTACAAAAAGCCAGAATGATGAATCTGGGAGCTTACACTGCAGGGATTGATTCCCCAATCTGGGAAACATAATGACTTGAATTTTAATAGATACACAGGTTGGAAACAAGATTTTAAATGAATACAAGGAAGAAGGTTGGAACTAAGACAACTGCATAAATCTGAAGCTTTAAATTGCAACACCTTCATTGAAAGAATGGAGGAAAGGAAAAGTTTACTGACTGTCCTAAAGGAGAACAAGGATGCTTGCCACTGTTGGCTTGGGTGGAGTGAGTAAGACAAAATCATCTCCCCTCAGAATTCTTATCATAGGCCTTCACTCATATGGATTTCAAATTCAAATTTATGCTACTTGAATAATCTCAGATCTCCCAAGCCAAGAACTCGACTGAAAAAAGCAGTTATAAGTAGGTAATACTCTGGGAACATTAGGGGGAAGAAAATGCAAGAGGCACACAACGTCCACAGAATTCCCAAAACAACATTAGACCCCATTATAGAACTATCAAAGAAAGACTTTTAGATATCAGTATTTTAAATAATAAAGGAAGACACTATAAAAAGAATCTATAGATTTGAGAGAGAACCACATAGAACAGGAAAAATTTTAAAAAGACATTGAAATTAAAAACTAAATGAATGGGTTTAAGAGATTAAACATGCTTGAAGTGTGGTCTACTGAACTTTGAATTAATTTTTCAAAATTAACTATAATGTAACACAGAAAAACAAAGAGATGTAAAATCTTAAAAACCATTGAGAAATATGGGTGATGCATAATTTATTTAATACTTAAGAGAAAGTAATGGAAGGAATGGGAGGATAAGGAATACTTTAAAGAAACAATGGCAGATAAATTTCTGAACTGACAAACAAATGAATTATTCAGATTCAAGAAGCAGATTTAAGAAGCCCTGAGCAGAATAAACAAACAAAAAAAAATTCCTAGCTAGACAAATCATAATGAAACTAAAGGACACCAAACAGAGAGAAAAAAAAAATCTTTAAAGCTATCAGAGAGAAATGAGAAGTTGCTCACATGAAATGACAACTAGACTTCTCAGCAGCAAGATGTACATATAGAAAGAAAATAAAATTATATATAAAATTTTAAATTCTAAAATTGTATATACCTAAATTTTTGTATCCAGATAAATTTGTATTCAAGACTAAGAGCAAAAAAAAAATGTTGTAAAGACATTTTAAAGTAAATCTGAGAGAATTTACCACCAAGACACTATCTCTAAGAGATCTACTAAAGGAACTATTTCAGGAATGAAGGAAATAATTCAGAAAAGCAAAGTTAGAGGAAAGTTTACTTGTTTACCCAATGGTAAACATGTGGGTAAATCATTAGTGTTTCTAAAAACAAGATAACACTAAAATGTTGAATAACAGCATTTAAGATGGGAGTTGGAAAGCTGAAAGTTTTCTCATACCCTGGTACCATTCCAAAAGCAAGCAAAAATATTGAATAATTTTAGATGTTGTCAAATGAACCTTGCTTTAAACTGTTAAAGGTGACCACTGCTAGATAAGCAGAAGAAAAAAAGAGGATTCATGAAAATTAATCAGTACCATAGAAAGTAGGAATAAAAACGCAAACTGTATATAAAGCACAAACTGAGATAATGGAAATAAATCTAAAATTACTAGCAATCAGAATAAATAAAACTGAAATAAACTCATCATTTAAAAGACAAACATCAGGTTGGTTAAGAATAAATCCAGTTATATACTGTTGGAAGAAATACATCCAAAAACATGATGACTCACATGTGTTCAAAGTAAACAGATAAGAAAAAAAAACAGGCAAATATTATTTTTAAAAACTGGGATAACTAGACTAATGCCAAACAAAATAAATATTAAGATAAAAGCATTATTAATAATAAAAAGGATCATTACATAATAATAAATGGAATAATTCTTTTAGGAACACAATAAATTCTGAGTTTCTATGTACCTAAGACACAGCCCCAAATTATATAAAGAATAAAAAGGCAGAACCTCAAGAAAAAATGGACAAATCTATCATTAGAAAGTGATTTAACATAATTCATTTTGTTATTTATATATCAGGCAGATGAAAATTGGTAAGTAAATGGAAGAAAGCAACAACTTAATTTAATTTAGTGGATGTATAGAGCCCTATCCAATCACGAGCAATTATACATTCTTCTCCAGTAGATGTAGAACAATTGCAAAACCTGATGACTTACCACCAAACAGCAAGGCTCAATAAAGACTAAATAATTTGTCACACAGATCATATTCTCTGACCTCAACACAATTTAATCAGAAATCAATAATCAAAGAAACTTTGAAAAACGCATTTAAATAAACTTTAAGTAAGGGATCATAAGGGGTACTGAAAAATATTTAAAATTTAATGATAATTATAACACTACCGTTCAAAACCTTGGCATGCAGCTAAAGTGGTATCTACAGGAAATTTATACCTTACCTTGGAATATTAGAAATAATATTAGAATAGAAGAAAATTGATAAGATAAATATGTAAACACGGAAACGAAAAATAAAGACATTATCAACAAGACACCCACATCTCAAAGCTTACTCACTGAAAAAAATAAACTAATAAAATACAAAAAAACTTCTGCCAAGACTGTGCTAGTTTGCAAGAGGTGGGGTGGAGTGTATAATGGGACAAAACAAAAATAAATAATGTTATGGATGGAAAAGAGGGCATACGGATAGAGTAAAACTTTAAAACAGTAGAAAATACTGTGAACCATTTGAATGAAATAGCAATTTTTCTTGAGAAGAAAATACAACGTATCAAACCTGATTCACAATAAAAAATAGAATATTTGAGGAGATTCATTTTCACGAAAGAATTTGAATCAGTAATTAAAAATCTACCCACCAAAAAAAGAAACAACATTAAGTCTAAATGGTTTTGTTAGTGGGTTCTAATCCAAACACTCAAGGATGTATATCCTGAATGATGTTAGGAAGCTGACATAATCCTTGTCCCAGGATTGAAAAAGTTGTCTAATTTTAGAGAAATCTATTGTCCCATTTACTGATTAAAGGACAAAACGTATATATGATCATCTCAATAGGCACAGACAGAATATTTGATTAAAACTCAGAACATTTTCACAACTTAAAAATATTTAATAAAATAATAGAAAGGGACTTGAGACATGGTTTCTATTCAAACCCCAGAGAAAACATTACATTTCATGGCAAAACATCGGAAGCATTCTCTTTAAAGTTGGGAAGAAGAAAGGATGCCTACTCTCCTTGTTTCCAGTCAACATTTCACTGCTGGTCTGAGCTAGTGCTGTAAGACATAAAAGACAGATGAAAAATATAAGGAGAGGACAGAAAGAAAGAAAACTACATTAGGCCACAGACAGCCAGATTTTGCAGAAAACCCAAGAGACTGTACAGGCAAATCATTAGACCAAACATAAATCATGAGCAAGTTTGCTAGTTACAAAGTCAATATATAAAAATCTGTTGCTTTCTTAAACATCAGCAACAAATAAGAATAAGCAATTTTTTAACACTGCAGCATTTTTTCTCCTACTACTTTTATTTTAGGTTCCAGGAGTACATGTACAGGTTTGTTACGTGGGTAAATGAGGCTTGGTGTACAAATGATCCATCACCCAGGTAATGAGCGTAGTACCCTGATGGGTAGCCTTGCAGCCCACCACCCCCTCTCGCCTTCCTCACTCAAGCCGTCCCCAGTGTCTGTTGTTCCCATCTTTGTGTCCACATGAATAATAGAGCATTTTAATGGCAATAAAAACTCTAATATATCTTGGAACAAATCTTAAGAAAGTTTTTAAAGGCCTTATGAAAAGAATATAAAAATGTATTAAACAATGTTTAAATAACTGGAGAGATATACTGTGTTTATGGGTGAGAAATCTCATGGCTATTATCCCCAATTTTTCCTATAGATTCAATACAAATACAAAAGAATACCTATAATATTTTTGAAGAATTTGACAATTTGACCCTAAAGTTCAAAAGCAGAGACAAGAATAACGAAGACAATTTTGAAGACAAACAGAATGGAAGACCTTGCCTTATCAGCTATCAAAACTTATTATAAAGCTACCATAATTAAAACAATATGGAATTGATATAGAGATTTAGGATCAATGTATATATGAAAACTCCATGTCAAGGGAAGTATTACAAAATGGTGAGAAAGAATAAACTATTCAATTAAGCGTTGCCAAGACAATCTGAAAAATAAAATTTGATTCCTTTCTCACACAAATATCAATTCCAGGTGGACTGAAAACCGATATTAAAAGGAAGGCTTCATAATATTTTTTAATATAACATAGGAGAATAGCTAAATGAAGTGGGCTGTAAGGAGGAGAATGTCATAAACAGGACACAAAAAGCACAGACTACAAAGGAAAATACAAATACACTTGATTAATAAAATGAAAACTTTGATGCAAAAAGACACCATAAACATAGTTAAGCCACACACTGAGAGAAAATATCTGCAACTTAATTTAAAAAGTATTAGTATCTAGAATATATAAAGAATTTCTATAAATCAATATGAAATAAATGTGTCAAAAGCACCCAAGTGCTCTCGTGGATAGCACATTACTAAAATTGGAATGATACAGATTAGCATGGCTCCTCTGCAAAGGTAACATGCAAATTTGTGAAGCACTCCATATTTTTATACCACATACAAAAGGACAAAGGCTGTATGTCTCCACTTACATGAAATATCTACAGTAGGTGAATGCACAGAGATAGCAAATAGATGAGTGGTTACCAGGGGATGGGGGAAGAGGAATCGGGAGTTATTGCTTAATGAGTACAGAGTTTCTGTTTGGAATGATAAAAGGGCTTTGGAAATAAATAGTGGTGATGATTGCATAGCATTGTGAATTATACAATTAAAATGGCTGAAGTGAAAATTTTGTATTATATATTTTGACTACAAAAAAGCATCCAGTGTTAAAAAGGGGGCAAAAGATTCAAACAGACCTTTCAGATACAAGTAACTATGAATAAGCTAACAATATCTGAAAAAATGTACAACCTCATTTGATAATGAAAACAATACTGAGATAATGCTTCTTACCCACTGATAGGTAAACATAATAAAGTCAGACAATAGCTAGGGTTCGTAGAACACAGAGCAACAAGAGCTGTCATAAAATGCCGATAGGAGTGTAAATTGCTTCAAAGGTTTTGGATAGGAGTATGGCATCACTCAGTGAAGTTTGACATGTGCTTCTTTATGTATTAATTAGAGTAAGTACAGGCTGACATAATAAAGATACTAACAATAAATGGCTTAAAGGTAAAGAAGTTTACCTTATCTCTCTCACTTATCAGTTCCAAAGTTTACAGCCTGGTCAGTGGGACAACTTTGATCCTCACAGTCATTCAGGTAATCAGTTCTTTCCAAGTCACTTTCTGCAAAATTGAAGCTGGCTCACCACCATATTTTCGTTTTGTCTGGTGGGAAAAGAGAAGAAAGCATGGAGGAGGTACACCCACCACCTTAAGGCTCTGATCCTAACATAGCAGAATAGAAAGCTGCTTAAATTCCACTAGTGAGAACTTAGTCACATAGCCATATCCAACTAAAAGGGAGGCTGGGAAATGCAGTCTAGATGAACATCCATGTGTAAGATGGGGAAAATGATTTTGGGTGGATAAAATTCATTTTTGTCAGTGTCCACTATACCTAGAACTCAGCAATTTCATGACTGGGAATACCTTAGCAATGCTGTTGCACATGCATGCCAGGAGACAGACATAAGAAAGCTTATAGGCTCAAAATCCATAATAGGAAAAAACAAGAAATAACCCAAATGTCCATCATTATAAAATAGAAAAATAAATCATGGTGTATTCTTATACAGGAGCAAAAATGAGTGAATTGTTGCTGCACAATTGGAAAGGATCACATGAGATACTTCTAAGACAATATTCAGCTGAGCGGTAGGGACTTGGGTGCCTGTTTTATTATTAATATTCGAATTGTGTATTCATATATATGTACACTACATTTATTATTTTGCATATATTTACCATAGAAAAATTACATTACCAACATAAAATAGATATAATTTTTCACACAACAGGCTGGTAAAAGCAAATGTTCACTAATATTAAATGTAGACAAAGATATGGATAGCAAAAGTATGAATTGTAGTAGAATAAATTTTTACTATATAGGGCATTTTGGAAGTTATCTTCAAAAGCTAAAAACTGGGCACTTCTATAAATTACAATTTTGCTGCTCAGCACCTATTTAGAGAAACAACCATGGAGCCACATAAGAAGACAATGTGCAAAGGTGTTCAGTCTAGCAAATCTTAAAACAGCAAAAACGGCCGCACAGTGGCTCATGCCTGTAATCCCAGCACTTTGGGAGGCCGAGGCAGGCGAATCACGAGGTTAAGAGATCAAGACCATCCTGGCTAACACGGTGAAACCCCATCTCTACTAAAAAATTCAAAAAAATTAGCCGGGCGTGGTGGCGGGCACCTGTAGTCCCAGCTACTTGAGAGGCTGAGGCAGGAGAATGGCGTGAACCCAGGAGGCAGAGCTTGCAGTAAGCGGAGATTGAGCCACTGCACTCCAGCCTGGGTAACAGAGCGAGACTCTGTCTCAAAAAAAGCAAAAGAGAAGACAAAACAAAACAAAACAGCAAAAACATTGAGAATAACCTAGATGCTACTTAAGCCATTGACTAACTAAACTTTAGTCATTGTCATTAAGGCAATGACTAAACTATGATTCAGCCATACTACCAAATATCATGAAACAGTCAAAAAGAGTGATGTGGGCCAGGCGTGGTGGCTCATGCCTATAATTCCAGCACTTTGGGAGGGCGAGGTGGGCAGATCACCTGAGGTCAGGAGTTGGAGACCAGCCTGGCCAACACGGTGAAACCCCGTCTCTACTAAAAATACAAAAATAGCCGGGTGTGGTGGTGCATGTCTGTAATCTTAGCTACTTGGGAAGCTGAGGCAGGGGAATTGCTTGAACCCAGGAGACAGGTTGCAGTGAGCCGAGATCACACCACTGCACTCCAGCCTGGATGACAAGAGGGAAGCGCCGTCTCAAGAAAAAAAAAAAAGTGACGTGGAACTATTTGTGCTTAACATAAGTGGATCTTCAATACAGCATTCTGTGAAAAGGCAACTTGCAGAACAAATGAGAGAAGACTGTGTAATAGTTCCTATAGTGGTTGGTGTGTGTGTGTGTTTTATTTATTCTGAATTTCCTCTAGAAAAATAATTTGTTGTTTTTAAAAGCCTAAAGCCAGGCACGGTGGCTCACATCTGTAATCCCAGCACTTTGGGAGACTGAGGCGGGCGGATCACAAGGTCAAGAGTTCAAGATCAGCCTGGCCAACATGGTGAAACCCCATCTCTACTAAAAAAAAATCAAAAAATAGCCCGGCATAGTGGCATGCACCTGTAATCCCAGCTACTCGAGAGGCTGAGGCAGGAGAATTGCTTGAACCTGGGAGGTGGAGGTTGCAGCGAGCCAAGACCACTGCACTCCAGCCTGGGCGACAGAGCGAAACTCCATCTCAAAAAAAAAAAAAAAAATTATATTCTTTCAAAGTTGAAGTCTACCAAAAGTGAAAGTTAGAAACCACAATACTCACCATTTCCATGTATTTTTATTAAGCAAATTCTTGAGTTTTAAATTATTTTAAGTGAGTCAATTAGACAAGTCCAGTAATTGATGAAGACCCCACTGAAAAATGAGTGAGTATATATTTTGCTCAAAAGTCAGGTAATAGGCATTTGAGAGTAAAAAAAAAATGATCATTTTCTTTATGGAGCATTATGTGTGGCTGATCAAGGAGAAGAAACAAGGCCAATTTATCCTGCTTTTCACAAAGAGTCTAAAGTATGAAATGCTAATCATTAAAACAAGAAATACAGTCCAGATCAAAACACTGTTAGGTGATCACACAACTAATTGGAGAGTGAGAACCAAAGGGGCCTTATTAATGGTAAAATCCAGAAGTGCTTTTCAAAGCGGTCAATACAAAACATGTGCCTTTTTTAACACCTTCACTGAGGACTCAATAATGCAATAGAAAGCATGCCGGTTAAATGTGTGTTTGTCACTTCTTGCCTTTTGAAATCTTCCTTTTAAAAAATTAGAATTAAGAATGGTTGGCTTTCCTAATGTTTAATAGACAAACCACAGAACAGCAACATTTGCTTTAATCTGGCCTCACATGAATGAGGCAGTCCTGGATCCCCAAAAAGCACCAGCCTCAGCCTAACAGTTTGTCCATCTCTCCCAACCCCTGCTAGTATCTTGGGATGGTTTCAAAAGTGTTAAAAACACTGGTCTGAAAGTTCCTCTAGCACCTCAGGTAAGTGTCATATCTTCACCACCTCTTGACTGCCACCAGCATCAGAAACTGCCTGGCTCCCATGACCTCCAACTCTGGAAAATAACCATTGAACAGGACCTCCAGGCCTCCAGCACCCCTACCGATCACTACACCTCAGCCTCATCATGACCTCAGGCTCAACCAGCTGCCCCAAACCAAGAAGAGCATGTACTCCTGGCTTCACATGATTTCTAGTCCAGCCTAGACCCTGTGGGTAGGCCATGTCAACAAAGCAAAGTTACTACCAGAGACTAGAACCCCTCTGTGTTCACACACACAATGCAGCAGCCATTAGCCCCTTGTGCCTATTAGGCACTTGATATGTAGCGGGTCCAAATTGAAATGTACTATCAGTGTAATATACACTGGATCCCAAGGACTTAATATGAAAACAAATTAAGTATCTTGTTGATAATTTTCATATTGACATGTTGAAATGGTGATTTTTAATACATTGAGTTAAATAATATTAAAATGAATTTCACTTGTTTGTCTTACCTTTTTAATGTGGTTACTAGAAAATATGTGGCTTGCATTATATTTCTATTGAGCAGAACTTCCGCAGAACCAGCTGCTGACTGGAACTGCTGGAAACAAAATCTAGCTCTCTGGGGCCAGGGACTGGCAAAAATTAGGTGGATGTCAAGGCCCCATAGAGATGGGTTGTTGTGCATGGTATCCCAGAGGGGCTAGGCTACAGGAAGAAAATGTAAGTCAGAGACACAGTCCTACAACACCACAGATATCTCTTCCCATAGACTACCAGGTGGGGAGGTAGCTTTCTGAGAAAGCAGCTGGCTATATTGGTAATACCTGGCAATTTTTGTCATTTCAGCTATTAGTGTTCAGTGTGTAGACCTGATGCAGAGACCGGGAGGGGTGCCTGCAGAAAGAAAGCGGAAAGCCCCACATCCACAGCTGATTGACAGTGAGAATGAGAAGGCTGAAAAGAAGAGGCACCATTCTACACCAAATGAATGATGGAGAGAGAAGGGTCACTGTCTAGATAACTCCCCCAATTGTCCAAAATAACCCCTGCAATCAGATGGACAAATAGGAACTTGAATATAATGTCAAGAAATCTGAGGTTTCCCTTCTCCTGAATATCTGGATAAATATGTCTCCCATTCTCTACCCTAGAATCAGACCCTGAGACAGAGATTAGGGTGCAAGTTTAGTAGGGGGCGTATTGGACTCTCTGGGACTCCCTGGGATCCCCTATACTGGCAGGTATATCCATCCTCCAGCTGTGAGTATTGGCCGCCAACACTTCACAGTTGACCTCTGTTCTGGAGAATTGCCTTTGGCCAAATGGGCACTGCCTCAGCTTGGAGACTACATGCTACCATACCACTTCAGGGAAAGCCTCAGAAAATGTCTAACTGAAGTAGGGGTTCCAAAGGCTGGCCCCCTTACCTGAAGGGGACACTAACTCTTTGTTACAATTTGTGCTCTGGAAGTTCCCTCAAGGGATTGGGCTGAAGCCAGGCTCCAGCCAAGACTGTATCCTTGTTCAGCTCCTTTCCCTGCCCCATCTTACAGCCCTCTCTCCTCTTCCCTGAGGACACTACTCCACTAAATCACGTGAACAAGACCCTTGTCTCAGGCTCTGCTTATAGGGACCTCGCTGTGACAGGAGGTGAGGGAAACATAGGTAGGTGAGTGGGGAAGTGAGATAAGGAAGAAGACAATAAAGGTATGTTATTAAGACAGTCACCACCGGAGGTGACTGGAAATTAATCCTGTGGCAAAACTGGAGGCCGATGTAGAACACAGACCTCTAATGGGCTGGGGTATTTATACACCAGTTCTCACCAGACATTGGTCAAAAGCTGCCAGACTACATCAACCCTGCAGCACTTCAGCCTGCCCAAGGTGGACAGGGAAGCCCTCCTAGGTTTCAGAGAAAGCCCTTGGGCTCCAAAGCTGGCAGTTGGAAGTCAGATAACTGAGACTGAAGAGGGGAGATAATATGGGCAGGGTATATGAATTCTCAATTCTAGCCCCAAATTTCTGTCTATTTAATGAGTTCAATGCATGGACCTCTAAAACATCTCTATTCGATGCCATACTGATCCAAATGGGCTTGAACCCCCTCTCTGTTCACACACACACGCTCTCACACAGTATTTATATATAAGTTGGCTTCACCTAGGGCTCAGGTGATTGAGATATTTACTTTGCTGAGATACATATATCTTCAAAGATAACATTGCACGTTTCTATTCCTAAAAGTCTTTCAGCTGCCCCACCTGGGGAACCCTGTCTGGCTGCCTCATCTCCAGGCTTCCCATGTGGACAAGAGTCCATCAAGGCATTCAGTGGAACAAAAGGGTCTTTCATTTTACAGGATTCTCCTTAGAAGGTATTTGTGGATCAATAAGGCAATTTTACTCTTTGTTACATTAGTATCATGGTATGCCATTGTATTGCCTTGAGTTAAGAATTAAGTTTCTGTGCTAAGTTGGAGAGTAAAGTGTTTATTGTGTTGTTTCTTGGCTGTGTGACTGAGCATAGTAGAAGAGCATGAATGCAGATATCAGCATCACCCAGAGAGACCCTGTGGGAGGAAATAAGAAGAAGATGAGGAGGGGAGCCACATCAGCCACATAGGGGACAAAGAGTCAGTTAAGAAATAATGCCCCAGGGCATGTCAATGGGACCCCCACCTTTGCTTCTCTCTGGCCCCAGAGGGATGTGCTTTCCACCCCCAGGAAAGCCTCTGCATCAGTAAGGCAAAGCTGTTATTGCTGTTACTCAATTGTATTCAGCATATATCTACTGAGTCCCTATTGCCTGCTGGACACTGGGAAAATGGTGACATGCAAGACAGCCAAGATCCCTGTTCTCAGGAATGTTAAACTCTACTGAGAGAGACAGACCCTCCCCACAAAAACAAGCACAGAAATACAATGAGTAAGATCATTTCAGATGATTCCAGTAAGGCTATGTAGAAGAAACAAAAACACCTGGTGACAGGAAGGATGACTGTTGGAGGAATGAGGGATGCACCTTCATCCAGAGCCATTTGGGATGGCATCGCTGAGGAGGCAACATTTAATCAGCGGATGTAAACAGAAATGTCAGAGAAGGTGGGGGGTGGGCTGCGGGGCTGAAGTCTAGCTTACTAGAAGAGCAAATTGCTGAAAATGTAAGACATGAGGTTGGAGAAATGTCAGGGGTCATTTCTGTGTCCTCTTTATTCTGAGTTGTGATTTAAGAATGATGTTCATGGAAATGGTTTGCTGTGAGAGATAAGCTGGGTCAGAGGTAACATAGCAGGGTGCACTTGAATTTTTCCTCACTCCTTCCCACTAGTAATAGCTGTGTCTGGAACTTAATGCTCAAAATAGACTTCATTTCTATGCATGCCATTTTGTCTGTGCTAAGTGGATAGCTTGAGTGGCCTCCAAAGGTCCTTCTCAGCCATGCTATAATAGACGGCTCTGCCTGCTCCAAAAGAGTCTGGCTCCGGCTCCTCCAGGAAGGAAGTCCAACATAGTGCCCACCCATAACTGAGGGTAAGACTCCCATCTTTCTGAGGCCTTGGTCCCACTCTTGAGTGCTGGTGGCAGCAAATAGAAGCAGGATCTTGCAGCCTTGGGTGGGGGAGGAGAACCAGGAAAGAGTTGCCATTACTCTCCACCTGGCCAGCCTGTGGTCTCTGCCCTGCTGCCTCTACAAGCACAGGGCAGCTGATGGGAGGCTGGGACTAGCAAATAATGCTGCAGGCACCCTTGGCAGATCAGGGGGCCTGTGACAGAAGAAGTCATGGGTTCCCATGCTTTGGAATTTGTAGAACCCCTCCCAGGAGGGGTTAACTGACCACAGTGCCTTGGTAACACCAGCCCAAATAGCTCTCCCAACCTACCAGAAGCCAAATTCCCTTCTCCTTGCCCCAAAGGTCTACAAGTGGCATAAACTGAATCACAGTCAAGTTGAGCTCCTGGGAACCCGCCTTCAGCTCCTGTGGCAGCCAAGCTCTCTGCTTCCTCTTGGGAGCAGTCAAACTCCATAAGGAAAAGCTCGCACTGTCCTGCAAGCCTGAAGGCCATCTTGGAATGTCATTGGGAATGTGTGGGGAGGCCCCTACTCTGGGGTGTGGCAGAGGCTCCTCCCACATGTGCAGTTGGCAGAGACAAATCGGAATATCTAATGAGAGAGCACACTGGATCCAAAGCCATGGGGGTCTGAGTCCTAGATACATGGAGCATTTCTAGACCAAGAGGGAGATAACGAAAAGGAGAAAGGGAAGAGAAAATGGAGGAGAAGAGGGGAGGGGAGGTGAGAAGATCAAACCAAAAAGCAAGAAACCTGGCCTGGCTCACCCCCAAAGCGACTGGCACCTGTGCAAGGTGTCCACAAGCCAAGTGTCTCCCTCGCAGCCGTTATAGTCTCCCATTATGGCTGGCTAACAGAAATCAATCTTCTTAATGCTGCCTTGAACAGAGAGGGAGGCCAGCCAAGTCTGGCAAGAGAATCCAGCCCTGCATCAGCTGCACGGGGTGTCTGGCATTAAAGGGTCAGATTTCTCCCATCCACCTCCTCTCCTGGCACGAAAAGAAGATAATGCCCACGGTGCCTCCAAGGGAGAGGGCAATGGGGCAGCCAAGACTGACATTTCAGACAGGCCTGGCTGGGATGCTGCTGCTCAGCCTGCCTGTGTCTGCTTTAACCCCACCCACTCTGGACAGCAGGATCTAGTTTCCAGCATGAAGATGTATGCAACTTGATCTTACCTGCTTGTTTGTAACTAACCCCTCATCCATGGCAATTTTTACCCCAAGCCGGGGATACAGAATACATGTATGGCTTTAAGAATATCTCTTAAGAATAATCTGGTTATTTCTCAAGGGTCAGTGGACAGCAGCTAGAAAATTGTGATCTAGTTAGTACCTTCTGAGAGTGAAAATGGGCATGGACTTGTTTTTTTTATTTTACATTTTGTTTCATTGTGTGGGTGTTTTTTTCTTTTTAAAAAAAATTATACTTTAAGTTCTGGGATACATGTGCACAACGTGCAGGTGTGGGTTTGTTACATAGGCATACACGTGTCGTGGTGGTTTGCTGCACCCATCAACCTGTCATCTACATTAGGGATTTTTCCTAATGCTATCCCTCCCCTATCCCCCATCCCACCCAGGCCCCAGTGTATGAATACCTTATACATACACTATCATGCTCATTCTCAAAGTATGATTCTTGAACCAGCAACATCGACATCATCTGGGAACCTCTTAGGAACGCAAATTATCAGGCCCCACCCTGACCTGCCGTATCAGAAACTGTGGGGGTGGGGCCTAGCTATCAGGTTTTAATAAATCCTCCAGGTGATTCTGATGCTCCTCCAAGTGTCCATGTGTTCTCATTGTTCAACTCCCACTTATGAGTGAGAACATGTAGTGTTTGGTTTTCTGTTCTTGTGTTAGTTTGCTGAGAATGATGGTTTCCAGCTTCATCCATGTCCCTGCAAAAGACATGAACTCATCCTTTTTTATGGCTGCATAGTATTCCATGGTTTTTGCTAGTCCTTTCAGTCCTTCTACCTCCACTCAGCCTAGAGAAAGGACAGAAAAGACTCTCTTCACTGTATTCAGGAAGCCAGCAAAGTGGATGGAGAGAAAGCAGGAGTCTGAGTTGCCCTGCACTGAGAACCTTATTCCAGTGAGGGAAGGTCTCAGCACCCTAGAATGGAAGTAAGGATGTCAATTACCCTCCTTGACTTCGCTCAAATGTATTCTTAAGGTTACCTTCCTGACAACATGGATTGAAATTTCCTGTCAGATTTGGAGATGGTTGCTGAGGGAATCAGGAGAAAAGTATTTGTTGTATAAATCTTATCATTGTTTTCCAAATTAGCATCAACACAAGCTGTAACTTTGAAAGACTTTGAAGCTAGTCAGCATATGTACTAGTGATTAAAGCAAAACAGACCCAAGAGGAGAACTCAGGAGTGGGCCTGATGATACTATTACTTATCCATTTATATTTTTCCTTTGCCACTTGACAAGAAGAAGGTGGAATCTCAGAGGGGGAATGCAAAGATACTGTGAGTAGGGAGATCAAGTTACCTCACTCCTCATCAACTACAACACAGGTAAGCAATGATTGTGGCTAGGGAATAAAAAAAGTAAAAGCATTTTGAATGGTATTTGACAACAAACTAGCTTAAACTAGCTTAATGTTTCAAAATCACAAGGAGAAACAAGTTAAATTGTGAAATCAGAGATTCATATAAGAAACACCACCAAATCCTGAGAATAGAATCGAGTGGGAAAAAAATAGAAATAGAATTGTAACTGTTCCAAAGTGTTTACATTTCTTTAATTTTTACTCTAAATTATTTGTGCAATCCTTATGCTAATGATAGTTTAACAACCTCAAGACTTCTTTTCCTAGAAAAAGCATAACTGTGGAAAAAGTATGTTAGGATTCAGTGATCCACAGACTCTCATGGACTGGCTACCTCAGAATCACCTGGGGGTTCTATTAAAAACATAGATTTGAGAGTTCTACTATTGAATGTCCTGAGTTAGAGTCTGGATGGGAAACAGTAGTAGGAATTGTTACCCTCTTCCCAAGAGACTTCAGTGGGCAGCCAGATCTCAGAACCATAATCTGGGCCTCTGTTATCCACCCTCTGGAGAAGCCTGGCCATTTGGACCACAAAGACAAAGACCACCACGCACTTGCTGGCAGCTTAGCTTAATGGAGGAAGCATCCCAAAAGAAGAAAAATAGACTTCATGCGCCAGTGCTGCACACCAACGCAATGACAGGGATAAAGCTCTGGGCATGATACAGGAGCTGGCCTGGTAGAGATCCCCCAGTCTGAGAAATTAGCCTATTTACCTTCCTTGCCCTTAGGCCTAGCACATGATGTGAGAGGGAAGAGAAATAACCATAGGCCCTTGATACACACCTGTATGTCATTTCTGCCCTTTCGAGGTAAGCGTAAGTAGGCCAGATTAGAGATCAGAATAGGGCTTAGAGGTAAGATGACAACCACTACTAAGGTTGTAATCTTCCAAAAGGCTGGTCTCTCCCGCAGTGCATACAGCTTCCTGGGGCCTCTTAGGGTTAGGCCTTGGGGTTACTCCAATGAGAGAACAATCACTAACATCGAGGAGTTTTCAGAGTAATTATTAACCATCCATCCAGATAGGAAATATTTATCAAGCTTCAATTATGTGCCAGGCACCTGGCCAGTAATTTTCAGTGGATATTGGAGTCCCTGTGGAACTGTTTAAAAATTACAAATATCCAAGCCTCGCCCCAGAAATTTTAAGTAAATTGGTTTCACATACAGTCTTAGGCAGCTGTTATTTTGAGAACTTCCCAGGTGACTTAAATGTGTGGCCAAGGTTGAGACTCACTGTGCTAGAATTACACCAGTGCCCCTCAAACAGGAATGATCACCAGAGTTACCTGGGGTTGGGGGGCCTTGTTTAAACACAGTTCTGCCACCACCACACTTTCTGATTCAGTAGGTCTGAGGTGGGGCCCAAGAATCTGCTGTTTTACAGAGTCCCAGGTAATGCTGATCCTGATGGTCCCGGACCATATTCAGAATCACCGAGTGGCTCAGTACCTGCGTCTCTTGAGACATACAGTCAATTAAGAATGTGTTCTCTTGCCTATTTGGAGCCCACAAAAAAAATCACACTTCTTTCACCACAGAGCCACCCAAAGCGCTTCTACTTTGTGAGTCTCTAAGTCCAAGCTCACTGGCCTGACCAGTTCCTTCAGCTTATAGGGCTGAGTTCCCTGTTTCCTTGCTAGATGTCAGCTGGAGTGCTCCTGTTAGCTCCTAGAAAATTCTCTCTGGTCCCAGAGAGAACCAGCAACAGCACATCAAAGCCCTCTCATGCTTGAAGCTCTTTTGACCCCTCTTCTTCTATGGAGGAGCTCATGTGATTACATTGGGCCCACTCGGCCAAGTCTGGATAGTCTCCCTATCATACAGCCCAATGATTAGCCATCTTAATTGCATCTTCAAAGTCCCTCAACAGCAGTGTCTAGATTAGTGTTTCATTGGATAACCAGGGGATAGAATGTTAAAAGACATCTTTAGACTTCTGCCTACCACACCACCCTACTTGTTTAGTAGTGCTTTCCAATGAGCAGGCACTTGGAGAAGACACTCCTTTTTAGAGTCAGCCATACAAGTAGTTGGTACTTGGACATCTGAAATCCCAGTGTTTCCCATGCCTGGACCAGCCCAAACCTGAGAAGGTATGCCAATGCTGACTGAGAAGGTAGAAGAGTTCCCAGTGCTTCTGGCATCATGAAGAGGAAGAGAAGGAAAAATGCCTCTGGTCACAGTTAAAGCCTTTCATGGCCTTAATTTGAGCTCCAGTAACTTTAAAACAGAGATTGGGAAATTCAAATCTGTAGGCAAAGTCTGCAGCAGGACAAATGAGGTCCTTGTTCCTGAAAAATTCGGGCCTGGCTGGCTAAAGATAATCCCAATAATGGAGTCACATGTTACAGATACCCTCCAGGCTCACTGCCTTTAGTCCATTCCCATACACAGCCACTCTAGGAATCTATCCAATATGCAAATCTGATCATATCCCTGCCTATTTCTGAGCCTTTTGTGGCTCCCCATTTGATGCTTCTGATTCCACTTTCCTTGAGTGTATAAAAGCCCTGTAATCTGGACCCCATTTGTCCCTCTAGCCTCTTCTCAGGTCACTCCTGGCCTCACGCTGTGTCTTCCTCATATGTGTGAAGCTCCCAGAGCACACTCTGACACTCTGTGTCCTCAGCTTTTTGCTCTGGCTGTCTCTCTGCCTAGAATACTTTCCCCTAGTTTTATTTGACTGATCAATAATCACCCATCACTCAACTCAGTGTCTTCTTCTTCAGGAAGGCTCCTCTCTCTGTAGCTAGGTCAGAATAGCTGCCCCTGAATTTTGATAATCCAGTTCTGCACCTGTCTCCTCCCTTAAAGGAAGAGCTCCCTGAACAGAGCATGGCACCTGGCACAGCACAGACACTCAAAAAAGTTTGCTTTCAAAAAACAAAGCCCTCGGCAAGAACCTAGAGTAACCAGACCCAGATTTGTGCATCTGAAGTTACCTTGGAATAATCAGTGTGGGAGTCAGGAAAAGGCCAGACTAGGACCCCATCTGCAGGACTTGCTACTTCACCTACAAGGCCCATTGCAAAATGAAAATGTAGGGCTCCTTGCGAAACAGTTATTCAGAATTTTAAAATGGCAGAGCATAGGATGTTTGTGAGTGCAGAGCCGTATGTGACTTTCCAGGTCACATGCCCATAAAGTGAGACCTGCTAGTCTGGAATCTTGATTTGGGCTGAAGTGTGGAGCCTGGAAGGCCGGAACACTTACTTTCCATTTCCCCAAAACCCTCCAGCCTGATTGTAAATGTCTATGATATTAACAAATTGAAACAGTCTTTTAGTTGAAGCGGGAAGGTAATTCAGCCTCCAATTGAGGCCTCTTTCTTTGGAAAAGAGGAAGGTAACCACCTGCATTAAAATGCTAGCCACATTGTACAAAGCTTGTCTAAGTCAACAGCCTCAGACCTGGGCACCCAGTGGCCCATTTCTTAATGCATTGGTTTGAAAGGCCAAATCACTCCAATGTGCACAGGCCATCAGCCAGCCTCTCTCCACAGCTCAGCCCAGAGGGTACCAGGTAGCAAGATGAAGCCAAGCGGGAGGGCTGGAGTGCAGACCAGATCCCCCTTCAGAGCAAACCTGGTCTGTGTGGGTGGGGTGAGTATCCAAGTGGCTATGTAGCATCTGGACAAATTTAACCAATCCCAAGCACACAACCAGTGACAGAGAGAGTCCCACTGAGGAGCTACAGGGACCTCTCAAGCCAGTTGTTAAAAACAGAGTTGGTCAGGGGGGTTCAGAGCTCTTGGAGTGAAATGTGGGTGCCAGGTCATAGGCAAACGGAAACTTAAAGGCTACCAGGAACAAAGAAACTATGAGTACAGGTTTCTCCTTCATTGCTCCTCTTTTCCTGGGAGCCTGCTCCATCTGCCCTCCCCTCTCCTCTGACCAGCACCCTCCACTTACATGTGATTTCTGTCTGCCCTTGTTGTGGACTGCACAAACCTTGTGACTGTTCTGGCCTCACTCTCCTTATACCATGGCTCTGCTTCTCCAGTTCCTATGTTCATAGCCCAATTCTTTCTGTCAGCCCTCCACTAGGCAGGTGGATGGGAACCTTCCTAGTACAAGAACAGTACAAATCCCTACAAGGTAGCCCCGACCAAAGATCCAGGTTGACAGGCAGGCAGCACCAGGGAGGCCTGGCCATGGGCTGCTGTCCCAGGCACTGGGCAAGGACTCATGTTGGAGGAGGCAGGGAAGTACTGCCAGGGGTAAAGCCAGGTCCTAAGAATCTGAGGAAGGTTCCCAAATCAGAAAGCAGGCACCAGAATTGGGCACAGAAAAAGGCAGAGCAATACTTGACTCACAGCCGCAGAGACTGCTGAATCCTGGAGGGCTATACACATCTGCAGTGTTGACCCTCTACCATCAGAGCTATCAGAAGATGAAAGCTGTGGGGAGAGGTAGATCCTAACATTAAAGTAAATGGCAAGGCCCTGCGCCCAAATATATTCACAGTATGAGCATGTTCAAGCTCCACCTCAGCTGTCCAGAACTTTTCACTACAAGAGCACCCTCCTTCTTCCCACACAAGTTGATTGAGTTTATTCTGTTGGGTTGATAAATATATTTGGAAATCATGAGGAGTCAGGCTCAGCTAATGCCTTCATCTCTGACCCCTGTAAATACAATGCCTTCAATGAAGAAACAACGCTCCCTGTGTTTATTGGAAACTGATTCTGTGCTGCAGGCACTGTAGCATCAAATCCAGATGCCCCAGTATGTCTTTTCTGGCTCTACCTAGAGGGCTTCTTAAAACACAGCTTGGGCCTCACCCCCAGAGTTACATTTCCAACTCATTCTCAGGTGATGCTGATGCTGCTGGCCAAAGGACAACTTGGAGAACCACTGCCTAGCCTCACCAGCTACCATGGCCAATGCCAGCCTCTAGTCTCTCCTTACACCCCTCACTCCTCTCTCACACAGACTCTTTCCCCACTAAGTACTGAACTCCTTCCAGTTTCCATATGATACCATGACAAAGCCCTGCCAGATCTGTACACATGCTCTCCCCTTCACCTGGAATACACTTCTCCCTCACTTCCTCTGGTTCTCTCCTACTCAGTCTCAATATCTAGCATAGATGTACTTCCTCCAGGAGACCCTACATGCCTCCTCCCTTCCCCCTTATTCACTCATTCACAGATGTGTTGGGGCCCCTGCCCTGGACTTCAGGAGCAGCCTGTGCTTCCCCTGGGGTGCCTCTTGGTCTGTTGTATCCTCATAGCTGCTCTGTCTTCTCCTGTGTAAGGACAGCAATCAAGTCCATCTGTTTACCACCTCATCCCCAAGGCCTGGTCAGTGCTCAACAGGTGATTAGTAAATATTTACCAAATGAATGAATGAACAACATGAATTTGATCATTTGTCTTTTGGGGACATTAGCCTACATTCTAATTAGGCAGAATATGAATACCTTATACATACACTATCATGGTCATTCTCAAAGTATGATTCTTGAACCAGCAACATCGACATCATCTGAGAACCTCTTAGAAATGCAAATTATCAGGCCCTACCCTGACCTGCAGTATCAGAAACTTTGGGGGTGGGGCCTAGCTATCAGGTTTTAATAAACCCTCCAGGTGGCTCTGATGCTCCTCCAAGTTTGAGAACCACTGTACTATCATATAATGAGACCTCAAAGGAGTGAAAATGTTAAAGGATTCTGAAGGTAATAGGACTCTCTGGTATTGGTGAAGTCAATGATACGTGAAAACTGCTAGGAGTATGCTAACAGAGGTCTTGGGGATGGTTTACTCTCTTGGGGGCTGTAACCTCAAAGTAGTCAAGCTGAGTTTATTCTCCAAATTATGGATATTTATAAAACAGAGCTCCAAGGATGAAGGTGTCACTGCAGACGAGAGTTTGGAGGAGAGACAATTACTCTGTCAGGTGAATAATTTGAAGACAAAATTGAAAAGTGACAATAGGGAAAACCAGATGAGCCGAAAGTTAATTTGGTGACTAGCATAAGAAGCATTGTGATGGGGAAGGTGTCAATTCACCAGCAGGGCCCAGTGAGCAAGCTCTTTCCAAAGTCTATGTACTACCCCATTGTGATCAATGAAACATCATCTGGGTGTGAGAGGCAAATGCAGCAGAACTGATGACTGAGTGAATACAAGTGTCTCAGGTCTTCAGGGGAGGGGCTACAACAGGATGGGAACCCACAACAAGGGTCAGAATTATTTTTAAAAAAATTAAACCTGGGAGAAAAACACAAGTTAGTGCTACACTGTGAGGCAAGGAACTGTCGATTGTCACATATTCTCTATAAGCCAGGATAAAAGGACCCTGGGGTTGAAGTCCAGAGGGAGCAGAACAAGAATGCCTCAGAAGGCTTTGGAAAGGGCAAACCCAACCTGAACTTGGGAGCTGGTCCCCAAAATCCAACCAGAAAGTACTCATTTTCTTTAAAGACTAGGAATGTGAGGACTCATGCAGCTACTTGGCATTGAGGCAAACTGGAAATACGAAACTAAACTTGTTTGCTAAACCATGACAAGCTACAGCCTATAGTTCTACCATATGCTTCTAAATTGCCCATGTCTTGTACAGTTTGCTCTTAGAAATTCTTCATGCCAACAGAATATATTCTACCCAGTAAACAAAGCTAGCCTTGGGCTATCCTTATGACCCAGAGAGTATAAAGGGGAGGCATCAATCCACAGTACTTGCTGCTCCTCCTTCTGCCCTTTGAGGTGGTATGCTGGGAAATGGGCAGTGAGTAGTGGAGAGGCTCCACTAAAAGCAGAATTGCTACATGGAGCCTGAAGAGCATTCACTGAATCACTAAGAACTAAGTGTTATTTAAAATAAGTGCTTATCCTAAATCAGGCCAAAGGTCAGAGTGGGGGACACCAAGGTCAATATCTCAGATATCTAATGAAGACCCTTGATCTGGAGGAAATTTATGGTCCTGGAAAGAATACGTGCATTGGAAGAATATTCCTCCAAAACACAGCTAACTGGGTAAACTTGGATGAGTTACTCAAGCCCTCTGATTCTCCATGATATCTTAAATCAAGGATGAAAACATGTACTGGGCAGGGTTGCCTGGGGAATTAAACAAGATAAAAAAGTATTTATCCCTTATAGGCACCTAATAAATGTGAGATGTACTGATCTTCTCCTACCTCTTAGATTATATAGTGCTGGCCTGTCCTGAATCCTATTTCATAAGAGAAAAGCAGATTCAACATTCCATAACATAGCCCTGAACCACAGACAAGCCACGATTTTTAATGAGCTTTGCTGATTACTTTTAAAAAATAATGTTCAATTCCCTCACAGGTGGGAATTGAACAATGAGAATACATGGACACAGGAAGGGGAACATCACACACTGGGGCCTGTTGTGGGGTGGAGGGAGCGGGGAGGGATAGCATTTGAAGATATATCTAATGTTAAATGACGAGTTACTGGGTGCAGCACACCAACAGAGCACATGTATACATATGTAACTAACCTGCACGTTGTGCACATGTACCCTAAAACTTAAAGTATAATTTAAAAAAGAGAGAGAGAGAGAAAAAAATAATGCTGCCACTACTCCTGCCCTCTGATTTGGTTTGGCAAACTGTCTCTGCCTTCTTATTCACAGTTAGAAGTGTCACCATCGCAGGCCCTAGAAGTCGAATGATGAGCTTTCTGGGTCCCCTGGAAGAAACTTTTCATCTCTACTTATTCACCAAGTCATGAAATTTTAGCTAGAGGTGTGTTTGGTTGTTCGTTCATTTGTTTTGTTGTTTTTTTGTTTCTGTGGGGGCTTTTGGCTAAAGGAGTCCCTGGTATTCATTTGCCAGAACTGCTGTAACAAAGTGCCACAAAGTGGGTGGCTTAGCCAACAGAAATTTGTCTGGCAGTTCTGGAGGCTAGACATCTGAAATCAAGGTGCCAGTGGGGCTGGTTTCTCCTGTGAGGAAAGGATCTGTTTCAGGCCTCTCTCCTTGACTTGCAAATGGCTGTCTTCTCCCTATGCCCTTGTGTAGTCTTCCCTCTGTGTAGATCTGTGTGTCCAAATTTCGCCTCCTTATGAGGACAGCAGTCATATTGGAGTAGGACTCTCCTAGTGAACTCATTTTAACTTGAATACCTTTGTAAAGACCTATCCTGAAATACAGTCACGTTCTGAAGTACTAGGTGTTAGGACTTCAACATACGAATTTTAGAAGGTACAATTCAACCCATAATGTCCTCCAGCCCCACTCACATGCACTTTTGGCATCTGGGGGATGAAAGTGCAATGTTACCTGATACACCGCCCCAGAAAATGGTACATTTCCACAGTGAAGGGGAGAAATTCTCACGCTTGATACAATATTCACCCTCAGCAAAGCCCATTCCAGGGTGGCCCAGTAGGAAGGCATGCACTTTTCCTCTCTCAGGCTGACTACCTTTCGGCTGACTCATATTTTAGATCTGAACCTATAGTCTAGGCCTATCTGCATGGCCATATTAATCTTCATGTAGGCAAAGACCTTCACTGCACTGGCACTGATGTGTCTGCTGGTCTCACACATCAGACACTATACATAGCTGAGGGACTGATGTCAAGGTTTCTCACCTCTCATTCTGCCCAACAAGCTACAAAATGTGGTGACTCTGTTAAATCTCAGGATAAGAACTGCTGGAAGTTTTTGCTCCTGCAGGAAGAAGAAGGAGCAGGTAGAGTAAATGAAGTTCAGTGTTGTGGGTAAAAGGTGGAAAGAAAATCCTTAAGGTTCTGTTTGCTTTCAGGTTTAGTAGCTGGAGGCTTCAGACAAACCTCCCCAGCAGCCTCTCCACTTGGGAGACAGAGGAGGAGAAGAAGTGAAGGGCTCTCCTCTCTTGAGATTAACATTCAGTGGGTAGAGAGAGAGAGAGAGGAGAGATTGATTTACAAATTTTGTTGTGAATTTCCTAGACAAATCTGAAGTACTGTACCAGGGCCAGGTGGACAGAGTGCTGAAAAAGCTGTCATAGCGCCATCCCAGTGCACTCTCACTCCTCATTGCCCAGGGTGGAGAGTGGAGGCAGTGCCTTTGCTGTTGGCCGTGTCAGCAAAAACAATAATTTTCCTCCTTACTCCCCTGGATAAAACGAGTTTTTCTTCCCTCGGCTTTCAGATGATGCCAGGGGACACCTGCTCAGAGACATCCTCCCTGAATGCTCAGACCGAGGGCTGCACAATGCCAAGGCGGTGTCCGGGGCTCCATGCATGCCTTTCTCCTGGAGGGAGTCCAAGTCCTGACCTTGCCCTCTGAGCTGCAGCAGGCCTTGTTCCACACCAGGTTCTCCTTCATTTTACATATTCATGTGCATGAAAATTAAAAACCCTGAAGATTTAATTAGGGGACCATGTTGGGAGAACAAATGGGCAGAGCTTGGTAGCTGGCCAAGGGAAGCTTGCAGGCTCAGGGAGTAGGGGCGTCTGAGCATTTAAATGAAATAGAACAGTGGATGTGCAGAGGAATCACCCCAGTGACAATGGAAATTGCTTCCAGGTTCTTCCTCAAACACAAAGCTGAAGTGCTTTTGTCCTAGAATATATCATCTAACAGCAAAAAAGATTCCTCAGCCTTTCTTTTTTTTTTTTTTTTTTAACAAACATCTTTTGAGCAACATGTTTTAGTCATACCAGAGGATTAAACCTGAATACCTGAAAGAGTCCTGGTATGACAATTGAGTGGGGAGGTCAGGGGAAGTGCTCTGTGGGCACTGGGGTACTAAGCAAGCCCGAGCCCTTAGGGCCTGCAGAGGTGCCCTCCAAGTCCGGAGGTGCCCCAGGACAGCAGTCTCCCTGAGATCTGCAAGTAGAGGTGAGAAAGCTATTTGCATTGTGCTATAATGAAGCTTCTCTCAAGCCAAGAGCACATGAATGTTTGTAGCTTTGGTGTGGCCACCAACTATTATAGCTATGTAACCTGAAACAAGTTTCTTAATCTCTCTGGTCCCAGAATCATGTCATTGTTATGAGAACTGAGTACGCAAGGGATAGTGCATTAACACCGTCACTGAGGGACACATAGGAATTGCTCAATAAATGGTAACCCTTTCTTCTGCCACATTTACTTTCCCATAACACTAGCTTGGGACCATGCTGTCTGTGGATACACCACACAGACATTTAACAGGTATGATAGTGCTGACTTTTCCCTGGACCTCATCACTTGACCTCATTTTCTTTATCTGAAGAATGGAGATAAAGATCCCTTCCTGCTGCACTGTGTAGCAAAATGAAACCACATATAAGAAAGTGCTCTGGTATCTGTGATGACACAGATGAATATTTTTACATTTGATTCAAGAGCACACTCCTTAGAATCAGACTAATCTAATCATGGGTTCTAATTCTGTTTTTTAGGCAATTACTTAACCTCTCTGTGCTCTGGTTTTTCATCTGCAAAACAGGGATAAGAAGAGCAAACAACTTATAGGCTATTGTGAAGATTTAAAAGTATGTGCAAAATGCTTAGAAGAGTTCCAGGCACATTGCGAACACAATAAAAAATATTTGTTACTCTTTTCCTTCTTTTATGATTACAGTTATTGTCATCATTGCTATCAATACCAGTACATGCAATAATTGTGGTCATATTTCCTCTTTAAGGGTTGCTAGTCCCAGAAGTCTTTCATGCTTACACATCACTGCCAGAGACCCCTGCCCCTTAGCAGAAAAACTTGGTTTTTCCTTTCTCCAATAGCAGCCACCGCTTTAGCCAGGTTCTTTCCACGTCATAGCTCTACAAGCCAGGCTTTGCTGGTTTTGAGTTTCAAAATCCAGGTGCTGCAGGTCAAAGTCAGGGCCTGCCTGTTTCCTGCTCACTTGGATGAATTACCCATTGTTGGGATGCTAGATTAGTCTTCTGTAGGTGGCCAAAGACAAGAGCACGGTTTCTCTTGCCAGGAAAATCCAATGGGTGATGACGCCAGAGACAAAGGTAAGATAGGACCAGTTTATGCAGAAATGCCAATGAGCTAGCAAATGAAGGCCCTGATTCCTAAAAAGTCACAGGTCTAGCCTCAAAGGTCTAATATTATAATGAGGCATAGGGTCAGAGACTGTATTAGTCTCCTATTGCCACAGGAACAACTTACCACACACTTAGTGGCTTAAAACAACATGGATTTGTTACTGAACAGTTCTCGAGTCAGAAGTCTAAAATCAAGGTGTAAGCAGAGCTGCATTCCTTCTGAAGGCTGTAGGGGAGAATCTGTTTCCTTGCCCTCTCCAGCGACTACAGGCCACCTGCATTCCTGGCTTGTGGTCCCTTCTTCTGCTTTCAAAGCCAGCAAGTTAGCATCTTTTCTGTCTGACCTTCCTGCCTCACTTTTATAAGGACCCTTGTGATTACATCAGACCACCTAGGTAATTCAGAGTAATCTCACCATCTCACAATAATTAATTGAATCACATCTGCAGAGTCCCTTTTACCATGGGAGGTAACACATGCACAGTTTCCAGGGATTAGGATATGGACATCTTTGGCAAGGCCATTATTTAGCGTACCACAGAGATGAATTCTGGATACCCACAGATCTTAACTCAAGTTGCTAAGGGCAGTTCTTATAGGAAGTGAACCCTCAGGAAGGTCCTGAGATGTGAACTTGAAGTGACTATCTTAGATCAGGGCCGATCTGAGGGGAGTTTAAGTGTCCCTGAACAAAGATTCAGCAGCCCTAGATCAGGAGATGATCAATAAATACCTGCAAAATGTTAAATGGCTAAGTGGCCTTGGCTTCACTCCTTAGGCCTTACTTAGGTTTCTCATGTGTTAATTGAAGAACACCCACCCCACATACCTTCTGGGCTGTTGAGACGATCTAGTCTCCAGAACAGTGAGAGAGCAAATGTTGCTGTAAAGCCGTCCAGTTTTGGGGAGTTTATTACAACAGCCACAGTAAACGACTACAACACCCTAAGAGCTGTCTTTGTGCCAGGTATGATGTTGGCTACTGACAAATCAAGACATGGGCCCCTGCCATTGAGAAGTCCAGAGGCTAAAAGTAATTGCAAGATGAATCGTTCATTTATTCAATGAATATTTACTGCATATGTACTGTATGAGCCGAGAAAAAGAGACCCAGTTCCTAACCTCATGGCACTTACAATCAGAGTTGTTACAGTCCTGGAGTTTACACTTGGAGTTTACAATTGTGCAGTTTACAAGCCAGGCTTCAAATACATAGTTATATGTGATAGAAGCATGTAACAGGCATAATAATTATCAGTTCTATCAGAAGCAGGGTGGGCAACTTAGATACATCATCGTGATGATTTTCAGGAGAGGTAACAAGTAGATTCAGATAAACGCTTTGTGGTTTCCAAGGTGCTTTCACTGTATTCCCCACTAGATCATCTCTGCCATCCTGATGCCCCTCCTTCCACCTAGCTGCAGCTTCTCTGCTTTCCATTCCCCCCAAATTCCCCTCCACGGAGGGGCACATGGAAGTGCTCAGAACTTTGCTCCTCTCTAACGCTGTCTCCTGCAGACCTAATGACTCCTATGGCTTTAGCACCACTACCTTTGGTGGGGACCCCCAAGGTTTGTCTTCCAACCAGACTCATCAGTTAACAATTCTGCACCGTGCACCCCCCCAGGGCCCCGAGCCCCTCACTCCCAGTGTGTCTCCCCACAATCTCCTATACATGCATGTGCACGTCTGACTTAAACTCAGTTACCTCTCATCTCTTTCCTAACTTTGTACATTTTTTCTGTCTTTAGGATGGAAAATTTTGGAGTAATTCTTGATTCCTCTTTTTCTATTCCTACCTCCAATATTCTGCCAATCATCAAATCCTGTCCATATATAATAAATATTATTGAATTGCAGTATTGATAAAACAACCTTGTCCTGAGAGTCCAGAGTTCTGAGTTTTGGCCCAGAGTTTAACTGTTTGACTATGAAATTATGTAACTCTTTGCTTGTCTGTGAAATGGGAGTTTGAGCAAGATAAGCTTTAAGGACTCTGGCAAATATTGCTGGTTGCCTACCCATTATCCATTCTCCTTTTATTCCTTAACAAAACCCTGATTCTTTCCTGGGAAGTGATGTGCTCAGCTACAAACCCTGGTGCTCCCTAGCATCAAGTTTTGCCCTAAGAATGGCATTTGCTGCATCCTGTGTGTCCTCCTAGTCACAGAATCATCACTGGCTGTGGGTAAGCAGCTGGTCCTTCATGCAAAAGATGAAAAAGGAAAGCATCTGCTTGCTTGATGTCTCCATGGGAACATGGTGGTCTGTGCTTAGAGGCTCAGAACCTGAGAGCAGGACAGACATTGGAGTCCACTGGGTCCCTATTTCCATTTGGCTCAGAGATCCAGACATGTGCAGGGTCTATGATTGCTACAAGATTCTCTGCCGTTGAACACATTCTGGGCCCATATAGCAGTTTCTCCTACTAGCCTTGGTCTCCCTTTTGGAGCTGGAAGAACAAGATGTGTGACAGACCTTCAGATGTGACAGGTGCCCCCGTCCCTGGAGTCTCCTCTTCTTCAGGTTCAGCTGGACCTTCAGCCTGTCAGGGCAGGACTGGTTTCCAGACCCCACACTGTACTGGTTTCTCAAATGTATTAGATAGCAGCCCTCCATCTCTGCACACCTAGGACTAGACTCCCCTCACGAGGCTGTCAATAAGGATACTTTGGGGCTGGGTGCAGTGGCTCATGCCTGTAATCCTAGCACTTTGGGAGGCCAAGGTGGGCAGATCGCTTGAGCCCAGGAGTTTGAGACCAGCCTGGGCAACATGGCAAAACCCCATGTCTACAAAAAATACAAAAACTAGCCAGGTGTGGTGGCACACACCTGTAGTCTTAGCTACCCCCAGCTACTTGGGAGGCTGAAGTGGGAGAATCACTTGAGCCCAGGAGGTCGAGGTTTCATTGAACTATAATCATATCACTGCACTCCTGCCTGGGCAAGAGAGTGAGACCCTGTCTCAAAAAAAGGATACCCTTCATAACTATTTAGGGGCCTCCCCAACACCTTGCCAAAAGTACAGTGCTAAGATGAAAGTTTCCCAGCTGTCTATGGGGAGTCCCTTTGGGAATGATCTCTACACAAAGGCCATAGGGAATTGTCTCCAATCTTAACCTGAACTCAGGAAGGCTACAACATAGAAGTCCAGAAGTTCTGTTATAAGATGCCATTTAGACCCAAAATACTGAAGTGTTCCTGGGGTGCCACATGGAGAGTGCCCTGCTCGGGCTGGGCAAGTTCCCAGCACAAAGGGCTCAATGACTGCCAGAAGCTCCTCTATCCAACCTGCCTCCAGACCCTCTGGCTCCAGCTTCCCAGCAGGGACTAAATAAACTTCCCCTGTCCCCTGGATGGGGCTCAGGTCATGCTGTGGACCTGTGTGAGCCTTTCTTCAAACCAGGTGGAAACCCCTCTGACACCATCCCTCAGGGGCAAAGTATGAGTATTATTTTGTGTTGTTTCATCAGTCACTGGTTACCTAAGCATTGCTTTTGGAAAACTCAAAGCACCAGTCAGTTCTCACAGGTCTTTCTGCCATCAAATACTCAAGAGGACCAGGTGAGTATTTAACTTATAATTGCTTAGCAACAGGTATCCGGGCTATGCAGGGGACTTACCAAGTTGTGGTTCCTCTCAGGATCTTCTCCACAGAAAGGAGCCAGGCTGAAGGAGGGATGGGGAAAGAAGCTGAGACTGAGCCCCAGTCCAGAAGAGGCACCTTGAGCAAGGCTGGAGAAAGCCCTCTGGCGTTGAGTTGCCCCAGCCTCAAGCAGCTGGCACAATGAACAAACAGAGTAGGGTGATTTCTCCTGCTCAGAGGCCAAATCAGCCAAGGAGGAGCCTTGCAGTCACCCTAGAGCCGAAGTGCCCTGTTCATATAATGTGGTGAACTCAACCCTTATCTCCAGCTGAGCCCCCTGCAGATGCTCTCTGGGATCTGAGATGCTGATCACCTGAGAGCTGTGGCGCCATTCACAGACTCTCCACTAGAGGTCAGCTCTGGGTGAACGCAGGGCTCTGCCCCTTCTCCTGGCTGGGAGCTTCAGGGCCTCCAGGGGCTCAGGGCTCAGGGTTCAGGGCTCTGGCTTCTGGAAGGAGCTACCAGATAAATGAAGGTTGAAGTACTCCCATCTCCCTTCTTTGTACCTGCTGTATCCTCCATAAATCAGCTCTCAGACACAACATGGCCCAGCATCCTTCCTCTGAAGTCGGACTGACCTAATGACTCTTGTGGCTTTAGCACCACTACCTTTAGTAAGGACCCCCAAGACATGAAGCCCAGCTGCCCAGGGACCCACATGTCTTGGCCAAGATACCTGCAGTGAAGAGGGAGCCCAGGGTGCAGCTGAGATAGGGAAAGTCCTGTTACACTAATCCATGAGACCCCCAAATGTCCCTCCTAGCCCTCTGGAGGTCTGTTTCCCCTTTACTCACTGGGCTAGGAGGAAGGAGCTAAATGCTTGCCTGTCTCTATCTAGGAGTCATGGTTAGGAGTGGAGCAGATGGGGGCGTGGCATCTGGAGCCCTTTTTAAGAAGACAAAAGTGTGGCATACATTTGGGTGGCTGGACTAACTGAGCTCTCACAAGAAAGCTCACTTTGTAGAACACAGAAAATCAGAGCTGCCCTAGTTAGAGGAGGGCAGACAGACTCCACTTCTGAGTGTCCCTCGGACACCCACCCTCCTGACCCCAGCTTTGAGCAGCCACTGAGGCACCTCTTGGAGAAGCTGAGAGTCTCAAGTCCAGTTTGAAAATCATCAGGCGAGGCATCCTGAGGCCTAGAGCATCACCATAAGCCCAGGCAGCACCCCCTCAATGCATGTGTTCCTGTCTGATAAAGGAAGGGAGTTGTGAAGCAAGAGGAGACCCTCCTCACACCGGGCAGCCATTCTGTTGACAAGATGAGCTGCATCATCTACCAAAACCCCAGAAGAAAACGCTGGCCTTCTGAGTAGATTCCTGGTGGGCGAATATGGGCAGCCCAGGATCTCTGAGCGTGAGCCCCACTGCTCTCATGGTTGCTTGGCCTAGCCAGGCAGCCTCAGGGCATTGGAGGACAAGGAAGAGAGTCCTCGAGGCTATGGCACCACTTCGCCTGCTGGTGGTGTTTGTAGCCCCATCACCGTGTGTGTGATGCAGCCAAGCCAAGGCAGGAGGGAATGTGCTCCACCCCAGCAGGGGCCATTCACCAGGAAGGTCCTTTGGGCTCAGGGGTGCCATTTCATCATATTTTTGGCAAAGACTGAACAATGTATAAAGGGACATTGTACATTGTCCACAGGAACTTCCTGAAAAGAGGAGCCAGATCTTAAAACACAAGAGCAACACACATGCATAGAACCCCCATGTGCATGCACAAACCTCACAGATACTCATAAGATGCACACATCAGGGTGTGGCTTACACGTTTGTGTCCCACACTTCAATGCACTGAGGCAGTATTGCAAAACGGTCAGGAGTGTGGATGCTGAGCCTAGAGAACTCTGTTCTGTCTAGCTCTGTGTCCTCAGGTAAGTTACCCCACCTCTCTGAAATTTTCTTTCCTCATTTGAAAAAGTGCATGCGTCAGAATTATCTACCTCCAAGGCGCATTATGAGGATGGGCTGGAAAACTTACCTGCAAACTCCCAGCCTGAGATTAGTGCCTGACCATTGGAATGTGACTGTGTGTGTTTTCCTACCATGATAGGCTAAGTCAGGGGAGGGAAGACTCTGGAAACCATGAGGTGCTTGCTTGTCTTATGCTCTAGGTGATGGGCCCTGGCCCTGGTGGCTGTTGCTGTCTTTATGCCAGTTTTCCAGCTCCAGAGGTCTATGGAAAACAAGGGTCCTTAGCTCACTATGTGTCACAAGACCTGCAGCATGTGGACCATCAGAGGGATGGCATTTGGGCACTTTCAGCCCATATACTGCTTGCTGGGAAGGCCCCGGAGTCAATGACAAATCCCCATGGAGGCAGGCACTGACCACAGGGAGACAATAAGAGGGAAAGAGAGCTAGGATAAATATAGAGGAGAAACTCTAAATAGAGTGGTGACAGATGCAAAGAGAACGAGTAGACATGGTCTGTATATAGAGCTCAGCTTAGAAAGACCATACAGAGGCAGACAGCCAGACACCCACTGATAGACAGGCAGACACATAGTGAGAAAGACCATTCTCCAGGATCATGGGCTCGAGTAATTACTCATGCAGAGACACCCACACTTGAGGACAGAGGAAAAAAAAAGATGAAAGCACAGATCCCCGCCTGCCTATGACCTTCGTGCCCACTTCGTGCCTGAACTCCCCAGAGGCCCTTTCTTCTCAGCAGCTGTGTTTCTGCCAGGCTGCTGGCCACCAGACCCACATCGTGCCCGGGCAGCGGTAGAGCCTGGAAGGGGTAGGCAGAGAGTGGGGCAGAGCAGGTCACCAGCAAGCTGAAGCAGGGGGAGGAGGAGACGCAGCGGCTTCAAACAGTTCAGGGTCCAGTGTGGCCACAGGCAATTACCGAGGAGCCTTCACTTGTCAGCCCTGAATTTTAATGGTATTAATGAGACCTCATGCAATTTTCTCCCTGGATAAGGTGCTTTTCTTCTACAATTGCTGGTCCCTGCATCTGTACCTCTCCCTTGTCCTGGCTTTGCCCAGTCGGTGTCAGGGAAGGGGAGCACAGCTGACGTCTTTTCTGTCTTCTTTTTATTATTGTAATTAATTATTTGCAAGGGGGATAAATGAGTGTGCTGTCTATGTATGTAATCATCTGACATCCCATTGGTAATTTCCTGCAGGAGGAGTTGGCTGCTGTCCACCGCTGCGAAATGAGGGTGCAAGAGAGAGAGGGCAAAGCGGGAGAAATGAAGCTGGAACATGCCCAGCCCAGCCAATCCTTGACAGGTAGGTCAGTCATGTATCATGCACGCAGCTCATATGTGTTGGACACTTTCCTCAGGCACAGGGCTGGTTGTGGTAATGGCCACACCTGGTAAGGCCTCTGTCATCCTGGGAAGTGCTCCCAAATGTCCATATGCAGAGTGTTCTGGAGATGGGTTAACTCACCCAAAAACATTTCCTCTTGGGTTCTCTCTGGTTCCTTCTTGCCCCTTCAAGTAGTTTTTCTTGGTCTCTTTTATTGATTATGCTTTTTCCCTCTTGCCCTTTAAGTGCTGGGGTTCTCAAGATGTCCCTCTTGGCCCTCTTCTCTGCTCACTGTAAAGCACTAGTTCAGGAAGTCCATCCACCCTCAACACATGCTGGGCAAGCCTGCTGGCTTGAGTCAGGCCCAGGGGAGTAGTGAGGAAAGCCCCGTCCCTGCCCACAAGGAGCTCCATCTTCTAGGAACACAGCCAGAAACACAACTGCAATAAAACCAATGAGCTCTGCCTTTGTGGACTATAAGAAGTGCTGAGGGAGCCCAGACTTTTTTTTCCTTTTCTGGAAAATGAGGATTTTCATGGAGCCTTATAGAGTTGTTGGGATTATTGAATAATGGAAAGTGCTTAGAACAGTGCCTGGGAAAATGTTAAGGGCTCAGTAAAGTAAGACGCATAAATATAATATCCTGAGCCACTTTAGTCTCTAGCCCAGACCTTTCCCTGTGGTTGTAGATAAACATACCTACCCCCTCCCCCAGCCACGTCCATGTGGGCATCCAGCTGGCACCTCAAATCCTACAGGTCCCAGTGGAACTCATCTCCCACCATCTACGAGTGCTCCCCACAGTGACAGCACAGCCATTCACCCATGGCTCCAGTTGCCTGAGCTAGAACCTTGGAGCCATCTCTCACCCCCACCTAAGCAGTCATAGTGCCCTGGGAAGTCTAGTGGGGTAAGGCTGAGGTATGAAAACCCCTGAACTAAAAGTTTGTAGGTTCATCAAAAAGTTAAGCATCAAATTAGCCTATAGGCATATACTCATAGATATTTACTCAAAATAATTGAAAATAGGTACTCAAATCTTTGTGCACAAAAACACATAGCAGCACTATTCACGATAACCAAAAGGTCAGCCAGTGGATGAGTGGATAAATGAAAAGTGGTATGTACCTACAATGGAATATTATTCGGCCATAAAAAGGAATGAAGTACATTCTACAACATGGATGGACTTTTAAATAATTATACTAAGTGAAAGAAACTAGATCAAAAAGGTTACATATTGTGTGATTCTAGTTATATGAAATGTCCATATTGTATGATTCTAGTTACATGAAATGTCACATATTGTATGATTCTAGTTATATGAAATAGGCAAATCTATTCAGACAGAAATCATATTGGTAGTTACTGAGGGTTGGGGAGAAGGAGAAATGGGAAGCAACCATTTAATGGGTGAAAGGATTTTCTTTGGAGTAAAAGGAATGTTGTGGAACTAGACAGAGGTGGTGGTTGCACAATATTGTGAATCCATAGGAATTCCACTGTGAATCCATAGGAAATCCATTGTGAATCCACAAATGCCGCTGAATTGCTCACTTTTAAACAGTGTTATGTTGTAGAAATTTCATCTCAATTTTTTTTAAAAAGCAAACAAAGCTTTCTCTGGAGAATCTGTTGGTTTTGGACATAAACCCCTTTCTTCTGCCAGCCCAGAAATGCCCAGCACTTCTAGGCAAGAAAGACTCATGGTATGAAGGTTAAGTGGGAAAGATAAGGCCAGAGGATCAATACATGGCTTGTAGGACGCCCCTTTGTTCCCCAGACCCATGCACAGATGAGCTGGCTGCCCCCACCTGCCTCCAAGGGGAGGCTGCAGTTCTGCTAGTGTCAGGTTGGGTACCGAGGAAAGAGGGCCTTCCCTGCATGTGTACAAACACTAGCACTGAGTCCTGGCCCCAGCAACACAGGGGCTCAGAGCAGCCCTGCCACTATCTGATCCTCAAAGCAGGAGGCAACTCCATCCTATCCTATGAGCTGCTGAGAGAGATGGAGGAATCCTGCTGCCCTGGGCTCAGTTGCTTCCACTCAGAATTCCAGAAGCAGCCCTAGGCTTAGGAGCAGAAGAATGGGTTCTATGGGGCCACTCCTTTAGAATGTGCCTACAGGGGCTGGGTCGTATACTAGCAGGGAGGGAGGGGCTCTGGCCAAAGCAGCAGGCCAGAGACTACAGCCAGGGGCCCTTCCCAGCACACCAGACAGCCTTGCTCAACACCTGGCCTGATGGCAGATAAAAAAGCCCTGCCTGAAGGAACCCTGAAGAGCTCACATTGGGAAGTTTGGTCAGGGGATGTTAATGGTGATTCAGTCCCCAAAGCACTGCAGGTTGCAGAATCCAGGGAAAGCAGCCCAGGAAAGGCAGGTGAAATGAGGTGTTATTCAGCTCAGGGGAGCCTTTGCTTACTAGTGCCTCTTCCTTCCAATGCCAAGCTCACGTACTATAGGGGCTCGTAGCAAGGGATTAATTAACTTTGAGAAGACTGGACTCAACCCTGGGCGCTCACACCCATTAGCAACTCAGGCACCTGCTCTACCAGTGTGGCCCAGGGCTGGAAGCTCTGGTCTCTCTGTCCTGCTTGCTCCACTCCTGTCTGCCCAACTCTCCTAGCCTCTGGGTTCTAGATGATGAGCAATTCTCTGCTGGTCTCTCATTTCATTTTATCATCCCACTTTACCTTCCTTGCATCATTTTCCTTTTTTTTTTTTTTTTAACAACCCCTGTTGTTATTCTGACTAGGGACAGGAAAGGAAAGTTGCAAAGCAGTGGAGAGGGTCTATGAGTCTCTCTGTACAGCTCTCCCGGTTGCACACACAGACCCTTCATCTTGAGACTCTGGGATAGTGATAAGATCCACTTGGATTTTTATATTACCTTTTCCCAAACCATTGAAGTCTTATTGATTCTCCTCTTAAACATTTTTCCTTCCATTCTCCTCCCCACCCCATACACCTGGTTCAGGCTCTTTTGGCTCTCTGCTGAATCATTGCAGCGAGCAACAGCCTTCTAACCTACCTCCCTGTTGCAGCTGGTCCCTCCCCAGTCCACCCCAGCCAAAATCCAAGCAGTTCCCTTGCCTGCTCTGGTGATACTCAGAGTGTGGCTCCTGGACCACCAGCATAAGCATCCCCAGGGAACTGGTTAGAAATGCAAATTTTCCAGACACATCTCAGACCTGTGGATTCAGAAACTTTGGGGAAGGCCCAACAATTTGTGTTTCCATAAGTTCTCCAGCTGGTTCTGTTACCTGCTAAAGTTGAAAGACACTGACCTAGTTAAAAGTCTTCAGCGAGTCCCACTGCCAGGCCCAGATTCCTTAGCTCAACCTGCAGGACCTCTGGGACCCACTCCCTGCCTGTCCTCTGAGTCCTGAGTCCTCCTCCCTGCCCTTTCCACCAGTCCCTTCCCAGCACACCTTGCTTAAATTATTCCCACCTGCAAGTGGTTCCCTGAACAGGGGCTGGTTTAAGACCCTGTGCCATTTCCCTCATGCCCAGATGCCCTTGCCATCTGCCCACAGAACCCACTGGCCTTTTTTCATGTGTTTTTTGGCTGCATAAATGTCTTCTTTTGAGAAGTGTCTGTTCACGTCCTTCGTCCACTTTTTGATGGGGTTGTTTGCTTTTTTCTTGTAAATTTGTTTGAGTTCATTGTAGATTCTGGATATTAGCCTTTTGTCAGATGAGTAGGTTGCGAAAATGTTCTCCTGTTTTGTAGGTTGCCTGTTCACTCTGACGGTAGTTTCTTTTGCTGTGCAGAAACTCTTTGTTTAATTAGATCCCATTTGACTATTTTGGCTTTTGTTGCCATTGCTTTTGGTGTTTTAGACATGAAGTCCTTGCCCATGCCTATGTCCTGAATGGTAATGCCTAGGTTTTCTTCTAGGGTTTTTATGGTTTTAGGTCTAACATTTAAGTCTTTAATCCATCTTGAATTGATTTTTGTGTAAGGTGTAAGGAAGGGATCCAGTTTCAGCTTTCTACATATGGCTAGCCAGTTTTCCCAGCACCGTTTATTAAATAGGGAATCCTTTCCCCATTGCTTGTTTTTCTCAGGTTTGTCAAAGATCAGATAGTTGTAGATATGCGGCGTTATTTCTGAGGGCTCTGTTCTGTTCCATTGGTCTATATCTCTGTTTTGGTACCAGTACCATGCTGTTTTTGTTACTGTAGCCTTGTAGTATAGTTTGAAGTCAGGTAGTGTGATGCCTCCAGCTTTGTTCTTTTGGCTTAGGATTGACTTGGCAATGCAGGCTCTTTTTTGGTTCCATATGAACTTTAAAGTAGTTTTTTCCAGTTCTGTGAAGAAAGTCATTGGTAGCTTGATGGGGATGGCATTGAATCTGTAAATTACCTTGGGCAGTATGGCCATTTTCATGATATTGATTCTTCCTACCCATGAGCATGGAATGTTCTTCCATTTGTTTGTATCCTCTTTTATTTCCTTGAGCAGTGGTTTGTAGTTCTCCTTGAAGAGGTCCTTCACATCCCTTGTAAGTTGGATTCCTAGGTATTTTATTCTCTTTGAAGCAATTGTGAACGGGACTGGCCATCAGAGAAATGCAAATCAAAACCACAATGAGATACCATCTCACACCAGTTAGAATGGCAATCATTAAAAAGTCAGGAAACAACAGGTGCTGGAGAGGATGTGGAGAAATAGGAACACTTTTACACTGTTGGTGGGACGGTAAACTAGTTCAACCCTTGTGGAAGTCAGTGTGGCGATTCCTCAGGGATCTAGAACTAGAAATACCATTTGACCCAGCCATCCCATTACTGGGTATATACCCAAAGGACTATAAATCATGCTGCTATAAAGACACATGCACACGTATGTTTATTGCAGCATTATTCACAATAGCAAAGACTTGGAACCAAACCAAATGTCCAACAATGATAGACTGGATTAAGAAAATGTGGCACATATACACCATGGAATACTATGCAGCCATAAAAAATGATGAGTTCATGTCCTTTGTAGGGACGTGGATGAAATTGGAAATCATCATTCTCAGTAAACTATCGCAAGAACAAAAAACCAAACACCGCATATTCTCACTCATAGGTGAGAATTGAACAATGAGAACACATGGAGACAGGAAGGGGAACATCACACTCTGGGGACTGTTGTGGGGTGGGGGGAGGGGGGAGGGATAGTATTGGGAGATATACCTAATGCTAGATGATGAGTTAGTGGGTGCAGCACACCAGCATGGCACATGTATACATATGTAACTAACCTGCACATTGTGCACATGTACCCTAAAACTTAAAGTATAATAATAATTAAAAAAAAGAACAACAAAAAAAAAAAAGACACGTGCACACGTATGTTTATTGCAGCACTGTTTACAATAGCAAAGACATGGAACCAACCCAAATGCCCATCAAATGATAGACTGGATAAAGAAAATGTGGCACATATGCACCATGGAATACTATCCAGCCATAAAAAAGGATGAGTTCATGTCCTTGCAGGGACATGGATGAAGCTGGAAACCATCATCCTCAGCAAACTACCACAGGAACAGAAAACCAGACACTGCATGTTCTCACTCATAAGTGGGAGTTGAACAATGAGATCACATGGCAAGGGGAGGGAGAGCTTTAGGACAAATACCTAGTGCATGCAGGACTTAAAACCTGAATGAAGGGTTTATAGGTGCAGCAAACCACCGTGGCACATATATACCTGTGTAACAAACCTGCACGTTCTGCACATGTATCCCAGAATTTAAAGTAAAATTAAACAAATCAATGTTTACCAGTGCTTATAATTATTTAATAATTATAGTAAAAAAAAAAAAAAAAAGAACCCACTGGCCACTCCCTTTCTGGGTGCCCCTCCCTCCCTGACTAGCCCACATCCATGTCGTACTTAGCTGTCAGCCTATTGCTCTCTGTCCCTTGACTTCAAGCTCTTTGAGGACAGGGTCACGTGTTTGCACTTCAGAACCCTAGCACCCTGCATATATGTGGCACCTGATTCAAAGCCAGGACTTCAGCACCGCCCATCAGTCATCACAAGATCCCTGGACACACACCAGCATACAGGCATGGGGGCTTCTTTTTACTGTTGGGTTTACTGTTACTGCAGTGGAATGACTGGGCCCCTGGAGGTCTCATAGCAAGCTCACTGAGCTCACCTGGACCCATGCTCATGACGGCATGTCTTCTGGGTGGCATTCAGTATATGTAGAAAGAACAGTAAAGTTGGAGTCTGATGACCTGTGTTGAATTCTAGTTCTACTACTTTCTAGCCCTTTGATCTTAAAAAAAAAAAAAACTCCAAGATTCAGTTTTATCATGTGTAAAATGGGTTCTTAAGAAAATCTCCCAGGAATTGTTGCACTAATTTAGATAAATATACGTATTAGTTTGAGCCTTCCTGAAAGCAGAGCCTGAGACAAGGATTTGGGTACAGGAAATTTATTTAGGAAGTGATCCTAGGGAGTAGGAGAGGGAAGATTTGGTGAAGGCAAGACAGAAAAAAGGAAACACCAGTATAACTATTGCTGTAAGGGATGGGACTCCGTCTTGCAGGAACCTCTGAGAAGCACACAAAATGCCCCCTAATTCCTACGCTACCCACACTGAACTATCATCCAAATGATAGAAAGTGGGGGCTGGGCCTGGTGGCTCATGCCTGTAATCCCAGCACTTTGGAAGGCCGAGGCGGGAGGATCACAAGGTCAGGATTTCAAGATCGGCCTGGCCAATATGGTGAAACCCTGTCTCTACTAAAAATACAAAAATTAGCCGGGCATGGTGGCAGGCATCTGTGGTCCCAGCTACTCAGGAGGCTGAGGCAGGAGAATCGCTTCAACCCGAGAGGCAGAGGTAGCAGTGAGCCGAGATCATGCCACCGCACTCCAGCCTGGGAGACAGAGCGAGGCTCCGTCTCAAAAAAAAAAGAAAGAAAGAAAGAGAAAGAAAGAAAGAAAGAAAGAAAGAGAGAGAAAGAGAGAGAGAAAGAAAGAAAGAAAGAAAGAAAGAAAGAAAGAAAGAAGGAAGGAAGGAAGGAAGGAAGGAAGGAAGGAAGGAAGGAAGGAAGGAAGGAAGGAAGGAAGGAAGGAAGGAAAGAAAGAAAGAGAAAGAAAGAAAGAAAGAAAGAAAGAAAGAAAGAAAGAAAGAAAGGGGTCATTTATCACAGTTACAGTTCCCACTTCCCATAGGTTAAGGGCTGATATGGCCATTAACTCTCCCCCTCTTTCTTCCAGACTACACCTCAGAGTTGCTCTTGTTTGCAGGTGTGTGGGTTTCTGAAGCTTCAGGGAAGGCCTGAAGCAGAGAAGCAGAAAAGGACAAGGTGCACTAAAGGTGGGATTGTCAGCTTGAGCCTGAGCTCACGTGGAACTTTTCACCACAGCTGCAACCAAAATCAGGTGGGCAAGGGGTGTGAAGTGGGGCCCTAAACACACCTGCCAAATCTGTGAACATACACTCCCATAGAACATTGCTATGGCCTCTAATGTGCTTTTCTGAATTGAGATTGCCTCTTTAGTGATCAGTGCCTGCCACTTGGCAGTGGTTTCCCTGATGGCAGGGACAATGTCTGTCTTGCTCATCACTATATTCCCAATACCAACAAGGCTACAGTAACCAAAACAGCATGGTACTGGTACCAAAACAGAGATATCAAGCAAAGGAACAGAACAGAGCCCTCAGAAATAACACCACACATCCACAACCATCTGATCTTTGACAAACCTGACAAAAACAAGAAATGGGGAAAGGATTCCATATTTAATAAATGGTGCTGGGAAAACTGGCTAGCCATATGTAGAAAGCTGAAACTGGATCCCTTCCTTACACCTTACACAAAAATCAATTCAAGATGGATTAAAGACTTAAACATTAGACCTAAAACCATAAAAACCCTAGAAGAAAACCTAGGCATTACCATTCAGGACATAGGCATAGGCAAGGACTTCATGACTAAAAAAAAGCAATGACAACAAAAGCCAAAATAGACAAATGGGATCTAATTAAACTAAAGAGCTTCTACATAGCAAAAGAAACTGCCATCAGAGTGAACAGGCAACCTACAGAGTGGGAGAAAATTTTTGCAATCTACTCATCTGACAAAGGTCTAATATCCAGAATCTACAAAGAACTTAAACAAATTTACAAGAAAAATGCAAACAATCCCATCAAAAAGTGGGTAAAGGATATGAACAGATACTTCTCAAAAGAAGACATTTATTCAGCCAACAGACACATGAAAAAATGCTCATCATCACTGTTCATCAGAGAAATGCAAATCAAAACCACAATGAGATACTATCTCACACCAGTTAGAATAGCAATCATTAAAAAGTCAGGAAACAACAGATGCTAGAGAGGATGTGGAGAAATGGAGACGCTTTTACACTGTTGATGGAAGTGTAAATTAGTTCAACCATTGTGGAATACAGTGTGGCGATTCCTCAAGGATCTAGAACTAGAAATGCCATTTGACCCAGTGATCCCATTACTGAGTATATACCCAAAGGATTATAAATCATGCTACTATAAAGACACATGCACACGTATGTTTATTGCAGCACTATTCACAATAGCAAAGACTTGGAACCAACCCAGATGTCCATCAATGATAGACTGGATTAAGAAAATGTGGCACATATGCACCATGGAATACTATGCAGCCATAAAAAAGGATGAGTTCATGTCCTTTGTAGGGACATGGATGAAATTGGAAACCATCATTCCCAGCAAACTATCACAAGGACAGAAAACCAAACACCACATGTTCTCACTCATAGGTGGGAGTTGAACAATGAGAACACTTGGACACAGGGTGGGGAACATCACACACCAGGGCCTGTCATGGGGTGGGGGGGTGGAGGAGGGATAACATTAGGAGAAATACCTAATGTAAATAATGAGTTAATGGGTGCAACAAACCAACATAGCACATGTATACATATGTAACAAACCTGCCTGTTGTGCACATGTACCCTAGAACTTAAAGTATAATAAAAAAAAAAGAAAAGAAAATGTGACACATATACACCATGGAATACTATGCAGCCGTAAAAAAGGATGAGTTCGTGTCCTTTGCAGGGACATGGATGATGCTGGAAACCATCATTCTGAGCAAACTCACAAGGACAGAAAACTAAACACAGCATGTTCTCACTCATAGGTGGGAATTGAACAATGAGAACACTTGGATACAGGGCAGGGAACATAACACACTGGGGCCTGTCATGGGGTGGGGGGCTGAGGGAAAGATAGCATTAAGAGAAATACCTAATGTAAATGACTAGTTAATGGGTGCAGCAAACAAACACAGCACATGTATACCTATGTAACAAATCTGCACATTGCGCACATGTACCCTAGAACTTAAAGTATAATAATAGTAATTTTAAAAAAGAAAACTCTGCAACGCAGACATTCTTAAAGATGTTTGTTGGATGACTGGATGAGTAAAAGTATCTTTCCCATAATGGATACTCGGGATGATCAACCACAACATTGTTCAGACTTTATGAATTGAAGGACAGAATGCATCATTTACTAATGAAATTACAGAGAATCATACAAGATGACAGGTTGGAATTCCTTTTCCATTCAGGGTGGAATAACAGAAACCAAGTTTTCTCTCTGAACAGAAACAACTAAAAGTCCAGACAACATACACAAAACAATAGTACCTGGGACATTGGGCACTGGGTAACAAAGAATTGTTATCCCTGAGAGGTAGAAAACAGCTTTGGCCAGCCCTATGATCATCCAAGTTTAATGGTTGGAGAAGGTTTCCAGGCAACAGAGGGAAGTGCTAGATGGTGAGAGGAGGAAAAGCAGGGAAACAGAGAAGGGAAGAATTACAAAGGGACGGGAGGAAATTGTTTGGGGTGATATGTGGAATCAAGGTGGTATGTTCACTACCTTGATTGTGGAGATGATTTCATGAGTGTATACATATGTCAAAACATCAAATTATATGCTTTAAAGTATGCATTTTATTGTATGTGCTCATACCTCAATAAGGCTTGTTTTTTTAGAAAAGATAAGGGTGTTGATATTTCTGTCCAGGTAATAGAGGATAGTGTGCATTAGACAAATACACATAGAACTTGTTAAACAGTATATAAGTAGGCCAGGCACGGTGGCTCACACCACTAATCCCAGCACTTTGGGAGGAAGAGGAGGGAGGATTGCTTGAGCCCAGGAGTTCAAGACCAGCCTGGGAAAGAAGTTGAGACCCCATCTCTACAAAAATAATTTTAAAAAATAGCCAGGCATGGTGGCACATGCCTGTAGTACCAGCTACTCAGGAGACTGAGGCAGGGGGATTACATGAGTCCAGGAGTTCAAGGATGCAGTGAGCTGTGATCATGCCACTGCACTCCAGCCTGATAATTCATTCCTTTCCTTTCCTTCCCAATGCTTTGCTTTGAAGAGAGAGAAGTAGTAGAGCCTACAGAGTTGCTTGGGCCCCCAATGGAATGCTTCTTCCCAAATTGCCACCCATTTCCCTAGCAGAATAGCTTAAGTTCTTATAGACACAATTCTTTCAGTTGGATCTTAAAACCACATCCTTCTGAGAATCTAAAGGTGTCTCCAGGGGGCTATATTGGGCTGTGTTCATGTGTAGCCTAATGATCCCTTCTCTTCAAAACCCAAAGGCTATATCTGGCCATTGTGTGGGACCTCTTCTGTATTAATGTGATTTTTCTTTTACCTAGGGGCCCTAATATCCTTTTTGACAACCATTTGACATTAGTCTGGACAACACACCTCCTCCCGGCTATCTACAACCAGGCTGCATAAAACCAAATCTCAATTATGGATAGGGCTCTAGTTATTTCCCATTGGGATTCTGAACCCAATAAAAGTGCATGTAGCTGGATGGCTGGGGGTGGGGTGAATATCACACTCCACAGAGACCTAGAGGTGCAGATTAGTAGTTCAGCATGGTGCAACAGAATTCTGCAAAGAAGCCCATGACTTCTGTGCTCTGCCTTCTACCTTAACACTTTTCTTTTGAGAAGAGGTGCTATGAGAGGCAAGGTTGTAAATTGCAGGGACTTATCTTAGAAATATTTGGACACCAGAAAGGGAGAACTTTCTGTACTAGGGTTGGAACTTTAATGGAAGAGTGTCAGGAGGAAGGGAGAGTTTTTTGGGAGGACATTGTTCCAATGGGGAAGAAGACATAGCCAGGTTCCTACTGAAGCAGATATGCTTAGCTTTCAAGCTGAGTGTCACGAATGGGTAGGTGAAGATGACTGGTCTGATGTTATAGCTGGAATCCTGCTGCAAACTGCTGCATCCTATGATACCCAGATGGGATGTGAACCCCTAGTCAAGGCTCAGGTTCACCCCCTTGGTCCAGTGAAGTAGGCCCAATAGAGCCCTGAAATCATACATGGAGTGAATCCTCAGTCAAATAGTTCCATGAGCCCTAACATCTCCTCAGTTCTGTTCTCACGGCCCAGCCTGAATCTCTACCTCTGACCTAGATTTAAATAGAAAGGTTTCTGTCTACAGTCAGGAGCCCTCCCAGCCTGCCTTTTCTACTCTGCTGCCAGAGAGAATTTTCTAGAATAATTATGACCATGTATTTGTGAAGGAGGTTCCCTGTGCACTGGTTATCACCTCAGGCCACTGCATCCTGGGCTGCAATTTCTACTACTTGCATGAGTCCAGTGAGACAGAATACTCACCCAACAAGTTGAGCAAAGCAACTTTATTACTCACACATAAGCAGTGACAGACAGTAGAAGCCTAGGATTCAGGGCAAGCTGGTCCCTCAAGGCTCAGGAATGCTGCTCAGGGTGGATGAAATCTTATCCATGCATGCCCCATATGGCACAACAGCTGAGGGACCCCCACAAGGCAGCTGCCCTGGGTGTTATGCCCTGGAGGTATGATTTTCTAGGCTAAAGCATTCTGGAACATCTTGTTCTAGGAGGGACAGAGACAGAGCCTGGGCTGTTCCACCTGATTCCTCCTTACCTCAGTGTCTTAGTCCACTTTGTGCTGCTATAACAGAATACCACAGACTGGGTAATTTATAATGAACATAACTTTATTGGTTCACAGTTCTGGAGGCAGGAAGTCCACAATCAAGGGGCCAGCATCTTGTGAGGATCTTTTTGCTCTGTCATCCCATGGTAGATAGTGGATGGGCAAGGGAGAGAACCCACTCCCAAAAGCCCTTTCATTAAGAAATTAAACCCACCCATGAGGGTGAAAGCTTCATATCCTAGTCACTTCTTAAATCTATGTTAAGGCCTCACCTTCCAATACTGTTACATTGACAATTAAATGTTAACATGAGTTTTGGAGGGGACAAGTACTAAACCATAGCATTCAGGAATGTTGCATTCCCAGCACAGTCTACAGTTACTCATGAGAACTACAAATGGGAAAGAAGGGAGAACTGGGTTGGTCTGAGGCCACTCAGAAAACTGGCCTGCAGTATTTTCTGCTTAATAACCCTTTTGATTTCCTGCTATCCAGCAAAGGAGACACACAATCCCGGCCCCACCCACCTCTTACTCTCCTCTCCTGGTGTTCACCACCCACCCACACCCATGTTCCTGCCACTCTGGACTTGTTGCCATCCACCAGACACACTAGACTCTCTCATCCTCATCCTCTGTGCTTTAGTGAGAAGGAAACAGAAGATGGAGAAACAGGAGAGAGGAAAACTTGCAGATGGAAGAAGACCCAGGAGTATGAGAGTTGATGAGAGGGAGTAGAAGAGAGAGGAGGAGGAGCTGATCAGAGAGAGGGGCCACTTCTTCCCATGAGTAGAATCTTTATGAATGAGAAATGAGAGGATGAAAGTTGAAGGACATCATGCCCTAGGCCTCCTATTGTCTAAATTAAGGAATAAATGGAATCAAGTTAAAACTGCGTTGCAATGGTTGTACCCCTTTGGAACGAGAGTGCGCACGCACGTGCATGCATGTGCATGCGCGCACACGCACACACACAGGTCCCTCAGATCTCTCCACAGGCCTCTTGCTCACTGTTTCTCACTCCCCTTTGGAGTTTCTGGCTAGTCTTCCTCCAGCCAAGTGTGAGCTTCCTTGGGAAGAAACACAGATCCCCTCAGAGGAGATGGGCTGAGGCTGAACCCCTGAGAGTCTAAGGAGTACACTGCAGAAGGGAGCAAACAATCCCAGAAACAGACACAAACATCGATAAGGATTTAGATGTGTTTAATGGAAACGCAAAACCATGACTGGAAAAAAGAGGTAAATATATCTTTTTTAGATCACCTGTTGGTTAAGCCTTTCTAAGCATGCAGCAAAGGCATAAACCTCAGAGGACATGACTGTTTAAATCTACGTTAAAAATGAAAAAGACTGGAGCAAGTATGAATGTTGAGAGCCACACACACCTGATAGGCATTTCCTTAAAATGACATGGCACTGTTTGATTAATTGGATCAGAGCAAGGACTCAAGCATCCACAGTGGCTGGCCAGGCATAGGGGGAAGCAGGAGCAGGGAGCTGCGCACAGGTGTGTGAGGCAGACTGACCAGGGGAGGACACGACCAAGTAAAGGAGATGCTGCCTCACTCTCTACCCCTAACAACTGTGACTGAAGCTAGGAGGGAATGAGGGGGCCTCAGCTCTTCAGATCAGCTGTCAGATCTTCAGATGCTCAAGAACTGAGTGTAAAACCTCCTGGCTTATATTTTTCACAGGAGATAAAACAAGGTGCAGACTGAAGAAAACAAGTCCTCAGGCTGGATTATGGGCCTTGGTTGTCTTGGCCCTGTGGGGCAGAAGGGATGAAGAAGGGCAGAGAAGGGCAGAAATAGTCCTCTGAAAACTGAGTAGGGACACAGGAGCACACAGCCACCACCCATCTGTTGAGAGCGTTTTGAATGTTACAATATATAAATTGAAATTTGCAGCTGCCCTCAGCTTACATTCCCCCACCCCTCCCACCACCATTCTTCCTTAAATAACAGAGAGGGTTGATGAGTAACATCCAAACAGGGACCAGCACAGGACCTTGGCAAAAGTGCGCCAAGAAACAAGATGAAAGGAGCAAAACGTGATGGAAGATGTTGTCAAATATTAAATTACGTGTACACCCCTCCACTGCTGAACTTCCTCTCCTCTGAGGTGTACTCATTTGAACCTCTTCCCTGGGGTCGGCCCTCGTTGCTTTAGGAGAGTCAGCTTGGAGGGACCAGAGAGCAAAGAAGACAAAATCTTGGCTTTGAGTTCTAAATAGTGTTTCTCAGCTTTAATGTGCTAAGGAACAACCTGGGGATCAAGAGCTCCCAGGAAATGTTCAGGCTGCTAGCAGGCTGACCACACTGAGCGGTAAGAATCCAAAGTCAGATGTAGGACAGGAAAGAAGAGAAAGAGCGGGGCACAGTGGCTCACGCCTGTAATCCCAGCACTTCGGGAGGCCAAGGCAGGCAGATCACAAGGTCAGGAGATCTAGACCATCCTGGCTAACACGGTGAACCCCCATCTCTACTAAAAATACAAAAAATTAGCCGGGCATAGTAGTGGGTGCCTGTAGTCCCTGCTACTTGGGAGGCTGAGGCAGGAGAATAGTGTGAACCTGGAAAGTGGAGCTTGCAGTGAGCCGAGATTGAGCCACTGCACTCCAGCCTGGGAAACAGAGCAAGACTCCATCTCAAAAAAATAAATAAATAAAAAGAAAAAAGAAAAGAATAAGTGCTCCTACCACCCCACTTCCCAAAATGCAATGACTGAAGAGGAGCGAGAAGAGCAAGATAAATATCAGTCCCTGCAAGGGGTCACTGGACTGTGTACCCTAAGCACCTGGAAGGCAGGAGTGTTAGAGACCCCCAGGGAGTAACTTGGCGATCTGAGCCTCAGATGCTCCGTGTTCTACTTCCATTGCCTGGCCCAGGAGACAGCAATCTGCAGGCTAGTGGAGGACGGTGGATGGAGTATCCATGAGACAGCTGGGAGGTGCCTCTAATTTTTCCTTCTGGAAGGAAAGGGAAGGAGAAGAAGAACAAGTACACCAGTGTCCTCATCTGTCATAGCAGGAGGTGATGGGCATTGTCTAACACTTGAAACGTGTTGTTGAAAAGCACTTCACAACCCAGCTACTGAATTACTTAGCGTACTTTTTGTACAATTTTTGTATGACTTCCTGAGTGTCTGCTTCCACCCCTATAACCACAACCTGGATTTTGTGTGTATCATTCTCATGAATCAATTTTGCTATGCATGTGTCCCTTAGCAAAAAAAAAAAAAAAAAAAAAAAAAGCATTGATTTGCATGTTTTTAAAGTTCGTGTACATGGTATCATATTGTACATAAATATCCTATAGATTGCTGTCTTTGTGCAACATTATGTTTACGAGAGTCATCCCTGTTGATGTGTGTAACTAGTTCATTAACTTCTATCATTTTATAGTGTGTATAGTGCATTATCAATTTTTCAGTTGATGGACACACAGATTGTTTCCAGGTGTTCGCTATTATAAACATGCTACTGTGAACATTTCTAATCTCCCAGTATATATATGAGAGTTTCTTGATTGCTGAGAGGAAGAATTTGATGGGTCATAGGGTACATATATCTTCAGTTTAAAATAACTTGTCAAAGTGACTGAACTAATTTATACCTACAGCAATGATGCATAAGTGTTCCAATGACTCCACATCCTCAATAATTCTTTTTTCTATAGATATCACATTTATTTATACATTCATCAACTGATGGACTTTGGGTTGTTTCTGCTTTAAGGCCACTATCAATAATACTGCTATGAACATCCTTGTATACGTTTTGTGTGAACACCTGTTTTAAATTATTTAGGGTATATACCTAGGAGAAGAATCTCTGGCCCACATGGTAACATTATATTTAACCTATTGAGAAAGTCCCATACTGTTTTCCAAAGTGGCTGTACCATTTTACATTCCCACCAACAGTGTATGAGGGTTCCAAACTCTACCTGGCCTCATCAGCACTTGTTATCTGGGTTTTTTTTTTATTATAGCCATCCAAGAGGGTATAAAATGGTTCACATGGTTTTCATTTTAATTTCCCTAGTGACTAATGATGTTGAGCATCTTTTCATGTGCTTTTTGGCCATTTGCATATATTCTTTAGAGAAATGCTATTCAGATATTTTGCCCATTTTAAATTGGGTTATATGTCTTCTAAGTTGTAAGGGTTCATTATTCTTTTTTTCCATTAGTTATTGGGGTACAGGTGGTGTTTGGTTACATGAATAAGTTCTTTAGTGGTAATTTGTGAGATTTTTGTGTACGCATCACCTGAGCAGTGTACACTGCACTGTATTTGTAGTCTTTTATCCCTCGCCCCCTCCCACTCGTCCCCCCAAGTCCCCAAAGTCTGTTGTATTATTCTTACACATTTGTGTCCTCATAGCTTAACTCCCACATATCAGTGACAACATACGACATTTTGTTTTCCATTCCTGAGGAATGTAAACTAGAACAGCCACTATGGAAAACAGTGTGGAGATTCCTTAAAGAACTAAAAGTAGGACTACCATTTGATCCAGCAATCCCACTACTGGGTAAGAAGTCATTATTCAAAAAAGATATTTGCACATGCATGTTTATAGCAGCACAATTCACGATTGCAAAATCATGGAACCAACCCAAATTCCCATCTATCAACAAGTGGATAAAGAAATTGTGGTGTGTGTATGTAGATATTTATGATGGAATGCTACGCAGCCATAAAAAGGAATGAATTAACAGCATTTCCAGCGACCTGGACAAGATTGGAGACTATTATTCCAAGTGAAGTAACTCAGTAATTCTTGATATTCTTTTTAATTTTTGCCATCCTGATGGTGTGAAATTTTATCTAATCACAATTTTACTTTGCATTTTTGGTAGACTGTCACTTCGGTGGCCTCCAGAGAATCACACTTCCCAACATTCTTGTTCTCATTTAAACCCCTCTCCTTGAACCTAGGTGATCTCTGTGATCTGCCTTAACCAGTACAATATGGCAGAAATGACACAGGGCAAGAGCTGGGCCTAAGCCTTGAGAGACCGCGTGGGAAAACCATAGTGAGAGGCCACTTGGAGAGGTTACATGGGGAAGGAGAGGCCCCGAGACAACATGGAGAACTGAGGAATGTAGCCCAAACCTCTAACAGCAGCCCCAGTCAAATAACCTACATTGAGCCATTCCAGCTGGCTCCCTGCTGCTAGCCATCCAATCTAAGGTGCCAGACATGAGAAGAAGCCACATTGCCCCTCCAGATTCAGAAGACATTATGTAGAGCAGAGATAAGCTGTCCCCACTAAGCCCTTTCCAAATTTCTATCCCACAGAATAGTGAAAAAGAGTAAAATAGTGGTTTCTTTAAGCCACTAGGCAACAAGTGACAATTGAATGATTTGACCACTGGTATGGTGGAGCATCTTGTTGTACATGCATTGACCTCCTGGTTTGCTCTTTTGTAAATTACTTATTTATATCTGTTGTCTTTTTTTTCTTGGATTATGTTTTGCTTTTCGGTTTGTAGAGTTTATTTATATAATCTGGATTTGAATCCTTTATTGGTTGGGTATATTACAAATACCTTCTCTGGCTTATCAATTCACCTTTGTAGGATCTCTTGACAATCACAAGTTTTTAATTGTAATAGAATTGAAATCACCAGTCTTTCTTATTAGATTTTGTGCTTATTGTGTTTTGCACCAGGAATCCTTCCCAACCCTAAAGCCATGAAAAATTTCTCTATATCTCCTTCTAAAATATTGAATGTGTTTTTTAATTGTTGTTTTAAATTGACCTAGAATAGTTTTTGGTTATATTGTCAAGTAGGAATTCAATTTCACTTTATTTCCATGTAAATAACACTTGACTTCATATTATTAATTGAATAGCCTTTTCTTTTTCAGTTGATCAAAAATGTCACCTCTACCACAAAGCAACTTTCCCATGTATGTCTGACTCTTTCTGAGCTGTTTGCTCCATCAGTCTGTTTGCTCTGCCCCACACCAATAACAAATTGTCTCTGTTACTGTAACTTTTTAAGAATTATTGTTATGTGCTAGGATGAGTTGCCACCACTTATTCTTCCTCAAAATCAGCTTGACTATTCTTGGCCCATTCTTATCCCATTATCTGGGATGAATGTTCTTCCATGTAAATTCTACAATCAAGCTGGCAAATTCCAAAGTTAACCCTATAAAGATTCTGATTTATAGAATACTTTGAGGATAATTTATATTTATGATATTGAGTTTTCCTATCCATGAATGTGATGTATCATTCCATTTATTTAGGAACCTTTCAATGTCTTTGAATAAAATTTAATAATTTCTTCAGAAAGGTCACAAACATTTGTTCTTAGATTTATTCTTTTATACCTTACATTTTTGTTGTTGTTTCCGCTGAAATTTGTATTTTTTAAATTGCACTTTCTGACTATTCATTGCTGGTAAATAGGAGTGCATCTAATTTTTGTACATTTGTGTCTAACAACCATCCATCATATTAATTATAATGTTTTTATGTAGATAATTACATAACTTTCAAATAGTAATTTTCTTTTCTTCCTTTACAATTACCTTTTCTTTTGCTGGTCTTCCTGTGTGAGCCACAATCTCTCGTAAAATGTTAAATAAAAGTGGTGATGGGGCATCCTTTTCCATTCCTAATTTTAAATGTATTGCTTCTAATGTTTCACCAAATTTCATGATGCTTCCAATAGGTGTTTTGAACATATGTACATACATACATATTCTGTACGATTTTTGTAGGATTTTTTAATATATGCATGATGATTATATGTTTTCACCCCTTTAACCTGTGAGTGTAGTGAATTTCATAAATAATTTTAGAATATTTTCAGTCATGCATCCCTGGGATAAAACTGACTTGATCATATTTTTTTTTTTCCTACTTGCCTTTGGGTTCAGATTTCTAGTATTTTGTTTAAATTTTCAAACTATTTTCTTGAGTGCTACTGGCTTGTGATTTTTCTTTCTTTTACAGTCGTTATCTTGTTTAGTATCGAGGTGATACCAGTCTCATTAAATGAGTTGGGGGCTTAGTCCCTTTTCCCCACCCTTTTCTCTGGAATAGTTGATGTTACAGAAGAGCTTGATAGACTTGCTATAAAATCACCTGAGCTTGGTTTTGCTTTTTGTTTTTAGATTTTCTTAGTTGATAGATTTTAAGTTACTGATTCAATTACAGTCAATTGTCATTATTTGCAAATTCTGTATTTGCCAATTTGACCACTTGCTAAAATGCATTTGTAATCCCCAAATCAATATTTGTGGTGCTTTTGTGGTAATTTGTAAACATGTTCAAAGTGGTGAAAAATTTGAGTCACCCAACACACACACTCCCAGCTGAAGTTGAACGAGGTGATGCTCTACCTTCTTGTCTCAACCGTCATACTATAAACAAATACCTTTTCTGTAATCAATTTACTACCACATTTTTCACACTTGGGGGCTTTTTATTGCTGATTTTGCTGTTTAAAATGGCCACTAAGCATGTTGTTAAAGTGCTGTCTAGTGTTCCGAAGTGCAAGAAAGCTGTTATGTGCCTTACAGAGAAAATACATGTGTTAGATAAGCTTCATTCAGGCATGAGTTGTAGGTTGTTGGCTGTGAGTTCAATGTTATTAAATCAACAATATAGTACATCAAAAAAAAAAGGAGAAGAAATTCATTGATTGATCTGTGTGTGAGGCTGCTCCAGAAAGTGCTAAAATAACATCTGTAATGCTTGATGAAGTTATAGAAAATATGGAAAGCAGCTAAATTTGTGGATTCATGTGATGACAATGGATTTTTTTAAAAAGCTTAGTTACAGCATTGTTGTGAGGCTGAAACGAAAAGAAAATATAGTCATGTCACCTATGTCAAGAAAATGTTAAACCCTTGCCATTGGATTATACATTTCAAAAGACAACACAGTGTAAAAAATGTTAAAGTTGCAGATAAGGCAGGTTCTGCCAAGCAGGAGCCTATAGAAGAAGTTTGAAAACACCTGCTAAGTGTTATACACGAAAATGATTATCTGGCAGAGCAGGTTTTCAATGTTGATGAGACCAGCTTGTTTAAAAAGGACAATGACGAATGAATGTATATACTGCAAATAGAGTTTTAGTTGACAAGAATGTTGTGACCAAAGGCTCACAAGAACCTAACTCTCTGTCTTCCCTGTTCAGTACTCACTATTTCAGTGTTTACGGCAACTTTATAGAACATAAATACCATGACAACTAGAATTAGCTGAACTTCAATGATTATCAGACAATTTTGATTTTCTGTTTCTTCTTGTGTCAGTACTGGTGAGTGCCATTTTCCAATAAATTGACAGTTTTGTCTAAATTTTCAAACCTATAAGAATAAAGTTGTTCATCGTATATGCTTATTTTTTAAATATCTGCAGAGTCTGTAATTGTTCTCTTTTTAATTAATAATATTGTTTACTTCTGCCTCTTGCTTTTTTCTTGATCATGCTTGCCTAAATTATATCTATTTTGGTAGTCTTTCCAAAGAACAATGTTTGATTTTGTCATTTCAAGAATGCTATATAAGAAGAACAAATCATACAACCTTTTAAGATTGGTATTTTCACATAACATAATGCCCTGGAGTCTCATCTAAGTTGTTGAGTGTATCAGTGGTCTGCCTGTTTTTCTTGCTGAGTAGTATAAAGAGGTACAAATGTACCACAGTATGTTTAACCGTTCACCTGCTAAAGAACATTTTGGCTGTTTCCAGGTTTCAGCTATTATAAACAAAGCTGTAATGCATGACTTGTGTAGGTTTTCATGTAAACACGTTTTTATTTTTCTGTAATAAATGTCCTGGAGTGTGATTGCTGAGTCTTAGAGTAAGTATGTATAAATATAGTTTTACTTATTTTCTAATTCTTATGCCTTTAAACATTACTCATATCTAATCACATTGGCTAATACCTCAAGGACAATGTTAAATCATATTGAAGTTAGTGGGCATCTTTGCTTTAGCGGGAATGCCTCTAGTTTTTCCCCATTGAATAAGATTCTGGCTTTTGGATTTGAGCTTTATATGGTTTATTATGTTAGGGAAGTATCCATCTATATGCGTTTCCTAGAGCTTTGTAAAGTACCACAATCTGGGTGGACTCAAACAACAGAATTTGTTCTGCAGGCTAGAAGCCTGAGATCAAGGTCTTGGCAAGGCCAGGATCCCTCTGAAATCTGTAGGAGTGAATCCTTCCTTACCTCCTTCTAGCTTGTGGTGCTTTGCTGGCAATCCTTGATGTTCCTTGGTTTGAAGCTGCGTCCTTCAGTCTCTGCCTCCTCTGGCACATGGCATTCTCCCCCACTCCCTGTGTCTGTGTCTCTGTGCCTCCCCTTTTTCTATAATGACACCTGTCACATTGGGTTAAGGGCCCACCCTACTCCAGTATAACCTCACCTTAATTAATTATATCTGCATTAATCTTCTTTCCAAATAATGTCATTCTGTTGCTGCCTTCCTTTGTATGTTGTTCTTTTTTTTTTTCTTTTATTATTATTATTATTATTATTATTATACTTTAGGTTTTATGGTACATGTGCGCAATGTGCAGGTAAGTTACATATGTATACATGTGCCATGCTGGTGCGCTGCACCCACCAACTTGTCATCTAGTATTAGGTATATCTCCCAGTGCTATCCCTCCCCCCTCCCCCCACCCCACAACAGTCCCCAGAGTGTGATGTTCCCCTTCCTGTGTCCATGTGTTCTCATTGTTCAATTCCCACCTATGAGTGAGAATATGCGGTGTTTGGTTTTTTGTTCTTGCGATAGTTTACTGAGAATGATGATTTCCAATTTCATCCATGTCCCTACAAAGGACGTGAACTCATCATTTTTTATGGCTGCATAGTATTCCATGGTGTATATGTGCCACATTTTCTTAATCCAGTCTATCATTGTTGGACATTTGGGTTGGTTCCAAGTCTTTGCTATTGTGAATAATGCGGCAATAAACATACGTGTGCATGTGTCTTTATAGCAGCATGATTTATAGTCCTTTGGGTATATACCCAGTAACGGGATGGCTGGGTCAAATGGAATTTCTAGTTCTAGATCCCTGAGGAATCGCCACACTGATTTCCAGAAGGGTTGAACTAGTTTACAGTCCCACCAACAGTGTAAAAGTGTTCCTATTTCTCCACATCCTCTCCAGCACCTGTTGTTTCCTGACTTTTTAATGATTGCCATTCTAACTGGTGTGAGATGGCATCTCATTGTGGTTTTGATTTGCATTTCTCTGATGGCCAGTGATGGTGAGCATTTTTTCATGTGTTTTTTGGCTGCATAAATGTCTTCTTTTGAGAAGTGTCTGTTCATGTCCTTCGCCCACTTTTTGATGGGGTTGTTTGTTTTTTTCTTGTAAATTTGTTGGAGTTCATTGTAGATTCTGGATATTAGCCCTTTGTCAGATGAGTAGGTTGCGAAAATTTTCTCCCATTTTGTAGGTTGCCTGTTCACTCTGATGGTAGTTTCTTTTGCTGTGCAGAAGCTCTTGAGTTTAATTAGATCCCATTTGTCAATTTTGGCTTTTGTTGCCATTGCTTTTGGTGTTTTAGACATGAAGTCCTTGCCCATGCCTATGTCCTGAATGGTAATGCCTAGGTTTTCTTCTAGGGTTTTTATGGTTTTAGGTCTAACATTTAAGTCTTTAATCCATCTTGAATTGATTTTTGTATAAGGTGTAAGGAAGGGATCCAGTTTCAGCTTTCTACATATGGCTAGCCAGTTTTCCCAGCACCATTTATTAAATAGGGAATCCTTTCCCCATTTCTTGTTTTTGTCAGGTTTGTCAAAGATCAGATACTTGTAGATATGTGGCATTATTTCTGACGGCTCTGTTCTGTTCCATTGATCTATATCTCTGTTTTGGTACCAGTACCATGCTGTTTTGGTTACTGTAGCCTTGTAGTATAGTTTGAAGTCAGGTAGTGTGATGCCTCCAGCTTTGTTCTTTTGGCTTAGGATTGACTTGGCGATGCGGGCTCTTTTTTGGTTCCATATGAACTTTAAAGTAGTTTTTTCCAATTCTGTGAAGAAAGTCATTGGTAGCTTGATGGGGATGGCATTGAATCTGTAAATTACCTTGGGAAGGATGGCCATTTTCATGATATTGATTCTTCCTACCCATGAGCATGGAATGTTCTTCCATTTGTTTGTATCCTCTTTTATTTCCTTGAGCAGTGGTTTGTAGTTCTCCTTGAAGAGGTCTTTCACATCCCTTGTAAGTTGGATTCCTAGGTATTTGATTCTCTTTGAAGCAATTGTGAATGCGAGTTCACTCATGATTTGGCTCTCTGTTTGTCTGTTATTGATGTATAAGAATGCTTGTGATTTTTGCACATTGATTTTGTATCCTGAGACTTTGCTGAAGTTGCTTATCAGCTTAAGGAGATTTTGGGCTGAGACAATGGGGTTTTCTAGATATACTATCATGTCATCTGCAAACAGGGACAATTTGACTTCCTCTTTTCCTAATTGAATACCCTTGATTTCCTTCTCCTGCCTAATTGCCCTGGCCAGAACTTCCAACACTATGTTGAATAGAAGTGGTGAGAGAGGGCATCCCTGTCTTGTGCCAGTTTTCAAAGGGAATGCTTCCAGTTTTTGCCCATTCAGTATGATATTGGCTGTGGGTTTGTCATAAATAGCTCTTATTATTTTGAGATACGTCCCATCAATTCCTAATTTATTGAGAGTTTTTAGCATGAAGGGTTGTTGAATTTTGTCAAAGGCCTTTTCTGCATCTATTGAGATAATCATGTGGTTTTTGTCTTTCGTTCTGTTTATATGCTGGATTACATTTATTGATTTGCGTATATTGAACCAGCCTTGCATCCCAGGGATGAAGCCCACTTGATCAGGTGGATAAGCTTTTTGATGTGCTGCTGGATTCTGTTTGCCAGTATTTTATTGAGGATTTTTGCATCAATGTTCATCAAGGATATTGGTCTAAAATTCTCTTTTTTGGTTGTGTCTCTGCCAGGCTTTGGTATCAGGATGATGCTGGCCTCATAAAATGAGTTAGGGAGGATTCCCTCTTTTTCTATTGATTGGAATAGTTTCAGAAGGAATGGTACCAGCTCCTCCTTGTACCTCTGGTAGAATTTGGCTGTGAATCCATCTGGACCTGGACTTTTTTTGGTTGGTAAGCTATTGATTATTGCCACAATTTCAGCTCCTGTTATTGGTCTATTCAGAGATTCAACTTCTTCCTGGTTTAGTCTTGGGAGGGTGTATGTGTTGAGGAATTTATCCATTTCTTCTAGATTTTCTAGTTTATTTGCATAGAGGTGTTTGTAATATTCTCTGATGGTAGTTTGTATTTCTGTGGGATCGGTGGTGATATCCCCTTTATCATTTTTTATTGCATCTATTTGATTCTTCTCTCTTTTTTTCTTTATTAATCTTGCTAGCGGTCTATCAATTTTGTTGATCCTTTCAAAAAACCAGCTCCTGGATTCATTTATTTTTTGAAGGGTTTTTTGTGTCTCTATTTCCTTCAGTTCTGCTCTGATTTTAGTTATTTCTTGCCTTCTGCTAGCTTTTGAATGTGTTTGCTCTTGCTTTTCTAGTTCTTTTAATTGTGATGTTAGGGTGTCAATTGTGGATCTTTCCTGCTTTCTCTTGTGGGCATTTAGTGCTATAAATTTCCCTCTACACACTGCTTTGAATGCATCCCAGAGATTCTGGTATGTTGTGTCTTGGTTCTCGTTGGTTTCAAATAACATCTTTATTTCTGCCTTCATTTCGTTATGTACCCAGTAGTCATTCAGGAGCAGGTTGTTCAGTTTCCACGTAGTTGAGCGGTTTTGAGTGAGATTCTTAATCCTGAGTTCTAGCTTGATTGCACTGTGATCTGAGAGACAGTTTGTTACAATTTCTGTTCTTTTACATTTATTGAGGAGAGCTTTACTTCCAAGTATATGGTCAATTTTGGAATAGGTGTGGTGTGGTGCTGAAAAAAATGTATATTCTGTTGATTTGGGGTGGAGAGTTCTGTAGATGTCTATTAGGTCTGCTTGGTGCAGAGCTGAGTTCAATTCCTGGGTATCCTTGTTGACTTTCTGTCTCGTTGATCTGTCTAATGTTGATAGTGGGGTGTTAAAGTCTCCCATTATTAATGTGTGGGAGTCTAAGTCTCTTTGTAGGTCACTCAGGACTTGCTTTATGAATCTGGGTGCTCCTGTATTGGGTGCATATATATTTAGGATAGTTAGCTCTTCTTGTTGAATTAATCCCTTTACCATTATGTAATGGCCTTCTTTGTCTCTTTTGATCTTTGTTGGTTTAAAGTCTGTTTTATCAGAGACTAGGATTGCAACCCCTGCCTTTTTTTGTTTTCCATTTGCTTGGTAGATCTTCCTCCATCCTTTCATTTTGAGCCTATGTGTGTCTCTGCACGTGAGATGGGTTTCCTGAATACAGCACACTGATGGGTCTTGAGTCTTTATCCAGTTTGCCAGTCTGTGTCTTTTAATTGGAGCATTTAGTCCATTTACATTTAAAGTTAATATCGTTATGTGTGAATTTGATCCTGTCATTATGATGTTAGCTGGATATTTTGCTCGTTAGTTGATGCAGTCTCTTCCTAGTCTCGATGTTCTTTACATTTCGGTATGATTTTGCAGTGGCTGGTACCGGTTGTGCCTTTCCATGTTTAGCGCTTCCTTCAGGAGCTCTTTTAGGGCAGGCCTGGTGGTGACAAAATCTCTCAGCATTTGCTTGTCTGTAAAGTATTTTATTTCTCCTTCACTTATGAAGCTTAGTTTGGCAGGATATGAAATTCTGGGTTGAAAATTCTTTTCTTTAAGAATGTTGAATATTGGCCCCCACTCTCTTCTGGCTTGTAGGGTTTCTGCCGAGAGATCCGCTGTTAGTCTGATGGGCTTCCCTTTGATGGTAACCCGACCTTTCTCTCTGGCTGCCCTTAACATTTTTTCCTTCATTTCAACTTTGGTGAATCTGACAATTATGTGTCTTGGAGTTGCTCTTCTCGAGGAGTATCTTTGTGGCGTTCTCTGTATTTCCTGAATCTGAATGTTGGCCGGCCTTGCTAGACTGGGGAAGTTCTCCTGGATAATATCCTTCAGAGTGTTTTCCAACTTGTTTCCATTCTCCCCGTCACTTTCAGGTACACCAATCAGACGTAGATTTGGTCTTTTCACATAGTCCCACATTTCTTGGAGGCTTTGCTCGTTTCTTTTTATTCTTTTTTCTCTAAACTTCCCTTCTCGCTTCATTTCATTCATTTCATCTTCCAGGGCTGATACCCTTTCTTCCATTTGATCGCATCGGCTCCTGAGGCTTCTGCATTCTTCACGTAGTTCTCGAGCCTTGGTTTTCAGCTCCATCAGCTCCTTTAAGCACTTCTCTGTATTGGTTATTCTAGTTATACATTCTTCTAAATTTTTTTCAAAGTTTTCAACTTCTTTGCCTTTGGTTTGAATATCCTCCCATAGCTCGGAGTAATTTGATCGTCTGAAGCCTTCTTCTCTCAGCTCATCAAAGTCATTCTCCATCCAGCTTTGTTCCGTTGCTGGTGAGGAACTGCATTCCTTTAGAGGAGGAGAGGTACTCTGGTTTTTAGAGTTTCCAGTTTTTCTGCTCTGTTTTTTCCCCATCTTTGTGGTTTTATCTACTTTTGGTCTTTGATGATGGTGATGTACAGATGGGTTTTTGGTGTGGATGTCCTTTCTGTTTTCCTTCTAACAGACAGAACCCTCAGCTGCAGGTCTGTTGGAGTACCTGGCCAGCCGTGTGAGGTGTCAGTCTGCCCCTGCTGGTGGGTGCCTCCCAGTTAGGCTGCTCGGGGGTCAGGGGTCAGGGACCCACTTGAGGAGGCAGTCAGCCCGTTCTCAGATCTCCAGCTGCGTGCTGGGAGAACCACTGCTCTCCTCACAGCTGTCAGACAGGGACATTTAAGTCTGCAGAGGTTACTGCTGTCTTTTTGTTTGTCTGTGCCCTGCCCCCAGAGGTGGAGCCTACAGAGGCAGGCAGGCCTCCTTGAGCTGTGGTGGGCTCCACCCAGTTCAAGCTTCCAGGCTGCTTTGTTTACCTAAGCGAGCCTGGGCAATGGCGGGCGCCCCTCCCCCAGCCTCGCTGCCGCCTTGCTGTTTGATCTCAGACTGCTGTGCTAGCAATCAGCGAGACTCCGTGGGCGTAGGACCCTCTGAGCCAGGTGCGGGCTATACTCTCCTGGGGCACCGTTTCCTAAGCCCGTCGGAAAAGCACAGTATTCGGGTGGGAGTGGCCCGATTTTCCAGGTGCCGTCTGTCACCCCTGGAAGGGGAACTCCCTGACCCCTTGCGCTTCCCGAGTGAGGCAATGCCTCGCCCCTGCTTCGGCTGGCGCACGGTGCACTCACCCACTGACCTGCGCCCACTGTCTGGCACTCCCTAGTGAGATGAACACGGTACCTCAGATGGAAATGCAGAAATCACCCGTCTTCTGCGTCGCTCGCGCTGGGAGCTGTAGACCGGAGCTGTTCCTATTCGGCCATCTTGGCTCCTCCTGTATGTTGTTCTTAAGGATACATGAAGCTTAAATTTTTTGCATGTATTTAAATAATTTGATAGTTTTGCTTGGAAGCCATGAGGATTTTTTTTTTTTTTTTTGTCTTTAAAGCCTAGTAGTTTTACTAATACATGTCTCAGGTTTGAGATTTTATCATTCTGGAGTAAGTTTCCAAGTATGTGTGCTGGCAGACAATTCTCCATGGATTGTTCATGGTTCCATCAGATTGTGAGTGAGGCACTTATTATTATTCAGTCTGTCTTTTCAAGGGAGTTTGTATAGCAAACAGCCTCAGAAGATAGAGATGGTGTCTTGTCCAAAACCAAGGGAAGACAAGCTTACTGTGTAATATAATGGAGCAAGGGGAAGAAATGCTTCCTACCCATTATAAAAGATTTGGGTTCCCTAAGTGTAGGATTCTCTCCTATAACATTGTGCTAATGTCCTCTGGCCCTCTTTACATCGCTCTGTGAACACTGGGGCTTGGGGAAAAACGTGTAAAAATGACAGTACTTGTTTACTTCTATTGTTGTGAGTAATATATTTTATTTTCTCTCTGACTTAGGAGTCTCTCCTTTTCTGCTGATATCCATACAACCATGACAAGCTAATTTGTTAGTTTATAAGTAGAATAAAATATAAGGCCTTTCATAGTTCTCAACAATATGATGGGCCCTTTCAATTATTTAATTTTCTTTTATGTCAGGACAATTTTCTTGGAATCAGTTTTAAGTTTTTGTTTTGCTCCTATGCTTTGTTTTTCTTTTTCCAGAGACTCCAAATTACATGCAGACTGAACTTTCTTTGACCATCTTCCATTTTGATCACTTTTTTTCAAAACTATTTTACTTATTTCATTATTTCATTTTTATTATTTTGGGTTTTTTTCTGCCCTTCAGTTTTTAAAAAATTTTTCATTCAAATGTATTTCTTCTTGCACATCTAGTAATTATTCTTTATTTATAAAATTCTATTGCCTTTTTCTTCCATTTCTTTCCTGAGTTTAATCAACTCTTATTACATTTTCTTCTCACATTTTATTATTTTCTGTTTTTAGTTTTTGAATTTCTGATTACAGCATTTTGGAATCTTCAGATGGCTTTTAAAGTGTATTTAATTCAGAAGGATACATTTTGTTATTAGCTTCTTCTGCTTAGTGGGTTTTGTTAGGAGGAGAATTTTTATTTGCTAGTAGTCTTGCGCAGCATTGGTTTGATTTATTTTCCATTTTTATTTTTCCTGAAGTATTATGTATACAGGTGCATAATTTAAGTGTACCCTCTTCTGTCAGTTTAGTGAAGTTCGGTTTCTTTACAGATGATGAGAGGAATGGAATATCTTGGTATATCTTGTTCATTTTTTATCTCTGCAGGATCAGTATTTTTCTTCTCTAACTTAAGCTTTTCCCTCATTGTCACAACTACAGAAGACATTATTAATCTCTATTTATCTGATTATCTAATTACCTTTTACAAGCTCTGCTTCTCTGAAGCTGCCAATTCCAGTCCTGATCATTTTTAAGCCCCTTTCCCTTGGCTGATACTATGAACTACTATGTTCCAGATCTGTGTTCAGTATTTTGCACTTATTGTCAAACTTTTTTCTGGCAGTGGTTTTGTAGTGTTTTGTCTATGCCCTCTTCTCCCTTTTTCCCTTTTCATAGATTCTCTTGTCTTCTCTTCTTTACACTTACCCTACAGATGTTCAGCAGCAGCAAGAGCTCTGTGGGAACGTGGTGCTTGTTTTTTAACTTAAAGTTTTTGGTAGTCTCTGTCTCCTGGTAATGTGAAGGAGTGGATCATGGGTGGCTTTATTTGCTTGCCTTCTCAAATCACTGATTTTGGAGATGAGATATAAAACTAAACAGGTTCAGGCAGCTGCCATTATTTTTCAGACCTGGAAGTTCTCCCTTACTCTAAGTATTTTAAGGGTCCACTTTGAATTCTTTTTTGACCCATGAGTTATTTAGAAGTGTGTTTTTAAATTTCAAAATGTATGGAGTTTTATAATTATTTTGTTTGTTTATTTCTCATTTTATTGCATTGGGATCAAATATGTGGTCTCTATATCATTAATTCTTTGAAATGTATTGAGACCTAATTAATGAACTATTTTTTGGTTAGTTTTTATACTTGATTCTTGTGTGCTTCAGAAGAATGTATATGCCCCAATTTCTTGCTATAGGAGTCTCATGTATATGTTCACTGAATCAAGTTTATCGTACTATTCAAATATCCTTAAAAACGTGTGTTGACTTGAGCTATTATTTACTGAGAGAGGGATGTCAAAAATTTCCCAGTGCGATGTGTCTTTGTCAATTTATCCTTGTTGGTCTGTCAAATTTCACTTTATATATTTTGAGACTACATTATTAGGTATATTAATGTTTATAATGATTATCTCTTTCTAGCAAATTGAAGATTTTACCATTATATCTTGATTATTTTCATCTTTAAAAAATATAAATATTAATGTAGCTATACCAGCTTGGTTATGGTTATTTTACCTGGCAAATATCTTTTTCCATTCTTTTATTTTTTACCTTTTCATGTCCTTTGACTTCAATGTAGCTCTTGCAGGCAGAATATGTATTGATTTTTCCTTGTTTAATTGAGTTATAATGTGATAATTGTATCTTGTAACTAGAACTTGGTAATTTTATGTTGTGATTGTAGATATTTATATAGAATAATTTCCCCAGTGATATTTATATTATAAAGCACATTTACCATGTGCTTTATAGCTACCTTGCTTTTACTATTTTCATTTTTTTAAGTTTAGAGTTTTTTTAAAGAAACTGATTTGTTATGAAAAAACATTTATCTACAGTTCAGTTGTTCTATTAATTGCACTTTAGTATTTTCTTCTATCAGATCCAAATAACATTAAATGTTTTGATAAATACTTGTGTGTACATATATGTATACACACTATTTATATCTTTTTTTCTTACAATGAACATATTTTACTTCTGTATTCTAAAAATTATTTGGAGATAGTTTAATATATAGATGAACAAATAAATAATACTTATATGGAAATTATGTTATTGTTACAACCAGGTGGACTTACCAACAGCCATACAGTGGAAGTGGTCTGAAGGCATGGCAGAATATCCCCAACCTGCTATGCCCAAATATTTTTACCTATGATGAGCAAATAGCTGCCAAGCAAGAATGGATGCTGGCAAGAGTGTCTGAGCTGAGCCTCTATGGTAGGGTTGCCAGATTTAGCAAATAAAATTATCATATGGGATATACTTAAAAATTTTGCATTGTTTATCCAAGTTATATATAGTTAAATATAACTGGTGTCCTGCATTTTATTTGACCATACCCTATGAGTAAGACCCCATTCATTTCACTGGAGAGTGCCGGGAAGCAAGGTGGCTCTTCCTTGCAAGCCCCTGACCTCTCTTGCTGAATGTGCCCGAGAAGGGTTACAAATGTGTGCTCTCCTTTTAGACACCCAGCTCATCACCCCTTTTTTGCAAGCACTTTCTCAGGGCCCCTTTCAGCATTTAATATAGGGAATGAGGGCACTGTTGCCATGTGGTTTTCAAACTAATAGAGTTGACATCCTAGAACTCCCACCTGGTCCCTTGCCAACATTGTCACACAACCCACCCTACCCCCTCAGTACAGCTCTGACTGGGAAAAGCATGGGCTCTGACCCTAACTGGCTTTTGGGGTTGAGGTCTAGAGCTATCATTTACCTGCTGTGTAACATTAACCAATTCACTGAGTTTCTCTGAAACTTCTATGCCTCACTTATAAAATGGGACTATTAAAAGTAATTCCTTTGAACCAGACCTTATTCTATGAGAAACCATTCAAACTAATGGGCGGAAAAATGCAAACTTCATGTTTGAACCAGATCTTACCCTTTTAGAGCCATAAAGGTTAAAGGACAAAAATTGTGTCTGCTCGAGCTACAAACTTCTTTTGCAGCAGAACTAGGGACTAATAAGCCAGATTACAACACTCGCATGCAGTGGAATGCTATGCAGCCATTAAAAATGAGCATGTTTCTTAATCCTCATGATTATAAGAGGTAGACTTTATTTTAGTGAGAAAAGAAAGATGGGAAACAGTATGTATAACATGCTACCTTTTGTATAAGAAAGGGAGAATATAAAAGTATTTTTAATTGCTTATTTTACATAAACAATACACAAGAACTTAATAAAAGTGATTACCCCTGGTGTGAGGATGGGAGTTGTTGGTAGCAAAATGTAGTGGTTTAGGGCAGGTCTGGAAATTAGATTTTTCACTGTATACCATTTTGTATCATTTTGATTTTAGAACCATGTGAATATAAAACTCATTAATTATAAAAATTAAAAGTTGAACATTTTTAAAAATTAAAAATAAACCCTACCACGTAATGTTGTAAGATAAATGAGACTGTGTATAGTGTGTTTTTATTATATGTGTGCATGTGTGTGTGCCTGTGTGTTTGTGTGTCTGTGTGTAGTACCCAGAAATGTACATGGAATGTAATAAGCATTCATTAAATGTAGCATTCTTCTCTTTTATATAGTCTTTTTTGTAGCTATAAAATTATATCTTTTGATGAGAGAAAATTTTGCAAGTTAAAGAAAAGTTTCAAGAAAAAAGAATAACCTATTATTTCAGCACTCCAAGATAAACCTGTTAATATTTTGTATATTGCTTATCAATCTTTATATTTTATGTAATAATGTTTACATAAGGCAACATATAAAATTTTTTATCCTGTGTTTACCTTAAAGCAAAAGCATCCTTTGCAACTTCTATTTTTAACACCTGCAGTATACTCCATCATATAAATGACCTTTGTCACCTGTCCACATCTCCACTGCCCTGCCAGCTCCTTGAGGATAGGGGCTATGTCTTATTCATCTTTGTGTCACCTGTATCTGGTATGTAGAGAGATCTTGATCAGTGACTGTTGAATAAATGCACAAATTAATTATCTGAAAATTATCTAAGCAGCTTCTGATTGTTGAGCATTTGGGTGATTTCCTATTGCTTTTAGTCCTCTAAATAATGCTAGCACAGTCATTCCTGTACATAAATCACAAATTACTACGTGTATCTTTACTTGTTTCTATAGGTGAAATTTCTAGAAGTGAAATTACTGGCTCAATGGTTAGGAAAAAAATTTAAAGTTGTGGAAATCACATTTCCAATTTGCCTTCCAAAAAATTGTCCCAGTATGCACTCTCAGCAGCTGATTAGGGCAGGCTGGGCACTGATGCTCACTGAAATTAAGAACTCTTACTCCTTTAACTTTTGCTCATCACATGGGAAAGGAAAGTGCATCCAACTGCCATCATTTAAATTGCTTTAATTTTTTAGTGAGGTTAAACAAGTTTTCAGATTTTATTAGACACAATTTTTTTCTTTTTTGCTAGTTGTTTGCTCCTATACTTTGTCCATCTATCCACTAGGGCCTTCATGTTTTCTTCTATATCTTATAGTTTTAAATTTGGATCTCTCTGTTTTTCTCTCACTTTATCTAAGTTACCTAATTGTCTCCAGGGGATTTTTTAGATTTGTAGGGAAGATTTACAGCATAGAAAATTTCCAACAGACCCCAAAGTAGAAAAAATAGTACAACAAACCCCCGTATTCCCATCACCCAACTTCAATAATTCTAAACACTTTGGCGATCTTGTTTAATTTGTTTATGTGTTTCTTCCCTAACACATACATATAGACACTTTCTGTTTCACCCAGAGTATTTTAGGCAAATCCTAGACATCATAGCATTTTACCCATAAATATCCAAGGAATTTTTAAGCTACCGTATGAATATTTCTATTTAAGAAGTCTATAGATTGACTTCACAACAAGGAGTTTATTTATAACATTTGAGAATCCTGCCCTCTGTCATGCCTCCACATTTAATTGATTCTTTCTTCATACAGAATGTGGCCTTTATCCTTCTTCAGCCCACTTGCACGTACTCCATGGTTATTCGTAAAATATCACAGCCATGCTGTCAGGACAAATGAATAACCAAGGCCTTGTCAAAGTCACCCAGATCTGGATGAAAAGGGAATCATCAATTTGTGTTTGCCAAGCACATAAACAACTAGTCTCCCAGGCTGGTGTTTTTGCTAACTGATCACCCACTTTAATCAAACTTATAATTCAATTGCACTAACACTATTAAATCTTAATTCATCTTCATTAAATAACAGTTCACATTGAGAGAGAAAAATTCTCCTCCTCTCCCTATTAAATGGGGACTTCTTTGCCATCCTGGAAGCAGTGAAACTTGTTGCCCTCCCCTTTGCAGACTGGGCTTGGTGTTCTAAGCAGAACTCCAAGATGGTGGCAATATTTTTATTTCCTCTATTGGAACCATTTGTGCAATTTCAAATCTCAGTGGCAATCAGAATCTAAGCAGGCTTCCTCCAATGTGAAGACTATGGGAGGGCAGCATGAAGAAGGAGGAGAAGTGGGACAGGGGAGAGGAAGGGAGAGAGAGATCGTGAGGAAGACATGTCTGCAAGATAGCAAAAGTCGCTTTTAAAAAATAAGTGCTTGCAAAGACATAACTGCAGCCAGGCTGGAAGAGGAGAAGGCCATGCTAGCCCCGTGCTCCGGCCGGCAGTTCCCTGTGCTAATCCCAGTGACAGCAACAGGAGCCGCAGGAATCTGAGCTGCCTGCCTGACTTCAGCATCTGGCTCTGAAGGCTGGGGCTGTGGATCAGGGGAAGTTATGTCGTGTGGGTGAAGAAATACTTGCTTGTCAAAGCCCGGGACCAGCCGTGGCCGGGATCCCAAGACTTCTTCAGAAAAGCCTAAATGCCCTTTATTGACCAGTACTTGCATTCAGATCAAGCTTCTGCTCTGCACTAGCCCCTAGCATCTCCTGAGCTGATGTGTTGTGCTGCAAGGAGGGAGAGAGAGAAGGAGGAAGGTAGCCCAGCCTTCCTATATCCGGGTACATTCTTGCTCTGTGTGTGTGTGCGTGTGTGTGTGTGTGTGTATCTGTGTCTGTGTGCCTGTGTCCAGCTTCAGGAGCTGGAAGTTACAGAGCACCTCATTCAAAGTAAAGCCTACTGTCAAGTGGTAAACAAGGAGGATTCTGGGGGATTAAAATGTCAAGCCCGACCCAAAGCCGGGCCTTTACTAATGTGCACAGTGGCCTGGTGGCGCCCAGAAAGGTTTTGAAAGGCCTGAGGCCGGCACGAGGTGTGTGAAACCAGAGCTCTGCCTTTCCGTGGAAAAAGCCAGGGGAGAACAAGAAGGAGACAGATTCTCTCGCCATGGAACGTGTTTAAAGAAGAATCTTTTGAATTAAAATAGATGCACTCCCGAAATAATCTTGTTTTGAAACATCAGAAATCTTAGGAAGAGGAAAAAGGCTATCAATACACTTACCCTTTGAATCTGTTATGGCCCTTGCTATTTATAATATATTTTTCCTCCATGTAGCTTAAAATAATCAACAAATATTATCACATTAACTCTTGCAATCCCCCTGTCCTTCCACAGACTCCCGTCCTTCAGGGCCACAGAGGACACCGTCCTGGCTCTAGTGGCTGTGGCCTCTGCTGCCCTCGCTCCTCTGAGCCCCCTGACCTGCCAGGGCCTGTGAGCACATCTTGGCCACCGCTGTTCAGGGTCTTTCCTTGTCTGCACTAATGCCAGGTAGCAGAAAGCCTGCTGGAAGTAGACACTGGAGCACCAAACCAACAAGACCCTAACAACTCTGAGGCCTGTCTCTGCTGCAGAACTTTCTTACTATCAGCAATAAAGTTCTGGTGCTTACAAGTCAGTTAATTTTTACCAAGTAACTCAGAGCAGAGTAATCTGAAGAGAGGGTGCACAATGGCAGCCCACACAATATGTATGTATTAACTTTTCAAACTCAGGAGAATGCACATAAAAATCCATATTGTTAGCTTGTTTTGGAAAAGTAAAAACCTGGCAACTTAAGACTGGTGCCCCCACATATCAGCTCTTGTTGGGGGTTGGGTGGCCCTGCCCCTTCGGTGGGGAGCAGGGCTTTTCAAGAGACACGTGAGTTCCTGAGTGGCCACAGCACTCATATGTATTTGGGGTGTAACTTCTGTCAGGCAGGGGCAGAAGAAAATTTCCTGGGCTCTGAAACCTACACAATTTGGGGAGCACATTTAAAAAAAAAATACAAAATTGTATCCCAAATTAGGTGCAAAATGAATATTTATTTAGAATGACAAAAGAAATTATAGACGATTACAAATTTGATGACAAATATCAATGACAATTATAAATCACAGAATGATGATAAATTCATATAGGTTGCAAAATTCAGAAAAATTACATATTTAAAAAAAATTTCATTGCCCGACATGCCTCTATAATGCTTTTTTTCTTACAGGTTTTGGTTGCATACTCTTTGATTAATGTTTCCACATGAAAATGATTTTGTAGTATTTTAGATATTATTTAGAGAGTAGATAGAAATTTATTATTTCCTCCAGGTCAGCTGGTTGCCTTGTTTTCAACTATTGAGAGTTTAGAAAAGCTTTTTTTAAAACCTTGCCTCTCATTATTGGTAACATCATGTGCATTTAGGGATTGTTGTCAAATTTAGGAGAACTTTTATTAAGTTTTTTCATATATGAGCTATTGCGGTTGTATTTGTGCTTTGGAAAACTGCAATAGGCCTGTACCTGCAACATAGAATCCTACTCAATGCTATTTTACATTATTCCCTTCAAAAATGAAAAAGGACTTATAGTACAAATATGATTTTATGTTCGGCCTTATTTAATATGTTCCTCTATAAATGAACTTCTGTTTTGACTAGGCATTCACGGGAGCTGAAGCTATCACTTACGATTTTATATGCCTCATAGCCAGAAGATAATCCCACAGAATGCTGCAGGTTCCGTACATTTCAAGGCTTGTTTTTACTGCATTACCCACCTACTTCTGGAGCTGGGTGCCAATGGGCACATTCATGTCACGATGCTGAGAGAGTTTGCAGAGTGGGCAGTGAGAATATTTTTGGAAGCCATTTCTATACCAACATGGCCAGCAATGACTTATCCTTGAGAGTGATGCAAACCACAGAAATATATCCCACTAAACCTAAACTAAGTACATCCCAACTCAAACCCCCTTAGCAGATACCAGAAAAGCCTTTGGCCATTCTAATGCCACCTGACAGAAAGAGAAGTTTGACAGAGCAGAAGAGAGAACGGACAGTGACACTGGGGTCTTCCAATTATATTTAAAACTTCTTACCTTTGCAAATTCAATAAGAAATGTAGAATCACATAGGCACATCTAAGGTCCCTCCCATGGTCTTGACAGTGGCCTGGTGAGTGAGGGGCCTGAATGTGAAGTTTCACTCGCATCCCAGGGAATCAGCCTCTGCTGGTGGATAATAGCAATCTCACCCCACTGCCTTCTTGAATGGAAAATAAAGAGTTGGAAAAACCTGTAGAGATACTGGATTTTCACATCATCCACAGCACTTAGGATCTAAGCCATAGCCCTGTGTGAGCACTCTGCTGCAGTTGTGGTGGGGGTTGTCAATTATTGTAGTGACTTGGTTCTCCAAAATACTCTTCTAGAGTTTTGTTAAAATCTGTGTCTTGTGGAGGAAATGCATCTTACATACTCTCATTGTCCACCAGATATGCCCCACACCCAGAAAAATGGCAGAGGACAACTGTGCTGGTGGGAGGCCTTTATGTTACAGATAGAGAGAGGTGAGAGCTGCTCCAAGATTGCTGGGCCAGGATTAGACACCTCCTAAACCATCCTTACCCCAAAGCTCTTCCCACTAGTTCAGAGCAGAGTCTCACCTTTAAGGTGGTTCCATCACTCCTTCTCATACCCTCTGAAATCCCACATGCACAGCCTTCAAATGGGTCTTTCCTAGTATATTGATCAGCTATTGCTCTAATAAAGTTGTGTAGCCCATTAGTCTAAAGCTCTTTGGCTTGAAACAATTATAATTTACCTTCAGGGATCCATGGGTGAACTACATAGGCTAGTTTTGTGCTGCAGAATCATGGACCTAGTTTGGTTACATGTATTTCTTATCCTTCGTTGTACCAAAGGACTAGAAGTATGTTCTTCTCAGGGTGATTGCAGGGGTACAAGACAGTAAACAGAAACAGGTGAAATCTCTTAAGGCTTAGGGCTTGGAACTAGCACACTATGGCTGTCATCCACATGCCACTGGTCAAAGCAAATCATATGGCCAATTTCAAAGTCAAGGGTGAAACATATACTCCACTCATAAGGAGACTATGCCAAGGGTGTGGACACAGGGAGGGGTGAAAAATTAGGGCCAATAATTCATTCTACCATACCTCTGAAGAAGAACAGATGACAGATGAGTGAAGCCAGCAGCCATAAGGATGAGGTAACTGGAAGTGCCACAGACAACACAGCTTTAGCAGGGCATTTGGCAAGGGCAAATGTGGACAGCCGAGTGGACTTATTGCTAAACGGCTGTGCCCAAAGAACATTGACTAATAGATAGTTGTCCATCTGGAAAAGGCTTGCAGTGGCATGCTATCAGCTTTTGCTCTGCTCCACTGTTTTTATCCACATCTTGGATGTAGGCATTGGAATCATTTTTTATTGAATTTGCAGAGATACACAGCTGAGCAGCATGACTAGTGCCCTGATAACAATATCAAAATTCAAATTGGTATCAACAGGCTGAATATATGAACCTAAAACATATATATATGAATAAATATATATATATGAATATAACATATAAACATATATATGAATAAATAAAGAAAGGAACTAACATTTATTGAATACCTGCTACATACCAGGCACACATTTTTTTAAATCACTAGAACGCTTTGAAGCAGATATTATTGTTCTCTTTTCTCAGATTACATAAAAATGACATCCTAGAAAAAGAATAAAAAACTGCATCCTAATCAAGCAGAACAAAGCAAATAAAAATTAGAATGGAAATGAATGAAAGAAAGGATAGAAAAACAATATGAAAATCAACAAAACCAAAGCTGGCTCTTTAATAAGATCAACCAAATTGACAAACTTTTAGCTAGGCTGATCAAGAAAAAAAGAGAGAAGATTCAAATTATCAAATCAGGAATGAAAGAGAAGACATCACTACCAACCTTACAGAAGTAAAAAGGATTATAGGAGAATACTATAAACCACTGTATGCCAACAAATTAGATAACTTGGATGAAATGAACAAATTTCTAGAAAGATACACATCTCTAAGACTGACTTGGGAAGATATAGAAAATCTGAATAGACCTATAACAAGTAAAGACATCAAATATGTAATATTAACACTTCCCAAAAAGAGCAGCCCAAGCCCAGAGGGATTCACTGGTGAATTCTATTAAATATTCCAAAAGGAATTAATACAAAATTCTTTACAAACTCTTAAAAATTAGAAGAGACAGAAACACTTTCCAACTCATTCTATGGAGCCAATGTTACCTTAATGCCAAAACCAGACAAAGGTATCACAAGGAAAAGAGAAACTTGGAGAACAAGATCTCTTATAAATATAGATGCAAAACCCTCAACAAAATACTAACAAACCAAATCCAGCAATATTTTAAAAGAATGATATACTATGCACAAGTGGGATTTGTCCTGCAAATGGAGATTAGTTTATCATCCAAAAATCAACTAATATATGACATCACATTAATAAAATAAAGGACAGAAAGCATCAGATTATTTCAATAAATGCATAAAAAGCATTTGACAAAAATCAATATTATTTCATAATGAGAGCACTCAACAAACTAGAAACATAAGGGAATTTCCTCAATCCGATTAAGGAAATTTATTTCTTTTTAAATCCACAGCTGGCATCATACCACATGGTGAAAGACTGAAAACATTCCCTCAAAGATCAGGAACAAGTTAAGGATATCTGTTCTCATCACTTCTATGTAACATGTACTGGAGGCTCTAGTAAGGGCCACTAGGTAAGAGAAAGAAAAAAAGACATCAAGATTAGAAAGGAGGAAGTAAAAATCTGCTGGTAGATTACATGATCCTGTATACAGGAATCCTAAGAAATCTACTAAAACACAACTGGAACTAATAAACGAGTTCAACAATGTGGCAGAATACAAAGTCAATATATTAAAATCAACTGTATTTTACACCAGTAATAAACACTCCAAAATCGGAATTTTTTTTAAAAATGCTGTTTACAATAGCACCAAAAAGAATAAATACTTAGGTATACATTTAACAAAAGAAATGCAAGACTTGTATGACTTGTATGCTGACAACTACAAAGTGTTGGTGAAAAAATTAAGGAAGAGCTAAATAAGTGGAAGGAAAGACATAACGTGCTAGTAGTTTGGAAGACTTAATATTATTCAGATGGCAATACTCCCCAAATTAACCTACAGATTCAATGCCTATCAAAATCCCAATTTCCCTTTTTTGCATAAATGAGAGCTAAATTCATGTGGAAATTTTAGAGACCCAAAATAGCCAAAACAATCTTGAAAAAGGAAAACAAAGTTGGAAGACTCACACTTCCTGATTTCAGTAGTAACTACAATGTACAGTAATCAATACTGTGTGGTACTGGCATAAGGACAAACAGATCAATGAAATAAAATTGAGAGTCCAGAAATAAACTCTTATGTTTATGGTCAATCAATTTTTGACAAGAGTGCCTAGTCCATCAATGGGGAAAGAATAACCTCTTTTACAAATGGTGCTGGAAAAACTGGATTTCCATATGCAAAAGAATGAAGTTGGACCCTACCTCACACCACATACAAAAATTGACTCAAAATGGATCAATGGATCAAATGGATCACTTAAATCATAAAAGTACTTAAACCATAAAACTCTCAGAGGAAAACATAGTGGTGAATCTTTATAATCTAAGGCTTGCCCTGAATTGTTTACGTATGATACCAAAAGCACAAGCAGCAAAGGAAAAAATAGATAAATTAGACTTTGTCAAAATTAAAACCTTTTGTGCTTCAAAGAACGTCATTAAGAAAGTGAAAAGACAAACCAAATAATAGGAGAAAATATTTGCAAATCAGATATTTTATACAGAATTTCTATCTACAATAAATAATACATACTTATAACTCAATAGTAAAAAGAAAAGTAACCTATTTTTTAATGGGAAAAAAGTTTGAATAGACATTTCTCCAAATAATATGTATAATGACCAATAGGAATGTGAAAAGATGCTCAACATCATTGGTTATTAGAGAAATGCAAATCAAAACCACAATGAGATACCACTTTACGCCCACTAAGAAGATATAATTAAAAGACAGACCATTGTGTTTGTAAAGAATTGAAGAAATTGGAACCCTCATACATTGCTAGTTGGAATGTAAAATGGTGTGGCCACTTTGGAAAACTGTTTGTTCCTCAAAACGATAAATGTAGGGTTACCATACAACCCATCAATTCTACTCCTAGGTATATACCCAAGACAAATGAAAACATATATCCTTAAAAACTCTCATGCATACATGTTCATAGAGCATTATTTATAATAACTGAAAAGTAGGAACAACCCAAATTTTCATTTGTTGATGAGTTGATAGACAAAATGTGATACATCTATGCAATGAAATATTATTTGCCAGTAAGAAGGAAATGAAGTATTGACACATACTACAACATGGTGAAACTTGAAAGCATTATAGTAAATAAAAGAAGTCAGGCATAAAAGATCACATACCTTATGATTCCATTTCTATGAAATGTCCAGACAGGTATATACATAGAGACAGAAGGTAGATTAATGATTGTTTAAGGCTGGGATAGGGTTAGGAGAGAAATGCAAATTGACTTCTACTAGGTACAGAATTTTTATTAAGGAGGAGAAAAAATACCTAAAATTAGATTGTGGTGATGATGTCACAACCATGTGCACATACTAAAAAACATTAAGTTGTATACTTAGATGAGTGAATTATGTGCCACATGACATATCTCAATAAAGGTCTTTAAAAAATAGACTTTTTACATGGGCGAGAAAATAATCTATATCCTAGGAAAGTGCTTCTTATAGTTTAATGTCCAACAGATCACCTGGGGATTGTGTTAAAATGCAGATTCTAATTCATAGGTTTAGGATGGAGCTTAAGAGTCTGCATTTCTGGGCTGGGTATGGTGGCTCACACCTGTAATCCTAGCACTTTGGGAGGCCAAGGCAGAAGGATCCCTTGAGCCCAGGAGTTCAAGACCAGCCTGGGCAACATAGAGAGACCCTACCTCTAATTAAAAAAAAAAAAAAAAAGATTCTGCATTTCTAACAAGCTGCTTGATGAAAACAAGTCCTTGTACCACACCTTGAAGAGCAAGGCCCTATGGTAGTTTAGCAGCTTTCTCAGGGTTGCACAGTTAGTGAATGAAGAAAGCCTGGATTCAAATTTATGTGGCCACAGAATTCATACCTAGTGGTTAAGTGAAGGACAGAGTAGTCCTGGCTTCTCTACAACTGTTACGAAAAACAGAGGTTTTATATAACCGTAACCTCAATATATCAAAAGTTCACCACAGCCGCTGAAACTATGAATGGAATCTTGGAATCTTAAACTGAATTACTAGAGTGTCCATCCCAGTGAGGAAAGTGTAGCCCTGTGCACTCCAGTCTGATCAAATCCCCTTTGGAATCCAAGGCTCAGATGTGGGAGCCACAATTAAGAGGGTAATTGGAAGGACAAGCCATGGTTTGTTTAGAAGAAGGTAACCTGCATGGTGAGGAGACTGGAAATCTTATCATAAGGTAAATAGATCAAAATCTAATGATTGGTGAGTTTAAAATGAAGAAGTAAAAATTCAGGCAAGCAAGAATGTCTTTAAACAAAGACTTCCTTTAAAAGAGAATGTAGATGTTTTCTGTCTAACCCACAGGGCAGAACAAAAATTGAATGGGTTAGGTTGTAGAGAAGTCACTCCAATAAATAAAAAAGCAATAAAATTGTAATAATTTAAAGCTTCCTGATAATTCAGGACTCAGAAATCAAACACAAATAGGCTTAAGCCAGATGGAAAGTTTATTTGTTCACCTAACATGAAAGTCCAGAGAAAGATTTTAAGTACTTTATCTTTCCATACTGTTTTTCTCTATGTTGCCTTCATCATTAGGCATGTTCTTCTTCAGAGTTGGCAAGAGGGCCACTGGCAGCACCAGGCTTAGATTCTACCTACTTTAATAACCAGGAGAATGAATGTGTCTCCTTCCCAAGGGTGCCAGCAAAACTCCCAAAACTGATTTTCATTGGACAGCTTGGGTTACATGCCCATTCTTGAACCAATCATATGAACATAGTGTGAAACATGATGATTTACCAGACTTGGATTTAACAGACCCTCCACTAAGGCTGGGAGGTGGGATCAGCCCTGCCCAAACCACAAAGACTGAGACTGGAGGAGGGGTGATTCTCCAAAGAAAAAGTAATCTGGGTGCTGATTCCAGAATAGAAGCTTGTCAGTAAAGCCAACAGATTTCCACAGTCTGTAAATTAAAGAGGTTCCTTTAGGAGGGAAGGAGGAGTGGGCTCCCATCACCAAAGACATCCAAGCAGAGGCTGAATGATCACCATCACTTCTGCCCAGCAAGGTGCGGTGAAAGAGAGTCAAATATTAGATCATCTTTCTTCTAAGGACAGTGATTCTCTATTGTCTCTATTGTCTTCATTCTTGCTCTCAGGCAATTGCTTCTGCCTCAAAAATACCTTTTATCATAAAGAAGCCTCCTAATTCATATTGCATAGAATTTTTCAGGCCCTAAGTGAAAACAGACATATTTTATTTTGTTTTTCCCTCTTGAATCAGCCTTGTGGCCTAAATGTACACACACTATGTTACTGGCTTCTGTCTATGTCTTTGCCCTTGTTAAAGACACACTCTCCTGGGAGACATTAGAATGAGGCTCCAACACAGCATTATCAACTCGTCTACACTACTCTAGTAAATTACCACTTATTTGAGACAAGATGTTTTGTTTTGCAAAAAGATAAGATCACTCAAGCTAACTAAAGAAAGTGGTGTGTGTGTGTGTGAGTGTGAGTGTACACAGGCACACATGTGGATGGATGGAGCAGGGTAACACTACCCAGTTATGCAGTGTTTGAGGAGTTTGATGCAGAAATCACTGCCAACCTCAAGGAAACTGAAAACTAACTGAGTTTCCACAGTCAGGATGGCCATGGGACTTTAGCAATAGGAGTTTAAACCGCCTCATCCAGTGCTCTGCAATTATTCACTTGCCTCAGCCATTGTTCACGTGTTTGATTCTCCATACTCAGTATCAACTGACCTGCCTTTCACTGTACCATTCCCATGTCCTGAAAGAAGCATCTCATTGGACCAGCTCCTGTGTTACTCCAGACAATAGGCCAGACCTAGTCTAAGCCTCCACCTTTTTTCCAAATATCCCTGGTCAAAAGGGGAGGCATGACACCTGGCACAGATTTGGCAGCCAGGCTGCCCTTCAGTAAGTTTATGCTCAGCACCTTTGGAAGGTGGTGCTCACCTAACCAGCAGCCTGAGTTTGTCATGTGCATGTGTCCTTTTGTACTTGAGTGTTGCAGAGAAGATTTGAGCGTCCTGCCTAGCATTCTCCCTGTAAGTAACTAACCAACTGAAAGGGTGTAAAGTAATTGACCATCAGAGAAAAACAAAATTATTGTCTTTTCAAATGACAGAAGCAGAGGAGGCTGGGGTGGGGGAGTGGCTGTTGTGCATGACTCTGAAGACAGTACCAACAGAGGAGTTTGGATTGTGAAAAAGGATTTGGTGGCTTTGTATCAAAGCACAGGTGTCTTCTGTACTTCTGGCTAATAAGAAGGGGAGGTTCAGGTCTACATATTCGTGCTCTACCCAAGGAGGGGCTTGGATATATGGCAGACTAGACAGACCCTAGAAAACCCAAACTGTGCATGACAGGAAGGGCACACGAGCCCCCAAATATCCACCATATAGAGATTGACCACCCCCTCTCAAACTTTACTTCCTCTTCCCTGCAAGACTTCCAGGGGATTCACTGGGGAAGGGGTCATACCTAGAGGACTACGGTATCAGAAAGAGCCAGACCACAGAGCAATTCAGCCCTCTCTTCCTTGCTGAGAATAAGACTGAAAACATTTGAGAATATGAGCATCTGAGGACTCACTAGCCCTAACCTAAAGACCATTTCCATGAAAATATACAGCCACAGGGCCTACAGGGAATTCTAAGAGATGCACTGTTTCCAGGCACTGCAAGAGAATTGGACACAGTAATTAATGGAATCTTATAAAACAAATTCAAATTGATCAGTCAGTAAATGAGAGTATTGCCGCCCGGACTGAAACTGATTTAAAGGAACATAAATTGAGTCAATAATAAATGTGCAGGGAGACAGGAGTCAGGGAAAGTATCTGGTGTAGCATTATTGGAGTTGATGTTATTTATTATAGGGGATTAATAGTAATAAAAAAAGTCTTTGAAAGAACCTACAAGGGAAAACTTAGATCTATAAGTAAGATCTGGTTTTAGGAGCTTAATTGAAAATATTAAATAGGAGACAACAATTTAATTAAATATAAAGATGATGATAAATTTGTGGGGTTGTATCTAGTTGTGGAAAGAGAGATCTTGAACAAAGCGTTCTGGTGTGATCAGAGGGCTAGTAAACAGAAATTTTTGTAAAGGGGAAATTTGAAGTGCATCAATTGTGACCTTCCTTCTACCCCTCCCCATGAGGCTCCCTGTAACACACCAGTACCAGGACCCCTTTGGGGCCAAAGCCCTCTTTAAAGGAAGACCTAGCCCCGCATTGGTCTGAGAATCTTAGGAGATTGCATTGATATCACAATGTGCAATGCACTGTGAGACCCCAGGCCTATCTGCCTCCCAACCCAGTCTAGAGAGAGGAAAAAAAAACCTTTCCTGGCTGTACAACCCTTCTGGCATCAACACCATCTCTATCATGCATAATGCAGGCTACCCCAGAATCACCCAGCTTCTGTACAGGAACCAGGAGAAGTTGTGCAATTCATCTCTAGGTGACTCAGAGTAATAAGTGAGGAAATTCAGGATAGAGAGCTATGATGCTTCATCCTGGAGTAGCTGACCTCCAACCTCTGGCTGACCTCAAATGATGCTATCCAATCACCCCTACTCCACATGGGCTCATAAAACAGAAGGCCACAGCTGGATTCGGGCTCTGTATGGAGGAGAGACGGACAGTAGTATCCTGATAATTGGACAAGAAGAATGCATGCAAATTACAGGAACCATGAGCTCAGAAGAGTTGGGACAAAGAGCAAGAGACAAGGAAGCCCAGCAACAAAGATGTGGAGGGCTTCTCCTCATCAGCCCAGAAGCCATGCTCCAGCATCAAGTCAGGATGTCTTCCCTGGACGGCCTGCCTCCCTAGCTGGGTTTGGGACACCCTCCTCTGTGTTCCCATGATGCTTTATGCATGGGCTTTACCTGGGCATTTAGCCTGTTGTCTTATGGTCACAATTTACCTACCTGTCTTCTTCATTTTGGTGGATCATATTCATCTTAGTCTCCCCAGCACTCAACACAGAAGTGGACAATGTACTGTGGCTGATTGAATCAATGGCTGGCCAGGAGACTGGCTCATTTGGAGGAGAGCAAATCTTCAGAGCCCAAGACTGTGGTGGTTACAACCACCTGTAGTCTTAGACATCCAGCTGAGCTACTGGCCAGGGATAGCTAGATGCTACATCTGCTACCAGCACATGATGGAATGGATAATGTTTGTGTGACAGACGAGTATCAAGAAATGCCCAGCCTTGACTTTCTTCAGAATCAGCCTGCCTCAGTCATTTCTCGATGCAGCTGGACCCCAGCAATGTGCCTCTTTCTGAGCCCTGGGAGCAGGCCTGAGGTGGGGCCGGGGCCTGTGCTGTTGGCTGTGGGAAGAGAGAGGGAGCACATTCAAAAAGCACCAGTGGACACGAGGTGAAACATGAATTAGCACATGTTGAAGCCGAGTGATGGGTGCATGAGGGCTCAGTATATTCCTCTCTACTTGTATGTCCTTTTGCATCTTCCACAGTAACAATTTTTAATAAAATAAATTTTATATTTAAAAAAGACACCAACCTCAAATGATTTTCCCTCAGAGTCTTGTTTTCTTTGACCTCATCTAACAAAGTGGTCCCCAGACCAGCAGTATTGATATTACCTGACGACTCATTAGAAATGCCAATTCACATGCACAAGTTTGAGAACCACTGGTCTAATGTATTTTCTCCATAACTTGCAGTATCGTGACTTCCACAGCTTGGTGCTATTTCAAATTGTTGAAAGCCTTCTCCCCGCTGCATAGAGGGTGCTGGTGTCCACTTGGCCCCAGCCCACTCTGGGACTCACCATCCCTTTCACAGATAGCTTGAGGCTGCTCTGGCTCAGCACACAGTGGATCCAGCCTTGGACAGTCTGAGCACTTGTTATGCACCAGGCACAGTTCTGAGCTCTGAACAGGTGTCATCTCATTTGATAATCTCAAGAACTTAGAAGGAAGTTACCATGATTACTTTCATTTTACAAATGAGGAAGTTATTACAAGTGAGGTTTAGATGCATTAAGTAGCTTACCAAGTTCACCTACTGAGTAAGTGGTGAAGCCAGGATTCCAGAGCATTCCTAACCAGCAGGCACCACCACCTTACAATTTTGCCCCTTGTCTGGTTCTGACTGTGTGGCCCAAGACCAATCTCATACCCTAGACCAAGCCTGAACCCAGCTTGGACCTCTGGGCTCAAGTACCTAAGAAGGGATCCCCCAGGTAGAGTGGCTGTGCAATGGGTTCACAAGAGGTTCCACGATGCCATCTAGGATCCAGGCTCCTTCCTTCTTTCCTTTCAGCTATTCTCAGCTTAGACCTTTCTGCCTCAGAGACCAGCTCCCCTCGTGGTCACAAGGTGTCAGCCAAGATTCCTGGCATCATGTCCAGGTGGTAAGAAGAGAGGTTATTTCTCCTATTTAAGAGCAAGGAATCCTGTCTGAGCAGACCTCCCACATATGTCATTGGCAGGAACTGGGTGACATGCCCATCTCTACACCAATTGCTGGCAAGGGGAAATGAGACTGACTTGACTGGCTTAGCAGAGTCAGGATGTCCCCCTGGGTTCCATGGTGGAGGTGTAGAAACAAATAAAACTGGGACTCAGCCAAAAAGAAAGAGGGAGAATGGTTGCTCCAAGTCCTGTCCCTGGAGCCCATGCCAGGACCTTGGGGTAGGAGAAAACTGTCCTAGTATGCTGCCCAAAAGAGGGAAAAACAAACGTTTGTTAAGTTTTTGAGAGTTCAGCATTATTTGTTACAGATGCCTGTCTGAGTGATACCGACATGGAATCCCTGCTCCCATGTTTCATAGACAGAAAACTGGAGCATTTTACTCCAGAGAAATGGAATCAGACATGCTCTGGCCTGGAACAGTCCAAGGGTACCAATGAGTAGGGGTGAGGCCTCACTGAAAGTCCCAGCTCTCTCCTTGCCTCCCTTGATTCCCACGCAGCCAGATTTATATTCAGGCAAGAAACTGCAAAAGTATTCTCTGGAAAACTGCCCCAAGAGAAAACACTCTATAATTTGAGTTCCCCCAGAAAACATCAAATACCTGCCTGATGTCCCTGCAGCAAAGTCCTCTAGTCACCAAGCCACACGCAGCCAATGGGAAACGCCAGCCAAGGATCTCCGGAGTGGCAAAAGCCAAGACCAGATCAAATAACCACAAACAAACTAAAAGAAAAAAGAAAAAGAACTTGGAGGAAACAGAGAATCCAGGCAGAGAAAAAACTTTTTTGAATAATTAAAGGAGAGAAAATGTTTCATATACAAATAAGAATGTGATGTTATTTTTTAAAAAAGAAGAGAGAAAAAGAGTTTTATGAAATTTGTTAAAATAATTGAAATTTTAAAATGTAATAAAAAGAATAGAAGATAAAATTGAGAAATATTCCCAGGAGGTAGAATTTTTTTAAAAGACAGAAACCAAGGGGGTCCCCTAAGAAATAAAATTATTAATTCAGGAGTTCTAAAATCTAACAACAGGAGTTCCAGAAAGATAGCACAGAGGAAAGAGGGGGAAAAATTACCAAATAAAAAATACAAGGATATTTCCTAGGAGTGAGAATCAGAGTTTCCAGATTAAAAGGGCTTATCCACTGCCCAACACAATGGATGGATTTAAAAAAACAAACAAAGACAACAAAAACCTACTCTTACCAAAGCACATGATCATGAAGTTTCAGAATATGGGGCAAAAGTTTCCAGAGAGAAACAAACAAAAGTCACACATAATGGTCAAGAATGAGTGGCATCAGGCTGGGCTTGGTAGCTCACGCCTGTAATCCCAGCACTTTGGGAGGCCGAGGACAGTGGACCACCTGAGGTCAGGAGTTTGAGACCAACATGGAGAAACCCCATCTCTACTAAAAATATAAAAATTAGCCGGGCATGGTGGCACGTGCTTGTAATCCCAGCTACCCAGGAGCCTGAAGCAGGAGAATCACTTGAACCCAGGGGGCAGAGGTTACAGTGAGCCGAGATCGCACCACTGTACTCCAGCCTGGGCAACAGAGTAAGACTCTGTCTCAAAAAAAAAAAAAAAAAAGAAAGAAAAGAAAAGAAAAGAAAAAAATAATAGTGAGTGGCATCAGACCTCTGTAAACAGAAACTTCTAACAGCTAGTTAGAAGACAATGGTGCATAGCCTTCAAAATAAGAAGGAAATATGATATTTAAATAGGCATTCCATAGTCAAAATATTAATTATTATCAGTTACCAATAAAGACATTTTCAAACATTCAGAGTCTCAAAGTGGTGCACCCTTTCTCAGGAAGCCACAGGAGGTCATGAGTCATCAAACAAGGGAATAACCTAAGAAAGTGGAATCAATCAAATACAGGGCACAGGGACCTCTTGGAACCACAGGGACCTCTTGGAAGAGAGGTCACAGGATGACAGTCACAAATATGCGAAGGCCTGAAGGGAAACCAGGAAACAGAGGAATCCAGGGTGGATGTCCCCAAGGAAGCTGTGAAACTGATCGATTGCCTGCCACATTAGGAAGGAGACTTGGTAAATTTAGTGATAAAGACATGAAGATAAAGCAAATGAAAAATGAGACAATAATCCCTGCTTCCCAACTCTCCTGGAAAAGAATAAGCAATAAGTTTTGGAGGAAAGAAATGTAACCGTAGAACAGTAATCTGTTTAGTTGTCGATTATATTTATAGTCATACTAATGTAAATACTGCATATTTATTTAATCAAATCTGGTGAAATAAAAAGATTGGGGGAAGAGAAGAGTGGAAGGTTGTGTGTATATACAAAATTTGGGGCTAAATCCTGATCTCGAAATAAAAGTCAATGGATAGGCCGGGCACAGTGGCTCACACCTGTAATCCCAGCACTTTGAGAGGCTGAGGTGGGCAGATCACGAGATCAGGAGATCGAGACCATCCTGGCCAACATGGTGAAACCCCATCTCTACTAAAATACAAAAAATTAGCCTGGCGTGGTGATGCGCGCCTGTAGTGCTAGCTACTTGGGAGGCTGAGGCAGGGCAATCACCTGAACCTGGGAGACTGAGGTTGCAGTGAGCTGAGATCACGCCACTGCACTCCAGCCTGGCAACAGAGCAAGACTTCATCTCAAAAAAAAAAAAAAAGAAAAGAAAAAAAAAGGCAATGGATAAATCTAAAACTGGAAGATAAAGAAACCAAAGTACGATTGTGTAATTTAGAAATACAAAGATGAACTGAAAAAGCAGCGGCAGCTCTTTAGGGCGTGGTGCCTGGGGTGGGAAGGAGGGGATGGCTGTTGTTCATCATAAACCAAAGCCAGGCCACACTGTTTGAATTGTTCAACTATGCTCGTGTTATTTCTGTAAAAACATGTTTTTGAAAATAAAAATGATTTTCGCTTGTTCCAAGAGATTCCACCGAAGCCTGGGATTCTTGCAGTGAGCCTGTGGAGTGCTGGGTCAGGGTGGACGTGTTCTCATTGCAAACAGCACACAGCCTCCCTTCACTTGCTGCAGAACTCTTCATTCTAACAAATGACACTACTGGAGCTTTTGAAAACCCCAGGGAGAGACCAGCCAGCCATTTTCCTGGTTGGCCTCAAACTTCCAGCTTGACCTTCCCTGGTCTCTGACACCTCCAGCAGCAGGCCCGTTGTGTTGGGTCTGAGAGCTGGTGAGTCCAGCCCCAGGATTTAGAGGCAGCCTTAGACCTTCAGACTCTCTTGAAAGATACTTGCCTATGGCTGAGGTCCCAGGCTAGCTGGGAACTGAAGCGTGGGTCCCCCCCCCAACTCCATCCGGCCCCAGACCTCTGAACACTCAATGGCCACAACAGTTTCCACATTGCCCCTGCTTCTTGCCAATGCAGTGAAGGGTGGGAGGAGCGGGGAGAAGACAAAACTGAATTTAGAGTGAAAAGACTCTGTTCAAATCTGTGCCCAATCTAACTAGATGAATAATCACAGATTGTTCATTTTTCTGCTATTAACGGATCACCATCCTACTCTATTAATGCCAGGTGCACTCTAAATATCTTACCTTTCTTAATCAAGATGTCAAGTGACTCATAATAACTGCTAACTCAGCTCTGTTGGCCCCAAGTCTGGATTCTTTCCACCATTCCAGACTGTCTCTATAAATGGAGAGGGACATATCTGATTCCCAGAAGGGATGCAAAGTTTCACTGGGAGAATATTTATGAGCAAGTGCTGCACTGCACAAGTGTCCATTTATTCATGTAAGAATTGTTTATGCAAAACCTATGGTAGGTGAAGTTTATGTCCTCAAAGAGGGCAAGTCCAGTGTGGGAAGAAGACATCAGAATAAATGTCACTCCCTGATAACTATCTCTGACCACCCCCCCCCGCCCCCCACTTATTTCTGGGAGTCCTCAGATGTGTCTCACATGTGTTTGTGAACATGTCCTATGACTGATCATACAGCAGCAGTCATTCCTCTCCTCTGCTATTCTTTATTTTCTAGGACTATCAACTTGGGTATCTCCAAGCACAGTGGCATCCAGGTGCAATCACTCTCATCATTTCCTACCTCCACCCCCACAGCAATGTCCAGTGCTCTGGAATCCTGAAGTTGCCAAACTGGGACTAGAGCATCTGGAGCCTATGAGAATTGAAGCCACACTGCATTCTGTGCCTAGAGGGAGGAAATGTTCCTCTTCCTCGGCCTCCTCTCTCATGGGAAGCTCTATCACCTGGTACCAAAATGAGGTGGCTCCTACGCCAAAGGTCTATCAAGGTCTTCATTAAAAAACATCCTTTCATCTGTACCCTGGGTCTTATATGTGTCCACAGGACACTGAGCTGTGGGCAAATCCAAGTGACAACCCCTATGAAGACAGTGGTTTTTTTCCTGAGTCTAAGTCCTGTCTGACTCTCTCTTCCCAGGAAACTCCTTAATCTCTCATAAAAATAATCTTCCCCCACCCCCACTAGTCTTCCAGACACACACTCACAGGGCTGAGCGACTGTGATTGGCTGCCCCCACAACAAACACAGACACATTCGCATGGTGGTCCCCACCGCATCCTGAATCATCTTGCTTGGTCATCCCTCCGTGATCAAGGTCCAGCCCTCTTAAACCTTATCATTTGGGGACAAAAGGGGGCAGGAAGGCATGTGCTTCTCCCCATATCCTCTCTTGTTACATGTCAGAGAAAGCCCTGAAATTTCAAAGGATACAAGTATTTAATAATTGATGGCAACAGAACATAAAACACCATAGTCTGGGAACACGAAGTACAATATGGAGAAAAATGCCAGAACTGTGTTTGTGCTGTGATGGAATAAAAAGTATATAAACTTTTCAACAGCTGGACAGAACCGCAGAACAGGGGAAATATGAGGGCCACTCCAAGCCTGGAGAGGCCTGACAGGGCCCTTCATGACCAATTCTATCACACACAGCCTATAAATTTCCAGACTTCTTGCTCATTTCCTCAATGACACATCAAGATAATGAAAAATTCCCCTCTGCAACCCATTCCCCTGGGACCCTGGTCTCTGCCAGGCAAAGCATTATTGCTGTTGAAAATCTATGACTAATTGAACAAATTAATCTCTGATAAAAGATTAATGCAAAGATGGCAAATGGATTTCATTTCTGCTGCCAACTGTGATTGATTGGCAGGGGGTTCTTAGAATGCTCATTTGAGAAGGACTGTGGACAGAGCTTAGCTCAGCAAGCAAGGGTGCAAGGATTGATTCACAACGTCTGCCCTGAGCCCTCCAGGGACAATGGCATTATAAGTGCTGCTTGTTTGCCATCCTAGGATTAGTGACTGCCCTAGGTTAACGTGTCCCTCCCTTGCATACAGATGTGCATTTTGGCATGGTCCTTGGAGGAAAGAGGTCTTATCCCAGTCAGTGAAAGACCGTGAGCCCTTGAGGATATGTGTGGCCAGATGAACCCTCCCAGCTCTTTTGGGGACAGCCCTTTCCATGCGTTGGGAAGACTTGAGCTCACCAGCAGTGTCTCCGGGGCCTTCAACAGGGCTTCAACCCAGAGTGAGAGGGGGACTGATCATCCATCAATTCCAGTTCACCTCAATGAGCATCATTAATTGTGTTCTCCAAAAAAAAAAGAAAAGAATCAAAGTGCAAAATATATCTTCTTTACCAGGGGTGCATTTATCCTGCTACTGAGAAGAAGCCTGCACTGTTCAGCATCACCGTTGTACAGCCTGAAAGTCAAGTCTGTGCCTAACAGCTGTTGCAAACTCTACTCTCTCACTGCAGGGGGAAGAGCAAGAGGAGACAGTAGTAGTGGAACTAAGAGTAGAGCTGATTCCAGTGAAATATCAAGGAACAGGAAGACATCTGAATCCAAGGGGAAAGACACAGAGATCCCTTATCTCCTCTTGCTTTTGATCATCCAATTGCTTGTGCTATCCATTCAGTTAGGATTGTGTAGCCCTCTGGTCCCCGTACCTTGTACTCCTGGTAGCCTAAATCCTACTCAGCTATGTATCAGGCCTTCCTTATTTATCTGCACTGGGCTGGTTGTCTTGCCTCTGAGCTCCTGAAAAAAATAATCTCTGTATCTCTCAACCGTTGCACTTAACACGCAGTTCTGTAGTTGCCTATGTATGTGTCTCCTTTTGTCCTCTATAGAAAAGAGACTGAGTAGGACTTACCACTCTAGGACAGAACCTAGTGCAGATCCTGGCATACTGTGAGCATTCAATAAATTTTGTTGAATGAATAATGGAATTTGAGACTGTAGTGGTTGAATAGTGTCCCCTAAAAAGATATGTTCAAGTCCTAACCCCCAGTACCTGTTATTGTGACTTTTTTGGAAATAGAGTTTTTGCAGATAAAACTAAGTTAAAGATCTCAGGATGAGATCATCCTAGATTTAGAGTGGGCCTTAAATCCAAAGGTTGGTGTCTTTATAAGAGAAAGTAGAGAGAGATTTGACATGCAGAGACACACAGAAGGGAAAGCCATGTGAAGAGAGAGGTAGAGAATGGAGGATGCATCTACCAGCCAAAAAACCCTATGGATTGCTGGAGCCACCAGAAGCTGGGAAGGAGGCTTGGAACAGATTCTCCTTCAGAGCATCCAGCAGGAACCAACCCTGCCAATATCTTGATTTCAGACTTCTAACCTACAGAACTGTGAGAAAATTAATTTCTCTTGTTTTAAGCCACCATGTTTGCATAATTTGTTAAGGTGGCCCTAGGAAACTTATAGAGAGACTTAGAGGTGAACCTTGAGAATGTCAACCATCAAGGGGAGAGTTAATGAGACTGGAATAGGGTGAGGCAGGATAGGTCCCCAGGAGCAACCTTTAAGGAGACAGTCATTCTCAGGGTCATACAGGTACCTCCTCCCTAGTCTCAGTCCTAGAGTTAACAGTCCCCTGCCAAGATGTTCTTTCTCATCTTAACATCTCATAGCTGGAGAGCCTTCAAGTCCAAACATACCCATTTTGTAGAAGAGGAAACTGAGACCTGTGTAAGTAAAATGACTTGCCCTAAGTAATGAAACCAGTTAATAGAAGATCTGAGACTACAAGCAGATTTTAAGCCTACAGATCTACCAAGAACCCTAGAGATCAAAACTCCCACACCCTCAATTCCTGAGAAAACAGTCAATAGCTTGCCTAAGGCCTCCCACTACCACACCAAATTTTTCGTGACATGGTGGAAAGAAATGGGTTAGGAAAGTTAAGGAACTTCTAATCAACATGTTAAAATTTCTACCACTTAGTTCTGTCCTCTCCCCTCTCCCCACTAAGCCCTACTTCCACTTACCTTGTGACTTTGAGTTAGTGCCCCCCTCCACCACCACCAAACCTCTCTGAGTTTCTGTAAAATGGTGGGTTAGTGCTGGTGGCCTCTGGTTTTTCCAGTTCAAATATTCCTGGTTTATAACCAATTCTATGGATTTTTCACTGAAAAAGTCACTTAACGCACAGAAAGTTATGTAAGGTCCTGAATCAGAAGACTTCAACACAATCAAAATCATAATTGAAGAAAAGAAGAAATTCATACCTCTTCCCTTCTATATCCTGAGCTTGTTGCACCAACAGCCTCCAGGACAATGAGAGCGAACCAAATGTGGTAAGTGTGAGCTCCCCATTGGCATTCAGGCCCGAGTACAGGTGAGCAGCCACCAACAGCTCTGAGGACTCAGCTCCCCATAAGAAGGGTTGGAGTCTGATCAGGTACTCACCAAGGTGACAAGAAAGAGAATCATCCTCAAACATAAACCCTGGCTGTATTGAGACCCTGCACATTTAGATCTCACAGTGGATCTACTATGGTTTGGAGAAGGTTCATCCCCACCAAAACTCATATTGAAATTTGATTCTCAATGGAAACATATTGGGAGGTGAGGCCTGATGGGAGATGTTTGGGTCATGGGGGCAGGTCCCTTATTAATGGCATGGTGCCATTCTGGCAGTAGTGAGTTCTTGCTCTGGTGAAACTGGATTAGTTCTCAGGGAATGGATGAGTTCCTACAGGAGTCTCCCATAAGACCCCCCTCCCCCCTCAGGTTTTCTCCTTCTCATGTGTCTGCATCCCCTTTGACTTTCTCCACCATGTTATGACACAGCACGAAAACCCTCACTAGAAGCTGAGCAGATGCCAGTGCCGTGCCCCTTGAACTTCTCAGCCCACAGAACTGTGAGCTAAGAAACCTCTTTTCCTTATAAATTACACAGCTTTTTGTATTTTGGTATAACAACACAAAATGAACTAAGAATCCAAAAAGGTTGGGGACCCTTAGCCTCTGGCAGGTTATTTTTGTTTAAGTTTGTTTGCTTTTCTAGGACTGCAGATATTCCTCCTAAAGCATTCTATATAAAAAGGAAGGTAGACTCTGGGGATGCTATTTGGGACCTATGGTTCTTGGAAACTGGTTATAAGACCTAAGCTGTTAGAAGAGAATCAGGCTGATTCTGCTCTGCTTCTGTAGGTCTAGTTTCTCTCTTCAAGGAGAGCTCAGAAACCCCTGCCAGGCCCCACCTCTTCAGCACGCCATACCTCTTCCATTCTGGGATTCCCACACTATTTGCAGAAGTTCCCAGCCCATGAGCAAGTCTCAGCTTGCCCAGCTAGTCCAAATAAAGCACATGGGGACCATGATGGCAGATTGGCTCACAGGCACAAAAGAGAGGTACACTGCCCAGTGTCTGGGAGCAGACTCCCTCTGCAAATAGCAGGCATGGGCAAGCCCTCGCTCCAGAGGAGAAAGACTGCTGGAAATGTCTCCCCATGGACAGGGCTGGGGCTGGAACCATTCCTAATCATAATGACCTCTGGATTTAAGTGGAACAAACTTCTAAGAATGGCTTCCATCATTTTCTCTCTCCCCCTTTTTCTGTTTTTCCTTCTTTATCTGACTCTGTCTGCCTTCTCTTCTTCCTTCTCTCTTCGTGCTTTCGTTCTCTCTCTCTCTCTCCCTCTTTCCCTCCCCCACTAAATATCTACTGGATGTTAGGTGTGGCCCTGGGTGCTGATGATGCAGATATGAATGAGGCCCAATTCTTCCTCAGGGAGCTCACAGACTGGAAAGAGAAATCATAAATTTGTATATACAGAAGTACATGGCAGTAGGGAAGCACAAGAAATGGGATACCCAAGCCTGCTTCAAAGAACATAACATTTGAGTTGGAATTTGAAGGATTAATAGATGTTTGTAAGGTGTGAAACCAGGGAAAGGCATTTCAGACTAAAACACTCTAGGAGACAAAATCTTCCAGGCCTGGGAGAATATGCAGTGGTTGGGAAAGTATGGGCAACATGGTATTGCCAGAGTCAGTTACAGGATAAAAGCATGGGGTTAAGCTGAACAGGTAAATAGAGATCACAAAGAGCCATGAGTGCTAAGGTAAGATTAATCCAGAAGCCAATGGGAAAGTATAATTTGAGCAGGAGAGCAGCCTAACCAGCTTTATCTAAGAGAGACTTCAGCATTCAAGTAGGATTTAGAAGGCTTTGGCAAGCAAATACTTCTGCCACAACATGTAGAAGTAAATGGATGCATTTAAAATATATATTTTTCTATTTTTAAACTTTTTTCCAACTTTTAAGTTCAGGGGTTCATGTGCAGGATGTGTGGATTTGTTGCATAGGTACAAATGTGCCATGGTGGTTTCCTGCACAGATCATCCCATCACCTAGGTATTAAGCCCAGCATCCATTAGCTATTCTTCTTGATCTTCTCCCTCCTCCCACCCCTGATCTTTTAACAGGCCCCAGTGTGTGTTGTTCCCCCCAGCCATGTGTCCATGCGTCTCATCACTCAGCTCCCACTTATAAGTGGGAATATACGGTATTTGGTTTTCTGTTCCTGCATTAGTTTACTAACGATAATGGCCTCCAGCTCCATCCATGTTCCTGCAAAGGACATGATCTCATTCCTTTTTGTAGCTGTGTAATATTCCATGGTGTACATGTACCACATTTTCTTTATCCAGTCTATCATTGATGGGCACTTAGGTTGATTCCATGTCTTTGTTATTGTGAATAGTGCTGCAATAAACACATGCATGTATCTTTTTTTTTTTTTTGAGACGGAGTCTCACTCTGTCACCCAGGCTGGAGTGCAGTGGCGCTATCTCGGCTCACTGCAAGCTTCGCCTTCCAGGTTCACGCCGTTCTCCTGCCTCAGCCTCCCAAGTAGCTGGGACTACAGGCACCCACCACCACGCCCAGCTAATTTTTTTGCATTTTTGGTAGAGATGGGGTTTCACAGTGTCAGCCAGGATGATCTCGATCTCCTGACCTCATGATCCACCCACCTCAGCCTCCCAAAGTGCTGGGATTACAGGCGTGAGTGACCGCACCCAGCCACATGTATCTTTTTAATAGAATGTTTTATATTCCTTTGGGTATATACCCATTAATGAGATTGCTGGGTCAAATGATATTTCTGCCTCTAGGTCTTTGAGGAATTGCCACACTGTCGTCCACAATGGTTGAACTAATTTACATTCTCACCAACAGTGTAAAAGCATTCCTTTTTCCCCACAACCTCGCCATCATCTATTGTTTTTTGACTTTTTGATAGTGGCCATTCTGACTGGTGTGAGACGGTGTCTTTTTGTGGTTTTGATTTGCATTTCTCTAATGAGCAGTGATGTTGAGCTTTATTTAATGTTTGTTGGCTGCATGTATGTCTTCCTTTGAGAAGTGTCTGTTCATGTCCTTTGCCCACTTTTTAATGTTTTTTTCTTGTAAATTTTTTTCTTAAACAAATTTACAAGATGGTTGTAGGTCAGATGGTTGTAGGTGTGTGGTCTGATTTCTGGGTTCTCTAATCTGTTCCATTAGTCTATGTGTCTGTTCTTGTACCAGTACCATGTTGTTTTGATTACTGTAGCCCTGTAGTATACTTTGAAGTCAGGTAGCGTAATGCCTCCAGCTTTGTTCTTTTTGCTTAGGATTACCTTGGCTATTCGGGCTGTTTTTTTTTTTTCTGGTTCCATATAAATTTCAAAATAGTTTTTTTTATAATTCTGTGAAGAATGTTAATGGTAGTTTAATGGGAATAGCATTTAATCTATACCTTGCTTTGAGCAGTATGGCTATTTTCCTGATATTGATTCTTCCCATCCATGAGCATGGAATGTTTTTCCATTTGTTTGTGTCATCTCTGATTTTTTTGAGCAGTGGTTTGTAGTTCTCCCAGAAGAGGTCCTTCACTTCCCCTGTTAGCTGTGTTCCTAGGCATTTTATTCTTTTTGTGGCAATTGTGAATGGAAGGTCATTCGTGATTTGGCTTTTGGCTTGCCTGTTGTTGGTGTATAGGAATGCTAGCAACTTTTGCACATTGATTTGTCCCTCCATCACAGAGACATTTCCAAATAACATCTTTCCAATACAGTCATATCAAAGATTAGATCAAACCCGTAGCCCAGATTCAGTAGCTTGTTTTTGTGGGATAGGGAGGGATGTGGGGTCTCACTGTCTCTTATCCTGAGACTTTGCTGAAGTTGCTTATCAGCTTAAGAACCTTTTGGGCTGAGAACATGGGGTTTTCTAGATATAGGATTATGTCATCTGCAAATAAAGATAGTTTGATTTCCTCTCTTGCTATTTGAACATCCCTTATTTCTTTCTCTTGCCTGATTGCCCTGGCCAGAACTTCCAATACTATGTTGAATAGGAGTGGTGAGAAAAGGCATCCTTGTCTTGTGCCATTTTTCAAGGTGAATGCTTCCAGGTTTTGCCCATTCAGTATGATACTGGCCATGGGTTTGTTATATATGGCTCTTATTATTCTTGTCACTCTTGAATACACTTGATGTCCATAGTATTTTACTCAATCCTTCAAGAAAGAAAGCAGGAAGTTTTTTAAATATATATAATGTGTATGTATATATATATGTGTGTGTATATACGTATATATACACATATATACGTATATATGTGTGTGTATATATATATATAATGTAAGTATGTATGTATATGTTGAGGCACTGTATGCCAAGCACAAATGCTCTACCTGGGCTTCCAGTTGCTCATGGTGGATTGAACACATGTGTCCTCTTCAAACCCCAACAAAATGACACACACAAAAAACATATAAAAGCAGAACTAACCCATAGGGAGAAAAAGAATGGAGGAAGATGATGGAAAACAAGATGCATGAGCGAAATGTACTATGGAAAGCAGGCAGACAAGGACAAGCACACTGGCAGACCAGCCAAGGGAGAGCAACGCACCTCTGATGGGAGGGGAGCCAAGAAGGAGCTGGTTTCTGCTGCAAACCTGTAACTGTAAGAAGGGAAGACTCTGAAAGCAGGGGGCAAGTGGGGCTGAAAACAGGGGAGTGGGATGAAGATCAACCTAAGAGGCAGTGAGCCCCCGTCTCCCTCCCCATCCCACACAAACAAGCAACTGCACCTGGACTAGGGGTTTGATCTAATCTGTGATATGACTGTATTGGAAAGATGTTACTGGGAAATGTCTGTGTGATGGAGGAGGATGATAAGGAAGATAAATCTTCTTATTCCATGGTTGGAATTCAGTAAAAAAAAATAACTAAAAACCTAAAAATCAAATGCTAACAGTATAAGGGTGGTAGAAACTGCCAAAATTATTGAAAGCGTTCACCTCTGGGAAGTGTGAATTTTGACTGAGGAGGGATGGGATAGGAACCTGCTGTTTTTCATTATAAGCCTTATAGGACTATTTGTCTTTTTAAACTATGTCCATGTATTACTTTTATAAAAATAAAAATTGAATTTCTGGCTGCTGTGTGAAGAATAGATTGGAGGAGGACACGGGTAGCACTGGGAAACCCATTAAGTGGTTCAGGGGAGAGCTGTTGAGCGCCAGGGCCAGCGTGGCAGGAATGGAAGTGGAGAGGACAGGATATGTTCGCAATGTTTGGAAGACAGAGTCAACAGAACTTCCTGAAGGACTGAATATTGGCAATGAAAAAAATCAGAAGAATCAAAATATAGTTTCTAGGCATTGGGTTGGAGGAACTCAGTACAGGCAGAGTGAGCACTAGGGTGGCACAAGCCAGCCACCAAGGGCACAACATGTAAGGAAGCGCTCACTCTTGGCATCATGCAAGTTCAGGGCGGACACCTGAAAGTGAGGGCCTCTTGACATGTGCCCTTGGCATCTCATGGCCTCACCACGGGCCCAGCCTTGACTCAGTCAGTTCTGGAACTATTTACTGAGCATCAGGGCTGGGAACAATTAGTGGCAAAGCATAGGGTTCACCAGGGAGGACAAAGAAGGAAAAAGTGTTCTTCTGGACAAGTCATGATTAAGACATCTGTTAATGATCCACATGAAGTTGTCAAGCATGACAAGTCTGCAGCCCAGGATGACAGTCAAGGTTGGAGATAGAAATTCATCCTTGAATGCTTGAAATTATGAGCTGAGATTGGATAGCCCAGAGAGTGATTGTGATGTGTACAGGAGGGACCAGGTCAGAGACATTCCCACATAGAACCGTGAGGATTACAAGGCAGACAGACAGGGAGCAGCCATCAGAGTGTAGGGAGACCAGGAAAAGCTGGTGTTTCAGAAGCCAAGAACAAAGTGTTTGCCAAGAGACAGTCTGTCCTGTATGCTTCAGCCCTGCCTCTCCTGACAGAAATTGTACTGTGAGGAGGAGCAAAATGCTTCCTGCTTTTGTCTTGCCCAAGGCTAGCCGCTTGTGTGTTCACCTGGGGCTTGGGTAGCGCACTCTCTTTTCCACCTATGGTGGCACCTTTCTGTCAATCCTGTCCCCTCCCAACTTCCAGGCCACAGCCTGTCCCTACGGTTTGCAGCTCCTCTCATCCCAGGACCGATCCATCCAGCTTGGTGACTCCTGGTTTGACCCTGCTGCTTTCTAAGGACTGGACTTTAGTCATTCATTTAACAACGTTTATTAAGCACATAATGTGTTCAAATGGTGCTAGGCACAGGGGATACAAAGGTGATTAGGAGATATTGTTATCCAGGGCAGTCCACACTCCCCTGAAACATTTCCTGCTCTGGGCCCCCTTCAGATAAAATACCTCATCTACCTGAGTCTGAATTTGGCCCCAGCCCACTGGCTAGAGCCCCAAGTAAGCCCACTGGGCCCTCTCCAAGTAGTGACAGGCCTCAGTATTTCCTCTCCAATGAAGTACAGCCTCATTGGAGCAAAGAACCATCCACTTTGGAAAAAGATCTATTCAGGATGTGCTGAAGAAGAGCTAGCTGGTGATGTGCCCATCCAGCTCAGAACCTCATACAGTGCCTGGAATACTGTATACATCCCAGTGGTGTGTGAAATGATGGATGAATGAAGTGCTCACCCTGTGTTAAAATACAAAGACATACAAAGTCTTTTCATGGGAGACATTGATGGAGGTAGCCTGAGAAAGGAGAGAGCAGTATCAGACTACCTAGAGACAAGGTGTGGGTGAGGGCAGCCCGAGGTCATGTACCTGCTCCCCACTCCACCCTGGAGTTAGCTCAGCACCCTATTCTCCAGAGCGTGAGGCTTTAGCAGCAGTTTGGAGCCACCTCTCAATAATCTCTGCCTGACAGGCAGCAGCTGCAAACTTCCAGCAAGAGACTGCATTCTTGGCGGGTCATTCCTGGCCTCCCAATCCCATCTCTATGGAAATTGGCCCTGGAGGTGGAGGATGGAGACGGCAGCCCCTCCGTGCCCTCACTGGCAGCCTTTGCTTTTGCTCACATCCCGCCCCCCTTCACTCAGAAGCCAGAGAAGCTAGCTTATCTAATGAAAGATCCCATTTATTGGTCTCTGGCTCTACTGAAGTGCTGCTTGGCATGCCCCTCTGCCAGCTCTGTAGAACTTTCCAGAGTCAGCTGTCCAGGTACCTATATTTGGCTATCCTACCGAGCCCTAGAGCTGATCTCCACTGCAGCCTAGCTGCTTTGGGAATCTCTGCACGGATACACAACTTGCTGGTTTGAAAACAAATACTGATCAGAGCTGCTGAAGGTGAAGCAGTTGGAAAGTGTGCCATCCATGCTGTGCCATGGGGTGTCAGGCTGGCGGGGTATCTGCCCGTGTCCCCACCATCCCATCAGACACCCTGAGCAGAATGGCAAGACTGTGCACGCAGTCTTCCATGTCTGGACAACCTGCATGTTCATGCTGTGCATCTGACACCCATGTCCTAACGGAGGGACATGTGTGCATCAGAGGACAACCCACATTCTGCTCCAGGCCCCACCTGCCAGCCAGCTGGAGCTTCACTCCCAGCCCATCAGTTTCATACTCCTTGATTTTCCCAAGTGGTTAAATAGTTTACTGTCGGTTGCTCTTGTCATTTTACAAAAATGACTGGGAAATGAGAAGAAAAATCTAAGTGCTAATGATAAGAACAGGCCTCAAAAGCTCAACACAGTTGACATGAACGTGGGAATCAGCAGGCATTACTGAAAGAAGCAAATCTGCCGCCCATAAGCTGAGGCCCATTAGCTTAGGCCTGTGAGCAGTGTGTGTGCAGGTATGGGTACAATCATGAGGGAAGAGGGCCAAGCAAAGAGCATGAGTGCTGGGAACACACCAGCGCCTTTGATGACTGTGTCTCATAGGAATGCCATGGAGGTTGTAGTCCTCCAAACACTTCCATCTCCCTATACCTCTTTCTAAAGTGGGATTCTGTTGTAGGACCTGTACACAGCCCACCTACATGCATGTTTTCAGAAAGCCACCGTGCCCAAAATCAAATGCCAGAGGGTCCGCCCCTGCTTTAGAGGGCAGTGTGTGTATGTCTTGCCGTCCAAAACACCCTGTCAAGTTTTATCCCACAGTGTCATGACAAAGCCTCCACCCAACACTAAGCTTATCTCTTAAAAAAAAAAAAAAGTTCTTCTTTATGTTAGGCTGAGATGCTACTCCCTCTACACATCTCTCCTTGATGCTAGTTTTACTGTATGTGGCATTCTTAAGAAATCCATTCCCTGTCTCACAGGAGAGACCTTCAAACATTTGGAGATAGCTGCTGTGTTCACACCACCTCCCTTTTCCCACTTTCAATAATTCCTCAAGGGAGTTGGTATCTTGGCCAGACCAATCACTCACCCCTGGACAGGTTCTATTGTGTCAAAGCTCCTTGAAGAAGGGCTGGTGCTTTAGCAATGTATGTCAAGTAACTTAACAACGTTCATAGTTTTACTTCCATGATCTGACTTCCTGAAATTTATCCTAAGGAAATGATCACATAAATATCTGGAAGAGCCAAGTTTTGCTCTTACAATTCCCTCCTGAATTATTAGCATTTATTATGCAATAATGGGAGAGTGGACACATAAAGTATGTCACATCCATATCATGATGGAATATTGTATAACCATAAAACACTATCTTTTTGACAAGTAAGGAGAAAAGCAATATACATGTTTGAATACTCAATATTATACACACGCATACCCTTTTGCGCACTCTTACACATATACACACACACGTGGGCATGCACACACAGGAAGGAAACACCCTTAAATGTGAACAGTTCCCACCATAATACCACCAATGCTTAGTTGGTGGTACTATGGAAGATCATTCTTTCTCATTTTGTCTGCATTTCTTCAATATCCCACAGTGATCATATACTACTCTAATTCACACAAAGAAAAGTTATTGTTTAAAAACATGATACCCAGAATCAGACTCAGGATGCCGCATGAGTCTGAGCAGCACAGGGCGTGGTCTTGTCCAGAAGTCCAACAGGCACTGTTGGCTCCTGTTACACTCACTGTCAACCAACAGCCCTGAGACATTTTGCAGGAGCTGCTCTTAACCCAGTACTCCCTACTGGTGACACCATGTGAGTGATGATTTTTGCCATACTACAGAGCTTGTCCCAGGCAGAGAATGCACAAGCAACAGAAGATGAAGGCGGCAATTCAAGGGTAAGTCATGCTTAGAGAGTGAGTAAAACACTGCCCACAGCAACACGTCTGCCTTTCATATATTCCCCTTGGAACCAGACGTTGCCAGGCCATTTTCATATATTAAGGGTGGCAAGGTAGACTAACTTCAGCCCCATGACAGGCTCCTCTGTGTCTCTAAAAGAGCCTATCCAGGTGTTTATCTTATTAGGCAGACAAGGTGGAAAGCAATGTCTGGTGGGCAAGGGAGAAGTACACCAGGGTGGTGAAAAGCCCGGGGGCACTTACTAGCTATGTGTCCTTAGGCAAGCTGTTCTACCTAACCTCTCTGAGCCTCAGTTTTCACCAGTGTAAAATGGAGATACCACTAGGACTATGTCCCCAGATTGTAGTGAGGATTCACTGAGTTAGTACACGTAAGCACTTTGAACCATAGCTATCAGCCATCTGTGTTCACAAGCCACACAGGCAGACCAGGAAGGAGACCTCGGCTGCTTGGCCCTACCTCCAGTGCTCGGGCCGTCATGCCCACTGCCCTCTAATCAGTTTCCTAGGTGCGGGTGAGTTACAGAAGTAGAGAGGCATGTGCACCAGCCATTACGCCTTTCTCTGGGTATGGTCCAGAGCTCCTTCTTTCCTTCCAGGAGTCTATAAGACCCTACTGCTGTGCCTCTGCCCAGCTTCACCACCACAGCCAGCACATGTGGCATAGCCGTCACCTGCCAGGATCCATCTCCGTCTGCTCACAGAGACCAGATGGACCACAGTGTCCTCCTGTGAGTCGGGTCTCTGATGCAAGGAAGCAAGAAAGGTCATCACCATGTATGGGCAGGCCCCCTCTCTCTGTAAACTCATCTCTCAATAAATGATGAGTGTTGCCACCTCTTACTCGAGAAGCCAGGCAATGTATGCTCAAGTCTTTCCAATCAGAGTTGTTTCTACAAGCCTTTGGCTTCTGTGGGGAACATTTGGTTTCAAAGGAAATGGGATTTCCCCTTCAATATTCTTCTTGGATGACAGGTCTGTGATTGGAATCAGGACATGAAAAATCATGCCCCAGTGGTTATTTCCAGTAGTGGCTTTTGACTTTGCAAGGACACCCGCAGCACAGACAGCCCAGTCCCTCCCACCTCCTACCCCGCACAGCTCAGGCAGGTCCCAGCCGGCTGACCTGGAACTGTTTGGTATTTCAGATCCATGTGCTATCTGGTCAGCAGCTTGACTAACTCATCTTTGCAAGAACCTGCTTCACCATTGCTACTTACATCACTTTCCCTCAAGACCCTGGTCTTGTCCAGCCATCTTCCACACCACAATGTGCTGGAACCCCTTACATGCACACACACAAATACAAACACACGTGCCCACACATGTGCACACACCCACACAGCAAATGCTTGGTTCTCTATCTGTGGCAACCAAACCTTGTGAAGTGCTAATTTGCCTTACATGCTGAGAAAGAAAAACTTGTTTATTGTCTAGGTTGCAGGGTGTCAGAACCCTGCGGAGCCTCAGTGAAAGAAATGAAGGGGGAGCTGAATGCTGAAAAGAAGAGCAAAATGAGACCACACTCAATACTGAATCCTTGAAAAGGGCTCTGTGAGAAAGAATGCAGTGAAGCAGCAGCCCCTGGCATCTGGCTTGTGAGCCTGTCCCTTGTCCTAGCCTGGAGCCCTGGAGGACAGCGACATTCTTGTTATGTCCCTCACACCCAGCACAGGCCCAGGCACAGACAAACACTCAGGAAATGCTTGTTGATGCTGGAATGAAGAAGAGTGAAGATGAGCAGGGTAGATCAGTTCCACTCAGGGACTCCGGGCTGCTGTTTTACTTAACTTGGGGAAGGGTTTGGGGAACAACAGTGACTTTGCAGAGCAGGATGTCAACTGAAATTAGGCATCCTCTGCAGCCAGATGAGGAGCCTGGACTGAGGGCTAGGAGGGAGGGTGCCTGGCTTCACAGTGCTCACAGGCCTATTCTGGACCAGGAGAGCAGGCGTGCAGCTGCAGCACAGAGCATGGGGGTGCCTACTCCTGCCTGTCTGCAGGGTTGTCATTAGCATGGAGCCCACCTTACCCCCAGTAACCTCAAGGGGCCATTGAGAGCCCCCTGCCCTTCACATTGAACGACAGCTATGCTCAGGGGCCTGGAGGCTGGAGGCTTTCCTTTCTGAAATGGGGCCAGAGGACAGTGAACTGGTGGAGAAGGTTAGCATCAGGGCCTTGGCCAGGAGCATTGCCCACATGCCCGTGGGATGGCTGCCAACATTCCTGCAGGATGCCATTGCCTTCCACTCAGATCCCTGAGCCCAGAACGTGAAGAGTGAGTGGCAACACATAGGGGCTGCTTCTCGTGCACTGCCAGGAGGACATGGACCCTGAACTCAACACCAGGCACCCGGAAATCGGTCCTTGCACATGAGGCAAAAAACTCCTGTGAAGAGCAGCCAAAGGACAGCCCTGCCCCTGCAAGCCCTGGCGCTCAGGTTCTCTATGTTCTTTAGCCATGAGGCTTCTAAGAGTTTGGTGACCATGGGCTGAAATCAGTAGCCTCCAAAGCCAGACCAAACAAGAAGTTTCTCTACAGAGGATCCTGTCTTCTGGGAACATCTGAACCCCAATTGCAGCTAAACATCCGTTATAAATGAGCGCATATTTTTCTGTTTCCCTCCATTTTATATAAAGAATCTTTCTATCCAACGAAGAAAACAAAAAACGTCTTGCATTGATTACTAATTGTGTTTGGCAACAGAAATCTGAAAGGCAGTGACTTAAACACAATGGGCTTTTTTATCTTTCTTTTTTTGCTTACAGGAGAAATCTGGAAATAATTAACCCAAAACTTTTTTGGCAGCTCCAAAAAACCATTAGGGAACCAGTCACTTTCTGACTCTCAGCTTTGCTGTCCTATCTCCAGGTATGGCTCTTGTCCTCATGTCTGCAAGATGACTCTGGAACTCTATCCATCATAGATGAGTTCTAGGCGGGACAGTGGAAAAGCGAAAAGGGCAAACTGTGTGTGCTATGAATGCACTCTATTCTAAATGAGCTTTCCTAGGAGCCCCACCCAACAGTTTTCTTGAACATCTTATTGTCCAGAACTGTGTTATATGACCATCCCATCTACAAGGGAGGCTTGGAAACACCCTTTTTTTGCTGAACACTGTCCCAACAAAATAGGGTCTCTGTTAATTAAGAAAAGGGGGAGAAAAATATGGGTTGGGCAACTGGCAGTCTCTATCAGGCACCTGTATAACAGTTCTGGCTTCAACCAGTTATTGAAGGGTATGGAAAATGGATTCAAGCGAGAAAGAGAAAGAAGAAAGAGGCAGAAGAGAAGGGAAAGAAGCAGAGTGGGAATGCTAGGCTAACCCAAATGAAAGTATGTACCCAAAAGAGTGTTAGGGTGACCAACGGCCATAGTGTGCCAGGGACATAGGACTGTCAGTGTTGGAACCAGGGCAGTCCCAGGCAAACAGGGACAGCTGGTCACCCTGAATGTGCATATGTCTGTGTGAAGGGGGTCTTTTGAGACTAGATATCTTGAACTGGTGCTTCTCAAGTTGTTGTCCAAGGACCCCTGAAGGCCCCCAAGAGCCTTTCAGGGGACCTGTGATGTTAGACTGGTTTTCTAATAAACTAAGGTATTATTTGCCTATTTTACTCTCTTTTCTCTCATGAGTAAACAAAGGAGTTTTGCAGAGGTTATATGGCATGATATTGCAAAGATTGGATAGAAAAGCAGATATAAGAATCTAGCTGTCTTCCATATACACCATGGAATACTATGCAGCCATAAAAAAGGATGAGTTCATGTCCTTTGTAGGGACATGGATGAAGCTAAAAACCATCATTCTTAGCAAACTATTGCAAGAACGAAAAAAAACAAACACCGCATGTTCTCACTCATAGGTGGGAATTGAACAATGAGAACACTTGGACACAGGAAGGGGAACATCACACACCAGGGCCTGTCATGGGGTGGGGGGAGGGGGAGGGATAGCATTAGGAGATATACCTAATGTAAATGACGAGTTAATGGGTGCAGCACACCAACATGGTGCATGTATACATATGTAACAAACCTGTACGTTGTGTACATGTACCCTAGAACTTAAAGTATAATAAAAAAATTAATTAATTAATTAATTAAAAAAAGAATCTAGCTGCTTTCTATTCTGTTAGATAAAGGAAATCAAGGCACCAAACACCAAAGGGATATTCAATAAATGTAAAAGAATGCCGGCCAGGGACCCTGACATTTGAGGAAGCCAAAATGATGGTCTCAGACATTTGCCTTGCCATCCTGGTGCTTGGTGGGGAGGGGGGTGGAGGAGTCTCTGAGGTTCCTGTCTGTGCAGAAACCCTTCTTCCCACTTTTGCTCCTGATGGAACAGCACCCAGATTATCTCAGTTCCCTGTAACCAACTTGGTGCATCTGTCAAATAAGGCACCACAGCAGGGACAACACACGAGTCTACTCTGACTCGCCACTGCAAATTCAAAGCTTTTAAAAAATAGCTTCATTGAGCTATAGTTATATACCATAAAGTTCACTTGCTCTAAACAGGCCATTCAATGATTTTTAGTAAATTTATGGCACTGTACAACCATCATCACAATCTAATCTTAGAATATTTTTCTCACCCCAAAAAGTAGCCTTGTGTCCTTTTGCAGGTACTCCCTATGCTCAAGGCAACCACTAATCTACTTTCTGTCTCTACAGATTTGCCTTTTCTGGGCATTTCATGTAGATGGAATCACACAATATACATAATGTCTTAAAGTTCCATCCATATTATAGTATGTTGATCCATACTTCATTCCTTTTTGTTGCAAAATAGTAATCTATTATATGGATATACCACATTTTGTTTCTACATTCACCAGGTGATGGGCATTTGGATTGCTTTCACCTTGTGGCTATCATGAATAATACTGCTATGAACATTCTCATACAAGATTTTATGTAAGTTTAGGTTTTCATTTCTCTTGGATAGATACACAGAAGCAGGGTTTCTATATCATATGGTAAATTAATCTTTAATTTTTTGGAAACTACAAAATGTTTTTCCAAAATAGCTGTACTATTTTACTTCCCCGTCAGTGATGCGTGAGGAATCCATTTGCTCCACAGCCTTGTCAACACTTGGTATTGTCTTCCTGTTTCATTTGAGCTATTTGTGGGTTGTGAATTTGAATCCTGAGCCAAGTAACACAAGGACAGTCCACAGCTGTCGCCGACCCATCCTGGGGGCAGTGCCCTGAGGAGGCTGCCTCCATCCTGCCACAGGTGTGAGGCTACCTGGATTCCTAACTTTTTTGAGGCCTGATTATTCTACTCTCTGTGGAGTCTGTAGATTACCCTACATCCTGCCAGTAAAACCATTTTCTAAAAATTTAAGTTAAGCAGAGTGGGGTTCTGTCACAGCCACATGCATTTGAGTAACACGCTTCCCACAGCCCTCCATTCCTGACCTCTGCTGGAGCCAACACATCCAAGGTCTCATCTGAGCATTGCCTACCAGGGATGCACCAGCAGGCACCCTGGGGGTCAGGATTTGTTCTTAACAGAGATAACCACTGGAGAAAACCCCACAGCAATAAGAATGGTGCTATCTCCCAGCTCTTCAGGCACCTAGGCAATAAGCTGCACATTCATCCAGGCTGAAGCTCACCTCTCTGTGTTTGCTGCAGGCTGAGTCAAGTTAAAGTTAGAGTTTCTCCGTATATTTTCCAGAGAATCACATAAAGTTGTGAGAGGGAGTAGTAGTAACCTTTGAGAAATTTGATGAAGATAAAGTCACACTTGCTGAGTATCAGAAAATGTGTATTCTGATGTGTATTGAGAATTTCTCCATGATGCATTTTTCCTGGTGACCAAAGTTGGTACAATGAAAGCACAGAGAGCTGTGTGACCTGGAGTGAGCTGCTTGACCTCTCTGAGCTATAGCTTGTAGGACCATTGTGAGGCTTGTAGATGAAGTGAGCACCAGCATGGTCAACCACCTTTCCCAGCATTGTCATTGTGCTAAAGTTTACTGAAAGAAAATGAAATAAAATAGTACTCTCCCAGTATTTTGCTCTGGGGGAAGGCCCTTCAGACTCTGCATGGAGGAGGGAGTTTTCTGCATCATGGTGCAGAAAACAAACCTCCATGCTAGATGTATTTAGTGCAAGTCATATTGTACATGCTGTGTGCAGTCAGGCAAGTTATCCCATCTCTTTGGGCCTGAGTTTCTCCAGCCCTAAAATGGTGTCAATGATATTGCTTTACTCCATAGAGTGCTTGTGAGGCTCACATGAGACTATAAACAAAGCACTAAGCACCATTTCTGGTACTCAAGAGGCACCCATTAGCATTCGCTGTGTTTGTAGTTGCAGTTACTTGCATCTTTGTGACCCTTCGCTGAGTTGGGAGCAGCCCTTCTTACCACTGCTGATGTGGAGCTGGCTTGGGGATGAGTCACGCTTATGTCCGCTGTGGACAGTGGGGAATCAGGATAAAATAAGCAAAGCTTTAAGGCCCAGAGCAACACCCACTTCCCCTGCAAGGCTTCTAACTGTGCGATCCTGGCTACTGCCCCTGGCTGGAAGACTCTTGGCCAGTACCTCAGCCTGCTGACCCCAGCCCAGGTCAGAAGTGTGCTTGGTCACCTGAGCTCTCCAGTCCCTCCCGGCCCAGAAAAACAGGTGTGCATGCTCAGTAACTTGAGCCTACCTTCTGAAGTCCTGGGAAATTGAGAGGACAGATAACTCTTTCTCTGGACAACCACAAGGCCAATAAACAAGTCTTCAGGGAGACCATGGCCAGCTGTAGGTTGTGCAGGGCGGCTGTCAGTTTGGGGGATTATCTAGGACTTTTGCTTTTCATAGCAGCAGCAGCAGCAGCAGCCGCCACCACCATTTGTTGATCACCCAGTACCAGGTACTGTGCCAGGTTCTTTCCACACTCTTTCCCACTTCTTCCCTTGTACAGCCTTGTGAGGAGAGGAGTTGCTTACAGCACAGACATCAGAGTCAGACAGACCAGGGCTTGGACCCCAGCCCTGCCACAGGCTGATTGACTTGGAGCAAGTCAGTGTTTGAGAATTAGAAGAGGAAATGTAGGTAACATTGGTAGCCCAGAGACTGGCATGGAGTAGGCCCTAAACACGTGGCAGACAAATTCTGGGAGAGGTGCCCCCATTTTATACAGGAGGGCACTGAAGCCCATTTGGCCAGACCCAAAAGTGAATCTGACGAGCTCCTGTTCTCATCCTCTGTGTACACGACATCATCCCTGGGTTGTGTTCCCAGCCCTGGTAACTGTTCTGGTGGAGAGACTAGACAGAGGGGAACTCCTGGGTTCAGTAGTTAAAGTTAGAGTTTCTCCATACATTTTGCAGAGAATTGCATAAATCACCAGCCAGAAGAAGGTGAAAAGCACCAGCTAAGATGAGGGTGGCATCATCTGTGGCTTCTTATTGCCCAAGCTCTTCTGTCCCCAAACCAGGACATTCTTCAGAAAGGGACAACGATGGGCACACAGAGATGAAACCGCAAGTTGTTTTGTTCCAACCACTGACAATAACCCATACACACAGAGCTACCAGCCACATGTCTATGCCCAGACCCTGGAACAAAAGGCAAAGGATAAAAACAGATAAGAATCCCATACAAGGGGTGAGATGGGCATCCCCAGACAGAAGGCTTCAGTATGTTTGTGTGCGCGTGTGCACTTACCTGGGTGCTACGGGTCAACAGAGTGCTGCCCAAAGCTCTGCAACGGGTCTAGGTGGTCAGAGTTCCCCCAAAGTCTTAATTATTTTCATCATTGCTTCATCTCAACGTAGTTTAAATTGGTATAAATACACTTAAGAATAAGATGTTTGGCATGAAGATATGCATTTTCTCCACACAAACAATTTTATACATGATGTTTAGGTTATAAGTTTAATCCATAAAGCTCTGTTTAAACCATAAATTCAGAAATACTGTCTTTTAATGAAAAAAAATTTATGTTAGAACATATGAAACATGTACAGCCTAACTAAACATAATATAATGTCTACCCAGCATCCATCCAATCCTTCTTCCTTCCTCCAATCAGGCCATGTGACCCTAGAGACCCTGGATTCTCCCTAGCCCCAGCGAGGATCCAGATTAGGGAAGCCATCACAATAAGCACATCTCATGCCAACGCTGGGTTCAGGGATCCTTCTGACAACTGTCAGGGTCCAGGGAGGGATATGAGGCCTGAATTGGTCCAGTTGGACTGAAAGTGAACTGGGAGTGAAAGTGAAGTTTCCTTGCTCTGTTGCCAAATACAAACCCAAAGGCACATTGTCCCTGTTGCTGCAGAAGACCACCTTGCAAGCACAGCTGAGGTCTGCCTGGGGACAAAGTTGCAACAGATGGGCACAAAGCCAGGAAGACTATGGGGAAACCAAGCCTGACTTCAATGTGCCCGGCCCAGTCGGCCCTACCTTTGCACTTCCTGCTTTGCTGGATGGTGAATTCCTTTGTTGAATTAGAGGGAGTTTTCTATTATTTGTAGCAGGAAAGTGTCCTTGTGATGGCAGGAAGTATGTCCATAGATGAATTGAATGAGAAAGGCTCTCTTGAGATAGCTAGGCGAAAGTCAAAAGAGATAGTGGAAGAAGACAAAAGATTAAGGAAAGAGCCTGTGCTTAAGCAAGAAAGACATGTCCCCATGTGGAATTATTTGACCAGAGAACCACGGAAAAGATGGAAAGGAAGACTTTATCTGGGCGGCATGATCTCAGAGGAAAAGAAGGAAGGTTGAAATAGAGAGATAGTTCCCTGCAGTTGGAACCATACACTCAGCCCAGAATAGCTTAGTCCCCTCCTTAGTCAGGGAAAAATTCTTTACCCTCAACCCAAAAGATGTTCTCAACTCTTCCTCACAGCCTCAGTCAACACTACATCTCTTTCCATCGCAAAAGCCAAAGAAGAACAAAAAAGTCTTAGGACCACTTGCTCTCATGAAACCTTGTAGTGCACATCTGTGGTTTTACCTCCCAGGCATCCACTTCTCCTGGGGTTGTTACTATGCACCCCATTTTTCCCTGGGGTATATGATTTGCAGTGGGCCTGACCCCACCCAGATCCACAGGTGAGCATGTGGCTGGGGTCTAACCCATGAGAATACCACATCTCACCACTAACAGTGCTTACTTCAAGAGTGGGCAGGTGACCCCAACCCACCCAGTCAATTGAAGCTAATGAAATGGAACTGGTAGTGGTGGGAAGGGGGAGGGTCTTTTGTCTGCTAAACCTATAAAGATGGGAACCATCTCAGAGCTGCTAGGGCCATTTTGGTGGCTTGTGAGAAGAACTTGCTGGAAAAGGAAGCAAACATGGAAAGAAGCAAGCAGAATGAGAGGCAGACTGAGTCCTGATTACATCATTCAAACCTCATGTCTGAAACCAGTGTCCTGGACATTTCATTTACATGAATGAGGAATATAGTCTTGATTTTTGACTTAACCACTGTAGACAGTTTTTCTATCACTAGTAACTGATGGAGTTTGTGTTGATAACAAATCTCAACCTTAGAAAAGAATGATGTTCCTTCTCTCTTATTACTTAGTTCTTGGCCCTATATAAAATACTTAAATCATTCCTAATGTACACCAAATTCGTGCTGTTTGACCTTGAACAAGTCACATCCATGTCCTTTTCAGTAAAATGAGGATGTTGGACCCAATCTCCTAGGTCCCTTCCAGCTCTGAAATTGTATACTTCTATGAATAGTCTCTTAGCAAACTTCACACTCACAGAATTAGATACAAAACTATTTTCTTCAAGATCATGGATTCAAAACATTAAAATATAACTTTACAAAGTTTAATCATGTGTCAGATGATGAAAACCATGCAAGCCCTCTTCGCTTTAGCAAAGCATATAATGGCATTCATGGTGCAGATATGTCATTTGCTAATTTCTTCTGGTGCCTAAAAACTTCCATTCCCACTTCCAATGAGTAAAGCCCAGTTGTAGCTGCAGCTAGTCTATCTCATCGTTTCCACAAACTCTTTCAGAGGTAGGGGAGGCATAACAGTTCAATAATCTTCAGAAAAAGTTTAAAAGCAGAACTGTGGTTGCTTTGTTCATAGAATCTAGGGTCCCTACTAAATGCCCTTTAATGACGCTCTGTCACTCAAGACTCCAAGTCTGATGCTTGCCAACAAGTTCCCATCCATTCCCCCATTCCTGCTGCCTTGAGCATGATAGGTGCATCACTTAATTTCTTTGTGCCTCAGTTCCTTTATCAATAAAATGAGGATAATAGTACCTTCTTCTGAGTAGTGGTGTGAGCCTGAATGAGTAAAGCACTCAAAATAGTGCCGAGCATGGAGTAAGCATGGGACAAATGCCAGCTCTCATCTTCATCAGTAACATTCCTAATAGACTCCTCAATGCAGGCTGAATGGTTGCTTGTGTGGGTGGATGAACAAATGGATTAAAGCAGAAAGTATTCAAAAATATTTCATATCCCACAGGTTATACTTATTAATAATAGTGTTCCAGAGATACAGAAGTAGCGATTCAGAAAGAACAAATCACACAGCGGGCTCCCTCTCCTGCATTCCTGCCCATTCCCTAGTCCCCAACAAATTCCTTCTTTTAGAGCTTTTGCTATTGGCTTACAGGGCCCTAGGATGTCTAGTTAATGATTTGCAACTGTTAGTAATTTGCTCTTCTTGGTAACTGATGTGAACATCTCTCAATACGATTGCAGACTCATTTCTCAATTATATTTGTTTTAGCTAAAAAGGTACCCAGAGTGACTGGATAACCCCAGAAGTCAATCCTCCAGGGCACTCAGAAGTAACAGGCTTTAGGAACTAATTCTCCTGACCCACTCCTAAATTAAACCAATTGATGGCTCAGAAAGACCATTTATCAGGTGTAATGGGAGATACATTAGACCAGAGCCCCAGTTCATGGCATTGCTCAGAGAACTCCCTCCCAGAGGCTTAGCCACTCAGAAAACTCACCCTCCGAGCTCTCAAATGGTTGCTCTCTGCCTGCAGAACTAGAATAAGGGGAGCTGGGTGATCCAGAGGCACAAACTCTTCAGATGGCTTGCAGAGTGCAACCAGAGCAGCCAAGGGGGCCAGCAGGCTGGGTTGCTGCTCCAGCAAGATTTGTTTGTTAGCTGGTTGACTTTGGGCACATTTTTAACTTCTCTGAGCCTCAGTTTCTTCAAATATTATAAGATGAGGCAGTGATACTCACATCATGGAGTGGTTGTGAGGACTGCATGAGATCATCCACGTGAAATGCCTGCCACAACAACAAATGGCAACATCTGTTTTGTTTTGTACTTCTTTCCTTCTCTTGGAAGTGTTTCTGTGTTAGGAGCTGGCACCAGCCCCTGGATCCACTCGCTCTTTCCCGCCCCCATGCCTCCGCAGGAATGGATAAACTCCAAACAGTTTTCATACTAAACCCCTTTTTCCAGGCTCCTCCATCTCCTGCCATAGCTTCACAGTAGTCCTTCCACTAACAAACAGTCAAGCAGGCTCTGGTTTAACCTTCACTGTATTTTACTACCAATCACAGCTTCTTAACATGCTAGGTCAACATGACCACACATTGCATGTGGGTTCAGGGCCTCACAGACTTCACGATGCCTCCTTATGGGCCTCCTGGAGCACCACGTACCCTGAGATTATGATTCTCTGCCTTAATTGACCTTCAGCAGCTCCTGTCCTTCCTATCTGTGCTTGGGCCAGTGCTCCTGTGGGCCACGTGTTCACAGATCGTCACTGAAGGTGCCAGGCCATCGTCCCTCACTTCACAGTTTACAATATGCCACTGAGCAAAGTGACATGTTCCCACTTGAATAGCCACAGAAGGCTAATTCCACAGCCCCCCACCCCCAGCTCTCTTATCATGGTGTCTGCTTTCCCGGCTCTCTCCTCAAAATCAGAGGACCCCTTATAGGAACAGGGTCCTGTGAGGGGTCCACCCCTCCCCCTTGGCTCTCCCCAGCCCTTGAACCTTGTCCTGCTCCGAGGCCTGCCTGGGGTGTTCAAAGGCTCCTGCCCAAGTGCCACCTGTCTTGTGGCTTCACTAACAAGTGCCACTGTCCTGCAAAGCTCCTCTGGGCTCAGCTGCCAGGGCAGGAGGCAAGAATTAAGACACCACAGTTGAAAGATATCAGGCTTCAGAAGCAAGTTCTAAACAGACTTGAATAGCAGAAAGTTTCAAAGGCTCTCGTTGAAGTCCTTGTAAAACTGCCACCCGCTCCATCAGCTGGCAGTTCCAGGCTCTTTCAGATCTCTTTGAGCTCTCTTCTTTTTGAGCCACTAGCTCGATAAGGAACTATCTTGCAAAGGAACCAAAGAGCCTTTTGTATCTAAGTTTTTCAATAGGAAGAGATTGGTGGGGGCTTTAGACTTCCCCAAACTAAAACCTGTATGCTTCAAGCATCACTAAGCCAGAAATTTTACACCCTCTTCCATCAGAGAATGGTTGGAAGAGATCTTAAAGTCATATGTCTTGACTTGAAGTTGAGGAAACTGAGGCTCAGTAAAGTCTACTTATTGCCCCAGACCCCTTGGGGAGTGATGGGCCCAGCTGGATGTGCACATGGTTGTACAGGATTCTTGCCTCATCGATGTGCTTCACAGTGCACAGCCTCCTCAATGGCTGTTTCAATCAAGAGTTACAGGCCCCTTTCCCCAATGGCCTTTGTTTTGGTGAACTTAACAGTGGTCATAAGACTAGGACTATTTAAAAACTGAACATAAATGAATGGTCACAGGATTAAATCGAGTTTAAAATGTATGTGGGCATTAGTGTGCTAGGGCTGCCAGTATCACAGGCTGAGTGGCTTCAGGAACAGAAATTTGTTTTCTCATAGCTCTGGAGGCTAAAAGTCCAAGATCAAGACGTTGGTGGGGTGGGTTTCTCCGGAAGCCTCTCGCCTTGGCTTGCACATGGCTGTCTTCTCCCTGTGTCTTCACGTGATCTTCCTTCTGTGTGTGTATGTGTCTGTGTCTTAATCTTTTATTATAAGAACACCAGTCGGCCAGGTATGGTGGCTCACATTTGTAATCCCTAGCACTTTGGGAGGCCAAGGCAGGTGGCTAGCATGAGCCCAGGAGTTCCAAGACCAGCCTGGGCAACATGGCGACACCTTGTGTCTACAAAAAATACAAAAATTAGCTGGATGTGGTGGCCCACTCCTGTAGTCCCAGCTACTCTGGAGGCTGAAGTGGGAGGATAGCTTGAGCCTAGGAGGCAGAGGTTGCAGTGAGCCGAGGTCGCACCACTGCACTCCAACCTGGGTGACAGAGCCAGACTCTGTCGCAAAACCAAACAAACAAAATTGCCAGTCATGTTGGATTAGAGCCCACCTTGATGACTGCATTTTAACTTAATTAGATTTTTAAAGACCATATCTCCAAATACAGTCAAGTCTGAGGTACTGGAGGTTAAGACTACAACATATGAAATTGCAGGGAGATACAAGCCAGTCCATAATGGCTTGGTTCTTAAAGAGAAAAACCTAACTAACTTGGTGAAGCAAGAGTGTGGTGAGAAGCCCTCCGTGCTGTTCTGCAGTGAGATGTGCTGCTGGACTGCTCCCGAGACTCCTAAGGACTGCTTCTGCCACCCACTGCCTACATGATGCTCCACTGTGGCTCTGCTCTGTGGCCAGATATTGTTCAGATGCTTACATCAAGCAAGGAATATGCACAAGTATTAGAAGTGGACAAACCTGGGTCCAAATGAGCCGTGGGTCCTCGAGCAAGTTACTTAGTGTCATTAATATTCAGTTTTCTCTTCAATAAAATGGGTTTAACCTGTCCTGAGCACTGCACAGGAAAATATAGAAGATTAAATAAGATAAAGCAAATAAATGGCAGCATCATATAAACTATAATTATATCAAATAAATGAAAAATATTAAAATATATGTTTCTTTTTCGTTTTGAGTAAACTACCATCCTCCAACAAAAAAGATGACATTTCCAAAAGCATGGATGTCAATGGTGATATCTCTTAACACCCAGTATACAATGGGTCTATACATCACCAGCTTTCTTTGTCAGGCTACAAGACAATTTGTACTGAGACCTGAATGAGCTCTGGGGAACTATTCTTTGTTACAATGAATGTCATATGTTAGGGGCCCATTTGCACTGTGCCAGCAAGCTCTGCATGGCTCATACACAGGTAGGGCCTCAGCTGGGTCTTGAACCAGGTGGAGAAGGTGATCAGCCACTAACATTCCAAGTGGAAGGGGTGCATGAGCAGAAGTCAGCACGGGACACAGGCAGAGCTGTAGCAGCAGCACAGTGAGGTGGGTATGGGTCAAGCCCCTAGAGCTAGGCTTGAATCTAGCTGCACTACCTTGGGTAAGTTGCTTAGCCTCATTGTGCCTTGGTATCCTCATCTGTAAAATGAGACAATTATAGAACCCACTTCATAAGTGTTGAGGGATTTAAATGAGTTAATATATAAAGAGGTTTTGGAGCAGTACCTGAAACACAGCGAGTAGCCAGAGAGTGTTAGCTGTTACAGTTCACTCCTGCATTCATTGAACACTCATTGAGCAGCTGGTGAGGGCTGGGCATTACACTAGGCACCAGGAACATGCACAGCCTTTCCTTCCAGAAGCACACAGCATAGATGTGAAGCCTATTTAAACAATGTTATAGACTCATAGAGACAAGTCCAGAGGGTTGTGGAAACCAGAGGAAGAGCACATGACCTGGCCTGGGTGGGGGTACAGAGAGGATGGACTTGGAGTGGGGTGTCCAGAAAAAACTTATTTCCAAGAAGTTGTCACCTGGCCCAGTCTTAAGGGAAGCAGGAATGTGTCAGGAAGGAGCGGAGGGCAGGAGAGCACCACATCACAGACAGAAACAGGGCAGCATGTTCCCTGTGGCCACCAACAAGCAGCTCTGGGCTGGAGGAGCACAGCATGAGCAGAGGCAGTGGGAGGGCATCTGAGAAGCAGGTGGGAGCCCAGCACCAGGTGACCCAGGTGCCCTGCCAAAGGCTTGGACTTGAACCCCTGTGGGTCTGAGCAGGGAGTGGCATACTGAGATTTGTGTTTTAAAATCAAGTGCAAGAAGGGGAACTGGAGGGGAGAAGACTGGAGACAAAGAGACAAGAAAGCAGACTGGCACAGAAGGTGGTAGTGATAGGGACGTGGAGAGAGAAAGCATGCCAGGAATACTTGGGACACTGCGTGACTTGGTGACTGCATGACTATGTGAAGCGAAGGAGAGGGAGGAGGAATGTTGCCAGCATGAGTGACTGCGTCCATGGGGGTGCTTCCAAACAAGTGGGGAACAGGGGAGGGCTAATCTGAATCTCAGGCAAGGGATTCGGTCATGAGGAATGGAGCTCAAAGTCCTGAGCATGGAGGCAGCAGACCAGGGAGAGGGAGGAGAAGATGAGAGCAGTTGGGGTTAACCCTCACCCTAACCCCAGCCCTAGCCAGAGTCAGTGAGGCACAAATGTCCAGGAATGAGTAGAGAAATCAGGGACCATCGAGGAAGCTGAGGAGCAAGGTCAAAGGGAAGCCCAGAGAACTCAGAGCTCCCCCAGATGGAGGTAGGTGGGCACCAACCCTCTGGGACAAGCACAAGAGGACCATGAAGGTGCACCTGCTGCATTTGGCCACAGGGGAGCAGTAGAGTGCCCGCGCAGTGTGGGGCAGGACCCAGAAGAAGAGGGTTCAGAGGTAAACACATGGAAACAGAAACAGCAAGTGTGGACGACCACCCTTTGGGAGATTTGAGTGAAATGAAGAAGAGAAAAGGGTGCGAAGTAAAGTCAGGGGAGAACTTTTTTTTGAGATGGAGTCTCTCTCTGTTGCCCAGGCTGGAGTGCAATGGCGCCATCTGTGCTCACTGCAACCTCCGCCTGCTGGGTTCAAGCAATTCTCCTACCTCAGCCTCCTCAGTAGCTGGGATTACAGGCACGCACCACCACGCCCAGCTAATTTTTTTTGTATTTTTAATAGAGACGGGGTTTCACCATGTTGGTCAGACTGGTCTCAAACTCCTGACTTCGTGACCCACCTGCTTCGGCCTTCCAAAGTGCTGCGATTACAGGCGTGAGCCACCGCACCTGGCCGGGAGAACTATTTTTTTAGTGGAAGAAGCATGAGCGAGGAGCCAATACGTGGAGATGGAAATGCAGAAGGAAACAGCGTTGCCCAGAGGAAGGCACAAGGCATGACTGCCAGGCTGGGTTCCTTTGGGGGTAAGCATAGAAAATCCGACCCAACCCAACCTAGGAAGCAGGGAATGTGTTGGCTCACATAACTGATACATTCCAAGGTAGTCTGACTTCTGGCACAACTGATTATAGGGGCTCAAGTGATATGGGATCCTGTTTCTCCTTCTCCATCTCCTGTCCCCAATTCCTCACTGTTGACCCCGTTCTCAGACAGACTCACTTTTAATATTCTCTTTTTTAAAATTGAGATGCAGTTCACATACCATAAAATTCACCCTTACAATTTGTTTTTCTTTACAATCATTATTTATTATATTAACAAGTTTGTGTAACTATCACCACTGTCTAATTTCAGAACATTTTTGTCACCTCCCAGAAAACCTGCACACATCGACAGTCACTCCGCCATTTTTCCCTACTCCGAACCCCTGGCAACCAGAATCTACTTTTTATCTCTTTGAACTTGCCCATTCTGTACATTTCATACAAATGGAGTCGTATGATATGTCATCTTTTGTGATTGGTTCTTTTCACACAGCATGATTTTTTTCAAGGTTCATCCATGTTGTGGCATGTATCACTGCTCCATTCTTCTCCATGCCTAAATATATTCCATTGTATGGGTATACCATAGCTTGTTTATTCATTCATCAGTTCATGGGCATCTAGGTTGTTTCCACTTTAAAGCTGTTAAGAATAATGCTGCTATTTACGTATACATTTTAGGGTGAACTTACATTTTCAGTTCTCTTGGGTATATACCTAGGAGCAGAATTGCTGAGTAATACATTTTCACTTCTCTTGGGTGTATACCTAGGAGTGGAATTGCTGAGTAGTACATATGGTAACTGTGTTAAAATTTTTGAGAAACAGCCAGAAGCACTCCAATGTGGCTGTATCCTTTTACATTCCCACCAGCAATGTTTGAGGGATCAAATTTCTCTGCATCTTTGCTAACACTTGTTATCATCTATCTTTTTTATTACATATACCTTTTCAGTGGTCATGAAGTGATACCTCATTGTGATTTTAATTTGCATTTTCCTAATGACTAATGATGCTGAGAATCTTCTCATGTGCTTACCGGTCATTAGTATACCATCTTTGGAGAAATGTATATTCAAAGCCTTTGGCCATTATTTAATCAGATTGTCTTTTAGTATTGAGTTGTATTAGTTGTTTATATAGTGTAGATATGAGTCACTGATGAGACATATGACTTTAAAATATTTTCTTCCATTCTATGAGTTGACTTTTCACTTTCTTGATAGTGTCCTTCACAGCACAAACACATTTTGTTTTTAGAAAGTCCAGTTTATTTATTTTTTCTTTGATTGCTCATACTTTTTTGTGTTATATCTGGGAAATGGTTGTTTATCCAAGATCATGAAGATTTACACCTGTGTTTTCTTCTAAGAGTTTTATAGTTTTAACTTTTACGTTTAAGTCTATCATACATTTTCAGTTAATTTTTGTTATGGTATGAGACAGTTGTTCAACTTCATTTTTTTTCCATGTGGATATCCAGTTGTCTCAGAATCATCTGTTGAAAATATTACTCTTTCCTTTGGGGGGAGGGGGGAGGGATAGCATTAGGAGATATACCTAATGCTAAATGACGAGTTAATGGGTGCAGCACTCCAGCATGGCACATGTATACATATGTAACTAACCTGCACATTGTGCACATGTACCCTAAAACTTAAAGTATAATAATAACAAAATTTTTTAAAAAAAGAAAATATTACTCTTTCCCTGTTTGTCTTGACACTCTTGTTTAAAATCAATTGACCATAGATGTATGGGTTTATTTCTGGACTCTTGATTCTATTCCATTTATCTATCTGTCTATTCATATGCCAGACTACACAGTATTGGTTACTGAAGTTTTGTGGTAAGTTTTGAATTGTAAAGTATGAGTTCTCCAATTGTGTTGTTTTTCATTGTTTTGGCTGTTCTGGGTCCCTTACATTTCCATATGAATTTTATGCTCAGCATTTTCCAGTTTCTACAATAAAAGGCAGCTGGTTTTGACTGGGATTGTGTTGAATCTGTAGATCAATTTGGGGATCTTAATATGAAATTTTTCAATCCATGAATATAGGATGTTTTTCATTTTTAAAGGCCTTTTCTTTTGAAGATCTTTTGAAGTTTTCAGTATGAAGCCTTGTACTTCTTCTGTTGAATATATTGTTAAGTATTTTATTCATTTTGATGCCGTTTATGAATGGAACTACTTTCTTGATTTCATTCTTGGAATGTTCACTGCTAGGGTAAAGAAAAATGATTAATTTTTATATATTGATCTTGTTTCCTGCTACCTTATTAAACTCATTAGTTCCTTGGGATTTTTCTTATATAAGATCACATCATCTTCAATTAGTTCTGCTTCTTGCTTTCCAATTTGGATGCCTTTTGTTTCTTTTTCTTGTTTAATTTCCCTGAAAAGAACCTTCTTTAAGTAGCAATGGTAAAAGCAGATATGTATGTCCTGTTCCAAATGTTAGGGGGAAGGCTTTCAGTCTTTTACCATTAAGTTTATGTTGGCTGTGTGATACTCATGGATTTTTTTTATCAAATTAAAAAAGTTCCCTTATATTCCTAGTTTGTTGAGTGTTTTTAATATGAAATAATGTTAGATTTTGTCAAATGCTTTTTCCTAACAATTAAGATGATCATGTGGTTTTTGTCCTTATTCTATTAATATGGTATATTACATTTGTTGCTTTTCTTATGTTGAGCCAACCTTGCATTCCTAGAATAAATCCCACTTCTTCATGATGTATTATCTTTTTATATGTTCCCAGATTTGGTTTGCCTATATTTTGTTGATGACAGACTCACTTCTTGACACTATGAGATGACTTTCTACAGCTGAAAGTTTGTGTTCTGTAGGAAAGACAGTACACCTCACCCCAACAGTACAATAAAAGTCAGGGTCAGGTTCTCATTGATCCAAATTGAGTCATGTGCACAACCACAAGCTAATCACTGTGTCCAATGGAATGAGTTTTGCTGATTAGTTTAGACATGGACCTGGACATAGGATCAACCTCAGGAAAACCTGGGATCAGAATAAGAGATGGTGGGCCCCCAAATAAACCTTGGGGCTCTGTTTTACCAGAAGAGTGATTGATATATGATAGGTAGCAAAAATACAGGTGCTCACCACAGAATGTGGCCAAGGAGCCCAGGTTTGGGGTTGTCCTGCAGGAGGGAGAGAATGGTGTGCCTGTGCATAAGTCTGTAGGTGATGTGCAGGAGGAGTAGGAGATGAGGTCATCAGCTGGTGGAGAGGGTGGGGAAGGGATTAAATTGAGGACTCAGAAGGAAAGGGATGAAAGTTTCAGGTGTTCCAGAGAAGAATGGAGATGAGACAATCCAGGGTACACAAAAGGACAAAGGGCAGCTCCAAGGGCCCAGCTGCTACTGGAGGTCCTGACCCTCAGGGCGGGCCATGCTCTGTTCTCCAGCCTGGCTGCCACACTGAGCCAGGGTTGATGTTTTGTCAGGCATGCGTGGCAGAAGGAAGGATATGAGAGAATCCTGGGAGGTAGTGAGAGAGCCATTTGGATGGACCACTGAAGGCACCATGCATTGCAGGGAAGGAAGAGAGGCCAAAAGGAGCTGATGGCCAGGGAGGAGGGTGGGACTTCAGGACTGGAGGTCTCCAGGAAGTCCAACAGCTTCTATATGAGGCCATGAGACGGTTGGAGGGGGAACGTCAGGTTGTGGTTGGAGAAGATCTCAGAGAGGAGGTAGTTCTAGGACAGGATGAGTGAAAAGCACTGGAGTTAACAGAGGTCAGAGGTTCTGGGACGAGGTTCTTGATGGATGGTGGTATCTCCTTAATGATTACAGGCTTCAGGTATGAACAAAGGCACAAAATTTACTCCTGAAGACCTGATGAAGAGTAAAGGAGAATGTGATCCACCTCATTCGGGGCAGTTTAATCCTGGAAGTTTGCACGGAGGGGTGGAAGTACTATGAAGGGTGGGAGAGCTCAGGCTTGATGCTAAGACCACCCATGCAGGGCCTTACAGGTCCTACCAAGGATTGGAGCTTCATCCTATAAGTAAAGGGAAACTATTGAAACAGCGTAAGCCAGGACATGACATGATTAGAGCTGCATTGCTAAACATTCACTCTGCTGTGCTGTGGAGCGAGATGGGGAGGGAGCTACTACATGGTCCAGGCAATGGTTGACGGAGGCTTGGGCTGGGGCAAGGGGCCGGGTATCCAACACATAATTGGAGCTGAAGCCAGAAGACAGAATGAGTAGGTAGAGAGCCAGGACAGAAGAGACCAACAGTAAGAGGAAGACAAGAGCCAGCATGGAGAGAAGGCAAGGGAGAGATTGGGAAGAGAAGCCATTTATGACAGAACCAGGAGCCCCCGGAATGAGAGTGTTCAAGAAAGAGGTGCAAAATCAGCTGCCTTTCGCCAGATTTCTGATTATTTGCCTTTCCCCCTTTTTCAGAGGCATAATTATAAAAGCTACAGAATATCTAATTAGGAAGAAAATAAACCAGAATCATGACAATTTTGAATTTAGCAACCATATTCTCCTTGGCCTTATTTTCAAGTCATAAATATCACTGAATCTAAGCTAGCAAAATGTTTCTTGGTAGTTGTTTTTAGGCTCAGACCCAGAAGTAACAATGGTCACAATAACCAGTTAACATTTTCTGACGGCTTACTAAGTGCTGAGGTCTGTGCTAAGCACTTTATATGTGAAATCTCATTTATTCCTCAGAATAACCTAACGAGGCAGATGCTACTATTATTACTCATTTTTAGCAGCAAGAAAAAACTCAGAGAGGTGACACATGAACACATGGCAGTGACTGGGTGATAGTATGAACTCAACCTGACTCTGGTGGCTAATGATATAATCAGTGTACCCCATTTTTTACAGAGGGGGTTTGGCGGTCCTTGGAGAGGTAGGAGAGTCATTTTTGAAAGTGGTTTCAACACTCCACCCTACACACTTGTTGAGGTATTACTTGACAACCATCTATCACTGCAGGTTTCCAGAGGACAGCTCTGGCCAGCCCAGGTCCTCACCCTCACTGTGTGTGACTCACTGCTCCCCACCTACATCCACACACATTGACTCCCTTGGCTCACAGCAACCCATTTCACAGATGAGAAAACAACAGCTCAGTTGGTGGATGTCCCCACCAACTAAAATGTCCCAAAAGCCATGAGAGTCAGGGCAAGGGCTCAAACCCTTTTTCTGATTTTTTATTCATTCAGGCCACCCCCACCACTCTGCCACCCCTGTGTATAAAGCATTTGTTCACTGTACCCAGCAGCAGACACTCCTACAGCTTTTTGTTTAAACACTTCCATAAAAGCAGGACTCTGGATTTTCCTATTTCTTTGCACATTTATTATTTTCCTTATGAAATGCTTCAAGCACACAGAAAAGTACAGTTGGTAATATCACAAATACCCACATGCTTGCCACTGGAAGTGAACAAAGGTCAACATTTTTCTTCTATGTTTGCTTCAGATTTTCTTTTAATTTTATTTCATTTTAGATTCAAGGCATACATGTGCACATTTGTTACATGGGTATATTGCAGTACTGGTGGGGATTGAACTTCTAATGTACCCATTACCCAAATAATGAACATTGTACCCAATAGCTGATCATTCAACCCTCAGCCCACTCCCACCCTGCCCTCTTTTGGAGGCGCCAGTGTCTATTGTTCCCATCTTTATGTCCATGTGTGCTCATTGTTTAGCTCCCACTTATAAGTGAGAATATGCAGTATTTGCTTTTCTGTTTCTGAGTTAGATCGCGTAGGATAATGGACTCCAGCTGCATCCATGTTGCTGCAAAGGACATGATTTCATTCTTTTTTATGGCTGTGTAGTCAGATCTTTTTTAAAAAGTAAATATGACACATGTGTTGATGATCTCTATGAATCCCTCTCCAATGCCTTCTTCTCCCTTCCGCCCCAGAGGAATCACTATTCTGAAGTTGTGGTGCATTCTATTCATTTTTTAGACTTTTACCACAAATGTATGTATCTGTAGACAATATATATTGTTTTGCATGTTTTAAAACTATAGCTAAATGATGTCATACTATAATATCCTTCTAACTGTAGTTAATTCATTCAGTTTTGTGTTGTAGATGTTCATCCACACGTTTCCATGTAGATCTAGTGCATGCATTGTAACTGCTCTACAGTATACAGTATGGGAGGACTCCATGATTTATGCAATACCTCCTGCTATAGACATTTCCCCATTTTTAAGCTTTATAAACTCTGCTGTGATAAGCAACCATGTACATGATCTGACCTGGTTCATGAGGTATATATTTTTCAGTTTTATCAGATGTTGCCAAATAGCTCTCCAAGATTATGGTAACAGTTTATATTCAGTTTATAAGTAGTCCATTCATCCACAGCCAACCATGGTGTCATCAGACTTCACTGTCCTGCTAATGTGAGAGTTAGGAATTTACCATTTATTCTCAACAGCATCATCTCTTGTTCCATGGCTGGCTGACTCCATAAGGAACTTCCTTGCAATGATGGAACACTGCCTTATTTTCTCCATTGATCCCCACTCTGTTCTCTTCACACTGGAGGCTCTGACTATGACCATCTAAGATTCCCCCAGAGCATTTCCTCAAGTGTTTTCATCAAATCAGGGACCCCCATAGCTAGCAACTCTTTTTTTAACAAAATTTAAATTTTATATGCAAAGGGACTGTGTGTGGTTTGGGGAAGAGTGTGTTCATATTGGAGGCAAATAGCTTGTAAAACTTTCTGTGAAAATAGCTCAGAGAGCCTCAAAAATCATATTTGATTTGGATTATTATCTTAATTTAGGCTGCTATAGTAAATTATTATTGATCGGCATATAAACAACAGAAATTTATTTCTCATAGTTCTAGAGGCTGAAAGTCTGAGATCAGGGTCCCAGCATGGTGGGGTTCTGATGAGGGCCCTCTTCCAGGTTGCTGTAGACTTTTCACCATATCCTCTCATTGCAGAAAGGGCAAGGGAGCTCTCAGAGTCTCTTTTAAAAGGGCACTAATCCCATTCAGAAGGGCTCTGTCCTTATGATCTAATCACTTCCCAAAGGCTCCATCTCCAAATATCATCACATTGGGGATTAGGTTTCAACATATGAATTTTGAGGGGATATAAACATTCAGTCTATAGCAATAATCTAGTTGGTAACCATGAAAACCTTTTCTTGTGCACAGAAATTATTTGCCATACCCCAGATTCCATCTTTTTAACATGCACTGGCTCTATTTTTATTTAAAATCTTGATTCAATTAACCAGACACTTTAGTCCTACAGAAACCATGGAGCTAAAGAGCTTTGTCATCACTGAAATCACCATTAGCCTCCTCAATAAGTAACATAAACTGAGTCACAGTTCTCATGGGGTAGCACTGGTGTTGTGCAAAATATTTAATGATCCACACCATGCAGAAGCTGATCAATCAGAATTGATAGTACCTGTCAACAGCCTGGGGAAGCCATACTATGCCAACCAGCTGAAAAGCAACTTGGGCCCAAGACCCCCCACCTCATTACTGCACTGCCAGACTTCTGGATTATGTGGGCCACAAGTATCAGGGTGGAGGGACTGGGTAGAGGATGAAGGCAGGACATCACCCCAACACAGTATCTGACCAGAACCCCAAGAACAGGCTCACAAAAAGTAGGGCCAGGTGTGTTGGCTCATGCCTGTAATCTCAGCACCTTTGGAGGCCGAGGTGGGCAGATCACTTGAGCCTAGGAGTTTAAAACCAGCCAGCAACATGGCAAAACCCTCTCTCTACAAAAAAAATCTAAAAAATTAAGCTGCATGTAGGGGCACATGCCTGCAGTCCCAGCTACTCGAGAGGCTGAGGTGAGATGATCGTTTGAGCCCAGGAGGTCAAGGCTGCCGTGAGCAGTGACCACCATGCCACTGAATTCCAGCCAGGCCCAGGTAACAGAGTAAGACCTTGTCTCAAAAAAAAAAAGGAAGAAGAAGGAAGCATACTGCCCTAAATCCATGGTCTGTGCTCCTTAGACCACACCAGTCAGCTTCCCTTTCATTGCTTGCTACTTTGAAAATTGAGGGTCTCTGAAATATAAGACGAGTTCTTTGAGGGTTGGGGTTGGGAGTGAAGGTAGTGGAGGTAGTGGAGGTGGCAGAGGTGGATGTGGTGGTCTTTTATGGAAATGTGACAATAAGATATGCTTTATTAAGAAACCAATTCAAGGGACAAATGGAAAGTGAAAAATGGAAATGTGGAAATCTACAAGATGTGAGTGGTAATCAACCTGAAGAACCATAGAGTTCAGTTAAAAGAAAAAATATAAGTGATTTTATCATGAGGGTGAACTGGACACCACTCAGACAGGAAGTGACTTAGAAGATACTGAAAGTCTGCTTTGCTAAAAGCAGCTCCATGATATGTTCTTGGCTTGTCTTGACGGTCAAGGAAGTGATTACTTTATAATGCCACCTCCTAGTTCTGCTCTCCACTCTTGGTGGGCTCAATTCCTAGGGGCTAAGGGCTGCCGGCAAGCTCCCCTCCTGAGCAGCTCACACCTGGACAGCCTTTCTCTGTCCTCAGCTTCCTCTTTAGGCCGAGGTAGACAGCTTGGCAGACAAGAAGTTCTCATGACCATAGGCTTCATGGCTTCCTCCCTCCCTAACCTGGCCAGGGTTGCACAAGAAACAGTAGGTCAGAGAGACTCAAGAGTTCTCCAAGTGCAGACTTGGGTTTACACAGTTTTACAGGCACCCAACTCCTCCTTCCAGGGCAGCATCACAGTGTAGTCCCCATACCAACCCAGATTGGTCCACACTTCCAGTTCCAAGTATTTCCATCAGTAGGATTTGAGCAGAGACCTGAGGTCTGATGTGAGGCAGTTCCTGCAAGTCTGTCCTCAGTCAGAACCCCAATGCTGGTTGGAGCATGAGGCACACCGGCCACCACACCTGGAGCCAAGGAGTCCCCTCCCAGGATGTGTCACCAGGTCAGATACATCTGGAGGCAGACTTGTGAGTGTTCCACTGACCCTGTTGTTTCCCTGTTATTAAGTCTATATATCTTTTAATACAATTTGAACTTGACCAAACTGATTTATATTTGTTGCCTACTTTGCTCTGTATCATCTTACTCACCAATAAAAGATGCCCTCCTGTATCATACTCAGTTGATGATCCCCAGCAGAGCTGCTTGGCTCTCTTTGCCCCGGGGTCTTGGTTGCCTGCCCAGAAGAGAACCTGGCCACTGGCTTCCTCACTTTATCTCCCAACAGACCAGCCATCTCCGCCTTCTCAAGGGGTGAGGGCTGGGCATGGCACAGCCACCATCATGCCCACCACTGTGGGAGTGGCCATAGCTGAACACCCAGTCAGTGTGTCTCACAGCTGCCCAAGCAACAACCTAGAAGTGCAGGGAAATTAATGTCTCCCCCCGGGTGAACTTTCACCAGTGCCAGTTAAGAGATGAGAAGGAGGGGATAAATTCCTTGTCCTTTCACCCATACACACATACTGTTTACATGATTCTTTTTCTGGAAACAACCCAGGTGCCCAAAGAAAGAAGCTTTGTTCTGAAGACTGTGACCAACTCAGTAATGCACCCCCCGAATTTGCCTCTCCCGCCACCACCTCACAGCATTCCCCTCAAGCTTGCTGCCCTGAAATATCACCCCCACCCTTCCTCTCCTGTAAAGTGTTAGCATGGAAATTTGCCTTAGGCTCTGTTTTGTTAGAGTACCTGGAAAGACAGCCACTTAAAATCATCTCACTCACTTCCAGTGCTTTATGTAACAACATTAGTCGGGGGGAAGTGAGCTGGAAGATGACTGCCGAGGTCTGGGCCAGCAGTATGAAAGTTGAATCTGGGAAGAGGCATACCATGGAAAAAGATGGTGATGGATGACAGCTGTTGTGGAGCTGGCACTGGTAGGCTCGGACACCGATTGGATGGGGAGGACGCGGGGAGGAGCCCAGAGCTGAGTTTGGGATCTCAGCCTGAGAGGCAATAGAGCCATTAAAAGACACAGAGGACAGGGGATGTTGGGAGTGAGCATGGGCTTTCCGGTAAAACAGACCCAGATTCTAGTGCAGGCTGTGCCACTGACTCGCTTTGTGACCTTGGGCGTGTTACTTGCCATCGCTAGACTTCATTTCTTCATCCCTAAGGTGGCATCAATGAGAATCCCTCATCTATTTAAGAGAATGAAATGAACTGATAGGACAGAGCCTGGCACGTAGCAGAGCTGGATAAATGAATGAGTCATGTGTCTTTTTTGCCTTGGCCCGGCCACTGAGACTCCTCCAGCAGTGCAGAGTGGCTGGGACTGAGTCATGACCTCTGAGGTGCCTCCCAGGCTGCCCTTCCAGGGGTCGATGAAGGGCCTCCACCCCTTCCTGGGGGATTGTTAGCTGGTGAAGCAAAAGGTGTAGGAAGCCTCCAGCAACTGTGGAGAAAGTATCCTCAGAGCACCTCGTGCCCTGGCTCCTGCCTGCCCCGTACCACTCAGGGGCTCCACAGTCTGAGGAGAGATGAGAGGGAGATGGGGGACCAATGCTTGGCATATCCTGGTGCAGCATTTCTCATTGTGATTGGTACAATCCCTATGAAAGACTTTTTTGGGAACAGGTTAGAAATACAGATTTCTTATCTCCCCGACCTATGAATCAGACTCTGGGTTGGTCCCAGGCACCTGCATTTGCACATGCCCCACAGGTGAGTCTGCTGACCAGTAAGGTCTGAAAACTGCTGTCAGGAACCTGGGCCCAGAGGCTGTGATCCCATGTGGCTTCTTCCCTCTGAACGTGCTGAGGTTGGAAGGGATTTGGCTCATGAGGGTCCTCCTTCCATCAGAGAGCTTGCTCAGGACATTTTTGTCTCTCTACGCTCACTTTGATGCCAGCCAGCACCACAAGCACCCTCTCAATCTGTCTCAGGGAATTTCCTTGTCTCTCTGTCTCTCTCTCGTCTTTCCCTGTCTCACTCTCTCTGTCTCTTGATCCCTTTGGTTCCCTTTGTTCTGTTTCTGTTGTTCTCTCTGTCTTTCTTTGTCTCTCTCTGACTTTCCTGTCCTTATGTTTCTTTCCCCATGTCTCTGTCTCTTTCTGCCCCTCGACTTCTCTCATCCTCATTCTTACTGTCTTTGTTCCCTTCCTCTGGCTATCTTTCCTCCATATTTGTCTCTCTGCCTTTCTGCTGTTCTTTCTTCCTCTGTCTGTCCCTATGTCTCTGTGTCTCTCTGTTTATCTGTCTCTCAGTGTCTCTGTCTCTGTCTCGCTCTGTCCCTATGCCTCTCTGTCTCTCTCTGTCTCTGTGTGTGTGTTTGTGTGTGCGTGTGTGTGTGTGTGTGTCCTCTGTTTCCCCCTCTCTCTCTTCCCGTCTTCACCCTTCCTGGAGAACTCCGAGCTGGCGGCTGGGAACAGATGGCTGTCAGGCCTTGGCCAGAGGCCCCTTTTCATCACGGAGGCCCCTCCCTCAGTGGTGGCTTTTCAGTGACCACCTGGGGAGTGCAAACTGTCCTGTCACAAACAGGTTGCTGTCACCACTGTGATCCAGGTCCAAGCCCAGCCCTGGGCCCGCCTGCCTCGGGTAACCCTGAAACAGGCCAGGCTCCCGCCTTGCTTGTGCAACAGCCACTCCAGGGACCAGAAGCCTGGCCTCAGGGAACTGGATGGGGTGGGGGGAGCCTTGCATGCAGTAGCCTTTTCCCAGGTCCAGGGGCAGCACCAGGAGGTAGGAGTCTCCCATGGACACCAGGCCAGCCCTGACCTTTCTCAATGAGAGGAAGTGGTCACAGCAGTGTAGATGCCCTGGACCAATTTCCCCAACCCAATCCCCTGCATATCAGGAGATGGGGAGAAGAAGCCAGTCTGGAGTGCCCTGAAGCCCCCGCCTGACTTCTCCCAGACCTACAGGTTGGGACCAGAAGTGGCCTTGTGCACCTGACCTGAGGGTGGCTTTGCCCACCTCAGTCTACAGAGCGTGCGAGTGTCTGCTGAGAAGCCAGGGTTCCCTCCCCTGCCCTTGTTGCCCCCACCATTCCCTTCTCTTCTTCCTGGGTCAGACCCCAAAGCAACCTGAGAAAAATGTCTTCACTGGGGGATAGGGGAAACAGATGTCAAGGAACTATTTACTGCAGGCCATGCAGCGAGCCAGTGCTGAATTCAGAGCAGCCGCTTCAGGCAGGAATCAATATACCCATTATTCAGATGAGAAAACTAGGGCCCAAAAAAGTGAAAAGACTCTTCCAACATCCCATGGTACTAGTAGGGTAGCTAAAGTTCAAATGGCTTGGTTACACACACAAACGCACGCACACACACACACACACACACACACACACACAGAACTGCTTAAAGAAACATCTGTCACGTGCCAGGAGGTACGCTGTTCTAGGAAAACACAAACAAATGGCCCCATCCTTGCCATAGAGAGCCTCCCCACACAAACACCTGTGCACACATCACCACCCTGATGTATATGAGATCCCAGAGTGAGGTGCATGCACAGAGGGCTGTCTCTGTCCTTGCTCTTCCCATCCCAAATGCCACAGAAGCCCTGAGTATGAGGTCAGCCGCAGGGCTGCATGTCTGCGCTTGTGTCCTAGGTTCAGGTTTGGGCTGGTGCTGCTTGTGAGCAGTCACTGCTGTGTGCCTGGCTGTGTGCTGAGGGCACACTCTGCATTGCCTCATTTTGCCTTCCACCCTGGGCAGAGGGCATGATTGCTGCTGGGTTACAGATAAGGAGGCTGAGGCTGTGACTCACTTGGGAATGCTGGGACTTCAACTCCCTGGTTCCTAGACGGCCTTTTTAGGATGAAAATAAAAATACACAGCAGGGGCTCTCCAAGACACAGGGAAGCAAAGGGCAGGCGGTAAATTGAAGCAGCCTAACAGGTGTCCAGATGCCAGAGGAGGCCAGAGCAGCCCCTAGGCACAGGCTCCAGAGGGAAGGCCCAAGTCTTGTGGTTCCCACACACCCCACAGTCCGCCCACCCCTGCAGCAGCCCAGCAGCAGCTAGGCCTAGAAGATCTCCCCGAGCCCTGCCCTTCCCTGTCCCCACCCCGTCCTACCCTCCCTTCTGGCTGTAGGGAGGACTGGATGGCAGGATGCAGTGGGAGAAGGCCTGGCTCAGATTTCCCTCCTCTCTTCCTGGCAGGGATTACATGGTGAGCAAGGAGGACAGCTGAGCTGGCCAGTGGGCCGCCCTGCCATGCCAAGAGGAAAGCTGGGGAGGAAGGACGGCTGAGGTAACTCAGGCCTGGTGCAGCCACTCTCCCCATCCCCATATCCCTCCTTCCTGGCCCCTCTGGGGCCTCGCATGCCAGGGAATGATCCACTGGACCCAGCACCAGGACTTGAGAACCTGCACTCCCTTTCCCCCAAACGCTGCTCTCTGGAATTGGCAAAGACAAAGCCAAGTAGGTTTCTGAGCAGACGGACAGACTGACTTCAGAGAATAGAAGGCCACCGGGGTTTGTGGGCAGCAGCAGGGCTCACGTGAATGAGAGCTCTATGATTCCAGAATATCTAATTAACACTGACACTCTCCCCGAGCCTCTGCCTTATCCTTACTCCACAGGCTCTGCAGCAGTGAGAAGGCATCTATCTAGTGATCTGCTGATCTGCCTCACCCCAACCAAGCCCTTCACCCTGGGATGTCACTAGAGCTCTTGGTTACTTGAGCCACCTACCTAAACATTTGTGAATACTTCAGCCATGGGACAGCGACTGTCAATCAGTAATCCTCAGAGACTCATCAGAACGGTCAGGGGACAGTTTGGTGGTACCAAGCAATGAGCACGGGGTGGACCTAGAAAGTGCCAGGAATGATGTACCCGCAGAAAACCGTGCACACCCTGGGTGCCAGAGGGGCCTGTATCTGGGGCACATGGGGCCCTGGCTGAAGCATTAGCAGTGAGAGGCAAAGCTGACCTCTCCTCTCTGGGGCTCTGCTCTACCTCCATCTCCATCCCCAAGAGGAGATCCTGGATCAGAAAAGTGAAGCTGGACATTAAACTGGCTGTGTGAATGCCCACAGATCTGGCCTGAGGGTACCTGGCAAATTCTGGCCAGAGAGCCCAGGGTCAGGAATCCTCCAGTAGGACCCTGGATCTGATACAGCTGCCAAGGGATGGTTTAGTTCCCTGTCAAACAGGCACAATCTGGCATCAGACTCCAATAGCTGTGCATGCCCACCACCTCCTTCTCACTGAATGATAGACTTTGTGGTTCCTATCCACGTACACCTTCAGGCAGCACAGCCCAGAAGCTATCTGTCAAGTGGCATGCTTTTCAATTGTCCTAGACATGTTTGCTTGAAACTCCACTCTGATGCTCTGTATTAGCAAACATATTTGAACTAGCCCTGCTCCTTGTGTTTTATTCATGCTGAATAGCTGCCTTCTCAGAGCCCAGTTCCTCATCTCTAAAATGCAGGCAACTAACCACCTCAAAAGGTTGTTGGGATGATTAAGATTGTAAAGGCACCTAGCATAGGGCCCAGCATAGAGTGGGCACCCAATACATATTTTTCCTTCCTTCTTTACCACTGTCTTAGTTCATTTGGGCTTCTATTACAAAATACCATTAACTGGGTGGCTTATAGACAACAGAAATTTATTTCTTACAGCTCTAGACACTGGGAAATCCAAGATGAAGGTGGCAGCAAATTCTGTGTCTGTTGAGAGCACACTTCCTGGTTCAAAGACAGCACCTTCTTTTTTTTTTCTGAGATGAAGTCTCACTCTGTCTCCCAGGCTAGAGTGTAATGGCGTGATCTCGGCTCACTACAAGCTCTGCCTCCTGAGTTCAAGCAATTCTCCTACCTCAGCCTCCCGGGTAGCTGGGATTACCAGCATGCATCACCACACCCAGCTAATTTTTGTATTTGTAGTAGAGGCCGGGTTTCACCATGTTGGCCCAGCTGGTCTCGAACTCCTGACCTCAGGTGATCTACCCGCCTCAGCCTCCACAGTGCTGGGATTACAGGCATGAGCCACCGTGCCCAGCCGGCACCTTCTTGCTATGTTCTCACATGGCGGAAGGAGCAAAGGAGGTTTTTCGAACTGCTTTTACAAGGGCACTAATGCGATCTATAAGGGCTCCAGCCTTATGACTTAATCACTTCCCAAAGGCTCCACCTCTTGATATTATCACCTTAGGAGTTAGGATCTCAACATATGAATTTGAGGGGGGGACACAAATATTCATCCCATATCACCTTCTTTCCCTACTCCTTCCTTCCTTCCCCTCTTCCTTCCTGCCTCCTGCCTTCCAGCCTTCCAGCCTTCCTGTCTTCCTTCCCTTTTTCCCCTTTATCCTCTCTCTCTTTTCATAATATCTTCCCAGAAAGGAGAGTGCCAAGCATTTCAATTTCTCCTCATTCAGCTCTCTCTCTTCCCCTTCATCCAGATTCTTTGTGTTTCTTCTCTTGGGACCCTCTTCAATTCCATTGTTATCTTCATAAGTGGATCTACACGCTGTCTTCTAGGTCAACTACAAGAGAGAGATTCGTTCATCTGTGTGTCCCCACAACATCAGACACAGTCCTAGAACATAGTGTTGATTACAGATGGAATGAAGGAATCGTAATTGGATGGGAATGGTGGGGGGGGTCAACTGAATGAATAAAGAATGGGTGAATGGACAAAGCATATTAGATGGATGGAATAGAAGGGTGGGGTTGGCTGATGGTTTGCACAGTGGTGTCTAGGTTGCAATGGAAGGAATAGCTAAGTGGAATGGATCGGATAGATGGAGTGGATGGATGGATATGAAAGAGCATGGTGCTCAAGTATGTGGTGGAGTGGAGGGATAAATAGATGGACAGAAGCATATATGCCATGGCTGGCTTTGGGCTTGGCAGGAAGGTTGCAAGAAACTCACTAAAATGTTTTCACCCCCAAATCACAATTTTCATTCTCTCTCCCATTGTTCTCAAACCATAAAGATGGGGGTGGTGAGGAAGTGGGTAGCTGACAACAGCCAGTCCCGGGTGCTACCTGCATTCCAGCCTTGCCCATATCCTCACTAAGGGAGTCCTGCCACAGACTCCAAGCATCACAATGCTTAGAGCCGCAGGGCCCAGAAAGGGGCTGAGGACTTACTTGCCCCTTCCTAGCCCACTCTCCAGTCTCAACCTCAGAAGAGGCCATACAGAAGGAAAATGGACTGTACTAGTGGAGCCTTGACTGTCCTCACACTCAACACCGAAGGTTGGAAAGCTGCCAATTTCACTTCCCAGTCTGCTTTGCCCACAGGACAAGCTTGCACACTCACTGCACCAAAGTCCAGCTGGGAGTTGATGCTATGTTGCCCTCACTAAATTGAGAGCTCCTTGAGAGCAGGAATTGTATCATCCTCACTGCCCCATTCCAGTGATAAAGTTCCTGATACAGAGTTGGCATAGAAAAAAAAGATGTTTGTGAGTTAAGTAAAATGAACAATGAGTCTTACACACAACTGCCTATCTTTGGGGGCAAATAATGATAGACCTTGGTCTAGGACACTGAGTGTGAATCCTAGCTCTGCCACTTCTGAACTACATGATCTTACCAAGTCCCGCACCTCCCTGAGCCTCTATTTCCTCATCTGTGAACTCAGGATAATAGTTGATACCACTCAACTATCCCCTGTGACTTTGAGGATCATATTAGGAACTGGTTTCTAATTTAGTCCTTTTCAAAGCCCCCACCCCCACCCCAGGAGCCTTGACAGCCAAGCCCCAAAGCCGCTCATCCCTCCATCGCAACATCCTTGCCCGGAGGGCAGAGCAGAGCCCTGTGAGGAGGGGACCAGCAGGCCACAGGACTTGAACACGCCCCACTTTCAGGCTTCTGCCACTGGGCCTGTGCATAATCACCCTGACCTCAATATTTCCCTGTGAATTATGGAAAGAGAGTTCTCTGAAAATGAGACGTGTGAAAAGTTCCACCAGGCTCCCCCCTCATCCCCTCATTTCATCCTTTCCAACTTAATAAGGACCGCGGCTTATTAGCTGTTCCTGTCCAGCTCGCCTTGTCCTGTGCCTGCACACGTGAGACTAAAAATACCCGTGGCTCCTATTAGAAGCTCTGCCCCGGGGACAGGCAAGGCTGGAGTCTGCACTGACACTGAAAAAGCTCCTGCATGCCCCCTGGGATCCAGGCCACTGGGCTCCTCCTGCTTGGGGCGGATGAACACCGACATCCTCCCGCCAGGCCCCTGGGGGTCGACAGTAATAATCAAAAGGCTGCTCTTAGCTCATTCGTGGTTTTGTTCAGATCCTCCAAAGCCCTTTTCTGTGTTCCTCCTCACCACCTGATCAGACAATCTTGAACCACCAGGAGAGGTCCTCTCTCAGGGGGCTCCCACCACTAGGAGCACTCACTGCCTAAGCCCTGGGAGTGGCTGGCCCACATTTCAGCCTGCTCCTGGAAAAATGCCTTTTCACTGAAACGTGCAGAATGGCAAGCACATTAGGCTTGAGGGGAGGACTGGGCCCATCCAGAAGCTACTGGGGAACTGTGTGAACCGATTTCTCAATCCTTTCTTTCTCTGTCAGTAAAATGGGCTTAAAGGCATCAATCAGCCCAGCTTTGGGCTATTGTGAAGACTATGTGAGTTCATGGAAATGAAAATGCAGAATTCTGCACAGAAGGAGGTGACTGGTATGGAGCAGACTCTGAAGCCTGACCCGCAGAGGATTCCTTGTTTACGTCAGAGAGAGGGGCGGATCGAGGAATATGCAAGGGGCATTTCAATAGCTGGGTAATCAACACTTGGCTAGGTTAAAGAGGTAATCTTTCCATGCGCTCTCATGTGCCACTGGATACCTCTCTTGGCATTGCCCAGGATATTTTGGAAGTGGTGGTGAAAGACAGATTGATCTTCATCATCTCCCTCCCCAGCAAAGGGCCAAGAATGCCATGGAGTGTAAAGACTCCAAAATTCAAAGTACCCGAAATTTGGAAAGCAGTGCTTCCCACACTTGCACATTATTATATGCAAGAAGATAAGATTTTAATGAGCTCTGGACAGAAAAATATGGAAAGTCAGTTAAGGTGTCATGAACAGAAATACTTTGAGAAAGGGAGTGGCTGACAAACTGATCAGGAAGAGACATACCAGAAAGGTTAAGAATGAAAATTGCTCTTAACAGCATGAATCGTGGGTTATCACTCTGATTGGGGCAGGGGGCAGGGCTGGTGTCTGCATGGGACTGAGCAGCGCTGTCTCAGAACCAAGCTCTCCCCAAATTCATGCTCCAGATGGTTCTGTCAATGTGGAGGATGGTGCCTTCAGAGCTGCTTGTCCTCGTTTAACCTTCTTCTTCGTTCCCTGTAGGTCTGTGAGAGAGACACAGAAGAGCAAATGCTACACATCTCTGGAAAGCTCAGTTCTACCTCCAGGCTAAAGGAAGAAGTCTCAGCTTGCTGGGAGCATTTATTCTGTCCAATTTGATTCAAACATTTGTTGAGCACTTTCTGTGTGCAACAAACATAGGCACAAAGTGTTGGGGGATTCAGGAATGAGTAAGACCATGACCTGGCCCCCTGGCCCTCAAAGAGCTTCAAGTAATCAAAGCTATGACCATGACTCTGCCATAGACTTTGCTACGAAACACAACAGATCTGAGGTAGATTGGAAGAGTATTTTTTTTCCAACCAATATTTAAATATTTGTGCCACTAAAGTAGGAAAAAGGAACTAAGGATATGAATTTTTTAAATACACACACATGCACACACAATACACACACACAAGGTAAATTTATGCTTAAAAATTGTTCAATCTCCATGGTAATAAAAATGAAAATTAGACAGGGTTACCATGTATCGGCCGGGCACAGTGGCTCACGCCTGTAATCCCAGCACTTTGGGAGGCTGAGGCGGGCAGATCACAAGGTCAGGAGATCGAGACTATCCTGGCTAACACAGTGAAACCCCATCTCTACTAAAAATACAAAAAATTAGCCGGGCGTGGTGGCACACACCTGTAGCCCCAGCTACTCCAGAGGCTGAGTCAGGAGAATCGCTTGAACCCAGGAGGCAGAGGTTGCAGTGAGCCGAGATTGCACCACTGCACTCCAGCCTGGGTGACAGAACGAGACTTCGTCTCAAAAAAATAAATAAATAAAATAAAAAGGTTACAATATATCAATTATCATAATGGCAAAGGTTGATGTACCGATAGTTTTCAATGCTTGTGATAGTGTATGGAGAGGTTGACATACACAGCTAATGAGTGTAAATAGGCACAGTCTTTCTGGAAGGCAATTTGACATTTCATATATATATATATATATATATATATATATATATATATATATCAATCTTTAAAATAGTCATAGTCTTTGACTCAGTAATTCCACTTCCAAGAATCTATTCTAAGGAAATAACCAGAAATATAGTCAAGGATATTTATTATCACATTATTTATAAAAGTAGACAATGCAAACAAACTAAAAGTCCAACAATGAGAAAATAGAAAAATGGATTGTGGCACATCAGTATAAAAAGTGACTAAGCAATCTTTTAAATTAGCTTTTGAAGAGTTTTTAGTAAACTATTCATTACAGGTTGAGTGAAAAAAAAATCATGATACCAAACTATATATGGTACAATACCAATTATGGTTTTTAAATAAAAATATTCATTTTTATTTTACACCAATTGATATGGTTTGGCTGTGTCTCCGCCAAAATCTCAACTTGAATTGTATCTCCTAGAATTCCTGTGTGTTGTGGGAGGGACCCAGGGGGAGGCAATTGAATCACAGAGGCCAGTCTTTCCCATGCTGTTCTCCTTACAGTGAATAAGTCTCACAAGATCTGATGGGTTTATCAGGGGTTTCTGCTTTTGCTTCTTCCTCATTGTCTTTCGCTGCCGCCATGTAAGAAGAGTCTTTTGCCTCCCATCATGATTCTGAGGGCTCCCCAACTACATAGAACTGTAAGTCCAATTAAACCTCTTTTTCTTCCCAATTTCAGGTATGTCTTTGTCAGCAGCATGAAAACGGACTAACACACCTATATATAATAAATGTTCACTTATTATACTCTATGTTGTAGTCGTAATGAAAGGAAATACTAAATAACAAAATGTTTAGAGTGATTACCTCTAGATGGTGAGATGACGGGATTTAGGTGGCTTTATTTTCTTCTTTATATAGTTCTTGCACTTTCTAAATTGTTAGTAATGAGCCTGAATTTGACAGAGCATCTTGTCTCCTGATGCCCTGTGGGACTTTATGACCCAGCCCACCCAGAGGGGTCGCCTGAGTCTGACAACTGAGCTGGGGCCTGGCCCTTCAGCTTGGGTGGAGGCCCTGTGTCTCCCCTGCCTGTCCTCTCCATCTGAGCCCAGTTCCCCACCTCACCCAGGCACTCTGCCCCACACTACCCCAAAAGATCCTCCTTTTCTTACACAGCATCTGTATGTGGTACTTGACTGTCTCTTCCTACCATCACCACCCTTGCCTAGCATCTTCTCCAGAAGGCCAGTTTCAGGTGACAGTGGTTTTGATCATGCCTAAGGCAACCGTGGGAACTGCACCCTCACACTTGTGAACAGTCCCTGCTCTCCCATCCCTGCTGACCAGCATCAGCATCGCCGCTCAGGTGGGCAGCTGAAGCTTCACCCACAGCAGACTGGCCTTGGCTGCTCTTCCGCTCCTCTCAGTGCTCTTCCCCTGCACCATAGCACCAACCAGACTGCCCTGCTTTCACTTCCTGAGACACGCCTTTTTCTCTCTCACCTCCATCACTCCTTCCAGCCCCTCCTATTTCCTGCTCAGGCTCCTTCTTGCCTGGAAAGCCCTGTCCCTCTCTCCTACTCATTCATCCCTGAGGACACTGTTTGGGGATGTAGCCTTCTTGGCCCCTCCTCTCTGGGAGGACAGGTGCCCCTCCCCTGTGCTTACTCTTTCATTTCATCCTATGGCATTGCACATAGTAGGGTCTCAAGAACAAGCCGTCATCTGTGCTGGGAAATGTCTTCATGGCAAACCTAGCAGAGGTGGAAAGCTCTCTTTACAGTGTAACCATCCTCACCCCAGAACGGTATGGAACTATCACAACACACTTCCTCTCCATCCCTGGCAGGGCTACTGCTCCTGAAGACTGCTGAATGCTCCCAGCCACCAACTTTTTACTACTGCCACTGCCACCAGTTCTCTCCCCACCCAAAACAACTGATGCCACAGAGCCTGTAAAATCTGTCCCCCAAAGGCCCAGCTCAGGGCTTGAGCTCAAAGAATTTTTCCAAGAACCTCAACAGAGGTCTTGAAACCCCAAGTCAAGGTGTGTTCATCATGATTGTTAAGACCATCTTCCCCACAGCCTGACAGCTGATCTTTTCCTTGGCCTGGGCACTATGCAGCCTCAGCTCATGGGCATGTTATGGTCATATAGGGTAGGGGGGCAGGTGTTGTTCAGCACATGAGCTTTGGAGCATACAGAGTTGGGTGGGGTGTCAAGGGTTGGGTGTCCCCTGCTACCTGTAAGACACATGTGAGACCTTGGGTAGGTCACATTAGGTTTCTAAGCCTCTGTTTTCTCATCTATAAAATGGAGATAATGCAAAGGTTTATCCTATTGAATGCACACAGAGAGTTCACAAGTGCCATTGGGTTGAGAAGGAAGCAGAACTGTGCTGTGCCATAACTCCTGCCAAACAGGCTGCAGCCACACAGATCTGACATCAGTTCTTCAAGGAATGGATTCTGTGGCTCACTGAGTTTTTCTGTGATTGTAGAACAGTGGCCACAGAGCAGTGATACGAGAAGGAAGGCAACACGGAGGTTAGAGATGGCTCCAGTTCCTTCTATACTCCATCTCCAACTGTGAAACCACATCCATGAGACCTTCCCCAGAGCAGGACCCAGCAGGGGGTCTGACCGGAATACAGGAAGTTGCCATAGCTATAACTACCCATAGCTAAGTACTTTATCTCATTTAATCCCAGCAACACCCTCACCCACTTGACAGGAAAACTGAGGCTCAGAGAGGTTAAGTACATTGTTCACTATCACCCTACTGGGAGACAGTGTCTGGAAACAGGTTTGCCTGGCATAACTGCTCCAGAGGGGATTGATATGATTTCCAAATTTGGTGGGTGTGGGACAAGAGCAGGGGTGAGCTTCCAAATTAACTATTGGGATTGTAAAAAGAGGCACCACAGAGAACTGGCATTCCCCAGAAGCTCCAAGGACTGGGGTACCCAGGAAGGCTTCAAAGTAGAGGGGAGGGAATGGCTCCAGTTCCTTCTATACCCGCCCTCCAACTGTGAAACCACATTCATGAGACCCTCCCCACAGGGGGAGGATGCCTAAATTGTACTTGCCAGGGAAGTCCAAAGGGGTTTTCCAGGCAGAAATCATAGCAATAGCAAAGGCTCAGAAGCAGAAGCAAGCTAAGCCAGGCCAGTCAAGAGGCCATGGGAAGCCTACACTAGCTGTGGAAAGGTTTCTGGGAAAGGTATCCAGTATCCCATGTAAGGATTCACTCATCTCAGGGTAGGCTGAGGGAGTTAGGAGACTGGAACTTGGTCTGTTACTCTTCACCAACCCACACCACTCTCTGTGTGCCTCTTCCCCACGTCATCAATGGAGAAAATTCCCTGCCAAAAGCCTTTCTTGCATTGGCTTACTTACTCTATCTCTATATGGAAGAGAGAAACTTTCCTCTTGGAATCCCAAGAGTGGTAAAAACAGCTATGACTGATGTTCCCAGCAAAACTACCACTTCTGAGGGAAAACAGTGAGGGTCAAAACACACTCCTCTCTGGTGACAGCTTCAACTGCCAGGAGCAAGCCCTGCCCCTGGTGAACCTTCCTCATCTCCAAGACAGCAGAACCAACTCAGGGCCCAGAACCATTCAGACAACTGACAAATCTCACCTTCTAGCAAAGGAGTGGATGCAGGGCTACTGACAGTTGGATGTGTCTAAGTGTTGAATTTGACAAAGGTGACAATACAGCTATTTTGACTGTTCTTTGTCTTTCTGTATCCTGGAATTTCCCACTCATTTTGATTAAAATAAAGTTTTGCTCAAGAATGGAGAAAGCCCCTGGTTTGTCAGATACTAAGACAAGGATGCAGATTAATTATTTAGGTCAGAATACAGAGAGCCTTGCATCTTTTTTATTCAAGATGGTGGCAGGATGGAGCGCCTAGTATGGTGTGTTTGGGGTGTAGAGGACATGGTTTCTGCTGAAGCATGTGTGGGTTTGGTAGGGAAAAAGGAAGAGATGGGTCTGGAGATTTGCAGGCTGAGGGTTCTGTCATTTGTCCCGTTGATTGTGTGAGCAGCTGGAGGGAGGATTTGAGCAGAAGGGATAGAGCCTCTACTTGAATGATATCTCAGCCACCTCAGTCTTCTCTTGTCTCTCCTTCCCCTTTCCTGATACATCCAAATGCCTTCAGCCACATCACCTTCCCCATGGTGTCTCCCTCTCAGCCCAAGAACGGATAGTGGGGAAGAGGGGAAGCAGCTAGGTCAACCCAGGCCAAGGATGGGAATAGAGCTGGCATTAAGAAGAGCATCTCATCTATGCTCCTGGCAGGCCCCAGAAGCTAGGCTCTTGGACTGATGGCCATGGGTAAACCTCTGAGAAGAGGGTCTAGGTGTCAGGCAGCATCAGGATCCAGGGGCAGCAGCATCTCCCAGAGCAGTCGAGGTGACTCCAATTTCAGGAGTTTGCTCCAAAGCAGTGTTCACTTTGCAATTCTTTCCAAAGGAAACATTGGTCAATGTCTGGAGACATTCTAAGTTGTCACAATAGGGAAGTGAATGTGATTGGCATCTAATGGGTAGAGGCCAGGGATGCTGCTAAACATTCCACAATATACAGGAAAGCCCCACAAAAGAGAATTATCTGGCTCAAAATGTCAGTAGCGCCGAGGATAAGAGGCCCTGCTCCGAAGCTGTCTTCAGACATAGCAGAGAGACAGGAGGTCTCCACACCATCTCCCCAGACCCCTGGCAGCACATTCCCAGGTCAGAATATCCTTCTCTAGAGGCAGTTCTGGGAGGGGTCACCAGAGTTTGCGAGTTCCTAGCAATGACACTTTCCAGCAGGAGAGCAAGGGTTGGGAGATGGGAATGCAAGTGTAAGGAAAGGGGACTTCAGCTCCCCCCACCATCACCACCACTCAGACCCATCCAGCATCCAGGGGTGCTGCACATGGGCTTCTAGTTGATTTCAGCACTTCAGACAACCTGACACTTGAAGGAGTTAGACAACACTGACTGGACCAGGGTAGTTGGGGGGACTCTGGGACCTGAGAACTGCCTCAGCAATCTCCAACACCCCAAGAGCTTTGCGTAATGCATAGTTCTTACTTCCCCAGCCACATAGAGAGTAAGTGTTAGCCAGCCTCCCAGGTGTGCATCTGTGTGTGTGTGTGTGTGTATACCTGCACACATACAGACAGGACAAGACTCACTTTAGCAGAAGGAAACCTGCCTTGGGAGTCAGCCATCTCCACTTGTCTGTCTGTGGCCTCAGCTCTCTAGGGACTCCAGTTCAACATTACTGGAAGCCAACAACCTCTCCTTCCATCAGATGCCCAGTGGGTGAGTCAGGGGGCAGGGTGGGGGGTGGGGCGCTGGTAATGCAATGAGACAACAGCCTTTACACGGGACCAAACTCTGAGGCACTGTTATTGGAGGAAGACCTTCAGAATCTCAGGGTGTGGCTGTATGGCATCTCTCCTGCTTCTCTGCTCCATCAGTCACTTGTCACTCCATCTGTCCCTTTCCTCACCCTTAAAATGAAGTAAGAATGACAGCTACCATGTGAAGACCACTTTCTATACACCAGGCGCCTTACATTCATGCCGTTCTCACAACAGCCATGTGGGAAATTTTTATCAACCTAGTGATAAGGGTGAGAAGGTGGAGGGAAAATGGCTGGTCCAAGGTCACACAGCCAGGAAGTGATGGAGCTGGTACTGGAATGCAGTCTGTGTGATACAGGCTGCTCCAAGGAGGATCTGGGAACTCTCAGGACCATGCTACAAGGTGGGGTCCATACACTCCAATGCGGGGAGGGCTCCCAGAGCAAAGGCCTCCATGTGGGGGGCATTTATTAACAGTAGAAACTCGAATTAGAGGAACGCCCCCAGCAGGGTGGGCCCATAGTGCCCAGGGGTACCAGGCAGAAGCCTATGTAAACACTCCTGAGACCTACAGCCAAACCCCTGCTGCTGTTGGCTGAGCAGGCCAGGCCGGGCTAAAAATAGAAGGCTTCTCAGGTCCAGCTCCCTGTGCCCCAGCCTCCTCCTCTCCCCCTCCCTCCTTCCCTACAGGGCAGGAGCCAGGCTTCTAGAAGGAAGAGAGATTTTAAGACTTTCGTTTCAGATCAAAGAGGATCGTTAGCTTGATACTCAATGGGCATGTTCCAAGTTCTACAGGGGCCGTAACTGGGGGGAGCTCCTGACTCCAACACCCTACCCAACTCCCTCCTAGGGAGAGAGAGCTGTCAACCTCCAAAACCAACCCAGGGAACGAGCGAGGTCAAAGCCAAAACTTGGCCAATTTCTGCACATCTTGCAATTCAATCTGGAGCCCCTTTGCTGTCTTTCCTTTTCCTGAACCTACTCTCAATGTTGACAGCACTGTGCGATTTCTGTATTTGCCAGGAGCTTCTCGTGGGAGGTCGGCTCCGGCCCTCTCGAGAACCCTCCGGAGACCCTGGGGATGAGGCAGCGCTCAGCCAGAGAAGTCCTGGAGCCCAGGACCGGCGCTTCAAGTGCACCGGGCGGGAGGCAGGGGAGCAGGGAGGGAGGCTCTGGACCGGCCGCCTCTACTGACTATGGCCCCGGTGCAGGTCAAGGCTTGGGCCCGGGGATTTCCTTTCAAAGGTGACTTAGAGCCGCTTCATTAGGGTAGCGCCCTCCCAGGCGGGCCCTAATGGCTTGTTTGGCAGAGTCAGCGAAACACAGCGCCCTGCGGCTCCAGCGGCGGGGGAGCGCCCTCTCCCGCGCCCTCGCCCTCTCCCGTGTGGGGCAGCTGCGCGCACGGGGCCATTTGCAGCGCAAGCAGCCTAGCGTGCGGCCGCGGCGCCCAGGTCGGAAAGGAGGCGGCATCATGGAGCTGAAGAAGGACATCAACGCCGTATCTATCGACATGCTGCTGATCGTGCACTCGGAGAAGCGGCGCGCCGCACAGGGTACGCCCTCAGACCAGCAGGCGAACCCCAGAGTGCTGCTGCAGCGCCGAGGAGGTAACGCGCGCCCGACCGGGGTCCCCGGGTCCCCCGGCACCTCGGCCTCCTTGCCACAAGGGCTCGCCCGCCGGGGGGCGCCCATTGCTCCCCCGAACGAGGTCAGCGAACCCGACCCTCTCCCCCATGGCTGCCGTCGCTTCCCCGTAGTGGCACCGGCGTCCCGTGGCAACGCGCAGTCCCGTGGCAACGCGCAGCCCCGTGATTGCCCCAGTTTGACTCCCTGTGCAGGCCTGCGGGTGCTTCCGTCACCCCTGGGAGTCTTTTTCCTCCCAGCCACTCCCTGACGGGTGTAGAGCAAGATTGGAAGATACCCTGGAGGAAGGTGGCCAGAGCCTCAGGGCTGACTCATGGGTAGCAGAGGCCTGCTCCCCCTCACAGCACACTGCAGGGCACAGGGGACGCTGGGAAACCGTTGTGCTGAGTCAGACTTTTAGATGGGGAGCTCCCTGTGTGGCCTTGCACAATTTACAGCCTCAGTTTCTCCTTTCTTGAGACTTTCTCCCAGCCTCCTATAGATGGAAGGCATGAAAGGCGTAAAAGGAAAGCAGGTTTGGATAGGGTAAGATTTGAAACCTGCTGTCTCCACTTGAACTTATCCATCAATTTTACTTGTCCTACACACTTTCTGGGTAAATTTGTAAATTGTAGATTGGTAAAATAAAGTGACTGTTTATAGAGTCATTGTGGAAAGCAGGATCCGGGCCTCTCTGTTCTCCAGACGACAGAACACAATGTGAATGGAGTACAGATGGATGATAATAGAGGTTAAATAAGCCCCTGAAAAGCCAGAGAACCTCAGGGTCCTGGATGGCAAGCTGTCTCCGAGGCTGGTGTGAGGATGCACTAGGCGGACTGCGGGCCAGTTCTTTAGGAGTTAGGCCTGACAGCCCATGCAGGAGAATGACTTCTGCCTCTCTCCTCCCCTCCAGCTCTGGAGCTCCTTGGAATTCCTGCTGCTGCTCTGCCCTTCGTTCTTCTGTCCCCAGAGCCTCTGTGCTCATTGAACATCCACCTTCCACCTGCCTTGCTAAAGTAATGCTGCTGTGGATGGCCTTGCCACTACCAGCCACATAGGCTGGAGCTGCCTCCAGAGCCCTGGGAACCTCTTGGGAAGGCAGGCAGAGGAAAGAAACAGAATCTAGAGGGCGGAGTGTGTTGACAGGCACTCTAGTCTCAGGGCTGATTCTTGACTGAAGCAGGAGTTGTTTGGATTCGTTGGCTCTTTAGTTCTCAGACCTGCTCTTGGGAGAAGGGGAAATGGCCTGCCCAGGGTATTTGTAATTAGAAAGTCAACAGAGGGCATCAACTTCTTGATAGAAATGAGACTGCTCTGAATACATGTACCACAGTCCAGAATGCCTTCTCCAGTGTGTGTCGAGGCCTAGTTCCAGGTCAGCCCACGAGTCTCCTACTCCCAATCCTCTCTGATCACATCACTTCTAAAGGCTCTGACACTAGAAAGGGCAAAGAACGCAGAGAAACCCAGGAAACACCAGGCATCAGGACTGCCCTGAGAGGTGCCCAACACCTAGCACAAACTCGTCATGACTCCAGACTAATGTATGCACACTTGCGACTATGACAGAGAAAAAAGACCCCTAATGGCTGGGCCCTTTCTGCTGATCTTTTTCTCCAAATATTTTTCTGACGGCTGTTTCTCACCGATGCTATGAATGACAGTGTAGAGATCTGTGTCACTTATTCATAACCAGAGCAGAGAAGAGGGAAAGTGCATGGCTTTTGATGCCTGGTGGGCAGCGATGATATTCATAGACCCCAGGCTAAGCCAGCCTGCAGACCCTCTCCTCGAAAAACAGCCTAAGGGAGGAAAATGCCCAACAAGACCAGCTTGTTCTGAAGCCTCCCATGGGTGCAAAATCTAAAACAAACTCTTGCTCACTTCCAGGTATCTCCTCCTTTCTTCTCCGCACTCCAGGTCCTCCACTGGAGAGTGCATCTTCCTTGGCTATGTAAAAGAGGGACTAGGCTCCATGTCAGAAAAGATCAAAGCTCAATTATTGTTGCAATGCAGAGGATGGAGTAATCCGTAACGAGTAGCCCTTCTGCCGGTGGACTTGTGGAAGAAAAGAGTCAGGGGGACAAGAAGGCAAGGACAGTGTGGACAGGCTAGGTCACTAGGAATTTGGGCTGCAGAACCAGCAGATGTTCTCTCCCATTTCTGTAAGGCCCTAGCAGCGTCCCAGTCATTTCCCTAGAACAGTGCTTCTCCAAAACGCACCTGAAAGCCCTCAACTCCTATCGGAAAGTAGAGTGCATATACTTCTGCGGCAGTAGAGGATATAGCCTATAGCTGCCTGGGGCAAGACCCAATGAGCTTTGAAGTCTTAGGTCTTATCTCAAAAGTCTATGTGGTTTGTGTATCCTACTCCATAGGTGTGTCATGAGGGTTCCAAGTGGTAAGTCACTGGCACTGGCCATGGGGAACTCTGCAGAAAAGAAGGGTGTTAAGAAGGGAGTGGCAGCCCCTGAGTGGTTGAGAGGGCTGGAGAATAAGACTCAAGGCTGAGCTTCCAGGAACAGTGCCATAAGCAGCACCACAGAGCTGGTCTAGTGAGGAAACCTCCTCGGCCACCAAGGAGCACTGAATACTCCTTCCACGCCAGGATCTCAATTTTATTGCAGCAGCTCCCGCTGCCAGAACGTATCCCCATGCTGTGCCAGGAACTCGACCTTGCCGCAGCCAGAGTGAGAGCTTTCCTTCTCTTCCCTGTTGCATCACAAGGTCCCAAGGCAGAGTGAAACACAGGTACATCAGATTGGCCATGGCTAGGTCATACGTGTTTACCCTCTAGCTGCAAGGGAGGCCAAGAGAACTGGCAACTGTCATTTTCCATTCCCATTGGGATTGACGGTCTTAGCCCACTCCCCCGACTCTATATCAAGACTCTAAAAGTGGGTGATTCACCACATACAGAAATAGGCAGGCAACGTGGATAGCAAATGACTTCTAAAATAATGCTTTCATATGTATGCAGTGGAGAGGTGGAAGTGGAAAATGGGCATCTGTACTACAAAAATTCTCCCTGAATGATCCTGATAACCAACCCCGCTGCCCTTGAAAACTGTTTTAACAGTTTTTAAATGTTTTTAATTTTGAGAGTTGCATTCATTCCCTCAAGGGCATCTTATTCATGGGCAGCCTCTCTCAGATTCCAAGAGAGCCAAGATCCACCTGCTCTACCATAACCTAGATAAGTCTGCAACTGGTACATCACTCTTTTGCCCTGAGTCTCCCACCTCAGAGAAACTTGTTATTTTGCAGGATTCCAAGGTGTTGGAAATGGAGTCCGAAGATGGCAGAAATTAGAAGGAAATGACTTTCACGGTAAATTCTCTTTTTCCTTTCAACCTATAGGATTTAATACATTGAATAATAACTGGAAGAATTGGGTTTCACTCATTTGAAGACTAGCCCTAGACATCTAACCACTGAACAGAAAGTGGCTGCTCCTGACCCAGCCAGGCCTCTAGGGCCACTGTGACTATGGGAAGTGTTCCCTGTAGTCAGGTCCCCTGCTCTCCTGGAGGCTGCGGCTGAAGAGCAGTGCCAGGAACTTGAGCACCCATTTGTTTGCTGGCTGAGCTGTAGGGGAGGACTTAACATCCCTTGGGATGGTGAGGTTTGATTGTGCTCCTATGAGAGGCAGCCATCTATCTTTTGAAAATGTTTCCCAACAGAGAGGATAGTGGTCTGCCTTGGGACAGTATGACTTGAAGCCTGAGAAGATGCCACTCAAGGGTTCTATAGCTCCCTGCTGGCCTGGGACCCAAAATACAATAAGAAGTCAGCTTCCAAAGCCTCTTTTTTCCGGTGCCAGGCATCTGCTGCCCCAGGCCCAGGATCTCTCTGGTAACACTAAGGGGCCAACTATAATGGGCTTTATTCTATTCCCTTTAGGGTTCATTAGCCCAGCCTCCAGGGACAAACATCAGGGACACTGCACAGTGGGCACGTGAAGGTTCTAATAGAGACCAAACCTCTACTCCCAGAGCCCCAGTAGAGAACTCCATCAGCCCACAGCTATGTGACCCCTAGGATCAGATGACTGGCTTATCAAATGCCAGTCTAAAGGAACCACTCTCCATGACACAAATGGGAAAATAGGATTGCAGGTGAATAGGACTAAACTGCTATGTTCTACCATCCTTCTGACAATAATGAAAGGGAAAGATGAAGTTCTAAAAGTGAATTCATTCACTCATTCTGTTCACAAATGCCTATAGTGCTTACTTTGTGCCAGGCATGATTCTAAATATTGGAAATGAAACAGGGAAAAAGACAGCCAAGAACACTACCCTCAGGGGAGCTACGTTAAAATGATTGGAATTATAATGCACTGCAGGTGAGTCTCAATACCCTGGAGTTGAAGAGTCTTCCTGTGTCCCCTGCCTTTGGTAGGAGTCCTCAAGACACACTCCCCATCCTCACCCCACCACTGCCAGGGAGCCACCCTGACAAGCATGCGTGGGTGCAATGGCTTCCCTGTAATCTTGCTACAGGGGCCATCAGCTGGTAGACATGCCAGCTTTAGCTGTACTGAAGTAGACGCCAAAGCTAACAAAACTCTGCTATGGGTTATTGAGAATTTTAATAAGAATCAGACCCCTAGAGACCTGTTAGCCACAGAAATGGCCATGCAGGGCATGGAAGATATGCATGCTAAGCCCATGTGTGAGTGGGTGAGTGGGCAAGCAACCACAGGTGGAAACAAAGAAGCACAGCATCCTTGTTGGTTGCAGCTGTCTCATACCTTGCCTGAGTTGTCTGACACTTATCTTAGGGCTTCTCAGGCATGTTATTACATCAGGAGAGGATTGAAATATACTGAATTCATTCTATTTTTACCATCTTCCGGGTTTCTGATTTGGGAGAAGTTTAGTGGAAAAATATCACAAAACACAAAGTGACACATTGACTATTACAAGACCATTACAAGACTCTTGTAAAAGACATGAAGTGGGTCTTAGCACTATGTGTCAGCTGATAGAAGATGATTAAAATAGTTCTTGCAAAACCACCACGAGAACTGGGAGTTTCAGGTAAATGCAGGGCTGGAGAGAGGCTCTACAGAGGGCCTGAGCCCAGAAAAAATGACGCTTCTACCACTCCACCAACATGTGTAAAGCAAAATTTCATTTATTTTTCAAACAGTACGTTTGCATGCATGCAGAAATTAAAATTAGTTTCTTTCTGTGTTTTCTGATGTCGAGATTCTGAGTGCAGGTATTGAAGCTGACCTTTTCTCATACCTGCCTTACTGGTGCCCAAGACACCCAGCCCTGGTAACCAGCAGGCCGCCCAGCCCTGGTAACTGGATGGCTTCCATCTTAGAAGGAAGTGGCTGATGGCATGTGCTGGTGGAGTGCACACAGACGCTGCTGAGCATGGGGTGGATCCAGAAGGGCACATTTTCCCCCTCTTGCTACCCCGTGCACTGCTTGGGCTGGAACATTGGCAGGGTGTTGAGACTAGAGAGCTCCAAACTTTTCGAAGCAGCAGGTGTTTGGGCCCAGCCGCCTGCTCACCCCCCTACCCCACCCCAATAGCTTGCCCAGCAACGGGCTTCCGCTGCTGTGATTGGCTACTTTCCTTGGTCCTGGACAAAGTCTGCCTAGTAGCACAGGAACAGACGCCCCACAGCTAAAGGGAAACCAATTGTGCAGCCTTGACTATAAATACCCCACAGCAGCTATGCCAGCCAATCACCCTCCTTGAGGATTCCCTTCCCGGATCTTGTTTCCTCCCTCAGCCAGCCGAGGCACTGCCAGCTGTGCCTGCAGAAGGCGGCCCTGGCCTCCCTGTCCTCGCCTGGTCTGGGGCTCCAGTCCCGCATGCCACATAACCCTGTATTGGAATACACAGTGGACCTAGCCCTTGGTTGACTAGTGTGGGGCTCAGGGACCTAGCTGGGCCTGTTCATAGGAGAAGGCTGGAGGAGGCAGGCTTTCCAGGACAGGACCCTGTCAGATGGATCACAAATCCAGCCTGGCTCAGTACCTCACCCCCCACCTTGATTGGCTTCTGCATGGGCCCAGGCATGGGAACCACTAAGTGGCTGATCTGCACAAGAAGAATCATCTAAATGGACCTGTTCAGGCCAATGCCCCAGAGGCATACTTGTTTCCAGACTGAGGCACTGGTCTCAGTGGTCACTTCCAGTGACAAGCCCACTGCAAGCCAGCAGGAAGCTATAGAGAGAAGATGGCAGGCCAGAGTGGTAGTGGTGTGGGAACCTCCAGCTGCCACCATCCTCCCCTTGCCCAGCCTTCCCCCCACCCCTCTGAAGCAGAGGTTCAAGGGCAGCTTCAGTAAGAGCAGGCTACAGCAGCAGCTGTAAAGAAGGGAGGAAAGGTCATGCTTCCCGTAGGAGGGCAAGTAAGCCTGTGAGCTCCCGCTTCTTGGCCTATAGCAGGAACTAGGCATCACTCCACAGCAGCCTGACCCCACTAGGCTCTGAGGACAACTCTGTGTCCCAGGGACAGAAATATCCCTGCGTGTGGAGAGAATGTGCGTAGAGTGCATGCCCTGCAAATGTTTGTGAAACAGAACCAAACTACACATCATCCCATCTCCTAGGCTGGGGTAGGAGGCAGGCTGGCCCCCTGTTCTTCTCATCAAGAAGCAGGAGGCTTGGCTGGGCGCGGTCGCTCATGCCTGCAATCCCAGCACTTTGAGAGGCTGAGGCGGGTGAATCACAAGGTCAGGAGATCAAGACCTTCCTGGCTAACATGGTGAAACCCCGTCTCTACTAAAAATACAAAAAATTAGCCGGGCGTGGTGGTGGACACCTGTAGTCCCAGCTACTCCGGAGGCTGAGGCAGGAGAATGGCATGAACCCAGGAGGTGGAGCTTGCAGTGAGCAGACATCGCGCCACTGCACTCTACCCTGGGCGACAGAGCGAGACTCGGTCTCAAAAAAAAGAAGCAGGAGACTCAACTGGGAGTCAGAAGACCTGAGGTTCAAGTCCCAGGTCAGAACCTCCCAGCCTGCTCCACAGAAATGTGTGAAGATCAATGAGGCATCTGTGTATTCAGTGCTTTTGAAACTGTGCCTGGTGACAAAGTTGGGAGTTATGGCTACAAAGACCATGGAAGACTGGTAGCCTGTTCCAGAAGAAACCCAGCCTGTGCTGGCACCTGCTAAGAGGCGCAAGGGGTGTGTGCACAGGGGCTTCCAGGCATTTGTCTCCATGCACAGTGTCGTGCTGGTTTGCACATGTGCACACTGTGAGGGTGTGCACACATTTAGGCCTGGGGATGTGCTTGGCCCCCGCCAGCCCACCTTTCCCGCAAACACATACAGCTCTTTGCTCTGCCTGGGGAAAATTCCCCAGTGGTCACTGCAGGCCTCTCTGTCTTCCTTAAATAGAAAACTTGGTGGAGAAGCAGCACCCTCAGCAGCCCCAGGTCATCACTTCCTATGACAGCCAAGGTAAGTGATTCGCCGCTAGCCGTGACCTCCCCTGCAGACGTGTGCCCAGACCTGATGCTCTGGCCAGCGACAGCCCAGGATGTGGAGCTCAGACTATGGGGAGCAGGGTCCTCTCTGCTCCTGTGGGTGTTGGAAAACCCTTTTCCTCTCCGTGCGTCTCATGGGAAGCAGCAAGAGGCTGCACAGTCTGAGTCTTCCCCTCACCATGAGATCAAGAAGTAAAGCCCATGGGCCTCAGAGCGCACTGCTGTCATCATCATCACTATTACTGTCATCACTATTCAACATTCAACATTTGTTGAATGCTAACCATGTGCCAGACACCCTGCCAAGCCACTTATGCACTTATTCTCGTGTAACTTAAGCTTCACAGCAATCCTGTTTGACAGGTACTCCTCTTTACCATCCTCAAATTACAGATGAGTAAACTGAGGCTTGGAAAGGCTGTCATGTGTTCAAGATCACATGGCCAGCAAGAGTCAGAGCTGGGCAGTCTGAGCCCCAGCAAGGCCTCAGCTGTTAACCTTCACATATCTCTGCTTCCTCATCTCCCCTGGAAACCAGCCTCCCTCCTGCTGGCTCATGGCATCCAAGCCCTCCCTTGTCCTGACCCATAGCAGTTCTGCGGCCTCTTCTGCTGAGACTGAGCCTTCCCAGGGCATCCCACCCAGTGAGTTTGCCACGGCAAGGCAGAGTGAGAGGCATCTTCATTGGGAGTCCTCTCTTTTTGGGGACAGGCTCTGGGGACTTGGGGAAGGCAGGCAAGGGCATCACTGACTCTACAGTTGACTGGATCTGAGCACATGACAAGATAGAGACAGGAGGGCCCCACAGCAATGGTGACAGGAGGCCAAGTTAGAGACCCTCATGCCCACCCTGGTTAACTGCTGTGCATTAAATACTGGGCCCTGGTGTCTAAGTGTTCTGACAGGCTCAGCCATAAGAGTTCATCACACTTGCTCTGAGAGTTGATGTCCTAACCTATAAGGAAATTATCTGATCAAATTCAGAGGCAGTGACTTCCCCCATGCCCCATATGAAACAGGAGGACTCTGGAGGCCCTGGAGGATTGGAGCCTCTCAGGGAATTGCTCTCTGAAATACAGGTGGACCAGCTTCTCTATAGAAAGGCGCTGGCAGGTAGTGATGAAAGGCCAGCCAACTGGGGTTACCAGCATGGGGGAGCTGGCTCTCCTCACAGTACAGGCCAGTGTCCCTTTAAGCCAGAATTCCTGAGAATGCAGCTCTAGGACAGCCTTAGAGACCTCTGTGGGCCCAGCAGGACCTGCCACCAGCCCTGAGAACCACAAGGACAAGCCCATGCCCTGTTGCTTCTCTAAAATGAACTCAACTGCACATGGCTCAACACAAAAAAAAGGTCTCAGAGATATCTGGCTATAATGAGAGTGGATTAGCACCACTTACCTCACTTAGTGAAGAAGACAGACAAAGGCCCCTGTCCTTGTGGAGCTGACGTCCTAGTGAGGAGACACAGACAATCCTGACAAGTCAAACACCCTGAGCCAGAGAAGGCGTGAGGGGGAAGTCAAGCAGGAAGGATGATAAGGCGTGTGTGCGGGTATGGGGTCTGGGGCTGTGCAGGGTTGTATATTCATTTCCTATAGCAGCTATAGGAAATTTCCACAAATGAGGTGGCTTAAAATACTGCAGATTTATTCTCTTACATTTCTGGAGCCTAGAAGTCCAAAATCTGTTTCACAGGGCTAAAGTCAAAGTGTCAGCAGGGCCAGCTTTTTTTAGAGGCTCTAGGGGTGCATTCATTCCTTGCCTTTTCCTGCTGCTAGTGGCTGCAGGCCCACCATGGCTTGTGGCTGCCTCACTCCAAACTCTGCTTCCATTGTCACATTGCCTTCCCTGCTTATAAATGGCTGAATCTCCCTGTGCTCCCTTGTATAAGGATCCATGTGTGGTTGCATTCAGAGCCCAGCCAGATAATCAGGATGGTCTCCCTATCTCGAGATCCTTAATTTAATCACATCCACATAGTCCTCTTTACCATATAAGGTAACATTCACAGGTTCCAGGGATTCTGGCATGGATATCTCTAAAGGCCATTCTTCAGCCTATCCCAGGGGACAATTTAAAGTGGAGTAGGTGAGAAAGGCCTCACTGAGAAAGTGACACCTAAGCAAGGAGAGAGGTAAGAGCAAACGATGTGGGTATCTAGGGAAGAGCTTCCAGCAGAGGGAGCAGTGAGCGTGAAGGCCCCCAGGCAGGAGCGTGTCTGCGTGTTCAAGGAGCAGGCAACTGTGCTGTGGAGAGGAAGGTGGGGGACATGGGCAAGATGGGGGTAGCAGGAGAAGAGCCAGAGAGGACACAGGGCAGAGTCAGAAGGGACTGGGAGGCTAATCTGAGTGTGATTGGAAACCATTAGATGGTTGTAGACATGACAGCCTCCAATGCGTAGAGAATAAACAGAGGGGGCAAGGTTGGAAGCAAGACAACCCTTAAGAGGCATCATGATAATCCAGCAAGAGAGGTTCCCCCATGGTGTGGATTTGGGGTATACAAGAGAGGAGTCAAGGCTTGGGACCCAAGCAATGGGGAGGATGAAGGTGAGGGAAATGCAGGAAGAGCAGGTTGGGAAAGAAACATGAATTCAAATTTGGCTTTGTTGAGGTTGGTGCCAGCACCTGCCATTTTGGAAAGCTGTGGCCAGGGAATCGTTACTCCATGTGCCACTTTCTTATTCATCCCATGAGCCTTGACAACCTTCGGGCTCTGTTCTGCAAACCACACGGGCCCCCAGAGAAGCCTTCTTGGAAGCTCTATCACAGTAATAGCGGTGACCAGAGGTGGGACACTTGGTGTGTGCCAGATATTAAGCTAAGCCCCTCTCATGGCTCACCTCATTTAATCTCCACAACCACCTTCTGCAGAAGGTTATCATCCTCATTTTACAGATAGGGAAGCTCAGAGATATTTAAATAACTTGCCTGAAGTCGCACAGTTAGCACATACCAGACCCAGAAGTTGAATCCATGTCTGTGGGCTCTCGAAACCGGTGGGCTTAACTACTCCACCATACTGTCTCTTCCATACAGGACAGGGACCAATCCGGTGGTGTCGATTTGGGTGTAGTACCCCCACCCAACCCCCACCCTCAATGTGCAGTCTAAGATTTCAGTCTGAACCCATTGCTCGGAATGGTTCAACATTTTCCCTCCTCCTCAGCCTCTCTTTCAATGGTAGACTTTATGCAACAGGTGGCAAAGGAACATTGGAATCTTGGGTCATGGGAAGAGGCTTTGGAGATGGATCTGTAGTGGGTGTGTGGGTTGAATGAATTTGTAAGGAGAGTAATCACAAGGAGCCCCTGCAAAGAACCTTCTTTCTTTTTTTTTTTTTTTTTTTTTTTTGAGACAGGGTGTCACTCTGTGGCCCAGGTTGGAGTGCAGAGGTGCAATCACAGCTCACTCCAGCCTCAAACTCCTGTGCTCAAGCAATCCTCCTTCCTCAGCCTCCCGAGTAGCTGGTACCACAGGTGAGTGCCACCACATGGCTGGTTTTTTTTTTTTTTCATTTTTTGTAGAGATAGGGTCTCACTATGTTGCTCAGAATGGTCTCAAACCCCTGGGCTCAAGCGATCCCCCGTCTCAGCTTCCCAAAGTGCTGGGATTACAGGCATAAGCCTCCATGCCTGACCCCAAAGGACATTCTTGAGGAGTCAGTTTTCTATTGAGGCTTCTGTCCTCAAGGTCATCAGCCCTTATCCCCATGCAAACACTTTTTAGAGTAGTCTTCTTTGATGTGTGCACTAGGGTCAAAGTGCCATGTTTCCAGACCTCAGACCTCCCTGCGGAACTCCAACCCACAGAAGGAATCATGAATGTTCCTTTGTTTTCCATTCCTAATGGAAGCCAGGGGCAGGGCTGCCAGTGATGCCCTTCATCATGCACACCAACAGATGCCCAGTCACAGCCCTAAGCTCTGGAACATTAGGTTGTCATCTCATGATGAGAGCTGCTGAGTGAGGTTTTCATGCTGCGTTTAACAGTACCCCCTAAGGGTGGTGTTCCATCATGTTCTACAGAGCCAGACAGTCCCTGTCACCATCTAGCATGCTCGTTCCTGGGATGTCACTGCTTTCCACTTCCTGACTACTGCATCCTGGGTGGAATCACAGCATGTGTCTGTTGAATATCTAACCAGGGACAATTTAAGGGTATTTTTTTTTTGAACTACCAGTGCTTTCGCTGTTTTCCTGACTCTAAGCTACTGCAGGAAAAAAAAAAAAAAAAAACTCCAAGGTAGAAAAAAAAAAGGCTGTAAATGTGCCAACCTGTTATAGAAAAAGTTAACAAACACCTTAAACCAATGATGGCAAGTATTTCACATGACTCACATGACCCCTACACACACATATACACCCGTGTGCATGTGCACACACACACACACCTGACAGTCTTTGTTAATTGATCCCTTCAGGCAGCCACTTCCAATCAGTCAGAGATAATGAAAAACATGAAACCTGTTTGCCATACTGCGTTAGGTGTTCTGAGCCAATTAGGCCTTTAGATAAATCCTGATTGAAACCTGAAGAGATCCGGAGAGCAGCTGTCAGGTGGAAGAAACCTGACTGGGTGAAAGGCAGGCGCAGGGCAGTAAGCATGTGGACATTCTTGTGCTTGCCTGTATGCTCTGTTTCTGAGAAGGCAGGGAAAAGCAAGGAGAGCTGGTGGGGTCTAGGAAAGGGGCCAGGGAGCCCCTCAGGATTAGCAGAAAAGAATCTCTAACATGCTCTTAACTAAGATGGTCAAAGCTGCAGCTTCAGAAATGTGATTTTGTTGACAACTGGTGGAGCTGGGGAGGGGCGCATAGAGAGGCCAGCCAGGCAGCCTGGAATCCCAGGAAGGGCCTCCTGTAGGTTTGGTTGTGGTGGTGAATAGTCAAGATTAGAATAATGTACTGTACTTAGGCTGTACTTAGGGTTTAGATCTGACTGCGAATTTGGCTCCAAATGATCTACTCTCTGTTAGAGACTGGCCACATTAATATTTTTTCTTAAATTAAGAGTTTTATTTGATCCAGGAGCGTCATAGCCAGCAAACGCTCTCCACTCCATGCCTTAAGGAAGCATAAAGCTATATTGCGAATGCTTTTCCCCTTGAAACAGCGTGTCCAGCCCAGGCCCAGTTCCCGGAGCCAGCAAAGCCTCCCAGTGGCGCCCTCACACAACAGTAAGTGAGAGCAGGAATCACACTCCCACGCAAATCAGGGAGGACGAGAAAGTGGCTGTTTTCCTTGAGGGAATGCTAAGCAGCAGCACAGCTTTGGGGGAGAACCGGGAAGTGGGATTCAGGAAAACATTGGACATTGACCCCTGTCCAAGACGGAAGAGGAATCACAGAAAGGAGAGAAGGGATTAGGAATAGTGATGGCTGGAGCGTCTGGGCCAGGGCCGTGCTCCGAACGTGAGCCCACCTCAACACCCTGCCCTGGAGGGGCTTTAACAGCAGTTTGTTTTTCAGCTTGATCACTCTTTCACAAAGAGACATGGCTGAAGTGGGACATGGCTAATACCCCTAGAGACATGGCTCAGGACACGTAACACAAGATGGCAAACAAGTTTCATGTTTTTCATTAACTCTGACTGATTTTGGAAGTAGCTGCCTGAAGCGATCAATTAACAAAGACTGTCAGGTGTGTGTGTGAAAGTACCTGGGCATTATGAGAAGTCTGGGGAAGAGATTTGTTGTTGAACCCTATGCCAATAAGTTGTTCACTTTTGCAGTTTCTCTAAGCTTATGGAGATTGTTCCAGTCCAGCATTTTCCAGATGGTGTTTGACAAAATAGTACTGGGTCAAATAGAGTTCTTCACTACAGGACTACTCAGATCATTGTGTATTGTGACCTATGAGAGGGGAGAGAGTGAACATGTTTCTCAATTCATTTTTCACAAGGCATCTTGAAGTCAAGTACCACTTAGCACTCACTTTAAAAGACACCTCAGAGGGTTTGAGGTGGAGAAAGTGAAAAGGAGAAGAACAGGCCCTTGCCTCACTGATGATGGGAAGACACACAGGAAGTATTTGCTGCTGAGGGTGATAGCACCCAATCCTACGACCAGAACTGAATTATGCCTTGAACTCTGAAATGCTTAATGTTTTAATTACAAGCTCACAAGGCTGATTTTCTCTCAACTTTGAATATGCTAGAAACTACACTTCGAAATGAATGTTAACCCCTTCAAAGCTATGCTTTGCAGAGGCCACATTGTATGTTTTCAAATTGTTTGAGAATGACCCTCTTTGGCATGCAGAACAAGTTTATGAGCTACACAAAAAAGACAGTATTGTTATTCTATGAAAAATAATTGCAATGCATTTAGCAGGCAAAGGGTTAGTGAAAGGAGGTTTTACAAAATCAATGAGGAAAAAATAATACTTCAATAGGAAAATAGCCAATTCACAAAATAAGAATTTAGAATGGTAAATAAGTATATGCAAAGACTACTACAATAAAACTAAAGAAATATACCAAGCAACCAGGTATTATTATTCACTGATAAAAATTTAAAGGGTTGATAAAACCAAACATCAGTGAGTGTATATGTGATCTATTTTTGCATTACAAACCACCACACAACTTAGCAGCTTTAGCCAATAAGCATTTACAAGCTCACCAATCTGCAGGTTAGCTAGAAATTCTCATTGGAGCCACACCCAGCTGATCTTGGGTCTTGGGTGGGCTTGCTCATGTGCTTGTTGTCAGCTGGTGGGTTGGCTGGAGACCAGCTGGTCTAGGATAGCCTCACCTGAGAGGCTATGCTCTGCTCCATGTGGGCTCTCATCTACAACCTGGCTCATTCACATGGCAGTTATGGCTCGGACCCCAAGAATGAGAATGGAAGCCTCAAAGTTTCTAGAAGCCTAGGCTCAGAATTTGTGCAACATCACTTCTAGCATGTGCTAATTGGCCAAACCAAGTCAAAAGCCCAGCCCAAATTCAAGGGGTGGAACAAAAGACCTCTCATTGGGAGGAATTGCACTTTGTGACCAGTTTTGCAATCAAGCACAGCAAGAATGTGGACAATGGGCATTCTCTTGAATTACTGATAAGATCATAGATTGATAAAATCATTCATAAGAAAATTTTGCCAATATCTAACAAAAGCCTTTAAAATATCCGTATTATTTGATTCATACTTAAGAATTTATTCAAAGGAACTGATTTGCAAAGTGTGCAAATCACTTTACATACGTACAAAGATGTATGTATCTGAGTGTTCATCACATCATATCTAATAGCAAAACTGTGAAAAGCTAAATATTCAACAAAAAGAGTTTCTTATATGGATTATAAACCATCTACAAAATAGAATACTATGTAGCCATTTGAAATGATAACATATGGCTATGCTCACTGACATGTAAAGATTTAAATGAAGAAAGCAGGTTATGAAAAATATGTTTACTATAATCTGCTTTGGATTTTTAAATGTAGAAATGAAGTCTTAAAGGAGTTTCACTTTCTACTTTATATCTTTCTGTATCATCCAAGTTTTTGTTTTAATTCTTCTTGGGTTTTTGTGTGTGTGGTTGGTATTTTTGCTTTTATTTTTATTTTAAATTAACATACAGTAAAATCAAATGTTTGTAGTGTGTAGTTCTGATTGCTAACACATGCATAGATTTGTGGAACCACCACTATGGCAGTTACCATCATCAGAATATACAGAATACACCACCATCGGAATATACAGCAGTTCTATTTCCCTCTTTAAAATTATCTTGTGTGGACTCTAATCCTCCCATCACTCTTAAGAGTTCCTTTGTATTGTTGAGAAGTACCTTTTTTTTTTTTTTTTTTTTTTGACAGAGTCTCGCTCTGTTGTCCAGGCTGGAGTGCAATGGCACGATCTCGGCTCACTGCAACCCGCCTCCCAGGTCCAAGCGATTCTCCTGCCTCAGCCTCCCGAGTAGCTGGGGTTACAGGTGCCTGCCACCATGCTCAGCTAATCTTTGTATTTTTAGTAGAGATGGGGTTTCACCATATTGGCCAGGCTTGTCTCAAACTCCTGACCTCAAGTGATCCACCCACCTCAGCCTCCCAAAGTTCTGGGATTACAGGCATGAGCCATCATGCCCAGCAGATAACTATTTCTTGATATGGATGTACCACAGGTTGTTTATCCATTCACTCATTGAAGGACATTTAAGTTGTTTCCACTTTGGGGTGATTATGAATAGAGCTGCTATATAAACATTTGTGTACAGGTTTTTGTGTGAACATAAGTTTTCATTTCTCTGGGATAAATGCCCAACAGGGCAATTTTTAGGTTGTATGGTAAGTACATGTTTTGTTTTATAAGAAACTGCCAAACTATTTTCCAGAGTGACTGTTCTATTTTACAATCCCACTAGCAATATATGAGATCCAATTTCTCTGCATCGTTGTCAGCATATGATATTATCACTATTTTTAAATTACAGTCACCCCTCAGTATACATGGGGGATTGGTTCCAGGACCACCTACATATAACCAAATGTGAGCATACTCAAGTCCCACAGTCGTCCCTGCAGAAACCCCATATAGGAAAAGTTGGCCCTCTCTATGCGAGTTTTGCATTCCACCAACAGTACTCTCCATCTGCATTTGGTAGAAAAAAAGGACCGTATGAGTGGACTCGTGCAGTTCAAACCCATGTTGTTCAAGGGCCAGTTGTATATTATTGCTCTTCTAATAGATGTGATGTCTCATTTTGGTTTTAACTTGCCTTTTCCTAATGGCTGATGATGCTGAACATCTTTTCATGTGCTTATTTTCCATCCATAATCTCTTTTATAGTAAAATATCTGTTCTTTTGCCCTTTTTCCAATTGAATTGCCTTTGCACTTTTGTAAAAATTTATTTTGCTATGTTTGTGTGAGTCTATTTTTTATTATTCTGTTTATTGATCTGTTTATCCTCTTACCAACATCACACTGTTGTGATTACAGCAGCTTCATTAATGCATCTTAAAATCAAAGAGTGGGAGTCCTCCCATCTTTTTTTTCAAAATTAGTTTAGTTATTCCAGTTCCTGTGCCTTGATGTCTATATTTTATAATTATGTATTTGCACAATTCCCCCAAAGTGTTTGGTTGAACTTGCATTAAATCTATAGATCAATTTCGAGAGAACTGCCCACTTGACAATTTTAAGTCTTCCAATCCATAAACATGGTATGTCTCCCCATCTATTTAAGTCATCTTTAATGTGTTTAATCATATTTTGGAGTTTTCAGCATGTGATTATTGCACATGTTTGGGGTTTTTGTTTTAGATTTATAACTAATATTTTAATTTTGGAATTATGGGAAATGGTTATTTTTAAATTCCATCTCCAATTGCTTATGGCCAATATACAGAAATACAATTGATGTTTGTATGTTAACCTTGTATACTGTGACCATGCTAAACTAACTTATTAGTTCTAGGAGCTTTTTCTTGTAGATTACTTGGGATTTTCTATGTAGACAGACATATCAACTGTGAATAAGGACAGTTTTATTTCTTCCTTGCCAATCTGTATGCCTTTTATTTCTCTTTCTTGTCTTATTACACAGGGTGGGACTTCCAGTACAATATTATTAGGATCAGTGAGAGTGGACATCTATGACTTGTTCCCAATATTAGGAAGAAAGCATAACCATGTTTCACCATTAAATATGCTGTTAGCTGTATGCTTTTTGTAGGTTTCCTTTTTCAGATTAAGAAAGTTCCCTTTTATTCCTAGTTTGTTGAGAGGTTTTATCATGAACGGATGTTAAATTTTGTCAAATGCGTTTTTCTACACCAATAGGTGTGATCCTGTAGTTTGTCTTCTTTAGCCTGTTAATATGAATTACATTCATTGATATCCAAATATTTAACCAGCTTTGCATTCCCAAAATAAACCACCCATGGTTGTAGTATATTTTTCTTTTACTATATTGTTGGATTTAATGTTGTAATATTTTGTTGAAGATTTTTGTGTTTACATTTATAAGGGATATTGGTCTGTAGTGTTCTTTTCTTTTGCTGTCTTTGTGTTTATATCAGATTAATGCTAGCCTCATAAAATGAGTTATGAAGCATTCACTTCTGTTTGGCAAAAGATCCTATGAAGAATTGATGTTATTTACTTTAAATGTTTGTTAGAATTTACCACTGAAGCTATCTGGGCCTGGCTTTTGGATGGAAGGTTTTAAACTACAAGTTTAATTTAACAAATAGATATTGGGAATATTTAGGTTATCTGCTTCCTATATGAGTTTTGTGGTAGTTTGTGACTTTCAAGGAATTGGCCCATTTCATCTAAGTTGTAGAATTTATGTGCACAGAAGTTTTGTAGCATTCCTTTATTATTATTTTAATACATATGAGGGTCTGTAGCGATAGCCCTAATTTCATTCCTGATATTGGTGTATTTACCCCTGATTTGTGTCTTGCCTCTTTCTTTTCTTGGTCATTCTAGCTAGAGGTTCATCAATTTTACTGATCTTTAGAAAGAACCAGCATTTAGTTTCATTGATTATTCTCTGTTGTTGTTTTTAACTTCAGTGATTTATTCTCTTATTTTTATGATTTTCTTCCTTCTGCTTGCCTTGGATTTAGTCTTCATTTCTCTACTTTCTTAAAATGGAAACTTAGATTGTTGATTTGAAACCTTTCTTTTTTCTGTAATAAGAATTTAATGCTACAAATTTCCCCTTGAAGCACTGCTTTGGCTTCATCTCACACATTTTGATATGTTTTATTTTCATTTTCAATGAGTTCAAAATATTTTCTAATTTTCCTTGAGACTTCTTCTTTGATCTATGTGTGATTTGAAAGTATGTTAATTTTTAATATTTTGACATTTTCCAGTTGCTTTCTGTTTTTTATTTCTAGTTTAGTTCAGGAGTTTTGTATGATTTCAGTTCTCTTCAACTTTTTAAGGTTTGTTTTGTGACCAAGGATATAGTCCATTTTGGTGATTATTCAATGGGCATTTGACATGAATGTGCATTGTGCCATTATTAGATGGAATTGTTTATAAACATCAAATAAATTTTATTATGTAGTTCATTTCTTCTATATATTTGCTGAGTTTCTTTCAATTAATTCTCTCAATGACTGAAAGATTAGTGCTAAAATCTCCAACTATAATTGTAGATTTGTCTATTCCTCCTTTTAGTCCTATCAGTTCTTGTTTCATGTATTTTAAAACTTTGTTGTTTGACATATGCATATTGAAGGTTGTTATGTCTTCTTGCTAATATTCCTCTATCCCTGATATTTTCCTTTCTCTGAAGTCTGCTTTGTCTGATATTAACATAGCAACTCCAGCTTTCTGTTATCTTTTCACTTAACCAACCTATATCATAGTAGTTAAAGTTGGATCCTTGGAAACTGAATATAGTTTAATCTTATGTATTCACCCTTTCTGAAAATCTCTATTTTTTAATTTGTGTGTTTAGACCATTTACACTTAATATAATTATTGATACATTTGTATTTAGGTTTTCTACTTTATTATTTGTTTTCTGTTCATGCCTCTGTTTCCCCTTTCCTGCTTTTCTTGCCTTTCAGAATTACATTTAAATTTGCCTATTAAGTTTTTTACTGTATCTCCATATATAGCTATTTTTGTATGTATTATATGTACTTAACTTTTCATAATCTAATTATAATTAATATTAACATTTCAAGTAGAATGAGGAAGTCTTACCTCCATATAGGTACATTCACTCTCCTACTCTACGTTGTAGTTGTCATATATTTTACATCTAATATATCAAAAACCTATCAGATGTTATAATTATTTCTTTCAATTATTATTCATATTGTCAAGAACTTGAGAGGAGGGCAGACTAATATATTTATCTAGCTATTTACCATTTCTATCCCTCTTCCAAGTTTTCCTCTGGTATAATTTCTCTTCCATCTGAAGAACTTCCGTTAGCATTTCTTTTGGAGCAAGTCTGTTGGTACCAAATTCTCTTGGCTTTACATCACTTTTCACTGGCTACTTTCCATATTTTTTTCTTTAATAGTTTGGTTATGTGTCTGGACTTGGATTTTCTTACATTTATCCTGTTTAGAATTCACTGAGTTTCTTGAATCAGTAAGGTTTTATGTCTTTTGCCAGATTTCAGAAGTTTTCATTATTTCCTCAAATATTTTTTCTGCATCATATTATTTCTCTTTTGCCTTCTGAGACTTCAATGATGTGAATGTTAGACTTTTGGGTATTGACCTACAGATCTCTGAGGCACTACTTACATTTTCTGTTGTTCAAACTGGACAATATCTGTTGATCTATCTTCAAGTTCTCTGACTGTGTTCTCTGTCATTTTCATTCTGCTATTGAGTATATCCAGAGAATTTTTAACTATATTTTTCAGTCTAAAATCTTCACTTACTTCTCCTTTATATCTTCTTTTTTATCGCTGATACTTTATATCTTTCCATTTATCTCAAAACTGTTTGCTATTACTTGTTAGAGCATGTTATTGTGGCTGGTTTTGTGTGTGTGTGGAGTTGGCATCCGTTGATTATCTTTTCCTTTTCAAGTTAAGATTTTCCTGAGTCTTCCTAGCTGAGTAATTTTGAATTGTAGCCTTTGTAATGCTATACAGATCTGCCCTGCATGTGCACCACCCAGTGGCCAGTCTGGGACCTGGGCATTAATCTACCCCATAGTTTACTTCCTGAAGACTGTGGTATGATGTTTAGGATGAGATCTATGCATGCACAGTTCAGAGGTGACCACAGGAGTCCACCTACAACTTTATGGAATTGCCTTCTTGAGCTCCCTCCTCTTCATGACCCATTTCTCATTCCTCTACCCAAAAAGCTGGAGCTTCAGTTTCCTCACTCCGCCATATAGGCCCCACAACTGTGTCTGCCTCTGGGGCAAATCAGCAGGAAACAGAGAGAAAAAACAATAAATATTTGCCCTCATATTCTTGGGATTATAACTTCTCTGGTAGAAGAAAATAGTTATCCTTGCTCCAGAGTTGTAGATGCCTGCATGGCCACCAACATCACTGCTGCCATTGCTACCAACAGAATTGCCTGGGGGCTGAGTTGGGAAATAACAGAATAAAGTGGGGGAAAAACAACAACAAAAGATTTCTTTCACTCTCTCTGACTCAGGGGTTCCCTTTCTCACTCTGCAGGCCAGAAAGAGAGGATGTCTCTTGTGTGCTCTTTTTCTGCATCCACTCTACCCTTCTGGGTTTGGGAATGCCTTTAAGTCCAGTCTAGATGATACCAGAGGGGAAAGAAGAATGGTAAATTCACTGCCAATTTGCTAATGCTTTAAAAATTCTTCCCACTCTTCCCCAGTTATTCTATTATTTACTTTGCAGAATCCTCTAATAGTTGCCCCTTACATTCGGTACATTGTTCATAATTGCATTCAGTGGGAGACACAGGGCTGAGTGTGCTTTACTCCATCTTGCCTGAATCTGGAAACTATCTGCTTAGTTTGTTGTTGTTTTGATTTATAGAAAAAAAAAAGGATGATTTCTACACACAAAAGAAAGTTCTAAAACTAATTGTTTTGTTAATCAATCATCAGTCATGAGGCATTCACCCTTTCCTGGCAGCATCTGGTAGAAAATGTCATCTCTTTTTCCTTTGTAGGGACACAACTGACTGTGGAAGTCCACCCTCGAGATGCCATGCCCCAGCTGCTCAAGAAGTTCTCCTTAGCTAAACGTATGTATGACAGAGGTACTCATGGTGGAGGGCTGGCACAGAGGATTGAAGGCAGCTGGTTGGGCCAGATCCCAGCCCGAGCATCTTCTGAGGGAAGGAGAAGAGTGACATGGGCCTGAAAACTGGGAAAAGGCAGAAGCATGACAGGTTTATCCTGGGAGACTCTTTTCTCCACACCCAGCTACCACTGATTTTTCATCTCTGGAATTAGTCATAGGTAACACAGACATTTAGCTGAAGACACATTGCATCACAAGAGTGTTGTTGCTGTTGCTTTTAGATACCATTTGTTTACTGCCCGAAAAGTGGCATGCAAAATGCTAAGTACTTTAACATTTATTAACTTTTTAACCTTTTGATGTATACTAATATCATCCCCACTTTTTAGATCAGCAAAGTGAGGCTTAGAGAGGTGAAGTAACTACCCAAGTCACCCAGCCAGAAAGTGGGTCAGAACCCAGGTATGACTCTGAAGCCTGTGGTCTTAACCACCATACTTTGCTTCCCTCAGTGCAGTGCACATAGGCCCAGGCCCAGGACCATGATGTCTCCCCAACTCCCTTCTCGGTCCTCTCCTTGCATCTGTCCAGCTTATGGTTAAACAGGGACCTCAGGAAGAATGCAGGTTAAGTAACAGAGGCTGCAGAACAACTGAGGCTCAAGTCCTCTTTAGGTCCATGCAGTGAGCCAAAGTCCTCCAAAACTGTCTGGTCCTGTAGTCGTCAGCAGTCAGGATCTCAAGAGAGTAGTCTACTGTAAAGAGGGCAGGCTCTAGGGTCGACTGACTGGGTTCATGTTTCAGCTGTGTGACCTTGGGCCAGTGGCCTAACCCCTCTTTTGAACTCAGTTTTGTCAACTATAAAAGAAGGAAAATAAGCGAATCTGCCTCATAAGATTATTATGAGATTAAATGAGAGAGTAAATATAAAGCCCAAGCCAGGCATAGTAAGTGTGTAACAAATGCTAGCTATCATTTTGAACCTTTATCATTCTATCAAAAATGTAGGTGTGAAATACAAAATGCAGGTGTGAGAAATAAATGGAGCACTGTTTCTCAGAATGACCCATGTGTGGTTGCACTCTTCTTTGTTATATTTATAGCCTAAAGTGGCCTTCAGTGGCATAAAACTACCTGCCTTGGCATCCCAACCTTCAACTCCCCTGATCCCATCAAGGACCCAAATCTTCCTGACCTGGTTCCGGATCAGCAGGGAAAGTTCCTTTCCTTTTGCCCAGGGAGTCTAATAACTATTGGCTACAATTCTGCCTTTACTGTCTTAGATTTGTGGGATTCAGTTGGCCTTTAATCCTCCCAAGGAATAATTTAATTATGACCTGACCTTTCTAGGTTTTGACCTTCACACTAACTGCTTTCCCCTTCCTGCATCTTTGTTTCCATCCATGGTCAGTTCTTATCCTGGCGTTATCTGGCAGTGGATTCAAGAAAGCAGGAAAATCCAAAAGAGGGCAGGAACACCAGGTTCCAGGAGGACCCTCTGAATCACCCAAAGTGTTAGGTCAGAGCAAATACTAACTCCAGTTGCAGAATGCAGCTCCCTTTCTTGTCAGCCACTTCCTGGTTCTTAGTCTTCCTTCTGCCACACCAGGAAGTTCCTGGCAATTCCAGCAGCAATTCAGTGGTCAGTGGGGTGGGAACAAGGAGACTATGAAAAGGAGAGTAAAGAGGAGGGGTCAAAAGCAAGCACCACCAGAAGGTGAGTCATCAGTGCTTGCATTTCTGTTTCTTCTGAAGTATCTATACTTCTGACCTTTGGAATATTGTAGGTTTACAAGGTGATAAAAATGGAAACGCAAGACCCCAGCAACCTGGAGGGAAAGATGCCCATGGTAAGTTCCAGAGTCTTCCAGGACAATTCTCAAGAGAGCACATGGGTTTAGCCTCATAGACTAATCTCCAATTGACAGTTGCTTCCTGGGTCACTATGCTGAGAGGCTGGGGCCACCTTTGGGTTCAGGAGGGAAAGAGTGTCAGGATTAATTAGCAATGTCTGCCATGGACACAGGTGGAGAAGGAAAAAGCTCATGCACCAGATGTCATCCTAAAGCTAAAGTATAAACCCCACCAATAACAAGGCAGACCATTATAGGAAACATATTAAAATCATAATTCAGGATTATGTTAACTTTAAATGAAATGCCAAATGTCTGTAAGGTAGGAGGCAGGGTGAATAAGCAGAGTGAGGCAGAGGAAGAAACACTGAGAGGGATGACAGACAGCCTGGGTTGGAATCCTGCTTTTGCCCCTCATTTGCCTTCCCTATGCCTCAGTTTCCCCCTCAGTAGACCAGATGTTATCTAAGGCGGGGTGCAGCTCCATACTTCTTCCTATTGTTTTGCTTTAAAATCAGAATATTTTAGTTAATGACGCTGATATTTTAAATGTATTTATGTAGAATCATATTTAGATCTTACATAATCTCCTCACAGGTAGATTTAATGAGGCATAAATCATGGACATTTTTAATGTTCAGATATTGGAAAATGAAACCAAGAAAGGGGAAAACTAGTAATAGGGTTTTCAATACCATTTTAGAAATGCCACCTTTATTCTAAATAGGAGTGCGGGGAGACCTCATTTGCAGAGCTATACTGAGTGGAAATCTGTTCGATGTGTGAGTCCACTTTGAATGCACTTAGGTCGCCCTGATGGCTCTTGTGAGAGAATGATAGGAACAGATTCTGCAGAGGGAGAGGGCACTGAGAAGAGGCAAGGCTCAGCAGGGGCCTGCCTGAGTATCCCCAGTCTTCTCTGGTTGCATTTGGACCACACAGGGCAGGGGTTGATGACATAAGTCATGGTGGCCAGGCAAGAAACCCCTGGGCCCAAATATTGGTCAGCTCCCCAATAAGTGGGCATTGCCTCTCAAACCATGCCGGCCCAGAAGAGGGTCATGAAGAGGCTGGGGCCATGTCTAGAGGTGACACACACCCATCCCCACCTTCTCCCCACCTTCTCCCCACATCTCTCCGGTCTAATAGCACCAGATTAAGGGACTCTCACTGACAGTGGCAGCCCGGAGGATGTGCAGGCAAATGCACCAGCTGTGTCCCCCACCAGGCAGGGAGGCCACATGTCCCTCCCTGCATGTACCTGCAGAGGAGCCCCACACCCTGCACCCTCCCAGAGAGCAGTGTGACACTAACATCACAACATGATATGCTCCCAGGAATCCCACAGATGTGTGCCTGAGGCCAGGGGGCTGGGTCCAGTCCCTCCCAGCAAGGTGGAAGTCAGAACCAGACTGGAACCAAGGTAGAAGTGCAGGTCCATCAGGTGCTTTCTCACATGGCCCTACTCTTCCCAGACTTCCCTACCATACCCTGGGGTCTCTCCAGCACACCTCACTTGCCCAGCACCCAGAGGCTCCCGACATGGAGGCTGAAGGTGGGTGGGTCCACCTGGGTCAGGGGCTCAGTTCCTCTTTGGTCCCAACTTCTTCCCACCCCCAACCTGTCTTCCCACCCAGCTTTCCTGATTTTGATCTGCCTGACTCAGGGACCCTTGGTTAAGAAAGGCTCTGCCAGAGCCAAGGCTCTCTTCTGGGCTGGGACAGGGGTCTGCTGTCCATGCACCTGTTGGTCTAACCATTGGCCAGGCAGCCTTGCAGCAGCCCCCCAGCAACAGCTGATTATGGTTGTCCTATGTCCAGTGGGAAGCTTGCATGATTGCTGGCCCTGCATCAGCACTGGTCTCGAGTTTTCTCTCCTTCCTGTATCTCTGTCTCAGAGACCTGACTCGTGGCTTGGTCTCTGATCAGCAGGCTCCCTGTGAGTATGGCTAAGCATAGTTGAGGGATTTGGAAGCCCAGCCTTTCTCAGGGCCCTGTTACCAGAATGCCATCACACATGGTTGAGATGCTCAAGTCTTCAGTTGACCAAGGGCAAAGGAGGAAGCCTGTCTGGATGCCAAATGCACCTCACTCTGCAGGACCCAGATGGCCCGGCCTTTCCATGCCCTCCTCCTCTACCCAGGCGTCCTTTGACACCTCCACCCCAGGGCCATGGCTGTGGCACAGACCTCCCTCCTTGAGCTTGTGAGCACGAGCAGCACTGCCTGGACACTCCCCAAAGAGCATTCATTCCTGGGAAAAATAACAGGGAATCCACGGAAAACCAAATGGTGGGGAAAAAAAGATTCCATCATCAATATGTCTGGGAACTACTGGGTTAACTAAGGTTAAGCCCGTTTCCTACTTCTGACTTCTCAGAGTCTGCAATAGGCGTATGTTCCCTGTAGGCCTCTAAGAGGACTATGGGAGTTGCCATAATTCCCAAACTAACTTGATCAGGGGACCCTTCTAGGAAAGTTCCCACATAGCTCTTAGGCTCAATGTTTCAGGCTTTGAGAATTGTGTTAAAGGTTGGACAGTCACAGCTCCTCAAAGAGACAGCAAGGCCTAGGCCAGGCAGCCCTCCTCAGTGGGTCTCAGCTGCTGACCAAGCTGCCCTGTGTTTCCAGCCTACCCCTGGGATCGATCCAGCCTGAAATCCATGTCCCTGGACCTGCAGCAGTTTGAGAAATTGGATATCTACGCCTCACAGGTAGGAGAGCTGGCCACTCCGACCATGGGCCCCTTTAAGGTGGCTTGGAGTTCTAGGGCAGCAAAGCCTCTCCCCAGACACCTCCTGAACATATCCTGAGTGGCTTGGTTGGATGGCCCTGGAATGCCTTTTCATAGCATATGGGTGGGGACAGAAGGTACAAGGCAGCAGCCCCTGCCCAGGGCCAAAGGCCATTCCATCCCCCACCCCACCCACAATCCTGTTGCTCCCACCCCATACCACACACCCTGGAGCTCCTCATTGTCAGGCCCCTCTGGTCAGCCCTGACCTGCCTTCTCCATGCCCCTTTTGGCATTTCTGCTCCTAAGCTATGCCCGCCTCCGGACCATGGAAGAAGGGAGGAGAGGATGGGAGGACCGTGGATGCAGATGGCCAAGACCATTATAATCACAGCTGTGCTCACCTCTGAAGTGCATGAGCTGCCATGCTCTCATGCCTCTGGCCCTGAGCATGTCTCAGGTGCAGGTGGGAGGGGCAGATGAAGAGCTGAAACACTAGGGACATATGGGAGTCATTGGAGCCAGGCAGGAGCTTCAGCACAGAGAGTCTGATAGGAGGAACAAGGTGCTGAACCCTTTAGTGAAGTCAGGATATTAAGTGGTCTTAAAAAGGCCGCCTTGTAGGTACTCAGGAAACTTGTTTGTTGAAATAATGAGTTTCAACAAACAAGTTGAAATATTTCACCTCGTTTGTTGAAATAGTGATGGTGGGTGCATGGATCAAGAAAGCCAGATGAGAAGCAAAGACATAAGTTGAGGACATCCTCCTGTCCTGGCAGAAGACATGACCTGGATTAAGTGGAGACATTGAGGAAACAGAGGAGTGGAAAGGCCAATCCTGAGCTAGGGGCAGAGGGGAAGAACTCTATCACCAGTGGGTGTGGAGTGGGTGGGAGGTGGGGGAGAGGGGCTCCCAGATGACTGGATTGACTCCTGGAGGGTGGATCAGTACCTCCTCATGAGAAGCAAGGGAGAAGGAGCAAGTTTTAGGGGATGAGTGTGTTTGGGATATGAGGGGCTCTAGTGTCTGTGGCACATCCAGGGGAAATGCCCCCTGGGCAGCTGCATATACAAGCTTGGAAAGGTCTGGGCTGGAGACACTGATTGGCAGTCATCAGATTTCGTTAAAAGCTGAAGCCATAGGATGGGCATCATATTGCGGGGGTGGAGGAAGCCCATAGGGCCTGGAGCCATCAAAGAGGCTGGGGCAAGGCCAGGAAGGGTCAGAGTTCTGGAAGGTCCAGGGAGGGGCTCCCTGGGGCAGACGTGGTCAACAGTGTGAGCTGTGCTGTCTGCTCAAGTGAGATCAGGACAGACTCATGTCGGCTACTGCAGCATCAAAGTGCACCTTACCTCCAGAGGGGCAGAGCACAGGGGCTGGAGGCCTCAGTACTCAGGTGGGTGGAAGAGCAAGCAGGAGGTGAGTAGTAGGGAGTGAGGAGAAAATCCCACAGGAGCCTGCAGAGACGGGGAGGCTAGACATGAGCAGAACTGAGGAGAGTGGGGGGGGCATCCTAAGGTGGGGGAACAAGGGGGCATGGAGCAGCCAGGAAAGGAAGGGAGGAGGTGAGAACATAGGAGAAGGAGGCCATTGATTGAAGAGGGGAAGTCCCTGCAAAGGCAGAAGACCTGAGACATAGAGAAGGCTGAAGCAGGAGGGGAGGATGAGACTCTTAGTGAGGAAGTCCCACCCGGCCTGCTGTGAAGTGGAGGCCAGGCCATTACCTGTGAGTGAGGAAAGTGGGTGGGGTCGGGAGTCTGCAAAGGGCCCAGATTTTTGTAATGGCCCTCAGAAGGGATGGGTCAGGCTGCTGGCCATACTCAGAAAACAGTGCCAGGAAGCCAGTGGAGGCCAGAGACCCAGCCACAGAGCAGGGAGTGGCCAGAGCAAGCCAGGCCCAGGTGGGGCCAGGAGGTGGGGACCAAAAGACCGGAAGCCATGGCACTGAAGTAGAAGGCTAAGTCAGGACTCCAGGCTGCAGTGCAGGCCTGCAATGCTGAGTACCATTCAGGGCCCTGGGAGAGGGACAAGGACAAAGTCTGTGGTGTTGGAGCTGGACGTAGAAGAAAATGAAACAGAAAGCAGCTGAGAGAGTAGAACAGGGGCCCAGAGGTCTCCAGAGATCAGAGTGCCAGTGTGCTGGGCCAGTGGTCAGCAGGTGAGTCCTGGAATCCCTTGTGAGCAGTGAGATGTTTCCAGCTAAAAACAAGATCCTGGAGTACCCTCAAGCTGGGAGCTGAGGGGAGTGTGGGCACCATTGCAGGACCCCATGCCCCAGCTTCTCTACAGAGATTAAACATGATCAGGGCCACCTTTCCAGCAACCTCAGCCCTGTTTCCCTGAGGTCCCCTAGGAAGAAAGCTAATCTGTTCTTTTTTATCATAAAATAACATAAAATTTGCCATTTTAATAATTTTTAAGTGTACAATTCACTAGCATTAATTATATTCACAATGTTGTATACTCATCACCCAAAACAGAAACTCTGTACCCATTAAGCAATGAAATTTCCATTTCTCCTCCTCCAGCCCCTGGTAATCTCTACTTACTGTCTATGAACTTTCCTATTCCAGATACTTCATATAAGTGGAATCATACAATATTTGTCCTTTTGTGTCTGGCTTATGTCACTTAGCATCATGTTTTCAAGGTTCATCCATGTCGTAGCATATACAGAACTTAATTCCTTCTTTTTATAGTTGAATAATATTCCCTTGTATATATTGTATATACTCTATTTTATTTATCCTTTCATTCGTGGATGGATTTTTTTTAACCTTTTGGCTATTGTGGATAGTGCTGCAATGAATATTGGGGAAACAAATGTCTGTTTGAGTGTCTGCCTTCAGTTTTTTTGGGTGTATACCTTGGACTGAAATTGCTAGATCATGTGATAATTCTACATTTAACTTCCTGAGAAACTGTCAAAATGTTGTCCACAGCAGCTGCACCATTTTACATTCCCACCAGCATCGTACAAGGGTTCCAATTCCTCCATATTCTTGCCAACACATTATTTTCTGGTTTCATTTTTCAATAGCCATTTTAGTAGGTCTGAAGTGCTATCTCGTTGTGGTTTTGATTTACATTTCTCTCATGACTAAGGATGTCGAGCATTTTTTTATGTGCTTATTGGCCATTTGTATATCTTCTTTAGAGAAATATCTGTTCAAGTCCTTTGCCCCTTTTTGAATTGGGTTGGTTTTGTTTTTGTGGAGTTGTAGGAGTTCTTTTTATATTCTGGATATTTAACCCTTATTGGATATATGATTTGCAATGTTTTCTCTCATTTTGTAAGTTTTCTTTCTGCCTTCTAAATGATATCCTTTAATGTACAGAAATTTTTTATTTTCACAAATGCCCTTTTATCTGTTTTCTCCTTTTTGCTTGTGCTTTTGGTGCCATATCTAAGAATTCATTGCCAAATCCAAGGTCATGAAGATTAACCCCAGTGTTTTTTTTTCTGAGAGTTTTATGGTTTAAGCTCTTATATTTGAGTCACTGATCCATTTTGAGTTGTTTTTGTATATGGCATGAGGTAGAGATCCAAGTTTATTCTTTTGCATGTGGAAACTCAATTGTCCCAGCACCATTTGTAAAAGAGACTATTCTTTCCCCACTGAATGGACTTGACACCCTTGTCGAAGACCCACTAACCGTAGATATGTGGGTCCATTTCTGGACTCTCAGTTATATTCCATTTGTCTATACAGTCTTCATGGCAGTATCAAACTGTTTTGATTACTGTAGTTCTACAGTAAGTTTTGAAAATGGGGAACTTGTGTCCTTCAAATGTGTTCTTTTTTCAAAATCGTTTTGGCTACTTAGAGCCCCTTGGAATTTATAGGAATTTGAGAACTGACTTTTCCATTTCAGCACAAAAAGCTATTGGAATTTTGATAAGGATTATGTTAAATCCTTAGTATTGACCATGACCAGAGGCTGCTACAGCTGTCCAGATGCCTGCCTGGCTAGCCCCCAGATCTGCAGAGAAAAGCTATGATGGCTCTAGGGCCTGTGATTGAGCTGGTCAGCACCACCTGCCCTGTCCAACTTCCCCCACCTCCTCCCAATTTGTCCTCAGCCAGCCTTTGCCCCTCAGGACCTCTCCTCCAGCTTCTCTGCCTGGAGGAAGAGCAGCACTGGCTATAGGTGCAAGATGCTGGGCCCCCAACAGCCCCTCCTCGAGGCCCTAATACAGCATACCCTTCCTGCTCCCCAGGTGACAGCCAAAAGTGGCCTAGATGAACTGGTGAATGACCTGCTCCAGGAGGCCCACACTGACCTGGAAAGGGTCCGCGCCATCTGGATCTGGATCTGCCGTCACATAGGTAGGCCCACCTGTGGAACTGCTGGCTCTAGAATCCCTTGCTTCCATTCCCTGCAGGCCTCTGCTCCTATCAGCTCATTCACGTGTGCAGAGTGACATGAAAGGTAGGGGAGAGGTACCCAGAAGACTGTACTGATGAACCAGAGAGTAACCAAGGAGGATAAAATTCACCATGTGCTATGAGTCTCCATGAAAGTTAGTTGGAGGAGAATTCCTTGCAGCCTTCTGCCCATAGCCAATGCCCAGAGCTGGAAACTTCATCCAGCAGCAGCCTTCCATCTGTCCCAGCCTTCCCTTTGTCTCATCTCCACAGAGATGAGAGCCCAGAGCAACAGGTCATCTCCAAGAAGGATGACGATTGGTGGGGAGAAGTTGCAGCTGTTTGAAAAGTGATTGCAATACCAGAGGGTTCATTAAATACCAGGGCCAGGAAAAGCGGGTTCTCCACTTCCTGCTCCCACACTAGCAACATTGGCCACTGGTCCCAGCCCAGTATCCAAGGTTCTTGGAGCCACCTGAGGGACCTGGGCCTATGCAGCTGCCCACAGCTCTCCACAGGATGGCCTTAGGAAGCTCCTGGGTCAAGCAGAGCTGCAGAGGTGGTGGCTAAGGGATGCTGCCCCTTGCCGCCTTGCAAACACAAATGAGAGTGGGCAGGGCCAGATCACGAGGTGGACTCCTAGTCCTTTGACATAAAGACCAGCCAGGTCTTTCTCAACCTGCTGCCACTGGGCTTTTCTTTTATTCTTCTGGAGCAACAGTTTGGAATGCAGCTTAGAGAATGAGCTCACCTGGCACAAGTAGGAGGTCCAAACTGAGGACCTGAGAGACCCCCAGCTCCCATCCCAACTCCACCAGCTGTGCCTGTGCCTTGAAGGGGCAGGGTCAGAAATGGGACATTTATGGGACTTCGTTACTGCTCCTATCCCCATGCCAACACACACATACACAGTCTCAATGAGTCCTCAATAGCTACAGAGACTTCTGCCTTAGGGCCTCACCGCAGGCCTCAGGCTTCTTCGCAATGTCTTCATCCCCTCCTTAGTGAAGTGACAGGCTGTGGGAGAGCAGCCTTCTCCACTTGGGGATGAGCTGTGTGTGCCCCATGGGTCAGCGTGAGGCCTTCGGGCTGCAGGAAGACAGGATGAGTGATTTCACTGGAACTGTGTGCAGAGCTGTGTGGTGGGGATTAGCAGAGAGAGCCTCATGCCCCTGCACTGTCCTGGTCCCTTCTCCTCCTAGCCCCTCCTCAGAGGCTTGGGGAGCCAGGTGGCCCCCTCTGCCAAGGCCTGCTCCTCCTCTCACCACTTGCACAAAGAGGTGACAGTTCCCAGATCCCATTTGTGCTGGGGCTGTAGTTCCATTCAGCCCACTGTAGTTTCTTGGGGCTGGTGATGGCCAGAGCACAGCTGGGGGTTGGGGTGGAGTCTTCTCGCCTCCCAGGCTCAGGCTCCTCATGATCCCCTCACCTGCCCTATAGAGTATGACATTGCAGCTGCTCAGGAGAAGGACCGCCAAGCCTTCAAACCCACTGACATCCTGAGGACCCAGAAGACCAACTGTGATGGCTATGCTGGCCTCTTTGAGAGAATGTGCAGGTACGAGAGACAGGAGTCCCCGTGCTGACCACCAGACCCATCCCTCTCCCTCTTCCACAGTGCCATGTGCCTTTGCCCACATGCCAGGCCTGAAACCTGAGTTTGCAAACTCTGCTCTAGAACCCAAGTGAGTCCTGAAAAGGTCAATTTCTCCCTTTTTAACACCAGCATAATTGACTTTGTACCATCTGCCGGGCTTCGCGATGCATTAACATAATGGCAGATGAATGCACAGAGATAATTTGGTTATAAAAAGCCCTTTTTCCGCCTTCTCCCATCCCTATGCAGCTGAAGGTTAAAAGAATGGCAGGCCTGGGAGCGGGAGGACAGTGGCTGCAGATGCCCAGGGGACTGTGAAAGGCTGTCCTCAGGGCTGACACAGGGGGCCTCTTTTGGGGGAAACAAAAGATCTCCCACCTGAAAAGATTTGTCAGTTGGACAGCTGAATCACTGGGAAGCAGCTACTCTTGGAGTCACTGGGCTCCATTTTCAGCACTCTGGGAGTGGGCATATGGCCAGGTTGCTAGGGTGGGTGACAGCTCTGGCCTGAGCAGGAGAACGAGCCATTGCCAGTTCCCAGTGACTCAAAACAGGCTCAAGATGTGGGGTGGGGGGAGGGGATGGCCACTGACCCCCATAGCTTCCTGAGCCTACCCTCTGAGGTCTGCTGGGTTCCTCCAGAAAACAGTCAGCTAGCCCTGGGGCCATCAAAGAACCCCTCCCCAAGGGGTGGATGAACAGCTGCCCACTGTCTTTCTAGGCTTCTGGGAGTGAGTCTTCTCAGGCACCCAGATGTCAGCCCACCAGAACTGCAGGTGGCAATTCATCAAACCAAGCGTAACACTTAGTCCACAGGCAGGCAGTTGTGATGGCCTCAGTGTTGCAGAGGCGGCAGCTGCTGAGCACTGGGTGCATGCAACCTATTCCTGGCCCAAACCCCCTGTTGTGCTGCCTCCTGCCCCCCATCACCACTGCCAAGCACAGGCACCTACCTGGCTGCTGAATTACTCTAAGCGTCCTGCTCTGCTTCCTGTTCTTCCCTTTTTTCACTTTCTTTTTTTTTTTTTTTTTCCCAGGGTCTAGAACTGCTTTATTTTATTATTTAGTGTAACCATGAAATTAAACAGTGGTCTACCACTGGGGACCAAGGTCAGATTCAAAAAGATTAAATATAAATTAAAGCTACTACACATTTATGTGGTTGAAAAAGTTGCCAATCCTTTTCTCACTTTCAAGGCCAATCCCTGAGACCACAGCCCCAGAGGCAGCCACGGTGGGTCAGGGTACAGAAGATGCCACCCAGGCTGCTTCCCACCCCCTACCCCAGACCCAAGCATACCTCCTGCTGCCTGTGGGCCTCTCCAGGAACGTGGATCCTCACTGGCCTCTCTGTCCAGGCTCCCCTGGTCCTGGGTTCCTAACACCACTAAAGGATCACACTGTCTAGCAAAGTCCTCCAAAATCTGACCTCAGCCAAGTTTCCAGCCTGCACTGTGTGACACCACCTTCCTGACCACCTCTGCATGCACACCTGCTCCCTCTCCCCAGTGCTCCTTCCAGGCCCCGCTCCAGGACAGCCCACAACCTTCCCCTTCCTTGGTACCCCCAGCCCAGTTGCACACCAAACTCATGTGTTGCCTTATGCTTTCAATTAATAACATTTTTAAATTTAAAAAATACCATTCATTGTAGATGGTTTATAAAATTCACTAAAGCATAAAAGAAATTATTACTCTGAATCTCACCACTTACAGCTAACACTGGTAACATTTGGTCATATTCCTTTCCAGACTGTGTTCTGTGCATACAGGAATTACCTGTGCTCGGTTGTTGTCATACATCCTATCAACTGTATACATCTATATTTGCCTTTATCTCCTCTCTCCTTCTACCTCCCCTGCGAATACCCATCTCAGAATCCTACACCCTGTAGGCCCTCAATAGACACATATAGAAATGACAGGATATTCCTAGCAGACTTATGTGGAATGGAATGTGGAATTCTCTTTTAACTGATGAAATAGCCATGAGTCTCTGAGCTCCATTTATGCCTAGCATCTTTCAGAACATGATTATTTTCCTCTGATTTTACAAATTTGAAAATGCTTAGCATTTTTTCCAAGTTCCAGGATATATTCCTCTTTATCCAGTATAAGCTTTCTAGCATACTGTAGAAGGAATGCCAGATTCGAAGCTAGAAAGACCTGGGTCTACCACTTAGAGTGGTATCACCTCCTTGATATAGTATATGCATCCTAGCATCCTTTAGAAGGAGTGCCAAAGTTAAAGCCAGAAAGACCTGGCTCCCAGTTTTTAATTTACCACCTATTAGTTTTGTTCCTTTTGGTAAGGCCCTTAACCTCTTGCAGCCTCAGTGCTCTCATCTATATATTGGAGACTAGATTGCCTACCTGGCAGGGCTATAGGACTCAATGAGACTGCAGTTTGGCGGTTACCAACCCAATTTTGGGGTGGGTGTTTTTTGACCTATCTTGTCTTTCTTGAGTATTGATTGGAGTCCTTTTGCTCTGTGGAACTTTCCTACTGATTCCGCCAGCCTACATGGCTTCAGAAAATTGACACTTGCCTTGAGTGAAACTGTCAGCTTTTTGCCCTGGTCCAGATACTTAACAATGGCCCTATTCTGGCCTGCAGCTTATCATTAAAACTCTCCCTAACATTTTGCATCATTTAAAGTTAGTTCCAACACGGTGATTACCATGTGCAAAATTCCTCACACTGCCTGAGATGTGTAGCAATAGCTCACAGTCCCCTGAATTCCTTTAACTGTTTCTTTAAAGATCAGTAACCTATCTATGCATCCCTCTACTAACTCTCTTTACCTTTAAAATAACTGCCAAAAGTTTGGTAAATTAATTAGCTAATTCCTTAATAACTGAGGACATGTAATCTGCACTTGCTGATTTATCCCTGCTTGGTTGTCAGGGTGGACATCATTACTTTTTGCCAGTCCATTCCACCTCCCTGAAATTGCCTCATTAAAGACTGATTTAATAAAGTAATTTAGGGAGGAATTCAGATATTTTCACAACATCATTCAGTTGCTTCTGTCTTTCCCAAATCACTGGTGTGGGGTTTTTTGGTTAGTGCTATAGCTTGTAACTGCTGGTCCAGTTTCCTTCTGACTTTCTATCATCCAACATTAATGTCTCTCTTTTTGCCTCAATTGCCCGCATCCTTAATTGATTCTGCCTAATTTCCTCACAGGAGCCAAGCTTAATTCCCCAGACTGCTGCCCTTGAGTCAGCCTCCAGTAAATTCTCTTCCCCTTAGCAAGGCTTTAGCATCACCAGCTAGCAGGTTTCGGAGACTTTGGACAAAGCCAGGCACTTATTACGAGTTTGAGCCCTGACACTGAGGGAGCTGGTTGTCACCAATCAGATGTCAGCTGGCTTTCCACTCATCCTCTAGCTGTCACCGAGAGCAGGGGCAGGAGTGTGTACAGTCAGATGGCTGCTTCTGGTTAGCAGTATGTCCCCTATAATCCTAAAACATCCCTTGGTTCCAAAGGCCCCAAAAGGTAGGGAGTGGCCATCTAAGCCTTCTGGGAGATGCAGATTCATTGGATAACCTTAAATTATCACCAAATCTGATGCTGGTGTATAAGGCCTCTGAAAGGGACATCTTAGCTCCCCCACCCTTATAGCTACACCAAAGGATGGCACTCACGAAGATGAGTTATGTCACTGGTGCAAACCATCTTTTCATTTCACTCTCTATACCACCTACAAGTGTATAGATCAAAACAAAATCTTGATTTACAAAAGAGCTGGTGCAACATTGCGCACCTGTATCCTAAAACTTAAAGTATAATAATAATAAAAATAAAAAAGAAAAAGAAAAAAGAAAAAAAAATTAACTTACCATGTCAGGTATGAGGAATGTGAGGTCAAATGTTTTTTCCATTTCCCCAATAGATGTTTTCACATGTGGAAAAAAAAAAAAAGGTTCTTGAACTATGCATCAGGACAACTGCATCCACTGCTGCTTCGGCCACTGGCTAGCTGTGTGTCCCCAGGCAAGGCAGCCTCTCTCTCTGAAGAGCTGACGCCTCCCTCACCTGTCAGAGAGGAGGCCTCTGAAGTCACGTCTCATGAGGTTCTGCATGGGGCCCTGGAGAGAGAATTATTATCAAGATTACCAGTTAGTGACCTAGCTGTAAGGGTAGTGTGTAAGAAAAGGGAAAAGAGAGCACATGGGAGAAATATAAACACACTGTCAGATTATAAGAAATCAAGTACATAAATTGTGAAAGATAAGTCATGGTTTGTTTGTCCTGCTGCAGTATAGAAACCACAGTATTTTCAACAAAATACCAAAAGAAAAGCATACTTCATAGTCTCTCCTACAGGCACACTCCCTCCCTTTTTCCCTCACTTGGCTCACACATCCTAGGAGAGGTGATCAGATTTGGGAAAGTCTACTGTGATCAGAGCCCATTGGTGTAGGGTGCACCTGCCCACCCAGATATTTCAGCCACACTGCTGCTGGGGCCTGGCATTGGTGCTGACTGTAGGAGCATCACACAGTTCCTATGGCAGGGCCCGGACCATCTCAGTATAAAATAATACCAAATTAATACACTAGGATACACTGCACCAAACTGGAACACACAGATCTTTTTAAATAATAAGGATAATGCATTCATAGAAGACTCAGCAGCTTCAGGGTTCATCAAGGGTAACCCAGGTAATGACATTGCCTTCTGCTTGGCTGCCCCTCTGTTCAGTCTCTTCCCATCAGGCCACATTTGGTGGCCATGTGGTCCTTTGCAGCCCTTGGGTCTTCTCTGATTGAGTCCCTGAGCCCCTGATATTGCTGGAGAGGGGGTTCTACAGCTTTCTCCAAATCCTCTAGGGTGCTCCTTGGCAGCTTGTTCAGGGCATCTTACATCCATGTTTTCATTGTGGCTTGGGATACATATCAGCCGTGAGCTATGGAGGCGGAATTGAGGTTGTCAATTTTGGAAAGTAGAAGTGAAGATTCTGCAGTCTGAGGTCATTAAATAAATCTCCTTGGGTGATATTTTAGGCTCTGGGATGGCTGGTCGGAGCTCTTCAGGAGGTGGAAATGTTTCTAGTGCTCTGCCCCTCCTTCAATGCTCTCTCAGCTCCCGCCTGCAAAGTTAATTCCTCCACCTTTGGGCTCTCCAGGGCTTTGCTTATAGACTGGCATTTTATAAGCAAAGTTCTGGAGACAGTTCCAGTGACAGTTCCCATATCCACCCTCCTTCCAACTATCAGCACATCTAGGGCAGCCACTGAGCCTTATTTTTGGGATATGATATTTTATTATGTTGTTATATTGTGTTGCGTTGTATGGTGCCATGTCATGTTATAGTATTCCCTGCTACAGTGCTTTATACATAGTGTGTGCGGCCAGTGATCTTTTGATGACGTGAAAGAGTTGTGGTTCATCCTGGCTAGCAAGAGAGGCTGGAGACAAAACTCCTGTGAGTTCCACAATCATCGTCTTATACATACAGAGGATTTTGCACGAGAATTATGGCATATTAACAATAATGCTTTACATTATGACCTTCTTTGTCCAATTCATCTGGCACATTGCTGCCAGGTAATAAAACATCCTCATATCAGAGTTAAGCATAGCATAAGCTTATAGCTGAGTTTATATTTTCATCTTTTTTCTGCCCCAGGCATTCCCCACAGCCTTCCCAGCTTCTCCTCAGCCTGTCAGAGAAGAATCAACCCCTGGAGATCATTTCATGCCAACATTTCTCTCTGCCCATGATAAGCCTGGCAAGGTGTCCCTAGAGGTGACCACTAGACCTGGGAGGTGACCTTATTTCCTGGCTCAGGGGCCACCACCCCCACTCAGAGCAGTATAGGTGGACATCCCTGCCCCTTGCTTCTTCCTCCTGCTTTCCTTTCCAGGGCTGGGGCAGGCTCTCACTACTGCTCCCTGACTTGGTTTTTCCAATCTTGCCTCCACTTCACCCCCTTGAGGGCAGGATGTCCCCCTGGGCACATGGCCTAGGACATGGCTTCTCCCAGGAGGATATTCCATACCCATTCTGATTTACCCCACCGCCTGGAGGCTGCACAAATGCTAAATTCCTGTCCTTCCTTCCCTGACTCCAGGTGGCTCTGAGCAGAGGACAAGCATCAGTGGGCAGCATGTGCAGAGGTCCGCAGCTCCACTAAATCAGTTCACCTTAATGCAAAACGAGCCATTCTCCAAGCCCCATTGTTCCCAGGACTCCCCTTATCCCTCCACATCATCCGGGAAAGTGATATGCACAGACATTCTAGGCAGCAGTGGAAAGTAATTTCTTGAAGAATATAATTTTAAGTAGTATTTATGGCTTTTTTTCCAATTCTCAAAGTAACATATAATCATTATTAAAAATTTAGAAAATATAGAGAAGTTTCAAGAAAAACATTAAAATCATCTATAATCCCATTGCCAAGAGATCAGGTGCCTTTTGTGCCATCTCTCCCCCTCTCACTCCCTGCCCCTCCTTCTCTGTGCATGCAGGCAACACACACACACACACACACACACACACACACAGCATCGGCATGACATTGTGCTGACTGGAGAGACTGACATGCTGTTGTCAGTTCACATCGTGTCAGGGGCACTGCTTAGCTCACTAAATATTTTTCACAACATTTCTTCTCCTCACCCAGTCTCTGAGTAGATGGGGCCCCACCTCCTATCGAATGTCTATCCCACCCCTACACCTCCACCCACTCCTCTGGCCTTGCTTTCCTCTGGTCCCTCTCTGCTAGCTGTTTCCTCTCAGACTATAAACACATCCAGACTTCCTCATCCTAAGAACAACCCCCTCAGCCCTGCATCTCCTCAGCTCTCCCCACCACCCTCCGCTGTCTGCACTGCAGAGAAATGAGGAGAGGGCACTCCAGGCATGCAGGCTGCCCCTTCTCCTCCTCCTTCCATGGTCTCCTCAGCTCCTGCCTCCATCCGCCCTGGAGTGGCTTATGGCCTTTGCCAGCAGAAAATCACAACACTGGGATCTAGTTTCTCTTGCAGTCTGTCCCCGTGCCCCCAAGTGCTCCCAGAAGCCTTCCCACAGAGCCCAGCTGGTATGTTCTCATGGGATTCCTTAGAGGGCTTAGGAGGCCTGAACCTCCTTTTGTGAAGCAACAGGCAAAAGGGCGGGGGCTGGAAAACTTCCAAGCCCCTAAGGAACCTCAGCACTAGTGGCCCGGACTTGCCGCAGGTGAGCAGAGGTTAAGGCAGACACGGTAACACATCATCACTGCATACATGTGAAGAAACACTGATGGCAGGGAAAGTAGAATCTGTTAACCCTCAGGACATCACATTCGATCCCAATGACTCTCTCAGCAAGTGACATATATTAGTAATATTTAATCCAATATTTTGCTAATTTTAAATTACACGTTCATTTTTACAGGGAAGATTCCCCCGATTCCTATGGTAGATGCATGGCCATTTCACCCCATTACCCTGGGAGGCTCCGTGGCCCTCTTGTTTAGAGCAACTGAGGCTGCAGCCCTGGTCTGTGGAAGGGCCCAGCCCCATGGGCCCATCTCATTGAAACAGGCCCCACCAACACCCTGGACTGCAGACTCAGCTCAGCTGAGTAGAGCACAGGGTCAGCACTGAGTTGGGGACTGAGCAGCTTGTGTGATGCTCAAAGGAGCCCCATCAAAGGGGCATCAAGCACATCCTCGGTTTCACAGGTTTTGTATCTATTACACCAATTTTCCATGAGTGCAAGGAAAATGTCCTGAGGAAGGGGCACCTTTTCTAATTTACACAAAGGCCCTAGGAGGGCTAGCATGGGATGTCCCTAGGTCAGACTAGCAGTGAAATTGTCTGCACAGTCCATCCCCTTGGCTGTCCTTGGGGGAGCAGGGCTGCTGAGGAGCAAGACCAGCTGGCCGGGAAAGGACACCCAGGGGTCTTGCTTTGGCCTTGGGCTGGTGCCCATAGCCCAGGCCTGGGCCTCAGGGTTTTAACTCCAAATGTCTAGTTTTATATCTTCCTCAGAGGTGATCCATGCCCATATTCCCATCCAGGTTCCCAGAAAGCAGTGCCAGCTCTACTATAAGCAGTGGGGGAGCACAATGTCAAAAGGACCCCAAAGCTCAGGTTGACTGGTCAGCATTTCCATTCCCCTCAGGACAGCCACAGGAGACTCCAGAATTGTGGCCAGGGCAGGCAGTCAGCAAATGACCTCAATGCACCATGATGGCTTTTGCACCATGTTCACAAAGGACAGAACTGCCAGTCAGACCTGAGGAAACTGGCAGCTGGCCAGTCCTCCCTGGGCCAGGGCTGGAGACACCCACTGCCTGCCCTGGGGTTCCCGTGCAGGCATCCTTGGGAAGAGTAGCAGGGGAGTAGGGCTTGGCTTCTGTACCCTCACAACCAGCAACTCCCCGACATCCCACCCGTGTCACGAGACCCATCTCTTCAGTCGCATGTCCAGAAGCACCCTGGTTCTCCCAGCAGCTGTGCTTACTCCTTACATGTAGGTTTTGTTGCAGGAACATTGTCATTTCTCGGGTCCTATTTTCTTGAAGCCAGCCTCACGCTTGCCCCCATTTTTTCCTCCTGAAGAGCTGCTTGAGGAGCGTGTCAAGCAGGCTCTAGGGATGAACATTTCAGAAGTGATCTGAATGGTGTTGGTCTCAGGGGAGGAGCAGACAGCGGAGACTGCAGCCAGTCTGTACCGACAGGGCCAGCCAGCACTGTATCTCCCTGTCCCCCATGCCCAGAGATAAAAGCCCTCAAGGCTGTTTATATGTGAGTACAAGAAGCAAGAAAAAGGATAGACAGGGAGAATTGATGGGCAGCAAACATGCCTGAAACCTGAGACCATGGACAAACTTGGAGGCAAGCTGCAGCAGGATCCCCCTCTCAGACCCCCTGTCCTGCCCCCAGGCTCGCCGGAGTGCAGTGCATGACCGTGCCTGGCTACTCCAAGGGTTTCGGCTACCAGACAGGGCAGAGCTTCTCGGGGGAGTTTGACCATGCCTGGAATGCTGTGTACCTGGAGGGAAGATGGCACCTGGTGGACAGCACCTGGGGCAGCGGCCTGGTGGACACCACCACCTCCAAATTCACCTTCCTGTAAGTACTTGTCTCAGTTCTGCTGGGTGTCTGGCAGGTGGAAGTGGAGGACGTGCCAGGCTGCATGAAGCAGCAGGTGGAGAAGGCCAAGCGGGAGGGGAAGGAGAGCCAGGAGGCCCCACGCCCACTCCTCCCTGTCTCTGAAGTGGGCTGGCTCCAGGCCAATTGTGAGGGCCCAGACCCTTTTGTCACCTCACCCTCCGCTGAGAAACTCCCCACTCTGACTCCCTATAACTCCCTCCACCAAAGCACTGAAAGCCTGCAGCGTTTGCCCCCAGACCACATGTGAGGAAAGGCAGGGCTAATAGCCTTCTTTAGTTGTTGGCAGGTTCCCTTCCAGACTTTGGCCATTGACCACATTACCAGGCACAAATGCCAGAATGTTCTCTTACTGCTTTGCCCAGACACCAGACTCCTTCTCCTCTCAGGTCTGAGTGAGACCGTATCACATTTCTGAGGAAAGGGCTGTGGTTTTTGGGGAAGGGGTGCTATTGGCGGTGCAGGGTCACTGTGAGGCACAGTGGGGCAGGGCGGCTGGGGTGCAGGGCACTGGAGCATTTCTGTCCTCTGGGGCTCTGGCCAATCCTGGCCTTAACCTGAGGCTACATACAATATTCTTCATGGATCATGATGTTATCAGCAGCTCAGATCCCTTTTTATTCAGAAACATGAGTGTGCTCTCTCTGATTTTTGCAGCTTAAATCTTGACACTCCCACACATGGGACAAATACAAGCCGTGTGCACACACATCCTACACACAGGGCTCGCGTACTCACAGATGCCCTCTTTACCTCTGTTATGCTCAACACTGCTCCTCTTAGGCAGAGCAAAGCCTCCCCCATCTCAGGAAGGGCCTCTCTGTTCTTCTCTTGATCCCCATTACTGACATCCAGAGAGGCAGCACTCCAGTTGGCCCTGGAGAGCCACAAAAGGTCCCCACCAGCACAGCTGCACAGCACAGAAACAGGCTGGGGTAGATGGAGGCAGTGAATTCAAGCGCTCTGTCTCCCTGCCTTCCCACGACCCCACTGCGTGGTCCACAGGCTATGCCTTTCCCCTCTTTGAACTTCTGATTGTCTTTGAGCATGAGGGAGTCAATTTTCCCCTCGACAGCCTAGGGCACTGAGTGCAGACCACAGTTGCAGGCTGTGGCCTTCCCTTAGAAGGGACCCCAGACCCTGCCTTGACTACAATTTCTGGAAGCATCCACTGAGGATGAGTCTCCAGTGCCCATGTTAGGGTTGGAGATGGTGCCTCTTCCCATCCAGGGTGTCCATAGGACCACTCCAGTGGGTGTATTGGGCCCCTGCCTCCCCTGCATGGAGATGGCTGTTAACCAGCTTGTCTCTGCTCCAGCTACAATGAGTTCTACTTCCTCACCCACCCTGCACTGTTCATCGAGGACCACTTCCCAGACAACAAGAACTGGCAGCTGCTAAAACCTCCTCAATCTCTGAGGCAGTTTGAGAACAACATGTATCACAAGAGTGAATTCTACAACAAAGGGATGCTGAGTGCCCACCCGGAGACTTCCATGATCAGAACAGGTGAGCCCAGAGCAGGTGCCAGTGTGCTAGCAGCAGGAATGAAGCGTTTCGCACTGTCCTCCAGGAGCCCGCCTGAGACTGCTCCCTTCCAGGGCCATGGCCTGTGAGCTTAGCACAAAGCTTGTGTGTGCATGTGGATGTGTGGAGGCTGCTGAGGCAGCCCAGGCCATCAGGGCAGGGGAGGGGCATAGGCCACATCAGCAGGGACAGAAGTTCACTCACACTAGCATTAACCCAGAAAGGGATGTGTCTGAAGGCTGCAGGTTTCCTAGAACTTGAAGGCTGAACACACAGCCTGGCCTGTCACAGAAGCCAGGGCTGGGCAGTTCCTAGCTGGGTGAGTCTCTCTCAGTTCACATAGCAGGGAAAAGGACTGCATCACCCTGGCTACGTATAGCCCCTGGGCTCAGGTCCCCAACAGAAGCTACTGGCCTGCTGTGTTCTCTTCCCCAACTCCTGCTGGAGAGAATACATGGCCTCAGCAGAGCTGGAATCTGGGTGTTGGTGGTCCAACCAGCAAAGATGGGGAGCAGCATGGGTCTCCAAGGACAGGTGGGGCCAGTCCCACCCGAGACAGAGAGTTGGGGCAGACTTCCTTAGGGAGGTGGCCACTGAGCTGGGTCTTGGGAGAGGAGAATAGGCATAGTAGCTAGACAGAGATGAACATGTTCTAGGCAGCAGAGGAGAGGCGGGAACACAGTAAGCCCCCAGCCTCCAAACTCAGGCACCCCTGGATGAGGGCCAGGCTCCAGCACCTCCGCCTGGCTGGCTCAGTACCCCTCCCTTCTGGAGGCGGGACCCAGCCATTTCCAGCCCACTCCCCTGGGGCAGTATAGGATACCCAGCTTAGCCATCTCCCATGGCTGGCCTGGGCTGACATGTGATCTCCCAACCGTCACCACAGAGCCATGGCAGCTGAATATGTTTGCACACTCTGAGGCATACGGGGGCTACCCTGGAGGGCCAGAACTGGTCACAAAAAAGCAGGGCCTTCTCTGGAAGACTGTCTCTTATGCCTCTCCAAGGCCTTGGCGCCTGATCCAGTGCTGGGCACACAGCCTAGGCACGCTGCAGAGCCCTGTAAGTCGGGTCAGCCCAGCCTCCCACACCTCAGCAAAGGACTGCCTGGTGGCACCGTCTCTGCCACTGGGGCCTCCATCCACCCAGGACAGGAGGTCTGAGCTCACACTGACTATTAGCGCAGGGTGCCTGTGGGTGGGCCCAGAGCCCCTAGGGAGCTCCAACCCATGCTTCAGGGCAATGGGGCAGTGAGGAGCAGAGGTGTCCCCAAGTTAGTTCCAACTGACTTGTCCCTTCCACCACACAATGGCTTCCTTTGCCAGGTTGCTGAGCTCTTGCATACTCTTCCAACTCCAAATACCTGGCAGCTCCTGCGGCTAAAATAACAGTGTGAAGTTGCTCAATTTGAGAATCCATTTCCTATGCTTACAACAGATGGAGGGCTTGTTCAATGTATCATAGGCCATTGAAATATCGGAAAGAACTGACCAGGTCAAAGCAACACCAAACTGATGTCATTGAGTGGAGTTTGCCTTTTTAAGAAACACAAAAATATAAACACCAGATTCCTTAATTTATAGAAATCTAAACCTAAATATGATTCCATATATCTGATACATGTTTACAGAGTATTTCTTTGTGGCAGCTAGTTCTGTTAAGAGTGGGGAGGGGAAGGAAGCAAAATAGGGAAACTGAGGTGAGCAGAAAGGAAAGGAAAAAGAGGGCACCTAGATAGGGGGGTGGAAAGCTGCCAGGCTCTAGGAGAGCGCCATGGAGGGGAGAGGGGAGGAGGACGGGAGAGGGGAGGAGGAGGAGGCAGGGGGAACTGGAAGAGCCATGGACTCCCACAGAGGTCTGCAGGGGTGGCCAGTCCTTTATTTCAAGTCTTCCCAGTCATTCAACACACCTTTGGCAAGAACCCTCTGGGTGAGGCACCGCAACCAGGCACTAAGATGTGGCAGGAAATGAAACAGGCTAGCCCCTTCACCACAGAGCCCACAGGCCAGCAAGGAGTTCGGACACTACACAAAAATGCTCACATGATGAGTTACAGCAGTGGAATGTTCCCTGAAGGACAGCCAGGGCTAGGAGAGAAGCTGCCAGGGAACTCAGCCTCAGCTGAGGGGTCCGGGTGGGCTGCTTTGCCATGGGGACATTACCATGAAGCCTTATCCAGGTTTGGGGGAAGTGGTGGGGAGGGAGGAGAGGGTAAGAGGACCCTGAGGCATGAAGAGGTGTGGCCTTGGAGGATCTGAGAGAGTGCTTGATACTGGTGAGGCAGGAAGAGACAGGCTTCTCCATGGGTCTCCAGCTTGAGGGCTCTGCCGTCAGCCCAGGAGTAGCCAGGTGGATGTTTTCAAAGGAGCCCTGGGGCTGCTGTGTGGGGTGCTGGGTGGTGCTCCACAATCAAAGGTGAATCACAGGGGGACCTGGGCTTCACTCTGCAGAAAAGACTCACAGCCAGTTGTGAGATGGAACAGGACCAGGGGCCGTGAGCAGTGAGGAGCTGAGGTAGCTTCTGCCCACTGAGCTGGTTCAGAAGTGAGGGGAGAGGAGGGTTTTCACCAAGAGGGGATAGCAAGTCTATTGATCTTGGTCACCTTCCTTTGGAGGTTACCATGGGACAGATGTGGCATGCAGTGGCTGAAGGCAATAGAGAAAGCATGTAGACAAATAAAATAGCACGAAAGCACCAAGAGTCACACAATTTCAGTGTAACAGAAGGGGAAACAATGGCATTGGAATTAAGCAGTGCTCAGAGGGTGGGATGAGGGCCAGGCCTCAAAGAGTAGGGGTCGCAAAGAGGGGAGAGTACTCAGATGAAGGCGTGGAGGCCAGCAGCCTAGGTCCTCCAAGGTCTGAGAGGCCTCGTTATTAGGAAGTCACTGGAGGGCGGGGGCAGAGGGAAGTCACTGGAGTGCCAGAGAGCTGACAGGCAGAGGGGAAATGGAGGCAGTGGGGGGATGTGTGGGAGTGTAGGGCAGGTGCAGAGTGGGCAGTATCTGAGAGGGCTGGGACAGCTTTTGAGGTGGGACAGCCGTGAAGAAGGTAGAGGGGCTGTCTAAGCAGCCTCCCCATCACGCTGGCCCATGTGGGCCTCTCCCATTCCTGAGGTGGGAGTCGGCATGGAATGCAGATTCAATGAGAAGTCTATTCAGGCCTTTGTCCTAGAGCCCAGGCACAGTGTTCTGCCTCTCCCACCAAGAGTCCAAGCTAGGGGGAAGTTCCTAGGGACATGGATCAGAGAGCCTCTCTCCTTCCTTTGCACTCAACTGTGAACGGGGCTGGGGAGGTTGCTGGGGCTGGGAGCAGATGACCAGCTTCTGAGAGAATTAAGGCCAGACCCTAAGAGAAGCCATGGTCCCTCCCTGTGACCCTGGGAGCCAGGAGGGACCAGGCAGGTGGGTCCCCATGGGCTACAAAGACTGGAGAACTGACCACCTGTCCCTGAAAATCAATGACCAGGACAGATGAAGATGAAACTTCAGAGCAAGGGGAGAGATGGGGGGTGGAAGTGTGGGGGTTGCAAAAGACCCTCCTGTGCAAACACTGACTCTTCAGGACCCATTCCTGAAACACGGCTAAGATACACCTATGTGAGAAGCATGGGGTGGGGGAGGTGGGGATCAGGGAACTGCCCCACCCCAACCTCCTGTGCACAGTCTCAGGGAGTGAAGCCATTCTCACTAGTTTTAAGGACAATATGTTGACATGACAGCATTGACACTTAGACAGATGCTGGAGGGAGCAAGGTGCAAGCTAGACCTGAGACTTGGGGGAGATGGTGCCCCTCCTGACCCACGACCCTCTCTGGACACCGGCAACCTTCATCTAATGTGAATCAATTGGGCAGGATGCACACATACAGCTGGGGATAAATTTTTCTAGAGGCCCCTTAGCTTTCATTTCTCTCAAAGAAAACCACCTGAAGGGAGTAGGGAACCCTTCCAGTGGTGTGCTGCCGCTGGCTTATGCCAGGCTCAGTGAAGTCATATTGGTTGCTTGAAACGGACTGTGGTGTAAGTATTGACACTGTGGACATAGGCAAGCAACATAAGTCAGGACGTTTTTCTCCCAGGGAGACAGTTGTTAAACATTTACCAGCACATCGGCACATGCTGGACCCATCTCTGCTGACCCTGACTTTCTCTCCCCAGTGAACGGGAAGGCCACGGTCACCATTGAGAGCTGCGCCCCTACACTGTTCATGTTCATGCTCAATGGCAAGCAAGAGCACGGGCTGCTGAGCCTAAGGAAGAATGGGATGAAGTTGGAGGTGTACCCTCCAACCATGGGCACTCACAAGCTGCAGATCTTCGCCAAGGGCAACTCCGACATCTACAGCTCAGTGCTGGAGTACACGCTCAAGTGCAATTATGTGGACATGGGTGTCCAGCTGCCTGCTGAGCTTCACCAGCCCGTGGGCCCCAGCTGGTTCTCGGAGCAGATGGGCATCATGAAGCCCTCCCACCCTGACCCTATCATCCACACCAGCGACGGGCGCTGCTCCATCAGCTTTAGCGTGGAGGAGGGCATTAACGTCCTGGCTTCCCTCCACGGGGATGATGGCCCCATCACTGAGGAGACACAGCGGCGCTACATCTTCCAGCTGCACCGGGAGAAGCAGACCGAGCTGAAAGTCCAGCTGCCCCATGCAGGCAAGTTTGCCCTCAAGATCTTTGTCAAGAAGAGACAGGAACCAGGAAACTACATCTTTGTCTTTAATTACCTCCTATGCTGTGCCAACACCAAGGTGAACTGGCCCATGTTCCCTGAGAGCTTTGGCAACTGGGGGCAGGACAATGAGCTGCTGGAGCCTCTGTCAGGTGTGCTTCCTGCCAACCGGAACGTCCCATTCAAATTGAAGCTGCATGGTATTGCCAAAGTCCTGGTAAAGGGGCAGGACACATGGCCCCTGACCCTGAACCACGAGGGCTACTGGGAGGGAAGCTGCAGCACAGCTGGCTGCCAGGAAGTCTATGTCATGGTGCTGGAGAATGCCAACCACAATTTCTACTCCTACATCCTGAAATACAAAGTGAATGCCCAGTGAGGGCTGTGCCCCCGGTCTTACCCTCCCAAAGGGCCAAGGCCAGACCTCCCCAGGGAGGGCTCAAGGGAAGTGCAGGGAGCCCTGGACACCACTGAGTCTGCATGAAATCCCTTCTAGGCCTCTGCCTCAGTGTCCCACCTCTGCCACAGGAGCTGTGATCTTTGTGTTCCGAAGCCTTCACTCAGGTGTGGCTGTGACTAAAGGGGCAGAGGCAGTGGCTCTTTAGAAGGAAAAGGTGCTATGTAAATCTAAGGTATTGTAAACTGTACACCTGCATCCAGATGCCCCTTCTCGTATTAGTGCTGCTGTTGTTCTTGTTGTTGTAGGGTTGATGTGGGAAAGCAGGGATATTGCCCAGGTTGACAGCTTTTCACGTGATGCTTAGAGAATTCTCTTCCATGCCCAAGGGGACATGATTTGCAAAGCTGGGTTGTCCTTGAATCACAGAGCCCCTTTCAAGCAATATCACCGTGCCTCTCGACAGCTCCGGGCCCCCAGGGAATCTTGGACTATCTTCTCCTCCCAGACCTCATCATCTTCCGCATCCTTCTGCCTCTTCATTAGCTACTTCTTGTTCTTCAAGAGCCCAAGAAAAAGGGTGTGGTGAGGAAGCTAGCTGACCCACAACTAGCTGGAAGCTGATCATCTCCAACGTCCCTAAGTATAGTCAGGAATGTGACAACCAGAAAGTTGTGAGGAGACTGGAAAGCAAAGAGCAGCCCATGCCCACTGTGGCTGTCCAGGTGGGAGGGACACTGTTGGCAGAGCTGCAGCCTGGGTCTGAGGGTGTAAGACCTCCAGCTCTGCTCTGAGAGGAGTACGCAGGGCAGTTAGTTCAGTCTAAGGCCTGGAATGCCCTCCAGGCCCTCGCAGAGCTTGGGCCTCAGGCCCCTGCTCCGCCTCCACAGGGAGCCTCCAGAGGCTGGCCAGGCCCTTGGGGAGTCTTGTGGATAGCCCTGAATAAGGACCTGGGCGCAGATCAGGTGAGTAGTGCAGTGCGGCAATGCCGAGGAGACTCACACTTTAACAGGGCTCTGCCTGCCCCCAGTGTCTCTACCAGCAAAGCCAGGGCTGGGAAGACTTCCAGCTGCGCGGGAGCAGCTTTTGTGCCTGTCTCAGAGAAAACGTCCTATTCCGTCTCCTTTCCTCCCTTCTCTGAGAAGACACCCCTCTCCAGTCTCACCTTGCATGGGGACAGCTCAGGGCCCCTTGCTTGCTCAGGCACAGACTGAGAGGCCTCAGATGCCCAGCTGGCCCTCAGCAGCACCTCAGGCTGCCGTTGCCATGGCAACGGAGGAAAGGCTGGCTTCAGCGAGGGCAGATGAGAGGGAAAGGCAAGAGAGGCCCCACATGGCCACTGCAGAACCATCCTGGCACACAGACATGCTCCCTGCTGAACTCCCGGCTTCTCCAGCTCCGTGGCCCCTGGCTGTCTCATTGGCCCCCCACCCCTGAGAGCCAGCACTGCCTGGCACCTCTCCCCACAGCCCCTCCACAGGCCTCCAGGCTCAGCCACAGCCAGGGCCAGCTGGGACCCTCATAGCTTCCTCCGTGGCACTCACCCTCACATCCCTGTATCCAACAAATGCTCACAGAGTGCCTTGGTAAGTGCCAGATGCTTGGGCTACAGAGGTGAACCAAGAGGGCCTGGCCCCTGCCATCCAGAGCACAGGGTGAGGAAACTGCCAGGCAGCAGCAGCCTCCCCTGCCCAAGCCTGACTGAAGATCCAGGCTCCAGACACTTCTGTTCATTATCCCCCGGGATCCCTCCCCTAAAAGTCCCCACTGCCACCCAGCAGAGTGGCCTAGCCCAGAACCAGCTCACAAGGCCGGGGGCCTCGAGCACAAGGGGTGTCTCCCCTGGGGGGCTGAACTGTCCTGGGCAGGTCCTGCGCCCTCCGCAGTCTGTGCCACCCAGGCCACCCAGCCAGCCTCGTGTCACTCACACCTGAAAAATGCACAAAGGCCCCGGAGGCATAACAGCTATGCACCACCACAGGGAAACAAAGGGAGTTTTACACCCTGAAAACAGCCTTCTTGCACACTTCTGATTTTATGGGCTGAAAGAAATGTGTTTGTTTCATCAAAACAGTAAGCGCCTTCGATGACGCATGTCACTCACTGGACCCCGCGCTGGCTGCCTCCCTTAGTCCTGCTGGAGACCCCCATACCTTTTCGATATGCAATATAATTAATCAATACATCCTGGAGCATGCAGAGAATGCCACCCAACAAAATAGGAGCTGTCCCCAGCACCAGAGAGGGAGGCCCCGCCCCTCAAAGCACCGCAGGGCGTCGGCAAGCCCCTCCCTCTCATTTAACCAGGCACCCCCTTTGTAAAGACAGCTGTAGGCGCAGTCAGAAAATCACCTGCATTTCTTTCCACCGAAGTAAAAATACATGAAATGAAATCTAATCTTCATGAATTTTTACACGCATGCTGCTCAGGGTAGACATTCGGAGTTGCATTTTGAAGGCTTTTCTTTAAATCCCCATCTTTGTTTCCCGGATGACGAGTCCCAGTCGCCGGTGGAATGGCACGGGCGCCCCCAGGTGTCCGAAGTGCGGAGCTGCCGGCGCTACGCACCGCGAGGCTGATCTATCACCGGGCTTTTTACGCAGAACTTGAAAATGCCGTGGAAATGTTTATGTTAAAATCACTAAGTGCTTTCTCGTGGCTTCTCAGTGCTTCCTTATATGTACACGGAGGACATCTTTGTCACGCACAAGCTGTGAGGACATCCTGGGGGACAACCTGGTGTGTTGAAAAGACAAGGGATGTGATGGGACTGTTGTGCCTGGAAATCACCTCTTGAAACAGAAGCACTTGACATAGGACTGGATGGAACAGCTGTGACTACACTCATTACTATACCATTGAAGGACTGGAACCGATCAAACTCAGAAAGTATCTGCTTGCAATTCTCAGGATGGCAGCCCCCAGGCCACAGGGCAGAAGGGAACGGAGGGTGGAGGAGTGGTGGGCAGAGGCACTACAACCACAACTGCAGTTCACTTCTTTCCAGCTTGTTTCAGAAGTGCCACCAGCTCAGCTGGACTCCATTTTCAATCTGATTATGATCATTGTGAGTTCCCCATATGTTACATTGTCCTACCAGGACAGCCTCCTCACTGCCTGCTGAGATTAAAAGGAAATAAATAGACTAACTGAAGCATGAAGGATTTCGGCTAGACATAAAGAACTATTTCCTGTTGTTAAGCAGGAGGGACAAGTTGCCAAGAAAGTTTGTGAAATCCTCTTCTCAAAGGACTTGAAAAGGAGAAAAGTTTTCCCAGTGGTCTGAGGTTTTAGATGCCATGTTCACTAGAAGGAGTGGGTTTTCTCCTCTCCAAACCAATTAATTCCTGAGATATCTTGGTCTGCCTGCAGCAAACAGAGGGTTAACAGCATCACTACATCATTTGCTATTGGCAAAATTTTCAAAGATGGTATGCCTCTATAGCCCACCTCGGTTTATCTTAGGTCTATAATTTCTTTTCATTTGGAGTAAGTAGTCGGCAATTGAAAGAGGTGATTACTTCTCATAATGTGTGCATTGAGTTGTGTGGGCCAGTGGCTGTTGAGTATGCTTTCTCCATGTTGTTGCTGGTGTTGTTTTTCAATAAAATTTGTATTCATTTTTATCTAACAATGTAATTATTGATTCATTCTTATCATGTATTTCACAAGGTGGGAAATGGAGAGAAACAGGAAAAATGCTTTCATGTTCAAAGGAAGCCCTAGAAAAAAATCGATGTCCCAGCCAGTTGAATGCGACGGTGAGATGCGAATGGAACGTCAGGCAAATAGCTATTTCACATTAAAGAAAACATAATTAGGTTCGCTCCAGCCACTCTGTGGTTCACATGCCTTTGAAGAACATGAAGGCACTGTTTCTTTCGTTGAATCTTGTTTAACTTGAAAATTTTAAAGTCAATCCTAATTTATTTTTATAGTGGGAGAAAAAAAATTTGCCAAAAATGCCTATCAGCCTACTTTTCTTTTGAATGTATATAAATATGTACTTCTTGATATTCATATACATGCAGAAACTTTCCAGCCGGTCACCTAAGCAGATTATTCATAAACTAGACATTTAGAGAAATACAGAAAACGAAAAATCCAGACATTTCTGAGAAGCTGCTGTAACCATGGAGACCATTCTCGTAGCTGTAGTGTGAAGGACAAAAAGAACTTGTGTTCCCAAATCTGGCTTCGTCATGTCTCTCGCTGCTAGATCCACAAAAACGAGGCCCAGCATGCTTCTCCTTAGGAAGGAGACCCGGCAGCATATTAAGAGGAAGTCAGAAGAAACAGCCTTCCACACAAAAGAAGGAGTAACTCTTGAGTTATTAGAACAGTCTGAAAATGCCATCCGCAAAGCTGGAGTGGATGACCTCCAACGTCCCTTCCAGTCCGGAGAGTTTGTGATGCCGTGTCTCTGTGAACAGATGCTGGCAGGCAGTGGGCCTGGGGTTGTCAGTTACAGAACATCTGAAGGGCCCTGCTGTGGAACATCTGAAGGGCCCTGCTGTGTTAAGAGCCTGCCCCTGGAGCTCCTGGCAGACTGCACTGCTGGCTCCTCTCTTGCCTGAGGGCAAGGGGCTGGAGAAAGCCCAGCAGAGGGACCAAAGGGGAAGAACAGCCTCTGACAGGATGCTGGTTCTGTCTGATTTTGCAAGCAGAACTAAAGGAAACTGAAAGTTAACTGGGATGTCCTCTTTGGGGTGTCCCACAGGCATCTCTGAGTCAAAAGATGCTAAACTGGAGTTACTTCTCTCCCTCAAATTACTCCCAACTCCTCCTGGGTCCCCAGTTCAGTAAATGCATCCCTATCCAACCAGATAACTAAGTTAGACTCATGGCAGTCACTGGTGATGAAACCCAGTCCCTTCTGGATGTGTCTCACCTCCCACCTGCTCTCCCAACTCCACCTTCTCTCCTTTCCCACGACCCGCTACAAACCAGGTCCTCATGATCTCAACTATACTGTTTGTGTCTTATACTTTCCATGGGGAGATGAAGCCTCCCGGCCCTATTACTGTCCACACTGGCCTCCCATTCATATATTCTTATTGCACCAGGATGATACGGTTGTTAAGACAAGGTTTCCAAGAAATCCTTTCAGAAGAATCTCACCACCTCTGGAAAGACATAATTGGTATTAGGCACTAGCAGGAAAGGCAGGTCTTCAAACAAAAACTGGTTTTTATAGGGAATCGGGAAGAAGCCCTGTCTCCTTTTTCTCTAAAGAGACAAGGTGCCAAGGCCACCCAGTCAGCCTCATGTCACTCATACCTGAAAAATGCACAAAGGCCCCAGAGGCATAATAACTATGCACCGCCACAGGGAAACGAGGGGCATTTTACACCCTGAAAACAGCCTTTTTGCACACCTTTGATTTTACAGGCTGAAAGAAATGTGTTGTGTTTCATCAAAATAATAAGCACCTTCGATGATGCATGTCACTCGCTGGACCCCACACTGGCTGCCTCGGCCTACTCCACTACTGGGTGAGGGTATGCAGGGTGGCTCTTCGTACCACAGCCAGGCGGGGGACTCAACAGGGTGCAGGGGTGGAGCCCTACCTGCAGGTAAACAAGCTCCATCTTGAAGCCAGACTCTCCACATCCATGGCTTCCAGCTTATTTCCCTCCTGTCCTCGTGCACCAACAGCAGCACAGATCATATGTTCAGGTGGACCAGTTGTATTCCCAGGAGAACAGATGCTGAGACACAGTAGGAATGTAAACAGTGTGCTGGAGGCAATACCTGTGGAAGGTAAAAGGGAGAGGGGGAAGCAGGATGAGGCAGAGAGAAGCTCAGACAATGGTACAAGTCTGACCAAGTCCCAGCCAACCCAACAGGAAGTTCCAAAACAAAGATTTGTATTAGAAGAATCTGGAGCTATACAGAAATGGCCAGGCCCTAGAGAAACCATCATGCTCAGCCACTTGCTGGGGCGGCCTGGCAAGAGCTTGGCCTCAGTTCAAAAGCTCAGGCAGACCCTGAAGGTGCTAACACCTGGAGTCTGTCTGTGACCTGCACTCCTTGCAGAGAATCAGCAACTTCTTCCAGAAGGGAGACCTGTGCAGCACACACAAGTTAACTTGCCTATGCTATGGAGGGTTCAGGAAAGACTGGGTGAGGGTTCTGTGTGTGGAGTCAGCATACCCAAAGCCATCTGGGATCCAGCAATCACTGAAAAGTCTTCACAAGATGGTTTGTGGAAGGGACAGGGGCCTCTACATAGGAGAAATATGTACTCCAAGGGTTCACTTTCAAGGTGTTGTGGACTAATTTGATGAAAGGCAGCTTCTTTCTTATTTATCCTTCTCTCCCTCTTGCCCCTACCATCCAGAGAAGCCTCAACACAACAGCCAAGAGGATCGCTCCATGCTCCACTCTTACTTAAAACCGACCAATTGTTCCCCATTGCTCAGGGATGAGACTAGACCCCTACTCTGGCCTCACACTGCTTTCTCCACTTTGTCTCCCATCACTCTCCCTGAGAGCCCCTTAGAATCATCAACCATGTGACACCAGGCAGTCCATGTACCTCCCACCAGCATGCTTTATACGTGCTGTCCCTTCTAGCCAGGACGCCTTTTCCTGCCGGAGGAAGCCCTGCCTGGCCTTCGTGGATCAGGCCAGCCCACCACTCTGTCAGACCTTCCTAGTCCTCCCACTGCCCAAGCCATGGGGAATTATCTACCCATCTTCCATGTTCATGTCACACTTTGTTGCTCATCTGTTAACCCAGAACCTTCTACAAGATTCTGGGATTGAGGAAGTACTTGGAGGTTCTGCCCCTAGGATGTGAATTCCTTGAATATATATGCTTTGGTTCTGCTCCTTGGCACACAGTAGGTGTTTGGTAAACGCTTGGCAAGTGTTTCACTGGGAAAACTAAGAAAGACTAGGAAGACAGGGCCAGGAAAGTACTATTGCCTAGTAGTCCATAACCATCCACTGAGCATTTGTCAAAGCATGTTCCCATTTCTCCAGGGCTGGCCCTTGGGCTTTTTGCCCAACTCTGTATGCCACATCCTGGACATTGAGGAGGGGAACCCAAGATTCTCTCAGAGGAGGGCCACATCCTGGGGAGAGCTGGGAATGTGGGGTGAAGTAACCACCCTGGAGGAGGCTGAGGATGCAGCTAACAGTGGTCTTCAAAGTAAGAGGCCCTTTACCAAGTCCAGTATCTAAAAGAGGACACATACTGACTACTTGGAAGATACAACAAGTCCTGAAAGTAGGACTTGGTCTTGACTACAGAAGGATGGCCACCCTGTCTGTAAAGGTGGGTAGCAGAGGGTTGTCAGGGATTCTTTGGCTGTGAACAGTTTAAATGGAATTTTCTTTCCTTTATCTAGATTTGTTCCTACTCCAAATTTTCCCCATGGCCCTGTTTGAAGATTATATAACCTAAGCTTGATGCTTCTGCTTAACCCAGAGTGACATAAAAATTTAGCTGAGGGCACCTGCTGATCCCATTCCCACCCACCCAAACAGAGACCAACAAACAAACCTTTCCACGGGAAAGCTTCTAAAGCCCCAGAAGAACCTGTTTTCTCAGGAAAGAGCTGCAAAATGGCAAATATAGCTATTTAGGATCTAAAGGCATAAACATTTTCTACAGCAAAGCCTGAGTATGTGGGGCTGTCTTGAAGACTGTTGATATATTGGAAAGTAATGCTCCAGGGAACACTCAAACTCGTGGTTTCTTTGAGCACAGTTGTCCTCAAGGCTGATCCTCTGAAGAGGAGCCCCTGCAGGATGAAGTATAAAAAAGACAAAGCACCACGAAGTGGTATCCAGTGGTATCCAGTGTATCCAGTGGCAAAACCTAGACAGGGCCCACCAAGAGAGTCCCTCTCTCCAATTAAACCAGCACTCTAGATGTTTAGTCATCATTGCCTGGGGTACTGGGTTTAGACAGATTCTGAGGCCACATCTGGGTTCAGTAGGAAAGAGTGTCATGACTAGCTAGTGATCCGTAGACAATGGATTGAAGGGTGAGGTGTGCCATGTATTTGCCAATCCCAGCTTAAAGGTAGCCAAATCAGGGCTCAGACCAAAATAATGAAGGAGACTGTCTAGTCCGTTCTCACACTGCTAATAAAGACATACCCGAGACTGGGTAATTTATAAAGGAAAAAGGTTTAATTGACTCACAGTTCAGCATGGCTGGGGAGGCCTCAGGAAACTTACAATCATGTCAGAAGGGGAAGCAAACACATACTTCTTCTCATGGCGGCAGCAAGGAAAAGTGCTGAGCAAAAGGGGGAAACACCCCTTATAAAATCATCAGATCTTGTGAGAACTCACTCACTATCACGAGAACAGCATGAAGGTAACCACCCCCATGATTAAATTACCTCCCACTTGGTCCCTCCCGTGACACGTGGAGATCATGGAAACTACAATTCAAGATGACATTTGGTTGGGGACGCAGCCAAACCATATCAGAGGCTATTCAGACCAGTGGGGAGCACTGGCTTCCCATAAGCCCATGGACTGACAACCAGGCTTTCAAACCAAAGGTCCCAGGATATGCTGGGGGCCTCCTGACCTCCCCTGAGCTCCAGGAGGATTCCACCCAACATGCATGCCACCCAGCTCAGAGGACACAAATGTGCACAGGCATATCAACTCCAGGGAGAAGGAGCCCAGGCTGAGTGTGTTTGCTCTTTTATCTCCATGATTAAACAGTGCCTTGCATTTAGAATAAGTGATTGGTAAATTTTTGAAGTGAACATTGCCTTGTCATTTCAAAAACAAAATGATAGATCTCTGGGTTGTTTACATGGCTGTTGACCAAAACAGCTGTTGAGTTACAGCATCCTAAATAGTCATTTCCTTCTTTTGCTCAACTAGGAAAGCATATGCACAGCAGTGTACTCCTTTGCCCCTGTGGGAAATGTATATTTACAAGAAGAGAAAAATTGCCACCTGGCTGGGAGTGCTCATGGTGTTTGCCTCTGGGAAACAATCAGTGCATGGGCAACCAATCGATGGGAGGAGTGCCATTCTTCTCGGGGGAATCCGCCCGCCCTGAGCATGTGCCGAGATTGCTTTGTTTCTATCAGGGGGAATGGCTGACTGCCTCTGTGACACAAGGAATCAGCCATCATTTCGCCCTGGCTGTGCAGGGACCAAGGCAGTGACGTCCCCCTTTATGGTGGCAGGGGCAGCTATGGAGAGGCTGGTGGCATAGGGGCAGCCACAACCGTGAGTACACAAGAACAGCTGGGCTGCATGACTGATGAAGTGCAGATATTAGGAGTGGGGAGCCCCGGCAGCTCCCATCTGGGTAAAGGATGGTGGTGAGGAAAAATGAGGAAGCGTTTATTTAAAACAAAATTACGGTGGGATTACAGATTTCCTAGTGAACACTTTGCTCATATTTATATTTGTATTTGAATGTATGTGAACACCAAGGAGATCTGGAAATTAACATCCACCATTTTATTCTATTTAAAAAGTTAAATGAAGCCAAGATACTGGCAGCATTTTAAGGCTGTCCCCTCCTCCTATGCCCTTTGGGATAGCCCCACCCTAGGGACTGGGCAAGCGTGGGCACCATGAACCTTTTGGCATTCATTTCATGAGTATCAGATCCCCTTCTCCATCTCCCAGGAGCAACACGGTGGAGAGAACACGTTAACCTGATTGTGGGAGGGCATCCACTCTGGCAGTAAAAGCTTCACTTGACATTTTTAAAGCTCAACAAGAGTGTTAAAGTCTATCTTTAAAAGAAGTGAATGGGCTTCTTTCTGGAAAGATGGCTTCTTAGCCACTGGTCCCCTGTTAGACTGAAATATGTCTTGTGTGGTCAGGAGCCATTAATGTATGATTGAGGCCTCGAGTTTTCCTCTATACACATTGATTTCACTTGGAGAAGCCCTGTGGACCCCTCCTCCTCCTCAGTGTTGGCGGTCATGAGGCTGGGGAGGCCTGTGGCTCAGCCCCTGTTTGACAGCAGGTAGGAGAGTGTGCCAGCTAAGAGCACACACCTGGAGCTGACCTCCTGATTCCTAACCCCAGTTCTGCCAGCTCCCAACTGATTTGTGCAAGTTACTGAACCTCCCTGTTTTTGTTTCCTCATCAGTAAAATAGGGATACTCATAGCACCTACTGTGTACATTTCTTATGGGGATTAAATGAGCTAACATATGGTACAATGACTAGAAAAGTCCCTGGCACACAGTAAGTACTCAGTAACTATTGGCTACCATCATGATACGTCAGTCATCGTCAGCATAATGAGGATGACACTGATGTATTGTTCCCTAAGGAATCCAAAAGTCTCAAGCCCCTCATAAAATTGTGGCAATCACTGATTTCAATGCAGAAATCCCATATCCAAGATGCAATCACCCAGTCTTTCCTAGAATCCTTCCAGGGACCAGGAGCTCTCCACTCCATGAGGCAGCTCTCCATTACTGGACACCTATGTTAAGGCCTTACCTATACAAAACTGCCTTACATTAGGGCAGCTGAGCCAATCCATCCACTAGGCTCGGTGAGTTGTCTATTATATGATGGGACAACCACGTAGTGGGAGCCCCGAGTCACCAGTACAAAGCCTGGCTCTAGTCTGAGGGTTCCAGGGACTAGGTAGGAGCAACTGCAATATACTCAGACGTAGAAGGGAGCCCAAAGAGCAGACGAAAAGAAAAAGAAAACCTCCCACTCGAGATAGCTGTAAATCAACATATGAAACCACATGAAGAAAATTAATAGTTAAAAAAATTAATGAATGGTTTTCAAAAATACAATCTGCATACCGAATGATGAGACCACCTCAAACTCTGATGTTACTTAACTCCCCAAACCTGGCTGTCTGACTTTTGTCCTCAAAGCAAAAACTGGAGGGTATCACTGAGAAAATGGATCAACCCAAGAAAAAAGGCCTACAGCTACCATCTGTAACCACCACCCCAGTGAAAAGACCAGCACCCAATTTGCCCATCTTTGGGAAGCCAGTCAGTCAATTCCTCCATACACACACACACACACACACACCACAGTTTGCAGATGGCATTTATGGTTGTTTCAAAAAATGTCCATGAATTCTTTGGTGCTCCTACATTCAAAAGGAAGAGCCTAATTCCCATCCTCTTATGTGGAGGCCATACTTAGTGACTCTCTTCTGACAAAATAGAATGTGGCCGAAATGATGGTGTATGACACTCAAGACTAGGATATAGAAGGCATTATAGCCTCCTCCTTATTCTCTCCAGATCACTTGCTCTCAGCAAAGCCAGCTGCTAGTTGTAAAGATGCTCGAGCAGCCTCTGGAGAGGCCCACATTTTGAGGAACTGAGTCCTCCTGCCAACAGCCATGTGAGTGAGCTACCTTGGAAGCAGCTCCTGTGAGGATTTTGCAGCCCTGGCCAGCTTCTTGACTGGAAACTCATGAAAGACCCAGAGCCAGAACCACCCACTTTAGCCATTCCTAAATTCCTGACCCCGAAAAATTGTAAGGTCATAGAAAACTTATTACTCGAAGCTGCTAAATCTGGGGGTAATTTGTTATACAGCCATACATAGCTAATAGAGCATTTTAGTATCTCAGTCTGGTTTTATTTTTTTGAGACAGGGTCTGGCTCTGGCTCTGTTGCCCAGGCTAGAGTGTAGTGGACAATCTCAGCTCACTGCAACCTCTACCTCCCAGGCTTAAGCCACCTTCCCACCTCAGCCTCACAAGTAGCTGGAACTATAGGCATGTACCACCACACTCGACTAATGTTTTTTTGGTTTTTTTGTTTGTTTTGTAGAGATGGTGTCTCACTTTGTTGCCCAGGCTGGTCTTGAACTCCTGAGCACTCCACCCACCTCGGCCTCCCAAAGTGCTGGGATTACAGGCATGAGCCATTGTGCCTGTCCTGTATCTCAATATTAAAAAGGACTTTGAGAGGACTTCCAAAGATCCCCAGACCTGAGGAAAATGTCTCACCTACAGGAGCTCCACAAAGAGAATGATAATACCAGCAAACACTGTCACCATGCCTAGCTTGTACCAGAATCTGCTGAGGATTAAATTATTAAAGACATAATTCAATGAATTTCCCAGGATTGTGGGACACTCACAGAGCAGTGAATGAAAACAGACCCACTCTAAGGCTTGTGATTATGAATTTCAGATCACTAGAGACAAACAGGTCCTCCAGAGAAGAAATAAAGCAAGTCACTTGCAACAGATCAGGAATCAGAATGACTTCACACTAGCAATGCTGGTAGTAAGGAAACAGTGGTGCCATACCTTCAACATTCTACAGAATAATTTCCAACCTAGAGTTCTATCCTCAGTTAAAATCTCAATCAAGGATGAGAGTAGAATAAGAACATTTAGAAACATTCAAGGTCTCAAAGAAAATCTGCCTCTCATGAGCCATTTCTCTGGTGGAGTGCTCCACCCAGTGAGGGATAGAGACCAAGAAAGAGGTCTGCTTGGAACCAGGAAGCTCCTTCACAAAGAAGAGACAAAGGGAATTCCTAAGAGGATAGTAATGGGATGTGTCTGGAGAACAGCTGTGCAGTGAGCAGGATGAACACAGTCCAGACAGGAGCAGGGCAGACCAGTCCAGGAGGCATGTCATAGGGAAAAATAAAACGGGACTGATAAAGTGGTTACCTGATGTAGTTGACATTATTGAGGGAATTGTATAGTGCCATTAAGGACTTTAGAGGCCCATTTGGTGAAAGGTTTGCAGAAAACTGAGCAAATGCTAGCTCCATGAGGAAAAGTTGTACAAAGAAAGTAAATGTAATTGTAGTGTACTGTATGTTGACATTTACATGGCCATAATAATGTAAATGCCAAGTATTGATGTGTTAGGCACTGTGTTTGGACATCTGAGAGCCGTTCCAGCCCCATTCTCCCTTTCCTATCTTCCACTCTAGAGTGAGCAAATTCCCGCTTTCTCTTAGTAATGCTTGGTAGATTTTTGTGGAGTCTTGAACATCTTTTATTAGATATGTGTCTGGGTCTTTGCAGGTATATTTTTGATAATGTGGTAAATGGTATAAATTTTTAAGTTCATTTTCTAATTGCTTATTTCTAATGAGTAGAAATAGAACTATTGCCATGCATTGACCTAGTATCCAATTATCTTACTTACTAATTAATTCTAATCATTTATAGGGAGGTCCGTTTGGATTTTCTACACACAGAATCATGTTGCCTGTGAATAATTATTTTTTTCAACTTTTGTTTTAGGTTAAGGGGTATACATACAGGTTTGTTATGTAGGTAAATTGAGTGTCATGGTGGTTTGGTGTACAGATTATTTTGTCACCCAGGTGATAAGCATAGTACCCAACAGGTATTTCGATCCTCACCCTCCTCCCACCCTCCATCCTCAAGTAGGCCCCAGTGTCTCTTGTTCCCTTCTTTGTGCTCAATCTTTAGCTCCCACATATAAGTGATAACATGTGATATTTGGTTTTCTGTTCCTATGTTAGTTCACTTAGGATAATAGCCTCCAGCTCCATCCATGTTTCTGAAAAGACATGATTTGATGCTTTTTTATGGCTTCATAATATTCCATGGTGTATATGTACCACATTTTCTTTATTCAGTCTACCATTGATGAGGATTTAGGTTGATTCCATGCCTTTGCTATTGTGAATAGTGCTATAATGAACATACACATGCATGTGTCTTTATGGTAGAAAAGTTAATATCCCTTTGGGGATGTACCCAACAATGAGATTGCTGGGTCGAATGGTATTTCTGTTTTAAGTTCTTTGAGAAATCATCAAATTGCTTTCCATAATGGCTGAAATAATTTATATTCCCACCAGCAGTGTATAAGCATTCCCTTTCCTCCACACCCTTGTCAATATCTGTTATTTTTTTGACATTTTAGTAATAGCCATTCCGACTGGTATGAGGTGATGAATAAGTATTTTTTTCTTCTCTGTCATTCTACCTTTTATTTCTTTTCCTGATCTGATTGTGCTAGGTAGAAGTTATGATGGTAGCAGGTATTATTTTCTTGTTCCCAATCTCAGGGAGAAAGTGCTCAATATTTCACTATTCCAGATGATGTTAAACAAAACTTGCATGCTTGGAATAAACTCAGCTTGGTCATAATAGATTATTCTTTTTATATATCACTTCTTATATATCATTTGATATGGTCATAATTTGTTTAGGGCTTTAACATCTATATTCATAAGAGAGTCTGTACTTTTCTTTTTTTGAAATGTCCTTGTCAGATTTGGTTTCAAGGTTATGCTGGTCTTATAAAATAGAAGAGAATTGTTTCCCCTTTTGTCATTCTCTGAAAGAGTTTGTTGTGAAGGCTTATTCCTTCCTTAAATATTTGGAAACATTCACTGATGAAGCCATCTGAGCCTGATACTTTTGTTGTAGGAAGTTTTTCAATTAAGGATCAGTTTTAAAATTATATATGACTCTTGAGATTTTCTAATTCCTCTTGTGTCCATTTTGTATGATGAGTTTTTAAAAGAATGTATCCATTGTGTTTAAATGTTTACAGTTGTTGGCAAAGAGTTGTTGATGCCTTTTTGTTAGTGTCTGTAAGATCTGCACTTGTTTGCTTATTATTTTTATTCCTGATATTTGTATCTTTACATTTTTTTCTTGATAAGTCTAGTCAGAGGTTCAATCAATCTTATTAGCCTTTTTAAAGAACTAACTTTTGATTTTGTTGTTTTCTCTATTGTACATTCATTTTCTAATTCATTAATTGCTACTCTTTATGTCTTCCTTCCATTTTCTTGATGTTTAGTTTGCTCCTTCTTACCTTTTTAAAATAAGTATTTAGATCATTTACTTTCTCAATGCTTTTCTTTTTTAAAATATAAATTTAAGGCTACCAGTTTCCCTGTGAGCACAACTTCAATTGCACACCAAGAGTGTAGTCATTTCATGATCATTCAGTTCAAAATATTCTCTACTTTCAATTGTAATTTCTTTCTTTCACCCAAGTGTATTTACAAGTGTATTGACTAATTTCCAAACACTTAGGTATTTTTTAAAATATCATCTAAAATTTATTTCTAGTTTAATTCTACTCAGTCAAGGATTATATTATTTTAATCATTTGAATTTGTTGAGCATTTCTTTGTGTCTCAACATATGTTTAATATTAGTTTTATTTTCATTTATTTATTTATTTATTTTTGAGATAGAGTCTTGTTCTGTCACCCAGCCTGGAGTGCAGCCATGCTATCTCGGCTCACTGAAACCTCTATCCCCCTCAAGCGATTCTCCTGCCTCAGCCTCCTGAGTAGCTGGGATTACAGGTACACACCACCACACCCGGCTGATTTCTGTATTTTTAGTAGAGACAGGGTTTTGCCATGTTGGTCAAGCTGGTCTCGAACTCCTGGCCTCAAATGATCGCCCACATCAGCCTCCCAAAATGCTGGAATTACAGACGTCATCACCACACTCAGCCAATATTAGTTTTAATTGTATTTGAAGAGGGACATATTCTGACATTTTGGGGTGGAATCTTCTTCATATGTCCATTAATTCAAGTTTGTTAAACTTGTTTCTCAAATCTCTTACATCTTTACTTAGGTTTACTGAGAGAGATGTATTAAAAACATCCATTTCCTTTTTTTTTTTTATAGGGGGTCCATTCCAAGATGGCTGAACAGGAACAGCTCCGGTCTGTAGCTCCCAGCGTGATCGATGGAGAAGACAGGTGATTTCTGCATTTCCAACTGAGCTCTGAAGAGAGCAGTGGTTCTCCCAGCATGGTGTTTGAGCTCTGAGAACAGACAGACTGCCTCCTCAAGTGGGTTCCTGACCCCTGTGTAGCCTAACAGAGAGACATCTCCCAGTAGGGGCCAACAGACACCTCATACAGGCAGGTGCCCCTCTGGGATGAAACTTCCGGGGGAAGGATCAGGCAGCAACATTTGCTGTTCTGCAGCCTCTGCTGGTGATACCCAGGCAAACAGCATCTGGAGTGGACCTCCAGCAAACTCCAACAGACCTGCAGCTGAGAGACCTGACTGTTAGAAGGAAAACTAATAAACAGGAAGGAATAACATCAACATCAACAAAAAGGACATCCACACCAAAATCCCATCAGTAGGTCACCAACATCAAAGACCAAAGGTAGATAAAACCACAAAGATGGGGAGAAACCAGAGCAGAAAAGCTAAAAATTCTAAAAACTAGAGCACCTCTTCTCCTCCAAAGGATCACAGCTCCTCGCCAGCAACGGAACAAAACTGGACAGAGAATGACTTTGATGAGTTGACAGAAGTAGGCTTCAGAAAGTCAGTAATAACAGACTTCTCTGAGCTAAAGGAGCATGTTCTAACCCATTGCAAGGAAGCTAAAAACCTTGAAAAAACATTAGACGAATGGCTAACTAGAACAAACAGCATAGAGGAGACCTTAAATGACCTGATGGAGCTGAAAACCATGGCAGAAGAACTTCGTGATGCATGCACAACCTTCAATAGCCAATTCAATCAAGTGGAAGAAAGGATATCAGTGATTGAAGATCAAATTAATGAAATAAAGCAAGAAGATAAGATTAGAGAAAAAAGAGTAAAAAGAAACAAACAAAGCCTACAAGAAATATGGGACTATGTGAAAAGACCAAATCTATGTTTGATTGGTGTACCTGAAAGTGACGAGGAGAATGGAACCAAGTTGGAAAACACTCTTCAGGATATTATCCAGGAGAACTTCCCCAATCAAGCAAGGCAGGCCAACACTCAAATTCAGGAAATACAGAGAACATCACAAAGATACTCCTCGAGAAGAGCAACCCCAAGACCAATAATTGTCAGATTCACCAAGGTTGAAACAAAGGAAAAAATGTTAAAGGCAGCCAGAGAGAAAAGTTGGGTGACCACAAAGGGAAGCCCATCAGACTAACAGCAGATCTCTCAGCTAAAACCCTACAAGCCAGAACAGAGTGAGGGCCAATATTCAACATTCTTAAAGAAAACAATTTCCAACCCAGAATTTCATATCCAGCCAAACTAAGCTTCATAAGTGAAGGAGAAATAAAATCCTTTACAGACAAGCAAATGCTGAGAGATTTTGTCACCACCAGGCCTGCCCTAAAAGAGCTCCTGAAGGAAGCACTAAACATGGAAAGGAACAACTGCTACCAGCCACTGCAAAAACATGCCAAATTGTAAAGACCATCAATGCTATGAAGAAACTGCATCAATTAACGGGCAAAATTACCAGCTAACATTATAAGGACAGGATCAAATTCACACATAACAACATTAACCTTAAATGTAAATGGGCTAAATGTCCCAATTAAAAGTCACAGACTGGAAAATTAGATAAAGAGTCAAGACCCATCAGTGTGCTGTATTCAGGAGACCCATCTCACATGCACAGACACACATAGGCTCAAAATAAAGGGATGGAGGAAGATCTACTAAGCAAATAGAAAGCAAAAAAAAGCAGGGGTTGCAATCCTAGTGTCTGATAAGACAGACTTTAAGCCAACAAAGACCTAAAGAGACAAAGAAGGCCATTACGTAATGGTAAAGGGATCAATTCAACAAGAAGAACTAACTATCCTAAATATATATGCACCCAATACAGGAGCACGCAGATTCATAAAGCAAGTCCTTAGAGACCTACAAAGAGACTTAGACTCCCACACAATAATATGGGAGACTTTAACACCCTACTGTCAATATTAGACAGATCAACGAGACAGAAGGTTAACAAGGATATCCAGGACTTGAACTCAACTCTGCACCAAGCGGACCTAATAGACATCTACAGAACTCTCCACTCCAAATCAACAGAATATACATTCTTCTCAGCACCACACTGCACTTATTCTAAAATTGACCACATAATTGGAAGTAAAACACTCCTCAGCAAATGTAAGAGAACAGAAATCACAACAAACTATCTCTCAGACCACAATGCAATCAAATTAGAACTCAGGATTAAGGAACTCACTCAAAACTGCACAACTACATGGAAACTGAACAACTTGCTCCTGAATGACTACTGGGTAAATAACAAAATGAAGGCAGAAATAAAGATGTTCTTTGAATCCAGTGAGAACAAAGATAACATACCAGAATCTCTGGGACACATAGTGTGTAGAGGGAAATTTATAGCACTAAATGCCCACTAGAGAAAGCAGGAAAGACCTAAAATTGATACCCTAACATCGCAATTAAAAGAACTAGAGAAGCAAGAGCAAACAATTCAAAAGCTAGCAGAAGGCAAGAAATAACTAAGATCAGAGCAAAACTGAAGGAGATAGGGACACAAAAAAACCCTTCAAAAAATCAGTGAATCCAGGAGCTGGTTTTTTGAAAAGATCAACAAAATTGATAGACCACTAGCAAGACTAATAAAGAAGAAGAGAGGAATCAAATAGATTCAATAAAAAATGATAAAGGGGATATCACCACCAATCCCACAGAAATACAAACTACCATAAGAGAATACTATAAGCACCTCTACACACACACAAAAAAAAAACAAAAAAAAAAACCCTAGAAAATCTAGAAGAAATGGATAAATTCCTGGACACATACACCCTCCCAAGACTAAACCAGGAAGAAGTTGAATGTCTGAATAGACCAATAACAGGCTCTGAAACTGAGGCAAAAATTACTAGCTTACCAACCAAAAAAAGTCCAGGACGAGATGGATTCACAGCCGAATTCTACCAGAGGTACAAAGAAGAGCTGGTACCATTCCTTCTGAAACTATTCCAATCAACAGAAAAAGAGGGGATCCTCCCTAACTCATTTTATGAGGCCAGCATCATCCTGATACCAAAGCCTGGCAGAGACATAATAAGAAAGAGAGAATTTTAAACCAATATCCCTGATGAACATCAGTGCAAAAATCCTCAATAAAATACTGGCAAACCAAATCTAGCAGCACATCAAAAAGCTTATGCACCATGATCAAGTTGGCTTCATCCCTGGGATGCAAGACTGGTTCAACATATGCAAATCAACAAACGTAATCCATCACATAAACAGAACCAACGACAAAAACCACATGATTATCTCAATAGATGCAGAAAAGGCCTTCGACAAATTTCAACACCACTTCATGCTAAAAACTCTCAATAAATTAGGTATCGATGGAACATATCTCAAAATAATAAAAGCTATTTATGAGAAACCCCCAGCCGATACCATACTGAATGGGCAAAAACTGGAAGCATTCCCTTTGCAAACTGGCACAAGACAAGGATGCCCTCTCTCACCACTCCTATTCAATATGGTGTTGGAAGTTCTGGCCAGGGCAATCAGGCAACAGAAAGAAAGGGTATTCAATTACAAAAAGAGGAATTCAAATTGTCCCTGTTTGCAGCTGACATGATTGCATATTTAGAAAACCCCATCATCTCAACCCAAAAACTCCTTAAGCTGATAAGCAACTTCAACAAAGTCTCAGGATACAAAATCAATGTGCAAAAATCACAAGCATTCCTATACACCAACAACAGACAGAGAGCCAAATCATGAGTGAACTCCCATTCACAACTGCTACAAAGAGAATAAGATACCTAGGAATCCAACTTACAAGGGATGTGAAGGACCTCTTCAAGGAGAACTACAAACCACTGCTCAACGAAATAAGAGGACACAAACAAATGGAAGAACATTCCATGCTCATGGATAGGAGGAATCAATATTGTGAAAATGACCATACTGCCCAAGGTAATTTATAGATTCAATGCCATCCCCATCAAGCTACCAATGACTTTCTTCACAGAATTGGAAAAAAATACTCTGAAGTTCATATGGAACCAAAAAAGAGCCCTCATAGCCAAGACAATCCTAAGCAAAAAGAACAAACCTTGAGGCATCACTCTACCTGACTTCAAACTATACTACAAGGCTGCAGTAACCAAAACAGCATGGTACTGGTACCAAAACAGAGATATAGACCAATGGAACAGAACAGAGCCCTCAGAAATAACACCACACATCTACAACCATCTGATCTTTGACAAACCTGACAAAAACAAGAAATGGGTAAAGGATTCCCTATTTAATAAATGGTGCTGGGAAAACTGGCTAGCCATATGTAGAAAGCTGAAACTGGATCCCTTCCTTACATCTTATACAAAAATTAATTCAAGATGGATTAAAGACTTAAATGTTAGACCTAAAACCATAAAAACCCTTGAAGAAAACTTAGGCAATACCATTCAGGACATAGGCATGGGCAAAGACTTCATGACTAAAACACCAAAAGCAATAGCAACAAAAGCCAAAATAGACAAATGGGATCTAATTAAACTAAAGAGCTTCTGCACAGCAAAAGAAACTACCATCAGAGTCAACAGGCAACCTATAGAATGGGAGAAAAATTTTGCAATCTACCCATCTGACAAAGGGCTAATATGCAGAATCTACAAAGAACTTAAACCAATTTACAAGAAAAAAACAAACAACCCCATCAAAAAGTGGGCAAAGGATATGAACAGACACTTCTCAAAAGAAGACATTTATGCAACCAACAGACACATGAAAAAATGCTCATCGTCACTGGTCATCAGTGATCATCACTGGTCATCAGTGCAAATCAAAACCACAATGAAATACCATCTCACACCAGTTAGAATGGCGATCATTAAAAAGTCAGGAAACAACAGATGCTGGAGAAGATGTGGAGAAATAGGAGTGCTTTTACACTGTTGGTGGGAGTGTAAATTAGTTCAACCATTGTGGAAGACAGTGTGGTGATTCCTCAAGGGTCTAGAACTAGAAATACCATTTGACCCAGCGATCCCATTATTGGGTATATACCCAAAGGATTATAAATCATGCTACTATAAAGACTCATGCACACATATGTTTATTGTGGCACTATTCACAATAGCAAAGACTTGAAACCAACCCAATGTCCATCAATGATAGACTGGATTAAGAAAATGTGGGACATGTACACCATGGAATACTATGCGGCCATAAAAAAGGATGTGTTCATGTCCTTTGCGGGGACATGGATGAAGCTGGAAACCATCATTCTCAGCAAACTATCACAAGGACAGAGAACCAAACATTACATGTTGTCACTCATGGGTGGGAGTTGAACAGAGGGAACACTTGGACACAGGCTGGGGAACATCACACACTGGGGCCTGTAGGGGGGTGGGAGACTGGGGGAGGGATAGCATTAGGAGAAATACCTAATGTAAATGACGAGTTGATGGGTGCAGCAAACCAACATGGCACATGTGTACCTATGTGGCAGATCTGCACGTTGTGCACATTTACCCCAGAACTTAAAGTATAATTTTAAAAAAAAAACCATCCACTGTAGTTATAATTTCCTTTTCCTTCTATTTCTGCCAGTTTTTTTCCCTGAGGCTATATTATTAGTGGCATATAACTTAGAATTTTATATCTTCTGACAGATGGACACTTTATCATCATTAAATCTCTCCTTTTTTATTTGATCATGCTTTTTATCTTGAAGTCTGCTATTTCTATTTCTAGTTTAAAAAAACGTTTTCATCATGAATGTGTATTGAGTTCTGTCAAATGCTTTTTCTGCATTAAAGTGATTATATAATTTTTGTTTGCTTGTTTGTTTGCTTTTTGAGACAGAGTTTCGCTTTTGTTGCCCAGGCTGGAGTGCAATTGCACCATCTCAGCTCACTGCAACCTCCGCCTCCTGGGTTTAAGCAATTCTCCTGCCTCAGCCTCCTGAGCAGCTGGGACTACAGCGCCACCATCATGCCCGGCTAATTTTTGTATTTTTTAGTAGAGACAGGGTTTCACCATGTTGGCCAGACTGGTCCCAAACTCCTTACCTCAGGTGATCCACCCGCCTTGGCCTCCCAAAGTGCTTGGATTACAGGTGTGAGCCACCGCGTCTGGCCCATATAATTTTTTATTTCGTTAATGTGGTATATTGATTTCTTATTGCTGCTGTAACAAACTACCACAGAGCTAGTGACTTAACACAAATTTACTGTATATTCAAAAGTACAAAATGAGGTTCTCTGGGCTATACTCAGGGTGTTAACAGGACTGTGTTCTTTTCTGGAAGATCTATGGGAGAATTAGTTTTTGTATTTTTTACTACTTCTAGAGGCTGCCTGCATTCCTTGGCTCATAGCCCCCCATCCATCTTCATAACCACCAATGGCCAGTGGAGTCCTTCTCATACCACATCACTCTGATATTCTTCTGCCTCCCTCTTCCACACTTGGGTCCCTGTGATTACATGAGACCCAACTAGGTAATTCATGATATTCTCCGTATTTTAAGGTTAGCTGATTAATTACATTTGCTACCTCAATTTCCCTTTGGCACCTTAATTTCCCTTTGACATGCAAGATAATTACAGGTTGCAGGGCTTATTAGGGCATAGATATTTTTGGAGGGCTGTCGTTCACATGTGGTGAACTCTATTTTTTCTCAAATGTTATATCAACCTTGAATTCATATGAGATAAACTCCATATTGTCATGATGTATTAAGCTTGTTCTTTATTAATAGACTTAATTTGCTAATATTTTGTTAATGACTTTTGCATTTGTGTTCATGAGGAATATTTGCCCATAAATTTCTTTTTTAATAATGTCTTTGTCAGCTTTTGGTATCATGGTTTTGCCAGCCTAAGAGAAAAAGTTGAAAAGAATTCCCTTCTACTTTCTACATGAATTTAGTTATGGTTGGTATTATTTCTGTTTGTCTGTGTGTTTGTTTTTAAACAGCTTTATTGGGATGTAAATTTTAGATCATAAAATTCACTCTGTGTAAGTGCACATTTTAATAATTTTTGTAAATTCTTAGAGTTGTACAGCCATCACCACAATCCAGTTTTAGAACATTTCAGTTACCCCAAAAAGCTTCCACATACCCACCCACAGCCCCAGGCAACCACTACTTTATAGATTTGCCTTCCTGACTTTATATAAATTGATTCATACAATATATAATCTTTTGGCTTCTTTTACTTAGTTTTTTTTTTGTTTTTTTTTTTTTTTTTGAGGTGGAGTCTCACTCTGTCGCCCAGGCTGGAGTGCAATGGCTCAATCTCAGCTCACTGCAACCTCTGCCTTTCAGGTTAAAGTGATTCTCCCGCCTCAGCCTCCCCAGTAGCTGGGATTACAGGCACCCACCATTATGCCCAGCTAATTTTTGTATTTTTGTAGAGATGGGGTTTCACCATGTTACCCAGGCTAGTCTGAAACTCCTGACCTCAGGTGATCCACCTTGGCCTCACAAAGTGCTGGGATTACAGGCATGAGCCACCATGCCCAGCCCTTAGTGTGTTTTAGTGTTTCATCCATGTTGTAGCATGTATGAGTACTTCATTCCTTTGTATTGCTATATAGTATTATTTGCATGGATATACTTTTTTTTATTCATTTACCAGTTGATAAACATTTACATTTTGGCTATTATGAGTAATGCCGCTATAGACATTCAAATGATGTCTTTATATCAACATACATATATGGATATATATTCTCACTTCTAGGTACCTAGCAGTAGAATTACTGTGTTGAATATATAAAGAACTCTTACCCTTTCATAATAAGAAAATCAACAACCCAATTAAAAACTGCGCAGGTTTGAATGTACATTTCACCAAAGAAAACATATGAATGGCTAATAAGCACATGAAAAGGTGCTCACTTTAGTCATTATGGAAATGCAAATTAATAACAATGAGTTATCAGTACACACCCACTAGAATGGTTATAATCTAAAAGACTAATTGCTATCAAGCATTGGTGAGGATGTGGTTAAATTGAAACCCTCAAATGTTGCTGATGAGAATATAAAATAGCTTAGCCACTTTGGAAAACAGCTTGGTATTTTTAAAAGTTAAACATAAACCCAGCAATTCCTGGGAAAGCACATTATTCCCGGGAAAGTGCAAAAACCAGCTCTGCATAAACCAAACCTACCCCAAGGACAACATATAAGTTACCTGGTAAGGTTCTCATTTACTGGTTGCAAACTTCATGTATGATGTTGCCTTATATACTTTTTATAATACATGAAATCACACTACGTGTTGTTTGTGAATATGTATACATACAAAAATACGGTTGTCAAGTGTTAACACCATCACCAAGATAGCAGTTGTTTCTGCTAAAGAAATGGTGTGGGGGCCATCCAGCACTTTGGGAGGCCAAGGCAGGTGGATCACTTGAGGTCAGGAGTTTGAGACTGTCAGGCCTCTGAGCCTAAGCCAAGCCATCGCATCCCCTGTGACTTGCACGTATATGCCCAGATGGCCTGAAGTAACTGAAGAATCACAAAAGAAGTGAAAAGGCCCTGCCCCACCTTAACTGATGACATTCCACCATTGTGATTTGTTCCTGCCCCACCTTAACTGAGTGATTAACCCTGTGAATTTCCTTCTTCTGGCTCAGAAGCTCCCCACTGAGCACCTTGTGACCCCCCGCCCCTGCCCACCAGAGAACAACCCCCTTTGACTGTAATTTTCCATTACCTTCCCAAATCCTATAAAACGGCCCCACCCCTATCTCCCTTCGCTGACTCTCTTTTTGGACTCAGCCCGCCTGCACCCAGGTGAAATAAACAGCCATGTTGCACACACAAAGCCTGTTTGGTGGTCTCTTCACACGGACGTGCATGAAATTTGGTGCCGTGACTCAGATCAGGGGGGACCTCCCTTGGGAGATCAATCTCCCGCCCTCCTGCTCTTTGCTCCGTGAGAAAGATCCACCTATGACCTCAGATCGACCAGCCCAAGAAACATCTCACCAATTTCAAATCTGGTAAGCGGCCTCTTTTTACTCTCTTCTCCAACCTCCCTCACTATCCCTCAACCTCTTTCTCCTTTCAATCTTGGCACTACACTTCAATCTCTCCCTTCTCTTAATTTCAATTCCTTTCATTTTCTGGTAGAGACAAAGGAGACACGTTTTATCCGTGGACCCAAAACTCCAGTGCCAGTCACAGACTGGGAAGGCAGCCTTCCCTTGGTGTTTAATCATTGCAGGGACGCCTCTCTGAAACGCCCACGTTTCAAGGGTGTCAGACCACACTGGGATGCCTGCCTTGGTCCTTCACCCTTAGCGGCAAGTCCCGCTTTTCTGGGGAAGGGACAAGTACCCCAACCCCTTCTCTCCTTGTCTCTACCCCTTCTCTGCTTTACCGGGGAAAGGGCAAGTACCCCAACCCCTTCTCTCCTTGTCTCCACCCCTTCTCTGCTTTTCCGGGGAAGGGGCAAGTACCCCAACCCCTTCTCCCCTTGTCTCTACCCCTTCTCTGCTTTTCTGGGGGAGGGGCAAGTACCCCTCAACCCCTTCTCCTTCACCCTTAGCAACAAGTCCCGCTTTTCTGGGGGAGGGGCAAGTACCCCTCAACCCCTTCTCCTTCACCCTTAGCGGCAAGTCCCACTTTTCTAAAGGGCAAGAACCCCCAATCCCTTATTTCCACATCCCAACCTCTTATCTGTGCCCCAATCCCTTATTTCTGCACCCCAACCTCTTATCTCTGTGCTCCAATCCCTTATTTCCGTGCCCCAACCCTTTCTCTGCTTTTCTGGAGGGCAAAAAACCCCCACCCCTTCTCCGTGTCTCTACTCTTTTCTCTGGGCTTGCCTCCTTCACTATAGGCAAGCTTCCACCTTCCATTCCTCCTTCTCCCTTAGCCTGTATCCTTAAGAACTTAAAACCTCTTCAACTCTCACCTGACCTAAAATGTAGGCGTCTTACTTTATTCTGCAATGCCGCGTGACCCGAATACAAACTCCACAGTAGTTCCAAATAGCTGGAAAACAGCACTTTCAATTTTTCCATCCTACAAGATCTAAATAATTTTTGTCGTAAAATGGGCAAATGGTCTGAGGTGCCTGACGTCCAGGCATTCTTTTACACATCAATCCCTTCCTAGTCTCTGTGCCCAGTGCAACTCGTCCCAAATCTTCCTTCTTTCCCTCCCGCCTGTTCCCTCAGTCCCAACCCCAAGCATCGCTGAGTCTTTCTAATCTTCCTTTTCTACAGACCCATCTGACCTCTCCCCTCCTCGCTAGGCCAAGCTAGGTCCCAATTCTTCCTCAGCCTCTGCTCCTCCACCCTGTAATCTTTTTATCGCCTCCCCTCCTCACACCTCGTCTGGCTTACAGTTTCATTCCGTGACTAGCCCTCCCCCACCTGCCCAGCAATTTACTCTTAAAAAGGCGGCTGGAGCCAAAGGCATAGTCAAGGTTAATGCTCCTTTTTCTTTATCCCAAATCAGAAGCGTTTAGGCTCTTTTTCATCAAATATAAAAATCCAGCCCAGTTCATGACTCCTTTGGCAGCAACCCTGAGACACTTTACAGCCCTAGACCCTAAAAGGTCAAAAGGCCATCTTATTCTCAATATACATTTTATTACCCAATCCGCTCCTGACATTAAATAAAACTCCAAAAATTAGAATCTGGCCCTCAAACCCCACAACAGGACTTAATTAACCTCGCCTTCAAGGTGTACAATAATAAAAAAAAGGTGCAATTCCTTGCCTTCACTGTGAGACAAACCCCAGCCACATCTCCAGCACACAAGAACTTCCAAACGCCTGAACTGCAGTGGCCAGGTGTTCCTCCAGAACCTCCTCCCCCAGGAGCTTGCTACAAGTGCCAGAAATCTGACCACCAGGCCAAGGAATGCCTGCAGCCCAGGATTCCTCCTAAGCCGTGTCCCATCTGTGCAGGACCCCACTGAAAATCGGACTGTTCAACTCACCTGGTAGCCACTTCCAGAGCCCCTGGAACTCTGGCCCAAGGCTCTCTGACTCCTTCCCAGATCTTCTCGGCTTAGCAGCTGAGGACTGACGCTGCACAATCGCCTCGGAAGGCCCCTAGACCATCACGGATGCCGAGCTTTGGGTAACTCTCACAGTGGAGGGTAAGTCCATCCCCTTCTTAATCAATATGGAGGCTACCCACTCCACATTACCTTCTTTTCAAGGGCTTGTTTCCCTTGCCTCCATAACTGTTGTGGGTATTGATAGCCAGGCTTCTAAATCTCTTAAAACTCCCCAACTCTGGTGCCAACTTTGACAACACTCTTTTATGCACTCTTTTTTAGTTATCCCCACCTGCCCAGTTCCCTTATTAGGCTGAGATATTTTAACCAAATTATCTGCTTCCTTGACTATTCCTGGACTACAGCCACATCTCATTGCCGCCCTTCTCCCCAACCCAAAGCCTCCTTCACGTCTTCCTCTCATATCCCCCCACCTTAACCCACAAGTATGGGACATCTCTACTCCTTCCCTGGCAACCAATCACATGCCCATTACCATCCCATTAAAACCTAATCACCCTTACCCTGCTCAACGCCAATATCCCATCCCACAGCACGCTTTAAAAGGATTAAAGCCTCTTATCACTCGCCTGCTACAGCATGGGCTTCTAAAACCTATAAACTTTCCTTACCATTCCCCCATTTTACCTGTCCTAAAACCAGACAAGGCTTACAAGTTAGTTCAGAATCTGCACCTTATCAACCAAATTGTTTTGTCTATCCACCTCGTGGTGCCAAACCCATATACTCTCCTATCCTCAATACCTCCCTCCACAACTCATTATTCTGTTCTGGATCTCAAACATGTTTTCTTTACTATTCCTTTTCACCCGTCATCCCAGCCTCTCTCCGCTTTCACTTGGACTGACCCTGACACCCATCAGGCTCAGTAAATTACCTGGGCTGTACTGCCACAAAGCTTCACAGACAGACCCCATTACTTCAGTCAAGCCCAAATTTCATCCTCATCTGTTACCTATCTCGGCATAATTTTCATAAAAACACACGTGCTCTCCCTGCTGATCGTGTCCGATTAAGCTTCCAAACCTCAATCCCTTACAAAACAACTCCTTTCCTTCCTAGGCATGGTTAGTGCGGTCAGAATTCTTACACAAGAGCCAGGACCGCACCCTGCAGCCTTTCTGTCCAAACAACTTGACCTTACTGTTTTAGCCTAGCCCTCATGTCTGCGTGCAGCGGCTGCCACTGCTTTAATACTTTTAGAGGCCCTCAGAAATCACAAACTATGCTCAACTCACTCTCTACATTTCTCATAACTTCCAAAATCTATTTTCTTCCTCATACCTGACCCATATACTTTCTGCTCCCCGGCTCCTTCAGCTGTACTCACTCTTTGTTAAGTCCCACAATTACCATTGTTCCTGGCCCGGACTTCAATCCAGCCTCCCACATTCTTCCAGATACCACACCTGACCCTCATGACTGCATCTCTCTAATCCACCTGATGTTCATCCCATTTCCCCACATTTCCTTCTTCCCTGTTTCTCACCCTGATCACGCTTGATTTATTGATGGCAGTTCCACTAGGCCTAATCACCACACACCAGCAAAGGCAGGCTATGCTCCAGCACAAGACACTAGCCCGCCTCTTAGAACCTTTCATTTCCTTTCCATCGTAGAAATCTATCCCAAGGAAATAACTTCTCAGTGTTCCATCTGCTATTCTATCTGCTATTCTACTACTCCTCAAGGATTATTCAGGCCCCCTCCCTTCCCTACACATCAAGCTCGAGGATTTGCCCCCACCCAGGACTGGCAAATTAGCTTTACTCAACATGCCCCGAGTCAGATAACTAAAATACTTCTTAGTCTAAATAGACACTTTCACTGAATAAGTAAAGGCCTTTCCTACAGGGTCTGAGAAGGCCACCGCAGTCATTTCTTCCCTTCTGTCAGACATAATTCCTCAGTTTAGCCTTCCCACCTCTATACAGTCTGATAACAGACCAGCCTTTATTAGTCAAATCAGCCAAGCAGTTTTTCTGGCTCTTAGTATTCAGTGAAACCTTTATATCCCTTATGGTCCTCCGTCTTCAAGAAAAGTAGAACGGACTAAAAGTCTTTTAAAAACACACCTCACCAAGCTCAGCCACCAACTGAAAAAGGACTGGACAATACTTTTACCACTTTCGCTTCTCAGAATTCAGGCCTGTCCTCGGAATGCTGCAAAGTACAGCCTATTTGAGCTCTTTTTTATTAAGCCCCAGTCTCATTCCAGACACCGGACCAACTTAGACTGTGCCCCCAAAAAAACTTGTCATCCCTACTATCTTCTCTGTGGTCATACTCCTATTCACCGTTCTCAACTACTCATACGTGCCCTGCTCTTGTTTACACTGCCAGTTTACACTGTTTCTCCAAACCATCACAGCTGATATCTCTTGGTGCTATCCCCAAACTGCCACTCTAAACTCTTGAAGTAAATAAATAATCTTTGCTGGCAGGACTATGCTGAATCTCCTTAGGCACTCTCTAATCAGATGTTCTAGGTCCTCCCAATTCTTAGACCTTTTATACCTGTTTTTCTCCTTCTCTTATTCCATTTAGTTTTTCAATTCATACAAAACCACATCCAGGCCATCACCAATCATTCTATACCACAAATGTTTCTTCTTACATCCCCCACAATATCACCCCTTACCACAAGACCTCCTTTCAGCTTAATTTCTCCCACTCTAGGTTCCCACGCCGCCTTTAATCCCACTTGAAGCAGCCCTGAGAAACATCGCCCATTCTCTCTCCATACCACCCCCCAAAAATTTTCGCCGCCCCAACACTTCAACACTATTTTGTTTTATTTTTCTTATTAATATAAGAAGGCAGGAATGTCAGGCCTCTGAGCCCAAGCCAAGCCATCTCATCCCCTGTGACTTGCACGTATACGCCCAGATGGCCTGAAGTAACTGAAGAATCACAAAAGAAGTGAAAAGGCCCTGCCCCACCTTAACTGATGACATTCCACCATTGTGATTTGTTCCTGCCCCACCTTAACTGAGTGATTAACCCTGTGAATTTCCTTCTTCTGGCTCAGAAGCTCCCCCACTGAGCACCTTGTGACCCCTGCCCCTGCCCACCAGAGAACAACCCCCTTTGACTGTAATTTTCCATTACCTTCCCAAATCCTATAAAACGGCCCCACCCCTATCTCCCTTCGCTGACTCTCTTTTCGGACTCAGCCCGCCTGCACCCAGGTGAAATAAACAGCCATGTTGCTCACACAAAGCTTGTTTGGTGGTCTTTTCACACGGACGCGCATGAAAGAGACCAGCCTAGCCAACATGGTGAAACCATGTCTCTACTAAAAATACAAAAATTAGCCAAGTGTTAAACTAAAGGGCTTCTCCACAGCAAAAGAAACTATCATCAGAGTGAACAGGCAACCTGCAGAATGTGAGAAAATTTTTGCAATCTACCCATCTAACAAAGGTCTAATATCCAGAATCTACAAGGAACTTAAACAAATTTACAAGAAAAAAACAACCCCATCAAAAAGTGGGGAAAGAATATGAACAGACACTTCTCAAAAGAAGACATTTATGCAGCCAGCAAACATGAAAAAAAGCTCAGCATCACTGATTATTAAAGAAATGCAAATCAGTCACAATGAAGCTGGGCACAGTGGCTCACGCCTGTAACCCCAGTACTTTGGGAGGCCAAGGCGGGCAGATCACTTGAGATCAGGAATTCAAGACCAACCTGGTCAACATGGTGAAACTCCATCTCTACAAAAATACAAAAATTAGCCGGGCATGGTGGTGTGTGCCTGTAGGTCCAGCTACTCAAGAGGCTGAGGCAGGAGAATCATTTGAACCCAGGAGGCAGAGGTTGCAGTGAGGTGAGATCACGCCACTGCACTCCAGCCTGGGTGACAGAGCAAGACTCCATCTCAAAAAAAGTAAAAAAAAACAACAACACAAGTCAGAATGACGATTATTAAAAAGTCAAGAAACAATAGATGCTAGCGAGGCTGTGGAGAAATAGGAACACTTTTACACTGTTGGTGGGAGTGTAAATTAGTTCAACCATTGTGGAAGATAGCATGGTGATTCCTCAAGGATCTAGAACCAGAAATACCATTTGACCCAGCAATCCCATTACTAGGTATATGCTCAAAGGAATTTAAATCATTCTACTATAAAGACACATGCACACATGTTTATTGCAGCACACATGTTTATTACAACAGCAAAGACATGGAACCAACCCAAATGCCCATCAATGATAGACTGGATAAAGAAAATGTGGCACATATACACCATGGAATACTATGCAGCCATAAAAAGGAATGAGATCACGTCCTTTGCAGGGACATAGATGAAGCCAGAAGCCATCATCCTCAGCAAACTAACACAGGAACAGAAAACCAAACACTGCATGTTCTCACTCATATGTGGGAGTTGAACAATGAGAACACAGGGACACAGGGAGGGGAAAAACACACACTGAGGCCTGTCGTAGGGGTGGACAGAAAGACGAGGGAGAGCATTAGGACAAACAGCTAATGCATTTGGGGCTTAAAACCTAGATGATGGGTTGATAGGTGCAGCAAACCACCATGGCACATGTATACCTGTGTAACAAACATGCACATTCTGCACATGTATTCCAGAACTCAAAGTAAGAAAAAAAAAGTTAAAAATAGAAAATTAGCCAGGCATGGTGGCGCACACTTGTAGTCCCAACTACTTGGGGACGCTGAGGCATGAAAATTGCTTGAACTCGGGAGGTAGAGCTTGCAGTGAGCCAAGATTGCACCAGCCTGGGTGACAGAGCCAGACTCCATCTCAAAAAAAAAAGGTGGATTAGAAAAGGCCACAAAAAAGTTTTTGGTAAGCTTTTTTTCCATACAAGTGTGAAGCATACATGATGAAATGTTGACATTTGTTAAATCCAAGAGAAAAAATTATCCATGCTACTATTTTTTAAAAAGAAGCTTTGCCTAACCCAGGGTCACAATTTTCTCCTATTTTTTTTTCCTAGAAGTTTTTTGGCTTTGGTTCTTTATAGATGGCACTCTATTGCAAAAACAGCCCCATTCTGGTTGAAGGGACATATGATGGGTGGCCAGTTTCTGTCGCTCCAGTCTTGTTTGGAGCCCTGCAGACAAGGGAAGATGGCTCTCCTCCTGCTGGGTCCCCACTCCCTTTCCTGGGAATCTTAACTGCAGTAATGCATCATGGTCCCAGGTCATCTTTACTACGCCAACACTAGTGTGAGCAGAGGTTACAAACTTTACTGTTTGGCCTGCGCAGTGTTGTTTTTTGTTTGTTTTAAGTTAATTGGTGCTAACATTTGAAAACCAGGAAAATAGCATTAAAAAATTGAGCAGCCAACTTTTCCTGAGAAGCCCGTGAACACAGGGGGCCAAGTTTTAGTTCCTCCCTTTGGATGGGCTGGCTCTCCAAGTCACCCCACATGTGCCCCTCTATTGTCTCCCAGACCCTGAGGCCAGGATCAACTTCCTGCCCTGATGCCTTCCTACAGCTGCCCTCTTGGGTGGCTGACATTACATACGGAGTTCCATCTACAGCATTTTTATTGTCTTCCCTTTTCAGCATCTCACCTGGCCTTGTGACAGCCTTGATGAATTAGGATCATAGTCCACATTCTGCATATGAAGAAACTGCCCAAGGGCATACAGCTGCTAAGTGGCAAGCTGGCTTTGAGGCCCTACCTCTCCACTCTCAGTCTCATTTCACTGGGCCTCATTGCCCTGGGCACTGGGGATTCAAGTATTGGTGATGCAAATTGCTAAGGGCACAGGTGTGTTACTAGTCCTGCCATGCGCACTTGTCAGAGGTTCTTGGAGCAGGAAGGGAGCTGGCATCTGTGTCTTCTGTGCTGGCATCTTCAGGGAATACCAGGAACTCAGTCTTCTAAGATGAGGGGTTTGCTTGATTAATGTTTGATGAATGAATTAATAAATGGATAAACTGTCATTCTGAGTAGCCCATGTATGTTTAAGCATTAATCAAAATAAATTTTAACTGCAGAAATATTTCAGTGGAAGCATAAAAGAAGAGGAGAAAGGGCTGGCCTGCAGTGTCCCAAAACCATACCAGGGCTTCACCACCAAGGCTCTTTCATCCAAAGGCCCAACATTCAAGAGAAGACTTCCCGTGAAAAGCATAAACAATTATATTTACACCTGTGGGGTAAACTGGAGAGAATTTAAGGGGGCTTACATGTAAAAGTCATTGCATTTCTCTGCAATATGTAATTATGATGATGAAAATAAAATGCAAGTATTAAGAAATACTGAATTTATATTGAACTTCTAATACAATCTTTGCAAAAATATTTGATGAAAATCCTATGGCCCAGCACAGTGGCTCAAGCCTGTAATCCTAGCACTTTGGGAGGCCTAGGGTGGATTGCTTGAGCCCAGGAGGTCGAGACCAGCCTGGGCAACATAGGGAAACCCCATCTCTACAAAAAATTTAAAAAATTAGCCAGATGTGGTGGCAGACACCTGTAATCACAGCTACTCAGCGGGCTAAGGTGGCTAAGCTGAGGCCAGGATGCCTAAGCTTCAGTGAGCCGTGATTATGCCAATGCACTCCAACCTGGGCCACAGAGTGAGACCCTGTCTCCAAAGAAAGAAAGAGAAAATGAAAGGAAGAAAGGGAGGGAGGGAGGGAGAAAGAGGGCCACAGAGTGAGACCCTGTCTCCAAAGAAAGAAAAAGGAAAGAAAAGAAGAAAGGAAAGAAAGGAAGAAAGGGAGGGAGGGAGGGAGGGAGGGAGAAAAAGGGCCACAGAGTGAGCCCACGTCTCCAAAGAAAGAAAGAAAAAAGGAAAGAAAGGAAGAAAGGTAAGAAAGGAAGAAAGGGAGGGAGGGAGAAAGAGGGCCACAGAGTGAGACCCTGTCTCCAAAGAAAGAAAAAAGGAAAGAAAGGAAGAAAGGGAGGAAGGGAGGGAGGGGGGAAAGAAGGAAGCAAGGAAGGAAGGAAAGATGGATGGAACGAAGGAAGGAAGGAAGGGAGGGAGGGAGGGAGGGAGGGAAAGAGGGGAGAGAGAGAGAGAGAGGGAGGGAGGGGAAGGGGGACAGAGGGAGGGACGGGGGGATGAAGGAAGGAAGGAAGGAAAGAAGGAAGGAAGGAAGGAAGGAAGGAAGGAAAGAGTTATCTTAAGCTTTCTAGCATGAAAATTCCTGATGTTTTTAGTGACAGTCTTTAAATTCTTCATAGTCCGTATTGATGAGAAGCTTTGGCAAAATAGTGTTAATTTTCTTTACAATATTTATTTAAAAATTACAACAGTACAGATTGTATATAAAGACTCTAACTGAGATTCTTGTTTCATTGACAAATTGTTAAAATTCTTAACTGCCAGTGGTGGTAGCTCACACCTGTAATCCCAGCACTTTGGGAGGCTGAGGCTGGCGGATTGCTTGAAGCCCGAAGTTCAAAACCAGACTGGACAACATGGTAAAACCCCATCTCTACAAAAAAAAATACAAAAAATTAGCCAGGTGTGGTGGCACGTGCCTGAAGTCCCAGCTACTCAGGAGGCTGAGGTGGATCACTTGAGCCCAGGAGGTGGAGGTTGCAGTGAGCCGTGACTGCACCACTGAACTCCAGCCTGGGTGACAGAGTGGGACTCTATAACCAAAAAAAAAAAAAAATCTTAGCAATATTATGGATAAATTTTGAATCTAATCAAATATTTTTAGATCCAGTGTTAAAAAATAATGAGAAACCCTAATTTGAAGAATTATATTTCTTGTTGGAGCAGGCACCCTGTAGCTTGGCATGAGAGGCAGCAGAGCTTGCCAGCAGCAGACAGACATAATTGTCTGACACATCACTAGATAATACTTTTGGCCTTGTTTGTAGTGTTTAAGTTTAGGCCAAGGATCCAAAATGCATCTTGAGATTTCAGAAAGATTCAGAAACTGTTGGATTGCTTTGTAAAAACAGATTTGGGACTGCTGTCTAGAGCTGTGCCCACCTGAGCTCTGTCTGGTCTCCCTGCAGAAGCCCCTCCTCCATCTCTCTTCTCACTCCAGTCCTAAGGAGCTGCACTTTGGCAGTGAGCAATTATCTTGGAGCACACAGAGCACCAGCTCCTCCAATAGTGCTATAGGCCCCTTGTCCACAGAGGACAGTAGCATACTCTGCAACTCTGCAGAGGAAATGGCTGAGTGGTCCAGCTTCTCCCTGATCATATGCAGCCAGCCCATGAGGCTGCATGTCAAGCATTGGGATTGTGACCTACAGAGACTGTAGTGCACTTGTTCAAACCTGATCTTCTTCCAAGAAGCCCCAGGAGAAGAGCACTCACCATCCCAGGCTTGCCCTAAATGCTGTCCTAAATGCTGAGGGCTTCCAAAACCTCAGGGCCTAACTCTAACACAGGTAGAATGCTCTGATCTGTCAGATGCAGAACAATAGTTCTCCAAAATTCCAAAAAGTATGTCATGAATAAAAAAAATTAATATTACCTTGCTTGGGTAAGTTGATTTATTATCTCAGCCCATTTAAAGGATAAGCTCTTATTTAGCCAGAATACCCAAAGCAACCCTAAGCAAAAAGAACAAAGCCAGAGGCATCACACTATCCAACTTCAAACTATACTACAAGGCTACAGTAACCAAAACAGCATGGTACAGGTGCAAAAACAGACACATAGACCAATGGAATAGAATAGAAAACTCAGAAATAAAGCCACATGCCTACAGCCATCTGATCTTCAACAAAGTCAACAAATAAACCATGGGGAAAGGACTTCCTATTCAACAAACGGTGCTGGGATAGCTGGCTAACCATATGCAGAAGATTGAAACTGGACCCTTACCTTTCACCATATACAAAAATTAACTCAAGATGGAGTAAAGAGTTAAATGTACAATTTCAAATTATAAGAATCCTAGAAGAAAGCCTAGGAAACACCATTCTGGACATCAGCCTAGGCAAAAAATTTATGACTAAGTCCCCAAAAGCAACGGCAACAAAAACAAAAATTGACAAGTGGGACCTAATTAAACTAAAGAGCTTCTGCACAGCAAAAGAAACTATCAACAGAGTAAACAAAATGGGAGGACATATCCTCAAACTAAACAATCTGACAAAGATTTAATATCCAGAATCTATAAGGAACTTAAACAACTCAACAAGCAAAAAGCAAACAACCCCATTAAACAGTGAGCAAAAGAGATGAACAGACACTTCTCAAAAGAAGACATACAAGCAGTCAACAAACATATGAAAAAATGCTCAACATCACTAATTATCAGAGAAATGCAAATCAAAACCATACTGAGATACCATCTCACATCAGTCAGAATGGCTATTATCAAAAAGTCAAAAAAACAACAGATGCTGGTGTGGTTGCAGAGAAAAGGGAATGCTTTATACACTGTTGGTGAGAATGTAAATTAGTACAGCCACTGTGGAAAACAGTTTGGAGATTTCTCAATGAACGTAAAACAGAACTACCATTTGACCCAGCAATTCCATTACTGGGTATATATACAAAAGAAAATAAATCATTCCACCAAAAAGACACATAAACTCATATGTTCAGCATTACACCATTCACAATAACAAAGACATAGAATCAACCCAGGTGCCCATCAATAGTGGATTAGATAAAGAAAATGTGGTACTTATACACCATGGAATACTACACAGCCATGGAAAAGAACGAAATCATGTCCTTTGCAGCAACATGGATGCAGCTAGAGGCCATTATCCTAAGCAAGATAAGGCAGGAACAGAAAACCAAATACTGTATGTTCTCTCTTACAAGTGAGAGCTAGACATTGGGTAGTAATGGACATAAAGATGGCAACAATAGACACTGGGGATAGAAAGAAGAAGAAGAGAGGGGAGCAAGGGTTGAAAAACTATCTATTGGATACTATGCTCACTACCTGGGTATTGGGATCATTCATATCCCAAACCTCAGCATCATGCAGTACACCCATGTAACAAACCTGCATGTGCACCCCCTGAATTTAAAATAAAAGTTGAAATTATTTTTTAAAAAAAGACTAAGTTCTTAGAGTCAAGATTGACATTAAGCACAAATACTGCCTCCTGTAAACAAGTGAATGTTCACAGGGAACCAACATGACCAGGCATGAGATAAAACATAAGTCAGCCTCTATTTAGAGGCTTAACCTGGAGTCCACAGACACTTCCCAAGGGATCCAAGGATACAATTTAGGGTTCCATGAATTTGGGTGGGAAAAACTGACATCCTTATTTTCAATAACCTCTGACTGAAATGTACTTTTCTTCCATTATGAGTATAGGCCACAGTGCTAGCAGTACCTGTAGCTTTATTCCAATAGAAATCACAGATATTTTCATAGCTCATTACAATCGTGATGGACATCTTAAAACATTACTTTCATATGTCCCCACTTCAAAAGCATGGTAGGTGATAGACCTGCCACTCAGTCTTGTTATTTAATGAGTTAACAAAGAAGTGCATATAATACTACATCACAAATTTGTTTTTTCTTAGGTTTTCATAACTGAATGACGATATTTTATTTTCCATTTAATGCTTTGTATCTTTTGTTGTTGTTGTTGTTGTTGTTGTTGTTGAGACAGAGTCTTGCTCTGTCGCCCAGGCTGGAGTGCAGTGGCACGATCTCAGCTCACTGCAAGCTCCACCTCCCGGGTCCATGCCATTCTCCTGCCTCAGCCTCCCAAGTAGCTGGGACTACAGGTGCCCGCCACCATGCCCAGCTAATTTTTTGTATTTTTAGTAAAGATGGGGTTTCACCATGTTAGCCAGGATGGTCTTGATCTCCTGACCTCATGATCCACCTGCCTCGGCCTCCCAAAGTGCTGGGATTACAGGTGTGAGCCACCACACCCGGCCTTTGTATCTTACTTTATGCACTTAGTCATTATTCTGAGGGGTCCATAGGCTCCTCAACTCTGCCAGAGGCATCCCTGACACACAGAAGGTAAAGAACCTCTAAGTACCTAAGCCACGAGCTCCCATTCCATTTGGGAAGCAACAGAGGAGGCTGAGGCAAGATGCTTGCCAGTGGGAGGGAGAGAGGGCACTCCTAATCCCATTCAGAGGCTGACCTGGCTCTGGGGAATTTGACTTGCTGTGTTTTCCATTCTGTTTTGGCATATTCTTAAAAAACACTTGAAGTGATTTGGTTGTGTCTCTGCCCAAATCTCATCTTAAATTCCCACATGTTGTGGGAGGTACCCAGTGGGAGGTGGTTGAATCATGGGGGCAGGTCTTTCTTGTGCTGTTCTCATGACAGTGAATAAGTCTCATGAGATCTGATGTTTTTAACAAGGGGAGTTTCTCTGCACAGGCTCTCTTTTTGCCTGTTGCCCTCCATGTAAGATGTGACTTGCTCCTTCTTGCCTTCTGCCATGATTGTGAGGCTTCCCCAGCCACATGGAACTGTAAGTCCATTACACCTCTTCTGTAAATCGCCCAGTCTCAGGCATGTCTTTATCAGCAGCATGAAAACAGACTAATACAGTAAATTGGTACCAGTAGAGTGGGGTGTTGCTGAAAAGATACCTGAAAATGTGGAAGCAACTTTGGAACTGGGTAGCAGGCAGAGGTTGGAACAGCTTGGAGGGCTCAGAAGAAGACAGGAAAATGTGGGAAAGTTTGGAACTTCCTAGAGACTTGTTGAATGGCTTTGACCAAAATGCTGATAACTATATGGACAATGAAATCCAGGCTGACCTGGTTTCAGATGGAGATGAGGAACTTGTTGGGAACTGGAGCAAAGGTGACTCTTGCTATGTTTTAGCAGAGACTGGTGGCATTTTGCCCCTACTCCAGAGATTTGTGGAACTTTGAACTTGAGGGAGATGATTTAGGGTATCTGGCAGAAGAAATTTCTCAGCAGCAAAGCATTCAACAGGTGACTTGGGTGCTGTTAAAAGCATTGTTTTAAATGAGAAACAGAGCATAAATTTTGGAAAATCTGCAGCCTGACAATGCAATAGAACAGCAAATCCCACTTTCTGAGGAGAAATTCAAGCCAGCTGCAGAAATTTGCATAAGTAATGAGGAGTCGAATGTTAATCCCCAAGACAATGGGGAAAATATCTCCAGGGCATTTCAGAGGTCTTCACAGCAGCCTCTCCCATCACAGGCCTAGGAAGAAAAAATGGTTTCATGGGCCGGGCCCAGGGTCCCCATGCTGCGTGCAGCCTAGGAACTTGGTGCCCTGTGTCCCAGCCACTCCAGCTGTGGCTGAAAGTGGTCAACATAGAGCTCAGGCCATAGCTTCAGAGGGTGCAAGTCCCAAACCTTGGCAGATTGCATGTGGTGTTAGTCCTGCAGGTGTGTAGAAGACAAGAATTGAGGTTTGGGAATCTCCACCTAGATTTCAGAGGATGTATAATGCTTGGATATCCAGGCAGAAGTTTGCTGCAGAGGTTGGGTCTTCATGCAGAACCTCTGCTAGGGCAGTGCGAAAGGGAAATGTGGGGTCAGAGCCCCCACACAGAGTCCCCACTAGGGTACTGCCTGGTGGAACTGTAAGAAGAGGGCCATTGTCCTCCAGACCCCAGAACGGTAGATCCACTGACAGCTTGCACCATGCACCTGGAAAAGCCAGACTCTCAATGCCAGCTCATGAAAGCAGCTGGGAGAGAGGCTTTACAATGCAAAGCCACAGGAGTGGAGCTGTGCAAGACCATGGGAAGCCACCTTTTGCATCAGCGTGACCTGGATGTGAGACATGGGGTCAAAAGAGATCATTTTGGAGCTTTACGATTTGACTGCCCCGCTGGATTTCGGACTTGCATGGGGCCTGTAGCCCCTTTGTTTTGGCCAATTTCTCCCATTTGGAATGGGTATATTTACCCAATGCCTGTATCCCTATTGTATCTGAGAAGTAATTAAATCACTTTCGATTTTACAGGCTCCTAGGCTCAGATTTGCCTTGTCTCAGATGAGACTTTGGACTATGGACTTTTGAGTCAATGCTGAAATATGTTAAGACTTTTGGAGATTGTTGGGAAGGCATGATTGGTTTTGAAATGTGAGGACACAAGATATGTGAGAGTCCAGGGGTGGAATGATGTGGTTTGGCTGGGTCCCCATCCAAATTTCACCTGAATTCCCATGTGTTGTGGGAAGAATCTGGTGGAAGGTGGTTGAATCATGGGGGCAGGTCTTCTTCATGCTGTTCTCCTGATAGTGAATAAGTCTGGCAAGATCTGATGGTTTAAAAAGGGATTTTCTCTGCACAGGATCTCTTTATGCCTGCTGCCCTCCATGTAAGATGTGACTTGCTCCTCCTTGCCTTCCGCCATGATTGTGAGGTTTCAGCCACATGGAACTGTAAGTCTATTACACCTCTTTCTTTTGTAAATCATCCAGTCTCAGGTATGTCTTTATCAGCAGCATGACAATGGACTAATAAAACACTTAATACTTCAAATATTTTGGATCTCTGGAAAACAGCTTGAGAAATGTGGATTTAAGGAATGACTGCCTGGGGAAGAGTCTGGAATTACTTGGTGTTGTTAAACAATGGGTTAATGTTAAACCTTTTTGGAGCAAAATAAACAGATCAGGTGATACCTTCTTAGTCTACAAGTCATAGCTCATGCAGGAGGTAGCAGGTTGAACATATCATCAATCTGGAACCTTTCCTGTCCTTTGCTCATGGTCCAGAATTTATTAATATGAACAGGCTACTGCTGGGGTTCCATGCTGGGCTGAGGGGCCTGTCTTCCAGAAAAGGGGATCCTTGGGGAAGCACTGAGCTCCTGCCCCAGCCACTGTCCTGTTGGGTTACACAGGGACCTGCAGGATTGCAGTGCATGCTCCTGTTGGGACCAAGGGCTATGCTTGCCTGTGGCTGAAGAAACTAACTGGGAGATAACACTTCCAGTCTTGTTTGTTGTATTTCATTTAAGTTGGGGATCTGAAACTCATGTCCTAGATCACAGAAAAGTCAGGGACTGGTGGGCTGTTTGGGTTTATGCTATACATCAATGGCAAGACAAATCCAAGAGCTGGCCCACTGAGAGGCCCCCATTACCTCCCAAAGCTGGTGCCACAGAAATCAGGACAGCTCTGGGAACTGGTGATTAGCCCATCCACACTGGATGCCTGTCAAAGGGATAGCCACTCCAGAAAAGGACCGGGAAGACTAGTTTCAAAGAGTATCTTAGCTGATCTGTTTCTCATAGCCAAAGAAATAAAGCAGGTTTAGGTAATGTACCTGGCTTTTCTTTCTCTACTTTGCCCAGTCATGCTTGTAGAGATACTAAGGGACTTGCTAAGCAGTCTTAGGGCAGAACTTCAATATGCTCATATTGCCACATCAGTGGTCTGCAACCCTCTAGTGTTCTGTAAACAGTCCTCCGCTAAGCACTGAGGTTAGCGCCAAGCATTCCTGCAGCTTCTCCTTAGAATACACTTAGCCAAGACACTGCCTGGCTGATGAGTGGCCTTTGCTGCCTGCACCCTCGCCTAACAGGCAGCAGCACCAAGACTGAACTCCCACCCAGAAGAGCAGGAACCCCTGCAGTGTGCAGGCCCCCGGCCCTCTGCCCCACAATATCGCACAGTGCAGAGCCGCCCCACACCACAAGCAATGATTGACAGAGCTTGATCATCCACTCTCTCCAAGAAAGGTACCGTTACTCCTGAATGTGAACTGAGAGTTGAAAATAGAAAACTTTAGAATAGCTTGTGCTATATGTATTGTGGTATTTCCTTAATATAAACTTGATATTTTTAAGGAGATGCCATGCATCAGAGGCTTTTTTTTTTTTTTTTGGTAACAGTGATTAAGATATAATTTACATACTATATAATTCACCCATTTAAAGTACACAATTCAGTTGTTTTTAGTTGTTATATTCAGAGTTGTGCAACCATCACAATCAATTTTAGAACATTTTCATCTCAAAAAGAAACCCCATACCCTTTAGTCTTCACCTCCCAATCCTCCTATCCGCACCCCATTTCCCACCCCAACCTTCCACCAATCCCTAGCAACTATCCATCTACTTTCTATCTCTATAGATTTGTCTATTCTGGGCAATTCATATAAATGGAGTCATACAATATGTGATTTTTTTTTTTTTGCTTTCTTCCTGTTTTCAAAGTTCATCCATGCTGTGGCATCAGTAGTATAATACTTCATTCCTTTTTGCTCCCAAATAACATTCCATTACATGGATATACATTTTGTTTATCCATTCATCAATGATGGACATTTAGGTTGCTTCCACTTTGGTGTTATTGTGAATAATGTTGCTAAGATCATTTGTGTACAAATTTTTGTGTGGATATGTTTTCATTTTTCTTGGGCATATATTTAGGATTGGTATTGCTGGGTAATATGGTAACTCTTTTTGAGGAACTGCCAAACTGTCTTCCAGAGTGACTGCACTATTTTACATTCCCATCAGCAACATATGAATGTTCCAATTTCTCCACATCATCTTCAACACTTGTGATTGTCCATTTTTTTTAATTATAGTGGATGTGTAATGGTATCTCATTTTGATTTTGATTTGCATTTCTCTGATGACTAATGATGTTGAACATCTTTTCATTTGCTTTTTAGCCATCTGTACATCTTTGGAGAAATGTCTATTCCAATCTTTTGTCCATTTTGGAACTGAATTGTCTTTTTATTATTGAAAAGCTTAAATTTTGAATGACTATTCAACTGCACTTTAAAATTCAGCCCCAGAAGGGAGAGGTTGGACTCCTCTAATTTTATGTCTCTCCCCAGGAAATGGGATACCATTCTGGGAGAACTCTAGCCCCTAAAGCTATGGTTTTTAATCTCTTTCTGATTCACAGACGCCTTCAAGATTCTAATGAAAATTATGAACCTTCTCCCCAGAAAAATGCACAATGCACATTTTTTGCATTTAATATTATATTACTATTATTAACATTAATAAATGTTTTGCATTTAATATCGAGTTCTAGACCTTCCCCTATCAACTACTGCCTTATGTTCTTTTTGTAAGAGGAGTGCAAAAGTTCTTCTGATTGGATGATTGTCAAATAATTGAACCTGGCCTTAATGGGCAACATAAAATTCCCAAATTCTAGTTCCTCACAGAGAGGGGAAAAAAAGATGTGAACTGTATTGTCCAAACTATCAAAATTGCACTGTGGAGAAATAGCTTTTACAAAAGATTGGTTTAAAGCAGTCTATTATCCCTCTAAATTTTCCCTTTTCAGGCCATGAGAGCTTTATGCAATCATGTTTGTGGCCCTCTCAGAACAGTTTCCTCTGAATTTGGATGTCAGCCTTATGCCATCAACCCACAGTGAAGCATACTGTGGGGGGAGCTGTGCAGATTATTATTACCAGTTATGAAAATGTTGGACTTCTCTTCTGGATACTCACATACTTTACAAAATGCTTATTCAAACACACAGAAAAAATCTGTGCTTTTCTTAAGCCTATGATTTTTTTTTTTTTAATCTTATGGGCACCATAAAACTTTTAGGTAAATGTTTTCTCCTCTGCTTTTCCCCCTCTGAAGCTCAGAGGTAACTTGGCTGTCTTCCTCTAGCAACTGGACTGAACAACTAGATTCATTAGTGAATCAATGTTTACGGCCCTCATTTTCCCTCTGCCCCGATTCTGTTTGTTACTTTTTGATGCATTTATACTATTTCAAACTGTTTTGGGACAAGCTGACACATTTCTTTTTCTACGTTTCAGTGCTGTTCATGACAACTGTTTGCTTAACCTATGTTCTCATGCCATAGAGCTTATTTTATAATTATCTTTCTTATCTGTAACTTTTAGGTACTGGACTCGAGTGTTTTGCAAACAGAAAATCATCACCCACAGTTTACCAGGTGTTATGTGTACGTAAGAGAGAGAAGGTAAGAATTGTTTGGGTTTAAGCAGATATCACAGAAACACAGAGTGCTGTAGTATTTTTTCTACACTTCCTGAGATCAAATGAGTCTACAAGGGAAGGTAATGTCCAGCCCACAGTGGGAAGTCAACTTTGCCCTCTTCAGCTGAAATCTGCGTAGGAATTCAGATGAAAATTCATTGGGAATCCAGGACAAGAGGAATGAGATGACTTGCCCAATAAAACATTATCTGTAAACACCAAAAGTAGACTACCAACCCTAATCTTTTCATCTCATTTGGGTACCCTGATCACTGAGAGATTTTGGAAAATGTGTGTTAAGACACTAACTCAGATTTAGTCTTGACACATTTTAATATTTGGTATTAATATATCTTTTTGAAAAATGGTGAGACATTAAATTACAGTCAAATGTTCTGACAAATTTGGACAACCCATTAACTATTAGATACTTCAGCTTTAAAAAACAGTATAATTTAAGGAAATACATAGTACCTCATGATTCCTTAAGTATTTCCGGTGACTACAAAGTCTGTCATTGTTCCTCCTAGTCAACACGTAGTACAAACATTTCAGAAACGGGTTGCAGTCTACAGATTTTAAGCTGAAGCTTGGGACTGTCTAAAACTCAGAAATCTCCTGAATATAACAGCAATGCACATAGGTACAGTACTTTTAAAATCTGCAAAGCCCTTTCAAATATATATTTTCAGTAAATCTTCTCAACCCCATTAGATATTATTTCAGTTTTATCGATAAATACAATGAAGCCTTGAATGGCAGTGATTTTCATCCACCCAGTATTTGCTTAGGATCTGTTATGTGTTAGGCAGCATGCTGACTGAGGATGTAGGCAGGACTCAGCCCCTGAAAGATAGAAATCAAAGTGGACAGCACAGTCTGGTCAGAGCCACACACAGGGTGCCCTGAGAGCAATGAGGAGAAACGTTCCCTGATGTGGGTCAGGGGATATGGCAAAGCTTTGCCAAGCCAGATAAAGTAGCCAAGTAAAGGGGGAGTTTTAGGAGCACATGACAGGGTGTGGGAAGAGGAGGCAAACTGAAGGACAGCATGCACACCAACACGAAAGAAATGATGTGGTGCACCTCAGGAATGGCATTTTCCATTGGTTCAAACTAGCTGAGCCTCTCCTAAGTGTTGGGCTTGTGCTGGGTGATGAGGATCCCACCATGAACCAGAGAAGCAAAGTCCTTTCCCTCAAAGAGTTTTAATTCTAAAGGCAGAAATAGACAATACAAACATAAATCAAGTAATGAAATGATTTCAGATAGTGAGCACTATGAAGCAAATAACACAGGCCAATGAGCTAGAGAAATAGGGAGAAACAGGTTTGGGAGGCAGCAATCAAAGAAGACTTGCTCAGAAGAGGATGCCAGAGTGCAGGTCTGCAAGGGGGAAAACGCCAATCACAGGTGAGGTAAGAGAAAGGGAATATTCAGGGTAAACTGCAAATGAAAGACCTTAACAGGTTAAAGCTTGCTGCACTCAATAAACAGAAAGGAGGCCAGCATGGGTGGAGCACAGTAAAGGATGATGCAATGGGTGATTAGGCCCAGATTATTGACACTCTGTAGGCTATACTAATTCATTTGGATTTTATTCTGAGTGCAGTAAGAAGCCTTGGGGCTGGGTGCAGTGGTTCACGCCTATAACCCAGCACTTTGGGAAGCTCAGGCGGGTGGATCACTTGAGGTCAGGAGTTCGAGACCAGCCTGATCAACATGGTGAAACCCTGTTCCTACTAAAAATACAAAAATTAGCTGGGCCTAGTGGCATGCGCCTGTAATCCCAGCTACTCGGGAAGCTAAGGCAGGAGAATCACTTGAGCCTGGAAGGTGGAGGTTGCAGAGAGCCGAGATCCTGCCACTGTACTGCAGCCTGGGCCACAGTGAGACTCTGTCTCAATCAAAAAAAAAAGAGAAGCCTTGGAAGAGTCTGAAGGGAAGCAGTGGTGACACTGTTTCATTTACATTTCTAAAGGATAACTCCAGAAGCTCCCTGAATTACTTGTGTGAGTAGTATCAGTTAGGAGGCTACTGCCAGAATCAGGGTGAGAGAGAAGTAGTCTGGATCAGGTGGTAGAAGTGCAGGAGGGAAATGGTTAGGTCTGAGATAAGATTCTGGGGGAAGAAATGACAGGACCTCCCAAATGACTGGATATGCGGATGTGGGTAACGAAGGAATTATAAGTAACTCCTAGGAACTGGCAAACATAATGCTATGTCCTGATATGGAATCTTAGCAAGAGGGAGAATAAAGAGTTCTCTCTTGGAAACAAGATGTTTGTCAGATATCCAAGTGAAGACATTGCATAAGCAGCTAGGTATCTAAGACAGCAGCTCTGGGGAGAGGTCAAGATTAGTAATAAATGTAAGGGTCACTGGCCTATAGGTGGTATTAAGAGCTTGAGAATGGAATGGAAACGTCTAGGGAAGAGAATGCTGAGGGAGAAAACCCATGACAGAGCTCTAGGGGGCCCTCTGACTTAGAGGTTAGAAGAGGAAAAGCCATGAGATGAGTGGAAGATGAGGTAGAGAGGAAACCAGAAGTTCCAGGTCACAGAAGCCAAGAGGGTCCAACTGTGCTGAATGATGCTCAGACACTGATTAGGTCACTGGTGAACTCAAGAGCAAGAAAGCAGTCTGGGGATGGAAGTGGTGCTGGAGAGGGTTAGGAAGAGAACTGCGGTGGGGCGGGGTGAGGAACTGGAAAGAGTCACTGCAGACAACTCTTTCCAGAAGTGTTTGGGTGAAGGGAAGCAAACATACAGAGCAGTAAATAGAGAGGCATTAAAAAAAACTGAGGTTTTATTAAAAAAGGGGAAATAACAGGATGTTTTACGCTGATGGGAAAGATCCACTACAGAAAGAGGATTCACAGAGGCCACACCCTTGAGCTGGCAAGTACACTACACTGACCTTTCTCATCTGTAACTGCACATTCTAGTTCCTTTGCTCGATCTATTTCCTGTGATCCTCAGATGCTGGCATCTTTCAGGGCCCCAAACCCAGCCTCCTGCTCCTCTCTCTCTCCACAGCCTCCCTGGTGGACCTTATCAACTCCCATGGTTTCAAATTCCTCCGGCACATCAACATCCAGATCTTTGTCTCCCATCTAAACTTGTCCTCAGCAGTGCAGACGGCTGAACATTTATTTCCAATGGATATTTCATGGGCACCATGCATGAAAGCCAGTCCCTTGCCCTCCCTGCCTCTCTTCTCTGCATGAGTGTTGAGCAAGAGAGGACTGCCTGCTAAGGTTCTTTAGCATACCTCCCTTATTCACTACCAGCCTGACTTTACACACTACCAGCCCCTTGGCTAGGAGGGGGCTACCAGCACAGTAAATAACAAGCCCCATTGGCTGGTAAGTGGCAAAACCAGTCTATCAATCCAGGTAAGTTTGACCCCTAAATCCATGCTTCTACACATTTCCCTTAAAGAAAGTTCCTGCAGTTACTTTATTATCAACATGTATCATAAAATCCTTATTTCAATTAATACATAGCTATTCACATTTAAGTCAGCAAGATAAGTATCACTTTATGATAATAAATATTCGTATGAGAAAAAAGTCTAGCAAAGTGGTTTATTCTCTCAAGTTATTGCTGGAAGAAGTCCTTTAAACAAACCAGTGCAGAGAAAATGCCTACCAAAGTATCAGTTTTTCAGCTTTCTTCACCACTGCTTTAGATGTATCATTTTTATAATTTTATCTCTTCATGTTTTTAAAGAGCTGCTACTTCAGATGACAGTAACTCTTTGGTGTTTATTTTTATTTCCAAGATTGTGATTTTTTTAAGAGGCTACTTTAAGGCTGTGAATTGTCTCACTGTCTTTTCACTCTCTCTTTTTAGTTCTTCAATATGGGCATCCAAGCGCTCTAGAATGTGATGAGACCTCAGTTCCTCCTCTTCCAAAAATCTGGTAGCTATTGAACCAAGGGGAGATACAGGCAAGGAACACTGGAAGAGACACAAATTTTGACATGTGTAAATAAGTAGAATGTTATATTTCTAAGATACACTGTTCATGACATTTTCTAACTAGCAATATTAAAAGGTGACTTTTTTTCCTCTGAAGATACTTTTTTGGTTTTCATCCTAATGACAAGAGCAATAAAAGAACAAAAATCAGTAAGTTCTGCAAAAATTAACGCAGATCTCTCCGTTTCTGACCCAAGTTGTAACAATGTAAAGTATCATATATTAATTATTAGTCTGAAGAATGTTTCAATTTAGACTTATATATGCTTCCATAGTTAATGCCTATTATTTCAAACTCACTTTAAAAACCTAAGTATGTCACTTTTATTTTAAAGCACAGAAAATTTAACAAAAATAAATTAGATGCCAGCTAAAATCAATTATTTTTTCTCCTCCAAATTTTCAGTCCACAGTCCCTTATCTGAAACCCTTGAGGCTAGTGATATTTCAGAATTCTGATTTTAGAAAGGTAACATAGAACATATGCCATATGCAGTCAATACTCATTCACAATAGCAGTAGTTGTGTTCTATAAAGTCACCCAAAACACTGAATTAGCAAACACAGAATTTTTGGCCCAGTGAAAATACACATATACAACAAATACACACACACACACATACACACATACCCCACACAGAGAGCATAATCCTAAATCCTAGAACAAATCATTCTGGTAGATTCTGTATTTTTTATTTCACATGAAAGACATGAGGTTCAGAAGTGGAAACTCCTGAGGCCGCCCCACTAACTGGTGCTGAAGCTGGGATTCAGACTCTATCCAACTGGCATGGAGCTGAGCTTCTTTCCCTACACTGCGCTGCCCCATCCATCTCCACCCTCTGGTCACCTCCGCATAAGCAGGGACAACAAGGCAGAGTGCTGCCTACTTCGACCTTGGCTGAGATTGTGCAAGTCGGTCACTCAAATTTTTTGCCACTCTGCATGTGTCCACGAATGACTGCGGAAGTGCTGCGCATACTGATTTGGGAGTTACCGATAAAGTTTAGGGAGCAGACAAATTCACAAATACAAAATCTGTGAATAATGAGGATCAACTGTATTACCCCAGTGGAGTCTGAGGGAACATCCCGTCACCAAACACACTGATATTTCTGAAGCAAAACACATAGATACTCACACTAAGTGGAACAGAGAAAGTCTATACATACTAACACATCAGTTCAGGCCAGGGAAAGTTTTGGTGCCAAACAAATTTTGCTGCAAAACTTAGGAAGAAAGTGAAGTGAGGACTTATTTTGAAAAATAAAAGAAAACCTTTCCATGGACTTGGTAGCACATTAATAAGTCAGAAATACTGCACTTTCACGGCTATATGGCCACAGCTGGTGACAGGAAATGAAGGGCCCATGGCAAGTGCTTTGGTGCAGAAGGCAAAAAGATGGTGCAGCCTGCACGGCAATGGAAGGAGCAAGGGACCGGCATGGTGTCCAAGGCACATTTTGCCCTGAGGGCCACCATCTGTGACCTCCAAGCCATGCTCTGCACACATGAGAGGCACAGCCTTCCTCCCCCTCCACACTCCCTTTTTTCCTTTCCAGCAGTTCCTCTTTTCCTCCTTCACTGCCTGTGCCTCAGGACTATCTTGGCATCCAGAGACAGTTCTTGAACTAACCATTCCAAAGAAAATTGAGCATCTCTGAAAAGGGCAAGAAGGGAATTTCCAATAATTATAACATATTTTCCATATGTTATATATGTTCCATATGTTCCATATGTTATATATGTTATATAACAGAATTTCCAATACTTATAACATATTTCAGAACATTTTGAAAAGTAGTCTTGGCCAAAAGTGTCTTCACAAGCAAAAACTGTATGACAGGGATACCTGAGAATAATGAAGAGTACTTATGATAAAAGAATCAGTAAGGAAAAAAAAAATCACCTTCTTCACCCTTAAAATAAAAAATGAAATCAAACTAAAAAAACAAATTAATAAGATCAGAAAGTTTCCATACCGAAGATATAAACTCTTCTTGGTCATTCATACTCTCAGACATAGTGTCAGAAAAATTGGCTTCATTTGTATCTAGCGCTGAAGGCAAAGAATGAGTTTTACATAGAGAGTAGGAAGTCAAAGACCTGGTGGAGCTGCAAGGGCTGATTTGAGGACTCAGGGGGCTTAGCACCCTAGACATGGGGTTTATACTATCCGACGCTTGTCCTCTTGGAGAATGAAGACCTGTTTTGTAGTGCTCAGTCTTTATTCCATCATGTCTGTGCTGGCCATGGGTTGGCCTGGATGGTAGATTAGAAAACAAAACAAATAAAAAATTGTAGCAACTTTTCTCTTTCCAACAGAAATGTAGGAAATTTGCTTAATAGCCTAACTAATAAGGCTAGAATTTACAAAATGAGCAACCTACTCAGATCAGAAAGAGATTTCTTTCATTCATTCAGGCCCCATATATCCAATTCCCACTACCAAGTCCCTGCCCTCACACACTTATGGTATAGCAAGAAAGACAAACAAGCTGCCAGAGTAATCTAGTGTGGTTAGTGCTGGGACAGGAGAAGTGCTGTGCACATAAGAAGGCACCTAACCTAACTAGGGGATTGGGTGGGTGTAGGAGTGGAGGTGAGGGTGTCAGCAAAGGCTTTGGGTAGGAAAACATGTAAGCCATATAGTATGAGCTGAAGCCAAGTGGCTTTTCACTGAATGCTTATTTCTTATGGTAACAGCCTATAACAAATTGACTAAAAACACAAAGGAAGCTGTTTATAAAAAGCCAAATTCTACTTCTTATGGGCAAATGGGGTTGACGAGGTGGAAGGCAGCATGAAAAGCCTCAGGTAATACGCATGTTGTTTACACTGACATTCAGAGTGTACAAAACTAAAGCTTTAATGAAAATGTTATGCACCTCCCCCATCCATTTTTAAATATGATCATAGCTTTACTTGTGCACACTATACTTCAGAATTAAACATAGAGTCCTTTGATGAAGATTTAATTTCTGTAAGTCAGAAATTATTCTCAAAGAAATGAGAATTATACTGTACCAATACACATTTTAAATAAACTTTTAAGAAATTTTACTTGAACTCTGTATTCTTGAACTCAGTTGTTCTGCTGTGTGTTGGTTTAAAGATCCTGTCATTTTGTTTTTTGCACATCTGAGTAGAAATCTCCAGCTGAGATTTGGTATTCATCAAATCTTTCTGTAGTTGTTGATTTTCAGACACTAATTTATTTAATGCCTCAATATAATTCTCCTGGAGGTCTGCTAGTGAAATCTCTTTTGCCTAATAAAAAAGAATACTAGAGTCACTTAATCTGTACAAGAATACTTGTGATCTGTGATACTGCTGGTTGGAAAATTCAGTATTTTTTAGTTGTAAGTAGTTAATCTATGACTTTAATGAAGCTTTGTTTTTAGGCCTCCTAAGACTAACAGAGATAAAGAATTCTTCAAGTAAATGGTAGTGGAACACTAGAAGCACAATGGGCTTCCTTGTGTGGCAAGGAATTCCAACAAGGTGGAGGAAGGATGGAATCAGGATGGAGGAAAGCTGTAAGAGGGAATCAGAAACAGGGAAGAAGAAGGAAAATAGCAGCCATGTTTCTTCTGCAAGAAGGTGAAGGTTGAACAGCCCCAGAATACCAATGGAAGAAAACAGAGACCTAGTTCAAGGAAAGAAATTTGAACAAAAAGTTCTGAGAAAAATTTTCTGGCTGGCAGGGACAACTTTTAAATAAATACTCTCTAATCTTAAACACTTTTCTACAACTTTGGTATCTACTCATATATAAATTTGGACATGATAAAGCAGGATTCAAGTATATAGTGGGAATTACTATTCTGATCTGGTATCATAAATTTTATTGCTCTTCAATTCTAGGTGTTTCCTGGTAAGACACTACTTGAAAAAATGGTAGTCTGGGTGATTTTTTTTCTAATGACAAAATATTTTAATTAGTATTATGCAAAGTTATGGTAATCTCTGGAGTTTAATACCATGGGTAGCTTGGTCTTTTCTGTAAAACAAACAAAAAAAAATTCTGAAAGTAAGCTGGTCAAGAGTGGTCTGACAAACATAATTTTCCTAACAAAAACATAAACTTTAAAATATACCTGTGAACTATCTGTGTACAAGTAGTGACTATGAGCTACAAAATCTTTCAACAAGTTGTCAATGCCAGATAAAATATCAGAGAAGAACATCTGCAGGACATATGAGTTAAAATGAAACTATTAACAGTTTTTAAAACATGGTAAGTAATTTATCAGAGCTGCTGTTTTCATTATTAATTAGGTAATTTATTAAAATAGACGTTTAACCCAAACATTCATTTGTACAAGTAACTTCAGCTTCCTACATGGTAAAATGCAAAAGGGCATTTTCTAATAATTATTCTTCATAATATGTACAACATATTCACACTGTATGTAATTTCAAAACTAGAGAAAGCTTAAACTGCTGACAAGCTTTTCACCAGTTTGATGTCTGATGTCATTAAACATACTTATTAAAAAATGATAATGCTTACCTTCGTTCAGGTATGTTTTAAAAATTTCTCTAAGTTATTATTTTATAAACAATTACTACAGATAAATGAATATGAAAGGTAATATGAAAACTGAGTAGCAAGCACACATCTAGCTGTGTAAAGAAAGAACAGTATTACCACTATTATTGATAGCTGGAAGTTTCAGGAGAAATTAAGCTGAACAGCATCTCTGGTCATGGTCTGGCTTAAGTTCCCCTGAGAGTTCTCAATTCTTAAATATGAACAGATAATCACTGCATAAGATAAGAGTCTCTCAACCAAGTACTGCTGAATCCTAAGCCTTTACAGAATTCTGTGGTGTAAATCAGTTTAGTTCTTAGAGTTCTCCACTACTGGCTTAGTATTGACTTTATTAGGGGATATCAAGTTCCCTCCCTTCCTTCCTTCCTTCCCTCCTTCCCACCTTCCCCCTTACAAAATGTTTAGCTATTGTCTCCTCTCCTATTATTACCAACCTCATGGGTTTGTGCTTTAAAAATAAATCCTTTCATGATAGTTTTAGAGGGATTTGAGGATAGAGCAAGATCAGATGAGTGTTTTCATCTGCCACCTTCAATGACAGCGTAATATTTATAAAATCACAAATTAACCATTGAAATAAATATTTAGTTTATTTCAAAATTTTGGATACTGCAAACAATACTTCAATGACCATTTTATGCACATTTGCTCCTAGAGAATGGTTTCTATGGGAATGTAAAAGGTAAGACCATTCTGAAAACAATTCAGCAAGGACTATCAAAATCAGAAACACACATGACCCAGGAATTTAGAGGCTATACGTTATTTATGCATTTGATGGATATTGCTAAGCTGTCCTCTAGAAAGGCCGTATCAATTCACTTTCTCATTGACAGTGCAATAAGTCTGTTTCCTTACATCTTTCTAACACTGGCTATATATTAGTTTTTAAAGGTTATTATCAAACCAATTAGTAAAAGAATGTCTATTTATTTTGCTTTATTAGAGAAGTTGAACAGTTTTCTTTGTTTACTAGATATTTATATTAATTCTGTGAGGTATCTATCTACATCCTTTGCCTATTTTTCTACTGGATTATCTTTTCCTTATTATCTTTGTAGGGAATTTTTATATATTAATAATTTACATTAACCTTTTGTCTGATTATAAACTGTTTTCTCCGTATTAGTCTTTTTTAATAGGGCCTTTTACCATCCAGAAACTTCACATTTTTATGTTGTAAAATCCTCTATGGCGTCATAATGTTTGGAGAATCTTACCCTTCTCAAAGATTACAAAAATAGTCCCCCATTTTTCCAGTTGAAATAAAGTACTCTATAATAGTCCTTTGCATGTTCTTCCACCCCAGTATCCACAATCCTGGATTGTGAAATTAGAACTTTTCAGAGCAAACAGGGAGCATGTTGGAACTATGTATCTTTTTGGAGGAATACTCTCTGGAAATTCAGGAAAAAAGCATTTATAAAATTTTCAGACATCTGACCTACACCAAGAAAAGATGGGTCAGAATAGATGAGTCATTTTGCAAATTATAGGAATTTTGTAACAAAACAGTTAAAAGAGCATCTATACTGTAATTCACTGTTGGCTAATCATGTTCTCTCTGGTTTCACAGAAGCTTGTATGCATTTCTTACCCTTGCTACTAGATTTCTCTAGTCTCTTAAAGGCTAGAGTAATTTGAGTAATTGCAGCTGATCTAAAATCTCTCTTAAAGGCAAGAATGCTATCTTATTCAGCCTGTGTTCATTATGGCACCTACTAAAAGTCCTTGAATATAAAAGATTCTAAAATATTTTATTATGTGAATATCTTGTAGAAATAAAATTAAAATTAAATTATTTTAAAGACAATATACTTTCTAAAAAGATAACAAACATAATAATCATTAACAATAATAATAGTAATAATACCACCATCTAGGATGTATTGCATACTTACTAAGTGCCAGGTACTATGTACTATGTTAAGTCCTTCATATACATTCTTCCAACTAAGAACACAGACTGTAGGTAAATTTTATCACATACATAATATAAAAAAATACCTTCCTGGCCGAGCATGGTGGCTCATGCCTGTAATCCCAGCACTTTGGGAGGCTGAGGCGGGCAGATCACCTGAGATTGGGAGTTCGAGACCAGCCTGACCAACATGGAGAAACCCCGTCTCTACTGAAAATACAAAATCAGCCAGGTGTGGTGGCACATGCCTGTGATCCCAGTTACTCAGGAGGCTGAGGCAGGAGCATCACTTGAACCCAGGAGGTGGAGGTTGTGGTGAGCCAAGATCACGCCATTGCACTCCAGCCTGGGTAACAAGAGTGAAACCCCGTCTCAAAAAAACAAACAAACAAACAAACAAAAACCCTTCCTGCTGCTGGAGTGCAGAGTCATATTTTGCTCACTTCCAGCATTGTTTTACCTTCATTTTCTTTGAGAAAATTTCTGCAAAAGGATCTAAGTTGATCTTAACTCTCTCTTTATAATGTAAATATTTACAAAGTAATTTTTTTGAAGGCTTGGATAGTAGAAAAACTTAAGTTTCTATTTATGTACCTCATGTAAACCCAATTCCAATTTCATCACCATTTCAGAAAGATGACGATTTTCTAATTTGAGTGACTCCAGCTGATCCAAAATCTCCTGAAAAGGGGAAAGCAGAAAAAAAATAAATATAACATGTAAATCAAATGCATCTTACAAAATTTTTCCACATGGAATTTTCATTAGGCTAAGTCATATTCTTCATTTATATATATACATATACATATTTATATATATACACATATATACGTGTGTGTGTGTGTATATATATATATGGACTTTCTAAAAAGATTTTTAAGGTGTTATTAAGGTGAATGAACATGAATGGGATGAAGATATCATTCTAATAGGATAAATCAGGTGACAAAGCAGCAAAGTTTCAATCCACTGAACCCCTTAAATCCCTACCCATTCTCCTGTGCTGGCCTCCTCCAATTTGGCTTCTACCTGCAACGTCACATGGAATTGTACTTTATTCACAAAATAATAACTTATATTCAGTTCTCATTCCCCTTAGCTTTTGTGCTTGACCATTCCCATTTGAAAATATTCCTTCTTTCCTTGGCTTGGCAAAAACTATCTGATTTCCCTCCTCACTGCTCCTTTTTTTAAGCTTCATTCCAACATCTTTTTTACGCTAAATGGGAAGTATCCTAGGTTTGGTTTGAGTCACTTCTCTTCTTACGCTATGCTTTCTCACTATAATCATTAAGTCTCTCAGGGGGTTTCAAATGTCACCATGAAGAAAGGACAGCCACAGCTAAATGCCTAATCCTGATTTTAATCTTCAACTCCAGGCCTTCTGTGGAATTGACTATTACCCATACAAAGTTCCAGCCTTTATTCCAAACAAATGTGTCAAACCAATGTCCTCTCCACCAGTTTCCCCAGTCTGTGTACTTTTCACACAAATTCATCATCCTTCACCAAACTTGCTCCCTGTCTTTTATCTATTTCATTAAAGAGCATCACTTTCCATCAGTTGCCTAAGTTTAAATCCTGTGGAACACCATTCCTTAACTCTGCCTACCTCACCCTCCCTGCCAATCAAATACAATGCCCAGTCATTTTTACCAGCCTAGTATCTCCAGAATTCATCCATTTCCCTCTCCCTCCCTTGCCCACTGCTCAGGCCACCATCTTACCACTGTAACAGCATCTGGGTGCTCTGTCTCCCTGCTTATTCTCCATTTAAGGACCACTGAATTTTACTCCTGCTTGCAGCCATTCCCTACTGACCTCAAGGTCACAGTATAACTCCTTTATGTGGCTAACAGAGCCCTTCAGCAGCCAGTCCCTGCTTTCCAGTCTCATACCTTCCACTCATCCCACTTGTACTCTAGTTTCAACCACAGCGAGCGTGTTCTACTCTCTCTTAGAGACCTCTGTATTTTCCTGTGCCTGAAACACCTTTCCTCCCCATCACCCAGCTCGCTCCTAACTTAGCTTTGCTATCACACCTTCTGGAAGGCCTTTGCAGCGAGTGGTCTAGATTCAGGCTGCTTGTGATCTCTAGTGACTCTCACCATACACCACTGATACAGTCACTTTACTTGTGTCTACTCTCACCTCCCCACCATACTCACTAAACTCTTTGCTAACCAGCATACTCTCAGCTCAAAGCACGTATCTAATAAAAATTCACTGAATTAAATATTATGAAAATTACGTCTTTAATCAACTCCACCTTTAAAACAAATTTCAAACTTAAAAAAGGTTTTGTTCAGGCTTCACCTTATGCTCTACTGCTTTGTCTTCTGCCTTTTGCATCTCTGCTCTGAGTCGCTTTTCCATGTCTGAGGAAGAACCTTTGGTGGAAGCAATAGTGATATCTCGCTGATGTAACTCCTGAGTTAGATGGGAGATTTCCATCTTCATTCCTTCTAGTGCAGAACTGTAACTTTGTTCACCCTGTAAAATCTGTTCTTTCAACTATAAAGCAGAAAAGAAAGCACCAAAAGTTAAGAGAAAGCATTTAGATAGAACAATATGTTACTAGCTAATAAAATAAAAGTTCACCTTATCTCAAGACATTAAATTTCTCCTAAATTAAATCTGCAGAAAAATTAGCAATTTACCAAGTTGCATATCTGTACTGAAGGTCAGGTGGTTATACCTACAATCATTTATTATACCTCAAAACAGGGAGAGATGGGTTATTCAAGTGCTGAGGACCAGAATCAACGTCCATGCACACAATTTAGAGGACAGTACTTGTGACCTTCATTCTTTTTTTTAGTTGTGAATCTAAAAGTTTTGCTCATATGGTATCTTGGTCCACAGGATAACAAATAGAACCAGAAGAAGAAAGGAGCTAGAAGTAATCTTAAAGAAGTAACAAAAAATACAAATCAACAAATAGGACAGTTAGGGCCCATTCATATAGACACAAGCAGCTCTGCATACCTCAATAGCTGACAAGGATACTAACTACATCATAGCACAGGAGACAATACATAAATATTATCTTTAGGCAATAAGAAAATATTAAGTGACAGTTCATATTTTTTTGCAAGCAACAAAGTTGTATGTCTTTTAGAAAACTTTTCATCAAAACATGTTTAAAATAAAGTTTTTGAGTTCAAAGGGGACAGCCTTCAATTATCTTAAAAATATTTATTGGGCATCAGGGGCGATGCCAGAGAAAGAAGCCACTTTTCCTGTGCACATTCCACGAACTCTTCCACTCCTAAATATCAAGTAGTCCCTTGAACTACATTTTTCTCTCATTAAAAATAACCCCTATAATCTCCCAATCCACAGCTTAGTCCATAAACACATACAATTTTGCAATCCTAGGTATGCAGATTTTTACCTTCTTAATCTCTGCTTTGTATTCATTGTTATGTGCTTCCATCCTCTTCAGTTCTTCATATTTTTCCATTAGTTCTTGGCTCAGCTGTTTACATGTTGCACTCACAGATTCCAAACTGTATGACAAAAATAAGATCCCATACTTAAAACCAAAATCCTGAAACCTATAAATTGGACTATCTAATTTACATTCTTGATGTCCAAAAAATATCCAGCCAATATCTTAAACATCACCTCACGCATTTAAAATATTACTAAAAAGCCAATCAATAAAAAAAAACTGTAATAACAATGTAAACTGTTGTCCCAATGTCAAAAATAATAAACTTAACTTTAGTCAAACGGAAGAGTACACATATACTTCAATGATAACAAAGACTATCTCAAGTACTCCAAGTATTCCAAAACGAATAAAGCAGAAAATATGTGTGTATATGCATGTTTGTATATTTAACATGTAGATAAAAGTAAGAAAATACTTACTGGTTTCCAAAACCAGAAATAAATGTAAAAACAAAAAATGTATTACTTAAAGATAACCTAAAAAGTGTAAAATGATATTTCTCTTGTTGTTTGCCTAAAGGTTAACAGTTCATGTTAAAAGCAATTTTATCTTTTACATGCAGAAAATGTCAGTGTACAAATGATCATGATTCATGTGTTTAAAACAAAATATCACACTCTTCCCAATCAAAAAGTTGAGAGGTTATGAAAAACCAAAAAAAAATCTATAAGTACGACAATGACAAGAGTTTAGGTGGGTATGGTATAGCATTAGTCAGGATTCAATTAACACCCAAGGAAGTAACAACACCACAGCAGAACAAAAAGGAGGATCACCATGTGTCAACTGTTACCCCTTCCTACCCTGCTTCTGAGGTGGCAGGGAGGAAAACCTAAGTGAAGGGCTGCTGAACAGGTGAAAGGTAAAGAAGTAGAGTCAGTATAGACAACTCTTGAAGAATTTGGTCTAAAAGAGAAGTACAGAAATGTGGAAATAACTTGACGGAGACATAGGATTAAGGGATGGTTTTTCCCCCGGATGGGTGATGTTATAGCGTATTTTATACCAGTGGATATGATTCAGCAGACAGAAAGAACTTGATGATGTAGAAGAGAAAGGATATAACTACAGAAAAAGGACACAAGTGGAGTGGTTGGTCTCAGAAGTGCAGAAAGGCACAGGTATTGGCAGACTAGTAGATTTGATGACAGAAAGATTAAGAGGTTCTCCTTTAATTGCTTCTGTCTTCTCAATGAAATAAGAACTTAGGGCAGGGTGCGGTGACTCATGCCTGTAATCCCAGCACTTTGGGAAGCCAAGGCAGGTGGATCACCTGAGGTCAGGAGTTCAAGACCAGCCTGGCCAACATGGTGAAACCCCGTCTCTACAAAAATACAAAAATTAGCCAGGCATGGTGGTGCACGCCTGTAATCTCAGCTACTCAGGAGGCTGGGGCGGAAGAATCAATTGAACCGGGAGGCGGAGGCTGCAGTGAGCTGAGACTGAGACTGTGCCATTGCACTCCAGCCTGGGTGACAGTGGGATTCCGTCTCAAAAAAAAAAAAAAAGAAAGAAAGAAATAAGAACTTAGGCCATTTGTGGATGCTAGAAAAAAATCTTATTTTTTTTACTATGACTATTACATTCATTTACAATATGATGATCAAAAATTCATTTTAACAACTTGAAATTTTTGAAATGTGTGTATAATTACGTACCTGCCTTCAAGACGAGTCACCTCTGCCTGCAGAAGGTCCTCACTAGTATGGGTAAAATTCAACTGGAAGAGCACACTGTCTAAGTCCCCCTGCCCTTGAGAGGTGTACTTCTTTTCTGCCGGAGATTCTTCTCGTGGCCTGTGGAAAGACATAGGATGATTGTTAAGGCCTTTATCTCTGCAAACAAAAATAATGCACATCTAGTTTGTGTTTCCCAATCATTTTTGGTAAACTCTTTGGAACTCTTCAGTTTGTCTCCTGCTTTATAAAAAGAATATTGGGAGAGGAAAGAAAGAGTCAAGAGATGGTGATACTTAAAAAAGCAGCAATTTACTCCCTTCTTGACTGGGATTTGGCCTATTTTTCAAGGGAAAAAGACAAAATGGCAAAATCACTTCAGTGACACTTGAAACCCTGTACCAAAAAAACTGAAAAGTTACAGGAGAATTCTGGCAAAAATAAAAGTGTGCACCAGACTTAAATCAAGCAAGAGGGCTAGCCCAATGGCTGGCTGCTATTAATGATAAGCAGCTACTAATCATGACCTATTCCACCAACAAAGTGAGGCCTCCAGGAGACATGGATGACAATTCCCTGCACATTTGGATTTTCACGAAGCATGCAAACTGACCTTGGTTTCTAACTTTCTAAACATGAGAGTCTCTGTTAGGGACCCTAACTGGTGGCAGAAGAAAATTAATCACACAAAATTTTATAACACTTTAAAAACCTAACTCAGAAGTTAAAGCCAATTAAGAAAATCCACAATATGATCAAACATAAAATTATGAATATGCAATATGAAAACTAGTGCTTGGATGGGCGTCGCGGCTCACAACTGTAATCCCAGCACTTTGGGAGGCTGAGGTGGGCAGATCACCTGAGGTTAGGAATTCAAGACCAGTCTAGCCAACATGATGAATGCCCGTCTCTAAAAATACAAAAAACTAGCCAGGTGTGGTAGCATGCATCTGTAGTCCCAGCTACTTGGGAGGTTGAGGCTGGAGAATCACTTGAACCTGGGAGGTTGAGGTTGCAGTGAGCTGAGATTGCACCACTGCACTCCAGTCTGGGCAACAGAAGACTATCTGAAAATAAAATAAAAATAAAAATAAAAATAAGCCTAGTGCTTAATACCTAGCCATTAAGTGGCTAAGATGAATAATATTTAAGATTAAATTTACCGTATAGCTTCTACAGCATGTTGAGTGTCAGTTGCCTTTACTTTTTCTTGTAACTTCTCCTTTTGTATTCTGGCCTCATGTATGAGATTTTCTTGAGACTGAAGAGCTGCCTTCAATTCTCTCTTTTCTTCCTGCAGAGCCTGCAAAAAAGTCAAATATGATTATAATTTTCCTTCAATTCTTTTTTCTTCCTGCAGAACCTGCAAAATACTCAGAAATTTCTAAGCCAGCTATTATTACAATTTTTCTATTTCACGAGAAGCCAGGAAGTCAGACTATAAGTTATGTAACAGTCACAATATTAGTAAAACTATCAATATTTGATCCATCATTTATAAAGTAGGGAAAAAAGTATGGATTGTAGAACCTAGTTCTAGCTTAATAACACTCTCTTAAAATACTCATACACACACTTCCCCCAATTATAGTGATTTTAAAACAGACCTCTAATAGTTTTTCAGATTCCCTCAATTTTTCTTCTTTCTGCTGCTGCTCCTGCAGGACAGTCATACTGGTTCCAACCAAGTCATTGACCCTCATGGTGAGGCGCTCTATTTCCAACTCATTGGCACAGATAGTGTCATTAGCCCGCTCCAGTTTACTGCTTAAGTGTTGAATTTCTGATTGGCTAGAAAGTTCCACAGACTCTAATTTCTGTTTCCGATTGGCAAGCTGAGCCTAGAAACACAGACTATCAATCAATAGGTAAAAGGGAAATGATAAAATAACCAATGAATAAGACTAAAATGAAACTATTATTTCCATAAAAGCATAAAGCACCAGCTCACTAAAATATATATATATATTGAGAAGAGGTAAGAAAGAATTGAGAGGCTGGGAGTGGTGGCTCAGGCCTGTAATCCTAACACTATGGGAGGCTGAGGCGGGCAGATCGCTTGAGCTCAGGAGTTCGAGATCAGCCTGGAAACATGGCGAAACCCTGTCTTTATAAAAAATACATAAATTGGCCGGGTGCAGTGGATCACGCCTGTAATCCCAGCACTTTGGGAGGCTGAGGTGGGCGGATCATGAGGTCAGGAGATTGAGACCATCCTGGCCAACATGGTGAAACTCTCTACTAAAAACACAAAAATTAGCTGGGTGTGGTGGCGCATGCCTGTAATCCCAGCTACTCGGGATCGGGAGGCTGAGGCAGGAGAATCACTTGAACCAGCGAGTCGCAGGTTGCAGTGAGCCGAGATTGCGCTACTGCACTGCAGCCTGGTGACAGAATGAGACTCTGTCTCAAAACAAACAAACAAACAAACAAAATACAAAAATTACCCGAGCACAGTGGCATGGGAGGATCACTCGAACCCAGGAAGCGGAAGTTGCAGTGAGCCAAGATCACACCACTGCACTCCAGCCTGAGTGACAAAGTAAGAACCTGTCTCAAATAAATAAATAAATAGAAAAGAATGGATAAAGTAAAGGGATTCCTCAGGAGAAGAGATGCTACAGTATTCTACCTACTCACACAGAAATTCAACCGCAACCTGGCTGGAATTATTTCCTATTTAAAACATAGGAAATAGGAACTATAATGCATTATTATATTTCTGATGGAAGTTTAGAAATTAGAATTTCAAAATCACTAAATTTGTAGTTTAAATTCCGCCCCCCCCCCCACCTAGAGCATGTTGTAATTATTCTGTTTTAACATTATAAACATTCATATTTAGATTAGTCAAAGTGACCACAAAATGCTCTTTAAATTCAGAGAAATGGGGAAATTGTGGCCTTTTGTTTACTGGAGGAAAAGGTGCTTATAAGGGAGGAGAGATTGGTTCTGTCATCAGTTTTTGGACACTTCCTGAGTTAAAAGAGGTAAACAAATATAATGCATCTCAGACTGGTTTATCTCAATGATATATTTACTGACTACTATGTTTTAGGCTACACATCCCAGCAGTATTGGGTTTTAGCTCCAAACTTTTTAGTTTTTACAAGTTTTAATCCAGCATCCTGGCTGGTACTTCATCTACACATTGAAGATGAATATAAATAATCTGTAGAGGTAAACTTCCCTTATTCTAAATATTTCTAAAGGTAAAAGCACACAATTTTACTTTAGAAATACAAGTAGAAATATCTCTGGGAAATCTATCTATTGCAGATTTAAAGATTTTATTATTTACAGTACAGGTCCAAATCCTGTATTGTATACTGTAGTCAAATAAAATAGATGCTAAAAACTTCCCATAAGCCAGAAAGAGGGTAGAAGAGAGGTGAAGAGATAGACAAATACTGTTTTTATAAATTACCGATCAAGATTTCAGTGCAAAGAGCCTTTTTTTTTTTTTAACCAGATCCCTACAATGGTATAAAGGAAGAACATCAACATTTAGGTTTAGATTCACTAGAACAATTGCTAAGCATGGAACTGTCTCCAAACTTTTAAATATAATATAAACTTTTTTTTCAAAGAGGAAATGTTTCCTGTGCAGAATAAATAAATGCAGAGATTGGGTGAGGGTGAGAAGGAGAAAAGGGTTAGAGAGCCCAGCTTGCTGAAATGTCCCTTAGTCCTACCCTTAATCTGTACAGCAGCCCTGGGTCTCAGCAAAACACAACTAGAAACCCACTGCCCAAATGGGCACTCAGAAAATACGTAATTGCAAAACACTATCTTCTTAATACTGTAATAGCTACCTAACACTATCAACTCAAATCTGTGATCTTAAACTCAGTATTCATATAATAAACTAATAGTTAAACCAAGGTATACTTTAACCAGTGAGTCTAGATTTGCTAAATACTAATAAACTTCTCAGTTTTGAAGAATAGAGAACATAACCTTCTTTCACTGATTTACTATTTTGGTCACATAAAAATACAGTGTTTTTTAAGCATAGTGAAAAGTACATAATCAACTCAAGTACACATTCTAAATTTTCATTGCCTAGAATGCACTAGGGCTGCACTACCATTGCAGTCACCCACACGCGGCTATTGCACAACTGAACCATGGCTAATCTGAATTGAGATGTGCTCTTAACCGTAAAATACAAATTCAGTTAAAGATTTCAAAGACTCAGTTAAAAAAATGTAAAGTAAATGTTGTAATATTTCTGACATATTGAGTTGATCATTAAAATTAATTTCACCTTTTTACTTTTTAATGTGACTAGAAAATTTTAAATTACATGTGACTCACCAATATCTATTAGCACTACACTAATCTCAAGAATACTTCATCAATACTAAGAAAGTCAGAAATAATTATTTAAAAACTTCTAAAATAATGATTATTTCTGATAATTATCTGGCGTTAGAGGTATTTTAAGGCTGGCATATTTTTAAACTTTTTTTTTTTTTTTTTTTGCACTAACCACTAATTCTTTGAGCCAGAAACAGGCATTCCTCTTATTAATCTAACATTTAGCATTCTATTGGAGTGGGTAGAGTTATTTCAACAATGCAAATCACAGCAGAGGTGGTTAAAAGTAAAGCAGCAATCAAGAAGGCAATTTACATCAGGGAGACTGAAACTGAAACAAAAGGCCAGTGTGGGCAGCTAAAGTGTGAAGGAGAGTGGAGAAGAAATTGGGGACTGGGGGTTGAATTCAAATCCTCTTCTGGATTTGTGACAGGTACTTCCTGGTGCTTCAAGAAAATGACTCTCCCAGAGAGTGAGATTACTGTGAACAATGTGATATGAAGCAACAGGGCTTTTTATTTTCCAAAGAATCCCAGTATGAAGGTATGGCCATTGTAAGCATCAATCCCTTACCAAGCTCTCCATCACTGTCAACTCCAAATGCGCCAGTGCAGGCCACAGCCTCGCAGCATTTCCACTAGAGAGCAGCCTAAAGTGCCTGTTAACAACACAGCTCCTAGTAAGATCTTCTTATCACTGTTGTGTCTATGCTACTACGAACTTTTTAAACAGTAGGTCTAAGCCAATTCAATTAACTCTGATAATTCTACCAAGACAACAGATTAATATTTGAGTTAGGGTCATTTTTTTCTTCAAAAGTTGTGACAGGAAAAGGATGCTTTTAAAAATATAACATATATATGTATAAATATATTTATATACATATAATTAACAGTGGATTTAAAATTAACTTGAAGAGTATTTTACAGCTCATCTAAGTATTTTAAAAGGAAAACACAGAGCAACCTCTACTTTTTTCACATACTGTTTATCAGTTAAATATTTTACATTTTATGTTGGCTTAATATTTTAATTTTTTTCAAATGTTCTTACTGTTCTCTAAGATTTCCTTGAACATTTCCTTTGCATTATGTAGGCAAGAGAAAAAGTAGCCTTCTAAACAGAAATGACCTTGGTTTTAGACTGTACTGATCCTTTTCCTATACTACATAACCACCATTCTGTTGTTACATCTAGCATTACAGTTTAACAACTGTACTTTTTAATAAAATACATTTTAATATTTGATAGAAAAAGCATCCCCCCAATACTCCTTTTTAAAAAATGTTGGCGGCCGGGCGCAGTGGCTCACACCTGTAATCCCAGCACTCTGGGAGGCTGAGGCGGGTGGATCACTTGAGGTCAGGAGTTCGAGACAAGCCTGACCAGGATAGTAAAACCCCGTCTCTACTAAAAACACAAAATCAGCTGGGCATGGTGGCGCACGCCTGTAATCCTAGCTACTTGGGATGCTGAGGAGGAGGATCGTTTGATCTGGGAGGCGGAGGTTGCAGCAAGCTGAGATCACGCCACCGCACTCCAGCTTGGGCAACAAGAGCGAAAATCTGTCTCAAAAAAAAAAAAAAAGTTGGCTAGTATCATTCATTTATCATTCCATATGAATTTTAGAGTCATTTTGTCCAATCCTGAAAATGTAAGTCAGTAAATTATATAACCATTTAAAAAACAAATTTAGATTCCTATCAAATACCTTACACTAAAGTAATTTTTAGATAAAATGTATTAAAAAGAAATGATAAAGCATTAGAAAAAATTTGACTTAGGTAAGACTTTATAGTATGATATCAAAGATAGAAACGCTGAAGAAAAACTTGATAGAATTAAGCAATTCTAATTAACTGTTTATAAAACAATTGTACTTCCATAAAAAATACTGGGCAAAAATTAAGGTAAATTGAGTACACACGCGCAACTGTAACATAAGAGCAAAGGGCTTATACTTCATACTTAAGTGTATGAAAAGCTCTTTCAGAATAGTAAAATATAAACATCCGGCCAGGTGCGACGGTTCATGCTTGTAATCCTAGCACTTTGGGAGGCCAAGGTGGGCAGATCACTTGAGGTCTGGAGTTCAAGACCAACATGGCCAACATGGTGAAACCCCGTCTCTACTGAAAATACAAAAATTAGCTGAGCGTGGTGGCGAGCACCTGTAATCCCAGCTACTCAGGAGACTGAGGCAGGAGAACTGCTTGAAGGGAGGCAGAGGTTGCAGTCAGCCAAGATCAGGCCACTGTACTCCAGGCTGGGCAACTGAGGCTCCATCTCAAAAAAGAAAATAAAATAAGATAAAAATAAAAATAAAAATAAAACATCCTAAAACAAAGATGAATAAAGGACACAAATAATTTATGAAAAATGTAGATGGCCATAAACAGATGAAAAAAGTGCTCAACCTCACTCATATTAAAATGATGTATATTAAAACAATGATATCATTTTTTTTCACCTATAAGATTGGCAAAGACAAGCCTAAAAGTGGGGAAAGTCAAAAGAAATAATAGTGCTCAATGTGGGGAAAGTATGAGGAAATGGATATTCTCACATACTGCTAGAGAAAGTGTATCAATCCATCATTGGAGAAAACTTTGGCAATATATATTTAAATATTTGAAGGTACTCTGATACAGTAAATCCAATTCTAGGGCCATTTCCTAAGAAAATAAATACTCCTAAATGTTTATATAAGGATGTTAATCTAAGTACTATTTACAAAAGTGAAAAGTAAAAAACTAAACAGTCTACAATAAGGGACTGGTTACAAATGTCATTATACATTTAACGATAGGGTGGACTTCTACACAATCATTATGACTACAAATTTGTTGACATGTCATATTTAAAAAGGAAAAATTTTAAAGCTGTGATGTGCTTAGCATAATACCTGTCACTTAGTAAGCATTCTATATATTTTAAAGTTATTGTTTCATGGAAAATTTCAAGCATACACAAATACAGAGAGAGTAAGATGATGAACCCCTATCACACAGCTTCAAAAATTATCAACACTTTGCTACTCTCAGGACTTTTTAAAGTTTGCAACTACCCCTCCTTTCCCATTCACAGTGCATATAGGTTTTTCCTACCAAAAGTACATGAATGTACTGCACACTGTATGTAAGCATACACAAAGTCAGAAGAAATTTACACCAAAATTTTATTCATCATAAATCTCTTAACGGTAGAATTATGGGTGATTTATTTATTTCTCATTTTATCCGCATTTTCTCATTTTTCTAAAATAAGCATGTATTATGTAATTTTAATAGCTGATCAAAAGAAATGAATTCAAGCAAACATATGTCAAAGAATGAGAAGTTGTTTCTGAATTATACTTTTAGATGTTAAAAACATATAAGAAAAAAATTATACAAAGATTTTTTTTAATGGAGGGTAGGTTAATATCCACTTACTCAGCCTCCCAGGTTTTCTACTGTTACTGTTCAATGGTGACCCACCTTTCAACCAAATGCAATACATCAACCTTGACTGGATTCTGACTCAAACATTCAATTGTAAAAAGATAGTCTTCTGGACAACTGGAGAAATGTGAACAGACTGGATATTAAATTATATTAAGAAGTTATTATTCTATTAATGTGATACTGATATATTGTAGTTATTTTTTAAGTCCTTACCTGTTGGGAAATAAGATGATATCTATGATTTGCTCTGTAATATTCCACCCAAAAATAAGAAGTAGGGAATGGTACAGAGTTTCAGTTTGACCAGATAAAAAAGTTCTAGATGGGAGGATATTCAAACCAAAGGCAAAGAAGTTGAAAACTTTGAAAAAAATTTAGAAGGATGTATAACTAGAATAACCAATACAGAGAAGTGCTTAAAGGAGCTGATGGAGCTGAAAACCAAGGCTCGAGAACTACGTGAAGAATGCAGAAGCCTCAGGAGCCGATGTGATCAAATGGAAGAAAGGGTATCAGCCCTGGAAGATGAAATGAATGAAATGAAGCGAGAAGGGAAGTTTAGAGAAAAAAGAATAAAAAGAAACGAGCAAAGCCTCCAAGAAATGTGGGACTATGTGAAAAGACCAAATCTACGTCTGATTGGTGTACCTGAAAGTGACGGGGAGAATGGAAACAAGTTGGAAAACACTCTGAAGGATATTATCCAGGAGAACTTCCCCAGTCTAGCAAGGCCGGCCAACATTCAGATTCAGGAAATACAGAGAACGCCACAAAGATACTCCTCGAGAAGAGCAACTCCAAGACACATAATTGTCAGATTCACCAAAGTTGAAATGAAGGAAAAAATGTTAAGGGCAGCCAGAGAGAAAGGTCGGGTTACCATCAAAGGGAAGCCCATCAGACTAACAGCAGATCTCTCGGCAGAAACCCTACAAGCCAGAAGAGAGTGGGGGCCAATATTCAACATTCTTAAAGAAAAGAATTTTCAACCCAGAATTTCATATCCAGCCAAACTAAGCTTCATAAGTGAAGGAGAAATAAAATCCTTTACAGACAAGCAAATGCTGAGAGATTTTGTCACCACCAGGCCTGCCCTAAAAGAGCTCCTGAAGGAAGCGCTAAACATGGAAAGGCACAACCAGTACCAGCTGCTGCAAAATCATGCCAAAATGTAAAGACGATTGAGATTAGGAAGAGACTGCATCAACTAACAAGCAAAATAACCAGCTAACATCATAATGACAGGATCAAATTCACACATAACAATATTAACTTTAAATGTAAATGGACTAAATGCTCCAATTGAAAGACACAGACTGGCAAACTGGATAAAGACTCAAGACCCATCAGTGTGCTGTATTCAGGAAACCCATCTCACGTGCAGAGACACATAGGCTCAAAATAAAAAGATGGAGGAAGATCTACCTAGCAAATGGAAAACAAAAAAAGGCAGGGGTTGCAATCCTAGTCTCTGATAAAACAGACTTTAAACCAACAAAGATCAAAAGAGACAAAGAAGGCCATTACATAATGGTAAAGGGATTAATTCAACAAGAAGAGCTAACTATCCTAAATATATATGCACCCAATACAGGAGCACCCAGATTCATAAAGCAAGTCCTGAGTGACCTACAAAGAGACTTAGACTCCCACACATTAATAATGGGAGACATTAACACCCCATTGTCAACATCAGACAGATCAACGAGACAGAAAGTCAACAAGGATACCCAGGAATTGAACTCAGCTCTGCACCAAGCGGACCTAATAGACATCTACAGAACTCTCCACCCCAAATCAACAGAATATACATTTTTTTTCAGCACCACACCACACCTATTCCAAAATTGACCACATACTTGGAAGTAAAGCTCTCCTCAATAAATGTAAAAGAACAGAAATTATAACAAACTATCTCTCAGATCACAGTGCAATCAAGCTAGAACTCAGGATTAAGAATCTCACTCAAAACCGCTCAACTACATGGAAACTGAACAACCTGCTCCTGAATGACTACTGGGTACATAACGAAATGAAGGCAGAAATAAAGATGTTCTTTGAAACCAACGAGAACCAAGACACAACATACCAGAATCTCTGGGATGCATTCAAAGCAGTGTGTAGAGGGAAATTTATAGCACTAAATGCCCACAAGAGAAAGCAGGAAAGATCCAAAATTGACACCCTGACATCACAATTAAAAGAACTAGAAAAGCAAGAGCAAACACATTCAAAAGCTAGCAGAAGGCAAGAAATAACTAAAATCAGAGCAGAACTGAAGGAAATAGAGACACAAAAAACCCTTCAAAAAATTAATGAATCCAGGAGCTGGTTTTTTTGAAAGGATCAACAAAATTGATAGACCACTAGCAAGATTAATAAAGAAAAAAAGAGAGAAGAATCAAATAGATGCAATAAAAAATGATAAAGGGGATATCACCACCGATCCCACAGAAATACAAACTACCATCAGAGAATACTACAAACACCTCTACGCAAATAAACTAGAAAATCTAGAAGAAATGGATAAATTCCTCGACACATACACCCTCCCAAGACTAAACCAGGAAGAAGTTGAATCTTTGAATAGACCAATAACAGGAGCTGAAATTGTGGCAATAATCAATAGCTTACCAACCAAAAAAAGTCCAGGACCAGATGGGTTCACAGCCGAATTCTACCAGAGGTACAAGGAGGAACTGGTACCATTCCTTCTGAAACTATTCCAATCAACAGAAAAAGAGGGAATCCTCCCTAACTCATTTTATGAGGCCAGCATCATCCTGATACCAAAGCCTGGCAGAGACACAACAAAAAAAGACAATTTTAGACCAATATCCTTGATGAACATTGATGCAAAAATCCTCAATAAAATACTGGCAAACCAAATCCAGCAGCACATCAAAAAGCTTATCCACCATGATCAAGTGGGCTTCATCCCTGGGATGCAAGGCTGGTTCAATATACGCAAATCAATAAATGTAATCCAGAATATAAACAGAACCAAAGACAAAAACCACATGATTATCTCAATAGATGCAGAAAAGGCCTTTGACAAAATTCAACAACCCTTCATGCTAAAAACTCTCAATAAATTAGGTATTGATGGGACGTATCTCAAAATAATAAGAGCTATCTATGACAAACCCACAGCCAATATCATACTGAATGGGCAAAAACTGGAAGCATTCCCTTTGAAAACTGGCACAAGACAGGGATGCCCTCTCTCACCACTTCTATTCAACATAGTGTTGGAAGTTCTGGCCAGGGCAATTAGGCAGGAGAAGGAAATAAAGGGTATTCAATTAGGAAAACAGGAAGTCAAATTGTCCCTGTTTGCAGATGACATGATTGTATATCTAGAAAACCCCATCGTCTCAGCCCAAAATCTCCTTAAGCTGATAAGCAACTTCAGCAAAGTCTCAGGATACAAAATCAATGTACAAAAATCACAAGCATTCTTATACATCAATAACAGACAAACAGAGAGCCAAATCATGAGTGAACTCCCATTCACAATTGCTTCAAAGAGAATAAAATACCTAGGAATCCAACTTACAAGGGATGTGAAGGACCTCTTCAAGGAGAACTACAAACCACTGCTCAGGGAAATAAAAGAGGATACAAACAAATGGAAGAACATTCCATGCTCATGGGTAGGAAGAATCAATATCATGAAAATGGCCATCCTTCCCAAGGTAATTTACAGATTCAATGCCATCCCCATCAAGCTACCAATGACTTTCTTCACAGAATTGGAAAAAACTACTTTAAAGTTCATATGGAACCAAAAAAGAACCCGCATCGCCAAGTCAATCCTAAGCCAAAAGAACAAAGCTGGAGGAATCACACTACCTGATTTCAAACTATACTACAAGGCTACAGTAACAAAAACAGCATGGTACTGGTACCAAAACAGAGATATAGATCAATGGAACACAACAGAGCCCTCAGAAATAATGCCACATATCTACACTATCTGATCTTTGACAAACCTGACAAAAACAAGAAATGGGGAAAGGATTCCCTATTTAATAAATGGTGCTGGGAAAACTGGCTAGCCATATGGAGAAAGCTGAAACTGGATCCCTTCCTTACACCTTATACAAAAATCAATTCAAGATGGATTAAAGACTTAAATGTTAGACCTAAAACCATAAAAACCCTAGAAGAAAACCTAGGCATTACCATTCAGGACATAGGCATGGGCAAGGACTTCATGTCTAAAATACCAAAAGCAATGGCAACAAAAGCCAAAATTGACAAATGGGATCTAATTAAACTCAAGAGCTTCTGCACAGCAAAAGAAACTACCATCAGAGTGAACAGGCAACCTACAAAATGGGAGAACATTTTCGCAACCTACTCATCTAACAAAGGGCTAATATCCAGAATCTACAATGAACTCCAACAAATTTACAAGAAAAAAACAAACAACCCCATCAAAAAGTGGGCGAAGGACATGAACAGACACTTCTCAAAAGAAGACATTTATGCAGCCAAAAAACACATGAAAAAATGCTCACCATCACTGGCCATCAGAGAAATGCAAATCAAAACCACAATGAGATACCATCTCACACCAGTTAGAATGGCAATCATTAAAAAGTCAGGAAACAACAGGTGCTGGAGAGGATGTAGAGAAATAGGAACACTTTTACACTGTTGGTGGGACTGTAAACTAGTTCAACCCTTGTGGAAGTCACTGTGGCGATTCCTCAGGGACCTAGAACTAGAAATTCCATTCGACCCAGCCATCCCATTACTGGGTATATACCCAAAGGACTATAAATCATGCTGCTATAAAGACACATGCACACGTATGTTTATTGCGGCATTATTCACAATAGCAAAGACTTGGAACCAACCCAAATGTCCAACAATGATAGACTGGATTAAGAAAATGTGGCACATATACACCATGGAATACTATGCAGCCATAAAAAATGATGAGTTCATGTCCTTTGTAGGGACATGGATGAAATTGGAAATCATCATTCTCAGTAAACTATCGCAAGAACAAAAAACCAAACACCGCATATTCTCACTCATAGGTGGGAATTGAACAATGAGAACACATGGACACAGGAAGGGGAACATCACACTTCGGGGACTGTTGTGGGGTGGAGGGAGGGGGAAGGATAGCATTGGGAGATATACCTAATGCTAGATGACGAGTTAGTGGGTGCAGCGCACCAGCATGGCCCATGTATACATATGTAACTTACCTGCACATTGCACACATGTACCATAAAACCTAAAGTATAATAATAATAATAATAATAAAAAGGAAAAATAAAAGATGTGACCAAAGAAAGAGAAACTACCTAAGACAGAGATTCATTTCCTATCTCCCAAGGATGTATTTCATTAGGTAGAATGCAATAGAATGCAATAAAAATTGTATGCATAAATATGTAAAAAAAAAAAAAAAAAAAGTTCTAGAGATCTGTTGCACAACAATGTACATATAGTTAACATTACTATACTATACATTTAAAAATGGTTAAGGTGGAACATTTTATGTGTATTTTACCACAATTAAAATAAAGATTGACAAGATGATGACAACTATTAATGTTACTTAATGGATATAGATAAGTTTACTTAGATGTTTAAAAAAAATGATGATCATACAGCACTGGTATATACTGAATCACTGAAAGATTTAATTTTATTTAGTTTACTAAGGCAGAAGGATAAATACATTTATATGTAACATTTTTATTAAACAATCAGACAGTTTTAGGTTAAACAAAACTATCAGAAGAACAATTCAAACACCCTTAGTAGGAAAAACAAATGTTGGCTGTTGAAAGGCTTCTTACTCTAGCCCTAACTGAATTACGGTAAGTAAAAATCCCATTTTAATAACAATGAAGTTTTAATTACATAGAGTCAATAATCACAACAGTAATATGAAATAGGATAACAGTAATTTGAAAAGAGAATCTATAATCAATAATACTCCATGGATAAATAATTGAGAACTGTAAAAATTAGGACTCAATTTTTCTTTTTGTCGATCTGAAGGCTACAATATATATACAAGAATATAACAATATCTTGGTCAAGTGTGGTGGCTCACACCTGTAATCCCAGCACTTTAGGAGGCTAAGGTGGAAGGATTGCTGGAGCCCAGGAATTCAAGATCAGCCTGAGCAATGCAGCAAGACCTCATCTCAAGAAAACCAAAAAAAAATTTTTTTTTTGTTTAAAAAAAAATATATATATATATATATACATATATAAACAATATCTTATTAGGTCTCTATGGTGCTTTGGCATTCAAGTCAAAAAACTGGTCTGGACATCTCAGGATTTCACTGGTCTGTCTGGCTGCACACCTTGCTGTGGCCTAGAAAATAAATTTCTTCCTTGCAGTTGTTGTGGACTTTTCCTACCATTTTGAATGAAGTCACTCACAGCAGAGCCACTGTTGGTAGTTTATCAGACAGCTGATATTTCAGGGAGACGAACAAAAAGTTAATGCATTATTGAGACTTAAAACAGCAAATAAACGCAGATTATTTTTAAAAACCCAAAAAGCCAAAAAAAAAAAAAAAAAAAAAAACTCTGCCTTCTAGCTATTTCAACTTACCCAGTCTGTTCCCTCATTCTATAAAACTAAGATAACTACCAACCTTGACAGATTATCATAATATTAAACAGAGAACACATACAAGAAGCACTGGGTCAATGTCTAGCACATAACAGATGATCACAAATTTTTTTAGTTTCCTTTATGTTCTTGATTCTAACTGAAAAAGGAATGAGCTGAATATGTTCTTATAAGACATATTCCTAAAGTAGGTGTGTGTTTTTTGGTTTTGCTTAAGCCATTACAAGAAAAGTTTCTATCAGTGTTCTAAAATAAGTGTTTTTGTTGCCACAAAGACACCACTTTTAGTTACTGTGCACACCATTGCCATGTGACTCTCTCCACATCTGTCCGCATAGGCAGACTAACTGAAGCTCCCTAGCTGAGACACTTCGGCCAAGACACCCCAGTGACCATAGGGATGGAGCAAGGCACAGACTATAGTAGAGCTGAGAGACCCAACAAGAGACAGAAAGACATGGAAAAGGAGACAGAGGGAGGAATGGGATTGTGGTAGGGAAGAAAGAGAGGGGAGGAAGAGAGGGCGACAAAGCTAGGGACCAAGATGAGGAGAGTGAACACGGATGCAAGCATAGAGTGAGCCTGAGTAAGCAAGACAATGACAGAGAGTGGGTGAGCAAGTCAGAAACAAGCAAGGAGGCAAAGCAGCAAGCTGGCACAAGGACATGAGCCTGGACAGGAGAGTGAATGCAAGCATGTGTGAGGGCAGGAGGGAAGGAGGAGCTGAGTCTAGATGCTGAGGAGAGGCTTCCTAAACAAGAGAGCAGGGTTCGTGGAGAGAAGCTGAAAGAGGCTAAATGGTACTAGGACGCTGCATTAAGGTAGTTCAAACTTGATCAAAACCTATCTGCTTCTCATTATTTTAAAAAGTCTTAGGCCTACCTGAATTATCTCTGATTGTTCAGCCAGAGCCTTCCTTTGTGCCTCCAGTGAAGACACCTGTTGCTGATAAATCAAGCGTTGCTTCTCCCAGTCCAGCGATTTCTGACGGAATTCCTGAGGAAGCAATTAGAGTACTTAATTTTTGAGTGCTTCTCCTCACTGTCACTACTTCCCAGACTCCCTTTAACTTTAATTTCTCCCCATGTCCCTGGGTACGCTCGCACCTTTCTCCACAGCGGGAGCCCCATTACTCACTTAGCTAACAGAGCTGGAGAGTAATACTAAATTCCTCACATACTGTGCCTCTGGATATCTGTCTTTCTAAATTTAACACCCTAATGGTGAGGAGTATGAAACACAGATGCTAAGCACTGGATTCAGATGTTTTTCAGTGATTTGCTGCCATCTAAGGGTTGTTACAATTTTCTAGTGAATTTTCAGAAAACTGATGCTAAGATAACTAAAATTTTAAAGTATGATTACAGATATCCCTTGCTATCCAAATTCTTGATATCCAGACCCAGGAATTGAACAGATTAAATTTTCAGATAAGTCCCTTGGTAACCCAAATCTTACTTCCCAGTATCTAAAACTAAGGAACCAAGTAGATTCAGATAACACAATATACTTTGATATCCAAATTTGTATTATCTCAACAGAGGAACTGCAAAAGCTTGAATAACAAAGAAAATCTGTACTAAATTTTAACAAATATTTGTAACCCAAAGCCAAACAGTTCAAAATTAATGATGGATCAAGAGTAACATCAAATTGCATGATCAAGAAAATGATTTCAATATTTATGAAAATGGGGCAAATCAAAGGGAAAGGAAACTCAATCTTTCTATCACTGTCTTCCAGGACCCTCAACTCCAGAAGTCTCAGGCTCCTTAAGATAAGTGTTGTTAACCAAATTTCTGATATTCATTCATTCATTCATTCATTCAATCATTCTACTATATATGCCAGGTACTGCTTTAGGTGTCAGGGATACAATACTTAACAAAACAAACAAAAACCCTAGTCCCACTCAACTGGGGGCAACAGATGACACATTTCTTGTATGGTATAGCAGATGGTAATACACGTTTTGGAGAAAACAGAGCATGAAGTCTTCAGAGTTGGGGTTGTAATTTTTAAAAGGGATGGCCAGACTGAGTGAAAAACATTTAAGTAAACACCTAGGGAGATGAGGGTGAAGTTACAATATTCTGGGTGGAAAAACAGCCTTGAAATAAGAGCATCCTGGTGTGTTTAAGGGTGAGAAAGGAGACTGGTGTGGCTGGAATAAAGTGAATGAAAGGGAAAGTAGAAGACAAGGTAAGAGAGATAACTGGGAATGAGACCACGTAGGCCATTAGGATAACAGGTTTTTAAGAGAAGCTGCTGGAAGGTTTTTGTATAGGAAGTGATATAATTTGACTTACATTACAGCAGAATCATTCTGGCTATCATGCTGAGAAAAGAGAAGTCTAGGATGACTCCGAGGTTTTAGGTTGAGCAAATTGAGTTATCAACTAAAACATGAATCAGTGTTGGGGAGATGAGGAAGAGAAAGACAGGACCTTTAGCTTGGACATGTTAAGTTTGACACATTTTAGACATCATAGTGGAGATAGGAAACAGGCAGTTGAAAGTTATTCTGTCATGAAGAGGCGAGGTCTTGGCTAGATATATAAATTTAGGAATTGTGAGCATATACACAGTGTTAAAGCTATGAAATTCAATGGGATCAATAGGGGAGTGAGCGTAGATAGGAAAAAAAAAAAGGAAAGGTCCAATGACATGACCCTAGGTGGTTAAGGAATAAAGGAGACTGAGGAGTGATGAACAAGGAAAAAATGGGAGAAATGTGGTTTTTCTTAAGCCAAGTCAAGAAAGTGGTTAAGGAGGTGGGAGAGATCAGCTCTCCTACAAAGCTGTAGGTAGGATGAGGAAGATAAGGACCAGCCCACAGGCTTTGGGAATGTGGAAGTCACTGGTGACCTCTATGTGAACAGCTTCTGCAGTGTGAGGGGACAAAAGCCTTATTGAGTGGGTACAAGAAAAATGAGACAAGAGGAACTGGAGACAAGTATAGATGACTGAAGTAATTTTTTAGTTATAAAATGAAAGAAATAAAATGGGGCAGAGGAGGAAGAGACGGGTCAAGAGAGGATATTTAAGAGGAGGGAAATTTGGATGCTGGTAAAAAATATCCAGTAGAGAAAAAAAATTAAGGGTGCAGAAAAGAGAAGGTGAACTGCTAGGGTAATGCCTTGGATAGAAAAGGGGGAGGGCATGGGTAGTTCCTCCAGGAAGGAAGGCAGGGTACATGGGCACAGATGCAGACAGGTGGGTGGACACAAGAGTTGGAAGTCTATAAACAGAAAGGAAGATATAACCCAAAGGTGAGGATGTGGGGAAAGGTGTTGAGAGTTTGAGGAGAAAAGCAGAAGTCTGAAATACTCATCGTGGAAAGTAGGAGATGAGAGGAAATACAGAACGATTCCAGGTAGCATTAGGACCCATTTGAGGTTAGTGACCATGAATTTAAAGTGAGAACAGACAGTATGATTAGGTTTTTCTCCAGCCACGTTCAGCGATACATGACAGGTAGAGTGGGCAGAAAGGTGGACTTAAGCAGAACTGTGATTCTGCCAAGCAAATATGAGGAAGCAAGAGAGGAGTACAGGAGATGAAGGGGAAAGTAAAAAATGTAATGACAGAATTTAAAAGCTGGCTAAGGACCAATAAGCGAGAACACCGAGTAGATAATGGAGCAGTAAAAAGGTGGCAGAATTTAATCATTTTAAGGGATGGTTAATGATTACTGAGAGTCAAAGGACTAGAGAGAGTTAGCTGAAAAGATAGGGATTGGTAGTCTGATAATTAAATGCTTGAAAATGAGATTCTAGAGGGATGGCATATATTGGTAATGACAAGAGCTAAGGAATGGCAATGGGAATAAGTAGATGAGACACAGAGATAATCAAACTATCTACGGAGGAAAGAAAGCCAAGAAACTGTAAGGTCAGAGTATTATGAGCATCATCCCTCCAGATCCTAAGATCCTCAAAGTTATGATAAGAGCAATGTCGGAGAGAACTGACAGTGAGCTGGGCGCTGAAATCAATGAGCCAAGAAAATAACCCAGAGGTCAGACGATGACTACTTTGGTTGTTATGTACATTGGCTGGCAGTATAGGCTGGTAACATGAAAATCAAAGATGGGGTTTTTGAGGTAGAAAGAAAAGAGAACAGTCAGGAAGTGGCAATGAGAAGCAAGAAGGATATAGGGTTTGGGGGGAAAAGGTATTGCCGAAAAGGGTGGAAGGGAAGCAGTATCTGCAGTCTTCTGATTCTAAGCTCTTCAAATGTAAAAAAATATTGAGATATAAAGGAATATTAAACAAAGAAATTATAATTTTAAGTAATAATAATATACTGGCATTTGTGGGTGACAGGTCACCCAGAGTAAAAACTTGTAAGTGGTCACACAAGATGTTAAACAATGTTTCTCAAATCAGAATAAGCTAGGGGAGTTGGATACAATGCAGATCCCTAGGTCCTAAGCCATACTGCTGGATCAGCATTTCTGAGAGCCTAAAAGCACCCTGGGAATTCTTATGTCCAGTGAAGAACGAATGGCAAGGACAGAGGAAGAGAATGACAGCCTTGTGCTGTTCCTTCATCTACTCTTGGTACTACTAGCTCACCACCTCCCCTTAAGTTCTCAATATATACAATAATCATGGAGTTATTCAGTCTTAATAAAACAAAGTCAGCAGAGAAGGAAGTGAATGCCTTACTGCATCTAAATGGGAATTGAGAATAATCTGATATAGAGATCACTTTGTACAAAAAGTGCCATGTACTTTCCACATTTACTAAGCCCCCACTTTATTAGGTGCTTGAGATACAATGATATATAAGACAAGAACAATGTCCATAGACGACTGCCTGTAACTAGTGGTCAATGTTTCCCAATTGGAGAGTTACTGGCATTTGAGGTACAATCATCCTTCCTGTGTGGAACACTCTTAGGCATGTTTAGTATCCCTGGTCCCTGTCCCCTAAATGCCAGTTTTATTATGCTCAGTCATTTTGACAACCAAAAAAACATGCCTCCATACATTTGCAAATGCTCCCTAAGGGTGGTACTGCCCTGTTGAGAATTATTGATGGCCAGTAACCCTGTTAACCCAGGGAACTAGATGATGATAGGATGTATGGTGGATCACCCTCTCACCTCTGAAATAGCTTAGTGGCAGTCCTAAAGATAGTAGAAAATTGGTTCCAGAAAATAGTGCCATTAGAAACAGCATTTTCCTACATGAAGGCTGACAATCACTATGAACAAATTATTACTATGAACATACCTCTATTTTTGCAGTTAACCTCTCAATTTCAGACCGATCTTCCCTGTGATTTTTGGTATTTCCTCTGAACTCCCTCATTTGCTTTTTCTGAAGCTTTTCATAGCTTCTCTTCAGTATGCCTAACTGTAGAAACAGTTATTTCTATATTTAAAGTTTAAGAATTTGTAAAGAGTAGTGGTGAGACAAATTGGTATTATGAAAACAAGAGCAGTGCTAACCAGTACTACTGAGAACATGTTAGATTTCCAAACTAAAATACAAAAGGAAACTAAAAATTAAATATGTAAAACAGACACTACTAAAGAAATATATTCAAAGAAAAAAATAAAAAAACATTTTTAAACAAAAGTTTTGTATTACAATAGCCCTGCACTTAAAGACCCTACCACCCAGCCCCACAATAAAGCAGCAAATAAAAACTCTTTTTCTTTCCTCTAGGTCTGTGATTCTCAAGCCATGCTCTTGCAGGGCGCTGATATTCAGGATGCAGGAGAAGAGTACTTTGCAATTAAATCAAAATAAAAGCAGTTTTTTCTAAATCTGAAGAATAAAATTGAGTTAATGGACAGAATTTTCTTACTTTTCTTATTTATCCCAAAATGTTTCTTAAATCTTTGGATCCTCCATTATTTATAATCTAGTAACTGATAAAAATTAAAATATTAAATGTAATTTTTGGTATCAAGCATTTCACAGTATTACACAAAAACAGCTCTATTTCTTTCAGGTACTCAACCAAGAAACATATTTTAGCATCTCTTCTAGGTAGTATCAAACCTACAGTTAGGCAAACCTCTTTACCTGGATTAAAGAACAGAGAAATGGATTCCCACTCCTGTATCTTTCATGGAGTATGTATTTCCCACTTTACAAAGTAGAAACTGGCTTTCATTAACAAAGTTCTCAAGGGTGAAAGAGAGAGAACTACACACACAACATTTAACAAAACTAAAATCTCACTTCTTCATGTAGTTTCTTCAACTCCTGCTTATACTCCATGGTCATCTCTTGCTTGATTTTTTCATGTTCTTCTACCTGCTGATGCAACATTCCAACCTAAAAGCAGAAAGGTGGTAGTATTTTTCACTATTAGCATTGAAACAACATCCCTGAGACATAAAAATAGAAAATAATCTCTATTTATTTGTAAATTCAAGTTCTCAAATGCATATATATGGTGATACCCCACTTCTTAGGAAGTCAAATACCTAGTTATTTAATAATTCTTAACACTGCCAAAAAATAGTGAACAAACAACTAGTTTTTAGAATTTCTAGGTTTAGATGAAGACTCTCTCTCTTTTTCTTTTTTTCTTTTTGAGATGGAGTCTCACTCTGTCGCCCAGGCTGGAGTGCAGTGGCGCAATCTCGGCTCACTGCAACCTCTGCCTCCCAAGTTTAAACAATTGTCTGCCTCAGTCTCCCGAGTAACTGGGATTACAGGCGCATGCCACCACACCTGGCGAATTTTTATATTTTTAGTAGAGACAGGGTTTCCCCATCTTGGCCAGGCTGGTCTTGAACTCCTGACCTCATGATCCACCTGCCTCGGCCTCTCAAAGTGCTGGGATTACAGGCGTGAGCCATCGTGCCCGGCCAAAACTGTCTCTCTCTGTCTGATTATCCTACTCAACCCTTTTCATCAAAAAAATCTCATGAAAATAAGAAATATAAAATTTTGAGAGCCCTGGAAACCAACAATACTGCATAGAAAATCTAGAAGACCTTAGGAATAATTTCTCTACAATAAAGTACAGAACAGTAATGTCAGACAGGAAAACAAAAGGAGGCTTGTGCCTGCTTTACCATTTACCCAACTTCAGAGAAACGAGTTCCACCAACCATGGTAAGGAAGTTATCCTAACCCACTTTTCAATGATTTGATACCAGTGACATCTATTTTTTGCCAAGCCTTCACCTCCACAAGTATCCAGCAGTATTTCTTTTAATAACCAGCTAGAATTTCATCTACTGATAAGTAGGGAGGGAGAGGGAAAACAGGGAACAGAAGGGAGTAAACAATCACAATCTAGAACAGTAAATTTTTTTAAAGTACTAGAAATAAGCTACTTATAAGAATGAGGAGTAAATGCAATTCCAATAAAAAATTATAGTGGAATTTATTTTTTTAAGAAACTTGAAAAAGTCATTCTAAAGTTCAAACTGGAAGAATGGGAAATACAGCCAATAAAATGGAAAAGTCTAGTTTTAAAAAAAGATGTAAGTGAATGATGTAACTGAATTTCTGGATGAAAGGAAATTTTCTGAGCTTAAAACTAATGAAAAAGTAATTTTAAAATGATAAATTTAACCATGTAAAACTTCTATTTTTAAAAAATTCAATTAACAAAATTAAAAGGTAAATAAACTGAAAAAAATATTTACAAAAAAATCAAAGGGCTTTTAACTTTTAGCATACAAATGACTTACAAATTTGTAAAAAGTATTAAGCTCTCAACAGAAAAATAACTCAAGGACAAGAATGATTCCCACAAAAATATAAATGTCCAATAAACATGAAAAAAGGCTTAATTTCACTAGCAATCAGAGGAAAACATCCAATGGCATTTTATATCTATCAAATTAGCAAAGATCTTATAAAACAAGACTTGTGCGGGTAAGTTATCTGGAATCAAAGACCATAAAGTGCTGAAATACAAAGCACATGACTGTTCCAGAAAGCAATGTGGGCGTCGATATTAAAACACTTATAAATATTCTTAACCTTGCTGGGCACGGTGGTTCACACCTGTAATCCCAGCACTTTGGGAGGCCGAGGCAGGCAGATCACGAGGTCAGGAGCTCAAGACCATCCTGGCTCACACGGTGAAACCCCATCTCTACTAAAAATACAAAAAATCAGCCAGGTGTGGTGGCGGGTGCCTGTAGTCCCAGCTACTCGGGAGGCTGAGGCAGGAGAATGGTGTGAACCCAGGGGACAGAGCTTGTAGTGAGCCCAGATCGTGCCACTGCACTCCAGCCTGGGCGACAGAGCAAGACTCCGTCTCAAAAAAAAAAAAAAAAAAAAAAAAATCTTAACCTTGACTTCGTAAACACTACTTTTAGAAATCCATGTAAAAAAAATAAATGTAGAGCCAGGTAGAGTGGCTCACACCTGTAATCTCAGCACTTTGGGAGGCAGAGGCAGGCGGATGGCTTGAGCCCAGGAGTTTAAGACCAGCCTGGGCAACATGGTGAGACCTTTTCTCCACAAAAAAGGAAAAGAAGAAAATAAATGTAGATGTTAAGAATTTGTTGGGGCCAGGTGCGGTGGCTCACACCTGTAGTCACAGCACTTTGGGAGGCCAAGGCAGGCGGATCACTTGAGGTCAGGAGTTTGAGACCAGCCTGGCCAACACGACAAAACCCCATCTCTACCAAAAATACAAAAATTAGTTAGACCTGGTGGCAGGTGCCTGTAATTCCAGCCACTCAGGAGGCTGTGGCACAAGAATCGCTTGAACCCAGGAGGTGGAGGTTGCACTGAGCTGAGATGGCACCACTGCACTCCAGCCTGGGCGACAGTGAGACTCAGTCTCAAAAAAAAAAAAATTGTCAATGGGGATTTGTTCTTTTATAAAAACTGGACAAATTGGAAAAAATCTGAATGTTTATAAACAAACTGTGAATGAATATAATGAATGAATGTACCTAATAAAATATGCAAACATTAAGCTGTATTAAAATAGTTAACATGAAAAATACTTACCATTTAAAAGACATATGGATATAAAAAGTATACTATACTAAAATCCCAATTTTGTGAAGGATTTTTACTGAAGTCTACTTACATAGCTTAAAGGAAATACACCAAATGTTAATACAGATGAACTCTGATTCAAGGTATTATGATTATTTTTTGCTTCATAGTTTGTCTTTTCTAAATTTTCTCCAATGGCTACTGCTTTTATTAGCAAGAAAAGAACATTTTAAAAAAGAAAAGAGGCTGACCCTAAGCCCACCTACTTTGCTTTGATAAAGATCATGAGGACTCATCTGTTTAATTAAAACAAGTTGAAGAGTCTTAACTATTCGTATTTCCTAGCCCACAATCCACCAGAAGATCCAAAATTAGAAAGTATGGTAGGTAGAAGGGGTAACTGCAATGCTCAGCAGAAATGAGCAATAGCTTTTAGCAAAGACAGAAGAAAAAAGAGAAACAGATTATCCCAAAAGGAGACTCATGTCTACACTTCTATAACCCGTAAAGACAAAGCACATCAAGCACATCGTATGTAACAGCCATTACTCCTAACACACCACAACCAAGAGAAAAGGCAACCCTCAAAACACCACACACACACACATACACATACACACACACACACCCCTCCTTAAACTTTCAGTAGTGTGGCCTTTTGTTCCTCTATCACATGTTACACAAGACCCACCTGCAGAATTATAAAAACTTTAAATGATTTCATAAGATCTGCTAATGGCATGGGAGCTGACTAGGGAGTTCTCAAACTTAGCCTAAAGAGTTCTTTGACCAAGGTTTTTAAAGATTGAAGACAAAGAAGGGGGGGAAAAAAAACCAGGGGGAGGGCAAGATGGCTGACTAGACACAGCCAGGAGGAAAAGCTGCCAATGACGGACTGAGACAACTGGTGTGCTCCTAACAGATCTTCAGAGGGGGTCACTGAGAGTGGATGGAGGGAAGACACAGAAGCTGGGCTGAAGGGGGAGAAAGCTGGTAACCATACATGAGGCGACTACGCACCTGGACTCATTCCTGGCCCAAACAGCTCTGGAAAAACAAGTGAGCTGAACTAGCAAGGAGCAACCCACTCTTGCCACGGGCCTCTGGAACCCCTCGACCACCATGAACACTCAAGTTGACAGGGTGAGCCCCTTAGAGAAGTGATAGGGGCAGCAAGCCAGCTGATATGGAGCCCAGAGGGTTTGGTGTGGGAGTATCTGTGGTGGGGCATGGCCAGGGATAGCCATCCCCCTAGGCTTAAATGGAACCCATAGGAGACTTTAGCTCTAAGGCAACTGTTGGACCTGAACTCTGCAGGGTAGTCTTGCCCATCATATGGGGCTGGTCTCACCTGACCACCCCTTGGCCTGCTGGCCTCTCCCAGGGCCCCAGCCTGGCCACACATGCTTACAGGGCAGCCTTGGGTAGCCTGGGGGACTGCATCATAGCTTCTGTGCTGGCAGACTATGCCTGACCTGCAGAGAGCTCCAGCGGAGTGGCCCCCATGGCTATGTACCAGCCTGTACATTCAGTCCCCATACTGCAGCTTCCCTGGGCCCATAGCAACTCCCCATATGGCTTTGCTGGCATGTGCCTATGCCGGCAGGTTTTGCTTTTCTTGCCCCACCGGCAGGCAAGTGTACATGTATCCACCTTGCCACTGCTGTGGCGGGAGTGCAGTTCATTCCCCATGTCCCCACTGACCACCACTGCAGACAGAACCTTGGTGGGCACCAAACCAGCCAGCCCTGCCTCCACCAGTGCTCCTTCCTTGCACCAACACTGCCGGAGGAGTGAAACTAGGCACAGAGAATAACAGATCCTCCCCCGCATGGAGCAACCACTCCTGTTTGCAGTACACAGAGAAGGCACACAGACCTGCAACCGCCAGCACCCTGCCCCCAAGCCAACACCACCACCAGTGCCACTGTGCACAGTCGCCAGCAGGGGTCCCCACTCACCTCCCAGCTGTGTTGCCTCCTCCACTGTGGTGAATGCTCTCAGGGAGGCAGGCACCCTGGCACCCACCAGCACCCTGCCATAGCTGACAAGTGTGTCCCCCACTGCACTGCTGCTACCACTGCTGCTGGCACATGTAAACAAGGATGAATCCCACTGTCACCACACTATGAAATGCTTTGGCTGCCACCACCCATTGGGGTGTAGTGACTGGTGGTCCGAGAGCACTCTGACACCCCAATGCAGTGGATTCCTAACTTCAGGGAGCCAGAGAAAAAAGTTGGGGCCCAATACAAGCCCCCCAGAGTTAGAGCACACAGTCTAGGAGTTGGGAGCTGAGCAATGGCCACCTAAAATCTTCCAGAAACAAAGCCAGTTGGCTGAATCTACCTTATACTACAATCAAACTCTCAAGGTCATCAAATATGATAAAAGGAAAAAAAACAACCTCATCCAAGGGTCAGCAACTTCAAAGACTGAAGGAATGTAAGCCCACAAAGATGAGAAAGAAATAGTGCAAGAACTCCAAGAACTCAAAAAGCCAAAGTATCTTCCTTCCTCCAAACAACCATATCACTTCTCTAGTAAGGGTTCAGAACTGGGCTAAGATGGCTGAAATGACAGAAATATAATTCAGAGCATGGATAGGAACAAAGAACACTGAGCTACAGGAGTATATTGAAACCCAGTCCAAGGAAGCTAAGAATCATGATAAAACGATGCAGGAACTGACAGACAAAATCGGCAGTATAGAAAGGAACGTAAGCAACCTGATAGAGCTGAAAAGCACACTGCAAGAATTTCATAATGCCATCACAAACATTAATAGCAAAACAGACCAAGCAGGGGAAAGAAATCTCAGAGCCTGGAGACCACCTTTCTGAAATAAGACAGTCACTGACAGACAAAATAGACAGTATAGAAAGGAATATAACCAACCTGATAGAGCTGAAAAACACACTACAAGAATTTTATAATGCAATCACAAGTATTAACAGCAAAATAGACCAAGCAGAGCAAACAATCTCAGAGCTTGAAGACTGGCTTTCTGAAATAAGACAGGCAAGAATAGAGAAAAAAAGAATGAAAAGGAATGAATAAAACCCCCAAGATATATGGGATTATGTAAAGATGCCACATCTACAACTCATTGGTGCCCCTGAAAGAGATGGGGAGAATGGAACCAATCTGGAAAACATATTTCAGGATATCATCCACGAGAACTTTCCCAACCTAGCTAGAGAGGCCAACATTCAAATTCAGGAAATGCAGAGAACCCCAGTAAGATACTTCACAAGATCATTCCCAGGACACATAATCATCAAATTCTCCAAGGTTGAAACTAAGGAAAAAAATGTTAAGGGCAGCCAGAGAGAAAGATCAGGTCACCTACAAAGGGAATATCAGACTAATGGTAGACCTCTTGGCAGAAACCCTACAAGCCAGAACAGATTGGAGGCATATTCAACATTCTTAAAGAAAAGAAATTTCAACCCAGAATTTCATTATCTGGCCAAACTAAGCTCTGAAGGAAGCACCATATATGGAAAGGAAAGATCATTAACAGCCACTACAAAAACAGACTAAAGTACACAGACCAGTGATACTATAAAGCAACCACATAAAAAACTGCAAAATAACCAGCTAACATCATCATGAGAGAATCAAATCCATACATATCAATACTAACCTTGAATGTAAATGAGTTAAATGCCCCCAATTAAAAGGCACAGAATGGCAAGCTGGATAAAGAATCAAGACCCATTGGTATGCTGTCTTCAAGAGACCCATCTCACATACAGTGACATACATAGCAGAAGATGAGAAATAACCAAAATTAGAGCTAAGTTGAAGGAGACTGAGACACAAAAAAACATTCAAAAGATCAACAAATCCAGAAGCTGATTTTTTGAAAAAATTAAAACAGACCACCAGCTAGACTAATAAAGAAGAGAGAAGATTCAAATAGACACAATCAGAAATGATAAGGAAGATATCACCCCTAACCCCACAGAAATACAAACAACTGTCAAAGAATACTATAAACACCTCTATGCACATAAACTAGAAAATCTAGAAGAAATGGATAAATTCATGGACACATACACCACCTAAGACTGAACCAGGAAGAAACTGAACCCCTGAACAGACCAATAACAATTTCTGAAATTGAATCAGTAATAAATAGCTTACCAACCAAAAAAAGCCCAGGGTCAGATGGATTCACAGCTGAATTCTACCAGATGTAGAAAGAAGAGCTGGTACCATTCCTGCTAAAACTATTCCAAAAAATTGAGGAGGAGGGACTCCTCTCTAACTCATTCTATGGGTTGTGCATCATCCTGATACCAAAACCTGGCAGAGACACAACAAAAAAAGAAAACTTCAGGCCAATATCATTGATGAACATTGATGCAGAAATCCTCAACAAAATAATGGCAAATCAAATTCAGCAGCACATCAAAAAGCTTATCCACCACAGTCAAGTAGGCTTCATCCCTAGGATGCAAGGTTGGCTCG